>NC_139397.1:73484596-74747096 GCF_054392235.1 Sus scrofa | reverse complement strand
TGCAGCAGTTTAAGGATCAGGTGTTGTCCCAGCTGCAGCTTGGGTTGCTGCTGTGCCGTGGATTTGATCTCTGCCCCAGAAACTTCTACATGCCATGGGTGTGGTAAAAAATAAAAACTATTACTCAATTGCAATTTCTTGAACTTAATTCTGTTCACAAACTATTTTAAATTGAAAGTATTTAAGAAATACTGAACGGTAAAGAAATTTAGATATTGTCATTTTATATTTCCTCATGTTATCATTTATCTCAAATGCCATCTTATGTTTAATTGATTGCCTCTGTGTATCAGCTAAGTCTAAAGATGGGAAAACAAATCCAGATGTTAGCATATGGAGAAAAAAAAGAAAATTTTACCTCTTTTAAAGCAGAATTGCCTCATCCCCCTCCCACCCCTACCCCCCATACCTTTTTGTGTTAATACTTTGCTTCCTAAATTATTGGATTTGTTTCCTGGAATCCTGGACTAAAGCTTCAGGGACAGACTTGAGTAACAATAGATAATCCCAGAACCTGAATTGATTTCTGAAGGGCAAAAATCTGGCTAGCCAGCATGCTTTGCTCTGCAAAGTGAAGATTGGACAAAGCTGAAGGGTCCCAGAAAACAGATAAGCTTTTGGAGACTGTGGAAGATATTAGAGCATAGACAGAAGGACACTGTCAGCCACAAAGAAATTTGGGGCATAGATTAAAAATGTAGCATAGAGATTTTACTAGGTATCACTGTGGTATATGCAATCTAAATTCTCTTCTCCATTCCTCATTAAATCTTCAGTAAAAATCTACATTAATCTAGGGGCCCGGCCTTTTTTTTTTTTTTTTTTTGTCTTTTTAGGGCCACACCTGTGGCATATGTAAATTCCCAGGCTAAGAGTCAAATAGGAACTACAGTTGTCAGCCTACACCACAGCCACAGGAACACCAGATCCTTAACCCACTGAGCTAGGTCAGGGATTGAACCCATATCCTCATGGATACTAGTCAGGTTTGTAACCTGCTGAGCCACAGTGGGAACTCCATGCAGTCAGGTTCTTAACCCACTGTTCTACTGTAGGAATTCCTGGGCCTATTTTTTATAATGTGACATCTTGCTAGAAATAACAACTAAATGAGTGTGGGCAAGAGCTGCCCATGAGCTTTACAAGGTTATGTACTAGTAGTAAGTTACACTGGGAGGGAACAGATGGAAGGAGTGATATTCTGGAGGCTTCTGAAATACGGGTAGAGTTGACAGTGTGCATTGATGAGCACCTGATGTCTTTTGGTGGCTTTTGATCAGATCCTTTGTCTGTTCATTTTGTCTACTTAAAGAGATTTACAAGAGATAGACTGACCTCATTCTCCAATAACTCTACACTCTACTGAATAATCACAGTGCTTCTTCCTTTCAGAAAGCGCTTTATAAATATTAATCTCCATATCATTCCCATAAATTCCACTTTTTAAATAAAAGGGAAAAGACAGCTGCTTCCCATTAATTATATCAGAAAATTGATTGGACATTTTCTGAAGAACTTGACTATGTATGAGGAAAAAAGTAATTTCCCTCTACTCTTCTGAGTTCTTAGCTGATACACTTGTGAAAAAAGGTTAGCCAGAGAAAAACTAACATAAGTTTATTAACATGTATACACATGTATACGTAGGAGGTGCCCAGGATAAAAAGAGTCATTCCCCTAGGTGTCTTTAGAATTTAGGATTAAATACCATCTTAATAGGGAAAGGGGAGGTGGGATACAGACTTTTGGGGGACAGTAAATGATTTTTATAAAAGGTGGAAAGACGAATGGGCCCTTAGAGAAATACATGGGAGGTGTGATAGTTTGTGACAAAGTTTGTCTGGGTGTGCTGTCAATTTTTAGTTTTCTTTCCTGTGATAAATTAATCTTCCCTGGTTGATAAAACTCCTTCCTAGGGAGGAGATTTATGACAGTTGAGTTCCTTTTGGAGGATTTGTCTTAAGACAGATAAGAGGAGTTAGAAGAAAGCCTCTTCCTGCATTTGCTGTTTTTCAAATGCCTACAGCTCAAAATAATCAAAATACCAAAGCGGTGTATTTGGGTTGGCAGGTACTGAACTCCTACAATCATATTTTTGGGTGACATGTTCTGCTACCCTTCAACTGCAAATACAACTTCTACCTCTTGGCATAGGTAGCCCCAAGGTTGAAAAGCTCCAAAGCTCCAAGCCTTCAATCATGGTAGAGGCTCCATCTGACATGTGAAATTGATGAGTCATCAGTTCTAGTCCTGCTTGGGGCACTTGCCCTGTGATATGATCCTGGGGATGTTTCCTTATTTCTCTCATCTTAGGGGAGAAAAAAAAAAAATCTCTTCCTCTACCAATATTACCAGCTGGGGCCCTGTAAATTATACTGGCCCAAATTAGATGAACGAGAGAAATGCAATAGAAGTTCATTATCATGTGTGTTGAACATGTACACATGGGAGCACTCAGTGATGAGTTGCCTGAACTGAAATTTAGAACTTGGAGGATTTAAATACCAGTAAAGGAAAAGGGTTAGAGACTTCTGGGTGGCAGAGGCAAGTCTGGGGAAGTGACCAGGAAAAGTATGGTAGACAAGGGTTGTTTAGTAAGGTTTATTGTGCAGATTTAAGTCTATGCTTCTCCAGTCATAAAAAGAGTTGGTAAAAGCCCTTTTTCTGAATGGGAGAGAGAGATTTCTACAAACAGAAATCTTTATAAATGTATGTTTCCTTTACAAAAGAAACTTTGTGCCCTGCTTTTAGAGCTTTTTCTGAGTCTGATGATGCTCCATGGCCTTTAGCTCAAAATAATCCATATGCCAAAGAGGCATATTTTGGATGGCATGTTCTGGTACCTCTCACTACCTCTCTTCTGTGAAAGAGATCTTCCTTTGCATTCATTTTACCTAAGAAACAGGATGTAAAACTTTTCACTCAGAGAACATTTTAACAAGATATTAGTGTGCATGCTTGGGGATTTAGGAGATTCCTTTGTGTAAGAGGAGAGAGAAAAAGGAAGTTCCCTGGACAAAGTTCAGTGAATTCCCTAGAGGAAGGCAGAAGCCAGAGGGTTTGAGTGTTCTTAGAGGAATAGAAAGCAGAAAAGAAGACTATGGTGGTGAATTTCTAACAGTCTGAGCTTACAGCTCAGCCTTGCCCATCTTAGCTGTGTGACTTGGGGCAAACTACTTACTCTTTCTGGGCTTCAGTTTCCTTATTTGTAAAATGGAATAATAATAGTATTCATCTAATAGCATCAAATATACCAAGTCCCTAACAAGTACTATATAAATCTCCCTTTATTATTAACTTCCCTTTTCTTGAGGCCAGAGAGAACAAAATTTGAAGGCAAATTTTAAACTTATTAGCTGAGAGGATAGCGAACAAACCTTATATGTCTCCATTGTGCAATTTTCAGTGGGCTTCACATAATTCACTGATGTTTTTGTGCATGTTTTCTTTATTATGTTTGTTTCTAAAAAGAACATTTATAGTATAAGCCCTATTTACTTCATCTGAAAGTATCCACTTGTGAGAGATAACTTCGTTATTTCAGATAAATATATAATAAATCTGAGTGATAACTGTTGGGACTGAGTTTCACAGGGTAACTGTTATTGCTTTAAAAGCTAAAAAAAAAAAAAAAAAAAAAAAAAAAAGAGTTCCCATTGTGGCTTAGAAGTAACGAACCTGACTGGTACCCATGAGGACTTGGGTTCAATCCATTGCCCCACTCAGTGGGTTAAGGATCTGGCATTGCCGTGAGCTGTGGTATAGGTCACAGATGCAGCTTGGATCTGACATTCCTGTGGCTGGCTGTGGTGTAGGCTGGCAGCTGCAACTCCCATTCAATCTCCAGCCTGGGAACATCCATGTGCCATTTGTGTGGGCCTAATAACAGGGGAGTTCCCTTAGTGGGTCAGCGGTAACCAACCCGACTAGGATCCATGAGGATGCAGGTTCAATCTCTGGCCTCATTCAGTGGGTTAAGGATCCAGCATTGCTGTGAGCTGTGGTGCAGGTCACAGACGAGGCTTGGATCTGGCATTGCCATGGCTGTGGTGTAGGCTGGCAGCTGGAGCTCCAATTCGACCTCAGCTTGGGAACTTCTATATGCCACAAGTGCGACCCTAAAAAGCAAAATAATAAAAATAATAATAATTAAAATGAGTAAGATAAAATATGAATAAACTGTGTTTCAAAAGTCATGTTTGGGTCTGAGAAAATCACCCATGTTAACCACATTCATAGGAAGCCAATTTTAGGATTGATAAAGGAAAATATGTCTCTCAGAAAAGTCTGTCACAAGGGCCAAGATCATTCAGCAAAACAAATTATAGATTGGAAATTATTGTGTTGATTCAGAGTCCAGAATTAAAGATAAAAGAACTGAATGAGCAAAGGGGGTATTGACACCAAAGTACAGAAATCTGCTTAAATCTGTGTGATGAATTATTTTGTAGTTTCAAGGAATACTTCTTTCTTCAGAAATCCAGACTTGTCATCAGATCACCCTTCTCCCAGAACAGTAGCAAAGACAGAATGGATACACCTTCTTTGATTCTGGAGACTCCAGGTAAGGAGAATTTACTGCACTCAGGTAAAGCCTATGTTTTGGATCCTGTCTCGACTACTTACTAGCTTTGTGGATGGGTAAGTGAATTACCACCCCACCCCTTTGGTTTTCTAGTGCATCAAATGGGGAAGATATAGAAGTTACTTTATTGGGACTGAATGAGATAATAAATGTAGTGCTTAGTACAATGAAAGTACTATATTAAAAAAAATGTTAGTTGCTATAGATTGCATTCCTATTATGACGCATCCTTGGTCATAATTAATTGTATCATGGCCTTTATTGTATCATTTATACTCTACTCTTCATGGTAGAATTCCTTAATGAGCATTGCACGGCTCATATAAATGCTATATTTACAGTTCACCTCAACTAGGTAACTTCAGTATCTCTATTTAGAGGCCTATTCAGATTGTTCCCTTTGTTTATCTCTTTCTACTGTTAAGCCTGCTTTAGTATGCAGCTTTTCATCTGCCCATTGGGCCTCTGGGGACTTTGTTGAGGTTGATACCTTAAGTGAGGATAGTCACAAAAGATGGAAGGCCCTTTGGGCTGGCACTGTAGCCACAAGAAGGTCATCAGTCCTCTATCAAGCCATCAGGGTGAAACCACTCTGCTCTTCTCAAGGTGGAGAGTTTACTCTCTCCTGGAAAGTCAGGAATCCTTAAGGTCGGCTCTCTACAGGATTTCAATATGGAACATGCCATGCTGGTCTTAAGGGTTTCACTGGACCCAGAGGGGAGAAAGCCCTGTAACAATCTCTAGGAGACCCTTCTGTTCTAATAGCCGCTAAACTCAAGGTAATTAGGCAATGCAGAGTTGGAGGTCAATTTCAATTTCACCGAGTGACTTTTTTTTGGTTTGTTTTATAATGATTTTTATTTTTTCCATTTTAGCTGATTTACAGTGTTCTGTCAAGTTTCTACTGCATAGCAAGGTAACCCAGTCACACATACATATATACATTCTTTTTTCTCACATTATCGTGCTCCATCATAAGTGACTATATATAGTTCCCAGGGCTCTAGAGCAGGATCTATTGCTTATCCATTCCAAAGGCAGTAGTTTGCATCTATTAACCGCAACTTCCCAGTTCATCCCACTCCCTCCCCCTCCCTCTTGGCCACCACAAGTCTGTTTTCCATGTTCATGATTTTCTTTTATGTGGAAAGGTTCATTTTTGCCATATATTAGATTCCAGATATAAGTGATGTCATATGATATTTGTCTTTTGCTTCCTGAATTACTTAGTATGAGAGTCTCTAGTCCCATCCATGTTGCTGCAAATGGCATTATTTTGTTCTTTTTCATGGCTGAGTAGTATTCCATTGTATATATACACCACATCTTCTTAATCCATTCATCTGTCGATGGACACTTAGGTTGTTTCCATGTCCTGGCTATTGTGAATAGTGCTGCAATGAATATAAGGGTGCATGTGTCTTTTTCAAGGAAAGGTTTGTTTGGATATATGCCCAAGAGTGGGATTGCTGGGTCATATGGTAGTTCTATATATGGTTTTCTAAGGTACCTCCATACCGTTTTCCATAGTGGTTGTACCAATTTACATTCCCACAAATGGTGCAAGAGGGTTCACATAGTGACTTTTTAAAATCTCTTAACCAAGTTCTGAATATTAATTATATTTTGAAAATATGTCCAAAATATATAGAAAAACAACAGAAGAGAAAAACCCTGCAAATCGTCTTTTATTTTCCCTAACTAGACACAAATTATTGCGTCCTGAACAGCTGGCTCTGGTGCTCTTAAGGACAGGGGCTTCTCTTCAGAGTCTAAGTCTGTATTTAGCACATGTATGTGCTCAATAAACAATTGTTGAAAAAATAATCAGTAAATAAGTTAACGAATGATGTAGTTGAGATCTAAAAAGACTCTGATCATACTTACATAATTGCCAATAGTTTTCAAAATTTGTTTTTAGCCTAAAAGTCTTTTGTTCAAACAACACTTAGTAGGGAATCTCAGTAAGTCAAAGAGAAAAACTACTCTGACTGATAAGAACAGAATACCCAGACCAGGAGTTCCCGTCGTGGCTCAGTGGTTAACGAATCCGACTAAGAACCATGAGGTTGCGGGTTGGATCCCTGGCCTTGCTCAGTGGGTTAAGGATCCAGCACTGCTGTGAGCTGTGGTACAGGTTGCAGACGCAACTTGGATCCCGCATTGCTGTGGCTGTGGTGTAGGACGGTGGCTGTAGCTCCAATTCGACCTCTAGCCTGGGAACCTCCATATGCCACGGGAGCGGACCAAGAAATGGCAAAAAAAGACAAAAAAAAAAAAAAAAAGAAATAAAAAAAAAGAATACCCACCCAGACCATTCCTATTTGGATATTTCTGGCCACTGAGAAGCCTCCCCAGAAACCCTTTTATTCTAGGGGTCACAACACTGCAGTAGACAAACAAGGCTCTTAAAAGACTATCATACTTATTTCAGCTACATTTATTTTCAATATCAATCCCACCAGCTGGACCACTGAATTCAATGAGCTGCATCAGTTATAGAGATGGATTAAGTAAATGAATGGGTCATTACTTTCACGAGCAGCCTAAGATAGTCATTCAGTCAAAATGATAAAAAGTCAGAAGATCAAATGTAAAGCTGGGCAACAATGTCAAAAGAACTGTACTCAATTACATGGTTAATGTATAAATTTTACAGAAATTTGATAAATTATTAGAAGTTAACTAACCAGAATCCTTAATAAACTGAATTCCCCCCCCACACACATTCTTTCACTAGTAAAGATGTAGATGGTAAGCAGATGCTGAAATCAGTCAAAAATATTTGTATGTTATGTTATCTATCCAACACAGCTCTTAGCATTAGGAAGGATACAAGGATGTATCCAAACACGGCCCTTACATTTATAAGCTTTTATAATTTAGCTAGAAAGACAAAACCCACATATATGAAATCATCTGGAAAGAATTTAGTGTTAATTCTATGTAATTAATTTTTTCAAGCAGGTAATTTAATTATTTTAGGACTATTCTTTATAATCCAAGCATCATTAGGTAAATATATTTTCAATGCAAGTTCTTAGAATATACTCCGGAGTTAGTTAAGATTAAATTCAATATCTTATGGTTTTATAGCAATATAACTGTACCATGAAGTGTAAGATTTTGAGTAATAACCTTGAGTCATCATTTAAGCCACAAACATCGAAGTTCAAATCAATCAAGAATTTCAGACAAGAGTGAGAGAGCAAAGTCAAATCATAGGCACCACACCTGGGACGTTTTACAATCAACACTTAGCAAACCTTCAAGGAAAGAACAATTCCTTCCATAAACAAATTCATGGAATAAAAAAAGGAGGTGTTCTTGAACTAATTTATGACTAAAATGATAGTGATACCATTATCACTCCTGGATAATTTAAAAAAAAATTAGGCAAACCTGACTTATGAAATGAGCTGCTAATATACCAAGTTGGAGAGGTACCAAGTTTAACTACATTGGACCACTTGCATCATTGAAGGGGCAGTGTTTTCTTCTTACTGGAAAAGACACTTTCTCTGGATACAAATTCACCTTCCCTATATACAATGCTTTTTCCAAAACTACCATTCATGCACGTACAGAATGCCTTGTCCACCATCATGGTTTTTTGCACAGTATTGCTTCTAAACAAGATACTAAATTCACAGTAAAATGGGTCCGTACTCACAAAATTCACTGACCTTAATCATGTTCCCCATCATCCCGAAGCAGCTGATTTGATAAACTTTTAAAGACTCAGTTACAGTGCCAGCTATGTGACAATACCTTGCAGGAGAGGAGCAGTTTCTCCAAAAGGCTGTATATGCTGTCGATAAGCATACAGTATAAGGTGCTGTTTCTCTCACAGCCAAGACTCACTGGTCCAGGAGAGGAAATGGGAGTAGCACTATTCATGAGTACTCCCAGTAATCCACTGGCAAAATTTTTGCTTCCTATTTCTAAGACTTTATGCTCTGCTGGTTACAAGGTCTTAATCCCAGTGAGATGAATACTTCCACTAGGAAACCCAACAGTGATTTCACTGAAATCACTACTAAAAGATAAAACTGCCACTCAGTCACCACCTTAGGTTCTCCATGCTTCTGAAACAACAGGAAACCAGGGTTTTTTACTGTTCCCTCTTTACCAAATTGAAATTGGGCTGCTACCCCAAAATGGAGGTAAGGAAGAATACGGCTAAAGCAAAAAGGAGTCTGCGGGACCAAATACAGAAAGAAAAAGCCATCAATCAATACATTGTCATTAAACAAGGTAGAGAAGCTGGTACAGGATACCTTGGGGGAGCTTTGGACTTCAAAGATCAGGTTACATTATAGACCATTAGGTAGCATATTCCATTCCCATGCTGGTCAAAAATCAGTACCATGGCTCCAGGTGGCCTGAGAGATAAGCACAGAGCTATAAATTAGCTGTCCATACAATTACAAACAGATGCAAGTTAAACTGTCCTTACCCAATTACAAACCCAGAGAATTATTCTAGGCCCCTGTGGTGAGAATGTAAAGGAAGAGTCAACCTGGGCCAACATCATGATGCTTAGAAGTCACTCAGTGTAATTTCTTCTAATCCTAATTTCCTCATCTATGGAATGAGAAGGCTGGATTAAATCACTTCCAGTGCTAGCAACCTCTAATTAAGGACCTGTTGGCAAATATATATGAGTCAGAGCTTCTTATTTGGGGAAAAGGTGGTTTGACACTTATATAGGTCCCAGGAAGAGGACAGTACCTCTATCTTTTAACAAATCTTCAATTAACTTTTGTATCAAATTTCCCAAGACCACCCTAGTCTCTGTGATTTGCTAGAAGGACTCACAGAACTCAAAAGATGTTACACTCATGGTTATAATTTATTACAGTGAAAGAACACAGATTGGAATCAATAAAGGGAAAAGGTACATGGGGTGAAGTCCAGGAGAAAACAGGCATAAGCTTCCAGGTGTCCCCTTCCAGAGCACACATTTAATTCTCTCAAGAACATATGTGAAGTGTTGCCAACCAGAGAAGCTCACTTGAGCCTTGGTGTGCAGGATTTTTATTTGTGTTCAGTCATGTATGCATGTAGTGCCTGTGTGACTGACTACAGCTACTCAGATTGCAGCCCCTCCCACCCCTGAATAAAAACAGTCATTTACCTTCAATCCCATTGTTAGGGTGTATTTCTCTTGTCAAAAAAGCACAGCAGGCCCAAGGCCTTAAGCATACAAAAACATTTATCAGGGAGAATATGCCAAGTCCTTTGTATTTCTGCCTTTGTTTCTGAGAGATTCCAGACCATCCATGTAAAAAAAGTAGTCCAAGTACATTTATTTTACCTGTACCCAAAAGTCTTGAGATACTTTAATCTCAGTAAGTTACTGGTGTCTTGCAACACCAAAAGTATTTAGATTATACTATGTTTTTAAAGTTAAAATCTTAAATATAGTTGGGCATGTGAGCTAAAAGTATGTTTTCTGATTTTTAGATCACATATTCAGTTATGTACCTATTTAGTCCCAATAAAATATAAGATTTTTTTCCTATTTTTATTTTGTCTCTGATTGTTAGGATTATATGATAATTCTATTTTGAAACTCTGATGTCACTTAAAGCTATATCATGGACATCTAGGTTCTCAGTGCTTCCACATCTATTTCATTCTTTTTAATGACTGCCTAATATTCCATTGCAGGGTGAATAAAATATATTTAGGTTGTTTCCTACTTTTCACTATCAAAACAATTTTTCCCTGAAAACGTGTAGAGCAACAGAGTTTGATTCTATGCAGCATGCAGAAATTTTTGTTACTGTTTTCAGACAATAATGCAAGCCACCTTGGTTGCTAGATAGGGAAGCCACCCCTTCTCTTATTTGTGTTTCCAAGGAAATAATTAGTGTGTGCTAGAATATTTCACATCTTGGATCTTATGTAACTCTCAGAATAACTATATGTAGCTAAGTATTATTCCTATTTTTAAAATTCTTACATTTTTTTATAGGTTTTTGTTTTTGTTTTTTGTCTTTTGTCTTTTTAGGGCCATAACTGCAGTATATGGAGGTTCTCAGGCTAGGGATAAAATTGCAGCTGCAGCTGCTGGCTTACACCACAGCCACAGCAACACCAGATTGGAGCCACATATGCGACCTACACCACAGCTCAGGGCAACCCTGGATCCTTAACCCACTGAGCAAGGCCAGGGATCAAACCTGCATCCTTATGGATGTTAGATTTGTTTATCCTGAGCCACAATGGGAACGCCTCTAATTATTAAATAACACACATTTATAGGAAATTCTGAAAATAATAGAAATCCATAAAGATAATTAACATCACCTAGGGAGTTCCTGGTGTGATTCAGTGGTAACGAACCCGACTAGTATCCATGAGGATGCAGGTTCAATCCCTGGCCTTGCTCAGTGGGTTAAGGATCCAGCCTTGCCGTGAGCTGTGGTGTAGTTCATAGATGTGGCTCTGATCTGGCATTGCCGTGGCTGTGGTGTAGGCCAGCAGCTGCAGCTATGATTTGACACCTAGCCTGGGAACTTCCACATGCCACAACTCTGCCAACCCCACCCCTCGCAAAAAGGGAAAATTAACACTGCCTATAACTTAGCTGCTCAGAGAAAACCTGACAATATTCCAGTGATTCTCCTTCATACTTTCCTTCTGTGCTGTTATTTCACATAGTTGAAATTCAGCTTTATACATTTCTGTATCCTACTTTTTAATTTAGATTATACAATTTCCTATGTTACTCTTAAGTCAGACATTTTAAAAATGCTGTGCTGTGTAGAATTCCATTGTTCCTGTATCATATGTTATTGGTCTTTTAGTTTCCATTAGTTCTATTATAAGAAATTATTTGCTACAAAGGGTATCTTTGGTGTGTAGAGATTTTCCTGTGTTTTATATTACTTATTTAGGATAGAGCCCTAGAAGTGAAATTAGGAAATGAAAGTTCTTTATGCATACTCCTGAACTGAAGGTTCATTAGTCACTCACTGAATTGTTCCCACCAAGCCTTCAGGTACCCAACCAGGAAGGAGGGTGTCTTAAATAACAATTTTAGCACTCTTAATAACCCTCGAGCTTCATGGTATCAACGGCAGCCATTTACTACACATTTTTTCTTCTTATATTATAAAAAAAAATCATTTACATAGGAATATATGAATAAACAGAACAATTTTAAGACCTTTGCTATAATATACTTTCAAATTTGGTCCTTTAGTTTTTCTATTCGTATTCTATGGTAGAGGGGATCATATTCTTTATATTACCTACATCCTTAACATATATTTTTTAAACAACAAGAAGTTTCCAGTTGTTTAAGATTTTTATTATTGGATTGGGGGAGTATCTGCATGTTGTGGGTAGCAATAACTTAGAAATTTTAAAAATTTCTTATCTAAGATTTTTCTCTATGAAAATCTGCTTATTTAGTTTTCCCTTTAATGTCTGTGTTACTAAAATAAGCTTTTTTCCCCACTGATCCTCTTTCTGAGACACTTCTATAAGGTAAAAATTCAGTTCTTACTGGGAAATGAATAGGAACTATTAATGATTTCAATTTACAAAATATACTTCTGATTCACTTTAATTGTTTGTCTCTACTGTTACCTGCCATTAGGCTTGTATAAAAATGTGTTTATCAAGAAAGATTTTTAAGGAGTTCCCGTCGTGGCACAGTGGTTAACGAATCCAACTAGGAATCGAGGTTGCGGGTTCAATCCCTGGCCTTGGTCAGTGGGTTAAGGATCCGGCATTGCCGTGAGCTGTGGTGTAGGTTGCAGACACAGCTCGGATCCCACATTGCTGTGGCTCTGGTGTAGGCCGGTGGTTACAGCTCTGATTCGACCCCTAGCCTGGGAACCTCCATATGCCATGGGAGCGGCCCTAGAAATGGCAAAAAGACCAAAAAAAAGGAAAAGAAAAAGAAAAAAAGATTTCTAATAAGCATATTCTGAGATTTAGTCCAGTAGGTCCTTCAGTTTAAAACAATTTATCAATTATAGAAAATGTTTTCTTATTGGATGCCTACATGATACTTTTTTTGTTGTTGTTTTTTGTCTTTTTAGGGCTGCACAGATGGCATATGGAAGTTCCCAGGCTAGGGGTAGAATCAGAGATGTAGCTGCCAGCTTACACCACAGCCACAGCAACCTGGGATCAGAGCTGTGTCTGTGACCTACACCACAGCTCACGGCAACACTGGATCCTTAACCCATTGAGTGAGGCCAGGGATTGAACCTGACTCCTCATGGACACTAGTCGAGTTTGTTAGCCACTGAGCCACAACGGGAAATCTTACATGATACTTAAAAGTATAATTCTCTCTCTGTTTTTCTAAACCCAAATACGCATGGAAATTTGCACAATCTGAAAGTATAATTTTATATAAAAACTGATACAGAATAAATGTCATGCACTCTATTTTATATCAATAGGAACTTGTAACATCCAACAGTGTAAGCACCAGTTGTATTTAAGGCAAAATGGAAAATTATACTCTCATTACATTTTTAGATTCAGCATACTGACTCTCACCTTAGGCATATTTGTACAGCACTAAGAATTATAAATGATTATAACTTGCCTAGAAGTCATAGTAATTACTTTCTCGGTACCTAGCTAAAATACAGATATATAAAGTCCTATCTTTTGGCATACAAATTATGCTGACAGAATTTAAAACAGTAGGTTTCTTTTTTCTTTTTTTAACAAGGCTAGACTTTCAGCAGCAGAGCCAACACTTAACAAAAGTTTCGGATGGGGAGGAGTCAGGATTCTGTTTTAACTTTGGCTTACTGTGAGGAATTCATATCTTCCCTAACATATCGCACTAAACTGAATATTCATTCCATCTGGAGCTGACCCAAAGCCACCAAGTGGCTGGCCTTACAGTCTTCTCTAAAGAGAAGGAAAATGTGAGTTCACTGAGTCCAGGATGGGTTAGTTCCATGTGAGCAACTAAAAAACAAGTGCTGATTTTCCTGCAAATACAGGAAGGAACAGGGAGTATGGTGATGGAAGAGGCAGCAAGGAAACTTCGTTTTATTAAGTTTGGTTGAAAAGAAAAGGCTTTTACAGTAAATGGCAGTGATTTTCATTCAGTTCAGTGCTCTCTCGCAGTGATAACACAAAATAACTCTTACTTTCCAGAATCCTTCTCCCCACAAGATCAATTGTACCTCTGAAGCATTCCACCTTAAAAAAACTGCAGCATTCATCATCCATTGTTTCATAAACCTTTTCCAAAGCTATCTAGATTTTTAAGCCATACTATCTACAGGTAGAAACTATTATAAGTTTGCAATGAACTGAGGATTTTTTTTCCTTCTAACACCACCACTACAAATGTAAGGATGCTTTATCATTTTTATATATTGGGAATTTGCCCATGTCCATTTTAATTCTATTCATTTCCTTGGTTATTTAATAAACCACCAGTGACTTCCCCCTGCCCTGCCCCCACAACATACTCAAACTTACTAAACTTCAAACTGAGGATTCCTTATACTCACCTTTGGTCCATCATTTCAGCATGGATTTGAAACACTTCTTTTTCTTGAGTAGCAGAGGCCAGAACTTTAGCTCAAAGAATGTATTTCAATTTGCTTTTAATACTTTTCCTCGAGGTTCCTTTGTACACGTTTGGATTTTCCTCCCATGTACAGTGTGTCTGTCATTTTCCCGCCCACTTGTGTGTCTTCCTGGAATATTCTTGTAGAGTTTTTCCAAATTTCAGGATCTAGGGAAGTTTAGTGTCATAAATTGGGATGTTTTGTTGTCTACAGCTTTTTCAGATTATACATAAAAATATCATTCTAAGCACTGTTGTTTGACTAATCATCTTATATTGCTGGGTACCTCTTTACTCAGAGAAATGACCTGAAGTTTTGCACAGTTCAGGTCTTTATCTCAGTGACTCAATATTTAAGACCACTTTACTCTTACTCTGAGAGTTCCTGTCATGGCTCAGCAGTTACGAACCCAACCAGTATCCATGAGGATGCTTTGATCCCTGGCCTCACTCAGTGGATTAAGAATCTGGAGTTGCCATGAGCTGTGGTTTAAGTTGCAGAAGTGGCTTGGATTCCGGGTTGAACACTAAATAAGTTGCATTCTGGTTGTTCTTTAATTATACACTTGTCTGCTCAGTCCAATGGCACTGCAAATGGTTAAACCTAAAGGAAACCTAAGAATAGGTTTTATTTTATTTTAAAGAATAGGTATATATTCCTATTACCTTTCTTTCTTTCTTTTGTAATGGCTGCACCCATAGCGCATGAAAGTTCCTGGGTTGAGCCCCAGCTGTGACCTACGCCACAGGTACAGCATGGCTGGATCCTTTAACCTACTGGTGAGGCTGGGGATTGAACCTGCATTTCTGCAGTGACCCGAGCTGCTGCAGTTGGATTCTTAACCCACTGTGCCACAGTAGGAACTCCGCAAACTCTTAGTTCTTGATTTTAAACATCAGAATCTAGTTTTAGCTGGCTAGGAAGAAAATAATTTTATTATAAGGTTAGGGAGTAGCTCACAGAATTGAAAGAAAGGCCAGAAAACCTGGATCATAAAATGACAAAAACCAAAGAAAGCTTAGTAGCATATAGCTAAAGTTATGCATTAAAATAGCCTGATTAGGATTCTATTACTGGCCTGATCACAGTAGAGCACTGCTACAAACTATTGCCAATACCATAGTATGGCACAACTATGAATGAATTCTAAGTTTTCTGTTATTGTGCCATTCACTCACAACTCAAAACTCAGGCAAAAGCAATACATATTGCTGGCATCAAGGTTACATATTAGCAATCAGTGTGGGAGAAAGAAAATATATAATCACTCAGTCTTGTCTAATGCAGTGTGGAGCCTTGCCTTCCAATGAACACTCACATACATAACAAGGAATTCTCCCACACTAAAAATGGGTTTTGGGGACTTACTAGTCAGTAAGTGACTATTAAAAATATCCACCAAAGTCCACCCATTTCCTGCCCAGTATACACATATTCAGTATTTCTCATGATTACACTTCAAAAAAGTATCCCACCTAACATAATATACTACCATTGCTCATTCAATTGAGAATGCACCTTCATCAGAGGAAGACAAAAGTCTCATAGGTTAATATATTTAGTTCCATATCCAGTATTTCAGGTTATGTCCATTCCTCCCCAGTTCTTTGGTAATCCCACCACAATATTCTGCAACCAATGCACTTCATTGTAGTTAGCCAATGCCAAAATCCTTCATATAAAACGGAGAAACAGGAGTTCCTGCTGTGACTCAGTGGTAAGAAACCTAACTAGAAACCATGAGGATGTGGGTTCGATTCCTGGCCTCGCTCAGTGGGTTAAGGATCTGGATATGGTGTAGCCATAGGCATGGCTTGGATCTGGCATTGCTGTGGCTGTGGCATAGGCCAGCAGTTGCAGCTCTGATTTGACCTCTAGCCTGGGAACTTTCATATGCCAGTGGACCTAAGACAAACAAACACAGAAAACAAAAATGAAACAATGGAACAAAATAAAGTTAGTTAAGATACAAGCATGCCACAGATAAAAAGAAATGCATATGGCCAGAGGCTCGAGCTCTGCTTTTGAAACTGGTTGTGAGACCCCAAATACCTAGCCCTTATTATTTTGTCCAGTTATCTATTTCATGTTCCTTTGACTTTCATCCAGAATTCTTTAACACGTGTAGGGTTTTTATCCAGTAGAGTGACAAAAACCTCCTTCCTGAGGGATCTGAGGCTCTCCCTGTATAAGGCTGCTGTAATATTCCACTAATTCAATATGAGAGGATAATAAGGAAGTAACTTGGGACTTTGGGGTTTTGTCCATTCTCCTCATGGCTCCCACTGTGTAGCAATAAACTCAATTTCCAAGTGGTGGATTATCAATCACTCCTATCTGTACCTTAACATCCATTTTGCCTGTGTGCTCAATGCTTTTAAGGAATCTGAAATGGCCAAATGTGGTCTCAGCTTCCGATTCAACAATAACATCATTTTATATAACTTTCCTCTCTTGAGTACAAAAAAGGCAGATGGGAAGAAAACGTTTTGTGCGTGAAAATTTTTAATGAACTTAATTTTTTGACTGGAAGTAGTATCATGCGGGCAATCTTAATATACCAGATCATAGTAATTAATGACTAGTGTGTGTCACAGACCTTGCTAAGCAGAGGTCCATAAGTACTGGCATAGAGACAAGTCCTCTTTGGCTAATAACTTCCAACTTCGTGTTGGTCTCTATCAACGGGAAGGGAAAAATCCCTTGTCTCTATCAACCTGTTACCAGTAGCATCCCCCAACTGTGACAGTGAAAAGTGTCTCTAAACTGCTAAATACTTAGTTCAACTGCTAAATTTTGCCCCTGGAAGGCAAAATTGCCTTCACCTGAGAACCACTGACATAGGTGCATCTTTTGAATTCCATCATTCAGGAGAAGTCCTAAAGGAAGGGTGATCACATTCCCAGCATGCATTCTCCTCTCATGCAGCCTCTTTTCATTCAACTGAAAACCAAGGCCTTGGGAGGTCCCGTGTGGCGCAGTGGAAACGAATCCAACTAGGAACCATGAGGTTGTGGGTTTGATCCCTGGCTTTGCTCAGTGGGTTTAGGATCCGGCATTGCCGTGAGCTGTGCTGCACTTTGCAGACGTGGCACGGATCTGGCATTGCTGTGGCTGTGGCGTAGGCCAGCGGCTACAGCTCCAATTACACCCCTAGCCTGGGAACCTCCATATGTTGCAGGTGTGGCCCTAAAGACAAAAAAACAAAAACAAAAACAAAAACCTATGGCCTCATGAAAGTTTCCTATGGATAACTGATTTGAGAAAAGAAAATTCAAGCTTGACTTAGAGTTGGTTGGGTGTATTGTTACTACCAATCAAAAATGAAGTGGCTCACCGGTGGCAGTGAAGAATAGGGAGGGAAAATTCTACGGAGTAGAACCTCAAGCATTTCATAGCCTATCTTTGGCCCGAAAAGATAGGCTATGAAATAGAGGTTATTCATATTCATGGAAAGTGAATTAGTAGTTTGGCTGGATTGTCAGGAGCTTAGAAAAGAATTGGTGGCAATTTAAGAAAAATTGGGAAGGGGTATGCAGATGGATCTCTTAAAATGGATCCAGAGTGTGAGAACATGTCTGAGCTATGTTAATGCTCACAGCAAAGCATTCACAGTGAAAGTGGCTCTGAATAATCAGGTAGAAAATATAACATATTCTGTAAATGTTAATCTTTTGTTAAGCCAGTGTTTAATGGGAGAATAAACAGTACCAGGATAGCAAGGATAGAATCTACAGAAAGAACTACACTTTCGGAGTCTTCCCTGGCTACTGTCACATCCCTTCCCCATCTTTGTCCTCCTACCTCCCCTTTACCAAGTGCCCTTCTCATGGCATATGTTAAGGGGGGTCAGCCCAGCTACCTGGTAGCCAACTCATTGGATCAGAAGGGATAACATTTCAGCAGTTGTGTTCTCATTGGTATATGTATTATGGTCTTATATTTGCTTTTCTTGTCTGTAATACTTTTAGCAGCATCACCATTTATGGATTTACTGAATAGTTTATAGCTTATCATGAATTCTCACACAACACTGCTTTGGCCAAAAAAACTTACTACAGGAGTTCCTGTTGTGGCACAGCAGAATCAAATCTGACTAGTAACCATGAGGTTGTGAGTTCAATCCCTGGCCTCACTCAGTGGGTTAAGGATTGGACATTGCCATGAGCTGTGGTGTAGGTCACAGATGCAGCTTGGATCTGGTGTTGCTGTGGCTGTGATGTAGGCCAACAGCTAAATCTCTGACTCGACCCCTAGCCCGGGAACCCCCATAATGCCATGAGTGCAGTCCTAAAAAGCAAAAACAAAACAAAATAACAAAAACTTACTACATTAAAGAGGTCAGATAATATATTTAATTCTTGTTTTGTTAACCTACGCCTTATCAGCTGCTGTTTCTGAACATTGTAATAATCTACCAAAGACTTAGTTGTTAAGCCAGCTAAGAGACAACATTTAAAGTTGGGGTCTTTCCAGATATAGTGTCTATTTTTATCCAACAACTGACTTTTGATGTTATTTCTCTCATTCCTATTATACATAGGTCCAAGAACTGAGGCTTCTCAGTGTTACACCCAATTATATACTCACAAAATTTTTGCCGTTTGTTCCTCTGACTCTGGACACTGCTATTTTTAAAGGTTTTAGTACGTAAGGAGTTCAAAAGAATTGCAGGAATCAAAACAGCCACATGATAATTTAGATTCTTTATGCCACCAGGCAATCCGGCAAAAAAAAGAAGGTTGCTAAGTTAGTTGGCATGTTTCACCGTTATGATAGTTTCTGCCACACAATTCAAGCAGGGAAAAGTGTAGAGGGAAAACTGGTTTCTCCAGGGTGAGTTCCTGTCCTACCATACATGGTAGCAAGAACCAGCAAGACTTTAGACCTGTGGGATATAAATTTGGTCACACTATTAGGAAAGAAATCTAACTTGCCAAGATAGTAGCCAAAACAAAGATAAAAGAACAGCTGCAAAGGAAGGAAGGTCTCACAACCAGGGAATAAGACAGTAACTTCTATTTTCTTGCTGTCATATACACAACATATATTCTAACAAATTTCCATGTCTTTCCTGTTGTTTGTATTAAGATGACTTAGAATAACTTGCAGAATATTAAGAGAATGTTGCAAAACTTGAATGAACACAATCTGAAGTCCTGGCCTTGGATGCAGTAAATGATAGTTGCATTGTTAGGCATAAGTTACTTTTTTTTTTTTTTTTTTTTGGTCTTTTCTGTCCTTATAGAGCCGCACCTGCAGTATATGGAGGTTCCCAGGCTAGGGGTCTAAGCAGAGCTGTTGCCACCAGCCTACGCCACAGCCATAGCAATGCCAGGTCTGAGCCACGTCTGTAACCTACACCACAGCTCAGGGCAACACCGGATTCTTAACCTACTGAGTAAGGCCAGGGATTGAACCCGCAACTTCGTGGTTCCTAGTCGGATTCGTTTCCACTGCACCACTACTGGAATTCCGGGCATAAGTTACTTTTGGAAGTGTGAGTATGAAGGGAATAGTTTATGTGTGAAAATTGAATAGTGAAGAGAAAACTGCAGTGAACATATCTTTTATGGTTGCTTGGTAACCATTCACCCATTCCCCCAGAAAACTGCAGATGTACAAACTTCAAGTACAGAAGTCAAAGGAGTAGGTATATGACCAAATCTTCGCCAACTGGGCAATTTCTCCAAAGACTCTAAACCTTGAGCTGATCTTGCAAGGAACAAAAATAAATGTTGGAAGGATTCATTATATCATCCTGACCAGAATACTCTAACAAATAGTCCCCTTGTTTCCTCTTCCTTGACCTTCTAGTACTTTTTTGATTTCTGCCTACCAGTTCTGAGAGTCCTAGATATCTTGCCTATAAATTCCTTTTCCTTAAGTTAGTCAGATGGTATCTGTTGCCTGCAACACAGGGCCCTGATATTATCAAGAAAAAGGGCAAAATGGAAAAATAGACAAACATGGAAAGTCTCCTTTAAGGTCTGTTTTACCAAAGTCTATCTTATCTTTTCAAAGAACCCACTTTTGGTATTAGATATTGTTATGGGATATGTGTTTATACCCCCTAACCCTACCAAATTCATTTGTTGAAATCTGAACTCCCAACAGGGTGGTATTAGGAGATGAGGCCTCTGGTAGCTAATTAGGTCATGTGAATAGAGCCCCCATGGAAGAATTAGAATCCCCCTAAGAGGAAGAGAGGTAGCCTTCTCTCTCCCCACCAAGTGATGATACAAAGAGAAGACAGTTATCTGTAAACCAGGAAGAAGAGGGTCTTTACTAGAGCTCAACTATGCTGGCACCATGTTCTTGGCCTTCCTGCTTTTAAAACCATGAGAAATGTGTTTGTTGTAATGCTCTACATAAAGAGATGAGATAATCTGATAATAATAATAAAGAGATTCCAGCTGCTACTCATCTTGATTCCTTTTGCTGAAAATGACAAGAACCAATATGAATGCAGAGGCCAAAGGAGGACGTATGGGCTCATGTAACCAAATTTCAAGAATGGCAGGGTCATCACTGGGCTTCAGGGACTGAGAAATGTCAGTATCAAAATATCAGCCTTCTTTTTTCCACTGAGTTTGGTTAACTCCTGGGTGCCAGCATCTCCTGGGCTTGTATCTTCCTAGCTTAATTTACCTTAATTTCATCTTGAAAAACCCTGGGAAGAGACTGGCTTAAGTCATGTCTCTACTCCTGTTGTAATCATTGTGGCCAGAAAAGATGAGAAACTAGGATTGGCCCAGCTTTGGTTAGGTAGCTGTCCTAAATCAATCACTCTAAGTAGGATAGTTTATATTTGGATCCTATGTTATAATGGAGAGAGGGGAGTATTTTCCCAATAAAGAACAGTTACAGAAGAAGTATCTTATGCAGGCAAAGCATGCATGTGTGTATTATATATAGACACAATATCTTAGATAGGCACGCATGCGCATGTGTGTATTATATATAGATACAATATCTTAGAGATAGTTACATATAAAGAGTCTAGGAAGAAGCTATCCAAATTTGATAGGGGCAGGGGGACTTGAGGGGTAGAGAGAAGAAAAACTGATTTTGTTACTTGTAAATTTCTTTGCCCTTGGGAGCCTAGGTTAGAGGAAAAGGAGGAGATTGGGGAGAGGAGGGCAGGAAATGAAAATAGATTCATTATGCCACTACTCTGGAAGGTATACCTAAGCCATGGGATTTGTATATATGTATGTATGTTTGTATATCTTACACACCCCCTCCCATATTAATCTAAACATAATTTAAATTGGAGCAGAATTTGGCATTTCCAATGAAATGTTTCTGAATAGTAAAAAAAACATGTTAGGACTTTTAGAAACATCATTAAATCATTTATTCAGTAACAATAATCAGCAGATAACAGGAACACACTGCACACATTCATTTCCCACTTGGCCTGAATAAGTAGTTTTGCTGCACAATGCTACCCTAATGTAGGTTTTTCTATAGCCCGGAAAAACAGTGTTTTAAATAGTCTATCTTTCTAAAATTGGGGAGACTACTCCAAACAGGTACTTAGAAAGGAAGTAGGAATAAGTAAGGCTTAATTACTACAAAAACAATAAAAAACCCCAGCACAATTACAAAGGAACATTTTCCAGGTGGCTCAGTGGGTTAAGGATCTGGTATTGTTGCTGCTGTGGCTCAGGTTCCATCCCTGGCCCTGGAACTTCTGCATACCATGGAAGCAGCAAAACAAATGAACAAAAAAATACATTTAAACAGGAAAACAATGAAACTATATATAAAAAAATTATACATATGCTTTATCAAAATCTTTTCTATTTTGGTGATTAAAAACAAACTGATCAAGCATTTCTAAATATAAAAATTCCAAGTTTATATCTATTAAAAACAAAATCATATCAGTTCTTCTGAAGTAACCACATATACATCAAATATTTGGAATTGTGAAAATGTAAACAGTGAACAGCTTTAAGTTTCCTCAGTATTTTTATGGCTTAAATCAACTGTTTTCATTTTTGGTTAAAAATTAGTTTTTGTTTTTTCCTTTTTATGGAAGTACTTGCAACGTATGGAAATTCCCAGACTAGAGGTCAAACTGGAGCTGGAGCTGCAGGCCTATGTCATAGCCATGGCAACAGATCTGAGCCACATCTGCGATCTATGCCACAGCTTGCAGCAACGTCAGTCAGATCCTTAACCCATTGAGCAAGGCTAGGGATTGAGCCCACATCCTCACAGAGACCATATCAGGTCCTTAACCTGCTGGGCCACAGTAGGAACTCCTACTTAGTTTTAAACTCAAGCCAATGTATTTTTTTTTTTTTCTTTTTGGCCATGCCCATGGCATGAGGAAGTTCCCTGTCCTTAACTGACTGGGCCACCAGGTAAGTCCCCAATTTACTTTTCTTAGACAAAAATACCTATTAAAAATGGTAGCTGTTAGGTTTATACCAGCTAAAAAATAATATTTACATTTGTCTAAAAACATACAAATTCAATATATAGTAGGAAAATATGTAAAAAAACACATAAGGAACTATGCCCCATTAAAAAATATAAATGCACCTTGTATTGATTATATATCAAAAACTATTCTGATTTAAAAGTAGCATCTATAAAAGTAGTAGGCATTGTTTGCTGTTCTAATATAATGAATAAATAAGAAATATTTCTATCTTAATTAACCATACTATCAGTATTTCTCAGCAAAAAGGTAGTATATACATATACATGGAAAGGCAGGCATTGATACAAGATGTCCTGTATTCAAGTTTTCAAGTTTGATTTCCATTAAAATGTTTTCTATAAGGACAAGAGACACAAAAGTAAAAAGATGAGGTAAACATCTCACACTTTTAAGAATTACTTGAAACTTAATACTTAGATATTCCCAATGCCTAGGCTCTACAACAATGCTCAAAAAGTCCTCCATGATGATGATGATACTTGAACCACATAATGAACAGCAGGTTTCTTAATCTTCCAAGCAGGCAATGATGTTCATGACTAAGTTTTGTTAAGTGTGGGTTTACATGAGGCACCATGCTACAGTAAGAGCAGCTACAATGCCATTCAAAATTGCCATGCTATAGCCCATGTGGAAAGAATGTCCGGTCAGTTTCCTAGGGGGAAAGAAAACAAATAAAAAACGAAAATGTAATCTGGTATAACAAAAACACCATCAGTTTTTATTGAAAATTCTTACAACCTGGAAACATGTTCCCCAAATAACTTTTCTATATTAATATACAAGTTAAAAAATAACATTGGCCATCTGCAGAATTAGTAATAGATCTTAAGCTGTCAAAAACTGTCTTTGTTATCAGATGTACTTTTTCAGTTCCATTACTTAGAGTAAAATGTTCAGTTTGATCCCTATAACTTCTTCACTGTGCATCAGAGTCATAGCTGTATACCATCACCTAATTCTAAGGTATAAATCTTGTTATATTAACAAAGCATGTTCTTTCATTAATTAGCACTTGTGTTTCCCTGCTCTCTTTTTACAAACACTTGTACTATTACAAGTATTTGTCCTGTTTGTACCATTTTTTAGATTACCTGAAGGAACTATTTTTTCTTTGAGCACTAAAAATAGCACTTGTCCATATGTAAGTCATAAATCAGATTGTCTTTTATAGACATTTTAGTTCTTAACCTCATATACTTAATCGAAGTGGTTTTTAATAAGTTCCTAAGTTATCAGCAGAGTCTTATAATTTTTATGTATGCCAAGTAGTTAATGTACACAGATTTTCCCTGACATTTGTTCCCTATATCCTGCAGCAATTTTACTACATTTTCTTATATTCCTTGCACTAACTGTACTGTGATACCTTTTGCTTATCCTAGTAAGGATGAGACATGCTAAAAAGAATAGAAAGCAGTGTAGCAATCCAAATTGAGGATGTATAGGGAGGTACACTGACGGTAGTAAGAGCCTAAAGTTATTAAGTTATTAATAAGGGCCCTGGACCAAGAAACTTATGGTGCCCCGTCCTTTCCTCCTTTCCTAAGCTCAGATCAAAGCCAAGAAAGTACTTAGATCCAAATTAACATCTTAAGAGAACCTCATTATAATGATTAAAGACAACTAAGACAACAATACTTTGCATTCACCTGAGACTACAGAAGACCCCGATGCTTCCTTGATCCAAGGGCATTACTTACTCTCTCCACTCAGTCTTATTCACCTGGGAATAGTTTAAGATGCTTCTCATGTGCCTTATTAGGGTTAATCTACCTAGTTGTATTGCCTATTATATGGTAAAATGTAATAGATACACTAAATGCTCTGCCCCTTAAGAAAAAAAAGGAATTCCCCAAACAGAAATTGATTAGTGAAATCTAACTACATAATTTAACTATCAGCATTTATAATTCATTGTAAAAAAAAAAAATACTGATCCAAGAACATTTAAATTCATACTATTGAAGTCAATAATGGGACAGAATTTCAGAAATAGAGAAATTTGTAAGTACAATTTACTATATTTTAGGAAATTATAACTACAATGTTGATATAACTTAATTTTACCGAGATTACAAGCTTTGTTAACACTGAGCCCAACGGGAACTCCTATTGTGTCTTGTTTTAATCAGTTTTATCATGGAGTCCACTATGGATTCCAAAATGATCCATATTGGAGTTCCGGTCATGGCTCAGTGGTTAATCAACCCAACTAGTAATCATGAGGTTGCAGGTTCAATCCCTGGCCTCGCTCAGTGGGTCAAAGATTTGATGCTGCCAAGAGCTCTGGTGTAGGTGGCAGATGTGATTTGGATCCCGTGTTGCTGTGGCTGTGGCAGTGGCCTGCAGGTACAGCTCCGACTGGACCCGTAGCCTGGGAGCCTCCATATGCTGTGGATGTGGCCCCAAAATAGACAAAAACTAAAAATAAACAATAAAAAAAGTGAAATGGTCCTTATTGTTACAGGTCATTCATGACCTTTTATTTCCATAATCTGAAGTAGTGATCCAATGCTAGGCAAATGATAATATAATATAGGGGTGGAGGAGCTAGGGAAGACAGAGTAGAAGATGAGCAGAGCATATACATTTTTTGCTCATTGCTTCTTCTATAATTTTATGAAGGGAAAGTTAAAATACATGCAAATGGATACAAAATTAATACACAGAAATTGACAGCATTTCCATATACTAACAATGAAAGATCAGAAAGAGAAATCAGGGAAGCAATCCCGTTTACCATTGCATCCAAAAGAATAAAATACCTAGGAGTAAACCTACCTAAAGAGACAAAAGACCTGTACTCTCAAAACTATAAGACACTGATGAAAGAAATCAAAGATGACACAAATACATGGAAAGACATACCATGCTCTTGGATTGGAAGAGTCAATATTATCAAAATGACTATACTACCCAAGGCAATCTACAGATTGAATGCAATCCCTATCAAATTACCAAGGACATTTTTCACAGAACTCAAACAAAATATTTTAAAGTTCGTTTGGAAGCACAAAAGACCCAGAATAGCCAAAGACATCCTGAAAAAGAACAATGGAGCTGGAGGAATCAGGCTCCCAGACTTCAGACTATACTACAAAGCAAGTATCATCAAAACTGTACGGCACTGGCACAAAGACAGACATATAGATCAGTGGAACAGGACAGAAAGCCCAGAATTAAACCCACACACCTAAAGCCAACTCATCTATGGCAAATATTCTCCATTGAATATACAATGGAGAAAAGACATCCTGTTCAATAAGTGGTGCTGGGAAAACTGGACAGCCACATGGAAAAGAATGAAATTAGAACACTCCCTAACACCATACACAAAAAGAAACTCCAAATGGATTAAAGACCTAGATATAAGACCAGACACTACAAAACTCTTAGAGGAAAACAGAGGCCAAACACTCTCCGACATAAATTGACAGCAACATCTTCCCAGATCCACCTCTTAGAGTAATGACGGTAAAAACAAAAATAAACAAATGGGACCTAATCAAACCTAAAAGTTTGTACACAGCAAAAGAAACCCTAAAGAAAATGAAAAGACAGCCCACAGAATGGGAGAAAAATCTTTGCAAATGAATCGACTGACAAGGGATTAATCTCCAAAATTTATAAATACCTTCTGCAGCTCAACACCAAAAAAAAAAAAAAAAAAAAAAAAAAAAAACCACCCCATCAAAAAATGGGCAGATCTAAATAGACAATTCTCCAAAGAAGACATACAGATGGCCAAAAAACACATGAAAAGATGTTCAACATCACTCATTGTTAGAGAAATGCCAATCAAAACCACTCTGAGGTACCACCTTACACCAGCCAGAATGGCCATCACCCAAAAGTCTACAAACAATAAGGGCTGGAGAGGTTGTGGAGAAAAAAGGAACCCTGGTACACTGTTGGTGGGATTGTAAATGGGTGCAACCACTGTGGAAAACAGTATGGAGATTCCTCAGGATAAAAATAGAATTACCATTTGATCCAGCAATCCCACTCCTGGGCATCTACCCAGAGAAAACCATGACTTGCAAAGACACATGTACTCCAGTGTTCACTGCAGCACTATTTTCAATAGTCAAGACATGGAAACAACCTAAATGCCGATTGACAGAGGAGCGGATCAAGAAGATGTGGTACATACTCACAATGGAATATTACTCAGCCATTAAAAGGAATGAAATACCAGCATTTTTAGCAAAATGGATGGACCTAGAAATTATCATGCTTAGTGAAGTCAGTCGACAATGAGACACCAACATCAAATGCTTTCACTGACATGTGGAATCTGAAAAAAGGACAGAAAGAACTTCTTTGCAGAACAGATGCTGACTCACAGACACTGAAAAACTTACGGTCTCTGGAGGAGACAGTTTGGGGGGTGGGAGGATGTGCTGGGGTGGGATGGAAATCCTATAAAACTGGATTGTGATGATCATTGTACAACTATAAATGTAATAAATTCATTGAGTAATAAAATAAAAAATAAAATACATGCAAATGCATTCAATGATTTTGGCAAGTGACTTTTTAAGTGACACTTTACTATAAATTAAAATTACCTTTGTTTATTTGAGACCAACAGATTCAAGCACATCTTTTTATGTTTTATGTTGTCTATTGTTTTTACTCTAGTTGTGACTGACCCCCCCAAACTGAATCTCTGTACTACATACTAGACTCCACTCTCTTGAATGTTCAGTCCTATAGCATAGTAATTCTACCTCTCAGAGTAGTAGCTAATGAAAAGGGATTCCACAACTGAGAAGTAGTGATCAGAAAGCTGGAAAGAAAACAAAACGAAACAAAACAGGATAGGGTAGTGTCAGAGAAATTAAGAAAGAAAAGCGGAGTTCCCGTCGTGGTGCAGTGGTTAACGAATCTGACTAGGAACCATGAGGTTGCGGGTTCGGTCCCTGCCCTTGCTCAGTGGGTTAACGATCCGGCGTTGCCATGAGCTGTGGTGTAGGTTGCAGACGCGGCTCGGATCCCGCGTTGCTGTGGCTCTGGCGTAGGCCGGTGGCTACAGCTCGGATTCAACCCCTAGCCTGGGAACCTCCATATGCCGCGGGAGCGGCCCAAGAAATAGCAACAACAACAACGACAAAAGACAAAAAAAAAAAAAAAAGAAAAAGAAAAGAAAAGCATTTTGAAAAGGAATGATAAACCATTTTAAAATAATGGATTGAAAATGAATGCTAAATTTTGTAATTAAGAGGTCTGCATTCAATTCAAGGAGAAAAATTTTAGTGTAGGAGTGACTGCACAACACATGGTATTTAACTATAGTCAGTGTGAAGATGTGGACTCTCTCTTCTATATACTTAGTTATGAAGAGATTTAGGTATGAGGATTTTTTTACTCTAACACAGGGGAAATGAGAATGTTTAAAAATATCCTAATAAGACTACTGGATGCAAAGAGAAAGGGTGAAGATATGAAAAGGGGAACTGCAGAGGGAAGGCACAGGTGGGGGTACATGTGGCTCTACAGCATAGAATGTAAAAGTAAGCTTGAGGAGGAGAAAGCTCCATCCTGGAGTTCCCATCGTGGTGTATGGAAATGAATCCAACTAGGAACCATGAGGTTGCAGGTTCAATCCCTGGCCTCACTCAGTGAGTTAAGGATCTGGCATTGCCATGAGCTGTGGTGTAGGTCACAGACAAGGCTTGGATCTGGCGAGGCTGTGGCTGTGGCCAGCAGCAACAGCTCCGATTGGACTCCTAGCCTGGGAACCTCCATATGCCTTGGGTGCAGCCTTAAAAAGACAAAAGCCAAAAGCCAAAAAAAAAAAAAGAAAAAAAGAATACTTCATCCTGAGATAAGAGGGATTAGTAGAATGATGGATGTGGCTGTAACACAAGTTTGTAATTATAAAAAGGGAAGCAGGAGGAAGTTCCCTCATGATGACCTTTCAAAAAACTCAGAGGTCCACTGAAAGTGCAAAGTGAAGATTTAGAATAGTCACAGAAAAAAATAGGAAAAGGATGTAAGATGGATGGACAGATGGATGAATAGTGCTAGCTAATGAGATTCTATTAAGACTCTGAAGGTTGTAAACTCTAGTTATTCAAATCTTAGTTTGGATAATTCAACTCTGCCTCTGTATCCTCTTATTGAGAACACAGCTCTTGGCCTATTTTAGAATGAATTTGCAGCCTATTTTAACATTTTGCTGGCTTTGTTCCAGGCTCTCTCCCACCTGACCTTTCTTTGACCTCTGTAACTTTGCACTTTTATAGGGCAGGTACTTCATCCTTCTTTCATTACACAAAGTCTAGTAAAAAGCTAGTTTTCCTTATTGTTCTTAACAACTGTGGGAAAGTTTGATGTATGTATTCTAGCTTTCCTATTTTTTTTTTTTGTCTTTTTAGGGCCCCACCTTTGACATACGGAGGTTCCCAGGCTAGTGGTCCAATCAGAGCTGTAGCCACAGGCCTACGCCAGAGCCACAGCAACATGGGATCTGAGCCGTGTCTGTGAACTACACCATAGCTCACAGCAATGCCAGATCCTTAACGCACTGATAGAGGCCAGTGATCAAACCCGAGTCCTCATGGATGCTAGTTGGGTTTGTTAACTGCTGAGCCACAGTGGGAACTCCTGGCTTTCCCATTTTAAACTTTCAATTAAAATTATTTTCCTGGGGAGTTTCCGTCGTGGTGCAGTGGTTAACGAATCCGACTAGGAACCATGAGGCTGCGGGTTCGGTCCCTGCCCTTGCTCAGTGGGTTAACGATCCGGCATTGCCGTGAGCTGTGGTGTAGGTTGCAGACACGGCTCGGATCCTGCGTTGCTGGGGCTCTGGTGTAGACTGGCGGCTACAGCTCCGATTGGACCCCTAGCCTGGGAACCTCCATATGCCGCAGGAGCGGCCCAAAGAAATAGCAAAAAAAAAAAAGGCCGAAAAAAAAATAATAAAAATAAAATAAAATAAAATAACTTAAAAAAAATTATTTTCCTTGCCATTAACTTATCTTTACTACTCTATTTCTTAATCCTGAAAAAGAAAAAAAAAAAGTATTTCCCATACTTGGCAAGTAAGTAACTTGTAGACTCACAATCTAAAAGAAATGAGTAAAATTAATACAATGGGTATTATAACTGTCTGATTTATTTTAATTTTAAACATCCTCAAGTTGTAAGCTTTCTGGCTTGTTCAAATAGGCTTTAGCTGACCTTTCATTACTACTTTATCACCATTTATTTACTAGAACTCAGATATTCAGGAAAATTAATACATTTACCATTTAGATATGAAATATTATAAATTAGTGTAAAATGTGATTTTTAGAAATGTCATATTCTTAAGACTTTAAACTAACCAATTAGAATGGAATTATCATGAACAGACAACCCCACTCCATCTAAGATATATACATAAACATCCCAACTGTTTTCTACAGGAAAGCTGCAACTCTGATTTGACCCCTAGCCCAGAAACTTTCATATGCCACAGGTGCAGCCATTAAAAGAAAAAAAAAAAAAAAAAAGGACAGAAAGAAAGACATCAGGTAAAGCCTATGTAGGAGAAAAAAAAATTCTCCCATTTATGTCTCCCTTCTTTTTTGCATATATACATTTGTATTTCAAATAACCTATCAGGGTAAAATCCAGCAAAATATTTTTAGAGTGAAGTGCCAGAGAAGAATAAAACTATCATATTAGTTTATCAGATTTTAAGGTATACTTATAGTTGGGTTATGCATTTCAAATGCATACATCACACAAACCACAGATACACAAATGCATATATATATATATGTAATTAGTCATAAGATTTTACTGATCAAGGAAAAAGTGCTAAATGATTATACTTTTATAAAAATAGAAATATGCATATGTGTATAGTTTTTAAAAATCTGAGGTATAATCCCAGATGTTAACCTAGGATTAACACTAATCTGTTAACACTAGTTATTTCAAGTTTATTTAAAACAAGATTTTGTAGGTTTTACTTTCCAAGTTATATATTTCTGTGCTGCATGGATTAGCTCTATAGCCATAAAAAAATCAATAAGAGGAAATTTTAAATCAGTCACTGTCCTAGCAAATAAATTTATCAATTATTATTAAAAATAGAAAATGCTTTTAAAGTGTGACGTCATTAGAAATACGACTGCGTGCTAATTTCAAGGTATTATGATAAATCTGAGGTAAAGATTATCTGGACATTTACTTAAAGGTGTACAAGGTGAGATAAAAAGCATACATGCATATACTTAATGTTGAGCTGTAATATATCATTTCTAAAAATCTGTAGATGATGTTGAACATTTTGAGCATTAGCTCTACTGTCTCACTAGCCCTATAATTAGTCTAATGATTTGCATTATGAACAAGTATCCGTTATAAAGTATTTGCCATTTTAATGGAGCAAGTTGATTTATCAATCTACATAATAGTAAACTATGTTATAGTGGAATTCAAAATTTCAACCTTAAAAATTTCATTTTTCAAAAAGACTTTCTTTTCGCTAGAACTGTATTTAGTTTTCTAGCTATACTGCCAACTTCTCTGGCCCTACTTCCACTTCTTCAGCATAAGGAATCTCTATGATCTCTTAAACCCCTTCTGGATCTCAATTCTGTCATAAATATACCTCAATATATACACTAAAGTCTTTCATCTAGAATCTTAGCAACTAGAAATTTAACTGAATCACAATGCTACACTTTGCTAGTGTGATATTAACTAACATAATCATCTACAGGCACCAAATAGTCCAAAGTTCTTTTAACATGGAATCACAAATGTATACATTTTATTTATTTATTTTGCTTTTTAGGGCTGTACCTGCGGCATTTGGAGGTTCCCAGGCTAAAGGTGCAACCAGAGCTACAGATGCCGGCCTATGCCAAAGCCATGGCAATGCCAGATCCGAGCCACATCTACCACCTACACCATAGCTCATGGCAATGCCAGATCCTTAACCCTGAGTGAGGCCAGGGATCGAACCTTCAACCTCATGGTTTCTAGTCAGATTCATTTCTCCTGTGCCACAACAGGAACTCCCCATGTAAAATATCTCTTATTGCTGGTTCAGATCCAGTGTTGCTATGGCTGGGGCATTGTAGCTACAGCTCTGATTCAACTCCTGGCCAGGGAACTTTCATATGCCACAGGTATGAGCATAAAAAGAAAAAAAAAAAAAAGAAAAAAAAGAATCTCTTATTGTACTACAATTCCCTGAAAATCAGTGAGCGAAAAAAATGTGTATCTGGTTAGCTAAAACTGCATACTAACCTACTTTACTTATATATGGCAGTCTACTTGGTTGCAAATCGAAGAATGTCAGACCCATTAACTTTACTCACCAGTATATCAGGTAGAAAAAAACCTGAGGACATCTGTCTTTCCTAGACACTACCTTGATTAGACAAAGTCCTTATTCCTTAAAAAGTTAAGCCAAGCAGTACAAAATACAAGGAAAATGGGGTTCCCAAGTCTTTAGATTACCAGTCAGTTAAAAAAAAATTTTTTTTTAAAAGGAAGTAACTGACACCACGCTTTGTTGCTAGACTTTTGTTTTGCCAAGAACGAGGTTTGAAAACCACTACCATCTACTATCAGCATTATTTATAAAAGAGCATCTTAATATCACAAGAATAGAAAAGGAAATAGGAAAGATAAATATCTCAAATAATAATTACTCAAGAAAAGATAACTGGCAAACAATGTTAGGCCATAGTCAAACATCCACTGAGCTTGAAAAATCCCAATCAAAGAAAGGAAAAAAAAAAAGCTCCGGGTCTATGTCTGCTTTATTATATGATATGTCTGTTGTTTTAACTAATAAACCTGTATTTATTGCCTATGATGGTAGATATCATTGTTTTTATCCCATTTTGGAGAGGAGGAAATTAAGGCTCAGAGACTCTAACTGACTTGGTCAAATATTCTCCTGGTAGTACATGGTGTAGCCTGGATTTGGAAGCTACTTTGTGACTGATAAGCCCTTTTAATATACCAAGCTGACCCATAATTTATAAAGATTATTGAACACACAGAGAGGGTGCCAAGTATAATATTGCCAAGTGGTATCTCTTAGGTAGTCCTTATCAGTGCTATCCTCTGCATGTGGACACCTGTGTCCTTTCAACAGCCCATACATAACATACTATAAATTAGTTTAAGCAAAAGCCATAGCAAACAGGTGCAAAACACTTATTAGCTATATTACTTTATGAAAGTAACAAAGAAATCAAGAATATTTAATATGATTTCTTATAGGATTTCGTTACATCTATTTACTCTCCATTCAGAACTGTACAATAGAATATATTTTAAAAAGGCATATCTTTTAACTCTTCTCTTCAAGAAGCCGCAGTGCAGTGTCATCAATATATTCATTAATAGTGACAGCATTACAATTGATAACTCCAAACAGTCCCTAGCTAATGAAACTTCAAGATACTCAAATATGACGGCCAAATTCTTGGTCTCTTCTGTCAGTAGCTTTTCTCTCCTACTGCAATTAGCCATCTGACATCTGTTTCATCAGTCCATGGCAACAAAGAATCTGATTCAACAAAGAGGCAGCTCTCCAAGTCATATTATCAATTTATTGTGCTCAATGTTAAATCTAGTTGGCTTGGAAAAGAAACTTCTAATTTAAATAGTAAATCACCCACTTTTCTTGACCTCCAAGACTTCTCTTATTGCCCAAGTTAGGAATCCATAATCTCCTTCTATTATGATTTCACCCTTCCATTTGTACTATATCTTCTAACCCCCAAGAATTAAAGCCCCTAATGTCAAGATGAACAGGAAGTTAGAGAACACCCTTTAATGACATAGAAAAATGAACTTAATGTTGGGCAGATAAAAGAGTATTATAACAGCAATGCCAATCTTAAATCCTGAATTTTCTAGGATTAAATATTCTACTCAGTGTCTGCTTCCCTCTTATGAGAAGAGTAACAACAATAAATACATATTCATCCGTAAATGTAATGAAGATCTAAAGATTTCAGCAAATGATTACACCCAGAACTTTATACAGGAAATAACACATGCAAGAGCATGAGATCACGTGTTAATTTTTATTCTGTAACAGTTATCAAAACCAGTTTACCAAAAAGTAATTAAAATGAAAATCAACTGTTCCTTTTTCTTAATTCTACTTTGCAAATATCAAATACCATCATAAGGCAATACAATTAAAAAAAAAAAAAGCCTGAATAGAAATAAATTTAAACTGAATCAAAAACAAGTATTTGTTGAAATTGGATGTCCTGATATTTATCAAATACCATTTGTGGTTGGAAGAAGAAATATAAAGGTGAATAACGCAGAGTAATCTAGACAGAAAGACCAACAGCATTAGGAAGAGAGGAGATAGCTCCTGGTTTGTAAATTAACTATGAAAGACTGTAGTTTGCCAATAAAATTCTATAGATTATATTTTAAGCAGGATTTCATGAAGACAGTAGCTACCTCAGCATATTCCTAGAAATCATAACATACTAAAAGCCAATAATTATAAAGTTTCCCTGCATTTTGACCATAAGCCCCATATGTCATAAATACAACCAATAATACATTTAAAAATTCCAAACTTCTCTAACAAGTGAATTTATACTCTTAGTTCTATAAAATGAATATTCAACTATGCCTTCCAATCTGCCTCATTTTAGGAAATGCACGGATATGACCATATGAAAGGCAACATACACACAAATACTAACTCTTTGAATTATAATAAAAATACAATACTTTGGGAGTTCCCTCCCTGGCTCAGTGGTTAACAAACCCGACTACGATCCATGAGGGTACGGGTTCAATCCCTGGCCTCACTCAGTGGGTTAGGATCCAGTGTTGCTGTGAGCTGTTGTAGTGCAGGTGGTAGACACGGCTCGGATCTTGAATTACTGTGGCTGTGGTATAGGCTGGCAGCTGTAGCCAATTCAACCCCTAGCCTGGGAACTTCCATATGCCTCAGGTACAGCCCTAAAAAAAAGCAAAGAAGCAAAACAAAAACAAAAACAAAAACAACCCAAACCAAACCAAACCAAAAAAACTTTGCTTACTTCTAATAATTCAAATTGGCTACTTGAGAGGTAATTTTGAAGATTTAGGGCTCTTTAAAAGTTATCTAGGTGGAAGTTTCATTGTGGCTCAACGGTAGTGAACCTGACTAGTATCCATGAGGATGTGGATTCAATCCCTGACCTTGTTCAGTGGGTTAAGGATCTGGCATTGCTGTGAGCTTCGGTGTAGGTTGCAGATGCAGCTTGGATCTGGTATTGCTGTGGCTGTGGTGTTGGGCTACAACTGTAGCTCTGATTCGACCCCTAGCTTGGGAACTTCCATCTGCCACAGGTGCAGCCCTAAAAAAAGCAAAGCATAAAAAAAAAAGCATACAGTGGGAAAAAAAAAAATGTTGTAATTAAAAAAAAAAAAAGCTATACAGGAAAACAAAAACAATGTCTTATTTTTTTTCTTTTCCTTTCTTTCTTTTTTTTTTTTTTTTACAAATACTCCCATATCCTTTATAATTTCAAATAAAAATATTGGGTTTTTCCTCCTTGAAAGTAAGTCTCTGTGGGTATATCCAGCACAAAATAATAGTCTTATCTCTACAAAGTTAACTTCCTGGCTTGAATGTTATATAAGAGCATATGCTGTTAAATCTGAAATTTAATCTAAATAAGATCATACCAGCAATAACACTTTTGTAATTTTCACTAGCAATTGCAATGCAATAACATCCTTAACTTCTTTAAGAATTGTGGCCCTTAAAAAATAATGGCCCTTGATCTCTGACTCTATGTGAAAGTACCATAAGACAAATTTAATAACTTATTTCACTATTTTCCATGTCGCTGATATTGAATATTTTGACTCAATTATAATAAGCTGTCTACACTGCATTGTTAGACCAATCACACAATCATTTCCCCACTAAATTTATTTCTAGACTATAAAGTAACATTTTACTCTAACTAGGACCTATCATAATCATTGAGTGGTTTTTATTTTTAGCAAACTATAAATCTGCAGCCATATCACTGCACCACTAGATGGGGCTTTTACACAGGTAATGTGAAATGTGGAGAGCAGTCATTCTGAAATGGAGAACCATGGTCACTGGGAGAAAACGGTGGAGAGAACAAAGAGCTAAGATTTGAAGAACAGATTTTACCTGGACTTGGCAATAATGCATGAGCAAAAATGCCATACAGCAAAGGCTCATAAAGAGTGCCTTGAATTGTCACTAAAATGATGCTGTTTCAATGTGTGAAATTCCTCCTACTGATTCATTTCATAATGAAAAGGCGGGCGGTAGGCTAGCCAGTAGAGCAAACAAAAACAAACACTGAGTGAGGTTCTAGCTATGCTATATGCAAATTATTTGACTTTGTGCAAGGTACTTAAATTCCTTGGGACTCAGTTTCTTCATCTGTTAAAAAAAAAAAAAAAAGGAAGACCTAGATTAATAATAATCCCTAAGGATGACTTGGCAGAGCCTTAGTTCTCCCATAATCTTTAATAGGAGCCTCTAAGACACCCCTAGCAATCCTAGAATATTTGTTAAAAAGATGTACTGGCTAAGAAAAATGCAACTTCAAGGTACATATCCTATCCATATATAATTTCCTCCCCAATCAAAAGAACTTAAATAATTAAGTTCTGGTGCTGCCACCAGCACCACCTGGAAAGAACCCCAAGATTCCTTCAAGCTCTAGGTTCTCTCTGAATTCAGTATCTTTGCAAGGGTAGGCCACAAACTTAGATGTAATTAACTCCCAGAAACTATAATTAAAGCAGATCATCATCATGTGAAATACTATTTACACACTGTTAAATTTGCCTGCTTGGAAAAAAGTGACAAAACCTGAGTGAATAGGGAAGACTAATGAGAAGATGTTTAGTGCAGAGGAACAGGATAATGAATTATAAAGTGTTGAGAAGTGGGCAATGCCTATACAGATACTACAAAGAACCTCAAGTTACTGCCTCTGTCTCGTTGTTCAGCATTTCAACAGATTTTCAGAAACAACTAAGAAAATAACTCAGAAGTACAATTAACCCAGATTTTCTTTTCCACAAAGAAAGTGACTGTCTCCTAATAGAGAAGTTTATGACTTTGCAGTATACTTTCTAACCCAGCAAAGTTTTGCAAAGTCAGTGTGATAACCATCTTTCTTAAAAATATGTTTTGGGAGTTCCAGTTGTGCCTCAGCAGAAACAAATCTGACTAGTATTCATGAGGACACAGGTTCGATCACTGGCCTCACTCAGTGGGTTAAGGATCTGGCATTGCAGTTAGCTGTGGTATACGTTAAAGACGCTGCTCAGATCTGGCATTGTTGCAGCTGTGGCATAGGCCACCAGCTACAGTTCCAATTTGACTCCTAGCCTGGGAACCTCCATGTGCCATGGGGTGTGGCCCTAAAAGACAAAAAAAAAAAAAAAAAAAAGTTTTGAAGCCCATTAAGTACCTGACTGAAAACATACCTCATAAAGTTCTTTAACAATCTTGTTATTTCCTAAAGGTCTTGTGTATATATATATATAAAAGTGAAAGTTTCTAAGCTTTATCTGTTACAGACCACATTTATCTCCATCTCCCAAATTAATGTTAAAACCTTACCTCTCAACGTGATGGTATTAGGAGGTAGGGCCTTTGGGAGGTTATTAGGATTAGATAAAGTGACGAGAGTGAAGCCTTCATGAATTATATTTGAAATTAGAGCTCTTATGAGTCATAAGAGAGCTCTGCTTTTTGCCTTGTGAAGATACAATGAAGAGGCCATCTGTAACCCTGAAGATGGACTTTACCAGAAACTGATAATGCTTACACCCCGATCTTCGAATTCCAGTCTCCTGAACTGTGAGAGAGAAATTTCTGTTGTTTATGAGCCACCCAGTTTATGGTACTTTTTATAGCAGCCTGAACTAAAAATTAACAATTATGATTAAAAAAAAAAATGGAGTTCCCCTCATGGCTCAGCGGTTAGCATCCATGAGGACACGAGTTTGATTCCTGGCCTCACTCAGAGGGTTAAGGACCTGGCATTGCTGTGGCTCTGGCGTAGGCCAGCAGCTGTAGCTCTGAATGGACCCCTAGCCTGGGAAACTCCACATGCCATGGGTGCCCTAAAAAGACAAAAAGACCAAAAACAAACCCCAAATATGAAATATTTAAATATTTAACGAGTAAAAGAGTTTTCCTATCTCAACTCCTCTAATGAATTATAATTCCAAATTGTAATTTCATTAAATGTTTCACTTAATATTTACTACATATCAATAAAGATGATTATTTTCTTAAGAAGTTTGTTGCTAGGGAAGTACAACTAATTGACAGCCACAGTAAACACGGTCTCAAATTTTCCCCTCAAATTAAAGAAAAAAGCCCTGTTTTTAAATCTGAAAATGACTGCTTTTCTAACACACCAGTTAGACTTGATTATTTACTCTCTTCATGCTTGATATTCAAGGAGTTAGAAATAGGGAATATTTTCAATAAAACTCTTAATCTTGGAAAAGTTCCTGCTGTGGCACAACAGGATCAGCAGCATCTTGGGAGCGCTGGGACACAGGTCAATCCCCCATCCAGCACAGTGGGCTAAGGATCTGGCATTGCCACAGCTTAAGTGGCAACTGTGGCTCAGATCTGATCCCTGGCCTGGGAACTCTGTGTGCTGTGGGGTAGCCCCCCCCAAAAAAGAGAGAGAGAAAGAAAAGTCTCTTCATGCCATGTCTCATTTATAGTGCCTTTCTTTAAGCAGATTCCTGTTTAAGGAATTATCTTAGAATCTAGAAATCATTTATAATAGAGTTCTCCAAAAAAAACACTGATACATGGAATTCCCGTTGTGGCTCAGTAGGTCAAGGACCTGATTTTGTCTCTGTGAGGAAGCAGGTTTGATCCCCAGCCACGCTCAGTGGGTTAAAGATCTGACACTCTGACACTGCCCAAAGTTGCAGCCCAGCATAGCTTGCAGATATGGCTCTGGTGTAGGTTGCAGCTGTGACTCCAATTAGACCCCTGGCCTGGGAACTTCCAGGTATGGCAGTAAAAAGAAAATAAAATTGGGAGTTCCCATCCTGGCTCAGTGGTTAATGCATCTGACTAGGAACCATGAGGTTTCGGGTTCAATCCCTGGCCTCACTTAGTGGGTTAAGGATCCGGCGTTGCAGTGAGCTGTGGTGTAGGTCGCAGACGTGGCTTGGATCTGGCGTTGCTCTGGCTGTGGCGTAGGCCAGTGGCTACAGCTCTGATTAGACCCCTATCCTGGGAACCTCCATATGCCAAGGGATCGGCCCTAGAAAAGGCAAAAAGACAACAACAAAAAAAAAAAAGGAAAAAAAAGAAAATAAAATTGGAATATACAATGTTTAATCTTTAAAGTATGTTTAAAACATCGAAAATTCCAAAGAAATACTGAATAGAAAATGTTCCAACAGAATGTTAATAAAAAATGCATTAAAAATATGTATACTGTGATATCAATTTTAATTTTTTGAAATATGCTAAGAATGGAAAGATACACATTAAAATGTTGGCATTCACTTTCTCTGAGTTTTTCCATTAATTTTCGTTTCTTGAATTTTCAAGAATGAACCTACATTGCTTTATACAATCAGAGAAAATATTTATATAATATCACTGTTTATTTTTGGTAATAAAAAAATATATAACCCGTTATAAAGATAACTTTATAAAAGCGTGACGTTGCTAAAAAACAAAATACACCAACCTGATTTCTGAGAAAATAAAGTCTAAAGAGTTCAACTTTCTCGAAATGTAGAGAAGTTGTTTCCCTGTACAAGCACTCACTCTACTGGTGACATAGAGAATATACATTTTTCAGTTTCTGAAGTGATTGCATTATTTTCTACAACACTAGAGGGCAGGGATTTCACTATAAAACAATTTCACCAAAACAAACCAACCACAGAGGAGTTCCTGTTGTGGTGCAGCAGAAAGAAATCCATGAATCCAGCTAGTACCCATGAGGATTCAGGTTTGATCCCTGGCCTCACTCAGTGGATTAGGATCTGGCATTGCTGTGAGCTGTGGTCTAGGTGCAGACGTGACTTAGATCCCACATTGCTGTGACTGTGATATAGGCCAACAGCTGTAGCTCTGATTAGACCCCTACCCGGAGAACCTCCATGTGCTGCTGGTTCAGACCTCAAAAGCAAAAAACAAAAAAAGCAAAAATAAAAACAAAAACAAAACCCACAAAAAAAAAAAAAAAATTCACCAATTATCACTGTATTATATGCCATTTTGGAGTTTGTGGTTTCTGTTAATATGTGATCAAATATCACTGTATTTATTATGTGCCGTTTTGGCCTGTGCTTCTATTAAACATGATAATTTTAAATTACAGTCTGACTCCCATATTTAATTGCTGATTTATGATATATAAAATCATCCTTACTGAAAAGAATTCAAATACATATGTACATACAATGTACATATTTCAAAACTGCATTTTTTGGGACTGTATTAGATAGTCCAAGAAATGCAGTTTTGAAATGTGTCAGATAAGTCTCTGATCTGACACTATCTCATATAAAAACTGAATGGCTAATAAAACACCAAAATTATTGGTTCCAGTCTAATATAAATGCAAAGATAATTTTTAAGAAATTAGTTAAACGCCCTCGGATTTTCAGATGTTTAAGGGAACACTTAAATGCTTTTCTCTAACTCCAAAAGCTTCTAGTATATGAGTCTTATGAATTCAGGTGGTGGTGGAAGAGAAGCTGAGAGGGCAAATGACATTCCAGGAAGAGAGAACACCAAGAGTGAAGTCATGACATCCTAAAAGTTTGTAGTTTGGGGTTCCTTTCATGGCTCAGTGGTTAACAAACCCGACTAGAATCCATGAGGATGCGAGTTTGATCCCTGGCCTCACTCAGTGAGTTAAGAGTCCAGCATTGCCATGAGCTGTGGTGTAGATTGCAGATGAGGCTCGGACCCAGCTTGGCTGTGGCTGTGGCACAGGCCAGTAGCTGTAGTTCCAATTCAACCGCTAGCATGGGAACTTTCATGTGCCGCACACGCAGCCCTAAAAAAAGGCAAAAAAAAAAAAAGTTTTGGTTTATTTGGGGGTTGTCAGGGTAATTGGATAGGATATGTGGCTTGGTTGTCACGGTATGTGGCTACAGGAGAGGGAGCAGTGGATAAAGAGTGGATGAAAAATTTGGAAAAGTAAAGTAGGGTCACTTGGGGAAAGAGAATTATGTTATACTTGGGAGTTGCACTTTATTTTGAAGGCATGGGAAAGCCACTGAAGACTTTTAAATAAGGGAGAACTGTGACAAAGCTATGGTTTTAGAAAGGTTATAATATACAGAACAGAATTACAAGAGTGCTTGGAGTAGGGGACTCCAAGGAGTCAATTACACTAGCTAAGGCCTGAAATTGGGCAACAACACTGTGGGTGCTAAGATAAAGTATTCCATCAACTTTTCTTTTTCTTTTTTTACAACATTTCAAAAGGCAAGAACAACTGAACTTGGTGAAAGGCTATAGTGAAAAAGTATTTCAAGCCTTGGTAAGTGAGTAGATACTGCAATAGCTCAGGTCCCTGCAGGAGGTGCAGGTTCTATACAGTCTGGTGTACTGGGTTAAAGGATCTGGCATCACTGCTGCTGCAGCTTGGATTTAATCCCTGGCCCGGGAACTTCCATATGTTGCAAGTGTGGCCATTAAAAAAAAAAAAAAGAAAGAAAGAAAAAGAGAAATGAGAAAAAAAAAAAAAAAAAAAAAAAAAACAAGGAAAAAAACCCCTAAAAACACTGCATGACCTACAGATGGTATTTGAAAACTATGAGTCATTTGAATTTTATAAAAACTGAATCCTCAACATATTACATCATAAAAGGGCAGTATCTCATTTCTATTTTAGTATGTCAGGGTTAGTTGAAAAAGAAACAAGAAACAGGAATACTTACTTGAACCTGGCAGGTGAAAGGGGAGTAGGAGGAAACATTCCTGGTTCAAAAGAATCAAAATAAGTCACTGTCCAAGAAAAGCTGCAGCAGGAGAATCCAGCTGTTAGGGATATTATAAGTAGAGTCCAGAATCCTTAATGAAAAGAAAGGGGAAGAGTTGAAATATTAACACTACAGCAGTTTAAATTAACTCAGTAGATCATACAGGAGTTCCTGCTGTGGCACAGTTAAGAATCCGACTGCAGCAGGTCAGGTCACTGTGGAGGTGTGGGTTCAATCCCTAGCCCAATGCAGTGGGTTAAAGAATCTGGTGTTACTGCAGCTAGCTGCAACTTGGATTCAATTCCTGGACCAGGAACTTCCATATGCCATGGATGTGGCCATTAAAACAAACACAAAAAAGATCATACATATTTGCATCTTCTAAATTACATGTAGCAATATAAGAGATTTGAACTTAGTATTCTCCCATGTGGAAGTATAAAATATTAAAACACAACTAGAAGCCATACCATTGAACATTTTTTTTTTATAATTTTTTTTTATTTTCCCACTGTACAGCAAGGGGGTCAGGTTATCCTTACATGTAAACATTACATTTTTCCCCCACCCTTTCTTCTGTTGCAACATGAGTATCTAGACAAAGTTCTCAATGCTATTCAGCAGGGTCTCCTTGTAAATCTATTCTAAGTTGTGTCTGATAAGCCCAAGCTCCCGATCCCTCCCACTCCCTCCCCCTCCCATCAGGCAGCCACAAGTCTCTTCTCCAAGTCCATGATTTTCTTTTCTGAGGAGATGTTCATTTGTGCTGGATATTAGATTCCAGTTATAAGTGATATCATATGGTATTTGTCTTTGTCTTTCTGGCTCATTTCACTCAGTATGAGAGTCTCTAGTTCCATCCATGTTGCTGCAAATGGCATTATTTTGTGCTTTTTTATGGCTGAGTAGTATTCCATTGTGTATATATACCACCTCTTCCAAATCCAATCATCTGTCGATGGACATTTGGGTTGTTTCCATGTCCTGGCTATTGTGAATAGTGCTGCAATGAACATGCGGGTGCACGTGTCTCTTTTAAGTAGAATTTTGTCTGGATAGATGCCCAAGAGTGGGATTGCGGGGTCATATGGAAGTTCTATGTATAGATTTCTAAGGTATCTCCAAACTGTCCACTGAACATTTTAATTACAATTTACTACATGGAAAAGAGTACAAATTCAACTTAAGAATATATTTATACTAGTTACATATTTAACTTCAGTTTTATAAAATTCAACTATAGAGGGAGTTCTTGTTGTGACTCAGCAGTAACAAACCTGACTAGGATCCATGAGGATGTGGGTCTGATCCCTGGCTTTGCTCAGTGGGTTAAGAATCTGGCATTTCTGTGAGCTGTGGTGCAGACTGCAGACGAGGCTCAGATCCTGTGTTGCTTAGGCCAGCAACTGTAGCTCCGATTCAACCCCTAGCCTAGGAACTTCCATATGCCAGAAGTGTGGTCCTAAAAAGCCATTAAAAAAAAAAAAAGGTCAACTGTAGAAAAAAATGGCAAAACACTTCACAGTTAAAATGTGTTGACATTTTCATTTACCTTTGTGAATCATAGTTTGCTACCTTTTATTACTTGGTACTAAGTGATACCTTTCTTTCCATACCATGCACTTCTGACATATGAATAAATTTTAGAGTTCTACTTCTTACTGCTTTCTTACAAACAGTAAAAACCTAATGATTCTTTAACCTTGCTCAATATATGATTAAAAGTTAATTTCCAATTTATAAATAGGTTAGGATCCTAGATTTTATTTTCAGTCATACTGGGACTGCATTTTGTAAAAGATACCAAGGCAAAAGCACAGTACTATATGCTGCCAGAAAGAAGAAAAGGGTTGAGAAATGGAAGGATATGGGGAATAAACTAATAAGTAATAATAGAAGGAATAAATTAATTTGAAGGATTTTAGATACACATTCAAACTACTTTTCAAGACAGTGTACGGAGTTCCCATTGTGGCTCAGCGGAAACGAATCTGACTGGTATCCATGAGGATGCAGGTTCAATCCCTGGCCTCGATCAGTGGGTCAAGTATCTGGCTTTGCTGTGTATGTGTGGTGTACGCTGAAGTCTTGACTCGGATCTGGTGTTGCTATGGCTCAGGTGTTAGCTGGCAACTACAGCTCTGATTCAACCCCTAGTCTGGGAACTTCCATATGCCATGGTTGTGGCCCTAAAGAGACCAAAAAAATCCACAAAACAACAACAAAAAAACCAACCAGTTTATTAAGCCACCACTACCTACTACCACTACCTAGGAATGTGTGTGTCCCAGGCCTTGGTAGTTGAGGGAAGGAAACATTGACTACAGTAAAGAATGACTTAAGAATTAGCAAATTTCCTGGCTGTACATAATGTACAAAGATAGCTTTATTTTGGCAAGAAGCAGGAAATATGTGCACTGGACTATTTGTAAACCATGTGAAGCCCAGTAACAGACTGATCAAAGCACTAAAAAACAAACTCAGAGCAATGATTTAAACAAAACAAAACCTGTGACAAAGTATTTTTGAAAGATGAACCTATTTTTTTTCTCCTGATAACCCTCTCTCCCCGCTTTGATAATGGACTTTGTGTTCACTGCCCCAGAAGAAGGATGTGGCAAAGAATGGAGAAATGGCCCTAATGTCTCTTTGGTTTTTATGTTGCAAAACAGTTAAAGGAACTAGTAGGAGTGCTATGAGGAGGATGGTAGAAAAAGACAAAATGTCTTCAACAGATAGAAAGGATAATGAGTTGATTGGGACAAAGAGACAGAGTGAGAGTTTATCTACAGGTGAGAGGCTCCCATTTTGAAGAAGAGTGCTACGTGTGTGTGTATTTGCACTTGTGTGTGTATTCGGAGAGGGGTAGTGCTGCTAGGCTTCCTGGAGCCATAAAGAAGCCACACAACCCAAGAGAAAATGCAGCTATGTACAGCATTTTGGCAGATGGGCCCCGAGCCAAACTTGCAGACACATCTGCCCTAAGTGGAGCACAGAAACAGCAAATGGTTTGCTGTTTGAGGACTAGACTGCACTCCCATCCTAATATCCTGGCGTGGTCAGCCTCTAGAACCTTACCCAACGAATAGAGAGACCCTTAGTAAAGACTGAGGTGCAACCTTCCTACCAACCTGGAGGCTGCATGTTTGGAGACTGCTGTGGAATGATGGAAACCATCTAACTATCTAAAAGTGAGAAAGACACAAAATAATAAAAAAATAACAAAATGTGAGTCTAAAGCCCATCAAGCTTTTTCATTCAGGTGCTTTAACAGAACACCTGTCAGAGTTTAACATAGACATATTCTTTTTTTTGCCTTTTCTAGGGCTACACCTGCAGCATATGGAGGTTCCCAGACTAGGGGTCGAATCGGAGCTGTAGCCGCCAGCCTACACCACAGCCACAGCAATGCAGGATCCGAGCCACGTCTGCAACCTGCACCACAGCTCACAGCAAGGCCAGATCCTTAAACCACTGAGCGAGGCCAGGGATCAAACCCCCAACCTCATGGTTCTTAGTCGGATTCGTTGACCACTGAGCCATGACGGGAACTCCAACATAGAAATATTCTTTATTTTTTTATTTTTATTTTATTTTTTTTTTTGTCTTTTGTTGTTGTTGTTGTTGCTATTTCTTGGGCCGCTCCTGCGGCATATGGAGGTTCCCAGGCTAGGGGTCAAATCGGAGCTGCAGCCACCGGCCTATGCCAGAGCCACAGCAGCGCGGGATCCGAGCCGCGTCTGCAACCTACACCACAGCTCATGGCAACGCCGGATCGTTAACCCACTGAGCAAGGGCAGGGACCGAACCCCCAACCTCATGGTTCCTAGTCGGATTCGTTAACCACTGCGCCACGACGGGAACTCCAAGAAATATTCTTGATTTCAGAAATGTTTACTATTCCACGATCTAAGCACTTGCCTCACTTTGAGCATTTTAGTTAATTTTATATTCATTTTGAACTAATCAACAGTTATATCCCTGATAAAAGTGAGGTCACAATGATAGGGCTAAAAACAGTACATTGCAATATTGTGGGCCAGAGGTGCTTATGCTTCTGAGATTACTCAATTCACCTATGAACAAGCAGAAAAGCCACAGAAGCTGACAACTTCGAATTAAATTTTTAAGAAGTCCCTACCTTCACAATCCTAAGCTAAAAATCTGACCTTATGTTTTGTAAACCCATTTTACCATGAGTTTACGTAGCTTTAGGGAGTTCCCATCATGGTGCAGTAGAAATGAATCTGACTAGTATCCCTGAGGATGCAGGTTTGATCCCTGGCCTCGCTTGGTGGGTTAAGGATCCAGTGTTGCCATGAGCTGTGGTGTAGGTTGCAGACACTGCTCCGATGTGGCATTGCTATGGCTGTGGTGTAGGCAAGCGGCTACACCTCCAATTCCACCCCTAGCCTGGGAACCTCCATATGCCACAAGTGTGGCCCTAAAAAGAAAAAACAAAAAAAAAAAAGCCATAGTTTTAAAAGGTACAAAGGCATATAAAAATTAAAACCTGCCTAAAAAAAAAAAAAAAAATTAAAACCTTCCTTGCCCAATTTACCAATTCTACTTCTTAGAGCAAACAATTAAGAGTCTGTTCATTTTTTATAAAAATTATAGATATTTGGAGCTAGTTATGTACTAGAAATGCACACTATGTATTTTCTCAGTTCATTTTCCACAAATGAGATTCTAATCAGAAAAGCTGTCCTAAACTTTTTTCACACAATAATTCTGGAGACCTTTCATATCAGTACACACAGCCACAATTTCATTACATATTTTTATCATGCCACTTTTCACTATTAAAAATAATGCTACAAGTAATATTTTTGTACTTTATACATTTATACAAGGATATCTGTAACAAATTTCTGAAGGAAGAACTGCTGTTTCAAAGAATATACACCTTTAAATACACACATCCTTCTTTTTTCTCTACAGTTCAGTTTCCACCAGTTGATGACATGATGGAAATTCATCTATTTCATCCGTTACAACCTCTTAGACTCAATGTTTTCACCTAAAGCAGGTAGGAAATTCCTATTCTAATCCCTTTACTGGAATTCTATATTCACTTATCTAAAAGTACATATTTGGGGGAGATCATTTTTCAAAATACACAATTTTGGTTTAAAAATGTAGTTACTTTTCTAAGCTGTGGTTTCTTTTTTTCCTTTTTCTTTTTTGGCTACCCCTCGGCATACGTTCCCCAGCCAGGGATCAGATCTGAGCCTCAGCTGCAACCTACACTGCAGATAGAGCAATGCTAGATCCTTAACCCATTGTGCTGGGCCGGAGATCAAACCTGCATCTCAGCACTCCATAGATGTTGCTGATATCCTGTTGTGCCACAGCGGGAACTTGTAAAGTGTATTTACTTTCCTAAAAATATGCTGGCAGCTTAATATTTCTATAAAGGCTTCCAGCAAAGGACTATGATATGTTCTAAATATTTTAATTTTATTTAGCAATTTCAGGCTTACAGGGATGAGATGACTTTTAGAAGTTTTAAGAAGTCAGAGATGTGAAGAGTGGTTTGTACATATCACGTGTAAGCAGGAAAAATAAAACAAAAACTTCCCATGTCCCATACTGGGGAAGGTTTTTTACTAAAACAATGTTAAGCAATCAATTATATACTCTTCATAAAATGTATTCCTGCCATAAGTAAACAATGGAACTAAATGTGACAACACACTGATAATTTCCAAGTCCTCTTTTAGAGCTTCTGACACTTGAAATGTTTAAATAAACTGGTATTCTATGATATATAATGCAGTAGTAAAAAAAGAATGAGGTAGATCTATGTATACTGATACAGAATGAACTCAAGATATTTTAATAAAGCTGCAGGGAGTTCCCATCGTGGCGCAGTGGTTAACGAATCCTACTAGGAACCATGAAGTTTTGGGTTCGATCCCTGGCTTTACTCAGTGGGTTAAGGATCTGGCGTTGCCATAAGCTGTGGTGTAGGTCGCAAATGTGGCTAGGATCCTGTGTTGCTGTGGTGTAGGCAGGTGGTTACAGCTCCTACTAGACCCCTGGCCTGGGAAACTCCAGGTGCCACGGGTGCAGCCCTAGGAAAAAAAAAAAAAAAAAAAAAAAAAAAAGCTGCAGCATATGAATGATTCCAATTATGTTTTTTCTAAAACAGTGAAAAAAACTTCATATTTTAAATTATCATATATATGATATATATACATAAACAAATAGAAAAAGACCTGAAAAAGGTTAATGGTAACATTTGCTTTAATTGTTGAGACTTTTTCCTAGGAGTTCCTGTAGTGGCTAAGTGGTTAATAAATCTGACTAGCATCCATGAGTACACAGGTTCGATCCCTGGCTTTGCTCAGCAGATTAAGGTTCCAGTTTTCTGTGAGCTGTGGTATAGGTCGCAGAAGTGGCTTGGATCCTGTGTTGCTGTGGCTTTGGCATCAGCTACAGCTCCGATTCGAGCCCTAGCCTGGGAACCTCCATATGCCACAGGTGAGGCCCAAAAGAGCCAAAAAAAAAAAAAAAAAAAGAAAAAAGAAAAAAAAAAAAAAAGAAGAGAGATTTTCCTAGTGAGACTGTATTGCTCATATAATTAACTTATGAAATTAAAAATGAAAAACATCTTAACATTATGCTAATTTTATTGCATTTTATTTTTTCCTTTTTGGCCACCCCACAGCACATGGAGGTCCTAGGGCCAGGGATCAGATCCGAGATAAAACTGCAACCTACCCGCCACAGCTGTGGCAACTTGGGATCCTTAACCCACTGAGCTGGGGAGAGGATCAAACCTGTGTCCCAGAACTCCCAAGACGCCCCTGATCCCGTGAGGCACAGCTGGAATTCCAACATTTGGCTAATCTTAAAAGTTGTAAAAACTATAACCAGCTGGCTACTAATAAAAGCTTAGAGTACTCATACATAAAACTAATCAAAAGCAAATTTTTCCAACTATATCAGACTCTATAGTTTTTCCAATTTAGGAGGATAGAAGTATTTTGAATAATTTAGTATTCTCTCCAAACTAAATCACATTTGAGAAGTAGCTCCAGTCTTTAAATCCCTTGAGCAATGTCAAGGTAGAAAGCTAGATAGCCTTGGATCTTCAAACTTATTATTTCCAAGTGCAGGAGCAGAGGAAACAGGCCTTTCCTCCCCTGCCAGGGCCACCTGAACAGACAGTTGGTGTACTGCAGCTACACTGATAAAGGTTTCCACCCAACTGCCTGTCCACCTGCAACTCAGCCTGTAGCAATTCCACTCCCCTTCCTACTGAAGAGGATAAAGCATGGAAGGGGATATTCTGACAAGTGAAACCTGATGAAACTTGAAAAATAAATAACATCTGTAGTTTTCAACCAAGACGAGTGTTTTTTTTCCTTTAAATTTATTTTTATTTTTGCCTTTTGTCCTTTTAGGACTGCACCAGTGGCATATGGAGGTTCCCAGGCTAGGGGTCTAATCGAAGCTACGGCTGCCGGCCTACACCAGAGCCACAGCAACGCCAGATAGGAGCCTTGTCTGCAACCTACACAACAGTTCACAGCAATGCCAGATTCTTAACCCACTGAGAGAGGCCAGGGGTTGAACCTGCAAACTCATGGTTCCTAGTTGGATTTGTTTCTACTGCGCCACGACAGGAACTCCTTTTTTCCTTTTTAAAAGTATGGTTGATTTGCAATGTTGTATTAATTTCTGTTGTTCAGCAAAGTGATCCAGTTACACATATATATGTGCTGATACCATGCTCATCGTGAACCTTTTTTTTTTTTTTTTAAAGTGGCCACAACCGCAGCACTGGAAAGTTCCCAGGCCACGGATCGAATCCAGGCCACAGCTGTGGCAATGCCGGATTCTTAACCCACTGTGCCAGCCTTGGATCAAACCCAAGCGGCAACAGAGGCAATGCCAGATCCTTAATCTGCTGCACCACGGCAAGAACTCCATAAACTCTTTCAAAAAAAGCTATAAAGAGGGCTTCCAATGAAGACTTTTTTCAAAGAAACAAAGATAATAAGAGAATAACATCTCAGCTCCTTTAGAAGTTGAGTTTCTTAACAGACATTTACTCTGTTAGTCTATTAGACGTTAATCAACTTTCAAGAATTGTAATTACTTTTTTTTTTAAAGGGCACACGGAAGTTCCCAGGCTAGGGGCTGAGTTGCTGGTCTACCCCAGAGCCACAGCCACGCCAGATCTGAGCCATGTCTATGACCTACACCATAGCTCAGGGCAATGCCAGATCCTTAACACAGTGAGTGAGGCCAAGGATGGAACCCGCCATCCTAATGGATACTAACTGGGTTTGTTACCCCTGAGCCAAGTAGGGGGCAAGGGAACCCAAACTGTAACAATTTTTGAATTTGTTTGTTAAACTGCACTTCTGGCTCCGCACAAGTATTTCTCAAAACTGTGGTACATCAGAATTACTTGTAAAAAAAGGAAGATTCTTAGGTCCCACCTTGGGCTGAAACAAAATCCGGAAGTGATTTGTAAAAGAACATCTAGGTGATTCTTACACATACCAGAATGAGAACTGCTCTTATTGAACTATGTTAACCTTGGACTAGGATTAACTTGCAGTAGTGTATAAAATTTTTATCAATATGCCTAGAAAGAAAACTCATGGAGAGTAGTTACTGGGCTCACATTATTTGTTGCTAAAAACCAACCTACTTTCAAATGAAGAATTGAGGCAGCATACATTAAAATTTAAATATAAGTCACTGAAATACAAAGATAATAACGTGCAGGGCCAATAGTAATTATGATAAAAAACCAAAAGGTAATACACAATCAAGCATTACATTTTGCTCTGAGGTTCCTAGTAAACAAGACAAAATAAATATAGTGAAATATAACAGTAAAAAAAAATCTGTATCATCTGATAAAAGGCTGGATTCTGACTTTTCTGTACCTAATGGATGACTTAAATGTTTGTTAAAGATTCTGAATTTATGTGAAAACTTTTATATCAATTGTAAAAAGGTAAAGATATAATTTTACAGGCATTTCCTCAGCTAAGGCATTTCCTTGGCTATAAATTGGTAATCTTGTCAACCATTAAATAGCAAGTTAGAATCCATGCCTAATTCTTAAGATTCTTTTTCTGCTGCTTTACAGGTTGACAGATCAATAAATTCTATAAAAAGCCTTATAATCTTGGTTGTTTTTCAGAGATGAAACAGTGTTGTTACATACACTGACAAAATGAGTTTAACTAAAAAGCACATATTTTCTTAAGCAAGAAGTTGAGTCAAGTATAGGCAGATTTTCATGAGACATTTAGCAAACTAATTTGTTTGTAATTTGAAGATAAAGGTTTTCCCTTCTGCAAGATCAGATGGACTATACTTCATGAGGACATTAGCCTTGAAAAGGTAGTTTAAACAGCTTAGCTGAGATTGGGGGAGAGAATAACACGCAGGATAGGAGATCAACCTAACTTACACTGCCCCCCCCCACCCCGCAGCAATTGGGGTAATTGGCCAAATAAATTATAGCTAATAGGAGTAAAATGTGATAGAGGTAAAGTTCTGAACTCTTTAAAATCATTTTAGCAGAGAAATGATAAATAACCCTGAATTTTTCACTACAAACCTGTAAACTATAGCATTCTACAGACATTAATTTCTGACTCTTCCTGTTATGATTAACCTGTGTTAAATATGCCCAGTATTTTTTACATTTTTAAAAAACTAAGACGCTTATAAGGAGATTAGAACTTAAATTTCTCCTGATGTCTGCTAAAGAAGTTATCTTTGCTAAGTTTGTGAGGGAATGTTTCCTATTTACTTTTTTTTAAATTTCTTGGAAGTGTAAAGAGTCTTTTCTAAAAGGCAACTAAAAAATGTTAAGATTCTCTGGGTCTTTGTTACATACAGTAGTGTTAAAAATATATTCCTAGTGTGTGTAGTATACACCCATACATATATACAAAGAAAATCTAATACAATTTACCACACATGTATGCAAATGAAAGATTAAGACAATCAACTGTACAAGTGAATATAGTAGATATTTTACCCAAAATTTTGTACAGTTTAAACATGACCTAGAAATCAAATCAAATGACAATAAAGTCCATACCTAACAGCCCAGTATGAACATCATCTTCATTCTTCAAATTCTCAGCATGTAACTCTGTAAATACAAAAAGGGCTTTGGTAAAAAATGATTCTGGAGTTCCTGTCATGGCTCAGTGGTTAACAAATCCGACCAAGAACCATGAGGTTGCGGGTTCGATCCCTGCCCTTGCTCAGTGGTTAAGGATCCGGCGTTGCCGTGACCCTGCCCTATAGGTTGCAGACGTGGCTCGGATCCCACGTTGCTGTGGCTCTGAGGTAGGCTGGCAGCTACAGCTCTGATCTGACCCGCAGGAGTGGCCCAAGAAATGGCAAAAAGACAAAAAAAAAAAAAAAAAAAAAAAGATTCTGTACTTTGAACAGTAATTCAAAGGCTAGAAAGACATTGTGGAACTGCGGAAAGTGCTTTCTTTGGAGTCTGAGACAACTGGGTTCAAATTCTGATATCATTTACTAGCTATGTGACCTTCAGTAAGCAAATAAGATGTTTCTGTGAATCAACTGACATGTACATAAAACATGGGAATTTTTATTCCCTAGGAATGTTGTGAAGACATTTTATGTAATTCAGATTACTTCGTTTTGCCTCAGCTCCTTTCTCCATTCTCCAAAATAGGCACAGCTCAATGTCTTCTGCAGTGGACTTCCACTTATCCAGTTTTATGACTTTATGAACAAAGAATCTCTCAGTGCAAGAAAGAAAGAAATTGCCTAAAAGACAAAACTCTGAGTTGCTTTGGAAAAAATGCAGGAGAGAAGGGATAGAGGAATGAAACATTGTCAAAGTTTGACATTGAGTTTACACCCAATACTATTGTTTGAAGAGGTAAAACTCATAATTAACTTGCCAATTAGTCTTCTCTATGAAAATCCAGCATGGTAATCTGCTACATGCACCTGCAGCCCACAAGGGGCTTGGAAGCAATGAGGAAAAATAAAAACTTGAATTAAACTGACTCGGATAACAATGCGTTGGATGCTTTTCATACTAAGGTAGTTTTGTTTTTTTCTTTTTCAGTAACTTAGCCAAAGTCACACATCAGTGAGAACTGAGATTTAAACTCAGGTCTGATTCCTTCCACTGCAATATAAATTACCTAACCACATAATATATTCATATAAGCTGTGGAAAACCTTTCAAGGCACATCTGTTCCAATCTGGCCAATATTTCAACTTAAGACACCGGGAAATAAAACTATCAATCGGAGAAAAAACAGACTCAAGATCCCGCAACAGAACTTTACCACTACACTGGGTGCAAACCTAAGACGAAACCGAGAGGTACTAATTTTATCTATACAAGAGAAATTTGGGTTGTAGGATGCAAATCCTTGTCCTTCAGGAATTCCTTAAGTGTACAGAGGAATCAGTGTATTACACACATCTTTAATCATTTGCAGATTAAAGTCTTTGAACTTGCATAGCCTACTTTAATTACACTTTTCACCGTCTTCCTTTAATGATGGTTGTCTTGAATTTTGCTTAAGTTTGCTAAGGTTTTACCCCAAGTGTTCACTGACTTTAAGATACTTTTTCTCTTTTTCATGACTACCCACTTAATGAAGACCCTTTCTTAAAATAGGTCTCCTGACCACAGACCAAGGTCTTCCACCTTTAAGAAAAAGAAAACAAAACGGGAAGGCCAAAAAATGCGGATGAGGACTCTGGATGGAAGTCGCTACAGCTTGGTGGCCTTTGATAGGGAGAAGGAGCTGAAGCCGAGAGCCACGTCCAACCTCAGCTTAAAAAACTATACAGTTTCTGGACTTCAGTACCTTTTACGATCAGGTAGGTGATGGCGAGGAGGAAGGCAAGGAGGATGGCGAACAGCAGCGAACAGAGAATTGAGAGGACCTGGACCGGCCAGCGCCGAGCTCGGGTTCGACCGCCCGCATCCGCCAAGATGCCATTCCGCTTATCCGCCAGGAGGGAAGACCCGTCCCCATCTGGCCGGAGGAGCGAGTCCTTTCTAGGTTCGGGCGACGCCCTGGCCGAGAATTCCGCTCGCAGGTCACGGGCTACTCGGTCGCATCCCTCCTCCTCATCGACTTCACCCTCACCCCAGCTGTCTCCCTGAGTGGAAGCGGAAAATGCCGGCCGAGCGAACGGGACAGGGGTACCCGGACGACGGCGCAGAGGGGCCGGGCGCCTCCCGCTCTCCACGAACGACATGGCGGGAAAGACAGTGAGGCCCAGAGAGCGAGCGTTGTTCACCAGCCCCTCCCCGCGGTCCCAGCAGCCAATCAACGGCCCCCCCCCCGGCCTAAACCACCAGACAGAGGCGCGCAGGGGTGCGCAAGGGTGGGCGGCTGGGCGGGTAAGGTGCTGTGGAGTTGGAGAGGCTGGGCGTCCCAGGATCAGGGTACTACCCTCAAGCTGTAGGAGGGAAGGCGAGCAGAGAAGAGCGCAGAGGGGAGGAAAGAAGAGGCCGAAGGCAGTCAAGTCCCCTATCCCTGCACAGGTTCGTCTCGCCCTGAGACCTCGGCCATCGCAGCGTCGCCTCTAAGCAAGAGCGCGGCCCGGCAGCCCCAAAGTCGCACCTTCGTGGCACCCGGTCCTAGCGCCCGCCATGCGCCCTAATACACATTACCGACTCAATTTGTTTTCTCACTTTTACGCCTTACACTCGCTCCTACCTCCACCCCCGCTTCCCTCCACGGCAGTTCACCACCCCGCACCCTCACCTCCCTTAACAGCCCATTCCTCCTTCCCTTACGTTTTGTTCTCCCCGCCCCACTACAACTTCCCACCACGCAGCTTGGCACGCCTCCGGCTCCCCTCACTCCCCTATCCCGGCGCCCGCTCCCCAGTTGGATCTTACGGAGATCGAACCTTCTCAAGACCCCTCCTCTAGCCTTCTTCGCCCCCTCCCTCCAACTCGATCCGCCCCCCGCGCGCGCGCGCGCGCGCGTATCCGGCCACCGCTAACGCTAGAAGCTTTCCCCACCCCCACCCCCACCCTACCATCCCACCCCACCCTACCACCCCACCCCACCCCAGGCGGCCTCAGGTTTGTGGGGGCGTACGTAACTCGGGCGGGGGGTGAAGGTGGCAGAACCCCACTGCCCCACCCCCTTCGGGGTGAGGCGAACTAAGCTCGGGAGGCTGAGACACAGACGTCTTCCCTTCCCTGGGGTAAGTTACTGGAGTTTTTCCCCAAGAGGACTTGCAACAGAAACTTCCTCCGTCCCCCTCCCCCCTCCATGCAGGCGACGCCGAGTGAGGCTGAGGTTGGGAGCGAATCGCCGAAGAGCTGCGTGTCGGCAGCGCAGTCTGATTGGACAGCGGAGAAGCCTGTCAGCTTATTGGCCCCGCTGGTTCCGCCCCGTAGCGCAGGGCAGCCTTTAACCTTTGGCCCCAGTGGGCTCCAGCCACTCAGATCGCTTCTTGTTGGTATGTGTAGCGGCAGTGGCCGCCGGCGGAGCAGTCTGAGCCCGACGATGAGGCCGGGGACGGGAGCTGAGCGAGGAGGCCTCATGGTGAGTGAAATGGAGAGCCATCCTCCCTCGCGGGGTCCCGGGGACGGGGAGCGGAGATTGTCCGGCTCAAGCCTCTGCTCCAGCTCTTGGGTCTCTGCTGACGGCTTCCTGAGGAGACGGCCCTCGGTAAGGGATCGGTGGGGCAGGGGAAAGCGGCACAATGAAAACGGAGTCAGAGAGAGAGGAAGCTTTCTCCCAAAGGAGAAGAAGATGAGAGTGGACGAAGGAAGAGCTCGAGATGGTGGGATATGTTCCGGGGGAGAGAAATGGAGGGCGGGGGTGCACAAAGAAAAGGAAGTGGGACCCTGGAAGTTGCTGGTGGGTTTGGCCTAGGCAGTTGCGCGTTGGTTGTGCTGGTCGCGGGCGGGGTGAGCGTTTTGGAGAGGTAGGCCTGACTTAGCCGTGTTGGGGAGGCGGAGATTTGATTCTGTAGAGTCTAAAACAGGCTGCCAGAATTTCTTCACCTGTGTTAGTGGTGTCCGTAGCGGGAGGACAGCTGGGAGAATTGGCAGGAGATAGTTACCTGGTTTTAAGGCCTGGAACAATGAAGACACAGGTAAAGAAAGTAGTTGTCTTTTTATAGGAGCTCGTTAAGATGGATGAATTAGTTATTTACTTTAGTATCTATGAATGACAGACCTCGGTCTTTGGGATTTTTTTTTTTTTTTGGCATAAGTAATTTTTCTCAAAGATTCTGTTGTAAGTAGTATGTTTATGTATTAAGAGTGAAGTGTTCCTGAGGATCCATACTGTTGGTGTTTTATAAGGGTAGCCCTTATCTGAGTTAATTTGGTAACTTCGGCATTTTAAAGTTTAAAATCAATGTAGAAAGTAAGGATAAATGGCGCAATAAAATAAAAATAAGCTGTCTTATATCTGTGAAGTAGGACAAAGCTGTGGTTTTCACCATGATAGTTTTTAGGCTGGCGTTTAAACTGTATTCTCTCACTTTAGCAAGCCATTTAGTAATTGATTAAATCATCATGTTTTAAAAAATGAATTAGGTATCCAGTAATGATTTTAATTTTTTCCACTTTCTGAAATTTGCTAAGTTGCAGATTTAAGACCAGAAAGTAAATGTTGAATCAATAGTTTAGTCACATATTAGACAAATATAATGTTATGCGCATAACTGACTTGTTGAAGTCAGATTTTTGAGAAGCATTTATTAGTCTTCGTTAATTTTTGAGATGCATTTATCGGTCTTTGCTAATTTGTAAATTTTCCTTTTTTTTTTTTTTCTTTTTTTTTTTTTTTTTTCAGATGGGGCACCCTAGCATGCATTATGCCCCAATGGGAATGCACCCTATGGGTCAGAGAGCGAATATGCCTCCTGTACCTCATGGAATGATGCCGCAAATGATGCCCCCTATGGGAGGGCCACCAATGGGACAAGTAAGAATGTTTTGTTTTACTATGTATTTATTTGTTTACTTTTTACCTCTGGTGTTCTTGTGTCAAAATTCAAAATCTGGGTCAATATTTGCAGCTGTTTTGAGTTTTAGTTTATGCCAAAATAATATTTTCAAATAAGTGAAATGTGGAATTGTGTCATTTACCAAATTTGTTTGTAATGGAAAGTCTTCTGTATGAGAGGTTAACTTTCTGAAGCAACAAAGCTGAGTTGTTTTTGTTTTGTTTAATTTGAAAGTAGCAATGTATACCTAGGCTTTTTAGTTTAATTACTTTTCCCCTCCAAGTATGTCAGTTGAAGTAAATATACTATGTCAATGTAATTTATATTGGTGGACCATGTCTATGCATAGAATCTGGAAATAGCAATTGTTTAAGCCTTTGGCTTAGAATGAATTTTATTCCTGAAATAGCTTCCTATTTGTGGTGTCTGTGTGGTGGGGGTGGGTGGAGGTGGGAAAGTTCTACTCTGATTTGGTTTTTCATAGGACGGTGCCATATAGTTCATTTTCCACTTACACTGTCTTGTGTCCTCGTTTTTTTTTAAATGCTTATTGCTTCCGCACTCCTGCTTTTGAGCTGTCCCTTCCATCTCCAACATAAATTGTAAACAGACATTTTGTGGGAGTGATTTGGACCAAAAGGTTTTAATGCTGATTCAGTGAATTCAACAGAACTGAATTCCTAGAAAAGCATCCTAGAAAGGTAACAGGTTCAATTACCATAACTAATTTTGTGCCCCCTCTGAGGTTCTATTATACCATATCTTTTGGTGGCTGAGTTCTTTCCATGTAGTATCACAATAAAGCATCAAATATTTAGGCTAACAAAAAATTTGGAAAGCCAATCAATTAGGTATGATCTTTTTGTTAATTAGTACTGTTTACTTTGATAATCATTTAAGCCTTGATGGTTTGAGTTACTGGTGAAATTATAGTGGAGAAAGGAGCTCTCTCTGTGTGCTTCTTTTTACATAAGAGTAGAAGAGCTTAATGTCAGGTGGTTTTCTTTTTTATTTGGAGTATAGCCCGTAATTTTGTATAAAAGTCTTTATTCAAAGACACTATGCCCAGAAGATTCTGCCTTTAGGAGTTCTTTAAATAAAAAACTATTTATTCTGTTACTCTGGAATAATACAAGTTTTAAACTCCCTAGTTGATGGAGAAACAATTCTGATTTCCTCTTCTGTTTCTTTCCATCTCTAAACAGCAAGGAGCTCTTATTTTCTTAGTAGAGCTACTCTAACTAGATAATGAGCTTTAAAAAATATTTATTCTTTAAATGCTCTGGTTCTTATTTAAAATTAGTTTCTTTCCACAGAAAGATAAAATAAAACAATTTGCTACTGCCAGATGCTTCTCTCTTTTCTGGGGCCTTCTGTTTCCATTGGGCCAATCAAGGTAAGTTTTGCAAGGGATTGACCTGCTTACCCTTGCTGTATTGGTGCTATTGCACTATCAAAACCAAGATACCAGCTAGTTTTTCTAGTTCTATGCAGATCTTATTTTATTTTTTAAGTACTGTCATGTTTCTCATTGACATAAGCTGGTCACAGTTTGCTTTACGGCCCCTTCTCTTTAGCTGTATGGTGCCCATCTTCCTAGTAAGGTTACTTGCTACTTGGCTCACATCCATTCAGAAACTCTGAATTTTTACCGTACGGTTTTCTTCTACTTTTTTCCTAGGCCAGTATATGCCATGGGCCTTTAAGCTTACCTCATTATATTTAGATGTTTAGAAGTCTGTCTCTCTCTGTTGGCTCCTGTTAGGATAATGAATGAATGCCTTAGAGTTCAGCTCTGAGGGACTCAAGAGGACCCCTTTTTTTCCCTTTTAAATTAGATTATTCTTTTTTTTTCTTTCTTTCTTGATATCTAACAAATATTGGGCCCAAATCTTGGTAAAAATTCTTATTTTAACTTTGTTAACAGTCTGGGAGGGTATGGATAATATAAAAATCATGTAGTCCAGAAATCTGATTTAAAGCCCTATAAACAACTTCCTTAAAATAAAAAATATTTAGCAAAATTGATTCTTTTTTCCACATCATTTCCTCTGTCTACCCACCCTCAGAACTATTAGTAAGTGGTAAGTAGTCAGAAGGTAATGAGAAGAAATAGTGTGCCTGTATAGTTCACTGCAGTGATACACAGTTGTTAGGGATCAACTGCTATCTAATTTTAAAAAGTTAACTCAGGGAGTTCCCTTTGTGGCTGCAGCGGAAATGAATCCATTTAGTATCCATGAGGATGCGGGTTTGATCCCTGGCTTCGCTCAGTAAGTTAAGGATCTGGTGTTGCCGTGAGCTGTGGTCTAGGTCGCAGACCAGCTCAGATCTGGCGTTGCTGGGGCTGTGGTATAGGCCAGCAGCTGTAGCTCTGATTCGACCCCTACCCTGAGAACCTCCGTATGCTTTGGGTGTGGCCCTAAAAAGCAAAAAAAGTTATTTCTTAGACTTTGGGACTGTAGGTGCTGTAACTTTCATATATATTGCCTAGTTCACATTAATTTTTTTTTGAAATGAAGCAAATTATTTAGATTAAGAGAGTAGTTTGCATTTTGTTTTAATCCAAGAGAAAACCTAGATTGCCTTTTATGGAATTCAGCTTGAATCTATTAGTGGTAATAAATATTTAGAAATTATCAAATAGAGCTCAATAATACACTTTGAAGTTTATCTCAATTATCTATCATACAAGTTAAACTTGACTCTTACTGTACATTAAGTTCATTTGGGAAGCTATGCATCTGCTTTTACAGAATTATAGGATCTTACAGTTGGAAACTCAATTTGAGTAAGTTGGAAGATACCTTATGAGTTTATAAATGTTAATAACATAATAATTTTCCTGCTTGGTAGCAGTATGCAAATTTCCAGTAGAGATTTGTATTAAGATATAATTACATATGAAGCTGTCATCTTTTTCCCAATGTATTGTAAGTAATGTTTTGCTTTAAAATATTTTCATGTCTTACTCTTTTGTTGTCTTTTCTATATAAACCATCCTCATCACGGGTGGTTATGCCTTAACTTAAGCCCAGGAGAATCTGGCTTTTCTTTTTTTTTTTTTTTTTTTTTCCCATTAAATTTTTTTTCTTTTTTTTTTTTTAAGGACCATATTGTAGCATGTGGAAGTCCCCAGTCTGGGGGTCGAATCAGAGCTGCAGTTGCTGGCCTGCACCACAGCCAGAGCAATGCCAGATCCAAGCCATGTTTTTGACCTACACTGCAGCTTGCAGCAATGCTGAATCCTTAACCCACAGAGTTAGGCCAGGGGTTGAACCTGCATCCTCATAGATACTAGTTGGGTTCTTAACCCATTGAGCCACAATGGGAAGTCCTCTTTCTTTAGTTCTTAATTTTTCTCTTTTAATGAGAAGAATTAAGGTCCCTTTTAGCTCTAACAGTCTTTGATTCAATTTAGATAATTTGATAAGGATAGGTGGTATATATAAGGTTTTATGAGTTGATATGGAAATAAAGACAAAATTAGTTACTCTCTAATTCTAATTATTTAGCACCTTTTTCTTTTGTTCAGTAAACTGATAAATGAACAATTGTTCTTTACAAATACATTGGATTTTCCTGTTCTCATTTTGAGTAAGGAAGGTTTTTATAGATCTTATTTTTATTCCTGCTGCTCTCTGGGCTTAAGTCATTGTGCTGTCATGCCTGGTATACTCTTTACAATTTTTTAAGCTGTTTTTCTTGCTTCAAATCTGGTTCCCCCTTCCCACACATTCTCTTAGATTTCAGTGAGTTACCTCCTCCAAGACCTTCCGGTGTTGTTCTATGATTGTAGCATAATGTCCACATTCCACAACTTAACTTTCAACAAACTCCTATAGTATAATTCACAGCATGATTCTGTGCTGCATGTCTTCACATTCCCTAATTTGAACCCAGGCTGGTTCTTTTCATGGTATCTTGAGTGATTTTATTACTTAATCCCTGAGCTTAAGCTGTTTTTCTTGCTTTCCTGCCCCCAGCTCACTACCACCATAAACTTTATTTACCAAAGTCCTGCCTTCTCCAAGAGGTCCTCAGCAATGAATTTGCCCAGAGTACATCTTTCTTTCAGATTATTAAAATAAAATGCTACGTAATCTGCCCATAACTCTTACTCTTCCACCCATTTTAGGACTTAACTATTGACTTGTTTTATGGTTTATTTGCTTTGTCTTCCCAATGAGTAAAAGATTGTAAGCTCTTTGAGGGCAGGGGCTCTATTCTGTACTTTAAGATGTTTATAGGTGCTGAGCAAAGTTCTTGGCACATTGTGGTGCTCAGTAAATTACTTGTTGAATGAATGAAGTGAACACAGATTGCTACAGTGTAAGCCAGAAAGTTAGTCATTGTTAGCTGTGACTGTCTTTAGTAGTTACTTAAAACTTAACGTTGTTACCATTGATTTTCAGTGTCTGCCTCTATTGTTGCTTTTTCTTTTGACAAAATGGCAGGTAAATAAAATGAAATACATAAGTAGTTTTTGTTTGATGAATAAAAGTAAAAAACTTTCATTTATTTCAAACTACAGGCAAGTGTATTTCTGGCTATATGGCTTCATAGGTGATCATCTTTAAGTTTTACCACAGATTTTTCCATACCCTAAGGGAAAATAATTTGGACTATAGACCTGCCAGAGAAATCCAGTGCATTAGTTTCTTTGATTTATCTGACTAATCTGATAAATTGATTTGTTCCTGTTACTTTTTGAGTTATTCTCACTTTTGAGTATTTACAGAATCCTTGCTGTTGAATTGGACATTAGCCAGTGACAGAGGGACCTTTTTTAGGTTATCTGCTCATAGATTGTTGAATCTAGGCAACTTTTTGTATACACATTATCCAGGTGAGTACATTTTAAAAATGGAATTGACCCATAGCTAATGTGTTGGTATAACTTTTGGACTGTGTGTATGGTTAGATTTTGATAGGTTTTACTTTCATTGTCTTTAGATAGCAGCCCATTTAAACATGAACTAATCTATTCAGAATCTTCAGCTAGTTAGTGTTTTTAAGTATACAGGGATTATTTGGAGAAATGTAAGAAGATCCTGTAACTTTGAAAGAATAAGCTGTATCTCTCCACCCCTTTGAGAGTCACAGGGCACAGTATTTTCTGAAGACATCTTGTAGAAGCCTTTAAAAACTTAATATTTTTTGGTTTCGAAGTTCCTGTCTTGGCTCAGCAGAAACAAATCACATATCCATGAGGACACGGTTTTGATCCCTGGCCTCACTAAGTGGGTTAAGGATCTGGCGTTGCCATGAGCTGGGGTGTAGGTCACAGACGCTGCTCAGATCTGACATTGCTCTGGCTGTGGTGTAGGCCAGTAGCTATAGTTCTCATTCGACTCCTAGCCTGGGAATCTCCATGTGCTGTGGGTGCGGCCCTAAAAAGACAAAATATATATATATATATTTTTCCATTTTTTTCCTCTTTTATTGACCATCTTCCTTCCCTGACTTCCAGTCTCTCTTAACCACTCCCCCTCCTCCCAGTACCTGTTTATTTTACTTTGTCTAGCACATTGCATGGAATTAACATTGCCTGGAATTAGCATTTTGTAAAAATGCTAAACTGGAACCACTTACCTATTAAGGAGAAAAAGGCAGTATGGAAATAAGTTAGTATTAACACACATAAATGTAACAACTTAGTAGTGTGGAACAGCTGTAGTCATTAAGAGTGAGTGCAAAAAAGGAGATCAAACAAATCTCAACAGGTTAACCTGTTGGTTTTTAATTGGGTTTGTTAGAAATGATGATACGACATCCAGCCATTATGAAGTAATATATTAGTAGTTAGTATAGATTTGGCACCTATGTATATCCAGAGCTATGTGCTGGAGTTTTTGTTTTTGCTTTATCTAGAGAAATAATAGGTCTAAGTTGTGAAGGTTTTTAAGTGGGAATGAGTAGTATACACTGTCTTATATGAGGTTGTCATTAGTCGTCATTCTTATTTCCATACCTTCATATTTCCATGGTCAGTTTAGCCTATAGACATTGTCCACTTTAAGTCAATAGCCCTTTAAGCCTCTTCTTGGCCGTGGTATTATATTAGTACAAAGATGAATGATATATATACTCTGCATTCAGGAAACTTACAAGTTTCACTGAGATGCCTGGCTGAACTGTGTTTTCTTTACTGCTGATTTGGCTGTCACAGTATTTCTGGACATTTGGGTATTTAGTGGAGACGCATCTTATTTGTTTTCTTTTTATCATGTTTCTTTTACTCATTATAAAAAGTTAATTGTTAGTGGTTTCTGAAGATGTGGTATTTTGCTTGACAGGCTTGAGAGATAAATCTGCTTTCTCATTTGGTACATTGCACTCAAAGTGGAAATCTCAATCATCTCCAAATCTGGGTGTTGTTTTTAACCTTGTGTCTTAAAGGACTAAAAATGCCAGCAGTTGAGAACTGGATTGTAATACAGTTTGCTTTATATTAGGCTTTTAAAAAAAAAAAACAAAAACAAAAAACAAAATTTTCATCTCATTTATCTTAGACTTTTATTTTTCTAACAACATTTCCATAATCTTAATCATTAGTCCTGATCTCCTCTTTGGACTAAGACTTTTTTTAAGTTAACCTTTTGATTAATGATGTGTATTAAGTTTCTGTTTGAAAACATGTGCTTGGTATACTTTCTTTGGTTTAGGTATCAAGAAAGTTGTTACTTCTCTGAAAGTTTTTTTTTTTTTTAGAAATTTGGTGTAGGTTGCAGACGTGGCTTGGATCCCGTGTTGCTGTGGCTCTGGTGTAGGCCGGTGGCTACAGCTCCGATTAGACCGCTAGCCTGGGAACCTCCATATGCCACGGGAGTGACCCTAGAAAAAGTAAAAAGACAAAAAAAAAAAAATTAAGATCGTTACATTTATGATTGTTTATTGAATATAATAGAAAATTACCTTCTTTCCTTGTACCTATATAAGGACTAGTAATAAAATTGTCTACTAGAAGTGTTTGAGTCTGTGTATTACACTAGTAATACTTACATACATTAAACATGCTCTGTGGAGGTCCCAGTGTAGCACAGTGGCTTAAGAATCCAACTGCAGCAGCCTGGGTCACTGCAGAGGTGTGGGTTGGATCCCCAGCTTTGTGCAGTGGGTTAAAGGATCTGTGTAGCTGCAGTAAAGGTTGCAGTTGTGGCCAGGAACTTCCATATGCTGCAGGTGTGGCCACTAAAACAAAACCCTCCAAAATATGCTCTAAGTCTTAAAGGTGCCACATGATTGGGAAGAAACTGAAAGTAAAGTTTTACATAGACAAATATATAATGATTTAGCTAGATATAATACTGAATCTAGCTTAAAGGAATTGGGGAAGGAGATAGCAATAATCTTGGGTTCCTCTGTACTTGCATCCTAGAGGGCTTGTGTCAAAAGGAGGCTTAGATGACTTTTAGAGTAAGTTCTGTAAAGTCTTTGATTCTCTGTGACTTAACTGAGACACTGTCATTTGTGTGTCTATATCCCCAGTATGTTTAGAGCTTTTTAAAAATGAAATGAGTTTCCATTGTGGCTCAGATTATGAACCCAACTAGTATCCATGAGGATGCAGGTTTGATTCCTGGCCTCGCTCAGTGGGTTAAGGATCCAACATTGCCGTCAGCTGTGGTGTAGGTCGCATTTGCGACTTGGATCCTACATTGCTGTAACATAGGCAGCTTCGACCCCTAACCTGGCCTGGGAGCTTCTGTATGCAGCAGGTGCAGCCCTAAAAAAGCAAAAAATAAAGCTAAAACAAAAGGATACAGTTCGTTTTTATTCAGCTCCTTTTCTAAGTTTTTGCATCACAAATCAACACCCGGTGGTTTTATATTTTCTGTACCCTCATTTAAGTTAAGATGTTAGCTTGGAGTTTAGCAAGAGACTGTAGTCTAAGTATCACTGAATAATTTAAACTATTTACTTGGCTTTTTTCACATAGTTTTGTTTTTTTTTTTTAAGATTTCAGGGGATGGAACTATGATACCTAATTTATTAGAATTATAATTTTTACCACCATGTTTGTATTTAACTTATTTATATTCCATATTAAATTTGATCCTCCTGACTGAAAAGTGGATTGGTTAGATGGATGTCCAATTAATAGATAGGAATGGTAGGGCCTAGAGAATTGAGTGAACTATAAAGTGGCATTAAAGAGCCAGCACTAAAGTTTCCTTAATCTGGGAGTGACTTCTCATTACATGTATTGATTCCTTCTGAAGTTGATGGTTTTATGATATTTAGTAGCACCTTTGAAGAACCAAAGTACCTGTCTAAACAGATAGCTTAGGAATAGATGAGGAAGGGGCAACATGAGAGATACTTTTGTTGTATGAGTTGAAAGAGACTGGTGATAATAAAAAGGCTTTCATTTTTCAAGCCTGTTCTAAGTGTATTCATGTATTATTCCATTTAATCCCTGCAGAATCCTATCAAATGAGTACTGTTTTTCCCTGTGTTATAGGTTGAAGAAATTGAGGCCCAGGTAGGTTAAGTAAATTAGCCCAGGATCACACAACTGGTGAGTGGCCAATGGGGGTGGGAATTCTGGCAGTCTGACTCCAGAATGCAATAAATAGCTACTATACTAGGCTTCTTCCCTGTGTGGCAGCATGAAACAATGTCACATGAAGCTAACCTCCTTACAGTCTGAAGGAGTAGTATATATACTGCAGGGGTTCTAAACTCTCTAGGTTGAAAGAATTTAGCAGGCTAAATACTTCTGAATACTGGCAGTTGACTTATTAAATGGTGAGGTTCTATTCCATGTGGTAGCAGTTTGTGCAAATACTGTCTTTTTTTTTTTTTTTTTTTTTTTTTTTTAAGTTGATCTAAATGTTTCTTGGAGTTCCTGTCATGGCTCAGCAGTTAACGAACCTGACTAGCATCCATGAGGACACGGGTTCAATCCTTGGCTTTGCTCAGGAGGTTCAGGATCTGGTGTTGCCATGAGTTGTGGTGTAGGTTGCAGACTCGGCTCGGATCCCGCATTGCTGTGGCTCTGGTGTAGGCCAGTGGCTATAGCTCCGATTCGACCCCTAGCCTGGGAACCTCCATATGCCGTGGGAGCGGCCCAAAGAAATAGCAAAAAAGACAAAAAAAAAAAAAAGAAAATGACACGTCTGGAATTTATATATAATTGTAGGTGACGAGGAATTAAGGTTAAATGATTGTTTCAAAAGGCAACAGCTTACTTTAGGTTGTTAAGGACATGCTTTAAATAGGCGTTTCTATTTATTTCCAATTGAATGAATATTTAGTTACAAAGATGTAGCTTCTACATTTATTAAAAATGTATTTTTTGTATTCATTCATATGTTTGTTTATAAGGTAAGTTAGTGTAGGAAATAATTATTTTTAAATACTGTACTTAATAGTCTCTCTTAGGTGTACTATGGAATTATCTTTAACACTTAAAGGTACAGAGTATAAAGGCAAGAATTAATTAATTTTTTAGGTAATCAGTTTGCAGCTATAACAGCAAGAATTGTTTTTAAAAATGAACCAAAGTTAAGATTTAATATTTAGACAAAAGATAGTTATGCTGTGATTTCTTTCCAACAGGAAAAACGTCAGGAAATAATAATCATGAACAAAAAACTTTTTTTTTCTTTTTAAGGCCGCACCTGTGGCATATGGAAGTTCCCAGGCTAGGGATGGAATTGGAGCTACAGCTACAAGCCTGTGCCACAGCCACAGCCACAGCCATAGCAGGATCCAAACCACGTCTGCAACCTACACAACAACTCATGGCAACACCAGATCCTTAACCCACTGAGTGAGGCCATGGATCCAGCCCACATGCTCATGGATCCTAGTCGGGTTTGTTAACCACTGAGCCATGACCAGAACCCCTGAACAAAGAACTTTTGAGGTGCCCATGTGCAGACGTACATTTTTGTTTTCATATCATAATAAAATTGGGCTGATTTACTTTAAATTTTGTACTACTGACTTGCTGTAGCATTGATAGGATTCCTTTTATTACTGTACCTTTTTATCTAGAGCGATCAATGAATCATGTTTGTTTTATCTAACATTAGAAATTTTCTAAACTGGTGTACTAAATAAGTGGATTTTGTGGTGCTCCCTAGTTACCTTTTTTTTTTTTGATTTTATGATTTTAATTTTTTCCATTATAGTTGATTTACAGTGTTTTGTCAATTTCTACTGTACAGCATAGTGACCTAGTCATACATACATATATATATTCTTTTTCTCACATTATCCTCCATCATTTTCCATCACAAGTGACTGGATATAGTTCCCTGTGTTATACAGCAGGATCTCATTGCTTATCACTCCAAATGCAATAGTCCTAGTCCATCCCACTCCCTCCCTCTCCCCTTTGGCAACCACAAGTCTGTTCTCCAAGTTAATGAGTTTCTTTTCTGTGGAAAGATTGATGTTAGATTCCAGATATAAGTGGTATCATATGGTAGTTTTTTTTTTTTTTTTTTGCCATTTCTTGGGCCGTTCCTGCGGCATATGGAGGTTCCCAGGCTAGGGGTCGAATTGGAGCTGTAGCCGCTGGCCTACACCAGAGCCACAGCGACGCGAGATCCCAGCCGTGTCTGCGACCCACAGCACAGCTCACGGTAACGCCGGATCCTTAAGACACTGAGCAAGGTCAGGGATCGAACCCACAACCTCATGGTTCCTAGTTGGATTCGTTAACCACTGAGCCACCACGGGAACTCCCATATGGTATTTTTCTTTCTCTTTTTGACTTCACTTAGTGTGAGAGCCTCTAGTTACATCCATATGGCTGCAGATGGCATTATTTTGGTTTTTTTTTATGGCTGAGTAGTACTCCATTGTATATATGTACCACATCTTCCTAATCTGTTCATCTGTCGATGGACATTTAGATTGTTTGCATGTCTTGGCTATCGTCAGTAGTGCTGCAGTGAACATACAGGTGCATGTATCTTTTTCAATGAAAGTTTTGTCTGGATATATGCCCAAGACTGAGATTGCTGGGTCATGGGGTAGTTCTATATTTAGTTTTCTGAGGTATTTCCATACTGTTTTCCATAGTGGAAGCCCCCTTTTCTCCACACCCTCTCTATCATTTGTTATTTGTTGACTTGTTAATGACGGGCATTCTGACAGATGTGAGTTGGTACCTCAGTAGTTTTGATTTGCATTTTCTCTAATCATTACTCATTTTTTATTTTCTTCAAATGGGTAATTCTTCTGAGAACATCTTCATAATTGATTTAAATTTTATTGTTAAAAATAGAAACATATCCACAAGTTGTTAACCATATTGTATATCTGAATTATTATTTTTTAAAGGTATCAAAGTATCCATTAAAATTAGATGTTTAATATTTTAGGCAGATGACCTTATGTCTCACATAAGTTCTTCTCATTCTATTCTGTCTCCTAATAACTAAAAATTATTAATTATAGCGTGTAATATTTTTGCCAAAGTAGTTTCTGTGGAAATGTGTGAAGCTCTACAAGGTTGTTTGTGAAATATTTTTTTTGGCTGTACCTATGGTATGTGGAGGTTGCTGAGCCACAGCCATGGCAGTCCTGGATTCTTAACCCTCAAAGCCACTAGGGAACTCCATAATTTTATAGTGTGCTTCACATTAAGCTCAGTATGATCGACCACTTTGTAGTTTTAAGAATTACTTTGCTTATGGAATTTGTTGTGGCATTATAGTAGCAACTATTTTTCCTTTTAACTACTTTGAACCAAGTTTTTATCTTCATTGAACTTAAGATGTCATCATTGATAAGACACTCCATTTTGTTACTTGCCCTAAGCAAGAGGGGGGAAAAACCCTAAAATGAGAAGTCTGCAAATAAAGCTGGGATGCCAAAGAACTATTCTCTCCATGTGAAGCAAGAAGTAAATCTACCATGCAGAAAGTGACAGTAAAATAACTTGAGTGTCTCAACTTTGGTTATGGGCAAAGGGAGGAAAAAATAACTTCTGAGCCACAAGCCAATTCTCATAAACTTCCATTTCCATTATCAGTGTACTGTTAAAACAAAAAAATAGGTAACTTAGAAAATTTGAGTCATGGTCTCAGTTTGAAGTGTGGGAAGAGCAGCAGTTGTGAAAACTGTCAAATTCTGCTCTTTAATGATTTTCAAATATTGTTTGCCGTGTCATTGACCTAGTCTAGTGAACGTGTTATATATGTAAGCTCTTTTGTGCTTTGTTCTTTTTTTTCCTCCTCAGTCAGGGCTGTACCTGTGGCATATGGAGGTTCCCAGGCTAGGGGTCAAATCAGAGCTACAGCTGCTGACTGTGTATGCTACAGCCACGACAATGCAGGATCTAAGCCGAGTCTTCGACCTACACCACAGCTCACAGCAATGCCGAATCCTTAATTGAACCCGCATCCTCGTGGTTACTAGTCGGATTTGGATTTGTTTCTGCTGCGCCACAACAGGAACTCTTCCTTTGTGCTTTGTTCTTAGATTGGATTTGATCACCGTTCTTATGAAGTAGGGTATTTCGTCTTGAAATTACTTCTTTTGTACAGTCATTTATACTGTTATCATGTGGAAATGCTCTGTATTTACATGTTTAGTTTTAAAAATGCCATTCCAGAAAGTGCGGAAAGTAGAATGAGAAATAAATAACCCATAGTTCATCTCCCTAATGTAATTATTATCATTTTTGGTAAATTTTATTTCAAAATTTTATGTGTGCACCTGTTATTTACAACTTTTAATCATGGTGTACACAATTTTGATTATGATTTTTTCCTCTTAACATGGAATCGTAAGCATTTTTCATATTGCTACAAAGTCTTTGTAGCCATAGTTTTGATATTTGCTCAATGTGGAATTTAAGTATAGTTGATATAATACTGTGTTTTAAGTGTACAGCAAAATGATTCCATTATACATATATATGCATGTGTCTATATTTTTTAAAAATTCTTTTCCATTATAGTTTATTATAAGATACTGAATATAGTTCCCTGTGCTGTACAGAAATCCTGGCTCTTTATCTGTTTTATATATGGTAGTGTTAAACCCATACTCCTCAATTTATCCCTCCTCCCTGATGTCTTTAATTATTATGAGAAAATATTCATTTAAGTTTTCAAATTTCAATTTCTCCATTTAGCTTAGAATTATAGCTTTTTGGATATGTTAGTAGCTTTTGATTTTATATGCAGATTATTTTAATATCAGGCCATTTCACTCTGTTGCCCACCATGCATCCTCCTATAATTAGTTACTTAGTACTTAAAGAATTCAAGTGTACTTTGCCGTTAGCCTTAAGCCAAGTTAATTGTGAGGGTATATCTGTTGGGGGAAAAGGGAGAAAAGCCTGATTCAAATTGTGGTAGTCTAAGTTGTAGAGGCTTATGACTGCTTTTTTTTTAAATTCTGTACATTTGTAAAAACTATTATTAGACCATGTATTTCAAGTTCTAGTTACACATTTTCTTTCAAGTTCTTATTTAGTGATGTTTAAACAGTTTATTGAATGTTTTGAGGAACAAAAAGGCTTTTTTGGTTTTTTCCATCTATTAATACCACGCTATTTCATTTTAATGGTAATTTAGCCTGATTTTGCTTCCTGAGTTGACTTTCACAAGTAATAAATGTCAGTGTTCTGTGTTCTCTTCTGTATTTAGTAGGCTTTATATGTTCCTCTTGACCAATTTGCTTATTATTTCCCTTTTCATTGATCCTGTTTCTCAGATGGTTGATTTAAATTAGAAACTGTTGAATAACTGGTTACCTTATTCCTATACCTATGGTTATTGTATTTATCTCTTTTCATGTTTTCCTTACATTTGCTCATATTAAAATCAAAATGATGATTGTGTGTGTGTGTGTGTGTGTGTGTGTGTGTGTGTGTGTGTGTGAAAATTGCTATAGAATCCCTTGGAAATTCATGCTGATCTTCATGATTTTTATTCATACTTAGTAGTGAAGATTAATTCATATATTTGGATGATAGTCATTGGGAGATAAGATTAAGCCCCCAAACTAGTATTTTCTTTCTTCAGATATACATGTATGTATGTGCTTATGTTAGGTTTTTCTTTGCCAGAGAGAGCGCAAGATGATTTGAGTTTGAAAACTTTGTTTTTTATGTATTTGTTTAAAGTCACTGAATTACAAGCACCTTTGAGCTAGAAGTTTTGAAAAGACCAGATAGCTATAAAATTTGTTTACCAAAGGTATTAAAGATCAAAGGTAAGAAATACTGAAAAAAATTTTTTGCCTTGCTCAAAAGAAGGGAGAAAACATGGATATTGAGTTAAAATTAAAAGGAAATTAATGTTCTTAAATTTAGGTTAGAAAAACAATAGTCTAAGATTTAAATTTATTAATTTTGATTTTACATGTAAACAATGATAATGCTAAAAATAAATCATTGATAAAATACTTCATTCATTCAACAAGCACTTACTAAGCATACTGTTGATATAGTATAACGTTCATTGGGTTTTAATCATAAATTATACGTATTAGCTTTAATAACCAGATAGATTCTTAAAATCCTATGAAGTGCCTTGGTTATCAGTAATCTTTTTTTACTTTTGTTCTAGATGCCTGGAATGATGTCTTCAGTAATGCCTGGAATGATGATGTCTCATATGTCTCAGGCTTCCATGCAACCTGCTTTACCGGTAATCTTGTGAAAGTAACTTTTTTATGATGATTTTATTTCTTTTGTGTATGAAATAATGACAGAATATTTTGTAGGCAATCATGTCAGCTTTTTAAGGGCCTCCCAAGTACTTTAATGTAAGATGGGAATTAACGGTGGACTTTTAGTTTCTTGAATCTAGGCATTTATATGTTTTCCTGTGTTTATATTATACTAGATATACATCCTTAGTTATTGAATTAAATTCACATTAAATTATTATTAAATTCATTAAACAAGACTAGAATTCTAAAAAGCATAATTTTTCAGTGAGGGCATTTTATTGGTCTCTTAGCATTCAAATCTTAAAAAGCAGACGTTTGTTTTACTGAGTGCTTTTGTCTTTTTTGTTGTTGTTGTTGTTGTTGTTGCTATTTCTTGGGCCGCTCCCGCGGCATATGGAGGTTCCCAGGCTAGGGGTTGAATCGGAGCTGTAGTCACCGGCCTATGCCAGAGCCACAGCAACGCGGGATCCGAGCCGCGTCTGCAGCCTACACCACAGCTCACGGCAACGCCGGATCGTTAACCCACTGAGCAAGGCCGGGGATCGAACCCGCAACCTCATGGTTCCTAGTCGGATTCGTTAACCACTGCGCCACGACGGGAACTCCTACTGAGTGCTAATTAAAAGTTGAGAGGGTATGTTATATTATTGGTAGGAATGTAAATTGGTGCAGCCTTTATGGAAAACAGCTTGGAGGTTCTTCAAAAAAACTAAAAATACGAGTTCCCATATGATCTAGCAGTCCCACTCATGGATATATATGTGAACAAAACTGTAATTCAGAAAAATATATGCACTCCTGGAGTTCCCTTTGTGGTGCAGAGGAAACGAATCCAACTAGGACCTATGAGATTTCAGGTTTGATCCCTGGCCTCGCTTAGTGAGTTAAGGATCTGGCCTTGATGTGAGCTGTGGTGTAGGTTGCAGACGCGGCTAGGATCTGGTTTTGCCGTGGCTCTGGCATAGGCCGGCAGCTACAACTCTGATTAGACCCCTGGCCTGGGAACCTCCATATGCTGTGGGTGTGGCCCTCAAAAAGACAAAAAAAAAAAAAAAAGTACTCCTATGTTCATAGCAGCACTATTCACAATAGCCAAGAAATGGAAGCAACGTAAATGTCATTCAACAGATGAATGAGTAAAGATGTGTATGTATGTATGTATGTATGTGTGTGTATATATATATATATATATAATGGAATACTACTCAACTATAAAAAAGAATGAAATACATATCATTTGTAGCAACACAATGGACCTGGAGATTTTCATAATAAGTAAAGTCATAAAGAGAAAGGCAAATACCGTATGGTATCACTTATATGTGGAATCTAAAATATGACACCAGTGAACTTACCTACAAAACAGAAGCAGACTTACAGATATAAACTTGTGGTTGCCAAGGGGGATGGGAGGAGGGATGGGTTGGGAATTTGGGATTAACAGATGCAAACTCTTACATAGAATGGATAAACAAGGTCTTATTGTATAGCGTATTCAATATCCTATAATAAACCATAATGGAAAATAATGTGATATGTAGGTAGATAGATATAACTGAATTACTTTGCTGTATACCTGAAACTAACACAACATTGTGTATCAACTATAATAAATTTTTTTTAAAAAATTGATATTATTTAGTACTAGATCCTAGATTTAGAAATCAGATTTCATTTGAAATCCACCTTTGTGTGTGAATGTGTGTGTGTCTTTTGGGGGCCACACTTGCAGCATATGGAATTTTCTGTGCTAGGAGTTGAATTGAAGCTATAGCTGCCAGCCTGTGCCACAGCTGCAGCAATGGGAGATCCAAGCCACGTCTCTGACCACAGTTCACAGCAACACTAGATCCTTAACCCACTAAGCGAGGTGAGGGATCGAACCCACATCCTCATGGATACTAGTCAGGTTTGTCACCACTGAGCCATGACAGGAACTCCTGAAATCCACATTTCATGAAACTTCACCTGTGGCACATTACTTAGAAAATCTTTGAATAGTCTTACCAGCCTTATCGGATAGTATAGCAATGTGTAGAAATCATTATGATGCTCAAATTAGCATGACTTCTTTATTAATTACTTATAATGAACAGATGTGGCATATTTCACTGGGATAGTAAGTTTGCAGTATCTTATCCAAACCCTTAGGGCCAGATACATTATGAAATTTTTTCAGTATTGTATACATTGCATAGAGTGTATAGTATTATGTACAACACTTAGATTAACATGCTTCAGTAGCCCCAGGTTACCAATATTTGTTTGTTTACAGTTTATAGCAAGCTTAGGGAACTGAGAACACTAAAAATTAACCAAGAATCTTTGAGTCAGTGGCTTGAGAATTAAAACATAGAGAGGACTGATTGACCATGCTTTATGAGGATCTTATGTAAAATACAGTTTAAGCAAGCTGAATGTTTCTAATTTCACTTTTCTTCTTAACAGCCAGGAGTAAATAATATGGATGTAGCAGCAGGTATGTATACCATTTGTGGTGGTAAATATTAGATGTTGTTTGGACAGTAGCAATTGTATTAAAGAGGAATAAAACAGTGTCTCTTGGGCATTAAATCAGCTCCCAGTTTTTGTTTTTTTAAGCAATGAAAAATGGATAATATTCATAATTCATAAGAAATTATAACTCTACGTTTGTTTGTTTTGGCTGCACTAGCAGCATGTGGAAGTTTCCAGGCCAGGAATTGAATTCCAGCCACATCAGGAGTAATGCCAAATCCTTAACCCACTGTGCAACAGCAGCAACTCCCAAGTTATCATAACTTTGGATCAGGAGTTCTGGGTCCAAAGTTGGTGGACAGGTACACTTTGGCCCACATGATGCTTTAAAATTTTGTATTTAGTTGCTAACATTTTTTAAATTTTTAAATTTTTTTTGCATATGGAAGTTTCCAGGTTAGGGGTCGCATCACAGCTAGAGCTGCTAGCCTACACACAGCCCCAGCAATGCCAGATCCAAGCTGTGTCTGTGACCTACACCACAGCTCATGGCAACACCAGATCCTTAACCCACTGAGCAGGGCCAGGGATCAAACCTGCAACCTCATGGTTCTTAGTTGGATTCGTTTCTGCTGTGCCACAATGAGAACTCCCTAGTTGTTAACATTTAAAGTCTGCAGGCTTAAGTAAAGATTGAATTTATCTTAAAATGTTAGATGACTTGGAGCTCCTCTTGTCAGCCTCTGTGTAGGTTGCAGATGTGGCTTGGATCCCGTGTTGCTGTGGCTGTGGTGTAGGCTGGCAGCTGTAGCTCCGATTTGAGCCCTAGCCTGGGAACTTCCATATGCTGCAGGTGCAGCCCTAAAAAGCAAAAAAAAAAAAAGAGAAAAAAAGAAAAAGATGACAAACTTTGTCATCTAAATTTGTAGTAATTTTCATTATTAACAGTGGTCTTTCTCAACACAGTTGGTACTCAAAGAATATTTGACTGGGAAAATGGTTGAGTCCATATTTATACTTAGCAAACATTGTGGCATAGGGTAACAACTCCATATTAACGTATGGAACATGCCCTCTCAGCTTTTGGACTATTTGACAGTCATTTTTTTGGTACCTGGTTGGTCCTTAGTCATTACACTTGGCAAGCCGAGTGACAGTGTTTGTTTTCAACTGGTTACCCATAAGAGTTTATTAGGACTAGTTTGACTTTAACAGGTAATAGTAATGCTTCAGTTATACATGAGTAACTAAATATTCCACATAAATTAGTATTCTAGGTGCTGAACTTTGTCCCATGATTATGCCAAAATATTTTTTTTTCTTTTAAACATTATGGGTTGAAACATGTTTAAATTGCACTATGTGCTTTTCATACATGTGCTTTCACATGTTTAAATTTCATATGTGCTTTTTTATATGGACTGTACTTGATCTTTTTAAGATGTTTCACAGATTTGATTATTTAAGCTCTAATGAAATACCTCGGAATAGTATTCTAGCCTATTTTGATATATGGAGCAAGTTTCTGTTATCATGAATAATCATGGAAAAACACCTTTAAAATTTTTTTTAGTTTTAAAATGCTTTGACTCTGTTGATGTTTTTTATTAGCTTCTTTTGATTGCTGTTTTAGTATATAAGTACTTAGTTTCATTTCTTTTTTCCAATCTTTTGTTTTCTTTTACATATAGTTTAAACCGACTAGTTTCTAAAGTTAAAATTATTCATGTGAACTTCATGACTGATACGATATATCTTAAGGGGGGTTTGGTTAGTAATTTAGGATACTACCATCCAGTAGAACTTTGTGCAGTGGTGGCAATGTTCCGTAATCTCTAGTGTTGTATATAGCTGCATGTAATTATTGAGTACTTAAAATGCAACTAGTTCAAAGGAGGAACTGAGTTTTAAAATTTTAATTTAAATTTTAACTTAAACAGGGATATGAGATGGCTAAAGGATACTGTATTGTACTGCACATGTTTGGAACCTAGATAATTGAAGTTGCTAGAAATCTAAAGCATAGGATCAGAGGTCCAACACATTATTGAACTTTCTGGTATAACAGGGAAAGAGGAATTAGTCAAGATACACACTCAGAATAGCAAGAAAATGAGAATGAAAATACTTCTAAGACTGCTCCAAATGAGTTTGCAGATTGAAAGTTTAGAATGCCAACTTAATTTTGAAAATTATCTTAATTGTAGATTTTTTGTCTGTGTGTGAAAGAGAGCAAACACATAGGTCATATGGGACTAGCTTAGGATATTTAGTGTGACAGAATAAGAAGAAAAAATAGTATAAGTGAATATTTTAAAACCTCAGGGAGAGCATGATTTTTCTCACATTGTGATATTGTTCTAAATTTATTTTTTTTATTTTTATTAGGTGCAACATCAGGCGCCGTAAGTACTTTTGGAATATATTTCACTATATACTTCTTTAGCCTGCTGCATTGATCAGTGTTTTTATTTTAAAGATTATCTACTAATAATAGATAATAATTGAACCCTTTTCCTTTCTTTACTATGCAAAAAGTTGAAAAAATTGTTTGAATGATTTATTTTAAAATCTGTTTTTCGTGGGACTTAATGAGAGATACAGAAATCAGATATAAGTCAGTTTAAGGATTTTGAATTCTCCCCATTGCAGTAGAAGGGAAACAGAACTTGTAGGTGCATAGTAATGATAATTTGCAGGTAAGCATTAAATTAGAAGGTGTTCTTTTGTACACAAAATTTAACCTTGTTTATTGTTGTAAACCTGATGTAGACTTTTCCTGACATGTAGTTTAAAATACTTTTTTGCTTGGACCTTCCTTAATAGAGTGTCTGAAAGAAAAAAAGAATATTCATAATTGCTTGATTTTCCCTTAGGAAAGGTGAGAATGATGGTGCTATACAGTGGTTTTTTTGTTTTGTTTTGTTTTCTTTTTTCTTTTTCTTTTTCTCGATCTGATTTTAAGATCCAGTTCTTTTTGCTAATGTTTTGTATGCTCTATTCTCATACATTTTATTGGTGTTAGGGAAAATAATGTATGCCTCAGGCCTCATTTAAAGGTGGCTATTTTAATTCCTTAAAGATCAGTGAAGAGTCTGTAATCCCACTTAATCAAAACAATAGTCCTGAGAAATAGCTCTTATTCTCATACGATTGAGAAAAATGCAGAAACCTGTGAATTAATTGCAAATATGTTAATATTTTTTAATTTGGGGAAAGACTTTTGTGAATTCTCTTTCTCTTATCTTTGGCTTTAAAAGTTGAATGATTATAAAAATATCCATTTGGTCCTCTTCTATTACAAGTGTCTTTATTTTTGACTAATGAAAGTTTCATATTTTTCCTGCTTATTTAAATACCGTTGACTCACTGGGAAGAAAATGAAACAGACCTAAGTTAAAAAGAAGAAAGTAAATTACCCTAAGTTTTTCTACAGTGAGGGAACCACCATGATTAGTATTTTTATTGGTTGTGTCAATTGTCTGTCAAACCTTTTTTTATTCTGCTTAATTGAAATCTTTTTTGTCATCGATTCTCACATATTTTGACATCTATTTCTGTTTGTTATTTTCCACTATCTATTTGTCTATATCTAATAGAATATTGTACTTTCTCTGATTAGGGTAAATTTAATATTTAATAAGACAGTTCTTTCATGGTTTCTCTTTTCATTATTTCCCTAGCTGTTTTCAGTTGTTAGCATATGAATTTCCCTTTCCCCCACCAAAAACAGTCTGTAAATACACACCCACAGATATGCTCAAATTTTTTTAATTTTTGGCTGCATTCATGGCATGCGGAATTTCCGAAGCTGGGGATTGAGTTACAATGCTGGATCCTTAACCCACTGCTCTACAAGGAGACTCCAAAGTTGTGTTTTTTATCTGGTATTAAATTTGATTCTTTCAATTTTAAGAGAACTGACTTTGTCATATTTTTTTGTTTTTAATGTTTCCATCCAAAAAATATTGTATATTTATTTAAAACTTTCTCTGGTTTTATTCTTTTTTGGATTTTAGTTATGCAAATTTGAGTTATTTATACTTTTCAGATTATGGTAATTATTGTTGATCCATGGAGTGAGTGTCCCTCATATTTTTTCCCCTTATTCATCTATACTCCAGTCCACCTTCCCTAAGAGGTGAAATTGAAATGCATTTTACCATCCATGGTGTCTTATGATCTTGGTTCTCCAGGCAGCAGTTACCACCTAGTTGTGCATGATTGACCAGCAAAATTGCCAACATCAGAAGAAGGAATGTCAGTGGTTTGCAAGAAAATCCTAGAAATAATGGCATAGCACTCTTATCAGCTAGGAAAAAAATGATTATGGTGAGAGAGTAGGAAAAGCAATGAATCACATGTGTGTAGCCACATTACCAAAGCAGAAATCAAAAGTAGATCTGCTCCATTACTCAGTAAAGTTGATAAGGAAGGAAGAAAAATTGATCAGTTTTAACTAGGTGTACAGAAAAAAGTTAAGAACCAGTACCAGTGCATTTAGTTTTATGATTTGTTTTTAAGAAATACTGCGTTAACTAGTCGGATTCTTGGTATACTATAGGGGATGATATTGTGTGGAAATATAATGGACATCAACAACTTGGGGACAAAAAAGTGGTCTCTGTAAAGTTTAAGGAATAGATTTTTTTTTTTTTTTTGCCTATTTTCCTTTTTATGTGTTTACAAAAGTGATGGGGATCATGCCAATGTCTAAGTATGATTGAATCCTTTCAAAAGTTTTAATGTGATTTTACTTTTTTTCTCTTAGAGGAATGTATAACGTTTGTTTTACTGAAGAAATGTGGTATAGATCATTTCTATAACACCTTTTTTGAGCATACTTTATAGTTTGTTATCTGAAAAACCTAGTGCTCAGAACTGGGCTTAGCAATTTTGACCTCATTCAGTAATTCATTTATTCATAATTCTTTGTAAAATTACTTTTAAAACACTTTAAGATATGATTGACCTGAAAAGCTGTACATATTAAATGTATACAACTGGATGATCTGGGGAATTTATATATATATATATATATCCATGAAACTATCACTGCCAGCAAACCAAAGACTTCCATCATCTCTCAAAAGTTCCTCCCAATTCCTTTTACTGTTTTGTGTGTGCTTGCATGTGTGTGTATAATAACCTCATAAAACTTTTTTTTTTGTCTTTATAGGGCTGCACCCGAGGCATATGTAGGTTCCCAGGCTAGGGGTCTAATCGGAGCTGTAGCTGCTGGCCTATGCCAGAACCACCTACACCGTAGTTCACGGCAATGCTGGATCCTTAACCCACTGAGGCTAGGGATCAAACCCACAACCCTATGGTTCCTAGTTGGATTAGTTTCTGCTGCACCACAGCGGGAACTCCAAGTGACCTTATAAAATCCTTAACTAACCTTTATTTGAGATACTATGTTTATTGATATTCACAGTCTTACTAACAACTTCTAGTAGGTTCTTAGAGTGGATTTATATTCTGTATCAGAGCAGTTTCATGTAAAACTTTATCTAATGTATCTGGTATTGATACATTTGAATTTACGTTGGATCCCTGTTAAATTTCACCTCGTTGATTATTAAGTTCTGGTTGTCATCCAAAGGCATCCTTCCTAACTTTGATGATTGCGTCTTTATGGCATGTCAATTTAGAACTTAAGCCAACTTGAGGTAACTATTCTTTGATTTAGAGTTGTTGAGTGCTTTATCATTCTACCTATATTAGCATCTCATTCATACATTCTTCTTTATCCGCAAGGCATAGATTTGTGTTGCTCAAAGACTGCCTCATGCGTAGAAATTATAAGCGTTCTTATTCTTATAATTCTGAGACTCTAGAATGGAGAACAATCCCAAAACCTTAATTGATCCATGCTACATTTGAAGTGCTTTTTTTTTTTTTTTTGGTCTTTTTGCCATTTCTTGGGCCGCTCCCGTGGCATATGGAGGTTCCCAGGCTAGGGGTTGAATCGGAGCTGTAGCCACCAGCCTATGCCAGAGCCACAGCAACGCAGGATCCGAGCTGCGTTGGCAACCTACACCACAGCTCACGGCAACGCCGGATCCTTAACCCACTGAGCAAGGGCAGGGACCGAACCCTCAACCTCATGATTCCTAGTCGGATTCGTTAACCACTGCGCCACGACAGGAACTCCTGAAGTGCTTTTAAAATATCCTTTTTTTCAGTTACCTCTCCTACTGGCATTGATGAATTATTCCAAAAAACTTACTGTCAAAAATATGCCTATTTTATACTATTAATTTCTTCATATATTGCTTTGAAACTAGTGATACAGATATTTACTGTCAATGGCACTGTTAAATAAATCTTTTTGTATTTCTTTTTCTTTAGAAATCAATGTGGACTGAACATAAGTCACCTGATGGAAGGACCTACTACTATAATACTGAAACAAAGCAGTCTACTTGGGAGAAGCCAGATGATCTTAAAACCCCTGCCGAGGTAAAAGTTTGAGGACTGGAGTTTAGGGATTAGATTTGGCCTTTAAAAATTTTTTTTATTTTTTAGGATTTTGGTGGGTAATTGACTTTCCAAACAACAGTACTGCTTATATCAGAAAAGGATGCTGCAGAGGCATTGAGAGGAGAAGAGAATTTGTATAGTCATACCAGTTAGCCAAAAGATAAAACTCTTTCCCTTCTATGGGAGACCAGTTATACTTAATGATTTTTGCCCCTGCTCAGGAATCTTTGTCAGGTGGCATCAATTTAAGAAGGGTGATTTAAAGAATAAATTGGAAGAAAAAAAGTACTCTTTCTGCTTGCTCTGTATTTTTAAAATTCACATTTCAAGTTGTTTTCTTGATAGCTTTAAACCCAAGTGATTTCAGATTTCTTCTATGTGCGTTCTTAAATTTTTCGAGTGGGGTTGGGGTAATAGAGATGAGAAATTAAATTACAAATACTTCCATTTTTTTAGAGTGTGAAATGTATCTTTTTGGAAAATATCTTCCCTATCCTCCCACCCCCCCAATGTATGTGTATTTCATTTTCTGTTGTAAACTTTTCCATTCAAAATATACAGATACAGAAGTAAGATTGGAAGAATAAATAAAGTAATCCAGTATTGCATGTGATTTAAATAGGAACTCTGTTGGAGTCCTAAGTGTGGGTTGATCTGGAATGTCAAAGCTTTGCTTGAAGGTTTTCCTAGCTGGCAGCATATCTTTTCCCCCCTACTCTTATTTAAGAATTTGAGGAGGGGGCGTTCCTTTTGTGGGTCATCAGGTTCCGAACCCAGCTATACCATGAAGATGCAGGTTCAGTCCCTGACCTCTCAGTGTGATAAGGATCCAGCATTGCTGTGAGTTACGGTGTTATGGTGTAGGTTGCAGGCGTAGCTTGGATCTGGCGTTGCTGTGGCTGTGGTGTAGGCCAGCAGCTGCAACTCCAATTAGATCCCTAGCCCAGGAACTTCTACATGCCACAGATGTGGCCCCAAAAAGAGAGAGAAAAGAGTTTGAGAAGCTAAAAATATTTTTGCAGGTCGCCACACTTATATAGCCTGATAATACTTAGGAGGGGAAATTGGTAGATGGTAAAAATTTTCTATTTATCCCAATACTGACATGGTATTGCCAAGACACTGATTAGGTTTGAGTTTTCAATAGCATTCTTGTGCCATCCTGACAGGTTGAATATAAATTGTTTATGAAACTGAAATCTAAGCATGGCTAAATCAGTTTAGCTTTCTCCCAAATTTTATATTTTTTCTGCTTGTATGAGTATTTGAGAAGTCTGTGAAAATGGATGGTAATTTTTATTTACTGTGGTATGTAAATGGCAAGAGCACATAGGATTTAAAATTCAGATAGACTTGGTTTTAAATCTTGTTTCTACCCCTTAATAGGTACATTACCTTAGACAAGTAAAATATATTCAAATAATTTAACATCGCTTAGTATCATGTAATTGGTAGCTTATATTATCACCATCTCACAAGCTTTAGAATTGTATATGTTGATAATATCTAGTAAAAACAGTGATATGAATGATGAAAGATGCTAAATATATTACTGTTAACTGAAGGTTTTTATTCACTTTAGCAACTTTTATCTAAATGCCCTTGGAAGGAATACAAATCTGACTCTGGAAAGCCTTACTATTATAATTCTCAAACAAAAGAATCCCGCTGGGCCAAACCTAAAGAACTTGAGGATCTTGAAGGTAAAACAGAAAGAAATAATTTTTAATGTTACTTTTTTACATATGTGTCATTCACATTTAAATAATCCTTCATAAATAGGATTGTTCAAACAAAGGCTTAAGTTTTTAATTGATTAGAACATTTTAAATGGTGTAACAGTTTTATGGGCTCTTATTTTCTTGTTGCTCTAGATCTCAGTTCTATAGATTTTAAATAGATTTTTATTTGATTTGATTCCACTGAAACTAGGATACCAGAATACCATTGTTGCTGGAAGTCTTATTACAAAATCAAACCTGCATGGTGAGCTGCTTTGATAATTCATTTTCTGTCATTATTTAACGTTTTTAGAATATGTCACTAATGTTCACTAACCACAATTGGATAAATCTGCAGTGAGAAATCTCTAATTCAAACAATTCTTTTCATTTAAGGGTTATATTATAAATGAGCTTGTAGCCTTTACTGTTGTACTTTGTTTTTTCACCAAAAAACACCACTTGCCATTGGAAAATTAACAAGGACAGTTTTACAATAAGGACAGTTTATAAAATAAGGACATCATGCACAATATTTTGAAGACAACTGTGAGTGTTGGTGCATACATGGAATATGTGACTTAACTCATTTAGCAGATAGGGAACCTTGAACTTTTATCAGTTTAAATTTTGTTAATGTATTGTCAGACTATACATTTAATGCTGATTTTTATTTTAGCACAACGTTGCAAAATAGCTTTTATGTTTATTATTGGAGAATTAAGTAAAATACCATGCCTCACTTAACAAAGGAAGCATTTTCTGACATCCCCCACTATTCTGAATACCCCTGGAAATCTAGAAATACTATCTAATATAAAACCTAGGTCTTAAAACAGCAGAGTTATGAGTGGAAATTGAGAATTTAGTTATTTAACTCTCACTTCTAATAGAATATGATGTCGTAAACTATCTGGTTAGAAGCAACAAATTTAAAGAGAATGGGACCAGTGAAGTAGTCTACAATGTGTGATGATATCTGGCAGGAAAGAGAAAAAAATTCCTTAAAGGCTGGAATTCCCGTGGTGCAGTGGGTTAAGAATTTGACTGCAGCAGCTCAGGTTGCTGCAGAGGTGTGAATTTGATCCCCATCCTCTCACAGTGGGTTAAAAGATCTGGTGTTTCCACAACCTCGGCATTGGTCAGCAGCTGTGGCTTGGATTCCAGATTCAGTCCTGGCCTGGGAACTTCCATATGCCACAGGTGTGGCCATAAAGAAAAAAATTTCTTAAATGCACCATGGTCTTAAAACTACTTAACCTTTTCACTGTGTTGCCTCATTAATCTAGATGGTCATCATCCTGAAAGTTTGGTAACGATAACTCTTTTAAATATGTTTTGTCAGCCATCCTAAACAGATTTTTGGAAGTGATTTCCTTTAAAAGGGGATGTATTTTTAAAATATTTTCATAGAGTTTAGCTTATAATATCATTTACATGGAGCACCTCATTCCCTAATAATGCTGAATAAATGAGATCTTTGCTACTCCTAAAGAAATGTTTACTATAATTAAAATGAAGCTGAAATATTGAATGCAGATCTTTAAAGCTCAATTTATTTCTATACTAGCATTGGCTAATAATAATATTGTAGATAGGTAGATTCCCAGTTTATTCATGTAAGAAATATCAAGCTCATTTCTGATATAACCCTACTACAAATAGTTGTTGTGCATAACTATCTATCTACCTGTCAATGCTAGTATATATGTGCTGGAATTTCATATAACATACATTTGATCCCATTTTGAATTTAGTATCTTAAAAAAAATCAAATAGTTTTGTCGCTGGGGAAAATACTGTTTTATTCCAGAATTATACAGATACTTTCAAGGAGTTTTTGCAGTAGCCAGCAGCCTTTGAGAAAGTAGCATTGTGGGGAAAATCTTTCCTAAAACCTGATGTTATTTAAATTTGTTTTCATTCTTTAATTGCTGCCCCGGAACTTTGGAGCAAGTATTTGCTCTTTGAAAGTGTGGTTTTGGTTTTTATTTTGGGGGGAGGTTGTTTGTTTGTTTTTAAAGACTGGGTAAATTAAATCTTACTATGTGGAACTTTTGTCTCCTTTTAAAATTTGTTTTCAGTGATCATATTTAAACACTATGTAGTATGTAAGTAGCTTTCTTTTTTCTCTTTAATAGCAATGATCAAAGCTGAAGAAAGCAGGTAAGCAATTTTGGACATCAGTACATATTTGTAGATTCAGTGTCTCCTGTAATATCCTTGATTTAAATGTCTGTGTAAATAGTACTTAACATGGTAGTCCTGATAGTTTAATGTCTTTGGAGGATTTGGGGCAGAGAGAGGGATTATTTATTCAAGATACATGCATGATGTTTTACTTGACAGTGGTCATTTGAGTTTGGACTGCATTCTTAAATTAGGACTGTTAGAGAAAGGTCCACAATTTGATTTGAGTTAATTTGGGAATGGATAAAAGTATTGTATCTATCTCTTCCTTTACTCAGGTTTTCCTTTTAATGGGTAAAGGAGATAAAATTTTAAAAATTTGTGATAAAGGTCAAATTTTATGGCATAATACAATCTGATAGGATATTTTGTAAATGTGAACAATTATTGGGCTTTTGGAAATGTCCATTGTTACAGAGTGCATTATACATTATCACATGTTTGCTGAATTAAATCAGAGTAATCCAATTTCATACTGTGGTTTTAATCTTTTGAGTAACTTAATAGTTTGACAGCACTGCCTTTTTCCCCTTTTAGTAGTTTATCTTACTCATTTTTATAATTATTTAAAACTAGCTTTATTTGGCTTTGTGATTATTTGTAATGAAATGACCAGTTTTCTCTTTTTTAAATATATAGTAAACAAGAAGAGTGCACCACAACATCAGCAGCCCCAGTTCCTACAACAGAAATTCCAACCACAATGAGCACCATGGCTGCTGCAGAAGCGGCAGCTGCTGTTGTTGCGGCAGCAGCTGCAGCCGCAGCTGCAGCTGCTGCAGCCAATGCCAGTGCTTCCACCTCTGCTTCTAGTACTGTCGGTGGAACTGTTCCAGTCGTTCCTGAGCCTGAGGTTACTTCGATTGTTGCTACTGTTGTAGATAATGAAAATACAGTAACAATTTCGACTGAAGAACAAGCACAACTTACTAGTACCCCTGCTGTTCAGGATCAAAGTGTTGAAGTGTCTAGTAATACTGGAGAAGAAACATCTAAGCAGGAAGCCGTAGCTGAGTAAGTTTAGTAATTTGTTCTCTGCAAATAAGTACCAGACTTCATTAATATAAGAAATTGCCAGTTTAGTCAGTGGTCATTAAGTGTTTAAAAATTTTTTGAAATAAATATCCTTTTAGACAGTGGATAATTTTTGAGATTGAGTTTTGTGGGGTCATGCTATCAAACTGTTGCGGAAGTAATCTACAGAAGTTTCAGGAAGCAGAGCTGGGGATATGAGAGACAAACTTCAAGGGGTTCCAAAAACCTTAGTATCAAAATGCAGTATTTTAAGTCAAAATCATGGCTAAAACTTGATGATTAATAAAATAATATTTTAAATAAAAATGGGATCCAGAATTAGATTTTCTTTCTGTTTTCAGTCTCAAATATCCCTTAGCACAGAACTTCAGGGAAGTTGCAAAGTTTGATATAGAACAAACAAGAAAAAATCAGGTAGGCACAAATCAAGATAACACCAGGGTTCAGGAAAAAGATGAGTGAAATGAAGTTGGTACAGCTTTTTAATAAGGCAAAATAGCTGCATTTCTAAGTTTACAGTTTGCATGTACTTGTGTACCTTATGATCTTTTGTGTATGTGTGTGCTTTTTAGGACCACACTCGCAGCATATGGAGGTTCCCAGGCTAGCCGTCGAATCGGAGCTGTAGCTGCCGGTCTACACAGAGCCACGACACCAGATCTGAGCTGCCTCTGTGACCTACGCTACAGCTCACGGCAACGCCGAATCCTTAACCCACTGAGCAAGGCCAGGGATCAAACCCGCAACCTCATGGTTCCTAATTGAATTCATTAACTGCTGAGCCACAACGGGAACTCCATGATCTATATTTTTATGTGTTTTTTCCAAAGTGAAAATAGCTTTAATTTTTTCTGATACTTAGAAGTCTAAAAAATATATCTATGTAGTATAGCTGAAGGCATAAAAGAGTGATAGCACTTTAATATCTTTCTGCCTTATTCTCTGCATTTAAAATATGTGCATATTTTAAATTTTAAAAAGTATCAGACAACTATATCACTAGAGATCATACTCCATCAAGTTGAATAATGTCATTATTTTATTATTAATATATACATTAATATCAGTGTTTACCTAATGATTGACATTTAGGCCTTTTGGAGTAATATTTTTTTACTTCTTTTGAATTGCACTTAATGTTTTTTTTTTCACAATAATTTGTTTTTCACAATTTTTCAACAAATAGTTGTATTTTGCTTCCTTTTTTCCTGTTTCCTTATTATAGTACTTGAGTCATTATAATAATCTTTACATTTTAATTACTTTGATATGGATCATTTATAGCTGGTAAATTCCAGCTATGCTTTTTACAGTATTTTTGATAATTTTAAATAAATTTTCCCAAATAAGGTTACCTGGTTCAGAGGGTGTGACTATATGTGTAGTTTTGTTAGTATATATTTCAGTATCATCCCCTAAGTATTCAATTTAAAGGTGGTGGGCTTTTTATGTGTTTCTTGGTTTGTTTTTTGTTTTGTTTTTTCTTCATTCTCTTGTTAGGATTATTTTCATAAATTTATTTTCGTAAAGGTCTCTCGGCAAGTACAGTTGTTTGGGTAATTCTTTCTATTTGAGATCAGTGTTTGGAAAACTTTTTCATAGGCCTTCAAAATGTAAATACTTTTGTTTTTGTGGGTTATATAGTCTCATGGTGACTCAATTTCTGCTTTGGTAGTATACAGTCAGCCGTAATCAATATATTAACGCTTAAGCAGTTCCTTTGAAACTATTTACAGAAGTTGGCAGAAGACTTGTTTGGCCTGTGGGTCATCATTTGCCAAGCCCATTTTAGATTGATCTCTACATCTTTATTATATTTTATGTACACTTGCCCAAATGCTCAGTTATTAAACACTAAAATGACATTGAAGAAGTTTTGTAAGCCGTTAAGTTTAAGTTGTGGACTAATGGAACTGGTGGTGTAGTGTAGGTGTTTGTGGAAGGACTTAATAACTGAATGTAACAGAAAAAACCTTTTTTATTTATGTATCTCATATAGGATACTTTATTCTAAAATTGTCAAATTTTATCTCAACACGAAATACTTAAATACTAATTGGAACATTTTCCTAAATGAAGCAAATGTTTATTTAAACTATAAACACAGTGTATAAATTTCTCTCTAGTTTTACTCCTAAAAAAGAAGAGGAAGAAAACCAACCAGCAAAAAAAACATATACTTGGAATACAAAGGAGGAAGCAAAGCAAGCATTTAAAGAATTACTGAAAGAAAAGGTACTTATGTTACATATTTTTATATGACACATAATAAATATCTAATAAGTGAAATTATTCTTTAATGCAATTGGTACCTTATTGCTTTTATTAATTAAAATACTGGAGTTCCCATTGTGGTGCAATGGTTAACGAATCCGACTAGGAAGCATGAAGTTGCGGGTTTAATCCCTGACCCTGTTCAGTGGGTTAAGGATCTGACATTGCTGTGAGCTGTGGTGTAGGTTGCAGACGTGGCTAGGATCTGGTTTTGCTATGGCTCTGGCATAGGCCAATGGCTATAGCTCTGATTCAACTCCTAGCCTGGGAACCTCCAGGTGCCGCAGGTGTGGCCCTAGAAAAGACAAGATAAAAAGTTAAAATTAAATACTAATCTTACGGTTTCCCATTGTGGCTGAGCAGGTTAAGAACCTGACTAGTATCCCTGAGGATCCCTGGCCTTGTTCAGTGAGTTAAGGATCCAGCATTAGTGGCAGCTGCAGCTCCCATTCATCCCCTAGCCTGGAAACTTTCATATGCCAAGGGTTCGGCACTAAAAAGACAAAAAAAAAATCTAATCTTAGAAACTGTTGAGATTGAAAATGAACTATATTTGTCCTTTTTTTATTGTACTTTTTTTGTGAAACTGATTTTCACCCCCCCCCATTCCTGCAGATATGTACAGAGTACTACCATACAGTCCACCTCAGTGTTTAATAAAAGGTGTTTTATTCGTAATGTATTGATGGTCTGTTTAAATTTTGGTTTCGGTTTTTCTTGTTTTTCTTTTTCTGGGTGCACCTGTGGCATACGGAAGTTTCCAGGCTAGGGATTGAATTGGAGCTGCAACTGAGGCCTGTGCCACAGCTATGGCAACACCCAATCCAAGCTCAAACTCCTGCAAAGGGAATTACTTGACGTTTGCAGTGAATATTATACTTTGTTCTCTGTTGTATGACTTTCACTATATTTGTATGTAATTTTAATTTTCCATTAAATGATTTTCAGCGGGTACCATCAAATGCTTCATGGGAACAAGCTATGAAAATGATTATTAATGACCCACGATACAGGTAATATTTTGGTTTTTTAAATTTACTTGTCACTTTGAGCAGAGTAAGCCTAGAAAATGCAAATTGTGTAAAATAATATAACTTTTCATCCTCATGGTCTTCAGTTATTTTGGACACCAGTAGTAGAGTTGCTTGATGGCTGATAAGAACCAAAACAGCTAAAAGGCATGTCATACAATTTACCCTGCTACAGATGTTAGTAGAAATATTTTTTAAGTAGAAATTATGTTCTGTAATGATTTATCTTTAATAACTTCTTAAGTATTCTTAATTTGTGAATGAAATCTGTTGTTTTTTCAAAGCACTAATGTTTGATCATCTTAACCTTCATTTATTCTTACATTGTATTTTTCTATTTAGTGCTTTAGCAAAGTTGAGTGAAAAGAAGCAGGCCTTTAATGCTTATAAAGTCCAGACAGAAAAAGAAGAAAAAGAAGAAGCAAGATCCAAATACAAAGAGGCTAAGGAATCCTTTCAACGTTTTCTTGAAAATCATGAGAAAATGACTTCTACAACTAGATACAAGTAAGATTTTTGGTGATCATGGTATATGTTTACTGTTTCTGCATTAGACTTTCTGCCAAGTGCAGTAACTAATCCAGAGTAGATGCTGATTATGTAAAGCTAAATCCAGATCATGAATATGACACTTTTGTAAGGTGGAAGATAGGTCAGTAGTTAATAGACTGAGTTATTTATTTGGGACTAGAACAAAAAGGCAAGAAAAACTTTAATAATGAAGCCTTGTGAGAGTTCCTGTCATGGCTCAGCAGTAAGAATCTGACTAGTATCCAAGAGGATGTCAGTTCTATCCCTGGCCTTGCTCAGTGGGTTAAGGATCTGGTGTTGCCGTGAGCTGTGGTTTAGGTTGCAGACACAGCTTGGATCCCACATTTGACTCCTAGCCTGGGAACTTATTTATGCCATGGGTGCAGCCCTAAAAAGACCCCCCCCCCCAAGAAAAAATTGAAGGCTTCTCTTTGTCTTTAATATAAAAATTTTAATTTTTATGTTTGTGGAATAGAAATATACTATTTTTATTAAGTATAGCATATTTGAAAACTTGTATTTATATAGCATTCTTCATTTTTGGAGTGGTTTATTATTTAAAACTGTGGGTAATTGAGTATTAACATTATTTGCGATAGCTATTATGTTCATTTTCCCTGTATGTTTTTTATTTACCTCACATCTTCCAGAAAAACCTTAGTGAAAAACTGAAAGTCTGTAAATTAGTTCCATGGGCAGTCTTGGAGTTCCCATTGCGGCTCAGTGGAAACGAATCTGACTAGTATCCATGAGGACGCAGGTTTGATCCCTGGCCTCGCTCAGTGTGTTAAGGATCTGGCCTTGTCGCCATGAGCTGTGGTGTAGGTAGCAGACACGACTCAGATCTGGTGCTGCTGTCAGCGTCTATAGGTCTGATTCAACCCCTAGCCTGGGAACCTCCATATGCCTGGAGTGTGGCCCTAAAAAGACAATAGATCAAAAAAAAAAAAAAAAAAAAAAAGAGGAAATAGGAATAGTCTTTAACTATAAAACCTCTCTCTCTAAGGAGAGATCAAGGCCTGAGCTGTTCTTTTTCTTAACTGTCTAAAAGTTTTCCTTTATAATATGGTCATGAACTTGAGAGTGGAAAAAATACGTTCATTTGGTGGTTTTAAATTTAGTGTAAAATTAAAGTGTGGTTTGAAATTAATTTTTATTGTATAATATAGAGTAACAGTTAATCTTTTTAACATAAAGAAAAGCAGAGCAAATGTTTGGAGAGATGGAAGTCTGGAATGCAATATCAGAACGTGATCGTCTTGAAATCTATGAAGATGTTTTATTCTTTCTTTCAAAAAAAGAAAAGGTATTCACTCTTAGTTACTGACATTTATAGATCAAGATATTTCTTTTCTTCTTTCTGTTTAGGAGTTACTTTATAACATATCCATTTTGTTGGTTTATCTAGCTTATATGGTGCTGCTTATCTATTGTTTAAAAGTTTAAACAGATAGCTCCTGTAATAATAAACAATGCTGTGAACCTAATAGGTAGAGATATATGCAACTAATTCTTAAATTGTCATTAATAGGCTGTCTTATGCCCACTTTGAAAAATTTTTTTTTCTTCAGCTTATTGGGTTTAAAAAATAGTATTTTTGCTTATAATACATTCATGATACTTTTACAAGAATGACAGTAATGTGTAATTGTTAACCCCTAAAATGTATTTGTAGGATAGTATTGTAGGAACTCCTCTTTTGAAGTTCCTGTTGTGGCTCAACAGTAACACACCTGACTAGTATCCATGAGGATGTGGGTTCAGTCCCTGGCCTTGCTCAGTGGGTTAAGGATCTGGTGTTGCCATGAGCTGTGGTGTAGGTTGCAGACACGGTTTGGATCCCACTTGGCTGTGACGTAGGCCGAGGCTACAGCTCCAATTGGACCCCTAGCCTGGGAACCTCCATGTGCCTTGGGAGCGGCCCAGGAAATGGCAAAAAAAAAAAAAAAAAGAGGTAGCATTGGATATTTGGACATTAGTTAGAATGTGAAGAAATCTTCACTAGTTGAAATTCAAATATTGTACTTTCTTTGAACTTCAAAACATGTATTCATATTTTTGATTTAGGAGCAAGCAAAGCAGTTACGAAAAAGAAATTGGGAAGCCTTAAAAAACATACTTGACAACATGGCTAATGTGACATATTCTACTACTTGGTCCGAAGCCCAGCAGTATCTGATGGATAATCCAACTTTTGCAGAAGATGAGGAATTACAGAGTAAGAATGATGACTAAGTGGGGGGAACAGTTATTTTTGAAGTTGTCCAGCAGTGACAGTGCTCACTTTTTTTAATGAGATCAGTAACTGAATTTTACACAGTTGTTTGTCCACTCCTGAAAAGATACTTGTTTCCAAATAGGATATTTCTTTCCATTGAGTTTTGTGATTCAGGATGAAATATTTTTCCCAACATTTGAAGTTAGTTTTATCAGATACTTCTTGAAATATGTTAATTAGGTCATATTGTCTTTTGCCATTTATATGTGGCTTAGTTGGAACCAAATTAATGACCACATTTTACTCCTGCTATCCTCTTAGGGTAATGGTTTTAGAGATTTGCAAAAGGCAAAACAGTGCATTAGTATTATCTTAGAATAAGCTTTCCCAAGTTCTTTTACTGACCTACCCAGTTGCTTCTTCCCCCCAGTTGCTTTTTAAATTACAGGTTTTTTTTTAATTACCCTCTGTATACTATGCTTCAGTGGGTTTGAGTATAGAATTCTATACTTTGTAAACCTCCTTGAACAATTCTGATGTTGCCGACAAATTTTCCACAACAATATAATTTTCATTAATTGTGCCATATGCATTGTTTTTCATCTTCGGATTCATGGTATGATTTAACGAGGTCTTTTTGAAATTTTCCTTAAGCATTTTCTATTTTAGATAATTAAAAATCATATTTAAGTACAAGTATTTTGGTAAGGTGAATTTGAATTTTGTTAGTGCAAGTAAACTGTTTTCCTTAATTGACTTTAATTTTTTTAACTGAAAAAAAAATTCTAGACATGGATAAAGAAGATGCATTAATTTGCTTTGAAGAACACATTCGGGCTTTAGAAAAGGAAGAAGAAGAAGAAAAACAGAAGAGTTTGCTGAGGGAAAGGAGACGACAGCGTAAAAATAGAGAATCTTTTCAGGTAATTTTAAAAGCTCTGTTTTCTAATCTAGTTTCATAATATGGTTAATGAGCTCTAACAGTGATAAATACAATTCTGAGAATCCTAATCTGAAATCATTAGCTTGAGCTTTGCACGTTTACCTCTTTAAGTTCTACTATTAGTTAAGAATCCATTTTAGGAGAGTAGCCATTTCAGGCTACGGGAACAGAAAGCTGTAGCTAACTTATTAAAGTGAGCACTATTAGATAAGGTTTCACTTGGGAAAGAGGAAAAGACAGTATGGGGGGGGACTAATAATAAAATACGTGTGATTAGTCATTAGTACTAACTAACTGATTTTTAGGCTCTAGAGAACCATAGGAAATGCTGTGGTCTAGTTTTGAGTATGGGCCATAATTTTAAAACATGTATGGGGGAGCTAAAATTATATGTTCTTTATATAGGCCAGGGGCTTATTTTTACCTTCAAGTATCACTTTTCTTTGCTCAGTAATGGAGACTGTCATGGAGCAATAATTTTTGCATTTTTTAATTTCACCAGATTCCCATTTCAGTAATAATTATAGTAGCAATTAGCATTAATTGCTTATTGCTATACATTTTAAATTTATAACCTCAATTTATATGACAGCCTACCTTAATAGTAGGTACTGTTTTTGTTATGTCCATTTGTATAGCTCAGAGAGATGAAATGACTTCCCAAATTCAACCACTGAGTAGTGGAGCCAGAATTTGAATCTGTGCCATGTTTTAATTGCAATCTTCATTAAACATAGTATTAGGGTAACTGTTAAGTTACAGTGGCTTAAATAAGTTTTATTTCTTGAAATAATAGTTGTTTAGTCCATGGTAGAGTGCCTTGTCATACCCTAAGGCAATGGTTCTCAAAACTTAGCGTGCATCATAATCACCTGTAGGGCTGTTAGAAAACTCCCCATGGTGCCAAAGATCACTAATCATCTTAAACTTAAAAGATAGCATTGTTTCAGTCCTTGTTACATAAAAACGCAACATATATTACTCTTTTTTTTTTTACTCTTAGTGCTCTGCCAAAAGATCACTGGAATATTGTTAAAACAGGGATTGTTGAGCCTTACCCCTAGAATTTGATTCATTAGGTCTCTTTTTACTGAAACTAAAACCTTTTGACAAGAAATATAGTAGCAAAGGAAAATTACTGAGCGGAATATCTGAAGCAAAACTAGTATATCATACTAACCCCAGTTATATCAATAGTAATAAAAACTATAAACTATATTCAGTATTTTGTAATAACCTATTGGAAGAAATTTGAAAAAAAGAAAGATGTATATGTAAGTATAACTTTACTCCTGAAATTGGCACTACATTGTAAATGAACTGTAGTTTTAAAAAAAATTTTTTTTTTTTTTTTACTATTTTTAAAAAAATGAATTTTGGCTTAGCTGAAAGACCCTTGGAGTACTGTAGTGTTAAGTGAAAGACCCTTGGAGTACTGTAGAGTTAAGGATTTAGTGTTGTCACTGCTGTGGTTTGAGCTCAATCCCTGACCTAGAAACTTTCATTGCCATGGTTGTGGCAAAAAAAAATAAATTTTGGAGTTCCCTTTGTGGCTCAGTAGGTTAAGAATCTTACTAACATCCATGAGGATGCGGGTTAGATCCCTGACCTCACTCAGTTGGTTAAAGGATACTCCAGTGTTGCTGCAAGCTGTGGCGTAGGCCAGCAGTTGCAGCTCTTATTTGACCCCTAGCCTGGGAACCTCCATATACCCTGGTTGCAGCCCTAAAAAATCAAGAAAAAAAAATTTTTTTTAATTTAAATACGCTTTACATTAGAATTTCTGCTCCATATTCTCCACTCCCACTGTTGACATTGTACTTTCTATTACATTTTCTATGACCCAGATTTTTGTCTTATTTTATCATATAGGTCTCCTTATAAATCATTGCAAAGCCTTTATAAGAGAGATTAAAGTTCAGTGGTTGCAGAAGAGTATTAATCAACTTTCTAAAAAAAATCTGTTTTCCCCTTCCTGGGCCCATGACTGCTTAGTTAAAATATAGGTTTTCTAGCCTCCTTTGTAGCTACTTGTGGCAATGTGAGTAAATTCTCAGCAATTGAATGTGAAGGAGGCAAGTAGAACTCCAACATCATTGGTTTTTAAAAGAACTGCCCTTTCTACTTAAGGTGATCATGGAGATAACACACCCCCTAATCATGCAGACAAGGCTAATGGTCTAAGGCATTGCTCTAGGTATGAGAATATTAGTATTTCCCTAAGTATGGGCCCAAGCATATCACTCTTTCCAGGAACCTTATTAGAAGTGCAAATTCTCAGAACCCCACTGAGACCCCAGTGAATCAATTTCTGGGGGTGGGTTTATTTTTGCCATTTCTTCGCATGATCCATTGAGAAATCCACAAAAAGTAGCAAATGTTGAGAATCTTTATGAAATGAAATTGAAAGAATACTGTTAATGTAATATTTACAGTGTTTAATGACTCTTAACATGGCAGGGAAAGTTAAAGCATTGCCAAATTCTTTAAAGGTAGAAAGAGAAGCAAAATTAGACCTTTCTCTCTGATTTTTTTTTTTTCCCCCTGTTTTTGGGCCACACCTGTAGCATATGTAATTTGCGAGGCTAGGGATCAAATCGGAGCTAGAGCTGCTGACCTATGCCATGGCCATGGCAACACCAATCCTTAACCCACTTAGCGGGGCCAGGGATTGAACCTTCATGCTCATGTATACTAGTTGGGTTGATTTCCGCTGAGCCACAAAGGGAACTCCTCTCAGATGTTTTTATAAGACAGAGTTTAAGAGTAAGCTCAGGGTTATGAGTGTTGCTTTTCTTGGATAAAAGAGAACTAGTCACAGGAGAGAGAATGGAGAAAGAGTTGAAGGATAGGGGTATTCTGTTAAAATCTTTGAAGGTTTATTCAAGTGTATATTAGTTTTTCTATGAATAATATATAAGAAGGAGATCAGGGAAAAAATACAGAGTTGACCTGAAGCAGCGAGTTGTGTTCAGCTAGTGATTTTGTTGATGATCATGCTTGGAGAGAAGTTGCTACCAGCATCTAGTTGGATAGAAGCCGGAGGTACTGCTAAACATCCTCCAGTGTGCAGGACACCCACCAAATCCCTCCTCCAATGTTGGGAGCCTCTCCCCTAAAGGAAGGAGAAATACCAGGTTCAGCCATCTTTGAAATAACTTTTCATCTTCTCCCCTTCCCAAGATAGGGTGAGTAAAAGAGAGTAAGAGTCGTGCAATTTTGCATGATGGTTTTCAAACCTGAATTCACATCACAGTTACCGGGGGATTATTAAAAAGTTGAATGACAGATATCTTTGTTTTACTCTATATTTCTTAAAAAATCTTAGGTGATTCTAATTTTTACTCTGGTTAGGGGATGCACTATTGAAATGTTCAGTCTCAAAAGTATCAAGCAAAGCAGGTATGATAGAATGGAGTAGATTCTAAGATTCTAGAGAGCATCTTTGAAGATGGTTTCTAAGCTGTCTTAGGGACTCAAAAGAGGGAGTAGGTGAGAAACCTGGTGATCACACGACAGGAGTGGGCTAGGATCCCATTTATGTTAAAGGGTGAGGGCAAAAGGATGGAGATTAGCTTGAGAAAGTAATTTTAGAAATATAAACTGAATGGACATGCTTATTAATTTTAGTAACCTTTTATTTCACCCAATATATGTTTTTAAACTGGAAATGATGATCTAGCTTAATGGACAGTAAACTGAAACCTGGAAAGGTAATGTAGCTTTTTTCTGCCTAAAAGCAAATCTTACTTTCATCAAAGAGCAGGTATTCTTTGCACCTAAACATATTTGTGATAACATGGGTAAAAGAGTTTTAAATATTGCTGCTTTTAACATGTATTTTTATTCATATTATACTAATATTTCTAATACCCTTAAAGATAGCTTTTCAGTATATAATGGGTTTGTTTTGTTGTTGTGCCCTTCCCCCAGATATTTTTAGATGAATTGCATGAACATGGACAACTGCATTCTATGTCATCTTGGATGGAATTATATCCAACAATTAGTTCTGATATTAGATTCACTAATATGCTTGGTCAGCCGGGTGAGATTCTTCTCTTTCCTAATGTGTAGTTACAGTTGGAATGGGCCAGAGGGAAGAGTGGTTGTGTTGGGGCATGGGGGTGCTTTCTTTTATTTTATAAACAACAAAGTAATTGCAGCTCTTTGATTAGAGCTAGCTTTTGACTTCTTTAGTTTTTTCATTAGGATCAACTGCACTTGACCTTTTCAAGTTTTATGTTGAGGATCTTAAAGCACGTTACCATGATGAGAAGAAGATAATAAAAGACATTCTAAAGGTAAATAGTATAATTGCTATTAATTTTTAATCTATGGCATATTTTTAAACATGATACTGTGTTCCTTTGGTTTATAATATTAACAAAACTTCTGTTTTTTAGGATAAAGGATTTGTAGTTGAAGTAAATACTACTTTTGAAGACTTTGTGGCAATAATCAGTTCAACAAAAAGATCAACCACATTAGATGCAGGAAACATTAAGTTAGCTTTCAATAGTGTAAGTTACCGTCTTTACTATTATAAAATAGTTTTTAATATATTTGGCCAAAAATACTTAAGTTTTATGTAACTGGTGTTATAAATTGGCCCTTAACTTAGAGGTGATGAAAGAATACTTAAGAGTAATGAATTTTATTAGTTAACACAAATCATAATCGTACCATTATAACTGATTAAATATGATTTTCTAAAAGTTACTAGAAAAGGCAGAAGCCCGTGAACGTGAAAGGGAAAAAGAGGAGGCTCGGAAGATGAAACGAAAAGAATCGGCATTTAAGAGTATGTTGAAACAAGCAACTCCTCCAATAGAATTGGATGCTGTCTGGGAAGATGTATGTATGTTTTTAAATTTTGCTGATGAACTGCTTCCTTTACAATTGAAGATAAAAATAGTTTTAATTTATTTCCTATTTTATAGCCACAGTGATAAGCTGAAGTTATTTGTAGAGTATGAAGTCAGCTGTGACTGAATTTAGGAATACTAGAGGAAAGGAAATAAAAACTTTAAGGAGATGTGTCACAGTTTTACTTTGCCGTTTTTTGTTTGTTTTTAATTGTGGCTTTGAGTTTGTTTTTGTGGGGTCGGGGGAGGGGCCAAGGCCATCCTTGTGGCATATGGAAGTTCCCAGACCAGGGATCAAATCCAAGCCACAAGCCATAGCACACCAGATCCTTAACCTATAGCCACAGCAGGAACTCCTTCATTTGCTGTTTTGATTACTTTTTTAGTCATATTAGTGTACTTTTCTCAGTATTGATACATTTATTCCATATCTGAATTTTTCAGATCCGGGAGAGATTTGTAAAAGAGCCAGCGTTTGAGGATATAACTCTAGAATCTGAAAGAAAACGAATATTTAAAGATTTTATGCATGTGCTTGAGGTAATTTTAGTATTCTCATAAATGGCTAAAATACTACAAAATGTATAAAAATAAAAACAAAAACAGTAATTTGGAATGATCCAATTATGTTTCTAAAATTTATTTATTTATACTGCATTTATTTATACAGTGTATTTACCTGGGATGATTAGGGAATGGTTTCTTCTATAAAAATTGCCTTTTTTTTTTTTTTTTTTTTTTGCCATTTCTTGGGCCACTGCCATGGCATATAGAGTTTCCCCGGCTAGGGGTCGAATCAGAGCTGTAGCTGCCTGCCTACACCAGAGCCACAGCAACGCAGGGTCCGAGCCTCGTCTGCGACCCACAGCACAGCTCACGGCAATGCTGAATCCTTAACCCACTGAGCAAGGCCAGGGATCGAACCCACAACCTCATGGTTCCTAGTTGGATTCGTTAACCACTGAGCTACGACGGGAGCTCCAAAATTACTTTTAAGTTAAACAAAGCTTGCATAGGAATTTAAAGATCTGTTTGTGGAGATTGTTCATATTTGTTTTATATTTTTACAGCGTTACAGAAATTCAGCAATTTAACACTCACATGGGATGACGACAGATCCTAAGAGAATTTAGAATCTTGTAAAGTGGTCAGAAAACAGCTATCAAGCACATTTCAAGAATTATACTACATTAGATGTGTGGGAAGCTCAGGAATATTAGGTTTTTGTTAAAATAAGTAATGATAAAATTATAGATTACTAGATGATTTAAGGGTATTTTGGTGAAGATTTCACGTAGACACTAATGGGGAATAAGAAATGTAAATTGACCCAGTAATTATTGAGTATTTGGTGCCTATGTGGCCAGGCATGTTCTAACTGTTTTACAAATATTGCATATGGACTTAATCCTCACAACAATCCTGTGAAGTTACAGATGAGCTACCTGAGGCAAAGAGAAAAAATTTGCAGGGAAGGGATTCTATCTAATTCAGGCTTTTTGACTCAAAGGCCAATGATTTTTAACAAATAAGCTTTCAGTTGTAGACAGATATTTTACAACAAGCTGAAAACTAGCACATACTTAATATCATAGTGCTGCATAGTCATTGGGCAGAGCATATCACTTAATTGACTGTTGACTCTTTCATTGGATTTATTGTTCTTGATGAATATCAATGTTGACAACAGTTTGCTCTGTTAACATGCACCTACATTACAGTATATTATTGCTCAGCTGCCTGTAGATCTTTTCTACCCGTAGTACATTTCAGACCACCAACATCTGCATTACCTGGAAGCTTCTTAGAAATATTGAACCTTAGGTCCCATCAGCAGAAGTCCTGTGTCAGAATCGTCATTTTAACAAGATTGTCAAGCTTTAGAATGTACATTTAATTTTGAAAAGCTCTGCTCTAGGTAGTGTCTTAACATTTTCCCCCAATTCAGGAGTCTCCAAAGAAGAGAAGTCTCTTTCGTGATCTATGCTGGGGGTAATTGCTAAATGGAGCTAATGCCGGCACATAGGGAAGGGCTGAACATATTAGGATAGGTTTTGGACCCTAATAATATGGGCCTCGAGGTAGAAAACGAAGGAGAGTTAACATTCAGTAATATTAAAAAAAAGAATAAGAGTCCCTGAACTAGATTTTCCATTTCCACTTGTAAACCAAAGCAGAATTTATTTTCAAAGCCTTAGGTATGTTTGGGGGCAAGGAGCTTTTATTGCTATATATCCCCTTTCCTGCTAGCCTACTAATTGTTACAGTAAAATAGTTCAAGCCCACAGATATCACATGAAACCAGAAAAGAAAATGTTAAGTTAGAATTATTAAATTGTCTTTGAATGTCTTAAGTTTGAGTAGGAAGGGGATACTTTTGGGTGAAAAGAAAGAGTAGATTTTGCATTTTAATATCTGAGACCAACTTCAGTGAAGTTCAAGGATGTCTCTGGGGTGGTTCTTTATCTCAGTGCTGAGCCTAGCTCACTAACCAAAACCACATTCATCAAGAAACCTATGTTTCAATGTAATTGTATTTCATTGTTTTTGAAAGCAGTGTTAACTCTTCTGCAGATTATTCCTTTATGGAGGGTATCAATTATCCCTATTGTACCCACACCATTCTCATTGCTACAAAAAGTATTTTAATAACATCGTTGTGTTTAGATGTCAATTGAGTTGGGTATGGGATAGTTAAGAAGGAACAGAAGAGAACATTTAGATAATAATTCTTTGCACAGTTTCATGGTTGGGAGTACATTCTAAATAAGCAAACTGAAGGCATTTTTATTCTAAAATTACTTGTGAAGCTTTAAAAAGATCTTATGATCTACTGTCTAAAGTGTGAACTCCTTGAAATTTTTTTTCTTTCACTCCATGTAGCATGAATGTCAACATCATCATTCAAAGAACAAGAAACATTCTAAGAAATCTAAAAAACATCACAGGAAACGTTCCCGCTCTCGATCAGTAAGGAAGTTTATTTAAAATGGCACCATAAGTGTATTGAAATATTTGTTAGCATAATTATGAGTGAAATTATTTGTATTGTTTAGGGGTCAGATTCAGATGATGATGACAGCCATTCAAAGAAAAAAAGACAGAGATCAGAGTCTCGCTCTGCTTCAGAACATTCTTCTAGTGCTGAATCTGGTAAACATATCTTTTAACTTGATGAAAATCATTGACACTTGGATGTCCTCAAATTCTGACATGTGTCTTTTTGTGCTGCTTAGAGAGAAGTTATAAGAAATCAAAAAAACATAAGAAGAAAAGCAAGAAGAGAAGGCATAAATCTGTAAGCAGACTTAATTTTTATACTGCACCTAGGCTTTTGGGGGAGGAGCGCACTTTTTAGGGCCACACCTGCAGCATATGGAAATTCTCAGTCTAGGGGTTGAATCAGCTGCAGCTGCTGGCCACAGCCATAGCCACAGCAATGCCAGATCCAAGCCGCATCTGCGACCTCCGCCACAGCTTGAGGCACGGCCAGATACTTAACCCACTGAGCAAGGCCATCCTCATGGATACTACTCGGGTTTGTAACCCACTAAGCCACAATGGGAACTCTGTGCCTAGGCTTTTGCCCTTAATTTCCTAAATGGCAGTAGAACCTAATTTTCTGTCTAGTCCTGTACAGTCAACAGAATTCAGGTGGGCACCTAAAATTCAAGAGTGTCACAGCTGTTGTTCACCTTAATCTTCTATTAAAATCTTTTGATGAGCTTTGAAAGAAAAAAAAAAAAGAACCACAGTGTTAAGATCCCCACTCTTTTTTTTAATAGTAACCTTAGAGAAAGATCCATGTATGTGTATATATTGCAGCTGTTGCTAAGAACCACAAAGTCAAATGTTTTAACAACTTATACTCTCAGTTCTTAACATTATGTACAAATCAAGATGCTTCTGATCTTAGGGATGAAGGTACACTTAATTTGTGATGCTCTTTTTTAGTGGTATTTTAAACCCTATCAAAATGTCATTTTTCCCTCAGGAAAGACCAACTCTCCCCATGAATCTTTTTTTTTTTTTGTCTTTTAGGGCTGCACTCTTGGCATACGGAGGTTCCCAGGCTAGGGGTCTAATCAGAGCTGTTGCTGCTGGCCTATGCCAGAGCCACAGCAACGCCAGATTCGAGCCACGTCTTTGACCTACACCGCAGCTCACGGCAACTCCGGATCCTTAACCCACGGAGCGAGGCCAGGGATCGAACCCGCAACCTCATGCTTCCTAGTCAGATTCGTTTCCACTGTGCCATGACGGGAATTCCTCTCCCATGAATCTTGGGAATGCTGTAGATTCCTTGAGATTAATAATTCAAATTTTAGTACTCTAGGAAAACATACCCTGTTATACATGGAGGTTCTTAAATATCACCTATATAGGGATTTTTTTCTACTAGAACAATTTATTCATCAAAATGCTAACATTTTTTATTTAACACAGGACTCCCCAGAATCAGATGCTGAACGAGAGAAGGATAAAAAAGAAAAAGACCGGGAAAGTGAAAAAGACAGAACTAGACAAAGATCAGAATCAAAACACAAATCACCTAAGAAAAAGACTGGAAAGGATTCTGTAAGTATTTAGAATTATTTCATGTCTGTATTTTCAAAATATAGAAATGCCAGTGAACTACCTTTCATAAAAAATAGTTTTCTAACATGTGATTATGAATGACCCAATTTAAGCATCCTAAATTTCATGTTCCTTAGAAAGAAGTACAGAATTCTGTAACTATTGTTTAACCCTAAGAAAGGTATGTTCTCTGTACATTCTCATTAAGAAATGCCAATGGAAATTTTCTATCTAATTTTTTTAGGAATATAAAATTTAAGAGACATCAGAGGTTTCCCTCCAAATGTCCACAGTTGTCATGGTTATGAACTCCAGTTTTTAAAGCAGAAATGAACCCAACTAGTATCCATGAGGATGCAGGTTCCACCCTTAGCCTTGCTCAGCAGGTTGAGGATCCTGTATTGCTGTGGCTATGAAGGCCAGCAGCTGCAGCCTTATAAAAACCCCTAGCCCAGGAACTTCCATATGCCACAGGTGCAGCACCTAAAAAGAAAAAAAAATTGTGGGGGAAGAAGTGAAGGTATTAAATAAGGGGGGATACTACAAACCAAATTAATTTTAATATCAAATTAAAATTAGTTTCCCATTTGTGTGTATGCATATATGCCAGAGCACAATACAAGCCTTCTTCACCTTATTATTCCTTCCACAGATGCTATGAACTTGGCAAGGGTGATGCCTCTGAATCACCAGTTGAGGATTTAAACTGTGTAGACAAGCCCTGGTCTTCTTTCTGGATATTTTGATTCAGTGGGAATAGGGTGGAGGCTTTTTTTTTTTTTTTTTTAAACTGCCCTGGTGACTCTAATGCACATCCTTGGTGAGGATTGAATGTTTCCTCTATGCTTATTTAGTGGCTTAATAGTTTCTTCCTTACAGTAGATTAAATAAATCCCTGAAGGGGAAAGCTAGATGGTGGACTGTCCACTTTTGAAAGTTGCTTCTTACAGATAATGCAGTATTTTTTTCTCCCAGCCCAAGAGTTGTCCTCATAAATCTTAAATGTTTCTGTAGTTGGACACCATAGTATGCTTTATAGTATGCTTTTTGAAGCATAATACTTTTATGTAATGCAAAACTCTGGATAGGACAACCTAAAATTAGCAATGAATGTAATACCTAGGAAATGAACACCCATTAAGTGGAAGTCTCATTCTAACTTTCTCTCTTAATGTAACAAAGAAGTACTTAGTTAACAACCCATCAGGAGGCTTTTGGGGAAGAGGTCAGTCTTTAAACCTTGTGATGTGTTTGCTTCCGGAAGAGAACCCAAATAGGTTTCAGATTCTTTTTTCAAAGATTCATTACTACTTAATCTTTTGAGTACTGACATCAAATATAATTGTATTCATTGTCTTTCTAGGGTAATTGGGACACTTCTGGCAGTGAACTGAGTGAAGGGGAATTAGAAAAGCGCAGAAGGACCCTTCTGGAGCAACTGGATGATGATCAATAAATTATACCAAATATGTTTACAGTATGATTTAAAGTCTAATTCAGACCAGGGACTCTATTTTAAGTTCAATTGAAATAACACTGGGTTTTAATTATATCACAGAAAAAAAAAAAGTGCATTTAAGTATTGTTATTGTGGACTTTATAAAAGCAAAGGAAATTGAAAATACTTTTGATTCTGTATCAAGAATCATATTTTCATACAGTCATAACTGTCTCTCTGTGACCCTTTCATAGGGCACTGCAGGATGGATTAAAGGTGGCAATTTACTGATAACTGCAGGTGTCTCTACTTTGTTCTCAAATCTGAGTCATGAGGTGATTTGATTTACTTTATAGAAGTTGGATTTTGAAGATATAATGAAAATTTTTTGATATCTAGTAGTACAAAAAAAGCACCAGCAACTGATAAAACTGCTTTTTTGTGCACTACCCAACTGGTTAAAGCTGATAAGATCTTTTATGGTGATCTCAGAAATAGGTGTTCTTAATGGAAACCTGGTAGACCCTTAACTGTAGTGGTGCTATTGAGCACTACTATAATAAAGCCACCATTATTTTTTATGAACCATCTGAATACATTTTAAAAAGGCTACTGTGAGGGCATTATTTTGAGGTGATGTTTAAAAAGTTAACATCAAATTGTAAATTAGTTTAAATATATTGCCTTAAGGACCTACTAAAGAATGTGCCACCAAACTTTTAAGTGATGGTTGCAATATCCTTGTCTAAAACAAGTCAATGTTGACTTAAACAATTTCTTTAACAGTTGGTTTTTTTTTTTTTTAAATCCAATCTTTCTTTTTTCATTGAGGAAGTCTTTTACCTTCCCTACTCACTAAGAAAGTATTGACTTCATGGTACACATTCTAAAGCATTTCTGATTTGAATATTTTTGTACATTTTTATCAATTATTAAACCTTCTCTTCTAGCGTGTACTAGTATTTATTTCTACTTAAAATGCTCAACTCTTAAAAAAAAAAACTATAATCATTTAAAGATACTAAATCCCTCAATTTTGTTTCATTTTACCCACAGTTTCCTTTTTTAATATTTAAGAATATTTTAAATCAGTACATTTGAGGCCCCATATTTGTTTTTGATCTATGAATTTCCTACAGAATACTTTAAGAAAGGCAATGGTTTGAAGCTAGAATACTCTACATGCTAACTTTTGAAGGTTGGTAATTTATACTATTTTTCCTTCAGTGAAGATTTTTTTAAGTAAATTTTAGCACTTCGTCTTTGGCATTTTTTTATTTTGGACGCTTTGGTCAATCCTATTTCAAGCTGAGATTTAAAAGAACAAAAAGTTCATTTTATTTTTCCTTTTCTTTCTATCCTAATGAATTTAAAAAGTGGGACTGACTAGGATGACTCTTTTCCATCCCTGTCCCCTATGTTTCAGTTAAATCTAGCATCTACTTTTAAAAGCCTCAAGGAGGTGGGGGTGTTTCTGAATTTCTCTGCCAGGTCATTTTTCTGCTGTGAAATATGACATGAGGAATTGAGAATCACTATCTTTAGAAAATGTGAAGTAACCAATTGCTTGCTTAAGGGTGGTCTGTTGCATAATTCAACAACTTTGGCAACAGGGAAGTTGCCTAGATCTAATTTTCAGAGGTCCCATTGTAATGTTAGTATTTCTAATCATGTCAAAACATTGGACATGAAAGTCAGTGGTAAAACCTTTAAAATATGCATATGATATTGGCAGAAATACTAATGGTGTTTCACAAGAGAATTTAGAATCTGTAAAACTTAATTCCATGAATGATGTTTTGGTTTTTGTTTTTTGCTTTTTAGGGCCGCACCCTCGGCATATGGAGGTTCCCAGGCTAGGGGTCTAATCAGAGAAAACATCTGCCAGCCTACGCAGGATCCAAGCCAAGCCGCATCTGCAACCTACACCATAGCTCACAGCAACACAGGTACCCCCGCTGAGCAAGGCCAGGGATCGAACCCACAACCTCATGGTTCCTAGTTGGATTCATTTCCGCTGCACCACGACGGGAACTCCAAATTCCATGAATGATTTTTTAAACACAACTTTAAAGTTTTGATTTTTATATTTAAATAAAAGGCTGTTGATGTGTTTTAGCATGTCCTCAAATTAGATTCCTGTATTTCTTAGAGATACTGCCTTATCACAACCTCAAATTCCTACAATACAAATTCAAGATTTCTTATAGTTCGCCCACAAAAATTATTTAAATTAAAAAACAAAATTAGTGAACAAATTGAAACTCAAAATACGTCATTGTTATAAATTATGTAATTGAATTGCTATAATCCTATAGTGATCCCATCAAATGGTATTTGTCAAGAAGATACGACAGCCTGAAAATACAGGTGATGTGAAAATTTTATTAAAACAAGAAGTTATTACTTTTAATTCATTTGATTAGGTTTCTAAATCAGTCTGGTAAAACTTGAAATTTCTTGGAATATTGAACAGATAGGCTCAAAATGTGTTCAAACAGGAGAGAGTGTTTATATTCAGATAAGGGGAATTTGTACTTTTTCATTAATCTTCAGACTCTTAGGTAAATGTTGAAGACTTATCTTCCCTCATTACTATTAATGAAATCTTTGGTTAAATTCACGAATAATTTACTATGCTTAATATTCAAGATGAGACTCAAATATTTGATATTTTTATTTCCCTCAGTACATAATTCCTATGTGGGAAAACTGAACTTGTATGAAAAGTTAACCAAGTATAAAAAATTCTTTGTACCTTCCCCAAGTGTATTTAAGCAACTTAATACTTTTAAAGCAATATTTCCAACGTTTTTTTGTTTTTTTTTAACATAGTGATAGCACTTCATTGCTATTCCCCAGTGTAGCTTCAGTGTCTGGATTATTCCTGCTTTTTTTTTTTTTAACAATAAACATACTTGTTATGCCTCCTAGTCAATTTGGAAATGATCAAAGTATCACAGCTATTTTTATCTTTTGACTTTTGCTAATTGGGCCCCCCTTTTATATAGCTGTAAAATGAAAAGGATTGGCCCAGAGTCATCTCAACTCACAGTGGTAAGAATAAAACTTCTTAAAACATCTGTGTATATTTTTCTGGAAAGATGGTCCATAGTTGTCATTTGGTTATCAAAGGGCCTATATCCTGTGTTAAAAAAGCATTTGCCTAAATAATCCTGTTTTTCACTGTTAGTGACTGCCTTCTCAGCACTCAGTTGACCACTTTTATTTTTGCATCCGGGAAAGATAGCTCCTTTATATAAGGATTTTTATTTAAAACTTGGATACTATTTGAGAGAGAACTGGTTCTAACCAAATAGTACCCAGGAGAGAGTGATTAATGCTTTTTTTTTTTTTAATGAGTTTATAGGGTATTTAAATAATGTAAATGTAAATTACAAAACTAAAATAAACATTTCTAAAAGCAAAATGAGGCAAAGAACATTAATTCCTTATATTTTAAGTCAGATGTTTTGTTTTCCCTTGGGGATGTGTCTCTCTCAATACCAGAATTTTCTTTTACATTTTCTAGGACTCATGTTACATAAAGGAAAGGGAAAATAATGTTATGAGTAATTTTCATGGAATTCTGCTCTAATACTTTTTATGTTTCATTGTGTGGTTCTAATAATGGCCTATTCCAGTCTAATAATTCTTACCTTCCTTATTCTTTTCTTGCTTTTTTAAGTTTTTCAATTGTCTTGACTTAAGTGGTGGTCAAATTCCCTGGGGGCAGGGGTTTCTGTTTCACTGTTGTAGCCTATGAATTAGAGCAATGCCTGCCACATAGGCATTTATTGAGTGAATGTAAAATATCAGTTAACAGTTGTACTCATCCAGCAATCCATGGTACCCATCATCTGTGTTAAAAGGGCTTGGAAAAGCATCATTGCAATAATCCACACTAAAACTCCAAACTAAAGCAACATAATTGAAATACAATAAAGTTGTAGTGACTGTATCTTAACTACAAAAATATCCACAAGAACATATAACTTTCATGTGGTTTTTGAGTAGGAAAGGAAATCCATGATGATTTGAAACATAGTCTTTTCATATTCATAATACCGTTATCATAGTAGTGGTTTGAAACTAGTAACTTTTGAGGAACTAATACTTAGCTAGATCAAAGTTGATCTAAAGGCCTTGATGGGCAAAATTCCTATTTATGTTCTAAGTTGAGAACTAATCATTTCAGGCTGTTTTTAAATAATGGGGTGAATAATAGTGACAGGGCAAGCACTTATATGTTACTGGAGCTGACCTAAAAGGTGAGGTGGGAAGTAAGGTTTTTCTCCAGTTACCCGTACACTCCCTTTAGCCCTCCATTTTACTGGTTTGTCTACCTGGCTTAAGTTCCTTCATTGTGGCAGATTTTCTATGTTTTTTAAACTTGCTATATAAAAATTGCTTTTGTGATTCAGTATGATCTAGTTCAAGGCCATCTCATCCTTAGTGATTAGTAATTGACTGTTAAATTTGATGATGATTGCCCTAGGTTGAAGATTGATGTTTGCATTTCAAGGGAACTGGCTGACCCTTCACTCCAGTTTTCATTCAGACTATGAAACAAAGTGGCTCCTAATCACATCAGATATGAACTAAGCCATTTGATGCCCTTCTTTTATGCTGTTCCTTGAGGTATCAAAATGTATTTATAAGCAAATTTTTTTTGGTCCTGCTTGCAAACTTTTTTGGTAGGTGTTCTCTCTTGCCTACCTCTACAATTAAACTGAAGACTTATTCTGAAAGGTGAGTAATAGGGGTAACAAAGTTTCTACTTTCTGTGTTTGTAATTAACCAGATTTTCTCTTCTGTTTATATATTGTTCTGATGTAAAAAGACTCAATTATATAAAAGTAGACCTTTTGTAAATAAATATAATTTATTAGAAAAAATGGCATCTTTTACTAAATTGGATTTGTGTCAGCTTTTTCCTTTAAGCACTGTCATGTGCAGCTGTTCTGTGCTGTGTGATGATGCCAACATTGTTTTCTCAATGTATACAGTATTTGTTTTTTCTATAAAAACTTAGATCAAGGGAATTCCCATCATGGCTCATGGCTAACGAGCCTGGCTAGTATCCATGGGGATGGAGGTTTGATCCCTGGCCTCACTCAATGGGTTATAGGATCCAGCATTGCCATGATCTGTGGTGTAGGTTGTAGATGCGGCTCGGATCTGGCATTGCTCTGGCTGTGGTAGAGGCCAGCAGCTGATTCAGTCCCTAGTCTGGGAACTTCCATATGCTGTGGGTGCAAGCCCTGAAAAAAAGACAAAAATAAAAATAGCACATCAACGTTTGTTAAATTTTTTTCTTAGATGGGGTATTAGTTTTAGGAGAAATACTTTTGGATGAGTGGGCTAATAGTGTATCTTTGCACATATTTCTCAAATAGGGCTGATAATTTCATAATAAAATTAAGATGTGAATTATAAAAGTATATTTTATAATGTAAAATGAGGTAATTCTACAAAATTCAGTATGTTGAGCCAGCAGAGTCAGTGGTGGATATTAAGTCCCATTGTCTATCTACTGAGCACTTTACCGAGTCAGCAGAGTCACTGGGCAGTCACTGCAGTGATTTTAGTGGGTTAAGATTTAGATTTTTAGTCAGAGATTGTTTCCTACTTAACTGAGTCATTAGTAAATAAATGGGTGCTGCTGGTGTAAAATGTAAACCTAACCATATCCACCTTATCTGAACTTAGTGCTGTAGTTTAGGTTTGAAAACATTCTGATTTTGTAGAATGTTAAAGACCTTATTTCCTTTACCTTGAAGCACTTGTCCTGGTACAAAACAAACTAGTCTTACTAACTGCAAGATTTAACTTTTTTTCCCTTTTTATAAAATAAAGCTTTAACTACAGGTCTACCTTGGAAATCTATTCTATGTACACCTGGTAATCTATTATATGTATAATAATAGCATTACATCTTAAAAAAAAAAAGAAAGCAATGTACCTGCCTTAATTTCAGGAATAACTATTGCTTTTGAGTGCTAACCATCATTTGACAACACACAGTTGTTCATAAGCCTTCAATTTATTAATAGAAAAGCAGTATCTGTAAATGCCAGAAAATAAGACAACATCTGTACTTTGAGAACAAAGACCTAATGCAACAATTAGATTCCTTAAGACTAGTTTATGCCCCTCTAAGTGTTTTAAGCCACTTTGACAGTTTCCTAAAATTACAAATTTCCTTGCTTCCCTAAAAACACTAAATAATAGGAATATACTAAGAAAAATGTACTAAACTTTGAGGACCTGGAGTTATTAGCAATGTGTGTGTGTGTGCACATGTGCTGGTGCAGTTGGGGTCAAAATGGTTGTAGACCTTGTGGTCAGGTAGGCTGCCTCTCTGCGGTCCACATGTAGCCTACCTACCTGTGTATGCACGCTGCCCACACTGCCACAACAAATGTGGAAAGAGGATGTATCTCACCAAAGAATGCTATTTCTCTGGAAGGAATAAATTGGAAATTGATTTTGTAGTGTATATCCCTCAATACTCAAAAGTCTATTCATATTCAATACAGCAAGAGTTTGCAGAGAGAGGAGTTTTTCTTAAAATTTACCAAGTATATTTAGATTATGAATTCAAGCAGCAAGACCTGTTTCTAGAAGATAGAAGCATATATAAAACTGGTACAGGAGTGGTCTGGTGGCTCAGTGGGTTTAGTACCCGGCATGGTCACTGCTGTGACATGGGTTTGAATCCCTGGCCCAGGAACTTCCACATACCACAGGTACGGCCAAAATAAAAATATAGTATATTAAACACCTTAAAATATACCACTGAAAGACTACAACATGTTACAGGATAAGTAGTGTAAATAGTTTATTTGCTCATATGCCATGAAAAGACCAGGAAAGTAACATGAACTGCTTTTATAAAACATTTCTAATATTGCTAAGAAGCAGGCCCATTAAGAGACAAACAGAAAAGAACATGCCAACATTATTCTCTTATGTGTAGATTAATAAATAGGCAATTATTTTAACATGTTCATCAGTATTGAGCTCTGGAAAACAGCTGCTTGCACTAAAGGACCAACTCTGTTACATCTCATTGTCAAATTGCTTTTTTTTTCCCTCCATGAAAATGAATGTTTAGTCAGACAAAATCTTGGCATGTTCTTTTTTAAGGTACACATTTATGGAAATGTGCTAGCAAGTGGCAGTTTAATCTTTATGTAAATAGATACGCTAAAGTGAAATGTAACTGATCCCTAAACTGTCCTTGTAGTTAAATATATATATTAAAAAAAACTATAAGTTAAAATAACATTCAGATTGTATAGCATAAGCTGATGCATCTTTAAACAATATTTACAATATTACCCAGAGTTTTAGGTGGGAATTAAAGAGAAGTGTAAAAACCATAAAAAACTGCACCAATTTTATAGCAAAATATCTGTACATTTAAAAAGAGATATATAACTACACATTATCCAAGGGAACTGGGACCTTCACCAGGAGTTCACATAAGCACAACATAAGAAATTCAGTGGTTAAATACTATACAATAAACTTTACAATTAATATACTGATGTAATGTACCAATAAGGTAAGCCGGAAGCAGAATGTCTATTATGAAAAGTACAAATTAGCTTCAGTCCAGTTTTTGACTTTGGAATGGATCAAGTGCCCTGCCAGAGAGGAAGGAAAAATAACTGGCTTTGTTGGCCAATTAGTCCCCATGACATATTATTGAAGCTTAATCCTGATGCATTTCAGCAATTTAATTGCAATTACCCTTAATGTAATCTGGGAAATACAAGAATTTCTTAGCTTTGATGCCAAATATCTAATCCAATCTACAAAAATGGGGGGGGGGGAAACCCTGCGATTGTCAGAGGAAAGCAAAGCCAGGTTACTAACACTACTCTTAGCAGAAATAATCTTGAATGCTTGTTGATAACAGCCAGTGAACTCTTGCTAGCAAGGCACTGATTTCTATTCTCAGGATTGACCCATAATGGTCCTCAGAAGTCCTAATACTGATTACTGAGATGTTAATTTTAGTGCTAATTAATAAACAACTGCATTTTTTTTTTAAGCTGCCTCTAGCTGAAGAACACAGTACTGCAAGTAAGTCTTGTACAACAATCTGTATGCCATTGTATGGTCACATTCACACCAATGTCTCTCTCACAGGGCATGTACCCCAGCCCAGAAGTAGAATGTGAAACAAGATAACTGACTTCTGTGCCACTGCATTTGCATCCTGTTTGTACTTTGCTGGGTGGGGCTCAGTTATGGACAGAAGGAGTTTTTGTGTGACTTCTTTTCCTTCTTCCATGTTGCACGCCCTTAAAAATATAAAGTTGATGGGTATGGCTGAAACACAAAATTAACTCCTTAAAAGACATCTCAGCAAAGGAAGCCCAGAGCATATTCTTCCATGTTATTTACAACTTACCAGGATATCAGGGTGGGCCATTATGGGACAATCACAATGGCAGGTAATGAATGTAATATGAAATTTATATTTTGGTTAAAAAATTGAATAACATACTGGTGTAAAAAGATACCTAATCAAATCAAATCCTATTGCTTTGATTAATCTGAGCAGGTACTTCCACTTTTAGGCACTTGTTAACAAAGGTTGAAAGGAGAGCCCAACATTTTTAAATTCCTATGTTTGCTAGATCTGAGCCCTTAGAATATTTCATCTATGTTCAAGGCTACAGTTAAATGGTAGCACATAAAGTTCACGTGGACAGTTTCATTCACGCACACCTTCTTTATACAGGCAGATCTCAGGTTCACATGGTTATTTCGGCACCATTAACAGAACGCAAGTTCTGATCATCAAAGCGCCGCCTGACACTTCTCCTCACCGCATCGGCTCGTCTGTATGGTTGGTTTCTAAGATCTGTAAAAAAGGGCAACCAATGAGAGAATTGCAACCTTCAATATCACATGTCTAAGCAAGACAAAGGCCAGCTGGCAGCCAATCAAAGCAGCTTGTGTAGAAGAGTAGGCTAATGGGCCCTTCAAACTCATTGAGTATTTGAGCCAAAGACTTGTACTTTGCCCTCAATATTTACAAACAAAAAAGCATGTAATACTGGTGTGATTCTGGCTTTTATAGAAAATATATGAGATTGCTTCTGTCACTGGCCAGAGAATCTAGCTGAAGTGTTATTTTGAAATGTTTCTTCCACTGGATATAGCTGTTGCTTAGATGTTTTTCTTTCTGGAAACCCAAATACCAACAATAATTGCAATGAATTTCAAACTGCAAAACTATTAAAACAGACTGCTCTGTCCAGTCTTATCAGAAATTATAATCAAGAAAGGAACTTATGCTTAGTTTGCAGACACAGCTTCCATTATTTTTACTCCATTAAAATCAGCTGAGGTCAGTTTTTTATTTTGTGAATTAGAAACATAATACTCAAAACACTGAATAAAAGTAATCGCTAAATCAAAATAACACCTCATTCCTCAACATTCTTTCCTGCCACTCTATTTTTTGCTTTTCATTTGAGGGGAAAGGTTGTATGGGCCCTCTTGGATTCTCCTGTTTGTGCTGCCAATAAACAGCAAGATACCTCACGACCACCACTAAAAAAATGCCTTGTTGAATGAATGAATCAACAACTGCACTTCAGTTCAAGTAGGCATTGCTATGGAGGGATGAAGTGAATTTTATTTTATGTAAACACTCTTAGCATGCTTTCTGGATGAATAAGGCAGGAAGCCTACCCAGCAGGTAGCCTCCCGTTTAATGGAGGTCAGGGCTTGGTAACAAGAAAAAGCAGTCTTGGTAACAAGAAAAAGCAGGCTTGGTATTTTTCCCTCCTGTTTTAATTAGCAACTATTTCCCTTTCATTAACTTAATATTGCTGACTAACAGAATTAAAACAGATTGAGTATTTTTTATCCCTTCACTTACTCAGTAGATTGAAAACAGATGGGCTATACCTGGCCCACAGAATGCTTGGGCCCCTGACTTAAAGTTTTAAATATAGTTTCCTGATATTTAAATTGGTAATGAACATAAAAACCAGAGTTTTCTCTTGAAAAAGGAGGATCTCATGATACTGGGCCCAAATTCTTACAAGGCAAAAAATAAGCCAGAGCTCAGCAGAGTCCCTCCCCCCACCCCCAGTTCCTGACTCACTGGAATTTGCGACCCTGCCCTACTACTAAATTTAATCAAAGAATAGTTTTGCATGCTTTAATCCTTGAGAGCCTCTGCTTCCTCGCCTAGAGTGGTAATAGAAGATCAAAATTCTATTTCTGGCTAAGGATACAGTGACCTGCAGTTCTGTGGTTCCTAAGTCCTCTGAGTTTTAAAAACCCTAATCCTTCTTCAAAGACTATATAGGTCACTACCCTGGCCAAGACTTGCTCTCAATTTCTTCGGATCAAAATGGAGTTAACCAAGTAACTTGAAGGCCAAGAAGCGGTTAAAGGAAGGACAGCCTAGCACCCAAAGCAAGTATAATCACCAGCAAATACCCCTGCCCCAGCCATCACACTTGAGAACATGGAAGCAGACCAAAAAGAGTCTGAAAGAGAGGCTCCGCCTCACGTCACTGGAAGGTGACATACAAAGACTTCTCCCAGGTCAGACTCTCACCAGTATTACCCTCAGCCATAGATTGAAATCATTGATCTGCATATAGAGAGAGGAGGAAGCTAAGTAAAAAGTGATGCTTGCCAGCTCTGTGTATCCTCCACCACCGGTGTGCTAGAAGAAATCCTTACCCTCGAGTGAACATTTGGAAATTTAGTGATATTATTCTTCTTTAAAGCTAAACAGAAAAAAAAACAAAAACACAAAATGATGGTTAAGTAAAAATGGGATGAAAATGGAAAGCAATTCAACTTAGTGAATAACATTCCCGGGCACGTTAGCCAACAGAAGAAGAAAGTGGGAGGCCACGCTATGAGAGTCAGGTGTTAGAGAAAACAACGGAAAGGTGAGCACGGCTTCCCACCCAGCTCTCTGACCACCCAGATCCAAGCTGCTTTGAAGTTTGGCTCCAGAACAACAGTGCAGCAGCAAAACTGACAAAACACGTTAGCCAAGTAGATGACAGTGTCTAAGCCTTGTTAATAAGCACTGGTGGGTAAGTACACTGCAAAGCAGGCTACAACACACCACGTTCTTTGACATATTCAGAGACAAGGGAACATACATAACAAGTGCAATTCACAGAAGAGTTAACACCACAAAATAAACACATAATCAGTTCCATGTCAATCTCAGCATGGGAGTCAAACAGCAGCTATTTCATGTACTCCAGTTAGAGTTTGTACTTGCCTTAGTGCTTTTCCAATCAACTAGGCACTACAAAGAAGTCTCTCTCTTTTTTTTTTTTTTTTTTTTTTTTTTTTTTTTGCCATTTTTGGAGCCACTCCAGCAGCATATCGAGATTCCCAGGCTAGGGGTCTAATCGGAGCTATAGCTGCCGGCCTATACCAGAGCCACAGCAATGTAGGATCCAAGCCGTGTCTGCAACCTACACCACAGCTCACACGCAGCAATGCCAGATCCTTAACCCGCTGAGCAAGACCAGGGATCGAACCCACAACCTCAAGGTTCTTAGTCAGGATTCGTTAACCACTGGGCCACGACGGGAACTCCAAGAAGTTTGTTTCTTATCTAGCCATCAGGAACTAATCCCAGGCACTTACTTCTTGGCAAAATTTGATCATTTTTTAAAAATTCTAAGAACAGTGACATTTTCCAGTAAGAGGTATTTGCTATTAGTATTTTCGGTGCCACCATCCTGACCAAATAAGTAGATCCAGATGTGTCTCATCACAGAAATAATACCCTGGGTTTGACATGGAACAGAGCCACCAGTGAAGAAGCATAGATGAAGTAAGACTGTGGGAGCTCCTAAGCCTTTGTGTTCATTTCCTGCCTCACAGCCTCGGGCTCCAACATGGAATTTGGGCATAACACTCAGAGTGAAAAGAGGCGAGTACAAAGCTATGGATTGGCTTCTGGGTCAAAAGAGCTCCATGAGTTTAGCTTGTACCATGAGCTCCAACACACTGTGGATGATGGCTACAGACTATAGAAGGCAATTAAGAAAGAAAGACCCAATTTACAGCTGTGTGTAGTTCACAGCTCAGCATTCTGCAACTTCAGAGCACCTTGAAATCCTGAGAGATTGTAATACAGCAGCTCATTTTACTATCAAAGCATGCTGAGTACAAAAAGGCCAGCTGAATATATCTATAAATCTATTCAAACCTAAGAAGTGCTCAATAAACGTTCAGTATAGTAATTACTGTTATTAATGACTATCACTTTGTGTTCAGAGATAGCAGCCCCCAGATCTTACAAGCAACTTAGTTGGTCCCAATCCTGATTCTTAACAAAGTGTTCTAGTTACCATTTTCTGAAAATTTCTACAGTAATTGTATAATTCAACTCTCACACACCATCACAGTCATGTGGATTTGTAGCTGTACTGAAAGGGCTAGTGAGTAAGCAGTTATGACTGAAATGCAAAACCATGCAGTGAGAAGACAACACAAAACACGATGAGGGATATGGCAATTCCATGCTAGAATGCTGGGTGGCCCTGACACACAGACAGAGGGTCATTAGAGGTCAAAAAATCTGTAGCAACCTTTTAAGAGCATCAGGTGAGAAAGAGTAATAGTTTAGTAATGGTATTCCTCAGTGAGAACAGGTTCGCAGAAAAATCGAGAGCCACGCTTGGCGGTGCGAGCAGTAAAGGGCACAGTCTTCAGCACTGCATTGAAAATGACAGCCGAACAAGACAAACACAAGAGAGTAAGAAGCCAAGATCTGCTGCATTAGTACACAGTTAGTGCTCTGTTAATCACCCCTGGCGTAGGGGAGGGGGGAGGGGAGCAGGGAGGGGAGAAGGCAACATATACCCGAGTTCATAATGCCTAGAAGAGTTACTCAATCTTTTCTTGGTCTGAGGCACGGTGTTTGGATAGAACATGGAAAATTCCTATTCAAAAGGGAAAAAAAACCTGCCCCTTAAATAATTCATTCACCTCCTATGGCAGATCAGGTCAGGCAAAACAGAACGTGTACGTTTTAGTCATTTTGTAAGCCAGGTGTCCCTAAGATGGAGAACAGACTGACGAAAACAGAACTCTTAAGTTCTCTTTTCTGGGGGGGGCGCTTTTTGCCATTTCTTGGGCCGCTCCCGAGGCATGTGGAGGTTCCCAGGCTAGGGGTCGAATCGGAGCTATAGCCGCTGGCCTACACCAGAGCCACAGCAACTCGGGATCTGAGCCGTGTCTGCGACCCACAGCACAGCTCATGGCAACGCCGGATCCTTAAGACACTGAGCAAGGCCAGAGATCAAACCCGCAACCTCATGGTTCCTAGTCGGATTCATTAGCCACTGAGCCATGACGGGAACTCCCAGAACTCTAAGTTCTTGACGTGCCAGGGCTGGATGCTTCTGTACGTACAAGTAGATCTTACTGCAATCCTGGGGCTAAGAGGTGCTTCCCAAGGAGATCAGTTTCCGGTCTTGCTCAGAGCAGAGCTTCTCCCTCACTATGGGGGAGGCAAGGAGAGCTCTATCTAAAACAAGGAAGCTAAACAAGGAAACTTTGTGTAGGAGTCACCTGCAAGCCACTGTGGGGTGAGCACAAATACCCAGAACATGCGTCCGCCCCATGGAGATAAGATGGAGAGACGGGCAATTTCACCAGCCACTTACCTATCCCACTGCTTATGAGGGTCTACTCTGGGCAAGGGGCTCTTTACTGACTTCCTTTGGAGTGATTTATTCACAGGTTTTATTTCCTTGGGTCTGAGCTGATGAAAAAAATTTTGATTTGGGCATTCTAAGATCCCTATTTACCATGCTGACTCAACTATTCATAAGAAATGAAAGAGTTCCCATTGTGGCTCAGTGGTTAACGAACCCAACTAGTATTCATGAGGATGAGGGTTTGATCCCTGGCCTCACTCAGTGGGTTAGGATCTGGAGTTGCCATGAGCTGTGGTGTAGGTTGCAGATGTGGTTTGGATCCTGCATGGCTGTGGCTGTGCTGTAGGCCAGCAGCTGCAGCTCTGATTCAACCCCTGGCCTGGGAACTGCCATGTGCCACAGGTGTGGCCCTAAAAAGACCAAAAAAAGAAGAAATGAAAAGTCCAAGAGTTATGGTTTTTAAAAATTAGAACAACTGGGGAAATGTGAATAATAACCATCTATTTGATATTAAGGAACTGTTAGTTCTGATGGTGTGTGATGAAGGGATTGTGGGTATGTTTATTGGCCTTATTAAAGGGCCTTTATCTTTTGAAGATACATACAGAAATGTTTCCAGATAGAATGTTATGTCTTGGATTTGGGGAATGGGGAGGAGAGAGAAGCAATATAGAACAAGACTAGCCACATGTTGAAAACTGCTGACGGGTAAAGGGTACATGAGGATCCATCATACTGTCCTCTCTATTTTTGGATATGTTTCGCTATACTTCTGAATGACATTTCCTACCAAAAAATAAGTGTCTTGCAAGATGACAAACAGTATTCTTATCAAACCAACATAAAAGGAAAGTCACTTGTAGCCACTGCCCCAAATTAACTGTCCTGATCTTTAAGAGGGAATGCAGAAACTCTAAGGAACTGGTTCCAGCAGAAAGCATTAGGCTATAACTTCATTAGGCAAAGCTGGGTTAGTGCCATTCCTAGCTGAGAAAAGGCCCCTTCCCCAACCCTGGGCTCCCAAGCCTGTGTTTCCACCCACAGGAAAGCACCAACTTGTGATTTCCTACTGTCTTCAGTTGGCTTTGAATGAGTAAAAGGACATACAAACAGCATGTTGGAAAAACATGTGTCGCCTGTGGTTAGTATATTGCATTTATTAATCAGGCAGGTTTGTAGGAGTGGCCACCAGGAAGAAAATGGAGCGTGGCAACAAACTAAAGACAATGCAACGCTGTTAGAAGATGGAGCCTGGTGGAGTTCCCATTGTGGTTCAGTGGTTAACAAATCTGACAAGTGTCCATGAGGATTAGGGTTTGACCCCTGGCCTCACTCAGTGGGTTAAGGATCTGGCGTTGCCGTGAGCTGTGGTGTAGGTGGAAGATGCGGCTCAGATCCCACATTGCTGTGGCTGTGGTGTTGGCTGGCAGCTGTAGCTCTGATTTGACCCCTAGCCTGGGAACCTCCATATGCCACGGGGACGGCCCTAAAAGGACAAAAAAAAGGAGTCTGGTGAAATCTATAGTGGTCCAATGATACTGAGAAATAAAGAGATTTTACAGAGAGTGTGTTGGGGTTCTTTGACATGCAATGCACAAGCTACTGTAAATATGCTTCAAATACTGTCACAGAGTTTCCCTGTATAATTCTGAATCTGAATAAAGTCAACTGAAGAACTTGTAAACCCTGGACAAAAGCAGCAACAAAACCTGTAAATGGCCAGTAAGGGCGAGGCCAATGGGATCTCCATGGGCCAGGATGAGAAAATCGATTTTACCTGTGATAATATCTTCAATGGCACCATCTTTTCCTTCGTATACGTGTCTATTATCTTTAACTTGTCGCCTTCTTAATTCTGCAATTAATTCTTGCTGCTGCCTCTTTGATTTGTGGGAAGGAGACTGAGAAAAAAGAATGGCAGAGATCAGTGGGACCAGCACTTGCTGGAGGTTTGGAAAAATCTAAAATGTATCTGAGCACTTTGATACTAACAAGCAGCCTCTGCCCAAAACAGAAATGGTGCCATCTCAATATTCTGCTCAACAGAAAAAAAACCCAACAAAACCAAAACCAACCAACCAAAAAACCCTGAATGCTTCTGGGAAGAGAAACTTTTTCACTGAAGAACAGACACAACTGGCTGCAATGGGAAGGCTGGATCCTACACAACAAGAGGCAGCTGGTAATAACCACTGACTTCTTCAACTTTGGTTCAGAGGATGGTGGTGAAGAATACTCTGACCCACCAGCCTCTATGGTCTTCACCCATGTTGTTTCCTCCATGGAATGCTCCCTCTCAGTCCCTCTCAAACCTCCAGCTATCATGACAACACAAGTGGTGACCCCAGGAAGTCTTTCCATCCCTGGACACTAAGCCATCCAATCATCAGGTTACACAGGATGGCCTCTCTGGAGATCCAACTGAGATTTAAGTTCCTGATCTCTAGCAACTTGGAAATGCCACACAACCAGGCCTACAGCCTCATTCCAGTGATGGCTGAACAAACGAATGAAAGAGTAAGTGCCACCTGCCAAGTGCCCTTGAAGGAAGTGGGAAGCACCCTGTGCAGACCTGGCTGGCTGTCCGCCTGGCCTGCATGTTTCTGAGGAGCCGTCAGGGCCTCCCCTCAGATAAGGGCCATTCTTAGGAGCCTGGCACACCTCACCTTTGGGTCCTGCTGATCCAGCAGGGCTTCCTGTTCCAGGAGTTTCTCCATCAGTGCCTGTTCCTGTTTTTTCCTCAGTTCGTTCTCCTCTTCTGCTTGCTGGGTAAAATCAAAAGAAGCAAAAGATTATGTCACTGCAAATGCCAGCAGTTGACACTTCAAAAAGTCATTCTTAGAGAACCCTTGGTGAACCAGGGATGAGAGAGTAAAGGAAAGGTTTTTTTGTTCTTGCTTTTTTTTTTTTTTTTTTTTTTTTTGGTCTTTTTAGGGCCACACCTGTGGCATATGGAGGTTCCCAAGCTAGGCTTTGAATTGGAGCTGTAGCCATTGGCCTAGACCACAGCCACAGCAACACGAGATCTGAGCCAGGTCTGCAACCTGCATCACAGCTCACAGCAACACTGGATCCTTAACCCACTGATCAAGGCCAGGGATCGAACCCGCATTCTTACGGATACTTGTCAGGTTTGTTACCGCTGAACCACGATGGGAACTCCAAGGAGAAGATTCAGAAGAGCTACACTTTCTGCCTGCCTATGCCTCTGAGTCAGGGTCTTGCTGTCTGTCCATTAACACATCTCTTCACATTCTAGTGGCTGAATGTCACCTCTGCCGGCAGTCCTTCCCAGACAGACCTCTTCCTACTCACGGTGCTTCTTAGTCTCAGTCCCACAGATGTGGTGGGACCTCCCCTTTCGGCAGCTCTGCTCAGTGATTTTCGTGAGATTGTTTTTCTTCCAGAATCTGTCAACCTCCCTATGGCTTCTCTGAAAGAAGGGGCTCAGGCTCCTCTCCTTTTGCTCATCGTTTGGGGAAGATCTCCATCCCCTGGCCTCTGGTTTCCTCAGGGGCCTCACCAAGTGACACTCTTGGGCTCTCTCTCCACAGCTTGCTTCTTTCCAGGGAGGTGGTGTCGAGCTGGATGAATTAGGGAGGTCAAGGTGAGCCTGCCTGTGTTAGTCATGTCCAGATCTGTGGGCTTCCTAGAGCCACCTTTCATTTTTTTTTTTAATTAAAAAAATTTTTTTAATTTAAAATATTTTAATTTTTTTGTCTTTCTGGGGCCACACATGTGGCACATGGAGGTTCCCAGGCTAGGCATCAAATCGGATCTGTAGCCACTGGCCTATGCCATAGTCACGCCAGATCCGAGTCACATCTGTGACCTATACCTACACTTAACCCACTGAGCAAGGCCAGGAATCTAACCCACGTCCCCATGGATACTAGTGTGTTTGTTAACCACGGAGCCATAACCCCTAGAGCCACCTTTCAGTCCACACTAGACAGACACTGGTCCAGAAACCTGTAGACCTGGCAGGACTAATACAGCCAGGCTCACCTTGCCCTCAGCCAGAGCGCCTCTGCTACAGGCCAGGGCTCGCTCCTTTTACCCTTTACACATTCAACAGCTCCATGGGAGGCCTGGAATTCTCAGTCCTTCGACCTGCCTGTAGGGTGAGCAGTCAGCAGAGCAGCAATGGTCCTGAGCATCCCCCTTGCCCCACAGGGCAGCCAAGGGCTTTTGTTTGGAGGCTGAACCCCAACTGGCTGGGTGGAGACAGAGAGCATCTAGGCTGAGGGCCAGAGACGGCCATCTCATTCTGACCACCCAGATCTGCTGCCCAAAGGCACCGGCGGGGCCTCTGCAGAGTGGCTGAGATGCAGATACCACTCCAGGAGGACACTCACTTGAGAAATAATGCCAAGGAAGGCTTGAAAGAAGACATCAGACTCCTGTTTACCTTATAGGCTTTCACGAACCGGACAAAGACAGGAAAGAAGACAGAGGGTGGTGTTGTCTTGGGGTTTTCTCCGAAGTACTTCACCACATCATCGAAGGCATCCTGTGAAGAAGTGAAATTTCCCTTGAATGTCATTAGCTCCGGCACTTGAACTTGACGCTCTGGGGAAAGAGCTGCAGGGTCTCCCCAGCTCTCCGGCCATCACCCTCCCTCACCTCCTTACTTCTCCACGATTCTCTACAGCCTGGGTTTCCTCCCAAACCCTGGACATAGGCAACAGGAAGAATGTAGTGTGATGCAGCCCAGGAATCCATCTCTAGGACCTCCTGCACTTCTACACACACTTACGTAAGCAAAGAACTACTCCTTTCAGGAATTTCCTAAGGCCATGCAGGTCTCTTTAAAACCAGCAAGGTTAGAAGGGATCTCAGCATTCTGATCCCAGCTCACCGCTTCAGCGCCCTTGACAGTAGCCCCACAGTAGAGACACACAAGTCTCTGCTTGAAGCCTCCCAGGATAAGACAGCCAGCCTCATGCGGGAGCCACCCCACTGCATCTGTTGATTTCCAACAACTCTGCCTTCCCTTCTACTGATGGTGTGCAGTCTATTCTGGCTGCTTCTCAAGTGCATACACTTGACCCCCAGTATAGTGTAGGAATTCAAAGTCCTGCAGAAACCCAACACCCTGGGAACCCTGAGCAGAGGCCTGACTCGTGTTGGTTGTAGGGAATACAGGACCTACATAGAGGCAGCCTAGGAGGGGAAGGGGAGGGGACGGGGAGGGCCTCAAGAGGGGAGGGTGAAGATCCCAAATGAGAAGAGGACAATGAGCAGGACAAGGGCATCTCCAGGTACCAATTTCAGAAAAACCCCTCGGTCCTCTATAATAACAGCTGCTTAAGAAATCAACCCTCAGCAGACAGGGGGCAATTCTCCCTCAAAGCCAGGGCCAATGCCCCAGGTGGTGTCAGGGATCCGATCCCTCCTGGCTGGGCATCAAGGGGCACAGATACCCACCTGTGCGATCTTGGCATCGTCCTGCAGCTTCTTCAGCTTCCCTTCATTGTTGAAGATGAACTCCTTGAGCAGCGTGTTGTGGTCATGCATGGTGTACTCCCTCTTGGTCAGGTCCATACCCCTCTGTAGCTCCTTGACGTCCAGCAAAACATTCTCAAGGGAGACTGAAGTAGAGAAAGCAATGGCCTGGGACTTTAACAGGGGAAGGCAGTGCCACCATGGGCCTGGCTGACAAAGTGAGTTCTCAGTGGGTTCCTAGGGTCAACTAAGAGCCTTACATCCAGTCTCCAGCCTTCAGTGCAGAGGGCCTTAAAAAGGAATCATTTACTCGAAGCTCACCATCAAGCATGGAAGTAAGTCCCAATAGGCACGAATTCATTTGCACTATTAGCCCCTGCTGCCAATGAGGAAAAGCGGCACAAAGATGTGGAGTGGCCCGTCCTAGGTCACACAGCTGAGAGGCGGCAGAGACAGGGTTCAGAGAACAACTGTGGACCCCAAATCCTGCGCTTGTTCCCAACTATCCCATTTCTCTCAGGGGATGGTAACCAGTTGGCTGGCCTGTAGGCTCAGAAGTTCCTTAACTGTGACAGGCTCAAGTGCTCATCCTCTACCTGACACTGTGAACCCTCCTGCATTTCTGTGGCTCTCCACCAGGGGGCACATTTTACCTGCTGAAGTTCAGTTGTATTGACTGCTAGGACGCAAAGCAACCTTGGACAGCTTCTTCTCACTCAACAACCCTTCCGTGCTTGTGAAGAGATTATTAGCATGAACCTTTCCATTTAGTCCCGTGGCTGCCTACAGGAGGTCTGCGCCCCATCTCCACTCCCCACTGCCTGACTCAGCTCTGCACATGGAAGAATTACGGACCAATGAGGCATGTTTTTCCCTCACGAGACCCACACTGTGTTATTCATCTTTGACTCTTCAGTGCTTAGGCCAGTGCCAAGTACACAGCAGGAACTCCAAAGGGTCCACTGGATAAACAAAGGAGTGAGTGAATAAATGGGCGAAAGGATAAGGAATCCATGTCACCTGGTCACCTGGGCCCCAGAGACAGAAGACAAGTCAGCCGGAGAGCACCTCAATCTTCCCATTTCCATCCTGATTTTTTTGAAATAACCCTTTTGGGGAATCTCATCTGGGCCACACGAAAATGTGCTACTTGAGTTTTTTTAAACTTTTTTTTCTTGATTAGAAAAGTTGCTAAAGGAGTTCCCAACATGGCTCAGTGGTTAACGAATCTGACTAGGAACCATGAGGTTGTAGGTTCGATCCCTGGCCTTGCTCAGTGGGTTAAGATCTGGCGTTGCCGTGAGCTGTGGTGTAGGTCACAGACACGGGTTGGATCTGGCGAGGCTATGGCTTGGGCTGGCAGCTGCAGCTCCAATTCAACCCCTAGCCTGGGACACATCCAGATGTCTTGGGTGTGGCTCTTAAAAAAAAAAAAAACTATGACTTATATAAGAGGGTTGTGTGGAGTTCTCCTGAATAAGAACACAGAAGCAGCAGCCATTTACTTTGAAAAGTCAGAGAATGTCTTGGCCTCAAAGATTCAATTCACTAAGTCTAGGGGAGGTCTCAGGAATATGAATCTATAAAAACCACTTTTGCTGATCATGGTTCAAGATCATAATTTGAGAAGCACAGCATGTAACCAACTCCAAGGTTGACCTGCGTCTTGTTCCTTTTCTAGCCTAATATTCTTTTGAGAGGACATGGTACACTAGACCACACACCATATGAGAAGATGACCTGGGTTTGAGTTCTGTTACTATCACCTTCTACCCATGTGACTCTGAGGCAAGGCATTTAAAATATTAAATGTCAGTTTTCTCATCTGTAACATAAGAATACTATTACCCAGTACAGCCCAACTATCGCAAATTCACTGATGATTTAAATGAGACGATGCATAACTGTCATAGGAAAGTAACAACCAAGAGGTATTGGTAATTTAACTTGTTCTCGGGCTAAAAGCAAAATGTTTAGAACTGTCACACCTGAGAAACTGGGACAGCACAAAATCTAATTAGAGTGCATGTTGGGGGGTGGGTCTCAGATTCTCATTCTCTTATTTCAAATGACAGCAACAGAATAATAAGGGCAACAGATGAAGAGGGAAGGTGCACGAGGCCCAGAGACCTGGATCTTTACAAAAAGGACACTCAGGTCACCCTCACATCTATGACTATATGGCTCCCAGGAGGGGGCAATGCCATCAGCTCAGAGCCTCTGATGTTTAAGTTTTGCCTTTACAGAGGGGTTCTTTTTTTTTTTTTAGGTCCTCACCCTCAGCATATGGAAGTTCCCAGGCTAGGGGTCAAATTGGAGCTACAGCTGCCAGCCTACGCCTCAGCCACAGCAACACAGGATCTGAGCCATGTCTGCAACCTACACCACAGCTCACGGCAACACCGGATCCATGACCCACTGATTGAGGCCAGGGATTGAACCCACATCCTCATGGATACGAGTTGGATTCACTTCCACTGCACCACAACAGGAACTCCTATGGAGGGGTTCTGATGGGGGTCATCTAAGCAGGGAATGGTCCCCCCATGAGTCAAGGCCTCCAAACCCCAGAGTAACATTAACAGCTGAAGTCAAGTACCTGCAGCAGCCTTCTCCACATAATGAAGCTCATTATAAAAGAGCGACACTTGATGATATTTTTCTTTGACAACGTTGGATATATAGTGCAACAGTGTCTGCTTTCGGTCTGTTGACTTTGTATCCAGGAGCTGAAAGCCAAAGGAACACAGGTTAGAGCACAAGGTGAGGGGAGAGTGAATGATGATGATGAGAATGAATACCTGCGCATGGGCGCCCCAAGGGGACAAAAAAACATTCCTACAGGAGAGTCAGATCGCTCTCGGGTGAACCAGCCCAGTGATTATCGAGTGACAAGAGGACTTCCTGACCAGGGAACATGCTCAACCTTATGTACCAGGGCTGTTCCTACACCTCTCCTCACATGAGCCCTCCAGCCCCCAGTTGCTTTCCCACCTCCCCGCTTACAAGAAGGAAAACTCCAGTTCCAGTGCTCTCCCAAGTGATGGCCAGGGCAGGAGTGAGGGTGGAGGTGGCAGGTGTGCACAGGTGCACCCCGCCCAGCAGGGCTCTGATGCCATAGTTTTCACATCCCGCTCAGCCCCTCTGATTCCCCAAGGCAAAGCAGATGTGCTTAAGGGACCATGGGTTCTGGGGGACAGACCTGTGACTAATTCAACACTCTCTTTTAACCACATCTCCCCCCTTCTGGGGACTCAACTGCTGTGCGACCTGCTCCCAGGGAAGCCAAGTTAACAGATGTAGCTTAGGAACAGGGGTCCATGCAGCATTTTCTCTGTTCCTGTTCATATTAAGTCAGGTGACTCTGAAAAGCAGAGCACCCTTTTTGCGCTCAGGGAAAAAGCAAAAATTTTAAATACAGAAAAGTATAAAGCAGCGGTTTGAAAAAACTCCTTAATTCCATTCAACCTCTATGTTCATCCAGTTTGTTTTTAACAGCCGCATCCACACCATGTGGAAGTTTCTAGGCTAGGGATTGAATAGGAACTGCAGCTGCCGGTCTACGCACTACAATAACACAGGATATGAGCCATGTCTGCAACCTACACCACAGCTCACAGCAACAGTGGATCCTTAATTCACTGAGTGAGGCCAGGGATCGAACCCACATCCTCATGGATACTAGTTGGGTTGGTTACCACTGAGACACAACAGGAACTTCCTGTGTTGGGTTTTCAACCCACAGAGCCACAAAGGAACTCCTCTCTGTTAATATCTTAACCTACTTCTATTCAGTTTTTTTCTCCATATTTTACTTAATTAAAATAAAACCATACAGGCAATTTACACTCTGCTTTCTTTCCTAACCACAACATCACCTATTCCTTGGAAAATTCATCACAAATATTCTAACAGCTGAAGAACAGTTTGCTATATTAACTATTATTACAGTGTATTTAATCATTTCCCCAGATGTTGAATATTTATATTGTTGCTAACTGCTTGCAAATTAGAAATGAAAGACAGCATCCATAATTCAGACTCCTGAGGAAAAGATTCTTAGAGATGGAAATATTGGGTCAAAGACTATGAGCTTTTTTTTGTTTGTTTTGTTTTGTCTTTTTAGGGCCACACCTGCAGCATATGGAGGTTCCCAGGCTAGGGGTCTAATCAGAGCTGTAGCCGCTGGCCAACACCAGAGTCACAGCAATGCCAGATCTGAGCCACATCTGCGACGTACACCACAGCTCACAGCAACGTCGGATCCTTAACCCACTGAGCGAGGCCAGGGATCAAACCTACAACCTCATGGTTCCTAGTTGAATTCGTTTCTGCTGCGCCACAACGGGAACTCTGAGTATGAGCACTTTTAAGGTTCTAAGTGCTTGCTGCCAAACAGTGTTCCCAAAAATTTGTACCAACTGCTCCTCCCACTAGCAGACAATCTTCACCGGAATATCCCACCCTCACCTCCCAGAGCAAACTCTCTCTGCCCCAGGACTTAATCTTTGCCAGCTGTTCTGTGCCTCATATAACTCTTGTATTTCTTTTAGCCCACTCACCAGATCTAAACTCTGAAGTTTAAATCCATAAACTGCTCCTCGTTTACTGCTATTCATATAGTTTCCAAGGGCCAAGATGATCTGCAGAGAGAGAAAAGAGAAGCCTCTCAGTTCAGCATCATAGGCACTCCCAGGCTCAGGGAGGCAGCTGACGAGTCAGCTCTTCCACGCACATATATGAGGAAAACTTCACTTGCCTCCAGAATTTTCTTGAGTTTTTGGGATGACTTTATAGAAACGGATGCTGCTATAATTGAGTGCAGTTGCTAGATTCCAGTCAAAGGACAGGAAGGGGAGGGGGGAAAAAAAAAAAAAAGACATGTTAAAAATGGGAAACTCTAATTGAAAATTAAAAATTAACACAGAAGAAAATAGGCCTCCCTTTAGACCTTATAGCCTTAATGCTGAGATTCTATTTTTCCTAAGCATAACCTATTTAAGTTGTCCTGCTAGGTCTTATCTATGGCATTATATATGCAAGCTCATTTCAAAGTATTTGAAATAAGAAGTGTTATCAGAACTAGCTTAAAAAAACAAAACAAAACAAAGATGAACTAGCTTATCATAAAATCTGTCAGCAATGAGACTCAAGAGTTAGGAGTCAGCAATGTCTTCTGGCAGAACCCAGTTCCCTGCCCACTGTCTCTAATCATGCAATACAATTCATATTTTTAAATCAATGGAGCTGGCCAAGAATGAAAACAAAACAAAATACCAAAGAAATATAATCACTGTGCAGAAGTTCTCAGAACATGTCTTGGACAGACATGCTACTAAAATCAGTAATTAACAATCGTTTATTTCAAAGTAGACCTGGAAAGAACTCGGAAAGAACCACTTGGGACATTCCTTGGAAAGAACTATTTAGGACTACCAGGTGAACACAGAGGAACGAGAGAGGGTTGGCTATTACTTCCGCATCACCACGTGTCCTGGAACCAGCTTTCAATGAAAAAGATTCTTGAGACAAATTTCATGCTTCCAATCAAAGTCCAAAAGCCTTTTCACTCTACGAGATCGTTTTTAGAAGTAAAGTCACACATTATCAGTCTTGCCAACCCAGCCAGAGGACTGGTACCTCTAGGAGGGGACTGAATTTGAGAAAATGATTTTCCTTCTTCTCTGTAATCAAGTGTCCTTTGAAATGCAGAGGACATTTGTAGACACGAGAAATGACATTCTCTAGAGAGACGGGCAACATGCAACATGGAAATTTCACCGTTTTCAGGTTTATTTGGCATACACTATGTGAAAGAGATGGCAAGAATAAAAATGCCATCTATAAATTTCTGGAAAGGAGTCTGTAACACTCATAATGTTACCTGCCATCTGGGAGGAACCCAAGACAAAAAATATTCTATCCCTTTGGACCCCCTCCCTTGCCAGAGTTGGTCCACTCACAGGAGTCAGCATCTGGATGCTTTCGGCAAAGTTCCCGATGAAGGCCATGATGGTCATCTTCTGCATGAGCCTCTCAATTTTACTGAACTGCATCATGAACCGGTCTTCATCCGACAAGTTTTCCACGGGCTTCCTCTCCCGCTCATAGAGCCGCAACACTTTCACCTCATTCTCAGTTGGCAAGAACCGCATCAAACATTCTACAAAGTCTACAGGCAACGTCTTCAAGTCAAATCTGAAGACAGCAGTACGCATGTCAGTATCAGAGAGAATCTCCTCCCCTTTCAACCACACCTCCATCCGGTCCAGCTCATGCACCACCTAGTTGATGAGATGATGTCTACAGATGTGAAGATGCCCTTCAGTGCTAGCTCCTGACTCTGCACCAAGCACCTTCGTTCATCCTTCCTGGAAACCTGGACTTTCTCACACCTGCCACGCTCAGTTTTTAGGCTAATAGTATAGCTCTAGGCCTCTAGAAAGCAATAGTAAATGACAGCAGGAAGAAAGAAGCAAAAGGAAGGCTGAAGTATCTGGTGGTTAAGTGGTTCAAGGACATGCCTTTTTTATGCATGTGAAGTACTACTCATTAAGGAAATTTAATATTACACACACAATTATGGAATATCTGATGAACTCTGTAAAACAAAATATTTCAACTATACCATTTAGTCTGGAATATTTTTTCTTTACAAAATATGCACCTTGAAATTCACGCTGTGGAGCAGTGGGTTAAGAATCCAACTGCAGCTGCTCAGGTCGTTGAAGAAGCACAGGTTTGATCCCGGCTAAACAAAGGAGGTTAACGGATCTGGCACTGATGTAGCTGTGGTGTAAGTTGCAGCTGCAGCTCAAATTCAATCCTTGGCCCAGGAACTTCCACATGCCACAGGTGCAGCCATTAAATTAAAAAAAACAATATGCATTCAAATGCTTGCACCATATGAATGTTCTGACTTAAATGCATACATCCCTTGAAGGGATAGGTCTTTGTGCATGTATGTGCAATCTGAACAAAAGAAATATTTGCTTCAACCTCTATTTTCTTCTCTGGACAAGCTTTGTTCAGCAAAATAATAGAATTATACTTAATCATCATGATAAGATATATAAAGATTAAAAAACAAGATGTATATCAGGTTTCAATATCAGAAATCAGAACAGACTATAGGATGCACTAAATGACTGGATCATGATCCTGGCTGAGGACATGAAACTGGAACGAATGATTTCTCACTGTCATTTACTCCTCTAAGAATCTCTAATCGAAATGTATGAAATACCAATTAATGATGAATTAGTTCCTAAAACATCTAATAACATCCTTATTTTTGAGAGTCACCACAACCACAAGAAGGATAGGAAGATTCTTCTAAATCGAAGAGTAAAAAAGACTACCACCTTCTCTTCAGTTCAAGGATAAAAAAAAGAAATAAACTTGGTTTACAATGTCCTGAAAGTGCTAAGGAGCAACAAGAACCACATTCCTACTGTTATGAATTAAAATATGCATCTGTATCATATTTGCATCTGGCATTGAACTATATCATTCCACAAATGCCATCAAATTTGTACTCAACAAGTCTGGATAAAATTCAGATGTTCCATAGAAAACTGACATTTTCTCCCTTTTAAAAGCATCTGCAATACTTCTCTCAACTTTCCTTTTATGTAAGTGTGACTGCAGGTATATATAAGAGAGCAGACAGAGATAATAAATGATGTCACGATGCAGTTGTTATTCTTCTAAAACAATTAATTACTCATTCTAATACAGCACCCCGAGGATCATTTCTGGTCCACCTCTTCAGCATTACCATTTTTATCCTAAATTTACAATGATACAACCTTCCAGAATGTCCTGAACTTACACATGAATTGCTTTACAGATCTCATCGGCGGTCTTTCCAGCTTTCCTCAAAGTTATGGCAAGATTCTTGGCCCTATTTGCTTCTAGTAACGTCACTTTGTTTGATCCCTTCTGTGTTATCTTCTGTTTGCTTGAAGAAAGATCAATGGCAGGACCTTGGGCTTTTGTCTTAAATATTTCCTCAAATTCATCTACATTTAAATCCTGGGGAAGGGAAAGGAATGAAACAGGCAAGTTAGACTATACTTGCAAAAGAAGTCAGGAAGCCATCCTTTAGATAGTTTCCTAGGCATCAGAGAAGTTACTTTCCCTACTAAGTACTTGTCTTCGGCTGTGGCTTACTCTATTTCCCTATTTGTGTAAGAGCTGTGTGACTCATGCCACATATAAACAGACAAAAATGCCTGAACCAGACAACTGATTCCACCCATCCAATTCAACTGCCTTTCAATTGCTGGCTTGTAGGGAAGGCCACCACAGACTAAAACTATCCATCTATCCAGTTAGAGGGTGTGATTCTTGAGTCCTTTTCCACTTATAGTTCAATACAGGGTTTTTTTTTTTAATTGTTTTAATAAATTAAGGGCATAGATTGCACCAGATGTGGTTTTTTTTTTTTTTTTTTGACAGTGAAGATATTCAAAACTATTCCATTTTTAACTTTTTAAACATAGAACCACCTTACAAAATAGCATCCAATTTTATTCTTTATATCAAGGCACTTAAAACACTAGCTTTTATTGCTGAGACTTTCGGGCTAACAGAGCGCCCATTCTGGCTTTGCTGCACAGGGAGAGACCCTTGTTTCTAACCAATGAGAAAGATACCTCCAGAATTCGCTCGTCATCAATTTCGTTGAAGACTGTGCCATTGATCTGATTTGGCTTCAGGGCAACCCAGTTAAAGACTGGCATTCTGAATTTCGTCTTGATTGGCTTCTTAATTTTCACAGCTACAGAGGTCAGAGAAAATGAAATTAAGATTCCACCAAGACCCTCAATTAACAGTCCTTGCAGATGACACTCTAACACTGGAGGAAGACATGGCCAGGTGTATGTAAACATGGAAAACATCACACAAGGCTTTGACCATAGCAACCTGAGGTCATCATTTGGTTGACTGATACAACAGTGTGTTAAAATTGCCTAAAAGCCAGGGGGGTTGCTTTTATTTATTCATTTATTTATTTTTTTTTTTAATTTTGTTTTTTTAGGGCTGCACCCACGGCATATGGAAGTTCCCAGGCTAGGGGTCTAATCAAAGCTATAGCTGCCAGCCTACACCACAGCCACAGCAATGCAGGATCTGAGCCATGTCTGTGACCCGCACCACAGCTCAAGGCAACACTGGATCCTTAGCCCACTGAGCGAGGCCAGGGATTGAATCCATGTCCTCATGGATTCTAGTTGGGTTCATTTCTGCTGAGTCACGACGGGAACTCCCTTTATTTATTTTTTTAATGTAGGCAACTGAACTGCAGAAATATAGTCAGTGTCAGGACAAAACTTAAGACAAGGGAGCAGAAATTATTTTCCATGTTATTAGCAGAGAGGGCAAATACTCTGTGACTCACTCTGATACTGGTGAACATGAGTGAGTTTTGATATTCTCAATTCCTGGTTCTAGAACACATATTTCCAAACAATTCTTAGAAGATGATCAGAGACTGAAAACAGTGTCTGCCTAAACCACCAGGAATGTAATGTCAAGAAAGCTAACTTTCAGCCAAAGTGATACATTCCTGTGGACGATTTCGATGATAGGGATTATACTGGCTGCTGACTTATTTAAATAGACTAAGAGCCACAAACGGCCCCAGTAGAAAATATTTAAGAAGATAAAAGGAGTACTCAGAAATCTGGGTTTGTATTGCTTTTCTGAGAAGGGCCACAGACCCCTCCCCTCTTTTTGAAGAGCAGCTTCGCCCCCAAGAGTCAGCCAGGTGTGACTAGAAGGTATTAATTAATGAACCCATTAGAAATACTGAAAACCTCTTACTAGGGAGGAAGGGCTCCATCTTTGAGGGGATGGAGTAGAGGAGCACCAGCTCCTCTTACTCTGGGAAAATGAGCTAAAAAGGGCAATCTATTAAAAGTTCCATTACTTAATGACACACCACAAAGAAGTCTTCCTAAACTAATCAGCTATAAACATTCTTTTTTTTTGGTCTTTTTAGGGCCACACCTGCAGCACATGGAAATTCCCAGGCTAGGAGTTAAATTGGAGCTGTAGCTGTTGGCCTACACCACAGCCACAGCAACAGGGGATCCTTAATCCACTGAGTGAGGCCAGGGATTGAACCCATGTCCTTAAGGATACCAGTCGGGTTCTTTATTGCTGAACCACGATGGGAACTCCAAATATTCACTTTCTGAAGTCCATCTCGGGATGGCCACATTATTTGGGAAGGGAGGGAGAAGAAATTCAGCACAGGACAAAATCCAAGTAGGACACCACTGGGCTTTTCCCTGGCTGCCTGCCGCACTGAAAAAAGGGGGCTGAGACAATGCCTCTCGTTCCTCCAGAGTTATGCAGGCCATATAAACAGCAGGAATGTCACCTGCCAAATCCACACAAAAGCATGCAGGAACACAGAAACACAGCTCTTGCCGAACCAGCCCTTCTACCACCAACTATGACACCTTGGTCCCCACAACCCAGGAGTGGCAGATTTCTTACCACACTCCATCTCTGTCTACACTGCCCAGGAAAACTGATGTCCTCAATGGGACAAAGGCTCTGACCGTCCTTTAGTCTGGCACTTCAGCGAAGTTAGGGGCACCTTCTTTTCCTAACCTGAGGTGACAGGTCAGCACCACTTGGCTCCAGTATCCCTCTGTAGACAACACAGGCCTCAGGACACCCTCTACGAGTCACTCCACCTGCAGTCACCCTACCCTCAACTCTCTGAGCAAGATTAGGAATAAGCCTGAGATGAGAACACAGGCAAGAACATTCTCTTTGGAAAGGCTGTGCTCACCCCGGGGAGCTGGGCGGGTTAGCGGGAGTGGGGGTCTACAGGCAACCATGATACATGCCATGTTCCCAGTGTCCAGGTGACAGGAAGTGGCTCTATGTGGGTGGCTGGGTGGGTGTTCGGTGGGGAGGGCTGGGCACCACTGGGAGGGGCCTAGAAAGGCCGCTCCCAGGAGTTTCCCTTGTTCCAGAAAGGAGCTCTTCTTTCTTGTTCAGAATAAATCTAAAATCCTTCTAGATTTGAGGCCTTAGATCCAACTATCAAAATTAAACTAAAAGAAAAAATATTCCTTTGCTCAGGGACAAAGGAGCACATCACATGCAGAATGTCTGCTTAAAGGGCCATGATCTCTTCTACAGGTTCAACTACAACCAGTGTGTGGGCAACCCTGGCCTAACGGCGGGCAGCCAGCACCAAGCCTCCTGCAGACAACAGAGCAAACGCGATGGCTCAATGAGAGATGGGGTGGAGATGTCACAGCACAATGTGACCCACAGGAACACATGGCAGACACGCGACACACTCAGGGAGGAGCAACCTACAGAAAAGCTTGATTGGCCCGTCTTTTGTGGAAGCAGAAAGAACAAAGAAAATGCAAAAAAAAAAAAAAAAAAAAAAAAAAATTAGATATGGTTAGAGTCCAGCCGCTAGCAGTTTATACACTCTCAGCAGAAAATTCCATGCACTGGAACATATTTTACAGAGAAGCACAGAGCCAAACCTTCATGTCCACCCAGGCCTGTCAGATGACTTTACTATTTTTGTTTAAAAAAATTTTTGTAGAAACAGGAGAAAAATGACTTCCTTCTAGGGGTCCCAAAGGGCCATATTGACCTGTGCTAGGTATTCCTTAAGAGATAATCTTTTTTTTTTTTTTTTTTTTTTTTTTGTCTTTTTGCTATTTCTTGGGCCGCTCCCATGGCATATGGAGGTTCTCAGGCTAGGGGTCAAGTCAGAGCCATAGCCACCTGCCTACGCCAGAGCCACAGCAAGGCGGGATCCGAGCCGAGTCTGCAACCTACACCACAGCTCACGGCAATGCCGGATTGTTAACCCACTGAGCAAGGGCAGGGACCGAATCCACAACCTCATGGTTCCTAGTCGGATTCGTTAACCACTGCGCCACGACGGGAACTCCCACAATTTTTTTTTTTTTTTTTTTTTTAATGAAAAGCAATCAGCTGATAGTTCAAATGCTCATCATGAAGTTCCAAAGCACGGTCTTCCAAAGAGACAGTAAAAGGCTGCAGACGACCCAGCGGTCTGTCATCAATGACCTGGCCTGGCAAACAGGAACCAGACAGATCTAACCCAGACTCTAGGAGGTACACCTTACACTTCAGATGCACATTTCACACTAGGAAATGCAAAGAAAAGTCAACAAGATGAATGTAGGAGGCCTCCTCTTGGTCCCCTGAACACACCTGATGATTGCCTGGGGAAGAGATAAGACATCTTTGTTGCCTGTGGATCCAAGAGCTTCACAATATCACAGGTTTCTGGCTTCTTGGAAGGCCTAAGCATATCATCTCAACTGTTTCTTGGGTTCATGGAGACATCCTGATTCTTTTCCTTTTTTTTTTTTTTTTTTTCTTTTTTCTTTTTCTTATTGTCTTTTTAGGGCCGTATCCACAGCATATGGAAGTTCCCAGGCTGGGAGTCAAATCGGAGCTGTAGCTGCCGGCTTACATCCGAGCCACAGCAAATGCCAGATCCAAGCCATTTCTTTGACCCACAGCATGGCTCACGGCAACACCGTATCCTTAACCCACTGAGTGAGGCCAGGGATCGAACCTGTGTCTTCATGGATACTAGTTGGGTTCGTTACCAATGAGCCACAATGGGAACTCCGAGAGATCCTGATTCTTTCTGGCCCCTTGGTTCCAGAGAGAGGGTGTCACTGAACACATTGGCAAAACATCGCACAGAATGGGCAACAACTACTAAGTATTAACGGCCAAATTAAAGATGAGTAATGAAAAGAGATTAAAGGCCTTGTAGAAACTGCCTGATCTCAAACTATCAAAGACTCACCAGGATCTTATAATCCTTACGTCTTGTAAAACAGAATATCCTGTCATTGTTTAATGGATGCTTTTTTTCAATTCCACGTACAGTCCTTCAAACTGTGTAAGACATGAAAGGACAACTTCCAGATGTAGCCACAGTGTAGGTAGCAGTCAGCGAGCAGCTGAGCAGAGAGCTCCACAAAAAAACTGAGGCAATCAAGACAGCTGACCAATTTCAAAGATTAAGTAATGCGAAGAACCCAGGAGAGGACAAGATTTATTCAAAAGGGAGCCCTGGACCCACACATCTCAGCCTCTTGGCTCTCTGCTGCCCCATGGCAGTTCTGAGACCTGAACTGGAGTTCAGGTAAATGGAAGTTTTGCCAGAGAGAAAAGGAGAAAAGAAGCAGCACCAAAGGAGACACCACAGCAGCCACATCGAGCGGAGAGCGCTCTTGGGGAGCTCCAGGGAAAGCCTCATCAGTGAGTCCAGGTGCACATGACAATGACAAGCTTTCATACCCTGTCACTAAAAACAGCCTGTTGATGGAACAGCCTCCTGGGGCTCCTTAAGAGGTTTTCTGTTAGTCTACATTTCAAAATCCAACAGTCCCATGATGATGCTCCTTTAACTTTTGTCCTTCAGAAACAGTAACATTTCTAAGAGAAAGTGACAGGCGAGGGAGACCTTGAAAGGGGAAATAAGTCACTGGTTTACTGCCAACATGACTTTGAACAGGCACCTCCTTTGACAGTTTTATAGGAGTTGGGGTGGAAGTAAACACCTCGGATGTGATGTGCGACAAATGTGTGATGGAGGCTTACAGGCATCAAAAAGAGATGAACTAGTCCTAAGGACGGTCTGGTAAAGATGCTGACAGGACAGATGGTCTAAGGGATGGAGCCTGGGAAATCTTTTACAGCTTAAGACCGTTGTTTAGACGTTGGACAAAAGGCTCTGGAAACTATTGCAGCCTTGGAAATGGAGATTAGTAGAGTAGTATTTCATCAGGAATCAGAGACCTCACGAAAGGACTGAAATGGGTGAGGAGGCAGAATTATCTGATGTCACAGGGACAGCTCGGCACAGCTCAGAGCAATTCCAAATGCCAGGGAAATGCTCTGTGACTGGGAAAATGGCTTGCAGTATTTTAGAAAACAGTAAAAATTCATTTCCATGAGTCAAGAAGAACAACATATATTTCCAGGCATTAGAGAAACTCTTTCCCTCTCGCCCACCTCCACCCCATTGTGTTTATGGTGAGGAAGCAGTGATGCTGCATTCTGTTCCGGACAGCAGGAAGACCACATGCATTATCTGGCAGTATTTCAAGGCAAGAAGATGCTGCTGTTGGCAACACTTTCCTTTGAAGCTTAATTCCTCTATGGTGAACTGTGATGTCCTCAAATGCTCACAAGAAATGCCTGGGAGCCTACAGCAGGCAATTACACAGAAAGGCATTTCCCCCCTTTACAGAAGCTGTCGAAAATACCTTCAAAGAAAAGAGCCAGAAGCACCAGAAGCATGCCGTGTCAGAGCTTGGACTATCATGTTTGCTGAACACATGGAAATGCACTGATCCCTAAAGAAGGTAACCTCTCTTCCCTTCTCTAGGTGGAGAGAGAAAAGGTGGGAAGACGATGTGAGATCACAGCTTCTTGATAGGGAGAGAGTGACAAAGGCTACTAAGAGAAAAATGCCTCCTGTGTGTGACAATTTCCCCTTTACCAGCTACATCAGCAAGTATGTTAAGAGGAGATACATCTGATTTTGCAAGAGACCTGGACTTTGAAAGAATGGCTTTAACTCTCCAGAGGCAAGACAGATATGCATTTGTATTAGTATCTGGGTCTTTTTTTTTTTTTTTTAATTTTAGGGTTGCACCTGCGGCATATGGAGGTTCCCGGGCGAGGGATGGAATCAGAACTGTAGCTGCTGGCCTATACCACAGCCACAGCAATGCGGGATCCAAGCCTCGTGTGCAACCTACATTACAACACATGGTAACGCCGGATCCTCAACCCACTGAATGAGGCCAGGGATCAAACCTGGGTCCTCATGGACACTAGTCAGGTTCGTTATCCATTGAACCACAATGGGAACTCAAGTATCTGGGTCGTAATTGCGAGCTCTTACCTGCTAATCCTGAGTTGAAAACCACTGTGGGTGAAGACGTCCCGGGCAGCGGGGGTGCAGAGGGAGGAGGGGGAGGTGGTAAAGGAGGAGCGGGCACAGTGTCAGCTGCAGGACCCGGCAGAGGAGGAGGGGGTGGAGGGGGTGGGGGAGGCGGGGGTGGGGGGGGAGGCGGAGGGGGTGGAGGCATGGGCGGTGTTACTGGACCATTTTGCACTAGCAAAAGAAAAGAAACAAATTGACTTTGAAAATAGTGGAAAAGTTTTCCCTGCAATATGGCATGTGTACATAAAGCATCTGAAAACAAAACAATGAAAAGGACAAAAGGTTTTTTCCAAAGACTACAAAATGTCTTCAGTGACAAAATGAGGAGTATTTCAGAACATATGTGAAATGGTGATATATAATCTTCAAATGTAAAAAGTTCTTAAAATCAGTAAGTAAAAGAACATGCAGACAAAGGACATAAACTGATAGTGGGTAAAAGAAGAAACACAAATACCCCAATGTGACCTCAGTTCTCCTGCCAAGGCTTCTTACCTGCTTCAGGAGCGTCTGACGACAGAGGTAGCGGTGGGGGAGGAGGAGGCAAGGGTCCTGAGGAGGCAGCCCCCGACACTGGTCCCACAAAGTTACCCACTGCCACTTCGGACCCTGTGGGCAGCGTGCCAGAAGCCACGACCGGCAGTATGGCAATGTCCCCATCCCCCTTCTTTTGAATTTTAATGGTCCCTTGTTTCTCCAGCTCATGAATCTTTTTTTCCAGGGTAGACTGTCTTTGAATGGCTTCTTCTTTCTCTTTGACCATTTTCCTTAATGTATGAACCTGGGTATTTGCATCTTTGTAGATTTCCTGCAAAAGAGCCCGTGGTCAAGACTTTGTCTTCACATGACCTGCATGCCCATTTACCATTAGGTTGGCAAACTGAAGATAATGAAAATTACTCCCCTCTCAGAAAGGAAAAATATACTTTATACATATATAGGAACTCTATGGAACACAGCCAGTATCTATGAAGTCCCATTTGTTATCAACTGTACCCTGTTAATGCATGTGATACATTCTAGCAATTGTTACTGTTAACCCAGTTCTTTCCATTAATAAATGCTGGTAAGTCAATTTTCCCTGCAGGTGAAGAGGAACAGGGCAGAGATGACCCCCAAATAATTGTACAGCTGACTCTAGAATCTCCTGAGGGTATTCTGGTGGCACAGCATGTTTTCCTTTCACTGTTATTAAAATTCGCTTGTAACTCCTAGACCCGTACCCACTCACAGCAGACAAAAGGTCCCTCAGTCAGATTTGCATAGAAGTCAGAATGGGATTAAAAATCTGCAAATCGGAATAATCCACTCATGAGTAACGAGGGGCTGACTGTGTTGAGTGGATTCTCTGGCCTTCAAGGAGAGCAAGCTCAGGAGCGCAACTGTTGTAACAGTTTCCCTCTGGTTAATAAAACAGGCCAATGCTTCCCTCCACTAATTACTTATTTCTGTCTAGTGTTTTAGCAGAAAACAAAGAAGTTACAATTTTCAATTCAAAGGCTGTCTGGGTTCCTTTTTATAAGGGGCGCACAGAGTTCCAGGGCGAGGGTTTGTGGAACTCACTAGCTGGGCCTTATGCACGTGATCTCTCACCACAAACCTCCAGCAGGCAGGGAAACATTCTTCACACCCTGCCTAGTATTAATAATCTGAGAGTCTGAACTTGAATTAAGTCCATATGCTAGAATTCTGTCTCCATGGCGTGCCAGAAAATAAAAGTCCTAGAGTTAACTGTAGGACCTGTCAGAACATCAAGCAACACACACAGACATGATAACCATCGCATAAAATATGCCATATCGTTAACGGTGGTGTAAAGGCAAAAGCCATTTGCCTAAAAGCCCTACAGGCATTTATTTTAATGTTTTGATGTGCTGTACAATTCCAGGCACACGGATGGCACTCCATAAATACCTGACCCATAAGGTAAAACAATGCTAAGGCCAAGCAAAACAACTGGGATTATCTGATAATAAAATGGATTGGTTTTGCTTTCTGCTCTCTCTCTGTCTCTTTTTTCTTTTTTTTGGTGAATGCCAGTAGATCGAGCCTGCGTTGTGATTTCACCGTTTCCAAGGCAACCACCAAATCTGGTTTCAAGCAGAAGCAAAGCAAAGCAATATGAAGAAGTCCAAGTCTTAATAAAAATAAATAAAGGGCACGAATTAAATCCATGCTGTGCTTTCATTTCCAACCAACTGGGTGATCCAGAGAATCCACACAGACTCCTCCAGATGCAAAAATATTGTTGCTCCCCAAACCTGAGATAAGGAAGTTCTGACCCCCCAGCATTTGATTGCATAAACATGTGAAGACACAGCCTAACTATGTGTACTTTTCACTTGAGTTTCCCCTCTGAAATGGTTCCAGTAAGTATGCTGCATCCATGCACTCCTCCGACAGGGACATGTTCCATGTTCTCTATGTGCTACAGGCTCAACCTGGAGCACGTTCCCCACAATGCACATCTGGGGCGGCTGCCATCAAACTTACTCGCACAACATCCAGCTCCTTATTCCGCTGCATGAGCTGCTTTTCCAGTTCCACGATCTTAGACATAGCTTCATTCTCTGTGTCTTGCAGTTTTTCAGATAACTGTAAAGTTTTGAAAGGGAAGACGTGTCACCATACAGGAGCATTCTGATGAGGTCCTTGGCTTTCAGAAAGTGTAGCTCAGAGACCACTAGGGGCGCATCGGAGTCCTGCCTCTGATCCCCAAGTTGTTGTCTGAAAATGCTGCTACATACAAGATGGTTCTGAACACATAACTTGTTTCTAACAGGAATTTATTTTCTAAGGGATCCTTAAAAGAAAGCCCATACATCAGCTCCTTAGCACTCAGACATACACAGTCTTTCACATTTCTTCAGGGCTGGCAAGAGCAGAGAACAGTAGGTGAGAGACAAGGACGAGCCACCTTTCCCTCCTTGAGAAAGACCATTTGGCAAGAGCTTTTGAAAAGCGTTGACCCAGAAAACTTGGTTTTGTCATTACAAGTCACCAGTTGAAAAAAACACTACTGCTTGTTTTGTCCCCAACTACGTAAACAATAAAAGTCATTTTGGAGGGGCAGTTCAAATAAACAGATGGCTGCTTTAACAGCAGGTTATCTAAGTACAGTCATGCGATGTCAGCTGAGGCTTCAGAGAAAGACGGGGTGAGCCATAGAGACAGTTACTTTTTGTGTAAGACTCTGAAATTGACTTCTGACTTCTTATATCTCACTGAGAAGATTCCATGTAAAAGAAAATCTGGGGAGTTCCTCATGGCACAGAGGAAATGAATCTGACTAGGAACCATGAGGTTGCGGGTTGGATCCCTGGCCTTGCTCAGTGGGTTGGGGATCCAGCATTGCCATGAGCTGTGGTGTAGGTGGCAGACGCGGCTCGGATCTGGCAATGCTGTGGCTGTGGCACAGGCAGGTGGCTACGGCTCCAATTAGACCCCTAGCCTGTGAACCTCCATATGCCACGGGTGTGGCCCTCAAAAGACAAAAATAAATTAAATAAATAAATAAATAAAAATCAGGGAGCCAAGAAGGGGAGTAAGAATGCAGGTTTACACCACTCAGGTTCAGAATATAACTATTTTAAGGGAAGAGACAAAAAGGAAAAAAAGGAAGAGTCGATGCTTTTCCTAAGCAAGTGACATCTAAGTCACCACAATACTTACGGAGGGAGGGGTGTTGGCAAATGGGCTTGACCATAAGGATGCCCCTTTTCAGAGTGATGGGAAAGGGGAAGAAGAATCGCAAGCAGAAGTAATACTCTTTTTTGTTTTTTGTTTTTTTAATGACTGCACCTGCAGCACATGGAAGTTCCCAGGTTGAATTGGAGCTGCAGCTGCAGGCCTACACCACAGCAACGTGAGATCTGAGCCATATCTGCAACCTACACTGCAGCTTGTGGCAATGCCAGATCCTTAACCCACTGAGCAAGGGCAGGGAACGAATCTGCACCCTCAGGGACATTATGTCAGGTTCTTAATCGGTTGAGCCACAATGGGAACTCCCACAAGAAACATTCCTAACTAGGAAAATGGGGAGAAAAATAAATGGACCATTCAAAGAGGAAAGCCACATCCCCTCAAGAAGAGACATTCATTTCACAATCAAGGACACATCCAATCAGAAGTCAGTAAAAGAATTTGGTCCTCACGATGTTTGCCTTTTTAAGAAGCACCATATTCCTGTTTGTTATACTAAGAAGACACTTGTTAAAAGAGGATATATGGAAAAACTTGTTGATTTCCTTGAAAATACTTATTGTTGAGAAGAATTTAGAAATTGGGTACCCATGAGGCAGGAAAGTGAAAACCTATATCCTGACGACACTAGCTCAGCCCGTCCACAGCTTGTGTGGATGCATTTGGTACAAGATGACTCACACTCAGAAGAAACTTCTTCTTTTTATTTTTTTTTGGACTTTTTAGGGCAACACCTGGGGCATACAGAGGTTTCCAGGCTAGGGGTTGAATTGAAGCTGTAGCTGCCGACTTACGCCACAGGCACAGCAATGCCAGATCCGAGCCGTGTCTGCGACCTACACCACAGCTCACAGCAACCCACTGAGCAAGGCCAAGAATCAAATTTGCTTCCTCATGGATGCTAGTCAGATCTGTTTTCACTGAGCTGCAATGGGAACTCCAGAAGAAACTTCTTCACCAAACTGACATATTTGAATTGCATTTGCCCCACGGAAGGCCAATCTTTTAACCCTCCTATGCTTATAACTAAGATGGCCAGGAAATCTGGACACAGAAGAAACTTAGCAGCAAATTAAGGCAAAGCAATGGGTTCTACCTACTTTTAATAACACATTTGCCTTCTTTGAAAGAGCCCAGAATGGTTTCTTTTCTTTTTTTTTTTAATGTGGTAAGTTTGTATTTCACTTTTCAGCAAACTACAAAAAAAGCCTAATACACAGCACAAATGAACCTTTCCACAGAAAAGAAAATCATGGACTTGGAGAATAGACTTGTGGTTGCCCGGGGGCGGGAGCGGGGAGGGAGTGGGATGGATTGAGAGCTTGGGGTTAACGGATGCAAACTATTGCTTTTGGAATGGATTAACAGATTCTGCAGTGTAGCACTGAGAACTATGTCTAGTTACAGATGACAGAGCATGATAATGCCAGAATCGTTTCTGATTATTCCCAAGCTCAAGTTGCAGCTCATTCCTATACTTCAAGTCCCTTCCTTCACTGCCACAAAAGCTAACATTTATTCTGTTTTGCACCTAGTTGAAAAGTTAGCAATGTTTGTTTCTCTGAGAAGTAGTTACATGAGAGATGTTTTCTTCCAGCTCCTCCACCCTCTCCAAAGCTGCATTCTTGGTTTCAGCATCTTCCAGCAGAGCACCCACATCAAACACGTTGTCCAGGTAAGCCTGAATCTGGACCTGCAGCTTGTCACTCTCAGTGTGCTTCAGCTTCTAAAAATCAAAACATAAGAGACGGTGCTGTTAGCATAGCTGTAGAAACAGAACACAATTACCCAACAGCCTATGTATTTTTGTTTGTTCCTTCCAAGAGAGGGTTTTATATCTCATCCTCCTTAAGAGAGCTCTAGAGTAACCACCTATGAGAGTACCATCAGATTACTTTCTGATATCCCAAATATACACACATTTCCCCCCAATCCTTCCTGTAGATATACTCCCAGGCAGATATATTCCAACCTAAAACAGTTTTTTTTTTTTTTTGTCTTTTTTGGGGGACCGTACCCACTGCATACGGAAGTTCCCAGACTATGAGTCGAATCGGAGCTATAGCCACTGGCCTATACCACAGTTCACAGCAACACCGGATCCATAACCCACTGAGCAAGGCCAGGGATCAAACCTGTGTCCTCATGGATGCTAGTCAGATTTGTTTGTGCTGAGCCACAACGGGAACTCCCTAAAACACTTCTGATGCAGGTGAAATCAAGACAATAGAAAAATCAAGAGGGAACAGAGTCGTGAGCAATATAAAACTTGAGAGTATCTGTGTGGTGGAAGAGATCAGAATGGGTGGTATTTTGCTTGGGTAGTGATGGTAGTTCCATTGGGGGTGAGGGGTATGTGGGAGGTGGAGTGGACACTGACAGCGTACATCAGCCTTGGGGGCTTATTTCAGCACTAACTGCTAAAACCTACCCCTCCGTAATTACTTAGCTACGACACTGCCCCAATTATGAGCTCAGGGTTCCCCAAACCCAATCAGGACCCTTTACCCCATTCTAGGGCCAGGCATCTCAAAGGAAGTCAACTAGCTCAAGTCAGTCAGTCAGTCAATCTTTCTTACAAATAATGTTAAGTCATGGTTTTCCCCTGGGAGCAGATGAATGGCTAGAATATCTGGCACAGGGATGAAGCCAATAAACATTTTCTGAACAAATCAGTGGTGACTTGCGAGGCTGAGTTTTTGAAAAGTAACGAACCAGGAGTTCCCATTGTGGCGCAGCAGAAACGAATCTGATTAGGAACCATGAGGTTGTGGATTCAATCCCTGGTCTTGCTCAGTGGGTTAAGGATCTAGCATTGCAGTGAGCTGTGGTGCAGGCAGCAGACACGGCTCGGATCTGGCGTTGCTGTGGCCTAAGTTGGCAGCAACAGCTCCGATTAGACCCCTAGACTGGGAACATCCATATGTCGCAGGTGAGGCCCTAAAAAGACAAAAGACAAAAAAAAAAAAAAAAAAAGTAAGGAAAGTAACGAACCGTTTATGTATTATATGCTCATATTCTTCTTCTTTGAACCATTTCTATCTGTTAAAGTTCAGAACCAACAGACCAGGAAGTTAAAGAAATACAAAATTGGGGGGGGGGGGAAATCTTAAACTTTTTAAGAGGCATTCTGCTCTACAAATAAATTCTGAGGAGAACAGATTTTCTCCTATGTCTTATCTAGAATTCTCCATCTTAGCCCTTTTGAAGAGAGTATGTTCCATCTCAGTTTATGAGTCAGAACCAAAAAAGATTTCTGAAAAAGGGCAAAGTCTAGAAAAGAAAATGAATGCTTAACAGGACATTTCACAAGATCCACGATGAATTAACAGGCACTGATGTTACTACTTGTCATGGTGTCCTGGTCCCTGAAATGAAATGAGCTCTGTAGCCATCACAAACCTGAACCCAAAATATCATTTGGGATAATACCCCCCATTTTTATTCAAATACTGCTACTGTCCGAGCATGTGGAGAAATGGGATAGACAAACCTTGATTTCAAAGCAGGAAAAAGCTTTTGAATCCAACATTCTGTCTAAGATATTGGTGGGTCTTTAAACAGGAGAGCAATTCAGACAAAGCTTTTCAATGGAAATCTATCATGGCTCTACCTGAGCAGAGTCTTTAGACAACATTAGGCCAGTCTACCCTAAGGGCGGCCCAGCTGGTCTGATAAACAAGGCCATGAGTTCAAGAGTAACCAACTCCATGACTCCACTTTGCAATAAATGGAGAGTACAGTCTATGTAATTCCCTGGCTTCACTCAAAGATGGGCAGGTGAACTCTGGAGAGGGAAGTACTTCTATTTTCTTCGTAGTTAGAAACAGCCTTGAAATGAGGTCCACAATTCTCGACCTATCACGAGTGGTCTTTCAAACTCAAGTGGATCATTTTTTTTTAATAATTACTTTATTGTGACTGATTGATTGATTGATTGATTGTCTTTTTGCCATTTCTAGGGCCGCTCCCATAGCATATGGAGGTTCCCAGGCTAGGGATCTAATTGGAGCTGTAGCCGCTGGCCTACACAGAGCAAGTGGATCATTCTTTTACAAGGAAAAACTGCTCAAGAGTCAAGGGTACATCCTGGGTGCACAAAGTACTTAAGTCCATTTATGATAATCACATCAACTTTGTTTCTTAGCCAAAGAATTTCAGTGAACTGGCTGAGCACTTCCACAAGGGAGTGAGAGAAAGAGAAACTTTAGACCAACCCAGTCCCAAGGACTCAAAAGTAGAATTTCTAAATCCACAAACGCTTTAAACAGAATTTAACAGCAACATGAGGAAGCCTCTAGTGTCTGTTTCCTCATTATTATTATTATTATTATTTTTTGATGCTCTAAGCATTTATTCATCACTCCTTGGCAGTCCTGGTTTGACTTTCCCTGACCAGATGGAGTCCCAAGAGTAACCAAGAAAGCATGTTGCCCAACAGCCCGGATGAGGGTGCAGCAAGACCTGACCCAGATGGAGCTCAAAAGCAGAGGAAAACTGTAGCAAGGCCACAAGAGGTTATCTGACTCCAGGACTAAATGGCTGCTGGCAGAGGACAATGTGTGGTCCCAGGAAGTCTGCAAGAATCCAGCTTTTCTGGCAGATTGCATCACTCAGATTGTTTTTTTTTTGTTTTTTTTTTTTTTAACTAGCACTATAGCATCTGACTGCCTAGAGCTCTAAGCATTCTTTGGTCATTACGGAAGTGCATCTTTGAGGGTAGGCAATAAGTCAAATCTCATAGTGGAACCAAAGGTTACATCTATACTTACATCCAAGTATTCATCCAGGCCCAACTTGGTAAATTCGTATTGGAGGTGAACTCTGAAATTCATGTCTTCTACTGAATGCACTACAATATTAATAAACTGCATAGAGGCCACCTGAAAAGCAATTGCCAACAGGTTAGATGGGCTCAAAACTTGTTTTCTCAGTTGAATCTTAGGCATGTACTTTGAAATTTCACAATCTAAGCTCATTTACCAATTTCCTTTTCTTTCATTTTGCTGGGACTGTAAAAATATTTTATAACTTTCACAAATTCAAAAGTCAGCGTTCCCCTTGTGGCTCAGAGGATTAAGGACCTAATTTTGTCTCTGTGAGGATGTGGGTTCAATTCCTGGCCTCACTCAGTGGTTTAAGGATCTGGCATTGCTGAAAGCTGTGGCATAGGTCACAGATGCAGCTCAGATCTGGCATTACCATGGCTGTAGCACAGGCCTAGCCTAGGAACTTCTACACTCTGCAGGTGCAGCTGTTAAAAAAAAAAGGGGGAGGGCAAAAAAAAAAAAATCAAAACTTATAGAGGTACCACAATAACATACTACTACTTCACATCCACTAAGATGATATAATCAAAAAGAAAGACAATAACAAGTGTTGGCAAGGATGTAGACAAACTGGAGCCTCATTCAGACTGCCAGTGGGGATATAAAGCAGCCACTCTGAAAAGCTTGACAGTTCCTCAAAATGTTATTCAGAGTCACCATGTGACCCGGCAACCCCACTCCTAGGAAAATATCCAAGAGAAATGAAAACATAGGTCCATAGGAAAATATGTACACAAATGTTCATAGTATCAAAATAACCAAAAAGTGGGAGGAAAACCCCAATGCACATGAAATGAAGGATTAAGAAAGGTGATATATCCATGTAGCGGAATACTGTTCAACAATAAAAATGAATGAAATACTGACACATGCTACAACATGGATGAACTTGAAAACACTAGGCTACATGAAAAAAGTCAGTCACTAAAGGCCACACATATGATGATTCCATTTATGTGAAATATCCAGAATGGGAACATCTGTAGAAATGGACAGTCTAGGACTGGGGGTGGGAAAAACGACTGCTAATGGGTACAGAATTCTTGTGTGGGGAGCAGCCAACAAAGTGTTCTTAGACCACAGTGGTGATTGCACAACCCTCCAAATACACTAAAAATGCATCGAACCGTACAATTTATTACTACTATTATTTTATTTTTACAGCCACAACTGTGTCATATGGAAGTTCCTGGACTAGTGGTCAAATTAGAACTGCAGCTGCCGGCCTACACCACAGCCACAGCAACGCTGGATCCAAACTGCATCTGCAACCTACACCGCAGCTTGCAGCAATGTCAGATCCTTAACCCATTGAGAGAGGCCAGGCATCAAACCCCTATCCTCATAGAGACTACACTGGGTCCTTAACCCTCTGAGCCACAATTGGACCTACTGTACACTTTAGATGTGTAGGCTGGAAGGTATGTTAATTACATCTCAGTAAAGGTATTTTTAAAAAAATCTTATTGGCATAGAGAACAAATTGTATGTTTTTATAGGCACATCATAGAAAATGTGAAAATTATTACAATGAAGAATATTTAAATCACCTGCAATCACATCACAAAGTAATTACTTCTAAAAACTTCACTGCGGGCCTCAGCATCAGGATAGTAACAGAACTTTTGACCTATCTTTCCATTTTAAATAATCAACCAGTGTCCATACCATAAAAGCCCTGGATTTGCCAGTTTCTCCCTGTAACTGCATCGATGGCTCTGCTCTGCCACAGAGAAAACCCGTCCCCGGTTTAGTAAATATCAGAATAGAGTTTAACATATAGATTTTACTTTTTTTTTTTTTTTTTTTTTTTGCCTTTTCTAGGGCCGCACCCACGGCATATGGAGGTTCCCAGGCTAGGGATCTAATCAGAGCTGTAGCCGCTGGCCTACACCAGAGCCACAGCAACTCAGGATCCAAGCCATGTCTGCGACCTATACCACAGCTCACGGTAACACCAGATCCTTAACCCACTGAGCAAGGCCAGGGATTGAACCTGCAACCTCATGGTTCCTAGTTGGATTTGTTAACCACTGAGCCAGGAAGGGAACTCCCTAGATTTTACTTTCAATAGGGACACTTTACAGTGAAAAACTCTCACACTGCTTTCCCTCTATGGTTACATGGAGACTCTTGCAGGAGGTATAATGGTTGAGGGACTCAGAGTCACATTTATTCTGAAAACTGCCTCAGTCTTCCTCTCCCGCCCCCAAACCACACTTCATCTTTATTTTATTTATTTATTTATTTTTTGGTCTTTTTAGGGTCACACCGGAAGCATATGGAAGTTCCCAGGCTAGGGGATGAATCGGAGCTACAGCCATCAGCCTACCCCACAGCCACTGCAATGTAGGATTTGAGCCAGATCTGCACCCTACACCATAGCTCACCACTGCACTGGATCCTTAACCCATTGTGCTCGGCCAGGGATCGAACCCACATCCTCATTGATACTAGTCAGGTTTGTTAACCGCTGAGCTACAGGAGGGCCTCCCACACTTCCTCTATCTTGTTGGAACTGTTTTTATCCAGTTAGATTCCTCTCTGAGTAAATGTTATACACTGGGTATCTCTGGAGGATGTATAAACTCTCTAGGTTACATGGGGACTCTACTGCAAGTTACTCAAAATGACCTCAGGTGCTGTGATTAAATGAGCTAAAAAAGACTATGTCACTTTTTTGTTTCTTTTGCCCACAAAAAAGATATATACAAAGGTCCTGTGCCACATTCAAAGACTTTATATTATGTTTTACAAAGGAATATGTTGTTTGGGAGGTTGTGCAGCTTAAGTGCATTCTCAAGACAGTTTATGAAAAGCCTCATTTTCTGGAAAAAAAAAAGTTGGATTCTGGCATCTTTCCATTTCTCTTCTGAAAGCAGGTCTAAATGATCCATTGAGTTTTTTAATATGCCTACAAGGCAACTATTTTCTGGATGGCACATGAATTGAGCATATACCCATATACCAGCAGCCCCTAAATAAGGTCCCCAATGCATTTGAATAAATGAACTGACAGGAAACATGCTGTCATTTGTCAACAGCATAGGTGTTCAAAAGGGCTTAACAACATGGTATCTTCAGTAGAAGCTCAAATGGCAGAGAGATCTGGTAAGTATGACAAACAAGTGAAGGGGGCTATGTGTAACACAATAGGGAATAGTGTGGAATGTGACAAACTGGAAAGGATATCTTCGGACTTAAGCAATAGGGACTACACGGCACCAGCTGCTGATACTCTGTAAGAAGAGGAGCCTAGCAGAGTTCCCTGGTGGCCTAATGGGTTAAGGATCTGGCATTGTCACTGATGTGGCTCAGGTTTGATCTCAGGCCAGGAACTCAGGAATTTCTGTATGCTGTGGGCCAGGCCAAAAAAAAAGAAGTAAATAAGTAGAACCTAGCATTACCAGACTTTTTCTTTTTCTTTTTTTTTTTTTTTTTGCTTTTTAGGGCCATACACATGGCATATGTGACCTAGGTCACAACTCAGGGCAATGGGCCACATCCTTAACCCACTGGAGCAAGGCCAAGGATTGGACCCGCAACCTCATGGTTCCTAGTCGGGTTTGTTTCCACTGCACCACGAGGGGAACTCCAAATATTTTTGTTTTTAAGAAAATCAGAAATCTGTATTATTAGGTACAATTTCCAATTTCCAAATACTTTTTTCTTTTTTGGCCACCTCATGGCATATGGAGTTCCCTTACCAAGGATCAGATCCAAGCTGCAGATCCTTAACCCACTGTGATGGGCTAGGGATTGAACCTGCATCCTAGCACTCCAGAGACACTGCTGATCCTGTTGCACCACTGAGGGAACTCCTCCAAATTTTTAAATGAAAGGACATCACTGTCAGCCTAAACTCACAAGCCTGTATATTGGTTTCAGCCTGGGAGCCTCCACTTTGCAACCTCAGCTCTAAAGGAACAAATAAGTTCCCCCTACGAAGGCAGAGAAAAGAACCTGGTCAAATGAGCCAGAGCACAACTTCTTTACCTATTTGTCACCAGTGCAAATGTTTCAAAATAACAAGAATTAAAAAGGCAAGGTAAAAGTACCCCTTGTTTCAAATTTATTTTTTTACCTTTTTAAAAAGCATGTATACATATGCTTTATGGAAGAGAAAAGCGCTGTAAGAGATTTCAACCAATACGGATTTCAGAAGAGGCGGAGACCAGGATGTAGGTAAAATTTGAGGACCCAGAAAATATTTTTCATATAAAAGGGTCAGTAATCTACAAAGCTATGTTCCATTGTTTTATAGTCACTGAAGGCTTTAGAAGACTTGACAATGGAAGAACTGAATGGGATATCTGCTCCAGGATAGCAGTGACCTGGGAAATTAAGCCCAAGTACACCTGGGTTCAGAAGTTCCCAAGTCAATTGGAATGGGTCAAAGAATGCAGATCTGGCTGCACTCCAGGATAATCTGGCTCTGGAGATTCTCTATAGTAGATTCCATCTACAGTCTAGGGTTAAGATTTAGGTACATGAATTCAGAAGTGCTCAAACTCTTTGCTTTTTGTACTTGAAGAAGACGGTCTTGCTGCTGAACCACATGTCTTTACCCTGCTAAGGAGACCTGCAGTATGACCCAGGCTTACTAGAGCAGGAAATCAAGGGAGGAAAAAAAGTCACTGCTGTGTATTCACTCAGTCAATTCTACAAACCAAAGCACTTTAGTCTTTGAGGATACAGTCTGAGGAAGGCCACTGGCTGAGGTGTGCAAAAGGCAAAATGGTCAACATTCTGGGTTTCTACTTTAATGATTCTCATGCAGCACTACTGACAGCTAAAGCTGGCTATCACAGCCATCTGTGCCGGGTGAGCTTCCTTTTCCAAATGCATGGCTTTACTCCACTCCCACCTCCCCCTCTTTTTTTTGTGCATAAATATAGTTTACCCTTGAACAACATAGATTTTGAACTGGGCAGGTCCACTCACACTTGAATTTTTTTCTTTTTCCTTTTTTTTAGGGCTACACCTGTGGCATATATAAGTTCCAAGGCTAGGGGTCAAATCAGAGCTGCAGCTGATGCCACAGCCACAGCCACACCAGATCCTTAACCCACTGAGCGAGGCCAGGGATCGAACCCGCATCCTCACAGACACTATGTTGGGTTCTTAACCAGCTGAGCCACAATGGGAACTTCTTGAATTTTTTTCAACAGTAAATACTACACAATCCACTGTCAGCTGAATCTGCGGATAACTAGAGAGTCAACTCTAAGCTAATAGACAGTTTCCACCGTGGGGTGGGTTGGTGCTCTCCACCCCTTGCAATGTTCAAAATAGTACAAAAGTACTATAATCAATACCTGTGGCCTTTACTATAGTATGTATGCAAAGAACAAACTACAAATAAATACCATAAAGGTAAAATACAGTGTAAGATGGCCAGTCTAGATTGGATCTAGAGCATATTATACTCAATTCCCTATCCTTTGTAACAAATGCATACATATGTATCTGTAGTATATAAATACACACGGATTTAGGAAATAACTGCTAAAACTGAGTTTACTTTATTGAATGTAGTACTGAAATAACTCACCATAAAATCTATGTTATTGTCCTCATTCCTGAAATGTTCCATCAACTTCTCAAAGCGTTGTTTTTCTCCACAAACCTGAAACACACATTATCATTGTGCATGTGAAATTCCAAACACAAGCACTCCAAAATTAGATGCAGAAATTTCAGCGTTAACAATATTTCCAGAACATCTATTTTTTTCCCCTCTCACACACTCTCTCCCTCCTCTCTTACTTCCCTTCTAAACTAGTTAATGCACACATAGCAATGTGAGCCAGGACCAAAGCAGACCCCAGATTTCTCTTACATGTTCTCTTGATATTTTCAAATCCATACCAAATGTGCTCTTCTTTCACTGGTTGGTTATCTTTGTCCCACCAATCCTTTTATCTGGGATTCAGAAGCCCAGAATATTGCTTATGGTTTAAAAAAAAAAAAAAAGCGACCACTTTTCCTTTTTACAAAAGTACTTTTGAAACAGACATGCTAAAAGATTTTAATGATTTTGTATTTAAATTTCCTGAGAAGCGATTCAAAATGTTCACATCATGTCTGACCGAATCAAATAATTTTAAGCATAAACTGCAACACAAAAACTTTAGGAAGCTAGTAATTCATTCAAGGTGAACATAGAAATCTGCAGTAATTTGTGAAGTAGTACTCCAGAGGACTGAAAGACACACATTCAGCTCCAATTCATGCTTTCACTAAACAGGCAAAATAAGCAGATATAATACTGTGAACTCCAAGGCCCCAAAGTATTCTTTCTGTATACACATCGAATTAAAGACATGACATTAAAAACACAGAATCAAAGAAAGATTTGAACCAAGAAAAAACCCTGTCTGGATACTTATGCCCTAAATCAAAGGATGGACTTTAATTCTTTCAGTGTCCCTGTCTACCTTTTTGGGAGAAAAGTCCTAAACCCACTGGTTTATTCATTCCACCTTCAGAAAATATTGACCCGAACACCCCGGGACTACTTGTTGTGTTGGTAAAATACAGTCTCTGGTCTTAAGATTTTGGGAATTTAATCCAGGTTTCAACATGTTTAACTAAATGTTCTGATTCCCTTTGTGATCTTAGGAATACAGAGGCTAACCCTAAATCCTAAAGATTTCTCCTAAAATGATATTCAAAATGCTATAATGCAATCATTTAATTCTGCCATTTTAAATTCCATGTGGGACTTCCCACTGTGGCTCAGCAGTAATGAACCTGACTAGTAACCATGAGGATGTAGGTTCGATCTCTGGCCTTGCTCAGTAGATTAAGGATCTGGCGTTGCTGTGAGCTGTGGTGTAGGTTGCAGATGCGGCTCGGATCTCCTATTGCTGTGCCCATAGGTTGGCAGCTGTAGCTCTGATTTGACCCCTAGTCTGAAAGCTTCCATATGCTGGGAGTGTGGCTGTAAAAAAAAAAAAAAAATTCCCTATGTGTATGTACATACAACACAAATATATTTTGGTGAAGAGAATGTCCAATAAAGGCAGAATTTTATTTTATTTTTCACTATTCTATCCTCAGCATCTAGAACAATTCTTCCTTAGCACACTGTAAATCCTCAGTATTTGTTAAATGCACTGAATAGAGAGGATAAATAAATTATGTTAAAATATCCTTAACAGAAGGGGTGCATGACTTACTACCACTCCCCACGATGTTTTAGAGTAAAACAAAATCATCAAGACCACTGCGGACAGGGACTAGAGTAAATCTTTAGTGGCAGTTTCCCAAGTGCTGAGAAAATTAAGATGAGCAACCTTCCAGACTCAGACCACAGTTTACTCTATTCTGATGACAACTCCCCATTTTCCTATACCCGTCTTAACAAAAGAGAATTAGAGAAGACAGAGGAACAGTACATGGGCCCAGTCTGGAGGTTAAGGGAAGGAGGCTTCAGAAGGGAGAGTTTAAAGAAAAGCCTTTAAGGAGTTCCCGCTATGGAACAGTGGGTTAAGGAACCTGACTGCAGCAGCTTGGGTTGCTGTGGAGGCACAGGTCTGGTGCACTGGGTTAGAGGATGCGGCACTGCTGCAGCTGCAGCTCAGATTCGGTCCCTGGCCTGGAAACTTTCATGTGCCATCGGTACAGCCATTAAAATAGAGCTTTCGAAAAATGTGTGTCAGACCCCATCCTATAGAGCCTGATTCAGGAGGCCCAGGTGGGGCGAGGAGTGACATGGTTGCATACAATTTGAAAAGCACTATGGCCTATTTCAATGCCCTGCAAAGACTAAGAACCAGAGATTTAAAGGATGCCATGTTCTGCCCCTGGCCCCCATCAGTCCCTCTAGAGAATATGCTGTAAGTTCCTGCAAACAATGGCTTGGTGAATGGGGTGTGCCAGGGCAGGACCAGCTCCTTAGACCATGACTTCACTCACACCTTGAGCCCAAAGGCACAAGTCTCCCTAGACTGCCAAAAAGAAAGGAAGGAAGGGAGGAAGAGAGGGAGGGAAAAAGCCCAAAGAGTGAATACTCCCAAGGCTTGGTATAGAAAGGGTCCGTTTTCTTGAAGAGAAACCTCAATATAACAACTTGTTTCCCATCAGGACAGTTGACTTCAATCTGTTTTGAGAGGCAGGCAGGGACAAAAGAAAAGAGGAGAAATGGTTCTGGACCTGAGGATAGCTACTAGCTTTTCTGAGAAGCAGGCTGTGATGAATGTTCTGTTGAGTGGCTAGGCATTCACTGAGCTAGAAGAGGCAGTAGCCAGCGTGAACAGAGATGATGAACACAATTCCTAGGAGGGCAAAACCTTTCAAACCAAAGAATGTCAGGAATCCGCAAAGTACCTTGAGGAATCTGGTGCCCTCAATTTATGAATGAGACTGACACCCAGACGGCACAAATAACCCCGACTCGATGAAACGTTAATGCAGAGGCTAGAATCAGGTCCCCAACTGCCAGCCTTGTTCCTTCTCCCACAGAGCCCAGAATGCTCATTTAAGACAATAGTGAAGGCATTCCAGAATTAGCTAAGACACCAACAGAGATGAAAAATGCTATTATGCAAAGCTGTAATCATCCCATCAGGCAAGCACTTGATGTCTGTGCACTACAATCTCCCACGGAACTTCTAAAAATGGATGATTCCTAGAGTAAAAATCAGTACTGACTGAATGAGAGTCTCCACTGATAGAACCAGGAATTCATGTTTTTAAAAAGTACTCATAATTGTTGGACCAACATTTGGGAACCAGTGGCATATATGTCATTAGACTAGCTGATTAAATCCTCAGACTTTCTGACTACAAACTGTAAACTGGATAGCTACATCATTAACTCTACAACTCATTCAACTTCCAATTAACTACTCAAAAAACCAACACAGTTACTGTAACTGGGTATCATAGGAATGTGGCAGGTAATGGCTCAGTGTTCCTGCATAGGTACCATTAATTATAAGCTAACTCCCAAAATAATTAGGTATTGTGTCCAGGACATTAAAGAAAATAGATTTTACATGGCTTGAGGAAAGCATATGCAGACAGCAAGAAAGCTACTCAGATTATTAATAAAAAGAGATGGCATCAAATACAGAATAAGTAATATTTAATTAATTTCAAGCTGAATAAAGATCCCCAGATCACTATACTAAGAGTCCTGATAGATAAGAGTGAAAAAGACATTAAGAGAAGCCCTGGATATATGTCTTTCTTTAGAAATCCCTCTTTTTAAAAAATTTTTTTAAAGTTTTTGCTTTTTAGGGCCTCACTTGCAGCATATGAAGGTTCCCAGGCTAGGGGTTGAATCAGAGCTGCAGCTGCCAGTCTACACCACAGCCACAGCAACTGAGGATCTGAGCCGAGTCTGCGACCTTCACCACAGCTCATGGCAATGCCAGATCTTTAATCCACTGAGTGAGGCCGGGGATCAAATCTGCGTCCTCATGGTTACTAGCCGGGTTTGTTGCCTCTGAGCCACAACAGTAACTCCTAGAAATCTCTCATCCTGTCAACAGACAAATCCATGCTGAGAATATCTGCATTATAAAACAGAGTATTCAATACCTTTAATCTTTAAAAATAGACTTAAATGTCTTCCAATTTACAGCACCTATGAACTTGGTGACAATGATCCAAATGCATAAAACAACACAGATGCCAGGCTGGGGAAACCTTGAAAGACTGACCATGCTCCTCATCCACTGTAAGAAATAGTAAGAGCCCCTCCTGGTCAGCTCCACCAAGACCCTCTCTGGAAAGATTTGGACAGACAGCTCTGCCATCAATCTCAACTAATGAATTCAGAGTGGTACTTTCTGACACTGCTGCATAGGAACAGCATGGATCCCGAGGCTCCCTTCATTTCTGCTGGGAAAAAAAAGGAAGCGTGCAAGCCAGACTCACATTTGTTTCCATATTACTTGAGCAATCATTAAACCAGTGTATGCTACAATCCCACAGGAAATGGTAAGATATGTTTGGGGAAGGTTGGTCTCATCCCACATCAAAGGAAGGTTGTCTCAATTCATACAGCTCACATCTGGACCACCTCCACACGCTTGGTTCAAATAAAATCATCATGGTAAATGCCTCTTCTGTCCTTTGAAACTGGCCTCGTTGAGAAAACTGATGAGGATGAAAGGAACAAGACACTGAATCTACCCAACGGCCTTTGTGGGGATGTTCTCAAGGGGCTCCATCGAAACATATAGGAGGGCCAGGCACATGATTGCATGTATATATTACTGCACATTCTAACCTGCTTCACACAACTTCCATCTGCCAACAAAGTCCAGACGATATACGAAAACTTTCAAGTAAAACATCTGTACTATCGCAACTGAAATCTGTTATTTCTTGACTTTTCTATAGTCACTGGCATTTCTCATTCTCCCATTAGCTTTGACATTGATATCCTCTATCAAAAACAAAAGGCCTTTGAAGCAGGTAGGGTAAGGAGTGAATTAGAGAGAAACAGTCATAGGCAGGCTGAACAGAGACTAGAGAGGCACCTGATCCATCAGGAACTAGCCTTCCACTGCTGGCAGCCAGGACTATCAAAAGTAAGCCAACTAGGGAGAAAAAAAGCACATGTTCTGGAAAAGCATATACTCTACCCGTTAACTTAAGAGGTATCTTCATATACAAATCACTTATAAATCAGTCTCATGTGAATAAATTCATTGACCCTGATTAACACTGTGTAAAGTGAAAACACTCAGGCTAGGGAGTTCCCATTATTGCTCACCGGGTTAAGAACCAGATGTAGTATCCATGAGTATGTGGGTTCGATCCCTGGCCTCACTCAGTGGGTTAAGGATCTGGTGTTGCTGTGGCTGTGGCATAAGCCTGCAGCTGCAGCTCCAATTCAACCCCTAGCCTGGGAACTTCCATGCTGCAGATGTGGCCATAGAAAGATAAAAACAAAAAAACACACTCAGGCTTGGATTGATCCTGTACCACAGACTTGTCTGTGAACACTGGCACCCATCCACCCATCCCTGTGGGGTCCTGCCTAACACATCCAGTCCTGTGCACTTTTCAGCTCTAACACTGGTGGGGATGATGAGATAAGGAGGGCAGAAATGGGTCAATGTGGCATATTCAAAAGAGGGACATAAAACCTAGGTTATAAGTCACAGCCCCACCACCACTTTGCTGTGAGCTTGGGCAATTCAGTAAACCTCCCTGGAATTTGGTTCTCATATCCATTGATTTGAGAGTCTTAGATTATACTATTGGTTTTACAAACCCTTTTCTAGAAAGCCAAAAGAGTTACAGAGGAAAGCTTGGGATGATTCAAACATGGGCGGGGAGCACCAGGGCTGGGGGCCCTGGCGGGAACAGGAAAAGCACAAATAAGGTCTTGAGACCTCTATCTTCATTTATCCAACTCTGCTTTATTATATCAAGTCACCTGGTAAGATTTCTGGGCGGGGGGGGGGGGTAGTTTCATTGAAAGATTTCATTGCTAATAAAAGTTTGAAAAAAAAAAACTCTCTCACTCAGTATCTTGAAGCTCTCAAATTCTAACCTAGGCATGGTAATATAAAGTGATATTCCCAAACTGACTGGCCTGGAAGCTCTGCACAAACCAAACTAAGCGAGAAGCACTTAGGCTCTGCAGGCCCTGAGCACCCAGCTGAAGGCCAAAGCACTATCTCAAGGCATCTGGCTCACACCACTGGTAAAGCGGATAAACCCTGCCCTGCCCAGATCAAATGGGCCACACCCAAGACAAGCAAGATGCATTTGCATTTTCACTGCAAGGGGAGCTGAAGCAAAAGGGTAGCTCCTGCCAAAAAACAACTCAATCCTATTCTCCAACATCTGGGAAAAACATTTCCCAACAGTGTCCCAAACCATTTGGATAAACTGGGGGTCCTAGTTGCAAAAGAGGCAGTGGTTTAAAGCGCTCTAAGGGTGGGGAGAGTTTAGGGAATGATTTCCCGAAAGGCTAAGAGCAGAAAAAAGGTGGTTTTACAAAAGCCCTGTAATAAAGAGTGTTATCTTGCTCGCCAGATGTTGAAATGAACCACCACCTCTCAGTCCTCATCAAGGTCAGTGACTGTCTTTGGCTTCCCCCAGCAACAGCTCCCAGGGCACTACACAAAGTCTGCAGCCAGACTGAGGCCTGACTTATGAGGTGGCTATAAAGCATGCTTCTGGGTTAGTTATATAAAAATTAAAGGCCCCTTGCTTAAGTGTTTCCTTCTTGCCCCGTTGCCTGGCGCCTGCCTCAATACTTTCTTTTTCTTTTCTTACAATGGGCCCCTGTGATCCACAGGGCTCCCTGCAGGAAGGCACTGTTTTAAAGGCACCATCTATTATGACTGCTTAGATTCCCCTTCTCAGGGTCTGCCCAGGAACAAAAGTTCCGTTTTCTTTTCAGGGCTCCATGAAGTAAACAGTTATTGCATCGTTAGTCCTAGGTGAAAGCATCTTTTACCTTCCATCCAGAGTACCAGCAATCTAAAGATTACTGACACCATGATGGCTCAACAAAACCACTTTTCTGAGGTTGTTCTGTGATTGTGGGTGTCTACTATCTACTCCCACCCCCGACCATGGGTGACCAGACATTCCAAACACAGCCACCAAATGGCTGTTGTGACAGAGACTGACTATTCCAACCTGTTGCTGGCTCTTTCGTCTCTTTGGAATTTAAATACGGAAATATTCATCAGATGGAAGCATTCTGAAATGAAACAACCTGATCTCACTCTACTGAAACAAAAACTAAACAACTGAGCAGGCTACAATTGGTCCAGCCCCCTCTCCTTCTAAATTCATAAAACAGTTATATCCATCTTGGACTCGCAGACATCTGATCAGGAACCAGAGGCTTCATCCACATAATGTTAAGTACCCCTATGAAAGCTTCAGTTGCTTTTCCAGATGTTTCCAAATATCCAGATGTTTGGCACAAGGCACAAAAAGCATCCAGATGACTGTTTTACTTTCTATGCATATATTTTGTTGTACTGAATAAAGAATCCTGACATAGACGCAAAGGGCTAGTAAAATCCCCAGAGGATGACTTGTTGACATACCACACCTTAAATGAGAAATGCGTTTTTATCACTCTCCTAAAAAAAGATGACCTTCATTAAATTCTAGAGAGTAAGGCTCCACAATACAATTCCTCATCAATGACATCTTTCATAAATAGTCCTAATGTCCAGCTTGAATCTCTGGCTTCAATGCAAGACTCAAATCTCTTAGTCATCAGTAAGGATGCATACAGATCTTTCAAGGCTTCTAGTGCTACAGCAAGATCAAAGTACCTTCAAGTTCTTTAAAACATCTGATCTTTAAATAGGATGTAAGCCTTTGGTCATCTCTGGGACAACTTGCCAGCTGGATCCCTTGACAGTAGAAGAAAGCCTAACACTATCCTATATTCCATTCATTTTTCCTCTCAATTCTGTCCTTTGAACACAAACCCAATTTGCTCAAGAAAGGAAAGGGTGGGGACACAATGACACATTTCTAGTGACCATCACGTGTTCACTAAACCATGGCAACAACACATGGCAGGAGCTGTGTAAATCCTGCAGCATTATGACCACAGACCTCTGGACCTGCTCTAGAGGCAGACGTCAACCCATGCTCTCCTCCTGCATGAATCACAACAAATGAAATTAAGTCAAACAAAGATGTGCTAAGAATTCAGAGCCCTTAAAGACAAGGACTCTTTGTTTGCTAGAACAAAGACCTCAGACCACAAATAGGCAAACACCTAAGGTTTGTCCACTGCTCCCTTCTAACTCTCATTTCATATTTCTTCTACTTTCTTCAGTGCTCTGCCCCAATTCCAGGCCTTCCTCTGGAGGACTCAGCTCTCAGTTCCTGTAACCACTTCCACCCCATCCAGGATGACAGCAGACAAGAGACTTGGGCAGCAGGTCTTAAAGTGGGGTCTTCTAAAACTGTGAGGGGTCTGTGAGGTCAAAATTATTTTTCTAGTAATACTAAGATGTTGCCTAACATTTGCACTGGTGGTGCAAAAGGAACCGTCAGTATGTGAATAAAACTACTGGTGCCTTAACACAAATCAAGGCAATGACACCCAATTATACTAGTAGTCATTGTATTTACCGCAGCCAGGCTGTCTCTGTGGTTTTCTAAAGGCCAGTTTCACTTAATATTCTTGATAATGCAAGTAAAAGTATTAACTTCATTAAACTGCCACCCCTGGATACACACCTTTTAATATTCTATATGAGAAAATGAGAAGCCTGCATAGAGCACTCTTATTACATATTAACATATGGTTGTTTTGAGGGAAAGCATTTCTGTAATTACTCTAGTTGCAAGATGAACTAGCCACTTTTTCCTTTTTGAGAGACTGACAAACTAGTTATTTAGACTCATGTACTTGGAAGTTATTTTCTTGAAAATGAATGAAATGAGCCTTTTACTTCAAAGACAACAACTGATAATATTTGTTTAAAAACTGAGCCTTCAAGTAAAAATGAGAACTTTGGAAAATTTGTATCCACCATGAGCTTGACAGCTTTCCAACATTTAAAGACTTTTCTGAGAAAATCATGGACTTGGAGAAGAGACTTGTGGCTGCCTGATGGGAGGGGGAGGGAGTGGGAGGGATCGGGAGCTTGGGCTTATCAGACACAACTTAGAATAGATTTACAAGGAGACCCTGCTGAGAGCATTGAGAACTTTGTCTAGATACTCATGGTGCAACAGAAGAAAGGGTGGGGGAAAAAATGTAATTGTAATGTATACATGTAAGGATAACCTGACCCCCTTGCTGTACAGTGGGAAAATAAAAAATATTATAAAAAAAATAAAAAATAAAAATAAAGACTTTTCTGGTAAGAGTGGTGGTAATAGTAATGAACATTGATTTTTAAAAATACTGTAAAGTGTATCAATATTTTGAGGATCTGAACAATTCAGTGAATTGATATTTTCCCAAGTGACCACTGTATACTGTTACAAAATTATGCATACGTTCAACAAAGTGCAAGATAAGTTAGTAAGTTTTAATGTGAGAGTGCAAGATGTTCATTATTATTGCTTCAGATTCTACTTTGCAACTAACCTTTAAGAAACTACTACTTATGCAGTGTTTGTATACTACAGTATCAAAAAAGAATATAATTTGAAAATGCTGTTTACAATACTTCCTTCTCAGAGCTCCTATTGTGGCTCAGAATAAACAAATCTGACTAGTAATCATGAGAATGTAGGTTCAATCCCTGGCCTCGCTCAGTGTCTTAAGGATCCATTGTTGCTGTGAGCTGTAGGTTGTAGATGCAGCTTGGGTCTGGCATTGCTGTGGCTGTGGTATAGGCTGGCAGCTACAGCTCCGATTCAACCCTTAGCCTGGGAACCTTCACCATGGTTCCCTAAAAAGACAAAAGATAAATAAAAAATAAAAATAAAATAAAATACTTCCTTCTCCATCTGCGTATTTTCATGGTGCTGGATTTTAACTACTTCAACCAAAACACCACAAGCAATTGAACACAGAAGCAGATACGAGCATGAAGCTACCTTCTATTAAGCTACACTTTAAAAGAGGTATAAAAGTGTAAAATAACGCCACTGTTACAAACTGAATTATGTCTCTACAAAATTCATCTTAAAGCTCTAACCCTCAATTCAACTCTATTTGGTAACAGGACCTTTAGCAGATAAATAAGGTTAAATAAAGTCCTAACAGTGGACCCTAATCCAATGGACCAGCCAAGAACAAACACCCAAGGAACCAAAAGATGATTTTACCAATGCACCAAACATGCCCTTGATACCTACCACATAGAATACATTCTTCCCTGGTTTTATACCTATTTCTGGAAAATACTTCAACATGGAAAATTCAGTGTTATTCTTAGTGGTGTACCAGTGAATCTGGGTTACCACCTGTGTTGCTGGCATGCTTACTGGTGGGGAAGGAACCCTCATTTTCCATGGCCAAGACCAAACTACTGAAACAAGAGAGAACTATAGCTCATGTTACTGTGACTGGCCATTTCCACTCTGCAGTGATTCAGAGCTCTGGGGAAACTCTGTCAGAGACTCCACTTGATGAGGAAAGGGGACTGACAGTGATTGTTGGAACATAATCAGGAACTGCTGAGCCATTTCTTCTACTGCGTGTGTTTCAGTCAATTGTTGTGAATGAAAACTGAGTCTGACTATATAATCTTGGCAGATCGATACACAGAATGAAAGAGTTGGGCGGGAATCACAAGCACCACTGTGGTGAAAGGAATAAAAACTGGCTGTGGACCTACAGTGAACAGGAACCAAAGAGCTTCAACACTGACTCAAAAGCCCAGCCTTTCAAACACTGCTCAAGCCAGGATGCTTTCAGAGACTGGATCCTACTAGAGTCAGGCACCCACAGAGTGCCCAGCACAGCCAGCTCACTTGCTGGTTAGGGAAGCAGCAAGCTCCTGGAAGACACTGCAAACTTTTATTTTTTTGGTCTTTTTAGGGCCATACCTGTAGCATATGGAGGTTCCCAGGCTAGAGGTCAATTGGAGCTGCAGCTGCCAGCCTCTACCACAGCAAGGTGGGATCCGAGCCACATCTGTGACCTACACCACACCTCACAACAACACCAGATCCTTAACTCACTGAGCAGGGCCAGGGATTGAACCCGCATCCTCATGGATAGTAGTTGGGTTTGCAACCAGCTGAGTCACAACAGGAACTCCCACACGCAGACTTCTTAAGTGCCATCCCAATAGTGATAAAAGTGAACTAGGGACTAAAATCACAATGGAGTCTAAAACCACAGTGATCTATTTCTGTCTTAAGCTTGTTACTATCTTACCAACTGGCCTTGGACACATTACTTTTTTTTTTTTTAACTGCCCCCCGCCCCCAAGGCATATGGAAATATCTGGGCCAGGTGTCAAGTTGGAGCTGTACGTAGCTGCCAGCCTACACCACAGCCATGGCAACACCGACCTGAGCCACATCGGCAGCCTATGCCACAGCTTGAGGCAACGCCAGATCCTTAACCCACTGAGCAGGACTAGGGATTGAATCTGCATCCTCAAGAAGACTACATGGGGTCCTGAACCCACTGAGCTACAATGGGAACTTCCTGGACACATTACTTTTCGTTCCCGTTCATAAATTTTTGTATCTATCATTTTATTATCTAGGTACCTTGTTTCTATAGCCATAGCTAAAGAAGCACTTAATCTTTCTCAGACAGAACTATTTGAACATACATATTACACGCAGAGGCACATGTAGACAAAATTTTTTAAAATCATAAAACTGTAGAATTGGAAGGGATGGTGAGCCCATTAGACTAACTTGTCACCTAAAACAAGAACTTAGCAGCACAAGTTACCAGACCTACTAGGTGTCTTTTTCTCCTTGTGACTATACTTTGTGTTCTGTGCTGGTCTCTTCTGAGCATGCTTCTAGCTCATCCTAGCTTGGTGCCCCCTGTGGAATTCACCTCCTTAGGTACAATCCTATTCTCTATTTGAAACACACACACACACACACACACACACACACACACACAATTCCCAATTACCTCTGTTAGGCCTGTTCTCTCACTCATTATCTTTAGCTCATATATAAACACAATTCTGAAAGTTCTGATTTATTGTTAGCTTTAGCATAATCTTGGTCCTTAACTAAAGACCTACTAATGTTAGTCTGGTGTTCTTTCTTTTTTTTTCGTTTTGTTTTTTTAGGGCCAAAACTGTGGCATATTAAAATACCCAGACTAGGGGTTGAATGGGAGCTGGAGCTGCCAGCCTATACCACAGCGACACCAGGTCTGAGCCACATCTGCAACCTATGCCACAGCTCACAGCAACACCGGATCTTTAACCCACTGAGTGAGGAGAGGGATTGAACATAAGTCCTCATGGGTACTAGTCAAGTTCATTACCACTGAGCCACAATGGAAACTCCTAGTCTGGTCTTTCCGAAGGCAATGGATATTTTGTGGAACAAAAATCATACTTTTTTTGTTCTTTCAAACCCTCCTGATCTTATAACAGTGCTTTTTCTTTGGTAAGAAATATATTTGTTCAGCAACTCTCTAGAATTTCCAAAGAATTCTGACATTATTAATCCTGGAAAAGAAAAAGGAGTAATGATCAATGCCTTTATTTTTGGAGAGATTTTACATAAAAGATAACTGAGCATCTTTAGAAAGGACAAGAGAAAGCAATTCAAACAAAATGTTCCTGGAAGGGAAAATCTCATGCTGCACAAGAGGGACATTTAGCCACACAAGACAAAATGTTACTTCCCAAACATTATAAGCAGTAGAAATAAACACGCATACAAATTAGAAGCAACACTGCCACTCCAAATCCCTTCCCTGGTTTCCCCTCAGGGCTTATTACTATGCATAAATATGTCTTTCCACTGTTACTCGTAACACATGCACATACATCATAATATACATACACACAGATGCATATATATGATCTGTCTTAGCCTTCCCCTAGTTAACAGATCCACTACAAGCATTTTCATAATTATTTTAATGGCTCTATTTGATCCTAGAAGCTTATTGAGTAAGATGGTTAATGTGGTCCTGCGTCTGAAGCTTAGCTACTGCTTAGCAGTGTACTTCATAACAACTAAAATAAACTATAGTTGACATTTAAAAGCAATTATTTCTATTTTCACTGATTTAAAGCTATTACAGCTAGGAGAGGAGGGTCGGTCGTGGCTCAGGGGGGTAAGAATTGGACTAGTATCCATGAGGATGTGGGTTCAATCCCTGGCCTCATTCAATGGGTTAAGGATCTGCCGTTGTCTTAAGTTCTCAGACGCAGCTCAGGATCCCAAGTTGCTGTGGCTGTGGTGTAGGCCTGCAGCTGCAGCTCCAATTTAACCCCTAGCCCAGGAACTTCCATATACCATAGGTGTGGCCCTAAAAAGAAAAATCAATAAATAACAGCTAGAACAAATACAGGATACTGAAATATACTTAAGTCCTAAGACACAGACTTAAAAAAATGTGTACCTTTAATATGCAAATCAGGGTGGAGCAAGGCAAAGAGAGAATAAGTGGGAAGTTCTTTCACAGAGCAAAAGAAACCAAGGTGACCCTAAAGTTAAAGACCCTTTAACCTTATTCTGCAGAAATAAAAACACCAGAATGACAACCAAGTCTGAGTGGGAATTGGAAATTCCCATTCTGATGGTTGTTGATGATGATGCTGCTAAAGCTGTAAGAGTTTTGATTCCAATTCTCTTATCAATTCACAGCAGAGGGCTTCATAGACTATCCTTCTACATATCAAAGAAACACTTCCCAAGTGAGAGTTCCACATTGAGGGCCCTGTGCCAGACTCTGCTCCTGAGTCTCTGGGGCCTTAAAGTAACACACAGCTCTCACTGCTTTCATTCAAGCTCTTTCACTGTTACCTGCCTAGAATATGGTATCGGGGCACAATGGCCAACTGTTTCACAGTTGGCAAAGGGCACAGGTTACAGAAATGGCATTTTTACATGAATAAAAACAAGGAGGCAACAACACCCTGTTTAAAAGGGGGGGGGCTGCTACAAATGAACTAGAAGATGATGCTCCCTGCTGTACACACTTGTCACTAAGGCTTGTGGAGAGAGGAGAGGGTCTTATTAAAGTCGGGATGAGAAGCAAAGCATCTCTACAAATGGTCACCAGATACCTGATAATCTCATCTGCCCCAGGTACCATTATCCTACTGTATTTTTCTTTTTTTTCTCTTTTTTTTTTTTTTGTCTTTTTAGGGTTGCACCTGCACCATATGGAGGATCCCAGGCTAGGGGTCTAATTGGAGCTGTAGCTGCCAGACTACACCACAGCCAAAGAAACGCCAGATTGGAGCCACGTTTGCGACCTATACCACAGCTCACAGCAATGCCAGAGCCTTAACCCACTGAGCGAGGCCAGGGATAGAACCCGAAACCTCACGGTTCCCAGTCAGATTCATTTCAGCTGCGCCACGACGGGAACGCTCCTCTTTTTCTTTTTTTTTTTTTTAAAGGCTGAACTTGTGGCCTATGGAGCTTCCCAAGCTAGGAGTCAAATCAGAGCTACAGCCACCAGCCTACGCCACAGCTACAGTAGGATCCAAGCCGCATCTGCGACCTACATGACAGCTCATGGCAACCCCAGATCCTTAACCCACTGAGTGAAGCCAGGGATCAAACCCAAAACCTCATAGTTCCTAGTCAGATTCGTTTTCACTGCGCCACAACTGGAATGCCTTTTGTTTGTTTGTTTTTGGGGTTTTTTGGTACTTTTTTCTTTTCTTTTTAAAAAGCTGTCTTGGGCCCATATCAAAGGAAAATCCTGAAGATGTTAGAACGAATGAATACAGGAGCTGCTGTCATTGGAGGAAAAGGCCCAAGGAGTGAGAATCGTGAATGGCAAAACGTCTGAAAGAAACCTCAGACCCCAAGCACACCCTGCTCTGTCAAAGTGACCCCATGCTGAGCCCAACCACCTGATTTTTGCTGCAAAATGTAACGGTCATTTCTTGACTCACCGAGAGAGTCGATCTTAACAGCAGTGCTTGGAGAAGAACAAGGAATTCATTTCTTGCCACTGCTCCTTGTTGCTTTCAGTCCACTGGGCAATATGAAGACTCGGGGAGAAGAGCCGAGGACGGGGGGTTGTCTCACGATCTGGCCCTTACTTCCTATTTCACCTTTTCTCTTCCCACATCCTGCCTTCTTGAAACGACAGTCCTTGAAGCTTTACGAAGATGCCACCTTCTTTGTATAAAAGGGCATCTTTACCTGGTGTGGCAGGCTGAATAATAGCCTCCACAAAGGTGTCTCTGCCCTAATCCCTGTTACCTGTGAATATTTACCTTACAGGTAAAAGGCACTTTGCAGATATGATTAAGGATTTAGACATGGGAAGATTATCCTGGACAACTGTGGTGGGCCCAATGTAAGAACAATGATCATTACAAGAAGGAAGCCAGAGGATCAGAGTCAGAGAAGAGGCCACGAGCCAAGATCTTCTAGGAAGCAGAAGCAACTTCTAGAAGCTGAAAGGGCAAGAAAATGGCTTCCCGGAAGAAAACCACCATTTTTTTACACATCTGACCAAAAGAAGGGCAAGATAATAAATTTGTGTTGTTTTAAGCCACTAAAGCTTGTGGCAGGAGTTCCCGTCGTGGCGCAGTGGTTAACGAATCCGACTAGGAACCATGAGGTTGCGGGTTTGGTCCCTGCCCTTGCTCAGTGGGTTAACGATCCGGCGTTGCCGTGAGCTGTGGTGTAGGTTGCAGACGCGGCTCGGATCCCGCGTTGCTGTGGCTCTGGCATAGGCCGGTGGCTACAGCTCCGATTCGACCCCTAGCCTGGGAACCTCCATATGCCGCGGGAGCGGCCCAAGAAATAGCAACAACAACAACAACAGACAAAAAAAGACAAAAGACAAAAAAAAAAAAAAAAAAAAGCTTGTGGCAATTTGTTACAGCAGTGACGAGGAACGAGCATTCCTGGTTAATTCTCATTCATCCTAAACTGAGTCCAGGCACCCTTTCCTATAGGAAGCCTCCCTGGAAAGCTCGTCCCCATATCTGCCCTCCTGTCCCCTCCTCCTCGTGGCTGGCTGTTCTTCCTCTTTGCAAAGCACCTGGCATTTACTTTTATACAGCCTAGTAGGATAACTACAGAAATATGTGCATCCTTAACTAGACTGGGATGCTTGCTCTTAAGGGTCTTATTCATCTTCTTATTTGCTGTGTTTATCGATGTTTGTCAAACATAAGGGCACTCAAATACTCATGAAAATTTTCTCCAATAAGTTAGCATGACTCATTCCTTGATGATCAGTAGTAGGATACTAGCCTTCAATTCCTCACTACATGATAAAGATACAGATGATAAAGCAGTAACTAGTTCACTACCAGGGGCTCAGAAATCCTGTAAAAATGGCTCCTTTCTCCTCTAAAACAGCTCTCACAAACAGCTGTTTGCCCACGCATAGCATACTGGCTTCAAAGTAATAACCATCCTTTCTCTCTCCAATGAAAAAAGTGTTACCGTGGGTGAAGGAGACAGAGAAAACAGAAGAGGAACAGATTAAAAAGTTATAGAGGTGAACTGTACTTTCCAAAAATGACTAAGCTGTCTCTCCCACTAGAATGCTCTTCTGCCCTGTGACCCTCATGTTCCACCATCAAGAAGTGAAGTTGCCACCTTCCCCTTTGCACCTTGGTTGGCCTTAGCCACTCACTCATCACCAAGAAAATGCAGCAGAAGCAACACTGATGACTTCAGAGACTAGTTCAGAGGACATACTGTGACTTCTGTCTCTTCGAACTCTTGCTCTGCAGATGCTCCTTCCTGGGTACTCCCTCTTGGAACCCAGCTGTCAGACTACTGGAGGCTCCAGCCACGTGGAGCCCTATATGGATGCACTACAGTTGACCGACTCCACTGAGCTCAGCCTTTGAGTCATCTCAGCCCAGAAGCTAAATTCATGACGAGGAAGCCTCCAAGTAAATCCTGCCCCTGGTCAGTCAGATCTTCAATGACGAGAGCCCAGATACTCGGAGCAAGGACAATCATCTCTGCCACGGCCAGCCCGACCTCCTGATCTACAGGGCCCCTGAGCTTCAGAAAGCTGAGGTCAGGGTAACTCATTATGAACAAGCAATAACTGCCACAGTGAATACACAGTCCAAAAGATAATCTTGTGACTTTGCTTCCTGATTCTAGGAAGATGGACAGGCCAGAGAAGAGTCCAGGTGAATGAGATCAATTGAATTCTGGCCAATATTGGCAAAACACACACATGCTCCAGAACAGCTGCTCCCAGAGTTTGAGATCTGAGAGAATGCACTACTTATGGTTCAGAGAAGAGACTGAAAACAGTAAGTACCCTGCTCTCAATGCTGAAAATTTCACCACTGAACGAGTTACTCAGATAGTCTTGCGCTGGATTTATAATCCTATACCCTTCAAATGTTTGCGAGGTTAGATTAGATGGAATTAAATGCTGAGGGATGCTGGAAGCACACCAAAACGTCTGTTCTCCTTCCTGCCCAATTGGGCCCACTGTAAATAAAACTTGACAGGCTTCCTTAAATCAACTTAATAATGTGTAGCACGAGTGCTCTCAGATGCCCAGTAGCTCAACCACATCAGCTTACTTCAGAAGCCTTTCAGCAATAGGTGAAAAAAATAATGGCTGATGCCAAGAGTGCAGAGCATAAGAGAGCTGGTGGCCTTGAGTGACTCATTTCACAGGGCTCCGTCTATCTGTGCTGGAAGGTCACAAGTGGGAAGGTGCTGGGCCTTTAATAACCAAACTCGGGCCTGAGGCTTGTTAGAGCCAGATGTTGTCATTTTGGAAGCAGATGAGAACACAGTTATAATCGATCTGGAATCCTGATGAATTCCAGGTGCACCTCCCAGCAGCCTGGGGGAGGTGGTAGCTCAAAGCTGTCACAGGGTTTTAATGCTAGCATCACAGTGAGCTTTTTTGTTGCAGAGTCTCCACAGCCTCAATACTCTTTCCCCTCTGATTTTAAATGGGGGCTTTTTTTTTTTTTTTTTTAAAGCCAGATTTTTGTGGACATAATAGACAATTTCTCAGACATATCAAAGAATATGATAGAGGGAGTTCCCGTTGTAGCACAGCAGAAATCAATCTGAGTAGCAACCATAAGGTTGAGGGTTCGATCTCTGGCCTTGCTCAGTTAAGGATCCGGTGTTGCCATGAGCTGTGGTGTAGGTTGCAGATACAGCTCGGATCTTGCGTGGCTGTGGCACAGGCTGGCAGCTGTAGCTCCAATTCGACCCTTTGCCTGGGAGCCTCCATATGCCACATGTGTGGCCCTAAAGAGCAAAAAAATATATATATATACAAATTATTATATATACAGTAATTTTCTTGAAAAAAAAATATATATAGATAATAAAAAGTCAGAAGACTAGGAAGAGTTGAGGAGAGCAAGGTCTAGATAGAAGACCTCAAGGTTCCTAAGGGAAATTGGCTTAAATGTGGTGTCGGGGGCCAGCTGATGGCCATAGCCAGTGAGTGTAGTTTTATGACCCAGTAGATTGTCAGCTATGTTCCATGTCATTTGGGAGAGAAGAAAAAAATATGACCATAACCCCAAGTAGTGTTTACAGTGGCCAGGCTTCAGAGCACAGCCTGAGAATCTAGCCACATTTTAGGAAGGACTGCCATTTTCCAGGCTTGTTTCTCCAGGCTCCTTGTCAACTCTGTGCATTTCTTGACATCTTTCCACTCAACCCTTTCTCCTGAACGGTAGTTACAGTCAGTTTCTGCTTCTTGCAAATAAAACCCTGAACCAATGCAAATACCGACAGAACCACCTTTATTTCCAAATGCATTGTTTTCTTCTGTGTGGTAGACCAAACGCTCAAAAATACATATTGCTAGGTAACTAAGAAGCGTCAATTCAGAGAAGACAGGATTCTGTCCTTCCATGTAGCTAAAATTAGCCAGTTAGGAAAAACAGATGACTCCTTGTTCTCACACTGGTCCTAAATTTTTATGAGGAGATGTTTCAATGTCACAACCAGATGCGTTAATTCCATTAATTTTTTTTAAAGGGAATAGAATTCAAGGAGCATAGTGGATGATTAAAAGTTTTGTCTTCATCTACTCACTACACTCAACATTTTCAGGCACCATGCTTGGTACAATGAATTTGTGTAATTAAAACTCATTTATTACCATATACATTGAAGTGATACATGTGCTTGCTCAGTGGTATCAGGCTTAGGCCCAAACCCCAAGACTCAGGGCTTTGGGTTAATATTCTTCCTGCAATCAGATGCCATTAAATTGGAAGTGCTATTTTCCTATCGTGTGTACTTCACATATTATAAGACACAGGGCTTAAGATGTCTTTATAAAAACGTAGAAAACTACACTTGTTAGGGATCTGAATATTAACTGAAATATAAGAAATTTATGTGATCATACATTAAAATCTACCAAAAGCTAAAAGATACTTTCCATTAACTTACATTTGAATTAATTAGTGTTAATCGACTAAGACAGAATGAATTTGTTGGCTTAAGAAGTAGAGAAGGAAAGAATTGTGCTACATACTTAAGATGGATAGTCTTTAAATATCCTTTTAGCATCTGGCTACGCCCTAACTGCGATCAAAGCCCAAAGGGCCTGGCACTCTAATGCATGTTACTTTATCTACAAAAATAGGTACTGCTATCTGACTCCAAAGCCTGCCACCACCCTACACCAAGCCCTACAGTGAAAACGGGGATAATTCCCTTCATCCTTCTTAAGGAGATGAATGGAATCCTAACTTACTAAATGCGATAAAAGCTTTAAAAATCTTGAGGGCAACTACTTCCCCCAACTTCTTTCTTGGCCCTGTTCCCTAGGGCCCCAATACCTGGTGCTTCCTCTTCAGTAAGCAGCTCCTCAGGCACTTCTCACTGACCAAGACCTGATCTGCACTGGAATCTGAGATCATAAGGACAACTTTTCCTAATTAGGACAGCTGGCTCCCCAAAATGCCCTAAACCCAGAATACTTCACCAATATGTGTGCTAAAATGATGAAGAATACACTCTTTCCTATGATGTAGATACAAAACAAAATAAAACAAAACAAACAAAACAAATCCACTCACAACGACAGGAAAAAAGAAAAGGAAGAGATTCAAAAGAAGCTGGCCTGTGGGTGGCATCATGTTGTTATTTGCATTTTTAGGGCTGCACCCATGGCATATGGAAGTTTCCAGGCTAGGGGTCAAATAGGAGCTGCAACTGCTGGCCTATACCACAGTCACAGCCACGGGGGATCCGAGCTGTGTCTGCGACCTACATTTCAGCTCATAGCAATGCCAAATCTTTAACCCACTAAGTGAAGCCAGGGATGGAACCCACATCCTCATGGGTACTAGCTGGGTTTGTTACCACTGAGCCATCATGGTAACACCTGTTTGTTTTTTATTTTTTGTCTTTTGTCTTTTCTAGGGCCACACCCATGGCATATGGAGGTTCCCAGGCTAGGGGTCTAATCAGAGCTGTTGCCACTGGCCTACACCACAGCCACAGCAAGCCAGATCTGAGCTGTGTCTGCAACCTACATCACAGCTCACCGCAATACCAGATCCTTAACCCACTGAGCGAAGCCAGGGATCAAATTCACAACCTCATGGTTCCTAGTCAGATTTGTTAACCACTGAGCCACGACAGGAACTCCCTGTTTTGGTTTTTTAATCAACACAAACTGACCCTTGTTTCACTCTCAGATTGAACAGATAAGAAGAGGGTACTCTTTGGATCTTTCCCTAAGAATAAGTTTGTTGGGGGCATGCTCCTGGCCTGTCCTCAGGCTCACAGCTACTAGGATAACTCTTTTCTTGGCCTGTCTACCTGGACATCACAGCCTTAGGTTAGCGCGAGCCAAGAGCATACACAGAACCAGCTGTGTCCTTATCCCCTCTGCCTCGGGGAATGGTTTGTTTTCTCTAAGATGCAAATGCCTGTCCAAGGAGAAACCAGAACTTAGAAACCCACCATCGCTCATAAAAGAATTACAGAAATGATGGAGATTTTGGTTAAAGTTCTACAAATTTAAAGTTAAAATTTACTTCTCTTTATCACTAGCTATTAGATTTAGCAGGATTCTTTTTTTTTTTTTCCAACCAAGCACATACTATGGCCTAAATGGCTAAACAACATAAAATTCTGACACCAGATAATTAAAACTAAATTCTGCAAGTATTTGTGTGCCTATTATGCATAAGAAGGCACTCTACCTTCTCTAAAAAAGACAAATTTAACATTCATGTCATGATTTACTGGCTTTAATGAATACTGATTCTATATAATTATAATTTTAGCACATAATTTGACCTGCAGTATAATCAGTTGCTTGTTATAATATGGCTTTTACTACAACAAGGGTCACTGAAAACTGTATAGTAAGTGCTTCCAGTGTGGAAAAGATTTAACACGTGTTATGCTCAAAATTCGATCTAATGATAAAGATTTGGGAGTTCTATTAGCTTCACATGCTGTCTTACTTTCATATTAGATCCAGGCACCCAAACATACATCTCATTACAAATGTAAGTTTTATGTACTGATATATGATATATAAAAACATTCACAGACAAGCACTCATATATTCTTATTTTTAAAGTATCTATTTGTTTTGGAAGCCAGAATATGAACCTAAAGGTAACTACTATTATTCACCATTTTCTTGGAACCTGGGTATTTTTCACTATCACTAAAGTTGAATATATAAAAAGGTGATATTTGGTTCTATCTGTGGTGGGCCTTAGCAAAATGAATAATATCAAAATCTTAAAGCATTGACTGGGGGGAGGGAGGCAATATGACTAAGGGGACAGGAGGACTACTTTCCCTATTGACTGAGACGTCTTTGAAATTTGCCAGCCCAAGTACAGGATTATGGCTCGCTCAGTCTCAGTAGTACATCAGTCGGCCAAGGGAATGAGTCCAATTAAGGGGGTAGGTAGGGTGGGGGGATGGGCCCCTAGGTCCTGTCTAATGCAGTATTTCCCTCAGGAAATTCAACACACAACTGGGTCTAACTGTCACCAGAAACAGAAGTTTAAGATCAGAAGCACCCAATCTCTCGCTCTCTCTTTTTTTTTAAGGGCCTCATATGGAAGTTTCCAGGGTAGGGGTTGAATAGGAGCCACAGCTGCTGGCCTACACCACAGCCACAGCAACGTGGGATGCAAGCCACATCTGCGACCTACACTGCAGCTCACAGCAATGCCAGATCCTTAACCTACTGAATAAGGCCAGGGATCGAAATCTGTGCCCTCATGGATACTAGCTGGGTTCTTAACTTGCTAAGCCACAAGAGGAACTCTTGGAAGTGCCAATTTTTTTTTTTTTAATCTTTCCTCAGATATATTTTTTGTTGTGATTTTAATATATTTATTTTCAGTTAGCCATTTGTTTTCCAATTATAACAGATTTTCTTTCTTTTTTTTTTTTTCTTTTTTTTATTTTTTTTGTCTTTTGTCTTTTGTTGTTGTTGTTGTTGTTGCTATTTCTTGGGCCGCTCCCGGAGCATATGGAGGTTCCCAGGCTAGGGGTCGAATCGGAGCTATAGCCACCGGCCTACACCAGAGCCACAGCAACGCGGGATCCGAGCCGCGTCTGCAACCTACACCACAGCTCACGGCAACGCCGGATCGTTAACCCACTGAGCAAGGGCAGGGACCGAACCCGCAACCTCATGGTTCCTAGTCGGATTCGTTAACCACTGCGCCACGACGGGAACTCCCAGATTTTATTTCTATAAATACTACCTTCATTAAACAGTTTGCATCCTCCAAGGACATAGATGAGACAGACCCTATCTTCTCCTCAAGAAAGAATCCATTTAAAAGTAGGTGCAAAGACATACAACTTTAAGACAAATTATAATACACGAAATTACAAAACAATTATAGAAAATAAAAATTCTATCTGTAAATCTCCCAAAGTAGCAAAAGATGAAATGATGTTTCAGCTGAAGTGAAAATATTCTCAGGAAGATCATAATTCTAATCTTGCTGGATACAAGATTTTATTTTTCAGGGTGTGGGAGAGGGCAAATACAGCCAGTGATTCTGCACTTGAGATTTTAAGTGGGGTTAGGGTTAGGGTGGAAGTGCCAAATCTTGATCCTAGCTCTGCCGCTTATCTGGCCATGGGACCATGAGCAAATAATATATTTGAAATTTTAGTTTACTCTTCTATAACATGGAGAGAGTAATATTTGTCTCTTTTAGGTCTTACAGAAATAGATGATCTTATGTGTGTAGCTGGCACAGCCCCAGGCATATAGTAAGTCCTCAATGAATACTAGCTGAGTTCTACTCCCCAGGCTTCCAGAAAAGATGAGTTTGGAAGTCCCTCTGAGATCTGGATTTTTTTTTTTTTTTCTTCTTTTTAGGATTGCACCTGTGGCATATGGAACTTCCCAGCTTAGGAGCTGAATTAGAGCTACAGCTGCTGGCCTACACCACAGCCACAGCCGCACAGGATCCGATCCATATCTTCGACCTACGCTACAGCTCACAGCAACACCAGATCCTTAAACCACTGAGCAAGGACAGGGATCAAGCCTGCTTCCTTATGGATACTAGTCGAGTTCTTAACCTGATGAGCCACAAGGGGAAATCCTGAGAGCTGGATTTTAATCCAGTTTTGGTCTTAATCTGGAATCAAATGGGATTACCAGGATAAGGCAACTTGGCTGACGGTCCCACTGTAACCTGAAGCTCTGAGTGCCTTCCATTACTTTGGTAATGCCCCACCTCAAAGCAGCTTCAGATGTTAGACATTCAAAACTGAATTAGACCAACTTCCACTGCCAAAATACTATTTCCCAGTGTAAGTAGAGAAGGAAGCGGGGAGCGGGCAGGCACCCATTCTGGTTATAGAAAGAAGGCTGCTCACCACCACCAAGGGAAACTGGCTATGATTTCTGTTGTGGTATCTTGATACTTTTTAGTTCAAAATCCTAAATTATATTATTTATGAGTCATATTATCTATGTGTAATTGTTTTTTCTTTTGTAGTCATTTAGTTTCCCTTTTTTCTTTTTCTTGCTTTTTAGGCCGCCCCCAAGGCATATGGAGGTTCCCAGGCTAGGGGTCAAATCAGAGCTACAGCTTCACCCTACACCATAGTTCTCGGCAAGCCAGATCCTTAATCCTTAACAGAAAGAGGCCAGGGATCGAACCTGCAACCTCATGGTTCCAAGTCAGATTTATGTCCACTGTGCCACAACAGGAACTCCTGGTTTCCATTTTAATCATGCATGTCCAATGGTTTGTTGTTTTCCTGTGACAGAATCACCTGATTAAGATTATAGACTGCTAAAATCAGTGTTTCTTGATTTGAGGTTTCTCATAGCACCCCACAAAGCAGCAGTCAGATAATATGACTCAAGGAAAGTAAATATGAGGAAAGAGTTTGTAAAATTTTACAAAGCGGATGCTCAAATAACGAGTATAATGAAAACCGCATACATTTAACAAAACTGTCTTCAAACTGGACTATTTCACGTTCTCCAAAGGAAAGTGAGTCCTGCAAATACTTTTTAACTCTTTTGGGAAATGAGAAACCAATAAAAGCTTAATGCATTCATTTAAGATATTTATTTTTGTTTTGTTTGTCTTTTAGGGCCGAACCTGCGGCATATGGAGGTTCCCAGGCTAGAGGTCTAATAGGAGCTATAGCCGCTGGCCTACGCCACAGACACACCAACACATTATCTGAGCCGTGTCTGTGACCTACACCACAGCTCACAGCAGTGCTGGATCTTTAACCCACTGAGAGAGGCCAGAGATCGAACCCTCGTCCTTATGGATGCTAGTATGGTTCGTTAACCACTGAGCCACAACGGGAATTCTCATTTAAGATATTTAAACTGAGTTCATTATTTCTCCCTCAGTGATGTCTTAGAAAACTATTATGCTCCTTAGGCCCTAGAATAAATAACAAGGTAAATCATGGTGCTGGATGTTAACTAGGCTTATTGCAATGAGCATTCTGCAAGATACACAAAACATCGAAAGATTATGTTGTATACCTGAAACTAATATGTTATACGTTAAATTATTTCTCAATAATAAAACACAGAAGGTAAATATTCTGTTCAAAAATGTCTAAATATGTTTGTGTGAGCATTCTTTTAAAAGCTAGAATATCCTACCTCCTTAAAGTTGTCAAATGCCGATAAAATGATTTCATGCCCGCCTCTGACAAGACAAACAGCTGCCAACAGCTCTAAGACAAGGGCTTTTGTTCTGTCAAAACAAGGGGAAAAAAAAAAACAAACCAAAAACACAAATCAGTGAAAATGAATGAATAATGAATCACCTGTTCCCTCCTCTTTTTTTTTTTTTTTTTTTTTTTTTGGCATTTTAGGGCCACACCCAAGGCATATGGAAGTTCCCAAGGTAGGGGTCAAATTGGAGCTGCAGCTGCCGGCCTATGCCACAGCCACAGCAACGTGGGATCTGAGCCACGTCTGTGACCTACACCACATCTCAGAGCAACGCCAGATCCTTAACCCACTGAGCAAGGCGAGGGATCGAACCCGAATCTTCACAGATCCTAGTCAGGTTCATTAACCACTGAGCCATCAAGGAAACTTCCCAGCTGTTCCTTCTAAGATGAATATGATAATAAGATATCTTTCATATATTTTTTTTAATTTTACTGACTTAGACATAGTTATATTAAAGCACATACATTTTTAAACTGTCATGAATTTCTATATATGTGATTTATCCAGGAAAGCAAGTTTTGGAAGGCATGTTTCCCACTCCCAAGATTACAAATTACTCACAAATGAAAAGCAATTCTGGGAAGATTAAGTCTTTTAGCTCTATCATCAGGTGACCCAGTATAATAAGGTTAAAAAAGTATTTTCAACTAGCTAAAGACAATGGGAAACATAAAAATATTCAGAAAAACTACCCATTGGTTAAATATTTTCTCTGGTTCTAGAGTCAGAGAGATAACATTTGCTAAAAAGTTCAAAATCAACTGAAATCACTGTTCTACATTTGAAATCTGCTCATTTGTGATGGCTCCATAAAAATCCCCCACGTCAATACAAGCTTCCATCCTTTCCTCCTCCCACACAGGAGATCTGAAAGGAGCTGGCTTACAGCTGTGCTAATACAAGAATATTTTCTCTGACTCAAGAAAATAAATTTCTGTTTGAAATACTTTTAGAAGAGAACCTTAGAGATACAATCTAAGTTTTCAAATACAATGTCAAGGACAGTATTGTTCTTCACAGTAAGCTCATTTTAGTATTTCATCTTTTTTCTAGAATAAAAGCTATTGCCAACCTCTAAACAAAGATCATTCTGATAATCCACATCATCAATTGTCTTGAAGAAAAATGAATAATGACTTCCCTTAGTGGAAGCGCTTCTTCAAGGACAAAGAAGCATGACTCTAGTAAACGAAGGGAGCAATCACAAAGTGGCAGGAGCGTTAATTAGGGGAAGCATGAAATAATATTCAACATTAAAACAGTATTTACAGTTTGCATGGCATTTTGAATCAGAAAGGATCTAATTTATAATCATATTTTTGGCTGAATTAACAGTTTTCCGATATGCAGTCTTATCAGAGATATCTGATGAGAGGGAGTAACAGTGTGAAATGTACAAATGCACTAGAATGGAAAACACATTTCACTAACTAAAAAAAACTCATAAAGGCTTCTAGAGGTAATCTGTGATATGAATAATACAGGGCACTGGTCTTCATAGGAAAGTGACTGTGAAAAGTAATCTGCATGAATTATTTTCTTTTTGTTTTGTTTCTTTTTTTGTTGTTGTTTGGTAATAAAAGCTACACGTGTAAAGACTGCAAATGAAGTGTGGACAAGGGCTTGTGGTTTTCAGTTAGCTTTCAGTGGGTGAATGGTGTGGCTGAGTCTATATCAAGACTCTCCTGGCCTTGGTTCTGACACCCTGTAAGCCTCATACTCTTCACTTCATTTTGCTAAATCTGCAAGGATGCTGAGAACCAGGCCTAAGAAGAATGGAAGCTTCAAGAGAAGGGCCAGAGTTGTCACCAGCTGCTCAACTCTGTCACATGTAAAAATGTAACAAAAGCTGAATAGAAAATTCTACAGGGCTAAGGAATCTATTGGCAGTCTTATTTCAAAAACTTTCATACTTGAAAGTTTCCAAACTATTGAGTAAGTGCAGACTAGGTCTCTGCTTTCCCTAGTTCGATTCAGATTTGTACATTACAGAGCCAGCTTACCTTGGATTCTTATTGTTCAAGCTTAGTGCAATCTCATTGACAGCATGTGGATGAGACATGACCATGTTGAAACCATACTGAAATTGATGTGGAAAAAAAAACAAAGCATTAGGAGTCAATTGAGGGGACTGTCAATGTTGATTAAAAACCAAAAACCTGAGTTTCTACTTAATGTAATTTTATACCATCATAAACGCACTCATGTCTCTAGCACATCCCTGTCTGCACATATTTCTCTATGCAAAATTTCAAGAATGACGCTATTATCAAGGCACCATATTCCCATTATCAATGAATGAACTACATGTATCCAATAATATGAGGAAAAGGCTCCAGCCGGTGACTCTCAATCCTAGCTGCTCAGCACAACCACCTGGAAAAGTAAACAAATCCCAGCACCAATTCTCCAGGACCCACCTCAGGTCCATTTATTCTGAATATCAAGGATGGGGCCCTGGCATTTGATTTTTTTGAAGCTAACTTCACTGCACAGCCAGGGTTGACAACCACCGCCTCTATTCCCTTCTCTGGGCAGTGGCTATCAGCACCCAAGCCTAGAAAAACCCGCCTTGCTCTGAGGCATCTTCCTTTATCCTTCTATGCAATGAAGTAAATCCAGTAACAGGATCAAGAATCATTCTTGCTTCTGCTGAGTTGAGGAATTAATCCTTGTCCTCCAAGCTCACTCTCACTTTATGATCTATTTCCAATTACACTGAGAAAATAAAAGCAATCAGGAAAAAAAAACAAAACAAAAAAACAAACAAAAAAAAACCAAATTCCAAAAGCTCCCACTACATCAATCCATCCACACAGATCTGTGGCTTCCCTCCTCACTTTTCTCAACATGAATTTCCCCATACTCCCATCCAAGGCCATTCCCCTCACTTGAGTTCTTAACCCCATTCCTTCCCCCTACTCAGGGGTATTACATGCTCCAGCAACTCTCTCATCATTCCCTCCCTGGTTCATTACCATTAACAGGAAAACATGATGCAAATTCTCTTATCTCAAGAGTTCCCATTGTGACTCAGCAGGTTAAGAACCCAAATAGGACCCAGGAGGATGTGGGTTCGATGCTTGGTCTCCCTCAGTAGGTTAAGAATCTTACATTGTCTGGAGCTGTGGTGTAGGTCGCAGACGCGGCTGGGATCCAACATTGCTATGGCTGTGGCGCAGACCGGCAGTTGTAGCTCCGCTTGGACCTCTACCCTGGGAACTTTCATATGCTGCAGGTGCAACCATAAAAAAGCAAAAAAAAAAAAAAAAAAAAATATATATATATATATATATAGATAGATATATATATATATCTATATATATCTTACCTTGAACAATTTAAACAACAAAATCTCTCTTGACCCTACAACCCAGGTCCAGCTACTGCCTCAGTCCTATCCTTACACAGCAAAGCTCCAATCACTCACAGTCTCCAATTCCTCTCCACCCTTGACACCACCTTCAATCAGGCATCCATCCCATGCTCACCACTCCAATGAAACTGTACCAAGCTCACCAAAGATGGACACACTGCTGGAGACCATGAGCAAGTCTCTTTATCTTACATGACTTAGTGTCAGCGCTGGATACAGTTGATCACTCTCTGCTGCCTGAAAGCTCCTGCACTTGGCTCCTACCTTCCTGGTTACTTCTCAGTCTCCCTAATTCCTCCTCACCTCTGACATTTAAACATAGTGCCCCAGGGGTGTTTGAGACCTCTTTGATTCTCTGTCTACCTCTGCTGATCTACTGCACTCCCTTGGCTTTATATACCATCTACTGTCTCCCAAATTTTGTTTCCAGCCCAGGTATCCAGATCTCGAACTCTTCTTTGTTTTTGTTTTTATCAATAATAAATGTTTATTCAAAGGTGTGGCATTATAAGGAATTAGATGTTAATGCATCCTGATAACACAGTTTATAAGTATCATTTTTGCAACACAAAAAACTTTAAGAATCCTAAAATAAGTAAATATATATACACAAATATTTTCTCTTAAAGACACAATTTTCGCCTTGTCCAAATCTGCAACACAATTTTTTCTCCTATGTCAGGCTCTGAGAAGGTGCATCAACGCTTTTATATTTAAAATATTTTGCTCTTGTAAGTATAAGGAGTGACTTTTAACAATTATATTATGTGGGAGTTTCTGCTGTGGCTCAGCAGTTTACAAAACCAACCAGTACCCAGATCTCTAACCTCACTCAGCAGGTTAGAGATCTGGCGTTGCTATGAGCTGTGATGTAGGCTGCAGATGCAGCTTGGATCCTACGTTGCTATGGCCATGCCTTAGGCCAACGGCTGCACTCCCATCTGCACTCCCATTCAGCCCCTAGCGTGGGAACTTCCATATGCTGCAGATATGGCCCTAAAAGGCAAAATAAATAAATAAATAAATAAATAAAGTGTAACTGATTACTGTTGATTTTTTTTCTGTATTGTATTAACTTTATTTTCTAATTTTTTTTATTACTCAATGAATTTATTACATTTATAGTTGTACAATGATCATCACGATCCAGTTTTATAGGATTTCCATCCCACGTCCCCAGTGCATCCCCCCACCCCCCAAACTGTCTCCTTTGGAAACCATAAGTTTTTCAAAGTCTGTGAGTTAGTATCTGTTCTGCAAAGAAGTTCAGTCTGTCCTTTTTTCAGGTTCTACATGTCAGTGAAAGCATTTGATGTTGGTGTCTCATTGTCTGACTTCATTTAGCATGATAATTTCTAGGTCCATCCATGTTGCTAAAAATGCTGGTATTTCATTCCTTTTAATGGCTGAGTAATATTCCATTGTGTATATGTACCACATCTTCTGGATCCACTCCTCTGTCGATAGACATTGAGGTTGTTTCCATGTCTTGGCTATTGTAAATAGTGCTGCAATGAATATCAGAGTATATGTGTCTTTTTGAGTCATGGTTTTCTCTGGATAGATGCCCAGGAGTGGGATTGCTGGATCAAATGGTAATTCTATTTTTACTTTCTATTTTTACTCCTAGGTAATTCTATTTTTACTTTCCTGAGGAATCTCCATACTGCTTTCCACAGTGGTTGCACCCATTTACAATCCCACCAACAGTGTACTAGTGTGCCTTTTTCTCCACACCCTCTCCAGCACTTATTGTTTGTAGACTTTTGGATGATGGCCATTCTGGCTGGTGTAAGGTGGTACCTCAGAGTGGTTTTGATGTGCATTTCTCTAATAATGAGTGATGCTGAACATCTTTTCATGTGTTTTTTGGCCATCTGTATGTCTTCTTTGGAGAACTATCTGTTTAGATATTCTGCCCATTTTTTGATGGTTGTTTGTTTTTTTGGTATTGAGCTGCAGAAGTTGTTTATAAATTTTGGAGATTAATCCCTTGTCAGTCGATTCACTTGCAAAGATTTTCTCCCATTCTGTGGGTTGTCTTTTTGTTTTGTTTAGGGTTTCCTTTGCTGTGCAGAAATATTTAGGTTTAATTAAGTCCCATTTGTTTATTTTTGTTTTTATTGTCAATACTCTAAGAGGTTTATATCAGAGAGTGTTTGGCCTATGTTTTCATCTAAAGAGTTTTATAGTGTCTGGTCTTATATCTAGGTCTTTAATCCATTTGGATTTTATTTTTGTGTATGGTGTTAGGGAGTGATCTAATTTCCTTCTTCTACATGTGGCTGTCCAGTTTTCCCAGCATCACTTATTGAACAGGCTGTTTTTTCTCCATTGTATATTTTTGCCTCCTTTGTCATAGATTAGTTGGCTGTAGGTGTGTGGGTTTAATTCTGGGCTTTCTATCCTGTTGCACTGTCTTTGTGCCAGTACCGTACAGTTTTGATGACTGTTGCTTTGCAGTATAGTCTGAAGTCCAGGAGCCTGATTCCTCCAGATCCATTGTTCTTTTTCAGGATGTCTTTGGCTATTCTGGGTCTTTTGTGCTTCCAAACGAACTTTAAAATATTTTGTTTGAGTTCTGTGAAAAATGTCCTTGGTAATTTGATAGGGATTGCATTCAATCTGTAGATTGCCTTAGGTAGTACAGTTATTTTGATAATATTGACTCTTCCAACCCAAGATCATGGTGTGTCTTTCCATCTATTTGTGTCATCTTTGATATCTTTCATCAGTGTCTTATAGTTTTGAGAGTACAGGTCTTTTGTTTCTTTAGGTAGGTTTACTCCTAGGTATTTTATTCTTTCGGATGCGATGGTAAATGGGATTGCTTCCCTGATTTCTCTTTCTGATCTTTCATTGTTAGTATATAGAAGCGCCATCAATTTCTGTGTATTAATTTTGTATCCTGTGACTTTGCCAAATTCGTGGATGAGCTCTAACAGTTTTCTGGTAGAGTCTTTAGGATTCTCTAGGTATAGTATCATGTCATCTGCAAATAGTTGTACTTCTTCCTTTCCAATTTGGATTCCTTTTATTTCTTTTACTTCTCTGATTGCTGTGGCCACGACTTCCAGAACTATGTTGAAGAGTAGTGGTGAGAGCAGACATCCTTGTCTTGTTCCTGATCTCGGCAGGAATTCTTTCAGCTTTTCACCACTGAGAATGATGTTAGCTGTGGGTTTGTCATATGTGGCCTTTATTATGTTGAGGTAGGTTCCCCCTATGCCCACTTTCTGAAGGGTTTTTTATCAGAAATGGGTGTTGGACTTTGTCAAAGGCTTTTTCTGTGTCTATTGAGAGGACCATATGATTTTTATTCCTCAGTTTGTTAATGTGGTGTATCACCCTGATTGATTTGCGAATATTGAAGCAGACCTTGAACTCTTGACTGGAATATTAGACCACCTATTTAAAATCTCTGTCTGTAGGTCTGTGGACATCTCAAAGCTAACATCTGCCAAACTGAACTCTAATGACATCTCCCAAATCTGCTCATCCTGTAGCCTTCCCCATCTCAGTAGATGGAACTCCATCTTACAGGTGCCCAAGATAACCCCTTGGAGCTGCCCTCCACTTCTCACCACACATCTAAAGCTACTGCCTTTACCATCAGAACAAAACCAGAATCTGGCCACCTCTCATCACCTCGACTTCTATTACTCTGGTCCATACCACCATTGACACTCACCTAAACTGACACAACAGCCTCTAAAAGGTCTATTTCCTTTTGTCTTTGTCTCCACAGGGTCAATACTACCCCAGAAGCTAGAGTGATCAAGTTAAATTCAAGTGTCAGATCAAGTCACACTTTTCTTCAGAACCTTGCAATAGATTTCCAATCAGAGTAGAACCAATACTTCCACTGCCTTACAAAACCCTACATAATCAGGACCCCGTGTGAACCCTTGGTTTCTTCCCTCCCTCTTACACATTCTGATCCAGCCAACAGGACCTCCATTCTGTGCCTTCAGCACAGCAGACATATTCCTGCCTTAGGGCTACTGCACCTGCTCTTCTCTCTGCCTAGAATCTTCATTCTTAAATATCCCTTACCTTGTTCTCTCATTCTTCTTGGTACATAAATGTTATTTTCTGTGTCACTTTTCTGGGTGGCTTATTTAAAACAACTCACATTTTCAGCATTCTCTGTTCTTATTTCTTATTTTTTTTCTACAATACAGAGTAACAGTTCTCTGGAACCATCTTCCTGGGTTCAAATCAGATTCCAGCACTTACTAACCATATGATCTTGGGCAAATTAAGTTCTCTGTGTTTCAGTTTCCTCATAAGAAAAATGAGGACAGTAATATTACCAATCTCACAGGACTACTATGACGCTTAGGTTACTTAATAGATTTAAAAATACTAGACTTTAGGAAGCACTAGGTAAGTGCCAGCTCTCTTTTTTCTTTCTTTCTTTTTTAGGGCTGCATCGGGGCATATGGAAGTTTCCAGGCTAGAGATTGAATCGGAGCTGCAGCTGCCGGCCTATGCCACAGCAACACTAGGTCTAAGCTGCGTTTGCAACCTATACCAACCTATACAACATCAGATCCTTAACCCACTGAGCAAGGCCAGGGATCGAACCCATGTCCTCATGGATACTAGTTAGGCTTGTTACCGCTGAGCCACAATGGGAACTCTCTAAGTGTCAGCTTTTATTTCATTGCTATCACTATCTGGAATGCTATACAGTTTACCAATTTAATTATTTATCATCTGCCTCCCTCAATACAAAGTAAGTTCCCTGGGGCACTTATTTATTTGATGCTGTGTTCCCTGTGCCAAGAACATGGTCTGTCTAGCAATGCTCAAAAAAACGTTAAAGATGATTGAAAGATAAATGTGGAGTTCCCATCATGGCTCAGTGGTTAACGAATCCGACTAGGAACCATGAGGCTACAGGTTTGCTCCCTGGCCTTGCTCAGTGGGTTAAGGATCTGGCTTTGCCATGAGCTGTGGTGTAGTTTGCAGACTCAGCTCAGATCCTCCGTTGCTGTGGCTCTGGCATAGGCCAGTGGCTGAGGCTCCATTTGGACCCCTAGCCTGGGAACTTCCATGTGCCGCAGGAGCGGCCCTGGAAAAGGCAAAAAGACCCAAAAAAAAAAAAAAAAAAGAAAGATAAATGTATCTTTCCCTTCTTAAATTCAACCTGGCATGCATATGTTGGGTTTGAACTCTAATACTGACCTATGTATTTATTGCCTATTTCCTCTTAGACCCACCTATAGCATCTGCATCAATGGAAATCAAATCCTATTTTCTTATTTGAAATGTGTCTAATTCTCAGCCCTGGTTTGTTTTTCTAACTATACTTTGACCCTGTTGACAAATCCTAGATACTCCAGGCTCTAACACCCACTTTGTGGTTAGGATTAACCCCACACACTGTTGTCACTCCCAGTGTTTCTCAGAGCAGGGTCGACCTGCATCAGGCGTCTCCAGGAGGACTCTGCACTTCAAAAAGAAACTTCCAAGACTTTGATGAAAATTAGGAGCTACTGGGTCCAAATGATCACAATTATGACTCTGTGCCTGTTCATCATACAAGCCTCTAAGAAACAATGACCCACCCAGCGTGTGAGTCTATTCACTCTTAGGTTCTAAAGTTGTTACATTAGTGCCCACAACCAGTGGCTTACTCTGTCTTCAAGAGGCACAAACATGTAACACGTAATCTAGACAAGTTTATCATGGTAGGAGGAAAATGTCTTCCCTTTAAATACATTATAAATTATAAATGCTAACTAAAATATAAGAGCGATGAATTATGAACACTAGAATGAGCAGACCCTTCTTTTTGGAATCTCATGAAATCCTGATATTTACTTCAAACAAAAATAATACAAAGACATCAAAGAGTAAGATCTAAGTCTGATAAATTCAGATTTTTTTTAAAAAAAGATCATGAACACAAACATACCTGATAATTCATGATGGCACGTAAACACATGATACAGACATGCACGTCATCTTTCTTACTCACTAATCTTGAATTTTTCAAGGTTCTTCTGCTTGGCAAAGTATTATATCTAAAAATAAAAAGGGAAACTTCTATAAAACTATAAATTACTTTTGTAGTATAGGCACATGCACTTAAAAATGGACATTGTTCTCTACCTGTACCTACAGTTCAATGAGGACTGCGGGTCAAAGCACCACTAACTAAACCGTCACCACAAGGCTGTTTCTGTAGGCTATGAGGCCCACACAACTCTGCGTAGTGGTCATCAAATTGTCAGACCAGATACCCACAGAAAAACTCCACCCTGCTCACAGCATGGAACAAATCAGACAATACATGAGCTTGTCAACAATCCAGGTTCTAGTCAGCAGGCCGAGCTAGATGGGCGGAGGTGATTTGTGACAACATGCATGCAAACTGCATTTGTGATCAAGGGTACAAGTTAGCTTATATGTGGACCTCCTATCATCTGACTCAATTTTAAAGCACCATCCCATCATGGTTCTCAGGAACCCCTGCTTTAGAGTTTAAGCCTAGGCAAGGTCCTTCTGAACCTTAAGAGGACGCCAGGAACCCCTGCTTTAGAGTTTAAGCCTAGGCAAGGTCCTTCTGAACCTTAAGAGGACGTAAAATCTAAACAGTATGCAAATGCCTCCACAACCTGATCCCTCACCCAAAGCCTACAGGGCAGCTGAAACCAAGATACGATTATGCTGGCAATCCAAAGGGTTAAGATGCTTCAACATTAGGGTTCATCTGGACACCCTACATTGCTAACCTCTAGATCTCCTCTCTGCAGCTTTCTAAGAGTCTGCAAGTCATCAAGCAGTGACAAAGTAAGATGGAGCAAAGAAGAAGATGACAACATTGAGGGCTTTAGTATGAGCTTTAAACGACTGCTTTAGAGAGGAAACACAGCTAAGTTCTCTGCAACTCCAAGCCTGAAATGAAAGCAAATTTCCAAAGTTGTCAACCACTTTCCCACAGAGTCAGTGACAGAAATGCTCCAAGAAAAAAGCTAGAGGCCTATCTTCTCCTCGAATTAAGTTAATGGAAAAACTTCAAGGAGGGCATGATTAATATTAACTGTTTTGAAAAGTCTCACAGGTGCAGGCTACGAGTTGAAAACTGAATCGACAAGTTTGTCTACAACTGTTCAGCTGAGCAACCTTTTCAATTTATTTTCTACTCAAAAACTATCAAACAGAAAAAAGATGATTCTTTCACATAAGCCTAATGATGAGCCAAGTAAATTTTAGAAAAGCTCCTCGATAAGCCACTTGCTTCTATCTGACTATGAAAAACCTGGTCTGCTTATGCTTGTTTTAAAGAAGAATGCTTTATTTGAGAAATTCCTTCTCTACTTACACTGGGAAATAGTATTTTGGCAGTGGAAGTTGGTCTAATTCAGTTTTGAATGTGAACACAAAGTTAAAAAAACACATTCAGACTTTGGTGTTAGTAAGCTCAATTTCAGAATCTAAAAAAACTTTAAAAGGTGCCACTCTTGGAGTTCCCATCAGGGTGCAGCAGAAACAAATCCGACTAGGAACCATAAGATTTCGGATTTGATCCCTAGCCTTGATCAGTGAGTTAAGGATCTGGTGTTGCCGTGCGCTGTGGTATGGGTCGAAGATGCAGCTCAGATCCCAATTTGCTGTGGCTGTGACATAGGCCAGCAGCTGCAGCTCTGATTTGATCACTGGCCCCAGAAGCTCCATATGCCACACTTGCAGCCCTAAAAAGAAAGAAAGAAAAAAAAAAAGTGTCACTCTGCCATAACCCTGGCCAGAGCAAGACAGCTAAAACAATGATAAGAGGCTTCACAGAGACTGCAGCCTCTTTGAACAGCCACATGACAAGTTGGACTTAAGACTCTTCAATCTTCTTAGTCTATACCCAAACATCTTTCCCTCCTTCTGCCATTCATAATTTTTTTTTTTTTTTTTTTTTTTTTTTTTTTTTTTTGCTTTTTAGGGTTGCACCCGCGGCATATGGAGGTTCCCAGGCTAGGGGTCAAATCAGAGCTGTAGCTGCTGGCCTACGCCACAGCCACAGCCACGCAGGATCCAAGCCGCATCTGCAAGCTATACCACAGCTCACGGCAATGCCAGATCCTTAATCCACTGAGCAAGCCCAGGGATCGAACCTGAATCCTCATGGATGCTAGTCAGATTCATTAAGCCACAGTGGGAACTCCAGTCATCATTTATTTTAACCTCAGGCTTGTGTTTCTTTGGTGGAATCACTTGTTGTGTACATAATAATAAATTAGAGAGGAGTTCTTTCTAACTGTAAGCAATGACTACTAGTGTAAAACAAGTCATCTAAGTTTTTAAAAAAAGGTGTTATCAAGGGCGCTAACTGTCTATTGCTAAAATATATTTATGTGCGGCAGTGACTGCAGAAGATGGACTGGCTAAAGCCAACTAGTCTTTGAGGAAGATGGGACAGCACAGGCACATACTTCTGCATCACTTCCACATAAAGACTAACTATTCCAGCAAGCTGACCAAACTTCCACACTTCATAAGAGATGTACAGTAACATAAAAGGTTTCTTCCTTTTCTTTATTAATCCAGTTCTTCAGCTATATTGTAATAAGACTCTAAGAAAGAAAAATTTCTTTGTCATTACTTACGTTATCTGTGGAACTCTGTAAAAATTGATTATAACATCCTACTTATTAAATAGTAACACAAAAGGCTTGTATTTGTTGTAGCAGGTGATTAATCTCAAATACATTTCCTGGATCAATATTTGAAATGTATTTAATGTGAAATAGCACATGCATACTTATCAAAGTACACAACACATAAGTTGTCAATAAATTTAAACAATGTATTATTTTCATTAAGAACATTCTATGCTTTAAAACAATAGAGCTAAGCTCTTTTCCTTAAATGAATGATATTTAACATTTATTTTTCTCCAATTTTTGGTTTATACAAAAATAGAGTGAAATTTAAAGTCAACAACTGAATTTGTATTTAAAATTACAGCATTACAATAAATTTTAAAACACCACCACAACCAGTAACAACAAAACACTATAGCATTGACAGCTGAAGGAGACCTGTGATTTCATGTGTATCAACCTTTCCTGATATAGATAAGAAAACGGAAGCCCAAAGATGTTCCATCTACAGAGCAAGTAGAAGAAGGGGATGAGACCAGACCCCCAAGTCTCCTCACTGGGATTCAGGGCAGGCACTTTCTACAAGTTGTTTCTCCACTTGATTCATCAACAGTCTATCAGATGATCGTGAGAAAAAGCTGCTGCCTACAACCCTATGTGCCTATGAGTTCCTTGTCAAATGTTCTCATCCCAATAGCATTTTCTGCCTCGGTCCAACACAAGTTTCATTCCTCTACCCCTCCAATGGTTTTACGACACAAGCCTAAGGCTTAGCTGGCTAAGAACAGTAGCATCTTTAGAGCACAGTGGATGGCCCACTTGGTAAGTGATGGTCTCTTTTTACATCCTTTTTTTTTTTTTTTTCTTTTTAGGGTTGCACCTGCGGCATATGGAGGTTCCCAGGCTAGGGGTCTAATCCGGGCTACAGCTGCCGATCTACACCACAGCTCACAGCAACGTGGGATCTGAGCCGTGTCTGTGACCTATACCATAGCTCACAGCAACACTGGATCCTTAACCCACTGAGCGAGGCCAGGGATCAAACCCACAACCTCATGGTTCCTAGTCAGATTCGTTTCTGCTTTGCCATGACAGGAACGCCTAACATCTTTATCTTAAATCACTTATCAAGCAAGTGAGGAATTTTTTAACCTTAGTAGGATGTTTTGCTCTATATACTGGAATTCTTGTTCTAAAAAATTGTCCATTACTGCACCCCCAATGAACGTCATAACTCCTTACCTCAGCAGAACGAAATATTTACAAACAACTGAACTGAGGGTCACCTGAAGTCTCCAAGGCTAGATTTAAGGGGGTGTGCCGTGGGTGAGCATGTACCTTAATTTACTCTTCGGCATGCACATTTTGTGGAATTTGACAACTTACATAATTAGGTATTTGGATTATTTGCTTTAATTATCATCTGAATAACGTAATACCTTTTTCCTTTTTTGGATATGTTTTAAATTCAGCTCCAATGCACAATGTGGATACGATCCAAAGAACACGTACCCGTGGTGCTGGTTTTAACAGATCACCCAAATTGACTCTAAAATACCAACAGAATTAGGACTAACAATTTACTACCTCCATTTTCCACAACAAGGATACCTGGACAAGGTGAGGAACTTAGGAATAACTGGCCTCTAGTGCTCTCCACCCACCACAGGAAATCAAACTAAATCTCATGTTTAAGACCCAAAGTTGTTTTTACTAAGCATCTACTGTTTATGCTAAACTCCACCAAGAGCTAAGGGAAAATGAAAGATGTTGCTTCTGCCACTCTCTAGTTCAGGAAGCATGAGATTGTATCAATACCATTTCTCTACTCTGTCCACACTCAGCTCACCCCTTCTTTTACATGCACATTTTAATGTATAAAATGAATTCAATAGTACTACACACACCTACACAGCACAATACAGTGAGGATAACAGTCATACCCACAAAGAGAACACTTTTTTTGCAAAGCCTCATGCTTAAAATCCTCACATAACCTTTTCTCGATCAACTGACTTAGTTAACGCAGACCTAACTCTTGTTGACTGTCCTTAGGCACATAAAAGTTGGTTTTTGTTCTGTTTTCTTTTTTGTTTTTGTTTTTTTAGGTCTACACCCACAGCTTATAGAAGTTCCCAGGCTAGGGGTCTAATCAGAGCTACAGCTGCAGGCCTACACCAGAGCCACAGCAACCCCAGATCCGAGCTGTGTCTGCAACCTACACCACAGCTCACAGCAACGCCAGATCCTTAACCCACTGAGCGAGGCCAGGGAGCAAACCCGTAAGCTCATGGTTCCTAGTCGGATTCGTTTCTGCTGCACCACGAAGGGAACTCCCTCCATTCATTTTTTAAAAAAATCTGTAGTTTCTTTCTTTCTCTTTTTTTTTTTTTTTTTTTTTTTTTTTTGCCGTTCCTGGGCCAGGGATCAAATCCACACCACGGTAAGTGACAACGCTGAATCCTTAACCTGCTGTACCACCAGGCCAGGGAAACTCCATGTATTTTAAATTTTCTACCATGGATGTACATTATTTCCAAATAAAGAAAAAAAAAACTTGCAGATGCTCTAGGTTTATAGTCATCTAAAGACAAAGCTACCTAGATCATGTGATGACAATCCTTTTCCCACTTTCAAAGATCCAAGTATCATCAGAACAACCAAGCTCTGAAAATCCTATTCCCTGGTGCCACACATGCCCACTGGATGCCCATAAACCTGAACACAACAATTAACAGTTTCCAGAGGAGTTCCCATCATGGCTCAGTGTTAACGAGACTGACTAGTATCCTTGAGGATGCGGGTTTGATCCCTGGTCTTGCTCAGCAGGTTAAGGATCCAGAGTTGCTGTAAGCTGTGGTATAGGTCACAGACGAGGCTTGGATCTGTTTCCAGAGAAAAAAAATGACGGTATGTGATTAGTGCCACAAATGTCTATCAAGTGGATGGTCACAGTGATTCACTTAGGTAGGACTTAAAAAATCACAGCAATGATCTGTCACCAGTTACAAATTCAAACGGCTCAAATGAAACTAGTTATCACAACCAAACATTATATGTGTAAGTACTACTGCGTGGTCATCCTAACCCATGTAAATATGGTGAATCACACAATCTTTAAAACAGAAGATAAGACTGCATCTGGTTCTATGCCACAGCCCTTTAGGCTAAGCAAGCATTGACCATCCTACGTTGGCTTTTTGAATAAGCTTTCCACAAAGACCTGCATTTTAAAGGGATTACATCAGTGACTCAGCGGGAGGTATGGGGTGCTTCTGTGGAGTAACTAATGCCCTTGGCAAGTGTTCCATTACGGAATTACCTATAGTGAAACCAAGTACTAGAGTGTTTTCCTCCTGAAGTTATTATATAACATCATATAAAACAGAGCCACACAGGAGTCTGTCCTCAGTTCACTGCCCCTGTGAAGGCAGCACCAGTTCTCCTGGGGTCTCCAATGGATAAGGAGGCTGATAAGCTCTAGTCTTGCACCATCTACCACGTCTTGAGTGATCCTAGATTTTGTCAACAGCTAACGGTGCATGTCCCTTTCACTGAGACTGAAACTGGCTTCTTCACTAGTTCTCACATCTCAGGGTGCATCACAGCTTAATCTAGAAGGAAGAAGAGAAGCAGAAGAAGGACCAGGGCTTAGAAAGATATCAACTCCATACTGCCCCCTCTCCGTTGCTTAAGGCTAAGAATCTGCACTGTGATTACAAACTAATCATTTTCAAGGATACTGTGGATCTAGAGAGGAAGGGAGGAAAAACAGCACAAGTCCAAATGTCACCAAACTAGCTGTTCTTACTGAGATTCGGTCATTTTTCCTAAATAGATGCTCCCCAGATACTAAAGACTTTAACCCTGAGGGTTGTGAAAAAGTTGATTCTGGCATATTTTGCCTATTTTATCATTGCTTTTATGGATGAGAGCTTCATAAGTATCTGTAATTCACCACTTTCACTGACATTCCACAACAGACATTTAGAGATCATTTCCCGCAGAAGGTATTCATTCTGAATACATGCGACAATTCCTTCAAGTTAAAGGGAATACTAGGAGTTCCCATCATGGTGCAGCAGAAACGAATCTGACTAGGAACCATCAGGTTGCAGGTTCGATCCCTGGCCTCACTTAGTGGGTTAAGGACCCAGCATTGCCATGAGCTGTGGTGTAGGTTGCAGACACAGCTCCGATCTGGCATTGCTGTGGCTGGCAGCTTTTGCTTCAATTTGACTCCTAGCCTGGGAACCTCCATATTCCGTGGGTGTGGCCCTAAAAAGACAATAGACAAAAAAAAAAAAAAAAAAAAAAAAAAGGGAATACTCAAACAAGATGCTGTAACAATTACCTTTATCTGGTGCTGTGGAGCTGATTCTTCAAGAGACATTAGGATCTGAGAACTACCTCAGATTCCAAATAGAAAAACAAGGGATGAGATATTTAGAGAGGGGTTGTAGCCATCCTGAGCACCCTTCCTCCCCTAGATGGGCAGGTAGAACTTTAAGGCTCTGGGTGTGGACACAAAAAAAGGGTTTCCCAGAGGCAGAAACAGTCTGAGTCTAACTTTGGGGGCTCCTGTCATTTTAAGGAAATATAATAGAGAAGGGATATTTAGGAACTCCTTTTTTTTCTTTTTCTTTTTAGGGCTGCACCCACAGCATACGGAGGTTCCCAGGCTAAGAGTCAATTGGGAACTGTAGCCTACGCCACAGCAATGCCAGATCAAGCCGAGTCTGTGACCTACACCACAGCTCGCAACAACGATGGATCCTAACCCACTGAGCAAGGTCCAGGATCGAACCTGCATCCTCATGGCTGCCAGTCAGATTCATTTCCGCTGAGCCACGACAGGAACTCCTAGGACTTCTTCTGATTTCTCAAGAGTTTTCAAGAAATCCTGTTTTGTTTTGTTTTGTTTTTGTCTTTTTGCTATTTCTTTGGGCCGCTCCCGCTGCATATGGAGGTTCCCAGGCTAGGGGTCAAATCGGAGCTGTAGCCACTGGCCTACGCCAGAGCCACAGCAACGCAGGATCCGAGCCGCGTCTGCGACCTACACCACAGCTCACGGCAATGCCGGATCATTAACCCACTGAGCAAGGGCAAGGACCGAACCCGCAACCTCATGGTTCCTAGTCGGATTCGTTAACCACTGCGCCACGACGGGAACTCCAAGAAATCCTGTTTTTTGAGAGGTCATTTGGACAGATACACCACCAAATTTCTCAGGCCCTCTTCTCCTTCAACTTTGAGAACTGTCTGCTATCTTGTCAAGCACTGAGTGAAAACTAAATGTTAGCCTCATGTTCAAAGATAAGACATGATCTTGGAAGAGCTGCCAGGTAGAATTCACCAAGTTCTGTGAATGTGAAAAGAAACAGATGCCAAAACTGACTTAAGATCAAAACTAAAGAGAAATGATTCCAACCGCTTGTATTAATTTTATACACCAGTTGTTATAAATTACATGAAATAATAATAAATGAAGATGTTATAGTCAATGCCAGTGGGAGTAAAAGCATAAACAACTAAGAAATTTTTGCAGATATCTTTTTTTTTAAGGGCTGCATGTGCAGCATATGGAAGTTCCCAGGATAGGGATGGAATTGGAGCTACCGCTGCCAGCCTATGCCATAGCCAATGCTGGATCCGAGCCAATTCTGTGACCTACTGTGCAGCTTGTAGCAATGCCAGATCCTTAACCCACTGAACAAGGCCAGGGATCAAACCCGCATTAAATACTAGTTGGGTTCATTACTGCTGAGCCACAACAGGAACTCCGCCAAGTATCTTTTAAGAAACCTATATAACATGTCCTGTTTAGCACTAGAGTGACAACTGGGCCTGCCACCTACTGCATACATGGCAATCAATCTGCCAGGAGCAAATAGTGAGGCCCTCCACCTGCACAGCACTGGCAGCAGGTGCTATGCAGAAAAAGGCTATTTTTGTTTTGAAAGCATGTCAGAATAACTGATTAGTGAGATCCAACCAGTCAACTTCTTCTAATAAATGTCATGGCAACTAAAACCTACATTTTTGACTCCAGAAGGCCAGAAGAATGGCAAGGTCAGCAAAGGAAACCTGGGGAAGTAGCTCTCTTGGATCTGCTTGATCACAGGTTAGATACACAAGAATTTCTCTTGCCAGGTACATGTTCATAGCCTGAATCACATACGATGTTCATTAGAGTTCTGGTTAGAACCATGTTTTGCTGTCCTTAAACCATTATTCGTAAGCAAGTCTAAAAGGAAAGCTACAGTAATTTTCAACTAATTTCTTATGTTTAAGAACACAACAGGTAAGTGGGCACACATCAAACTAAAACGCTTCTGCATAGTAAAGGAAATAGTGAAAGGGTAACCTACAGAATGAGGGAAAGTATTTGCAAGCCATGTATCTGATAAGTGGTTAATATCAAAAATATGTGAGAAACTCCTACAAATCAACAGCAAAAGCAAATAAAATAAATAACCCAATTAAAATGAGCAAAGGACTTGAACAGACATCTCTCCAAAGAATACAAATGGTCAACAGCTATACGAAAACGCTCACTAAACACGAGGGAAATGCAAATGAAGACCGCAATGAGACAGGACTTCATGCCTGTCAAGATGGCCACTATAAACAACAACAACAACAAAAACCAAATAAAACAAGTGCCAGCAAGATCGTGCATGAATTAAAACATATGCACACTGTTGGTGGGAATGTAAATTGTACAGCTACTATGGAAAATAGTATGGAGGCTCCTCCAACAAAAAACAAACTTCTATATGTAATGATCCAGCAAACTGACCTCTGGGTATTTACCCAAAAAGAACTGAAATTGGAATCTTGAAGAGGTATCTACATTCACCTATTCCTTGTAGCCTTATTCACAATGTCCAAGATAGACCTCAATGTCCATCCATGGATGGATGGATAAATACAGATAAAATACAGTTTAAAAAATACTAATGATGTGGCATGATAGAAGTGTTAGCTGATGCTACGGTAGTAATCACTGAACCACAGAAAGGTATCAAATCAACACATTGTACATCTTGAACTTACACAGTATTACATAAAAACTTTATCTCCAATAAAAAATTAAATTAGCATTACATAGTCACATGCAAAAGATTAAAGCCATGAAAAACAAAGAAAAGGTGAGGAACTGTGGCAAGTTCAAGGACACTACACAGACACAATTAAGTACAATGAGTGATCCTGAGATAAGTGATGAAACTAAACAGCCTGGACTAAAAACTGTGTCGATGTTAAAAAGTTCTGATTTTAGGAGTTTCTGCTGTGGCACAGTGGGTTAAGAAAACGACTATAGCAGCTCAGGTCTCTGCGGAGTCATGGGTTCAATCCCTGGCCCAGTGCAGTGGGTTAAAGGATCTGGCATTGGTATAGGTATACCATGCTGTGGTAGAGGTAGCAGTTGGGGCTCAGATTCAATCCCTGAACCAGGAACTTCCATATACCACAGGTGCAACCATAAAGTAAAAAAAAAGTTCTCATTTTAAGTAATTGTACCACGGTTACAAAAGAGCATGAGTTGTTCTTAGGATATCTATTCTAAAATAATTAGGTATAAAAGGGCATGATTCTGTAACCTATTCTGAAACGGTTAAAAGGCATGTAGGTTTACAGAACAAATGCGCAAATTTAGGGACAAAATATTAAAACAATTATTGAAATCTGTATAAAGAGAGCATAAAAGAGATCATTGTATTATTCTTGCTTTTTTCAAGTTTTTAATATCAAAATTAAAACTTACAAAAAAATAACAAAAAAAGTGAAGTAAATACACACTGCAGTATTATTCAGCCTTCAGCTAAAGGAAATCCAATGTGCAATAACACAAATGAACCTTGAGGACGTTATGCTAAGTGAAATAAGCCATTCACAGAAGGACAAACGTTGTATGATACTATTTATATGAGTTATCTGAAATAGTCAAACTCATAAAAGCAGAGAGTAGAATGGTGGTTGCCAGGGGCTGACAAGAGGGCAAAATGGAGGGTTGCTAATTAATAGCTATCAAGTTTCAGTTATACAAGGCAAGTTAGTTCTAGAGATCTGCTAGAGCACCTTGCTTGTAGCCAGTAACACTGTATTATATACCTAAAAATTAACATATATACACCACAACACATAAAACAGATAAACAACGAAGACCTACTGTACAGCACAGATGGTAGATCACATGATAAGGTTTTGCCAAAACAAAAACAAAAAAATAAAAGCAATGGTTTAAAAAAAACGGGCGATAACCTAAAAATGAATGGTAGGGAAGCAACCTAAATGTCTATTGACAGAGGAGTGGATAAAGAAGGTGTACATGTATACAATGTACGAATCCTACCCACCCATAAAAAGAATGAAATAATGCCATTTTCAGCAACATGGATGGACTTAGAAATTATTATACCAAGTAAGCCAGATAGAGAAGGACAAATGATCATATGATATCACTTACGCAGAATCTAAAAAAAAAAAAAAAAAAAAAAAAAAAAAAAAATGATACAAATAAACTTATTTTCAAAACAGAAAGAGACTCACAGACATAGAAATCAAATTTATGGTTACCAAAGGGGAAATGGAGGAGAGAGAAATTAGGAGTTTGAAATTAACATATACACACCACGACACATAAAACAGATAAACAAGGAAGACCTACTGTATAGCACAGGGAACTCTACTCAATACCTTGTAATAACCTATATGGAAAAATAATCTGAAAAAGAATAGAAATATATATATGTATAACTGAAATCACTATTCTGTATACCTGAAACTAACACAACATGATAAATCAACTATACTTCAATAAAAAAAAGATAAATAATGTGTCTCTGATAATTCTGGGTGTACAGGAGAAAGACCTACTCCTGACCAAAAGCTAGATGTGATCACATCCTGAATTTGTTTAGAGAGCTGCCTCTGCAAAGCACCAAGCACCTAGTCAACACCAAATGTTCACCCAGTGATGCCCTGAAAAAAGTCTGATCACCTATTTCTTGTCTTGACAGCATATACTTACTTCTAGACATATTCTTGCACATGAGTTTTACATATGTCTGCCTCTCCCTCTAAGCTTGTATTAACCAAGCACCATACATTACTGCAGAATCTTGAATGAGTGTTACCTGGACTGACTTAAGCAAGTTTTCTCAGAGCCTAGCAAGGTTTCCAAAAATCTTCTGTTGAGTCTCCATGCCAACATTTGTGAAATTTCTAATATCTAGGTTCTAATGGCAACAGGAAAAAGACAAGCTATATATATTTTTTCCTCTTACAAAAAGTATCTTCAAATGGTCTAACTATTCAGATAAACTAATATCTTTGTATAAACAAAGATTACTAATTAGAACTCCCTTGGAAGCTAATATAAAGGTTCAGCCCAATCATAATGCAATGCCAACCGAGTATGTCACATCTTTTGGCATAACGGTACTAGTCCTTTATGACTCCAAGGTCTGGGTTCATAGAACTTTACCAAGATTTGGGGTTTTAGGTTGTTCCTCCCTTATCCATCAGGCATGACATCACCTGAGCATATTTTTTTCCTATCAATTAAACCACAAAATATATAATGCTTAAAAAAAAAATGAACCAAGCACTTGTCTGCCTATATGGCCAAATAAATAGTTGAAATAGCTGAATCCAGAGTTTAAAGTCAGGGATAAAGAGAAACAGAGAGATGGGGGGAGGGGGAAATACACAAAATTCCTAAAGAAACTTTTTCTTTTTAATCAGTTATTGAAATTTCCTATTCATCTGTATTTCCCATTAGAAGACCTGGTGACAGCTAAAACAGAACCTGTAAATCAAAAGATCTCAATACATGCTTTCTGAATGGAATAAATGAATCGGCAGGGACCAAACCTTCGTATGAATTAGTCTAAATGTTCTGATTTTCAATGATATTCCTTTTGCCAAAGGCATTTGCTCTGGAGTGCCTAATTAATCAGGATATACCCTTAGGCGAAAAGTGTCCAAGTTTCCTTGAAACCATTCAACTCCTATGACCTTTCAATAGAAATATTTCTATGTTCATCCCAACTGGGACCCCTTCAATTTTTATTAAGCCTTTAATAAGTCATTGTCAATGAGCTAAAATGACAACTCCACAGCTGGCCTTCAAAACAGTACATAAACTGACTCTAACAAGCTACTTCCAGCCAGACTCATCTCTTCACTGTTTTCTAAACAAACCAGGTAATCTCACCACCAACCCACTGCTCATTCCACTCTCCCCCACGCCTAACCACTCCTCCCAGCCTTCCTTGGGGTTGTTTCACATGTAGACAAAGTCTCATGACTCTTCCTTAGGTTTGCTTGTTCCTAGCCTCTAAGGTTCCATATCACTAGTTGTGGCTATACACATGGGATACACAACATGTGACAGTATATATGTGCATGAACACACATGTGCACACACACTTATTTCTCAATCAAATTGTACATAGGGAGTTCCCTCGGTGGCTCAGCGGTTAACGAACCCAACTAGGATCCATGAGGACTCAGTTTCGATCCCTGGCCTCGGTCAGTGGGTTAAGGATCCAGCATTGCCATGAGCTACGGTTTACGTCACAGACGAGGCTCAGATCTCGCGCTGCTGTGGCTGTAGCTCCAATTAGACCTCTAGCCTGGGAACTTTCATATGTCACTAGTATGGCCCTAAAAAGAAAACAACAACAACAACAACAACTGTATATAAAGACACTGTGACCCAGTGGAAAAAAGTCAGAAGACTTTCATTTCAACTCCTGGCTCTGTTACTTACTATGATAACTGTGAATAATTTCTCAGAGCCTCAGCCTCCTCATCTATAAAATGTGGCTAATAACTCTTGAACACTTCCCAAATATTTCAGGAAGATATCATGATGTAAGTATGAAAAAGCCCTTTATCCGTCACAAATCATATCCAAATATATTATTCAATACATCGTTCTGTATCCTTAGCACTTGGTGAAGCACCCTCCACATAGTAAGTATGCAATCTTGCCAATGAAGGTACTAGACCATAGCTATGGGAAATTGCTTCAGTATTTTCCTCAATCCTATAGTTAAAACTTGCTGACTACTCACTGTAGTGCCAGGTTCTTTATAGGAATTGTTAATTAATTATTTTATATATATACATATATACATATACATACATATATATGTGTGTGTGTGTCTTTTGAGGGCTGCACCCATGGCATATGGAGGTTCCTAGTCTAGGGGTTTAATCAGAGTTGTAGCCCCCAGCCTAGGCCAGAGCCACAGCAACACCAGATCCAAGCCAAGTCTGCGACCTACACCACAGCTCATGGCAACATAGGATCCTTGACCCACTGAGCGAGGCCAGGGATCGAACACACAACCTCATGGTTCCTAGTCAGATTCGTTGCCTCTGCGCCATGACAGGAGCTCCAAAGGAATTGTTAATTTAATCTCACAACAGGTGAGGCAGGTCCTAGATGCGATCTGAGAATCTGTGAGACAGATCCCCAGTCAAGCACGGCCAAGTGACTTGTTTTTCCATTTCCACATAGCCTCTTTCAGTCAGTTTTCTATTGGAGGAAAGACCCAATAAAGATATGGAATAAGTGAGGTCAGTCTCTCTCACAGTGAAAAATACCTGACAAATCTCCTGGTTCAGTGGACCCACAAGCTGGAATTAAAACTGTCACCTGTTCGTTAGCAAGGTCATTACAATAAATTCTGAGCTGAGGATCTGGATGTACATTCTTAACCCAAGTACATTTTTTCTCTTTTACGACACCACATAAGAAAGAAATGAAAAAATCTGAAACACAACAACCTAACACCTTCATTTGTTTCTGCTTACAAATGTGCTGAAAAGGAAAAGTGAGAATTTGTAGTTACAGATTATTTTTGGAAAGTCTAGAGATTTAGAAAAGTTGTAAGATGTTATAGATGGTCATTGCATTTTCTGCAGCCTTGGTTCTTCAGATCAACAGTCTAGCAGGTTAAGGAATGTCTTCAACAGTTCTCCTCCCTCAGAATTCAAACTCAGGGGTTGCCTACAATGATTGCCACATCATTCATCATTCTTTTTTTCTGCCACTCTTTCATAGTATCTTCTCTCCTTTTAAATTGTTAATGAAAATTGTAATCAGCATCTGCCATTTCATCTAGTGAACAAAGAAAATTCAAGTCTTGAGAATAACTTTTTTAAGCTACTAAGTGATTAAGGATCTGGTATTATCACTGTTATAACTTGAGTCATTGCTGTGGCTTGGATTCAATCCCTAGCCCAGGAACTTAAGCATGTTGTGGGTATGGCCAAAAAAAAAAATTTTTTTTTTTCCTTCATCGTTTTTCCCCTTGGCAGCTAGGGCCAATTCTTCAAGATCTTTCCATAGGGAAAATTTAGAACAAAGTTAAAGGGAAGGAATACATGTAGAATAAAATATAGACTACAGTTCTCACTCATGAAAACTATACAAGATCTGAGTTGATTTTGTAGTTTGAAGGGAGAAAAAGAAAGGGGAAATAATGAACATTTCCGAAATTATATTCCTAATTTATAGAAGCTGGAGAATGAACAAAATAGAGATGCATCTCCTTGTTGGGACTCAAGATAAAAGTGCTTTAGCTTTCAATTATAGAATTCAAAGACATTTTTAATGTGACACTATAATGGTTTACGAGGTTAGGTGATCTTCTTCCCTCAACAATTAAAATTCAAGGTAAGGAGTTCCTATTGTGGCTCAGCACGTTAAGAACTAATATAGTCTCCATGAGCATGTGGGTTCAATCCCTGGCATTGCTCAGTGAGTTAAAGACACGGCATTGCCATGGCCGTGGCGTAGGCTTGCAGCTGTAGCTCTGATTCAACTCCCAGCCCAGGAACTTCCATATGCCATATGTGTGGCCATTTTTAAAAAAAGAAAAAATCAAGGTGAAATTAATACTGCAGAAATAAAAACTTATAAAAGCTTGAAAGATCTCAAATCTTTTAAGATACCACTTACTTTATAAGCAAACTGGTATAGAGTCGGTGTTCCCATATCTTTAAATAGGATCACTATTACAAAGAGATCAGGAAAACTACTATAAACAGGAGTGTCTATTTCAGCGAAGGCCAATGAAGCACATGGGCCGTTAGCCCATACCAGGAAATAGGTCTGCAGGAAGGTGCTAACTGCTTAGAGAATGAAGTCTTGGAGCTGGGCCGCTAGTACCTCCCAACAAAGAGTTGGACTAAATGATATCTGAGATGCCGTCCAGATTCCAGATTTTCAGTTTCTACTAATGATTCTATTCTCCCTCAAATGAACCGGACACAAAACTTCCTCTCTTTTTTTTTTAAGCACTTTGAGCACCCAGTCAATTTGAGAATGTCCTCATACCTGGCCTGTGCTCTGTGTTCTAAGTTTTGAGCACCTCATGTGGTAGGCCTCAGCAATCTTTTCCTCCAATCAACATCCAGGACACTCACCACACCCCATATACCTGAAGAGATGTACCACCTCACATGACTTCCCATTCTACTGCCTACCAGATAAAAGTCGAATTCTGAAGTTGAAGGGTTTTTGTTTTTTTTTTCTTTTTATGGCCTCACCTGCGGCATATGGAAGTTTCCAGGCTAGGGGTTGAATCAGAGCTGCAGCTGCTGGCCTACACCACAGCTCACGGCAATGCCAGATCCCCTAACCACAACATCCTTAAAATTTTTAAACTTTTAAGTGGTTTTCCTGCATCTGAATTAATGCAACCTTTGTCCTCAAAAATCTACTGTGCACAGATATGTGTATATAGTATCATTTAATTTAGCTAGACCTGTAGCCGCATTAATAGAAATCTATCTTAACTGAAGGCACGCCAGACCCTAAGCTTATTCTCATAAGGCACATTTTAGGATTCTACCACATAGATGAACATTTTCATTTCTGGCCAACCTCACAAATTTATGATAAAACAGAATCTAATAGTTGATATAAGTCCAGGTGAATGTCGTGTCATAAAATGTTTAATCATCTTTTTTTTTTTTGGTCTTTTTAGGGCCACACCCACAGCATATGGAAGTTCCCGGGCTAGGGGTTGAATTGGAGCTACAGCTGCCAGCCTAAGCCACAGCCACAGCCACGTTGGATCTGAGCCACATTTGCGACCTACACCACAGCTCACGGCAAGACCAGATCCATAACCCACTGAGTGAGGTCAGGGATCAAACCCTCATCTTCATAGATACTAATTGGGTTCATTACTGCTAAGCCATGATGCAAACTCCTAATCATCTATTTTAAATAATGAAAAAATAAAGTCTAAATACAAAGAGGAGAGTGTGCATCATTAGAATTTTCTTTAAAAACAGAGCATTTTCCTTTTCTTTAATCAAGCTCCATTTATAAAGTATTTTACATTTCTTGAACTTTTGTTTCTTCCTTTAAGTTTACTTTTACCGGAGTTCCCATCGTGGCGCAGTGGTTAACAAATCCAACTAGGAACCATGAGGTTGTGGGTTTGATCCCTGGCCTTGCTCAGTGGGTTAACGATCCAGTGTTGCTGTGAGCTGTGGTGTAGGTTGCAGATGCAGCTCGGATCCTGCGTTGCTGTGGCTCTGGCGTTGGCTGGCAGCTACAGCTCCGATTTGGGAACCTCCATATGCCGCTGGAGCAGCCCAAGAAATGGCAAAAAGACCCAAAAAAAAAAAAAAAAAAAAAGTTTACTTTTACCAAGTGATATAGGATATGATGACTGAATCTACATTATTAAGGAGGATAGAGATGAGGAAACTAAAATCTATATTTGGATACAGAAGACCAATACTAAGCAAACAAAGCTACCCAAATAATTTGTCTCTACAGAACATGACCTAGTATCCTTTTTTCCTTAAAATAAAACAAAAAACCCAAACCCTATACTATTAATAAAAATGTAGTGTATCTTAAAGGTTCAAATTCTTAAAATGAAGAATCATAGTATGATAACAGTGTATCAAAGTTTAAAAGGCACTGAGCTTTATCCCAGTATGGAGTGCCAGTACGAGGCCATGGGATTTTCATATTATAACATGGAGAACAGTTCCCGTGCTCTGCCACCTCGCACTACAGGCTCTACCGGGTGTCATTTTTACCCATGACTTAATCGATTTTCCGGTTTGAAGCCTCATCATCAGTGTGTAAACTGAAGCTGCTCCAGAGGCCACTGGGAAAGAAGCAGCTCTAGTGAGTGGCATTTGACCTGAAGATACTCAGGCAGAGAAACCAATCTAGTGGAGATGTAAGAGGCGAATGGAACTGGAGGAAGAGGAGACAGGAGGACCAGAGAGGACAAGGCAGAGGAGGAGGAGACGATCAGAAATGAGGTGGCAGAATGAAAAAGGCAGCCAACGAAAAGATAAAAATTGAAGGAAGTGCAGGAAGCAGAGAAAGAAAAGGGAAGCGAGGGAGGAGGAGGAGGAGAAAACAACGTGAACAATCTTTGGGTTTACGAAAAGCAGCATGCACCCTATGCCTGTACTTCTGAGTGCTGCTTTTAGAAGTCAGAAAGTCAGAGGTACTATCAAATGACCAAATACAGAATTCGAATAGATGCACACACAGCTGGATTATCATTGATACACACTGTTTAAAATCAAAAACAAGGCGTTCCCATCATGGCTCAGCAGAAATGAATCTGACTGGGACCCATAAGGACACAGGTCCAATCCCTGGCCTCGCTCGATGGGTTAAAGATCTGGCGTTGGCATGAGCTGTGGTGTAGGTCAAAGATGCGGCTCCAATCCTGCGTTGCTGTAGTGTAGGCCAGCAGCCACAGCTCCCATTTGACCCCTAGCCTGGGAACCTCCACATGCTGTGAATGTAGCCCTAAAAAAACAATACATACATACATACAAACAATCAAAAACAAAAACCCAAGCTTCAGGGCCAACAAGTGGCATGAAAGTTACTGTTATTCTGGTTTTCCTGAGGTGCTAAAGCCCATGAAAGAGTCAAAGGAAGTACCCATGTTCCATTCCTGAACTTGAAACTGTTTAAACACACAGAAGAATGTGATGCTGGTTTCTTAGTTGTTCATCTTCGAGCACACCTGCCAACCAGAAATGTCACACAGTTCCTGAGTTTCTCTAAATATTTCCATCACGTCTCTTTCTATACTTTGGGTCTTTCCCCCCCCCCCTTTTTTTTTCTCCCAATTTAAAATGAATTCTAGTGGGATCTACCTTAAATCAACTATGAGGCAAATCAGGCTGATCACTAATGTCACTGTACAATGGTGTCCAGGGTTCAGGATCACAACTGTCTTGGGACCTGGGGTGTTTCTTCTGTTGTCCTGACTCTTCTACTCTACCAGAGACAATGTACTCTCAATGAACAGTCTTCAACAGTTTGAACAGAGACATAATTCATTATTAATCAGCAAAAAGGAGTCTTGTTAAGGTGGTAGCTGGCCAACACAATACTTTCCAGGTAAGAAATGATGGAAAAGTTAGAACATACTTTGTCAATTAAATTCCTTACACATAATTACAGCTACACTAATGTTAAGAATTTCCATTCAAGTTACAAGGTGATTAGGGAATTCTTCAGTATAATTGGCCTTCCTTCAACTTCCCAATCAGCCCACATATTCCTCTGTCCCTGTGTAAAGTCGATGCAGACTAGTAGGTTATACGACCCTTGCCCTATTGCAAATACCACGAGATGAACTGAAACGTTGTTCTTCATTATTACTGAATCATTGGAAAGCCACTAATATTTCTGGCATTTCCAATCAAGGAAAATCTGAATGGTTGATAGGAAGACTTTAACTTTCCACAACCAAAAAATTCCAATCGTCAAAGGGACAAGAGGTAATAAAAAAGCTAACAGGAGTTCCCTTTGTGGCTCAGTGCTTAACAAATCCGACTAGGATCCACGAGAATGTGGGTTCGATCTCTGGCTTTGCTCAGTGGGTCAAGGATCTGGTGTTGCTGCAGCTGTTGTGGAGGCCGGCAGCTGCAGCTCTGATTCAGCCTCTAGCCTGGGAACCTCCATATGCCATGAGTGCAGCCCTAAAAAGCAGAGAGCAAATGCAAAAGGTCTGAAAGCCACACACTCACTGATTTGACACACAGACTCTACTACAGTGATCCAATACCCAGAGGGCTCTTAAACACTCTCAGGAACAATGAAAACTTGCCAGATCAAGCCTGAAATAAGTGAGAGAAAACTGCCAAGGTACAAAGAGCAAGCAACATTTGGAAATGAGGGGCTTACTAATAAACATTTTTATTAAACACTTGGAACACAGAATCCTTTAGAAACTTGCTTTAGGTGATAACTCTTATCTTGGCAGGCAGGAGTTTTGATTTACCCACCCACACATATTGACTCTAAGTACAGTGTCTAGCAAATGATAAAAGCTCAAAAATATTTTTCAGTCAATGGTTGTAGGTACGAGTCAATGAACAACCTTGGGGCATAATTATTACCCCCATTAGTAATACAGGTGGTCATCCCCCATCTTCCCTTAGCACAGCGGTATTTCAGCCAGGAAAGACTGGAGAGGAATCCTTAGGAGGAAATAGAAGGTTGACAACTGAGAGCACACCTGACCAAAGCAACATTTGATGCTTAAAGGCATCTCATTAATAGAAATGATCACTACAGAATCCTGAGCCTATGACCAAGAACACACCCCACAGAACACACACCTGAGCTACCACCGGAGGAAAGGAGGAGGGGAATAGGGTTTGAAGAGCAAAGTTCTTGATATTCTCAGACCTCAATGTGCTGCCTCTACCCAAGAATCAGAGCCTAAATGAGGATGTCAGTATCTCCCTACTTTCAGAAACTTATCTGCTGATGGAGACTATTTACTCTGTTGGATTGTTTGGCAGCAACATTTTCTTTCTGGCTGAAACGAAGGCACGGTATTTGCAGTAAGCTATTTAAAGCCCTTGAGTATTGCTCAAGGGATGGTCCCATGAACTCCCAAAGAAACTTGCACTTGGAATCCTTGACAACAATGCAACTGCTCTGGGGCAAGGTAAGCGCAATACAAGACCCATGATGCCCCAGAGAAGCAAAGGACCCCCGCTGTCCTGGCACAGCCAACCATGCCTGCCCCTCTCTGAAATCAAGGCACTCACCGCAGTGCAGAGTGTCTTCCAGAGCGGGACGCACTGCTGCCCACGGGGGAAGGCAGGTTACTTCCTCTGTGCAGATCCTCAATGGACCGACTCCAGGGCTTTGATTTGTCCACCGAGCTCTCCACCGTGCTTTCCACGCTTTCAAAGTCAAAACTAAAACAAGAGAGAAACACCACTCGAGACTTAACAATTCACATTCATACAGATACACAGACGTGCATAACTTGCTCTTTCCTAGTACACACATGCACCTTAATATGGGGAGTTTTTGCAAACAAAGAAAACTGAAAAGGAAATATAGCAAATTTTCACAGACCGAGTGTTAGCTTTGAAAATACAGAATGACAAACAGGGATGGGTTACTTGCCAACTTACCGATTACTAACAAGCTATGGTGGGGGGGTGGAGATCTTAGAGCTGTCTTCGTTTTGCTTTACCAAGTCAGTATGTTAGGCTCATACTAATTTATTCCTAACCCATCAATTTTCACCGAGCATTTTCTCCTAGTGTGTTGGCAAGTGTACTTTTCCAACCATATGTGATACATTACTTGCAAAGTTATGAATTTGCTTTGATTTTGGAATCTCTTCCCAATGCGGTGCTCTTTAAAGTAGGACTGTTGTTTCTCTGACATTTTTTGAGGTTATTACTCATGTTAACCATGTTAGAATAAATGGCAAGTTAAATTGCTCATTCTTGTATAATTTTAGGAACAAATTTTTAAACAGACAGGCCTTTGTGTTCTATGCATTCTTCCCCTTCCAAAGCCAGTAGCTCTGCATTATTCAAAAAATATTCTATCAACTCTCTCTACCCAGAGTTCCACCAAGCAACACCTGATCAGATAGAGAATAAACAGAATGCAGCTATAATTAATATCATCTGGAAGATTTTGGAGGCTATCATGGAAGAAACATCAACAATACATACTGGCAATAATAACTATGACTTTTTATATGAGTATGTCGGCCAAAATAAAGCATTTGGTTAGAACAACCATCTGTGAACGAGGTGATGCTTTCCACCTATTAAATACTAATCCAGATGACAGAGACTGAGGTAGAAAGTCACTGAATGGGTCTAACAATTTTGTCAAGCCTTAGGAAGCAGAAAAGAGGTAGAACTGAGGAATCAAACAGATTCTAAGAACGAAAAATTGAAGCCCTCGCTTGATGCTGGAAAAGGTAAGGCTAGGGGGAGTCCTAAATCTCTCATGTCATTACCACTCTTGCCAAGTCTCCCTGCAGCCCCCTTGTGTTCCTTACACCCCTCTCAGCTCAACCCCAGCTCTCACTGAGCAGAAAAAGGAAACATGCCCCTTGGGAAGCTTCTGTGTTAAGGATGGCGCGTGGGTCTGTTGTTTCCTATTATATGGGCTAGAAAGGTGTCACATGCCAAAATAGTCAAGACGGTTTTTTTCAGCCCATTTAGTTTCAAGAAGAACATAAATTATGCACCTATATATAACTTTTCAACCAATTAAGGCAAAACAAAAGCAAAACAAATCATCAAAGAATGTAAAGCTAATGGGGAAAAAAACAAGAAAGGTAGACAATTAGGAACCCAAACCTCTGATTTCCAATTTTTGTTTTCTTTGCTCTTAGCCTGAGGACTGGAAGAACTCCCTCACAGACATACTATCTTTTCCTGTTGGTCTAATGGGAAGGTGCACGTGGGAAAGCTGATTCACATGCTCTATTGCGACTGAGGTAAAGGTTTGATTACAGCAAACCTATTACAGACCACGTGCAACTCTTTTCCATTATTCCTGGAGCTTCTTGGCTGTCTCTTAATTCCCTACTAAATATTCCTACGGATTGTAAAATACGCAGCAGGATAATACTACTATTCTGTCTTGTCGTATAACATGAAGTGTAAGGGGGATAAGCAGGTTTTGATGTGATGGAGGGAGAATAAGGAACGACCTTTGGAAGCGTATGCTATAAAAACTAGAATTATTTATTTCAGAGGACAATTTCTCAGGAAGATAAGAACGTATCTGTTGGTTTTTCTTACTCTGTTCCATCTAATATACAAGAGTTATCAAAACAGAAACTCATTAAACCAGTTTCAGTTAACCCTTTAGTTTCCACACCTATGAGGTAGGAATAATCATAGCTTTCTCTTCACAAATTCTCAAGAAAGTGATAAGGATTTTAAGATAATATCGGGTTAGATCTCAGGACTTTCTTAAAGTGGGGCAACATAAAAAAACAAGTCACTGCTTTGAAAAGAAGAGTGGAGAAGGAAAAAAAAAAAAAAACACCACCTGGGCCAAAAAATGTCCTCCTGTCAAATTAAAAACACAGTATTCTTTCCTCAGTCTGTGCGTGGGAGAGTGTATCTGTGAACACTGGAATAGGTTTTGATTAGTGGAGGAAATGTGGAGAAGAGAATGTTTCATTCGAATATACACTTTTCATTCCTATTGTAAATCTTTCCAGAAGCCTAGCAAATGAGAATATTTTACGTTCAAAAGCAAGGTGAAATAAATGAATTATTTTCTTGCTCTGTCCCATTTCTCCCCCTTCCCCTTATGGAGGGGAAATCAAAACAGTACCAGTACATAAAGTAAAAAGGGAAAGCCTCTTGCTCACCCTACTTCCTCCACTCCCACTATGCTTGGTATCTGTTTCTGCCACAGCAACACAGACTCTCAGCCATGTCTGTGACGTACACCACAGCTCATAGCAGCCAAGTACTTAACCCACTGAGCAAGGCCAGGGATCGAACCCACATCCTCATGGATACTAGTTAGATGTATTATGACTGAGCCACAATGGGAACTCCAAGTTGTTGTTGTTGTTTTAAATAAAAAGGGAATCACTCTTTTGTACTTGCTTTTATCCACTCAACAATATATCATATATCTCTTCCAGTAATTGCTAGATTATTCTACCATATGGGTATACGTAACCTGAGCACTAGAAAGCAATTCTTTTTGAAATAAGGACTTTTCTAAGGGTGACTTTACTCCCCTGTTTCATTTTTGCCCTTAAAAGCATTCTAGTAACAATTATGTGATTTGCCTTTAGTTACTCAAATAGAAACAAACCTCCTTAAACCTTACCACATCTGCTTCACGTTTCTCCCTCAGTGTGGTATCCAATTTTACCACCAAGCTGCATCTTCTGTGACCACATAAAATTTAAAAAGAAACAGGCCAAGTTTTACTTACGTTACTGCATACTGTGCAAATGATAGATATTCCACTAGGACATCAAGACCTTTGTTTTCTTCATTCAGAAACTCTCTGACCCATCTGTTAAAAAAAAAAAAAATTATTGGCAAAGTTCACCACATGCTCTACCATGAAAAGGACACAGTGAAAACTTGTTTGTCCACCAGAAACATTCATTGCCTGAAAAGAAACTATGGAGAAGGGCCTAGACTGTATCCCAGGAGGTGGGAGCTTTGAGCTACAGCAACCAAGAAAACCACAGCATTTCAATGTGTGCGACTAGTGGGCAAAAGGCATATGTACATGTGTGCCTTCCGTGTATCTTACTGCTTAGGAGACTCAACCTATAATATAGGAACTTGCTAAAAAAGGAACTTGCTAAATGTACTTTTTCCACCATCAGTGATCCATACCCTGCTTGTTTAAGGAGCCAAGTCTGCACGGGGAATCAGGCAGACAAGGGACATGACGACATAACCACCGAAATCCAGGCCTGATTCCAAATCCACATTCAACCCCTTGGCACACTAAGCTGGAGAAAACATTCCACTAGCCAATGAGAGACCAGTGTTTATGGGCTTCTGGAAATTCAATAGGGGTAATGATTTGCTTAATTTTTTCCATGAATGTTAAAACCTTTGCAAAAATTCGCAGGCACCGCGCACCATTATCCAAGCTGAGACGTGACTTTTAAAAATTCATTTTAAGATCATCCACCGGACATTTGGATGGTGAATCTGAATACAGATCACTGAGCAGTTTGACACAATTTTATTTGTTCTTCACAACAACTCCTAGATGAAGCAGAGTGATCAAATAGAATGAACCTTTGGGTACTGAGTATCAGCACCTGTTAACAGAGTTCCTCCAGGACACCCACCTTCAAAAACATGTGACACCCCGTTAAGCCTTCCCCTATGTTTGAAGCTCCAACTAGTGATGAGTAAAACGTTATACTATCACAGAAATGAATCTTGGAGTGCATCTGCCAACAGCATTCCACAGTGGTTGCCTTCCTCCGTGAACACCGAGCCAACAAGGTCCACCAGCTATGGATGGACGATGGCTACTATGGAAACCAGTTCTGAGACCTATTGGAACAGTGGGACAATTCTACTGTCTTTACCGTCCATTGACTTTTTGCCCTAAAGGGGAAAAAAAAAAAAAATCAGATCTCCTATCAGGACTCAGAATGCCTCGTCTTCATCTATTGTTTATAGGGGGACTTTTCTGTTTGTTTTATCCTCAAGCTCAGCCTTTCGAGTCTTAACTGCATAATGCGTAGTTTCAGAAGACGGTAAAGTGGAAAAAGTAGACCGCTTGCCTCATATTTCCCCCCAAGTGCCTCAGGCAGGCTATCACAAATATATGTACTTAACAGAGCCACGTGTAAGCATATAATATTTAATCTAAAAGTGTCCTAGAGTGGAAACACTGGCAAAGAAAACACTACCTGTTGGGTCTTACAAAGTGGCTTTGTTATGGAATTTCCCAGAACGACAGGGGCTGGCGACTAGTAGAAGCTGAAGTTTCATTTCAAAACAACCACATACATGATCTCACAGCATCTGCTTCTAGATACTTATTTTCATTTGATTTATTTTCAATTACTCCCAATGTGGTTAGATCTCAGGAGACCCTGGATGTTTTTAAGCGCTGATCATTAAAAGCTTAAAAATAGGGGTTTTTGTTTTGTTTTGTTTTTTTACAACTGGTAGGAGACTAGGAAAAGGCTGAAACTTAACTATCAAATCAGACAACCAGCCATGCTCTTGAAATTCAAGCCCTTTAGCCTCTATGAGGCCTCTTGCCTCTAACTGCATGATTCAACTGGCCCCGAGTAATGGGTGCACAGCAGGAATCCCCAGAGCTGGGCATGGGGGTCTTTTTAATATGAAAATTAACCGAAGGGCCCAGATTTTTGAGAGCAATCTTGATTTCACATATTCTATGTCAGTCCCATAAGACCACTCTAACTTAGGAGCAGAAAAAAGCAGCCACTATAGCTTCTTCTGGTTGAATTTTGAGACACTGCCTCTAAAAAGTAGTGATAGAAGTTTCCAACTGTGGCTTAGCGGGTTAAGGATCCAACTCCTAAGAAGATATATAGATGGCCAAGAAGCACATGAAAAAAATGCTCAACATCACTGATTATTAAAGAAATGCAAATCAAAACTACTATGAGGTACCACCTCACACCAGTCAGAATGGCCATCATTAATAAGTTCACAAATAACAAATGCTGGAAAGGGTGTGGAGAAAAGGGAACCCTCCTGCACTGTTGGTGAGAATGTTAATTGGTACAACCACTATGGAAAACAGTATGGAGGTACCTCAGAAAACTATACATAGAACTACCATATGACCCAGCAATCCCACTCTTGGGCATATACCTGGACAAAACTTTCCTTGAAAAAGACACATGTACCCGCAGGTTCATTGCAGCACCATTCACAATTGCCAATACATGGAAACAATCTTAATATCCATTGACAAATGAATGGATTAAGAAGATGTGGTATATATACACAATGGAATACTACTCAGCCATAAAAAAGAACAAAACACCATTTGCAGCAGCATGGATGGAACTAGAGACTCTCATTCTGAGTGAAGTAAGTCAGAAAGAGAAAGACAAATACCATATGATTTCACCTATATCTGGAATATAATATAGGGCACAAATAAACCTTTCCACAGAGAAGAAAATCATGGACTTGGAGAACAGACTTGTGGTGGCCGAGGGGGAGGGAGTGGGATGGACTGGGAATTTGGGGTTAAAAGATGCAAACTATTGACTTTGGAATGTGAGAAAAAAGAAATGTATACACATATGTGTGACTGAGTCACCTTGTAGCATAAAACTGACACAACACTGTAAATCAGCTATAATGGAAAAAATAAAAATCATTATAAAAAAAAAAAAGAATCCAACTAGTATCCATGAGGATTCAGGTTCAATCCCTGACCTCACTCAGTGGGTTATGGATCTGGCGTTGCCGTGAGCTGTGATGTAGGTCACAGACACGGCTCGGATCCCATGTTGCTGTGGCCATGGTATAAGCCAGCAACTGCAGCTCCAATTCAACCCCTAGCCTGGGATCTTCCATAAGCTGCAGGTGCGGCCCTAAAAAGACCAAAAAAAAAAAAAAAAAAAAAAAAAAAAAAAAAAAAGCAGCAGAGATGGTCCAGGAAACCCTAAGGACTTGCCTCAACCACTAGCACCTCCATCCCATTTAGAAAGTTTAGCCACAGAGTTCCTGCTGTGGTACAGTGGATTAAGAATCTGACTGCAGCAGCTCGTGTCACTACAGAGGTGCATGTTCAATCCCCAGCTGGCACAACAGGTTAGTGGATCCAGCATTGCAACAGCAATTGCTCAGATTCAATCCCTGGCCAGAAACTTCCATGTGCCAGGGGTGCTGCCATAAAGAATTAAAAAAAGAAAAAGAAAGTTCAGCCACAAACTGGAGGCAAATGACTCACAGATACTAAAAAAAAATTTTTAAATCACAATAAAAAAGAGGATGGAAGAAGAATGAATTAGTAGGAAACAGCCATGCACAGCCAGAGCTACAATTCTCTTGATCCAAAGTACTAATATGCACATATTGTGATGCAGAGACAAAGCCTATTAATTTTTACTTCAGTTCAATGCTCTATAAATGCCCCTGCCCCAACTTGCTAACTTTGAGTGAGAACACTTTAAAAATGAATTTTGAAGTGAAAGTCAGGAGCCAGTTCCTAAAAAGTAGGTAAGAGTGTAATATGTCCTGCCTCAGAGATTTGAATTCATTTTTTAACCTCTTTTTCTTTTTTTTCTTTTGTCTTTTTGCCATTTCTAGGGCCGCTTCTGTGGCATATAGGCTAGGGGTCAAATCGGAGCCGTAGCCGCCGGCCTACACCAGAGCCACAGCAATGCTGGATCCGAGCTGCGTCTGCAACCTACTCCACAGCTCATGCCAAGGCCGGATCCTTAACCCACTGAGCAAGGCCAGAGATCGAACCTGCAACCTCATGATTCCTAATCGGATTCGTTAACCACTGAGCCACGACTGGAACTCCCTTAACCTCTTTTTCCAAACTGTGAGATCCTACCTGGATCCCTGATCTGGCCCAGACCTCGGTAGGTGATTTATGAATGAATAAGATATTGATCCCTCACAATTGACTACCTTACCCTCTGTCACGTGACAGCAGGTTAGTAAACTCATCTCAGCAAAAGGGCTATGGATGATAAGAAAGGAACAGCCTTCACTCCCCCTCTCCAGGTCCTCTCAGTTCCTATCCCTTCTTCACTTAAGATATTCTGTTTGGGAGAGAACAGAGGTGAGCATGAAGTTCTTTGGAAACGACAGAATATGGAAATAGGTAGAGATGAAATAAGGGCTATTTTCAAAGCAGTATCTTTAAGGCATAAAAATATGGATACCCCAATCTGTATATTTATGTATAGGATTCATGACATATCATAAATTTGAAGTTCCTATAGTTGATTTCCATTTGCAACCCTGTGCATCCTACACACACTTTTTTTTTTTGGTCTTTTTAGGGCGGCACCAGCAGCATATGGAGGTTCCCAGGCTCAGAGTCAAATTGGAGCTACAGCTGCCAGCCTACGCCACAGCCGCAGCAGTGCCAGATCCAAGCTGCGTCTGTGACCTACACCACAGCTCACAATAATGCCAGATCCTTAACTCACTGACCAAGGCCAAGGATCAAACCTGAGTCCTCATAGATACTGGTCAGGTTTGTTAACCACTGAGCCATGACAGGAACCCCTACACATACTTTAATATATTGCCAAAATGCAAATAGTTTCAAATTGGGCGATTACAGGTTTTGGAAAGTAGAATTTTTTCTGACTCTTGACAGTCACTTACTAAGAACCTCACAGATTCGATATAATTACCATATGTTGCAAATCTCAATTTAGGCAAATTCCAAAGCAGCTGCTTAGGAGCTGAAAGACAGTGATAATGAGAAATAGCTCTGGAAAGAAACTTACTTGAGGAAGGGCTCTAAATGCAGTCGCCAATAGCTACTGTTTTTACTGTGGACAGGTCAAAGCTTTGTTCCCGGGTTGCTATTGTTTTCTCTCTGCCCCCCAAATCTTAGAACCTCATTGTTCTCATCCAGAAAAAAAAATATCAAAGGATATAACCGGCTTTAAATGTCTACAAACAAAGCAGACTCAAGATACACAAGATGAACGGACAAATGGTGAACTTCCTTGGCCAGTCTCCTTTATCGAGATGCTACAGGCATCAGTAGGAACTGCAAAATTTTTCAAAGATCAGGATAACTCAGTGAAACGAAATTTTCCAAATGACCTATTGATGATGTTACAAAATTACACATGGGTAAAAATACCCAAGAGCAAGAGAGCACAATGGATTTTAGTGTAACAAAGTACAAAAGCCCACTGACAATGGTTTCAGATTCCACATTGTAACTAACTTTAAGAAATTACCACTTCTTGAATTTTGGTTTAATATCAAAGAACAGCCACCATTACCTGAAAAGGTTACTTAAAAACCCTTCCTTTTTCCAAATGTGTATCTTGAATTTTGGTTTAATATCAAAGAATAGCCACCATTATCTGAAAAGGTTACTTAAAAACCCTTCCTCTTTCCAAGTGCATATCTGTTTAAGGCCAGGTTTTCTTCATATACATCAACCAAAATACATCACCACAAACTGAATGCAGACAGATATGAGAACCCAGCTGCCTTCTATTAGTGAGCCATTATAGAGATTTATAAACATGTAAATCAATGCCATTCTTGTCACTATTTTTTTTTTTTGGCTTTGGAAGATAGGTATTTTTTATGAAATGCTACTTGTGTTATCTTATGCTTATTTTATTTATATATTTACATTTCTTAAATATTTACTGCTAAATATACATTTTAGTAAATACATATATCCAAAGTTCATCAATTTCAACTTCCAACATGATAACATGAATAGATAAAACCCACATAAATAAAAACTTACTGATATTCAAAATAATTTGAGAGTAAAGGAGTACTGAAACAAAAAAATTTAAGGACTGGTGGTTTAGATAACAGGCTTTAGATTTGGACATCTCCAGGTTCAAACCTCAGTGCTCTTCCACTGTGTGGACTTGACTGAGCAAGATACTTAATTGCTGATTCTCAGTTTCCTCATCTGCAAAATGGAGGTTCAGAGATAAAGGGCAATAATAAAAAGATTTCTGAAAGAAATAAATAACACATTTAACTTGCCAAATACAGTGCTTAATAAGTGGCAAAATGATTATGATTTTGAGGATTTCCAAAACGCAAGGGTCTAGGAGTTCCCTTGTGGTGCATCGGGTTAAGGATCACTTTTGTTTTTGTCAATAGGTGGAATTTTCCAACCAGGCACATGCCATCCAATTTTCTGTCAATCACAAGTTGCATCAAGCAGCAAAACTGAAGGGGGATGATTGTTGTACACACTTTAAATTGCTTTGTATGGTCTCATTTGAGATAACTGGTGTAAGAACCGAGGTTATTTTTTTTTTTTTTTTTTTTTTGATGTTTGGAAACATCAAATAAAAAATGGAAATGGAAAAAAACAAAACAAAACCCCACTGTGGCTCGGATTTCATCCCTGTCCTGGGAACTTTCACATGCTTCGGCAAAAACAAAAACAAAAGGTGCCACCTAAGACTGAATTCATCAATCACAGGGTAGCTTGATGCACACAGACATACCTGCTGTACATCGCTTAAACCCAGCCTTAGTTCTTCTGTTTCCTCTGTCGCTCACTGTTTCACAAAGAAGCAAGGAAGTGCAGGAGAGAAGAGGCTCGCTGCGCATTCCCCAGCTCCTTCCTATTTCAACAGTCTCCTCTCCTTGCCAATTTGTACTTTTCACCTGCAGCCCCACGCCCATTCTTCCCATCTCCTTCACTGAGACACGTGAACCAAGCATCTTTCAGAACTTCTATGACTTCACACTCCCGGTGAAAAGTAGTTTTCTATTGTAATAGGAAGTTTTACTGAAATAAATTACCTACAAGGAGAGCAAACCTCCACCCCAGTTTCATAGACTAAAGCCCGTCAACCTAATCGGCTCACAACCATCAGAATCTAACCACCCTGACATCCAAATCAGGATATCTGCCTTGCACCGCACAGCCTAAGTGTTTCAAGGGTATTTCAAGTCATTTCAAGGGCCTGTATAAATCGTAATCCAATTCTTCTCTATTATTATAGTTCCTAAGAGTAAGTGAATGAGATTATTTGTAGTCCAATTCACATTTCAATTTGGCTCAAAAAAAATTAACTTTGTTAGAAGACAGTTCCATTTACTGAGTTTTAGGCTTCCATCAAAACTCACAACAGACCCTTTGCTTGACAAAGCTGTAGCTTGGGATGTTATCTCAGAAAAATTCCAGATTTTAACCTTGAAATGAAAGTACATGCCAAAAAATAATTTTTTTCTTCAGGACAAATATATTTTAAATGTAATTCTTCCTTTTAATTTCTAGGAATCACACACTCTGAGGCATGTGGTTCATTTTAAATAGAGAATGTAACATTCTGTGCATGGATCTCTTCAGGGATGTATTATTCAATATTGTTGAATTTTTCTTAGATATATTATTTCCAGTAAGAACAAGTAACAGCTATCATATATTCAATAATTATTACATAGTATGCCCTCTATTAGGTCTTTCATAAGTTATCACATTTAATTCTTACAACATTCCTAGGAGATAAGTATTAGCCTCATTTTATAGATAAGAAGTTACATAAACTCTCTGTATTTACAATGTAACCTAAGTCAAATAATAAGGAGGCAAAAATATGAGCCAAGAACACTCCTTCCCTAAGGTAAATGGGCACCCAATTACCTTTTTTTTTTTTTTGCTTTTTAGGGCCACACCTGTGTCATATGGAGGTTCACAGGCTAGGGATCCAATCGGAGCTACAGTGGCTGTCCCATGCCACAGCCATAGCCACATCAGATCCAAGCCGCATCTGTGGCCTATACCACAGCTTACAGCAATGCCAGATCCTTAACCCACTGAATGAGGCCAGGGATAGAACCTGCAACCTCATGGTTCCTAGTTAGATTCGTTCCCACAGCACCATGATAAGAACTCCCCAGTTACCTTTCTAATATGGTACCTCAAAGAGTGCAGTAAAAATCTAAGGATTCCCGGGAGTTCCTGTCGTGGCTCAGCAGTTAACAAACCCAACTAGTATCCATGAGGACTCGGGTTCAATCCCTGGCCTTGCTCAGTGGGTTAAGGATCCGGCGTTACTGTAAGCTGTGATGTAGGTCACAGACAAGGCTCAGATACCAAGTTGCCGTGGCTGTGGTGTAGGCTGGCAGCTATAGCTCCAATTCAACCCCTATTGTAGGAACCTCCATATGCCACAAGTGCAGCCCTAAAAAGACAAAACAAAAACAAAAACAAAAACAAAAAAATCTAAGGATTCCCTATATAGCACCTGACATTCCCAGAATTCCTCATTGTAGTAATTGATTATTTTCACATTACTCAGTAACTCTTCATCAGAGGTTTTCCCAGTCAAATGTGGTCAAGCCAGTTAGTTTCCATAAAGAAGAGTCCAGTTTAAGTTTGGGTTTTCAGGACAGGCCAGATCAGTCAAAATCCTGGTATATGGTTTCCTTCCCCATAAGGTTATGTCAATAACTAGTTTCCTAAAAACCAGAAAATGCACTTCCAAGAATTTTTCTGTTGCTAAAGCCAAAGCTTTCAGAGTGTCTCACACAGGTAATAGACAAGGGAAAACTTCAACTGACGAAGATGAAAGAAACGTAAGAATCTTTCAACAAGCCAATAGTATACTAAACAACAGACCACTCCAATTGCTTGCAGACCTACACTGGCTTCCACCCAACCAGAGCTCTTCTATTCAGGCAACCGTGTATTGGAAATGATCATCTTGCTTTGGTATTTGATGGTCAATTTCATGTTACTTCAGCAATGCTTGAAGAAATGCTTTTCGACAATTGGTAGAAAATACTGGCTACAGCTCATTCCCTCCATTTTCAGTCCAGAAGAAGTGCCAACAGTATGGGCTTGGACTTTACCAAATGGAATCTAGGTCTTGATCCACAAATATTGGAAAGGACTTGAATTTCCTAAGCTGTGGATGCTCAACTATATTAAATCACCACCACTTTTACCCCCAATAGACAAGCGTCACTGCTTTGAAACCAGAGACCTGATTATCTTATTTCCTTTCAGGGAAAGAGCTGCCAGATTAGGATATATAAGAAAAAGAACATAGCGTTTTGAATCAAGCAACTGGCCCTACAGCTGCAAACTCTGAGCATGACTCTCACCTTCTCTGGTCCTTAAAATGAGGGACTTGGCAATCCTTAATTTCTCTTCCACTTCTATGTTCATGACACTATGATCCACTGATATACAGTCCATTTTCTGGGACAAAGGTGATTATCAACTTAAGGTTAGAATCAGTTCATTCTCTGAATACTTCATTCTCGAGGTTACAAATGTGTGAAATTATCCTTAAGGAAATATTGTCATCCAAGCTATGGAGCTATAAATTAACCTTGCATTTCTATGACTTAAAGTTTATTCTGGAATCACTGGAAAATAACCATTTGAATGGCTTATACCAAACACAATCAGAAATGGATGTGAACTGTTACTTAGGTAATACATTTACTTTACAGAATACTCTGTAAAACAACAATGTAATATACATGAAAAACTTCATTTCCAATAAAGCTGTCACAGAGGAAAATTCTAAAAGATCTAAAGTCTACAGTCTTTTCCTTGTAAATCTCAGAGTCAAACTCCAGAGGGGTTAAATAATTGCCAGATGTTAAACAGGTACTTTAGGAAGAACTGAAGCTATAAAACAAAAGACTGGCATCATTCTGCCTTAGAGATAAACCATCTTATTTTAAGGTACTGCACAATTCTGCCATCTCGGAAGTAAGGGGGTGTGTAATGAAATTGTACTTGCCCAAGGCAAAGCCACCCTGCTGTTGCATGAAAAACTCTTTAGAAGCACTTAGTGCAGAGATTCCCCAAACTTTATTTTCCAGCGTGGATTTGCACTTCGTGGTCCTGAAATATTGGGAGGTGGGAAGAAGAGACTCAGAATCAGGTATCTAAGTGTAAGGAGGTGTGTCAAGTGGCAATCACTCCAGATTCTGTCCCCTTCTGGCCAAAGTATTGAGAAAAGAATGAAGCAGTTTCAAACACCAGTGAAGGCTTCAAGATCTCCCAGGACCTCCATCTACATTACTTGTTGGGAGTTCCCGACTTCCCAGGGAATTACTGTGCAATCAAGCAAAGAGGTTCACAATTGTTACAAATGTCCCAAATCATGGACTGTCTGTCCTGCTTCTACTGACTCTTGTACAGCAAGCAATTTGAGAACTAAAAGCAGAGGTTCCACCCACCTAAACCTCAGCCTCTAAACTGATAATGGACAGGAGGGAAGCTTAATGATATGATTCAGTCACTCTGTCAAGCATCCAAAAGCCTTAGAGCTAAAGTGTTAAGTGGGCACACTTACCCAATATGGTTGGTTCTTAAAGAAATTTCCAGTTCTCTTAGCACTTGTGTGGATTCTTGAACACGCCGTCTGAATTTCTATAATTCAAGAACACATATTCTCACAAAACATATTTTAGCAAGTGCTAGAACTTCAGCTTGCTTGTAATAAGTATGATAGAATACAAAAAATATCTTCTGCTTCTATAGGGGGCTTCTCTCACATTTCTTTTTTGCAAAGCACACAAATTTTCCTCATCATAATAATCAGCTTACGTGGAAGGACTGGGGAAAATGACTTATTTTGCGTGTAAAGTGTCTCTGAGTAAGCAGATTATTTTTCTCTACCCTATGATACAGTAACATTCAGTGACATACCTACGTGTCAGTCCTTAAAGTCACCCCTGTTTCAATTATTTGCTATGGCTCACAGGACTCAGCACACAATTTGCTCCCTCAAATCACCCCAGTTTGCTGGATGTTCCTGAGGGGCCAGTGCCATGTCAGAGTCACAAGTCTTGGGCTGTCTGCCCATGTAGCCTTAGAAAACAACTCAATGATCCTAACGATGCATTATGCAAAGCTATGGCTTGTTCCCTGTACCCTGTGCTGGTTCCCTAACTCTGCCTCAAGCATCCTCAGGGCAAGGTCAGCCCTCACATGCACTGGGAGCCACAAGGGCACTCAAGATAGCACCGAGGACCCAACAGAGTATAAAGGGGGACATGCTGAAGGATTAAGAGGCAAAATAACTCCATCAAAACACTAGGATACTGGGAGTTACCCTTGTGGCTCAGCGGGTTATGAACCCATATCCATGAGGATGTGGGTTCGATCCCTGCCCTCACTCAGTGGGTTAAGGATCCCATGTTGGTGTGGCTGTGGCACAGGCTGGCAGCTGCAGTTCCAATTTGACCCCTAGCCTGGGAACGTCCATATGCCATGCATGCAGCCCTAAAAAGCAAAAAACACTGGGGATAACAGGAATGACAACAGCAGCAGGTAACATTTATCAGGCATTTACTACAGGTAACATTTATCAGGCATTTGTGCACTAGGTGCACAACTGCACTAAAACAGAACTTAGGATAACTAAGGTAGAACTAAACTGACTTTGCCCTGTATTCTGTCCTCTTGGTAACTTTTTCAGCTGGACTCTGGACCGAGGGGAAGTCTCAGCATCCACTTTCTAACACGTAAGCAATGAGTGCCAACCACTCTGCATACCTACAATGTATCCAGAAGGCTTTAAAGAACTTCAAAAAGGGGAGTGCCCTTCGTGGCTCAGTGGTTAATGAACCAGACTAGGATCCATGAGGATGCGGATTCGATCCCTGGCCTCGCTCAGTAGGTTAAGGATCCAGCTGCTGTGGCTGTGGCTGCAGCTCCGACTCAACCCCTAGCCCGGGAACCTCTGTATGTGTGCCTGTGGGAACCAGCGGAGGGGGAGAGGTGGAGAAGGGCCGGATACTATTCATTAGCAGTGCTCACCCTTGTCCCAGGGCTCTCTGGGAGGCCCAGGGAGGAGCCCACCAAAACAGCTGAGCCCCAGAGACGCCTACAAGAGGTTTCATTTCACAACTGCCACATCCACAGAGGACCAGACCCCTTTCCCCCTGGCCTGTCATCTTTCTCCAAGCCAGATGTGAGTGAGCATGTGCCCCCAAAGCACAGACTGAGAACCCTGAGTTATTAAATAAGGTGGCCAGTCTGGAGAGGTCCAGTCCCACAGAGACCTAATTTAGGCTCTTCCTTCACTGCCCTACAGGGTTTCATTTAAAACTACTTAGAAGAAAATCAAAATGGGATATGCCTAAGCAAATTTTTTTTTTTAAGAAGACAGCAAATTAAGTATCTTCTATTCAATGTGAACCAAAAATTAATGAATGCAGTGCCTGAGGACTCCAGATGCAGCAGAGGGAAGACCAGACTGTCTGGCTAAAATTGAGAGTCTGACTGGAAATCTCTTCCCCCCACTGTAATACAGCTGAGAAACGTAAACTCATTTTAACCGCGTACCATGTCTTATTCCAAGCAAAATTTCCTTTTTTCCAGGCTCTAAGCATGACAATTCCGTTGAGTGGAACAGAGCATTCCCCACTGCCAGCTCCTGACAGACTTTTACTAAAGCACAGATGCTTGATCCAACATCCATTTAATTCTGTTCTGAGCAGAATGACTGATCTTCAAAGATGAGGCATTGGTCAAGCACGGCCATGCAGGTGAAGAGGCATGGCTGGGGCAGAGATTTCAGCAACAAAGGTCAGCCCAAACAGACATCCTTTGTCTTGGGCCTTGTTGTGACATTATTTGCGAGGAAGCAAAACACTTTCTGAGCAGCTGATGTGTTGTTTTTCATTTTACATTCTTTGTCTTAACGCAGGAATAACTGTTCCAAAGGAAAACAGGGACTGGGCCAGGAAGAATCCACCTCTCTCTCCGACATCTTCCTCCTCGTGGAGCCTTGGGCTGCAGTCTAAGAAGCTGACAAATGTCAAAACACTTGTCAGGGGATGGGACACACTCTGGGGGAAGGAAGCTCTGGGTCTTGTGCACAAACACTGGCATTTCTGCTACACCCAGTGCAGCATGATGCCGGACTCTGAGCCATCCAGCCAGAAGGCTTATAAGCTGGGGGATTTCTGAAAATATTTCTTGAATATTATCTTACTACTCCTGTGTAAAGAAACAGCCTGGTTTTTTTCTGGGCTGTGTTCTGTGTATGTGGGTGTGCCTTCCTCTAAACCCTCTCTAATCCAATGAAATTGAAGGCTACTATATCCCTTGGGAAGGGGACAAGAAAAATTAAGAATTAAGCAGCTGTCTCATTTAGGGGGCCCAATAAAAGCTCTTTTTTTTTAAAAAAAGGAAACACCTGCATGCCATATTTATGAGGAAGAAAAATACTAGGATTCTCCGTCAGGTGCATTCTTAGAAGAGCAGCTTTCGTCACACACAGCGTTTAGGTCACAGAAAAGGTCCATGGCCCATTTGTGTCATCACTCTTAGATTTTACTTCTGCCTGTCTGCAGAGCAGCCACAGGACAAAGGGCCAGGAAACGTCCAAAAGGAAATAGTAGCTGTTCTCCTTTGCTTGATTTCTTTTGGCAGAGGAGAGGGCAGTGTTTAGAATGGAAGCAGAAGATGAAGAAAAAGGAGATCAAAAAAATACAGATGAGAGTCAAGAGGCAACAGAGGCTAACTAGGAAAAGTGTGCCTTTCCCTCATGAATCACACACTGAAACAAAAGAGGAAATTCAGCTCAAGATATTTTCAAGGCAGCCTTGAAAGCAGGAGCTGTGGAAGGTCAACTGAAAAACAAGCGCTGTCTGGTGATGAGCCCTTTACCCATCTTGATCCAAGACAGCTCTGCCTAGGACTGATCCAGGCCCGCAGGGCCATGCCAGGCTACATGCTTTACCACGAGGCATCAGCTTAAACTAATTGTGTGGCTGGACAAGGAAGGGCTTGTTTGTAAAGGAGAGAGTCTGCTAAGAATGGAACCAGCTATTCTCTCCTTACCTTCTTGTGGTCAGGGGCCTGGCTGGGGCAGGGGAAGCTGCTAAAAACATCAACACAGGATGGGAGTGCACAGCTGGGATGGCAAAGCCCCTGTGATTTTTCGAGGTCTCTGGAAATTCACCAAGGCATGGAAGTATTCTCTCAGCTAGGCCTGCTTCTCTGGGGTCCCAGATGCCTCTGGACTGAACTGACTGCCCTGTGTAATCACAAAAGGGCAGTGACTCCATAGCAATCAGGGCGACAGGACTCCCATCCCAGGAAAGTTCTTTGAAACATTCTCAAACGAGGATGGCTTTCTTTGTCTTTTCATGTTGTCCAGCTCCAACAACTCCAGATTGTTCTTTCTCCTGGAGGCTCTGGCAGAGGCTGTAACGGAGAGGAAGGGAGGTCGCCTCCAGTGCAGAAGGATTCTGCTTGCTAATGAGGAAGGGACAACACGAAGTGGAAACAAATCCATCTTACCTTCCTGGTTACAGCTGGATCCAGGTAGCCTTTGAGCTTTTGAATATAAGTATGGGGAGGATTCTTCACCTGGAATCGTTCCTGCAGGAAGCACAAAGGTCAAAGTAAAAAGCATGAAAGCTACGAAGGCACGGCAATCACCCATATATACAGACTCATGCTGCCAACCCAAAGTCAAAACCCATCTGCAGTCTGACTGTGGCGCTGCCAACAGGCATTGGTTTTCAATCTTTACAGTTTATGTTGTTATCCCCTCTTTGCATGGAAGCAAACTGAAACTGAGAGAAATCCACTTGTTATTAAGATAACACAGCAAGTCAGGGATACCACTGGATTCAAACCCATGTCTGCCCAACTCCAGAGCTTGATCTGCTTTTGGTGGGGCTCTGCAGCTCTCCTTCTGGAAATATTGTTCTGCCCTACCTGTGCTGAGGGTCCTCTTTTAACAGATTTTCAGTTTATTGCATATTCTTTTGGATATCTTCAATGTCGGCAAGTATTTTTCTTTTGAATACTTATCTTTGAAATTACCAAAAATTTGACACAAACTAGATAAAATTAATTTGTTTCAAAAGTGAGTAATGAATCTAATGCTAAGAGACTGCAGTGAGCTTGTGGGTATTTGTGTGTGTGCATATGTGAGGCAGTTCCCAAATCAGAGACCCCAAAATATTTTGAACAGGGGCATTAATCATTGAAAAGCATATTATACACAAACACACACACACACACACACACACACCCAAGGTGATATCTGAATGCAGATCTGGGGTGGGACCCAAGAATCTGCATTTCTGGAGTTCCTGTCATGGCTCAGCAGTAACAAACACAACTAGTATCCATGAGGACGTGGCTTTGATCCCTGGCCTCGCTCAGTGGGTTAAGGATCCGATGTTACCGTGAGCTGTGGTGTAGGTCACAAACGCAGCTCGGATCCTGCGTTGCTGTAACTGTGGTGTAGGCTGGCAGCTGCAGCTCTGATTCAACTCCTAGCCTGGGAACTTCCATATGCTGTGGGTGTGGCCCTAAAAAGACAAAAAAATAAAAATAAAAAATCTGCATTTCTAGCAACTTTCATTCTGATTCTGTGGATGGAGAGATGACACACTGAGAAACTCATGCCCACATGAATCACGTTTTATAGACCATAATGTCTAAAGCAGAAGCAGCAGCAGCAAACTGGGTAAAACCCAAAGGCCCACACTTTAAAGTGGTAAGTACTATATTATACTCATATATAACTACATTCTGATGCAAAAGAACAAACTGTACCACATGGTCCTAAGTGGATGGGTCTCATAAATCTGATGTTGAGACCAAAAAAACCCAAGTGATTAATTTTATAGAACAAAAGCAAAATTCAATAGTAGCTGATAGGGACCCACACACAGGTGGTGTAAACATTCACACACACGCGGTGGGAGAAGTGCAGGAAAAATGATAGTCAAGGCCAAGGTGGGGGAAGGAAATACAGTTCAATCCTGAGAGGCTGGCAAAGTTCTACTTTTTGATCCTAGTAGTAGTCACACAGGTACTGGCTCTATCTTAATTATTATGCTATTCTCAAGTTTCACAACCTTTCCTGTACACATACTATATTTGACACACAGAAAAAGTTTATATACAGCAGCCCAAGAAGGACAAAAACAAAAATTCGTCAAGAAATCAGAACAATTCTTATCAGCTTCTTTTCGACATACAACTCAAAAGATGTTTGCCTACTAAATCTTTTTAACCAGATTAGTGCTTATGCCCAAATGGAGTTTTTTAGTATTCCACAACACTGACAACTGGCCAGCTGTTAACCATTTGTTTATCCCACATAAATTTGCATTTCTCCAACATAGGGAACCACAAGATTCTTCCTGGCCCACTCAGGCCTTGCTTGCTTACAGATTTAGAAATGCGAAAGATCACCTTAATATTATCAAGAGATCACCTTATTAATGAAAATATATATTTTACAATTGTTTAATACCCGTGGTGGCTCAGTGGTAACGAACCCGACTAGCATCCATGAGATCTGGGGTTTGATCCCTGGCCTCGCTCAGTGGGTTTAGGATCCAGCACTGCCATGAGCTGTGGTGTAGGTTGTAGACGTGGCTTGGATCCATCGTTGCTGTGGTGTAGGCTGGCAGCTGCAACTCTGATTTGACCCCTAGCCTGGGAACTTCCATATGCCGCAAGTATGACCTGAAAAAGACAAAAAATAAAATAAAAATAAAAGAGAGGGAAAAGGTTTATAGTGAGACATCCATCTATAGTTCCCCTTTATTTAAAATATGGTAAATTTCATAGTACACAAACTCTCACTCAACAAAGCTTTTTTTTCCCCCCAAATGGTCAGATTATTTCTAGTTATTCCCCCTTCATTTTCTATCCCACGAGCAATTTCTAAATAAACGATTCACAAACACTGAACACCTCTAGTGCCATCACTGTGTCTATGAATAAGGTCCTATTTATTTTAAAACACTATCACTTTACTAAGGGATCAGATAGGATCGAACTGCCACATGGTTTTTTAGCAATAGCCCAGCTGAGGGCTAAAATAATCACAAAAAGCTCCCCCAAATGAGCTAGTAAGCTATCTAGGAACCAGTTATTATTTCCAATTTTGTATATGACAACAGCTGATGCCAGAAATACACTGGGATATAAATAAAACAACATTTTTAATTACACAATTATCCGCATTTTTAAAAACCCCATGATCAGTGACAATTCAAACTGTACTCCATTTCCACTATCGCAAATCCCACCTCCCTGTAAATATAACGTCCCTAACACATGAAACTCAATGAATTTTAACTCTGGTTCATGTACCATTTGTTTAAGGACCTAAAATTTGAAAGCACTGTGAACAGCTGCTGAGAGATTTCTAATGTTTGTTCTTTTAGACAATGTGTTCACACCACAAGAGCCATATTCATTCCTTTATAAGAAAGTCTGGGGACTTCCTCTTGTGAATCAGTGGAAACGAATCTGACTAGCATCCATGCGCACGCAGATTCCATCTATGGCCTCGCTCAGTGGGTCAAGGATCTGGTGTTGCCGTGAGCTGTGGTATAGGTCCCAGATGCAGCTCAGATCCCGAGTTGCTGCGGCTGTGGTATAGGCCAGCAGCTGTAGCTCCAATTCGACCCCTAGCCTGGGAACCTCCATATGCCATGGGTGCAGCCCCAAAAAGGAAAAAAAAAATTAATTAATAAAATAGCAAAGCCTGGTTGAGTATCACATATAACACATTGACATGCACTCAATTAGTTAATCTCATTGTTGACAGTCAAGATATATAACTCTCTGTTTCTTAAAACTGTGGTCACTTGGGGGCAGGGGCTTTCCTCACATAGACATGTTCACTAGGCCTGTTGATTTTATTATATTCCTTTATATTTAGTTCCTTGAAATTATTAACAAGGCCTAAATTTTAATAAACTCATACTTTTTCAAATGTGCTTAGCATTCGCTGTTGTGCTTTAGGCACTTTTTTCCTCACTTCATTTCCAAGAAGCAGAAAATGAAGAAAACTGACTCTTTAAAACACAGAAGGTCTACATCATAGCTACTTCTCAAAAACACTCCAGGGCTTCAAATGAAACTGTTAAGGAGGAAAAATACAAACCCTCAACAATTTTCCAAAAATTTCAGGTTGTCTAATCTCAAAAGGAGCTACTATTTGAGTTATAAATCCAGCAGCTGGCTCACCAAGCCTTTTCTGTCTGTCTGTCTGTCTTCAACATGGCCATTTGGATAATAAAAACATTCGGGGAAATACACTGGAGAATTTCAGCACCTTGCCAAAACGCATTTATTTTGAATGACTCTGGATGGATTATTGGCACATTTATTTAAAATAGTAATTTTTTCCTCCAGGTAATGTAATTTTAGGTTTTGCATTCACACCGAAATTGCCTTAACTGGCAGTTTTCCGTCATCCTCACTTCCAGAACTGCTTCATATCCCACATATTACTTTCAATAACTAGTTACCTGCTTGTTCAACAACATCGATAAACTAGCTTAATTAGATTAAGCCCCCAAACTTGAGTTACATTATATAGAAATATTATGGATAAATTACAGTAATTTTTCAACAGAGATGGATAAGTCACCTCAAAGAACCTTAAAAAAAAAAAATTTCTTGGGGTTTCCTGGTAGCCTAGCAGACAGGATCTGGCATTATCACTGCTGTGGCACAGATTTGATCCCTGGCCCAAGAACCTCTGCATACTGCAGGCATGGCCTAAATAAATAAATACATAAATAAAATTTTCCCTTAAAATGTCTAGTCATACAGCATCATCACCACTCTGACCTCTTGCCATTTATCTCTTTGCATGACCAAACTTTTTTTTTTTTTAACAGCTGCACCTGTGCCATATGTAAGTTCCTGGATCAAGGATCAATTCCAAGCCAAAACTATGACCTATGCTAAGGCTGCAGCAATGCCAGATCCCTTAACCCACAGAGCTGGGCCAGGGATTGAACCCACATCTCTACGGCGACCCAAGTGGAGTTCCTGTCGTAGCTCAGTGGTTAATGAATCTGACTAGGAACAATGAGGTTGAGGGTTTGATCCCTGGCCTAGCTCAGTGGGTTAAGGGTCCGGCATTGCCATGAGCTGTGGTATAGGTCGCAGATGCAGCTAGGATCTGGTGTTGCTGTTGCTGTTGCTGTGACTGTGGTGTAGGCTGGTGGCTACAGCTCCGATTAGACCCATAGCCTGGGAACCTCCATACGCCACAGGTGCAGCCCTAGAAAAGACAAAACTAAAACTAAAACAAAAATCAAAGTGACTCAAGCCACTGTAGCTGAATTCTGAACCCACTGTGCCACAGTGGGAACTCCCAAACTTTCTTCATGAAATGTTTCTAGATGGGAAATAACAATGGCTCTGGGAGCTTTAATTATTCTCTGTAAACATTCAAAGAATCAGACATTATGTGAATAAACTGCATTGAGAAAAGTGTGGGAAGCAGAGAGGGGAGAACAGATTTTAAAATTGTCATGAAGCGTCTGTGTCATCTGCAAATATTTGACTTAAATCAATTAGAATGTTAGGAATTTAATTTCTCTGGTAATGACCAGAAAATTTCTTCTCACTGCTAAAAGCGACCGACTTCATTTATACAAGCTTAGAAGCACAATTACCCTTTTATCTGGGGCAGCATTTCTCATTTTTCAAAGATTATTAACTTACTTTTAATAAATACTTCATAGTTTACCATATTTTTTAGGCCTCCTAACGTATCCAAGTCCCCCATATGCCAAGTGGACATTAACTCCACTTTATAGATAAGGAAACTGAGGTTCAGAAATTAAATGACTTCCCTTAAATCATACACATATATACACCACCCCCCAGATCAAGGATTCAAACTCAGGTTTTCTGACTCTCAGATCCTGTAATAAGTATGCTCATCTTGCTTTTCACACAGTAAGTTTTTAAAAGACAAGAAACTTGTTCTACTTTTGCATCCCAGAATGTTGAAGAATACTTGGCATGCAGTCCTAAATAATGTTCAAAGAATTAATGATCAGACTTCTTTTAAATGTCAAAACACAAGTCATTTCTCTCATAAATTCAGGGTAAGTTTTTAAAGTATAAAAGTAGGAGTTCCCATTGTGGCACAGTGGAAAGAAATCCAACTAGGAACCATGACGTTGTGGGTTCAATCCCTGGCCTTGCTCAGTGGGTTATGGATCTGGTGTTGCTGTGAGCTGTGGTGTAGGTCACAGACATGGCTCAGACCTGATGTTGCTGTGGCTGTAGTGTAGGCCAGCACTCTAGCCTGGGAACCTCCATATGCCGCTCCATATGCTCTGAAAAAATAAATAAATAAAGTAAAAAAGTACACAAAGAGATTGTAAACACTCTGCACAAAGCATATACCCAGTGGGTTCTGTGCTAGATATGTCAGCCAAACTCATGTCATGAGGCTAAAGGACATTTGCTGACAAGCTTGTGTTGTATTTCTCATGGCTCTGAAACTGCTGAGTGCCTTCCATAATTATACATTTCTCATTAATTCAATCCACTAAGGCTTATTGCACCAGCCTCCCCTCTCCTCACTGGCCACCAGGAAAGTTACTATGCCTACAAACAGGCCAGCCCCGCACATAAGGGAAAAAAAAAAAGCATTGATTTGATACCACTTAATGACCAAGGTTCAAATCTACTGGAAAACAGGCCATTCTTAAAGGAGTTAAATGAAGGGGCTATGAGAGGGAAATGCTATGTTCACTGGGGAAGTCACAGTCAATGGAACTCGTCAGCTGTGCCACCACACAGCCTTCTCTACGAGACACAGGCAGGCAGCCCTGCCTGGGTTCCTTCTCATCAGCTGAACTGTTTTCTCTGGGACCTCTTTCCGCACCCTTCTTTCCCCACCTAAATCTAATCAAGGTCGACCTTGAAAGCCTTTCTGCATAAAGGTTTGGAATTGGACATTCTACTCATCTAGCAAAACATTTCTGATCCTTTGCATCCCTCTCTATCCATGTGTATAATTACAGGAAGGAATTACTTAATTGAGGTTAATTTGGCGTTGGCTGCACTTACAACAAGCATGTTACAAGCATTTCCACTCCATAAAGTCTATGTGGATAAGCAGCTCCAAAATCAAACAGACTTTCATTCAAGTTTATCTTATACCTTAATATTCCAAGGTTTAAGAAAGGAAATTCTAATGAGTCTTCAGGAAATGAGTGGCTGGTGGGGGACACGCTTAGTGCAGGGATGGTCTCAGTTTGGGATGGTCACGGGGTCGCTGGCTCTATTTCAGTAGTGGATTAAGCAGAGCTACATAAATGGCTTGAACACCCTTAGGGATGAATTAGATGTTACCATCATTATGCCATTATTAACATTCCATTTTTCAGCCCCTGTAATAAATTCAGATAGTGAAAATTCAAAGGGCTTTTGCTTTTGTGCACATAAGCTCACTACACATGAATGATCTTTCTTCCTAGAAGTGGAAAGTAGTTGGGCGTTCTTTCCCAAGACTGAGTAAGCAAACTGTCTCTAAATGAGCTATAATTATAGCCAGCATCATCGCTACTAGCAAGTACTAATGTTCAGGACTTAGCTTGGTGCAAAATGCTCTTCAGAGCGATGCTGACAGGAATAATCTATGTCCTCAAAGGGTTTCCCTTCTGAGATGGATAATGCTGACATGGGCCGACAAGGAGAAGAAAAGATAAAAATAAAATATTGCAGTAATACTGTATATAGGCAGAAATGATTTATTTAGTACAGGAGAGGTCAAGAAAGACTGCACATGTCGGGGGAGGGTGCCAGGAGCAGAATCCAGGCTCCTAAGCAAGCGGGACCAAGCTAAGTCATAACCTCTCAGCCCTCACAGGCGTAACAATTTATATGCACAGGGAAAAACAATTTAAACAAAGAAACCTAGATTTCCCTAGGAATTGAAGGTACCAAAATCCTCAAGGGAATGCATAGTCTGCATTTCCAGAAAAAAGAAAAATATCAAATTCTAAAATTTCAGAGAGGCTGCTAGACGACTCTCCCATCCACAGAAAGCATGTGTATGAAAGGACACTTTAGAGAAAAGGAAGAAAAAGTATTAAGATTCTACCTACTTATGATAATAGATGGCTATGAAAGCATGTTCAGATGGGACTCGAATTTTGTGCATAACTACCAGAGGCAGTTAGTGCCAGCTGTGCAACTAGTTAGAAGGATCCCTGTGGTTATTATGGGATGAAAACATTTTGCTAGACAAGCCCCTGCCTCTGAACATCTTAAATCTTGCTATCACATTTAGATGTTTCCAGGCACTAACATGAAAAGGGAGGGGCGGGCAGAGGGAGCGGAGGGACACTTATTTTTTTTTTTTTTTGGTCATTTCATTCTTTTGTCTTTCATTCATCCAGAACTCATTATGCGAGACAGTGTAAAAAAACACAAAACGAAACAAACTCAGTTCCAAAGTGTTAAATCTCATCTCTGAGATACAACAGACATTTCTGTAATACATATGTGATCCTCTCGAAGTTGAAAGCAAGGTAAGGCTCTTTCCAACCGAGATGATCAAAGGAACTTCCCTGAAGGAGGTGGCTTTTGAATTTCGTTTTGAAGGGCAGGCAGCATACAGATATCCTGCGACAGTATAAGAGGCAAGAGACAGGAGATTTCCAGATGGGGGAACGTAGGAACAAAGGCAGAGACTCAGAGGGCATGTGCTAGCAACTTCAAGGGCTTTTTAGCTGGGTTCCAGTAACACAGTTTACAAGAGGCAATGGCACAAGGATGGGTGAGTTGGAAAGGACAAAGGCAGGTGTCAAGTAATAGGCTAATGCCTATAGAACAGAAAACAGGGAACCCATAACGAGCTATGGACAAACATACAATTGATACTGTATGACTCCCCTTTCTCCATTCCTAACTTGAAAAGTTGAACATTTCTGCACTAGACCAGACATGAAAAGTCAGCATGTCAGATTCATTCTGCAGCCACAGTTTCTTGGAGAGCCGTGAAACTTTCTTCGGCTCTGAATATGAAATCATTTTCCTAGTCTGAGCGGAGGAGGACAACTTTCCAAGTGTTCCATTACAGCTCGCACACTGAAAATAACTTTTGATGAGACTTTTCCAAATGATTTCCTTTATTTAGACTAGCAAAAGTCTCTTCTAGTTCAACAGGTCTTTCCTAATCAAAACATCCTATAATTCATTCTCTAGTATGTCATATTCATTGGGTTTCTTTAATTCTATTCATAGCTCATCATTTTCTCCAATTTGAAGTGTTTTAATTGCATTTGTAAGGAAGGAGGCCATACTAATAAAGTTTATCATCTGATGTTGTTCTAAGTAAATACTGAACCATGACAGTGCTTGCCATGTAGCAATATTCCGTAAGTATAGATGTCACTGTCACTGAAGATCTAAGAACTAGTAGAGTGAAGGAAGTTTGGATTTATCCTGGGAAATCTTTAAGATAACCTTAGAATCCTTCACTCTGACCCTTCAAGAGCCACAGTTTTCCTTTCTTTTAGACTGGTGTTTCTTAAAATTTACACTTTCAAACACCTGCATCTAAAGTGATTGAGGATGTTTGTTAAATTGCAAAAATTCTCCTGATCCAATTACCAAGTACTCAAGAATCTATGTTTTCTTGAATTCCCCAAGTAGGTCTTTTATCACTAAAGCTCTTTTTTAATGGCCACACTCACAGCACATACAAGTTCCTAGGCCAGGGATCGAATCTGAGGTGCATCTATGACCTACACCACAGCTACAGCAACACTAGATCCTTTAACCCACGGTGCCAGGCCAGGAATCAAACCCACACCTCCAGAGCAACCCAAGCCACTGCAGTTGCATTCTTATTGCACCGTGCCATGGCGGAAACTCCACGAAAGCTTATTAGTCATAACTTTAGACTATACTTCCTACTTTGGATACCTGAATCTCTTCATTCAATCTACAAAGAGAATTGGTAAGCAAAGATTTAGGAATATTTTCAGTTAGGTTTAAAGATAGAGACTTACATTATAAAACTATAGTTACAATCTATGCTTTCACGAAAAATCTGCAAGATCCCTGAGGAATACTCTCCCTATAAAAATGCAGGGGGTATAAACATGCCTCACTGTTTCTTCCTCTGAAAAGGGGAATATTAAACTCTTTCTCCTCCATTACTACATATTCCCAGAACCTTGACAATGCCTTCCCAACAAGAACAACATGCTAAAGATCTTTAAAAGTCTCCTCAGCTAACCGTGTATCATACGAATATAAAAGAGGAGATAAAAAAAGAAATAACAGCTCTGATCCTGCCCAGGACAGGGTTAAAAAAGAGAGCGCGAGCCTTAGACTTTTTATAGAAGCCAATAACTTACTTCCGAGATTTAGATAGAATGCTAATATTTTTCAGTCACTCAAGAATTTGTAAGAATGGCAAGCTCTTATTTGAAAGGTTGCTTTCCTGACTGAAGTTATACCAACTGGATCCTCTGAAACTTCATTTGCCCTAATTCGAACAGTGTGCAAACACAGGGGTAAAATTCACAGAATTTCAATAGGTGCTTGCTGAACCGAAAAACATATATTTATGAAGAGCAGAATTTATGTAAATGAACCTTCAAAATAGTGTGGGAAGACATGGAGAAGGAAGCTGCCTTCCAGTAAAGTCAACAAGTGTCTGATACAGCAAAGAAAGCATCCTTATGAATAGAACATAGGGATTGAAAATAAGGGAAAAGTTCTAAGATTTTAATCATTCCCTTCCCACTTCCCTTCACTTACTTTAGTCACAGACTTAAAATAAGAACCAAGCTCAGAATACTCAGTGTCAATAATTTTCCATGGCTATTGTTTATAGTACAAAAGCCATTAAGATAGTGTTTGATTGCTGAACTTGGCTTTGATAAATGCATCAATATAGATGACATAAACCACTTTTCTTCAAAAGGGCATCAACAAAGTGGTAGGAAGCTATTTAAAAACCAGTATTTCTCTGAAAGCAAATCACTAGAAACTTTTATTTTTAAAATACATCACTTAAAGTAGCACTAAAAACCATGAAATACTTAGGGATAAAAGTAACAAAATGTGTACACCTGAACACTAGAACTTCAAAACATTCCTATAAGATATTAAAGACCTAAATAAAGGAAGATACCATCTTCATAGATCAGAAGAATCGATACAGTTATTGTTAAAGTATTGGTCCTGAAATTGATCTACAGAGTCAATCCACCTTGATCAAAAGCCTCTAGGCTTTTTCTTAAAAACTAATAAGCTGATTCTAAAATTTACATAAAAATGAAAGAAAAATTAGAATAGCCAAAATAATTTTACAAAAGAACAAAGCCAGAGAATTCATACTACTTGATTTCAAGACAGTAATCAAGAGTGTTGGATGGGCAAATTGACAGAAATAAAGATCAGGGGAACAAAAGAGAATACAAAATTAGGCCCACACATATAAGGCCAGTTGGTTTTTCAAAGATACCAAGGTGGTTCATGTGAAAAGCACAGCCTGTTCAACAAATGGCTGAAACAGCTGGATGTACATATGGGGAAAAAAACAGTGCATCTCCTGCCTTACCTCACCCCATGCATAAAAATTAGCTCAAAATAGGTCAGAGACTAAACATAAGAACTAAAGCCACAAAATTTTTAGAAGAAAACATAGGAGATAATCTTTATGACTTAAATTGCGCACATTTCTGAGGCACAACAGATTTCTTTAGACCACAAAAATGCATGAACCTCTTAAAAAATAAGTTCTGACTACCAGACAAACGTTTGCTCTCTGAAAGACACTGTTATAAGTGTGAAAAGGCAAGGCAAAAACTAGGAGAAAATATTTGTAAAATATATGTCTGAGAGACTTGTATCCAGAATTTTTTAATTTTTATTTTATTTTGTTTTGTTTTTTTTGCTTTTTAGGGCTGCACCCGCAGCATATGGAGGTTCCCAGGCTAGGGGTCGAATCAGAGCTGCCAGCCTACACCACAACGCATGGCAATGCTGGATCCTTAACCCGCTGAGTGAGGCCAGGGATCAAACCTGCATCCTCATGGATGCTAGTCAGATTCATTTCCGCTGAGCCATGACGGGAACTCCTAGAATTTTTTTAAAAGTCCCTACAGTTCAACAAGATAAATAACCTGATTTTTAAAAGTACGCAAAAGATTCGAACAGATCCTTCAATGAAGAAAATACATAAATAGCAAACACATAAAAACATGCTCAACATCATTAGGGAAATGCAAATTAAAACCACAGTGAGATACCACCACATTTCCATAAAAAATGGCTAGAATTAAAAAGACTCACAATACCCATGGGTTGATGAGGATTTGGAGCAAGTGGAACTCTATGATATTGCTGGTGGGAATACAAAATTATCCACCCACTTCCAAAAACACAATTTGTGAACTTTATTGTATGTAAATTATACCTCAGTAAAGATGATTAAAAAACAATATCTCAAAGTAATTTATTTAATTTTACTTACTTTGTAACTGAACACAGCTCTTTGGAGAAGCTTTTCTTGATATTTTGTTGGCTTCACTTGCCACAATAAAAAGAAATCCATAAGCCAAACAGTCAACTTTTCAATTAATACTTTTTCAAGAAATAAAGCACTCCAAGGGGGTTCTATAAACCTCTTAGATTTACAATTTCAAAATATTTACATCACAAGTTATTCATAACTCTATTTAAAGAAAATTGGGGGAACTGTGTCAGTTTTTTTTTTCAATCTAAATGTACCTCCATACCTCAAATTATTACTCTACCTACACTCACTTCATGAGATTTGCTTAATCCACCGTCTTCATCCAATCCACCCTACCTCCCCCACCCAAAACATATCCCCATTTTCTAGATATATACCCACCTTCTATAGCATAAAAACAAAAGCAATGTGTGCTAACAACCTGAAAACGTACATCTTAAACCCAACCTCCAGTTGGATCTCCTACGGTTTCTCCTTAGCTATTCCATAATCTCAAATTTAACATAATAAATACACATACACGAACCCCTTCCTTTCTTCTCTTTTCTCCTCTCAGCCTTTCTTTTCATCTTCAGTTCACAAGATTAGGATAGTTCCAATGTGTGATCCACATGGTCAAAATGAGTCTTTAAATCAGGCTCTCAGATAACAGCCTGACAAGGATGGGCTGAAAATGGAAGTAGAAGCAGCTCCTCTGAAACTTTCATTGTCGAGGGATGACAAAGATATATCAACACAATACCCCTTCTATTATGAGTGTTCATTTTATAGGATTTTAGATACACTTGGAACATTGTATCTCAAAGTATGAGCACATACATCAACAGCTAGAGTCACTAGGTCAAAGTTCCTGTAAAAAGGTAATAAACATCTGTTATAATCTTGGTATTTCTAGTACTTGAAGATGCTGCAAGTCAGGGTCTGGTCCACAACTAGTATCTACCATGTTAATATAGAATACCTACATACAGCCCCTACATACAGCTGTCCATTTCTTATAAAACCCAAACCGTATTTCTAATTTGCTTTCCTTCCATCTCCCTGTACCCTCAACATCTACAGTCAAACTAGAAACCAAAACCAATACCTATTTCTGCTATTTAAGTGAGATCATCAAAATGCTATTTTGATCCAGCAATCCCACTCCTGGGCATCTATCCAGAGAAAACCATGACTTGAAAAGATACATGTACCCCAATGTTCACTGAAGCACTATATACAATAGCTAAGGCATAGAAGCAACTTAAATGTCCATCGATAGAGGAGTGAATAAAGATGTAGTACATATACACAATGGAATATTACTCAGCCATAAAAAGGAATGAAATAACGGCATTTGCAGAAACATGGATGGACCTAGAGACTATCATGCTAAATGAAGTTAGACGGTGAGTCACAATCATCATATGCTCTAACATTTATATGTCAAATCTAAAAAAAGGATTCAATGAATTTATCTGAAGAACAGAAACTGACAGACTTTGAAAAACTTATTGTTACCAAAGGAGACAGGTTGAGGGGGAAGAGATGGGCTGGGGTTTGGGATAGAAATGTTCTAAAATTAGGTTGTGATGATGGTTGTATAACTATAAATATAATAAAATTCACTGAATTTAAAAAGTGCTATTTTGCTACTATCACAGGGATAAGGCAATGTCTTAATTTCTTCATTGATTTCAGAAAATAACTTGTTTTAAAACATATGACTTGAAAGATCATAAAGATCTACAGTAAATGCTATAGATAAGTAGGAGAGAATATGGGGTCTGAAAGCTCTGCTATAAATTCTGGCTTTCCAGAATTTATGTTAAAGGTGATGTCTTCTTTCTTCTAATCCCTTCTTTTGAAAGATTCAGCACTATGTTTTCTACAGCACTGTGCTCCCAGCTCATCAGTCTTCAGTGTGTACTCAATAAATCATTTAACTGATGAATGGGCTGATGAAAGGAGCCACAGTCACATGGTGATCCAGGTCATCCATTGGCAATTTTCTCAAAAACTTTTCCAAATCATTATAGTACTTTTTCGAGCATAAAAATGTTCAGAATTTTTTTAGTATCAGCTCAACCACTTGCTGGATAACTTCCAGAAAGTCATTTGACTTTTCTTTTTCATGCACGTTAAACAAAAACAGCCTTCCACAGCAAAGATGATGTGTTAAATATCCACGTGTTAAAACAACATAAAGTAGTATGTGTATCACCCTCCTAGTCGAAATTCTTGACCAATACACCTTAATAAATCCCTTAAACTATTTTCTAAAAGATAGTGTCAAAGGTCAACTTCAATCTAGCCCATATGCATTAAATAGGCTGGATGATTCTTCATTTCCTATAACAGCCTTCCCATGTTTAAAGAGATGCCCACACAATAAAGTTTATCTCAAACAACACACCCGAGTTGTCCCAGCCAGCTCAGGCAATTCAGTTGTTTGAGGGCAGGGGGGTAGGGGGGGAGCTACAATTCCATTTGTATTACCAGGCAGGAAGGCAGGCCATGTGATGTTCATTTTGGCAAAAGATAACCTAAACTCTTCACATCAGACCGAGCCCCAGGCTTCGAGCTCTAGCTGTTGATGCCAAACAGCACTTCTAAGAGAGCACTTGCATCACGTTGCTCAAAAGGATTCATTTAAAAAGGAATCATTCCTCCGCCCCCTCTTCTTTAGCTACTCATTTTCTGCCCCTTCTCAATCCCTGTGGGATAGGCCAGTATCTTTTCTTCTCACTATTAAAAAATGTAAGACAAAGGGAACCTCTGGAAGAGGAAAGATGTGAACTCGCTTCTGGGTTCAGATTCAATTTTCCATGACCCCAGAGATATTAAATGTGAGAAAGCTCCAGATAGAGCTGGCATCTGCTCCTCTGACTGCTTCTCCAATATTTTTGAATCAAGAAATCAGAGCCTTGGATGGAGTCTTAATGGAAGAGAAACTTTGCTTTCAGGAGGGAAACTGAAAGAAGCTTGTCTTCTTTTTAATAGCAACTAATAACTCGGTAGATTTCCTCAGGTTTGGAGACTTCAAGAAAAGATATGGAGTTCCCATCGTGGCTCAGCAGAAGCAAATCTGACTAGCATCCACGAAGATGTAGGTTCGATCCCTGGCCTTGCTCAGTGGGTTAAGGATCCGGCGTTGTGTGAGCTGTGGTGAAGGTGGCAGACATGGCTCAGATCTGGCATTGCTGTCACTGTGGTGTAGGCTGGCGGCTACAGCTCCTGATTTGACTCCTAGCCTGGGAACCTCCATATGCCGTGGGTGCAGTCCTAAAAGGACAGAAAGAGAAAGAAAGGAAGGAAGGTCCCTTTAAAATCTCACACAAAAAAATAACCCAGAGATACTTTTTTAAAATTTGGCAAAAAAAAATGCATATCCCCAAAGCCAGTTCATGCCTGGCCTGGCCCACTGCTGGAACTCAGAATAGACTGGTACTCTCAGCCATTTAGAGTCTCTTTCTGGCTCAAAGTATCACATGAGGTATCTGTTTTAGGAAAACTCAGACCCAGGCCCTTTTACTTCACTCTTTGCTTTCCCTCACTTAATACAACTAAATGCTTAGTCAGTGAATAAATTAATCAATACATCAATAAAAGCAAGTTTTAAAACTGAATACAACCTAAACCAAATGAAACTATCAGACTACCAAAATCAGTAATCATAGCAGAGTCTAGCTGTTTACTAAGCATTTTCTTCTCCTTTCCTGGGTATTCAACCAGCAGCCTACATTCTGCATCCTCCTTGGCAGGTCTGGCCAAAGGAATCAGACTGCAAAGTAACACATGCCACTTTCAAGCCTGGTCCAAAAAACACCCCAGATGTGCACCTGCATTTCCTTTCTTCCTTTGACTGTAGACAACCTGTGAGGCAAACCTGAAGCCTTTGGCTGAAAATAGTCTCAACTGGACCCCTGATTAATTCTGTAGGATTAACCTCCAAAGATCAACAATACCAACTTGGGTTGTTATATGAATGCAAGCTTGTTAAGTAAATCACTATGTGGCTTGGCATTTGTAGTGAGTTGAATGGGGGGTCCCTGACCCCAACCCAAAGATACGTCCATGTCCTAACCCCTGCACAAGCGAATGTGACCCTATTTGGGGAAAGGGTCTCTGTGCATACAATTTAGTTAAGGATCTTGGGGTGAGGTGATCTTGGAGTATCCAGCTGGGCTCAAATTCTTGTCAGAAACAGAAGAGAAGAAAGGGACACAAGGACAAGAGTTTGGAAAGGCCATGTGAAGAAGGAGGCCGAGACTGCAGTTACAGAACCACAAGCCAAGGACTGCCAGTAGCCACCAGGAGCAGGAAGAGACAGGAAGGACCCTCCCCTGGAGGCTCTGGAGGGAACGCAGCCCAGCAGACAGCTCAATTCCAGACTTCTGGCCTCTAGAACGATGGCAAAATGTTTTCTGTTTTATTAAGCCATCAGGATTGTAATAATTTGTGATGGCAGCCCTAGGAATCTAATATAGCATCTGTTTGTTAGGTGGATCACAGATATCGTGACCCTAATTTAGACTCTAAGTTAGTAACAGGAAAGATTCCACATCAATTGACTTTAAATAACAGTATTTTGTACATCCTTTCATAAGGATGCATTCTGAGGACACACAAGTACCAAAAAAATTTATCCTTCATCCAGTAATTTTAAGCAACATTTTAGTTAGCAATGATATTGGTAACTGTTACTTTGACATTTTTAATATTATCAGAAAAGACAATTTATGTTAGGAATCAAATATTTCAATGAAAAAAGTGATAATTATAAAATAAAAAATGAGTGAATTAAAAATTGATTTGGAAATATCAGTATGAACTTGTGTTTAGATGTACATTTTCAAGGTCTAGACATTTAAACTGAGACGCAAACTCACCCAGCAGCTGTGACAACCTAATAATATGACAACCTCTAATCCCATCCCTCACTAAAAAGAATAGGGCTCCTTGGAGAAATGTCTTATTCAAGGTCTCAGGCAAGGAAAGTACAAGTTAAGCCTAAGAAATGGTTTTGCACCATAAAACGAGCTTGTAAGGATTAACAGGGTCGTGTAAAATGGACAGAGGATCCAGCACGAAGGGGTTTCCCCATGTTAAAGTGTTGACAGTGTAAGCCTTAAAAAAAAATCCTATTGATTGAAACACACCAACTATGAAAATCCATGGATTCACAATGATATTCACAAAAGGAAGCCAAAGAAAACTCATATGTCACCTTTTGACATCTATTAAACTAAGCCCTTAGTCTAAAAAATGACAATTAAAGGAAAGAACTGTAGAAATAATTATATTCCAGGGTAAACAAACCAAGACCAGGTAAAGGCTCTTGTTGCTGGCTTAATGTTGAAGGGAAATAAAATTATAATGTCACTTTTTCCCTGTAACTCCCAATGATAAATTAATTCAACAACAACAACAAAAAAACCAATTGGTTTTAACTCATTAGGTACAAGACTGACAGAAAATTAGACATATATATATATATATGATGCCAAAATAAAACTCTACAGATTCCTTTCTGCATAAGGGAAAAACATACAACAAAGGAATTACACTGTTGTCATCTGATCCTTTGACCTATATTATCTAGTGGTGAGACATCAGGCATTTGTCTCAAGATATTTCAGACAAAGATGTTCAACATCAATTTATCACATCTTTATATCTAACCTCTAGTTAATAGGAAATTCAGAAGCTCAGACACTTCTAGGAAACAATCAGGTACATACAGGAAACAAAACTTTCTACAAAATGGAATGTCACTTTACTATATGAGCGTCACGACTAAAGGTGTGTTCCAGATTAAAAGAGACTTAAAGAACACAACCACCAGATGCCATATGTGACTGATTCTAGAATACATTCTCATTTGAACAAAGCCAGGTGGGAAAAACACTAATAAAAGGGGGAAATAGAAACTGGGCAATAGACAACATTAAGAAATTATTACTCGTTTTAATTGTGATGAGTTTACTTGGACACAAGAGAAAATTCTCATCTGTATAAGTGAACTAGATAAACTAGAAAACAAAATACCAAACCAAAAAATCCAACTAATGCATAGTCACAAGGAGGATTACACAGAAGGGAAAGATCAAAATCGAACCAATAATAGGAAAACGCTAAGGGTTTGAAAGATAGAATTTAAAAAGAATGCAACAGAAAAATAAAAAATAAATAAAAAGAACGAAACAGATCCCCAAACCCAGTAATGATTAAAAATAAACAGCATTTCAACATACCACAGAATTATGAAAAAACAATAAAAATTCAAACAATTTAGCATCAAACAATATTATATATAGTAATAATGTCAGCTAGCCAGAGGATGGAATAAGGGGGAAGGGGAAGAGGAGATGGCTGTCTGCTGACCCAACAGCTGGGAAAGCCTCAATGAATGAAGCAAGTGGGGCTAAATGTAGAATCAAAGCCTGGAACTCGGGATAGAGGCTGAAGGCAGATTAAGTCCAGAGTCTGGGAGCAAGAGAGCGGGGGGTTGACCAAGGGGAAAGCTGTTACTCCACCACTATCTTTTCTTTCGACTGTCCCCCACTCCCTGAGCTGTGCATACATCTGCTCCAAGGACTAACATGGCAGCCAACACTAACGCAGGCTACAACTCACTCTTGTCCCAACTCATTGATTTCCCCTGAGGCTCCAAAGAGTGGCCCTCATTACCTGGACTCTAATGATCCACAGGAAATAATTCATCAGGATCTAGTAAGATTTGCTTCCGTGGTAGAGAAGAACTCTAACTGGCTCACAGAAATATGAACAGTTCAAAAAACAAATCAGACATACATGTGTGCTCCTCAGTATTTTAGGAAAATTGATTCCAGTGGCAAATTGGCTTAATAATGTAAGTTATCCAATAAGTAATTTTCTTGTCTTTCAAAAGAAATAGTGTTAGCAAATAAGTGAAGGGTTTAAAAATAATTCTACTTTTAATGATTAAATACATGCAAATGGCATGGGTCAATGGTGTTGAAAAAGACAAGAAAGCAATGCTCACTGTACAGGAGTATCTTAGTGCACTGGCCTGACTCAGCTCTGGCTGAGTGGCAGCAAGGGCCTTTCCTTTTCGTGACCAGGACACATGCCAGGCCTTGAGAGCTGCAATCTGATCTCCCTAAAGTGCTTAACACAGGAAGCTGAGTCTAAGTGGGTATGATTTTCTGTCACCTCTTCACTCTTTCTCCTTTTGTTTTTGTTTTTAATCTCCCTTCTCCATATCATTCTATACAAGGGAAGTAAGGGATGGGGGACCCCCATCTCTCACCAGGATGCAAAGCAATAACCTGCCATTAGGGGGCAAGGTCAAGCCATGCCAGATTCCCCCCCCCCCCCCCCCCCGCCAACACACACACAAAAATAAATCGTGTCACCACCAGTAAAGCCACAGGGACACTTTCTTTATTTATTTGTTTGCTTTCTTTGTCTTTTTAGGGCCCCACTTGCAGCATATGAACTCCCAGGCTAGGGCTGACTCAGCATTATAGCTGCTGGCCTACACCACAGCCACAGCCACGGAGGATCCGAGCCTACCTACACCACAGTTCATGGCAAAGCTAGATCCTTAACCCACCAAGAGAAGCCAGGGACCGAACCCACATCCTCATGGATACTACCTGGGTTCATTAACCACTGAGCCACAACAGGAACGCCCACAGGGACGCGTTCTAATCCAGCTCAAGTGTGACACTGTTAACATTTTGGGATGGGATTATTTATATTCACGGAATCTATACCCATCAGAATTAATCACCTAAAATGTCCTGAATTTCGGACTAACCGCTTTGCTTGCTTATTCAGTGGAGGCATAGTTATGAATGAGGATCACCCCCTACCTGTGGTAAATTCTACAGATATCATACACACACACCAAAATCACCTGAGAAGCCACAGAAAGAAGCCTTGACGACAGCCCCTTACCTACTACAATCTTTCTTTTAATGGACTGTTTCCAGATCCCTAATTAAAAGGACTCGTGACTGGGAGTTTGGAATTGATGTTCTTGTCTAACTAGCTGGGATGGCCTTGGCAGTGGCCTAGTCACTTTTGTTCTTGAGCCCGTTTCATCATCTATAAAAATAAGGGGCTTAGTCAAAAGGTAGGAAAGGCAAAAGGACTTTCATTTTACTTCATATGCTGCAATAGGTTCATCTTTTTTTTGAGGGGACAGTATGTGTTAACTTTTCTAGTAGAAAAATTTAAAGAACAACCTGAAATAAATGGTCCCTAACAAACCCTTCCAGATAAAAATGATCTGAAAGTCTCAAGTTCATCCAGGATCTCTGAAGCTCCTTATGGACAGCCTTTACCCTTAACTTGTAGGAAGCAGTCAAGACCTCAAAGCCAACCAGTGTAGCACAGAGTGTGTGTGTAGGGAGCACCCGAGTGTGTACAGGGCCTCCCCTCTCACAGGTATAAAGACCACTGGAAGAGCCCTCCTATTGCAACGTAGCTTGTGGGTTTTCATTTGCAGTGGTCCAAAGAACTCAGTATTTCTAGTTTTTTACTCTTATACTGTCATCTCATGCTATTTTATTTTATTTATTTATTTATTTGTCTTTTTGCCATTTTTCTTGGGCTGCTCCCACAGCATACGGAGGTTCCCAGGCTAGGGGTCTAATCAGAGCTGTAGCTGCCAGCCTATGCCAGAGCCACAGCAACACGGGATCCGAGCCACGTCTGCGACCTACACCACAGCTCATGGCAACGCTGGATCCTTAACCCACTGAGCAAAGCAAGGGATCGAACCTGCAACCTCATGGTTCCTAGTCAGATTTGTTCTTTTTTTTTTTTTTTTTTTGCAATTTCTTGGGCCGCTCCCACGGCATATGGAGGTTCCCAGGCTAGGGGTCGAATCGGAGCTGTAGCTGCCAGCCTACGCCAGAGCCACAGCAACGCAGGATCCAAGCCACGTCTGCAACCTACACCACAGCTCACGGCAACGCCGGATCGTTAACCCACTGAGCAAGACCAGGGATCAAACCCCCAACCTCCTGGTTCCTAGTCGGATTCGTTAACCACTGCACCATGACGGGAACTCCCTAGTCAGATTTGTTAACCACTGTGCCACGATGGGAACTCCCTCATGCTATTTTAAAACTGGCCTCAGTGTCCCCACTGAGTCCTCGAATTGACATCCCCATGGGAACTCTGCCTGTTTACCACAGCACAGAAATAAGTTCTCTGAGATGCACCTCACACCTGCCCAAAATCCAGCAGCAAAGCCTCTCTTTCTTTGGCTTCTACACACACTCAGACCAGAGTTACACAGTTCTCCCGTGTTTAACCTTTAAGACCCACTAGAAGTCAAGTCATCTTCAAATTTATGCAGGAATCTAGGAAAGGACTAAGGGATGCTGCTAGAATACTGTTAATGTTGAAAGCTCCTGGGGATGGGAGACTTTATCACTTAAAAACTTTTATTTTGCTCCTGAAATTAGCCAAAGAACTGGATTTTCAGGTGCCCATGGTTAAGGTAGAGACAGAACTTCACTGCAGATATGCCCACATCAACTCCTGCTTATCTACATCAGGTAACCTTCCCTAAGTTTCCAGAATTGAGCAGTGAAGTTTCATTTCACTTATTACAAGCAAATGACACCAACAGGTAGAGGAAGGTGAAAGCGTGAGGAAACTGCAAACCTCTACCTCCAGGCTACCTCTTCCATCTACCTCCTTCTCCTCCTTGCTCACTGTCTCCCAAAGCTTAGCTGTTCTTTCCTCCATTCAACACACTTTCAATAAGCACCTGTTTAGTTTCAGGCACTAAGCAAGGTATTGGAGGTGCACCAACAAACATGCCTCATGCCCTTGAAGAACTTGCTCTTGGTAGAAGAGACATGTTGAAATATTTACAAAATAAATGACCGACTAATGCAACCATATAAAAGCACCAAAAACAAAAAACAAACAAACAAAAAACACCTGATGTTTCCAATAGCGAATTGTATTCAAATGAATTGAAAGCTGAATCATGATATTATTCTGACCTTCCATATACACTTCCTTAGAAGAAAACAGCAGATTTGAGGTACAAATTTGCACAATGCCCACAGCAGACAGAAAATTTAGGTGCTATTATCCATGCAAACATAGTTTTTGTTCACCAATAATGCTGATATATTTTATGTTCACCTTGTTGGAAAAGACTTATAACACTTTACAACTTCTCACAAGATTTTTTTAAGTAAGGAAATCAGGGTGGCTAGAAAATGTGGGCAGGAAAAATTCGATGAAGCCATGGATAAGGCTGGTAAATAAAACACAGGCCGCTAAAATACTGTACACTTGGTAAGAGCACACCACAAACTTGGCTCTGCACATCCAGCAGTCAGAGGAAAAGAGGAGAAACATGACCAGTTCTATGATTCACAGTGTCCACATGACAATTTTTCATGGAACTGAAACTCTCTCCCTTGGTCCTCCAACACTCTAGTACGCAAACTTCCCTTTAGAATTAAATGTCTTTAACATCCTATTTCACTTTGCATACCTTGCCCATAACATGTATTTTAAATAACAGGTGGTATTATATCTGCATTATTTGCTTTAAAAGAAGTAAATATTTGTATTTAGTGCACTATTTGTGTACAAAGCATCAAGGGCCAGGGAATGGCTTGGGTATCAGGTAGTAATGACAACACACCACAGTCTTAGTTTTGAGACGTCACAAAAAAGACAAGAGGATCACCTTGATGTCTCCTTGGACTGAAAAATCCATAGCTGTGGCTTTCCCTGACACCATTATGCAACATGTATTCAAACCATGAAGTGTGTTTGGGTAATAAATGATGAATGATTCAATACAATAAATGTCTCTGAATCTCTTGAAGACAAGTTGACAATAAAAATAATCATGGTTCCAATATTTAATACCTGGGCTCCTCAGCAGCAGCAGAAGCCCTTACTACATACCAAGTGTTAGTCTATGTTCTTTACATATTTTGCCCATAATCTTCAAAATAATTTAAGGATCCTAGTATTAACTACATTTTATACATGAAGAAAAAAATAAAGATATTTGCTACTTAAGATCTTCATTTTTAAATTTTTTATTATAAATTATTAAAATTTCACAGAAGTTGAGAGTATACTCTAAGAGACCCCAACATATCCGGCCAAGAATCAACAATTAAAGATTTTTCCACATTTCCTTTATCTGCCATTTTTTAATAAAGTATTATACAGCAAACTCTAGTCATATCATCTCACCCCCTACATCAGAACACATTTCTTAAAAAATAAAGACAGATTCTTACATAATCACAATGCCAAAACCAAATCCAACAGTCAATGATAGTTTCTTGAGTCATCTAATAATTTTTTGGTGTCACTAGTCAAATAGCTCCAGTTTTCTCAAAAAGTTTTTTTATGGTGAGTTTGTTCAGACTAGGATCCAAAGAAAATCCACACAAACATTCAGTTACTTCTCTCATGTTCTCTGCCCCCCCCCTTTTTTCCTGTAGATCTCTGATGGCTACAGAAGCAAGTTATCTATCTTGTTTTCTGAGATATAATTCACATATCACAGAATTCACAACTGTCAAAGTATACAAGTTTACTATATTCATAAGGCCCTGCAACCATTGCATTATGTAATTCCCACCACTCTGTAATTCAGTGTAATTTCTGTCACACTAAAAAGAAACTCATACCCCATTAGGAGTCACTCCCTACCTCTCCTCCCAATCCATGGCAACCATGAATTTACTTTCTATCTTTATGGATTTTTCTATTTTGGACATTTCATATAAATGTAATCATAACAGCAGATGTATTTTGAGTGTCCATCAGGTTAGGAACCATTGACAAATAGACATAGGTACGAAATATATATATGACATGGCCCATGTAGCTAACAGATAAATAGTCAACAAACAACCAATACATTAGAATTGCCATCTATGTAGTACATATGAATGCTTTAAGCTCCAGGTTTTTAGCTTTTCCCTCACAAACATACATAGAGAAATGATATTCATGTATGTGACATACCAATGGGTTCTACCTAAATGTGACAAAAAGTCTAATTTTCTGCTGGCCACAATTCCCACAATGACCCACAGTTAACCACAAATAGTAGTTCACCATGATAGCAGCTCTGCACCTGTGTCACCTCTCCTGGCTTTCTCTTCCTCTCAGGAAAGTATAGCAGAATGAAGGTCAGAGAAAGAGAGACAAAAACCAAATAGGTATTTTTTACTGATTTATTTTTAGTATATCCTTCATAAATTTGAGCACTTTATGAGGAAGGGAGTAGAGAGCTAAAGGTTAAGGGTATAGACCTAAAATGTGCACATTCTCAGAATTAAACTGTGTATGCTCATTTACCACGTAACAGCTGTGTGATCTTGGCCCATGATTCCATCTCTAAGACTCACCTTTCCCCATGTGTCAAAGGGAGAAACTAGTCCATATGACTGCTTTGAAAATTTAATGCAAAGTCTTTGTAAAGACAATCTGGGGACACGGGATTAAGATGGCAGAATAGAAGGACTGGAGCTCAACTTCTCTCCTAAAAACAACAAAATGCACAAATAAAGACTGAGCAATCTCCACCCAAATGGACCGGAAACCTTCAAAAAGATATCCTACTCCAGAAGAAAAAGAGGAGGCCACATTAAGAGGTAAGAGGGGCGATTTCATGATATAAACAACCTCATACCTCCCGGGTGGGAAGCCCCACTGACTGGAAACTAACTGGTTCACAGTGACTCACCTACAGGAGTGAGAGTTCTGAGCCCCACATCAAACCCTCACGTGTGGGGATCTGGCACTGGGAGAAAGAGCCCCTGGAGCATCTGGCATTGAAGGCCAGTGGGGCTTGTGCACAGGAACTCCACAGGACTGGGGGAAACAGAGACCCCATTCTTAAAAGGTGCACACGGACTTTCATATGCACTGGGTCCCAGGGCAGAGCAAGGTCTCCATGGGAATCTGGGTCAAACCTGACTGCAGTTCTTGGAGGACATCCTGGGAAAACAGGGGTGAATGTGGCTTGTTGTGAGGGAAGGACACTGAAAGCAAAGCTCTAGGGAATATTCAGCAGCTGCCTTTCTCTGGAGGTGGCCATTTTGGGAAAATCTGGCCTCATGTCAGCCAGCCGCTGAGAAGCCCCAGGGCAAACAACAATCAGGTGGGATCACAGCCCTGCCCCTCAGGAAACAGGCTACCTAAAGACCCCTCAGGCACACAGCTGCCTCTAATCCCATCCAGAGACTAAGCCCCACCCACCAGAGGGATTAGAATCAGCTCCACCTATCAGTGGGCAGACATCAGCCCCTCCCATCAGCAAGCCTACACCAAGCCCCCATACTGACTTCAGTCACAGGGGGGCAGACATCAGAAGTAAGAGAGGCTACAACTCTATTATCTGTAAAAAGGTCACCACACCAAAAACCTATAAAAATGAAAAGACAGAGGACTATAACTCAGATGAGGGAGAAAGGAAAAACCCCAGAAAATCAGCTAAGTGATCAGGAAATTCTCAGCCTCCAGGAAAAAGACTTTAGACTGTTGATGCTGAAGATGATGCAAGACATTGGAAATAAACTGGAGGCAAAGATAGATAACTTAACAGCAAACACTAAGCAAAGAGATACAAGATATCAAACTTAAGAAGCATGCAAAATACAATAACTGAAATAAAAAATTCACTAGAAGCAGCTAACAGCAGAACACAGGAGGCAGAAGAACGAATAAGGGAGGCGGAGGACAGATTAGAAGAAATTACAGGTGCAGAACAGAAAAGAGAAAAAAGATTGAAAACAAATGAAGAGAGTCTCAGAGAACTCTGGGACAACGTTAAACGCACCAACATCCGTATTATAGAGGTGTCAGAAGGAGAAGAGAGAGAAAAGGGGACAGAAAAAATAGTCCAAGAGATCATAGCCGAAAACTTCCCTAACATGGGGAAGGAACCACTCACTCAAATCCAGGAAGCACAATGAGTACCACATAAAAGAAACCCAAGGAGGAATACACCAAGACACATATTAATCAAACTGACCAAAATTAAAGACAAAGAGAAAATCTTGAAAGCAGCTAGAGAAAAGAAGGAAGTAACATACAAGGGAACCCCAATAAGGTTATCAGCAGATTTCTCAGCAGAAACTCTGCAGGCCAGAAGGAAGTGGCATGATATACTTAACGTGATGAAAGGAAAAAACCTCCAACCAAGATTACTTTACCCAGCAAGATTTGAAGGAGAAAGCAAAACCTTCACAGATAAGCAAAAGCTGAGAGAATTCAGCAACAGTAAACCAGCCTTACAATGAATACTAAAGGAACTTCTATAGGCAGAAAAGAAAAGACAGCAACAGGAAACAAAAATTCCACAAATGACAAGGCTCACCAGTAAAGGTATATATACAGTAAAGATATGAAATCATCCATGCACAATTATACCACCAAAATCAGAAATCATGAGAAGAGGTGGGTACAAATGCAGGACACTGGAGATGAACTTGCAATTAAGAGAACTTAAAATAGTCTCATATACATATAACTCTTACATCAAAACTTCAGAATAACTGCAAACCAAAAATCTACAACTGATACACAAACAAGGAATCTCTGGAGAAGAAATATATCTCATAGTAAATAAGTGCATAATCCACCATGAGGGGGGTCATTTGACATCATTCTTGGAATGCTGAAGTCTTCTTAGATCTGATTCTGATTTCCTCTCCATCAAAGAATTTAATGATAATTATAATTAAATAATGAAACTGTACAATTAAATAATACAGTTCTACAATTGTATTATTAATAACCATTTCTCTCCATGGTACAATGTAAGGTCTATAATGTCTTGTTTATCACATCACCTAGAATGGTGTAATGCGTATATTGAAGAATCAATAAGATATAACAAATTGTGAGGACATATTCATATAGTTACACTGTTTTTTAACCAATTTATGTATTTTATATTTTACTTATTTTCAGAGGGTAATTTTGTTATTCTTACCAGTTAAGTTATTCTTTTTATTATGCTATACAACATATTTAATGGTATATAAGGCTTTCTTCTTTATAAATTTTAGTTGCATAATATGTACAATTTTAATATAATGCTAGTTTTTAAAGAAAAATTGAAATGTAATAGATAATACTAAATAGTAAAGATGAAAGCCATACAAAATGGGATAAAGTATAGAATAAATTTCCTATTTGTCTCAGCATATTTTCCATTCCACTTCTCCAAAGGGAGTCATTTAATCTGTTTCTTAAGATCCATGATATAATAATCTGTGTGAATGTAACTGTGTTTAAATATATGTATTTTATTCTAAAAAAAAATAAAAATAAAATTTCAAAAAAAAAAAAAAGAAAGAAAATCTGCTTATTAAGCGCTGGGTACTGGCAACAGTAATTATTATTTCACCACTACTAACAAATCACACAAGCCACCTCAGAACTGATGCAGCCACATCAGTTTGCAACTTGGGCATATGTGAAAGTGACTGCTGGCAACGAATAGATGAAGTACCTTAATTCTCCACGTCCTGGCATGTCAACACTTAAGGGTGAAAATAACCTGATCTTTGAGGATTTGAAAATCAGAAACATAATCAATATAACAGACTTGCTCCTCCCCTGCCTCCAGATTCCGTCAACCCAACCACCAACTCTATGCAGCTACTTAGGCAGAGAGGAGAGGACAGATGTTACACATCTCCATCATTCACAGGCTTCCCTTTTTGGTATGACGGAGATACAAAAATGAATAATTCACTACAGCCTGAAGGGATCAGGGCAGGCTGAGTTCACAGGGAATCATGAAGGTCTGAGGAAGGAAAGACAGGATAGCCCCTCCCCACGGTGCTAACAAAACCACCACCCAAGACAACCTTCCTTTGCCTGTGCTCTGTCCTCTATTATGATCTGTCATGCTGCCAAATTTCTCACACTCATACCCCCGGACCAATTGGACCAAACCCATTTGTGTGATTACCTTTCCTTTATATTAAGTATCCCTGTTCTCTTTGTACATTATTGCTATAAAATCATTTTTCCTGGTCATAATAGGTTTAGGTAATATTCATTTAAAATAAAGTCTCAAGGAAAAAGGTTGTGTCAGCAAAACTTTATTCTTCCACATCATGGTCACATATGCAGTGAGCTTTCTCTTCAGCTCCTACTTGTGGCACTCAATAGAGGATGGAGAAGAGAGGATGATGTCCCCACCACTTCATTACTTTGTGTGTATGTGCTTTTTAGGGCAGCATCCGAGGCATATGGAAGTTCCCAGGCTAGGGGTCTGATCAGAGCCACAGCAACATGAGATCCAAGCCACATCTGCGACCTACACCACAACTCATGACAACTCCTTAACCCACTAAGCGAGGCCAGGGATTGAACCTGAATCTTCATAGATACTAGTCAGGTTTGTTACCACTGAGCCACGATGCGAACTTTCTTCGTTACTATTTTAATTTAGGAGCTAAAGTAAGACACCACATAATGGGCGCTTCTGAAGCTCCATCTGAACCATGGGCAACTATGCCTTAGTGAACATGGACCATCAGAAACCCCTCTGCTCCCCTGACACATTTTGTCTCACAGCAGAAACACATGGGAGCTGTGTTGAGAGGAATTACAACACTCCTCAGAAATGTTCAGGGTGGCAGGGAGTTGGGGGGACATGCAACCACACTGAAGACACTCATGGCACAAAATAAAAGAGCTAATATTTAATATACAAAGCCTATCTTGACTTCAGAAGGTGAGCCTTCTAAGCTTAAAACAACTAGCCTATAATTAGGTCCAGAGCAAAATCTTCCCCTCAAAGTAATACCAATTACAATGGAATGAGGTAGAAACATATATACTGATGAATATAGTGATGAAAATATCAAGATGCAACAGAGTATGTGTGGGTATTCACAACTTATCTTTAAGAAATAAAACCAAAAAAGGAAAAAAGCTAGAAGAAGATTCTTCAGAGTCTTAACCAGTGGACCTCTAAAGTGTAAAATTTGGACAGTGGAGAGAAATGGAGAATTCCACTTTCATTTTATATTCCTCTGAAGAATCTGAATTTGTTATGAGTTAATGATAAAATATAAACACCTGGAGAATTGCTACAATATGAAATAATTTATCAGCCTAAGCAATGTTTCTTCTTAAACAATTCGCCTTCTTACATGGATATACATCAATATACATGCAAAGGAAAGCCAACTCAATTAGAGGACCTACATTATTCAACAAGTATAAACTGCTGGAGTTCCTGTCGTGGCTCAGTGGTTAACAAATCCGACTAGGAACCATGAGGTTGCGGGTTCGATTCCTGGCCTTACTCAGTGGGTTAACGATCTGGTGTTGGCGTGAGCTGTGGTGTAGGTTGCAGATGCGGCTCAGATCCCACGTTGCTGTGGCTCTGGTGCAGGCCGACAGCTACAGCTCTGATTCGACCCCTAGCCTGGAAACCTCCATATGCTGCAGGAGTGGCCCAAGAAATAGCAAAAAGACAAAAAAGAAAAGTATAAACTGCTATGCAAGGTAAATAGAGAAACAGCAGCTGAACAGGGCCTACTCACGTGACCAGATTTTCCAGAAAACTTAACTACAAAATGTTTGAAAATAAAGGAGAGAATTAATATAATGCAAAAATAAAATACCAGTTTCTAACTTTTCCTTTGGTCATAAGAAACAGGAAAGCAAGGATTTTCAAAACAAAAATCCACACATCTCCTTAAAAAAAGTCTGATATATTTAGGGAGGAAATCTGGTTCTCTTATTTCTTGAAAAAAGCATCAATATTTCTTACCTGATCGCAAATCAGTTCCCACTTTTTCTCATTGTCATACTGCCGCAGTAACCTGGCTTTGTCAGGGGGTAGGTTCATAGCATTCTGTAAGAAAAAAAAAGAGAACTATGTCACATTCCACAACAGACTGCAAATGGATAACTCCTGAGCAAACCAAAGAATACTACCATGGTTCTTTTAGGATTTTTCAGTTCCTAGCATCTGATTAAACAGAAGTGTCCTACACAAGTCATTTAAACATCAAACTGGTTGAATGGGAGGAGACAGACTGCCAGTCATATGCTGGAACACAGGTGGCCTCCTCTGAACTAGAGAGAATTTGCACTTCAGCAAAGGTAATTCATTATTTCTTCACTTAATAGCAGCCACCTCCCGCCTTAAAAAAAAAAAAAAAAAGCACAAAACAAAACAAACGAAAAAAACCAAGGCGGCCCTAAAAAGGAAAAAAAAAAAAAAAAAAAAAGATAGCAGGCTCCCAGTCGACTCAACAAAAGGTCAGAGGTTATTGTTGAGAAGATATTGTCCTGATCTTTTTCCAAAGCATAAGTGTCTTTAATTTTGGACAGTGGGAACTTAGTTTTGTTATACTCTTCCTTAAATTTGTTTAGAAATAACAAATGAGTAATGGAAAAGACCTCAAAAGACCATGTGCCAGTTTCCTGCCACCAGGGGCCTATTGCAATGTCCTTTGCTTCCCTGGCCACCCCAGACTGACAGCATAGATGCTCTGTTTCCAGGACATTTTTTTTTTTTCTAGTAGACTTTTAAAAAATTGAAAATAGTGGATATACAATGTTATGTTAGTTTCAGGTATACTATATATATGATTTGACGTTTGCACGCATTATGAAATGATCACAGTAAGTCTAGTAACCACCTCTCCCTACAAAGTTATTACAATATTGTTGACCCTATTCCTTATGCTATATATTACAACCCCATGACATTATTATATAACTGGAGGTTTGTACTCCTGATTCCTTTTTAAAGCACGACAGCCCCACCAGACAAAGAACAGACAACACCAAAAGCAAACTCAATGAACAAAACCAACTGGTGGATAACATCATCTTTCACTCACTTTGACAGACAACTATGAGTAAAAGAACAGATGAAAAAGAAGAAAACAATGCAATCAGTTTCTGTCCCCTCTGTGAGATGACAGCAATCCTTTAGGACATACATTAACATCAGCAACCACAATTCTCAGTTTAGCTATATTGATTTATGAAGTTGGGTTTACAGTGAGAAACTGACCAGGAGCTAAAAGAGATTATCTAGACATGGGTACTCACAAAACCCGCCTCTGTCGATACAGCACACCTTCTCTAGTGTTGATTGTGGATTTTTCCAGGTACATACACAACTAACTAAGTAAACGTCCCCAAATAACCAATCATCCACATTTTAAAGATACTAGGCTTGGGTGTGAAGTGAGATATTGGGGCACAGAACATGGCAAAGTGAGAGAGCCCCAGAAGGGATGCGTATCTGCTCCTTGGCCTCCCTCAAGTTCCCAGGCTCTAAACAACTGCGCTAAGGAACCAGTCAATGTCTCACATGTATCCACTATCCTGTTCAACCCCTTGTATCAACTCTAAATCATACTTAACTCACAATAAACAGTACTCGGCTCATAGAGAAACGGTTCCCCTTGCCACAGTTTACTGTTCCATGTCATTCAGTGAAACCACATTTAACGGAGACAAGGGTGGGTGAGGTATTCTGACTTAATAGCAGAGAAATAACCTTTAATGATTTTGATTGAAATAACTCAAGCATTTTCCCTAAGACTCAATCTAGCATCCAGACTGGTATGCCTCAGTAGGTAGTAGATCTATACCACTTCCTAATCTGCATGTAATAATCGGCCTTCAGAATATTAAATTTTTAATTACCCCCAAAGCTGACAACATAATTAGAAGAGCTTTGGGCTTCAGAGTTTTCAAAGATATTTCAGAGAAGCCAGGGCTTCTCCATAAAAATGTCTAAAACGGGAAAAGATGTTTTCATATGGCCGATCTCCATGGAAGAGCTACTTGAAAAACTGTAATAGAACATAACTGCTTGCATTTACTTGTAATTACAATTTTACGATGTTCAACAACGAGCCCAACAAGGCAAAGGAGAATTCCGTGTATGTTTTTCTGAGGGAGGCCAATGTTATTGACCATTAAATAACCAGCCCATCACTGCTTATTTGCACCCAAGAGATGGATTATTTCCTCTTTAAACTTATTTTGACCCACATCTTAGTGCCCCTGGGTGTGATTATGCATAAATAAGAACAATTAAGATTATAAGGTAGGTTAAATCAGTTTTTTTCCAAGTCTTTATTAATCTCTCATGATATAAAGGGGATAAGACAAAGAAAGCTTGAACTCCTACAAGGTGCCAAGCACTGTGTGAGGCACTCTGCATACATATCTAATCTTCACAACAAGCCCATGGGCCAGACATAATTTTCCTTACTTTACAAATAGGGAAAATAGGCCTAGGAGTGCCTGCTCTAGGTTGGACAGCTTTGCAGAAGAAAACAGGACCTACACATACTCTGTCAGACTCCAAGAACACTAAGAATGCCTCCACGCTTTCTTTTCTTTTTGGCAGCAAAGTAAAATGGCAAATCACTGACTTTCTGTTCGTACTCCACAAGATACTCCTGCAGAAGCAGTCTGCAAACTCTGCTATGGAAATCAGATGCAGGCTCAGTTATTATTACAAAGAGAAAGCCAAGATGCTCCTTTCTGGATCAACTTTTATTTTAATAAAACAGTCTTTCATTCAAATGTTTACAAAGCATTGCCCTTATATAAGCACCATGTTCCAAGGCACCATGGGGAAACACACAGATACAGTCTCCACGAAGCCTCATATTATGGTAAGAGAGAAAGATGAAACCAGCTAAGCTTCCCAAACTCTGCTAGGTTTTGACAGAGATGATGAGAAGGCAACTTTAGATTGGACGATCCGGAAAGACCTCTCAAAGAAAAATCAAGTTTAGTCCTAAAAATGAGAAAGGGTGAGCCAGGTGAAGAGTGGATGGCAGGATTCAGGGCAGAGAAAACAGGGAAAAGATGCTAAGGCAGGAAACAGCTGGGCACATCAAAGAGCTGAAAGTGAGTCAATGTGGCTGGAGAGACAGTAAAGGAGAGGGAATGAGGAAAAGATAATACTGGAGAGGTGAGTCAAGGCTATGTCATGCCCAGCCATGTCGGCTGGGTAAATACTTTTCCTTTCATCTCAAGTGCAATGGGAAACCAGTGAAGGCTTGCAAGCATGAGATGACATCATCAGGTTATGTTTTATAAAGATGACTGTGGGTGCTATGTGGAGAACTGATTAGAAACAGCAAAAGTGGAAGCAGGGAGGCCAGAGCAGTAGCTAAATGAATGGTGGTGGTTTGGACAGGAGGATGGCACAGCAGCTGAAGCAGGTGGATAGATTTCAGAACAGGAAGTGAAACTGGGTAGATTTACAGGCTGAGGGAGGATGTCAAGAATTCATAGCTTGCTTCTCCCTTGAGTCGCTAAGTAAATGGTGGTCTACTTAATGAGAGGGGTACACTGCAAAGGGGGCACAGATCGGGAGGAGGGAGTGAAGAGTAAGATTTCTAAATGGCCCTGTTTAGGTCAAGACGGCTATGAGATCCAAGAAAACAGTCAAGCAGGCTGGCAGGTACACAATCCTGGAGCTCAGAAGAAAGGTCTGTATCTTTCTGAATGTGAAGAGTCTTAAGAAGTCTTTAAGCCTGTTGACTAATTACTGCCAGAGAAGTTATTCAGGATCAATACATCGAGACTAAAATTGCACTTGGCAAACATTCACCAAGCATCTAAAATAACCCCTTCCACGGGTGGGCCTCTGAGCAGTTCAGGCGTACCTTGCCCCCGTTTAGTAATTCTACAGGAAAGCAGCTCCATTTAAAATCAGACCCTCCACAGACGCCTGGCCAAAGTTCAGGGATGTTGTGATTAGCTGGCACTAACTGCCCTAGACTTTTTTAGAGTCAACTCATTCCTTCTGTACTGTGTAGGGCAGGACTCAGGAGTCTAAACTAAATGTTTGTTTGTGTAGCTAAGTCCTAAGAGCCCAAGCTTTTTTCTGAGGAAAATATTGGCTCTCTCTTCAGGCCCCTTTACTGCCTCTAGAAAAATGGACTGCCCTTCTATTTGGCTGAAAATGTACAATTTCCAAGATGTCCTAACAGCAACAACACCAGCTCATCCACACTTAGACAAAGGGCCATCCTTCCCTTTCCTTCCCCCACAGATTCATCCAGTATGTACTAGGCTTTGACTGGGTGCCAGCACATCTGCACTGCAGGCCTGGGAGAGAATTTAATACGAAGTTGCTGCTCTCAGGTACATGCCAAAGGGCCACAAGAAGACATACGATGCTTGAATTGAAAAGAAAGTAAATGTTAATTATTTACTTTCTAGATTGTATGAGTTCCTAGCTCAAATAAATTAGATCATTCAAGAGCATTTATTTCTGTATAGAATGTCCCTTTTTCTTTCCCTTTTTTTTTGGGGGGGGGTCTTTTTAGGGCCACACCTGTGGCACATGGAGGTTCCCAGGCTAGGGGTCGAATCGGAGCTGCAGCTGCCAGACTACCCACAGCTACAACAACACAGGATCCGAGCTGCATCTGTGACCTACACCACAGCTCATAGCAAAGCTGGATCCTCAATCCTCAGAGTGAGGCCAGGGATCAAACCCTCGTCCTCGTGGGTACTAGTCAAGTTCGTTACCACTGAGCCATGATGGGAACTCCCACCTTTCTTTCAACATGCCGATCTTTAAAAATCAGCTCAGGTATCATTTATCATTAGAACCTTCCCACAACTACTCCAAGAAGACACACCATCTCATGCTCTGAAGGGCTACATACGTTCCTCCTTTACAGCACAGCACACCCTGTAGCCTAACCACCTGTTTGCCTAAAATCCCTCCCAGAGTAAGTACTTTAAGGACAATTTCTCTTGTTCATCTCCACTGTCAGGCACAGTATCTGGCAAACAGTAAGCACTAAGCAGGTTGCTAACTAAAGGAAAACACAGTCCTACTGTTCAGTCTGAAATTACTGGTTTATATCTATGCTTCACTTACTAACAAAGCCTACACACTAAAGAGCATTTGTTTCTCATAAAAACCTTCATCAGTGACAATGCCTATGACTTACAAGTAGTGATCTTCCAAATAGGAATTCATGGTGGAAAAATCTTTAAGTTCAATTCTAGCAACATTTCCTTGAAAAGAGAAGTATTTTAGGCATTCTTTTGCCACAGATAATAAACCACGGAAGTTGAACTTTCTTTTGTTCTTGTTGCCAGTAAAGTCAAATCAGTATCAACTGTAATAATTAGGCCAATCCAAGAGGTAGTCACCTTTATGGTCTATATGCTGGCTTTATCCTTATCTATGCAATCTTACCCTTTATTTATGTACTTGTTTATTTATTTATTTTGCTTCAGGGCTGCACCTGCGGCATATGGAGGTTTCCAGGCTAGGGGTACAATCGGAGCTGTAGCCGCCAGCCTACGCCACAGTCACATCAAGTCGGGATCCGAGCCGTGTCTTCAACCCACACCACAACTCATGGCAATGCCGGATCCTTAACCTGCTGAGCGAGGCCAGGGATCCAACCCACAACCTCATGGCTACTAGTCAGATTCGTTTCCATTGCGCCACAACAGGAACTCCAATCTTACCCTCATTTTAAAGCTACTTTCCACCTCGGTACCTTTTAAATACAGAAGGTTTAATGACTAGAAAACAATAGGATCCTTCGTGGTCTGTATTCTGGTTTTATCCTTACCTACACAATTTTATCTTGTTTTTAAAGGCGCTTTTCCTTCCAGAATCTTTTTAAAACAGAAGGCTTAATGACTAACAATGGGATATGCAAGTTTGGGGTACTTCATGGAGAAATTAATTATGGTTAGTAAGTCTATGAGACCATGATGGAAGATAACATAAAAAAGGTAATGTGTGTATGTATGTATGACTCAGTCACTTTTCTCTACAGCAGAAATTGGCACAACACTGTAAACCAACTATACGACAGAACACTGTAAACCAGTTATAATGAAAAAAATAAAGATTATAAAATTTTAAAAAATAAACCAACTATACTTTACTAAGAAACTAAAAATTTAAAAAGAAAAGAGTCTAAGACTCCGTGCATTAAAAGTGACATAGATTATGATATACGACACAGAGCAGAATGAAGGTACCTAAATCTTTCTGAACCAAATAAACCTGTGCCCTAGAAATAGTTTTCTGGTTTCAGCTCTTGCCTTGGTTCATGGAAACAATAAAAACTTGCAAAATATCTTTTACCCTGATACCCTCAAGGCTCCTACTGAAAAACCCACACCAATATGGAGACACAGTAATGAAAGTGAAATCATATCTAATATACCTTATGTAATAGACCTTTGTTCTTATAATCTCTAAATTAAAGCTTTCAAGTATAAGGTCACCCGATTCTACAACAGAAACTCTCCTATTACACAACCACCTGCCGAGAAAGAAGGACACGGGCTTTACAAGTGGTGTTGCTGATGGAAGCAGGGGAAAGATGTCACGAGAGAAAGAGTTTAGGCAGTTATGAAGAGTTCTTGAATGATAAAGGTAAAAATGCTTTATAGGACACTCTAAGGATGGAGCCATTCCTTTTTTTTTTCTTTTTAATTAATGTGTGGTAAAAAACACATAATATAAAATTTGTCTTTTTTAAACCATGTTGGACAGTCTTGTAGTGTTAACTACATTTGCAGCATCATTTAGCAGATCTCTACAACTCATCCTGCAAAACTGAAACTTGGTACCCACTGAACAGTAATTTTCATTTCCCCTCTCCCCAAAATCATTACTTTTTGCTACAAAAAGCATGGAAATGTGATGGATTCCAACTGGATGGTTGGACAGCAGAATCAATAACTGCATTTAGGGAGTTCCCTTCGTGGCTCAGCAGTTAACGAACCTGATTAGAATCCGTGAGGATGCAGGTTCCATCCCTGGCCTCGCTCAGTGGGTTAAGGATCTGACATTGCTGTGGCTGTGGTGTAGGCCGGCAGCTGTAGCTTTGATTCGACCCCTAGCCTAGGAACCTCCATATGCCGTGGGTGCAGCCCTAAAAAGCAAAAAAAGCAAAACAAACAAAAAAGAATTGCATTTAGTGCGGTAACAGGTAGCAGGGACTTACTTGCGCCCTGGACTAGACTTGCTGGATTCCATCCCTGACTTCACCACCCATTCTTAGTGATCTTGGGCCACATGACTTGAATCAAAAAGCAAATCTCAAGTTGAAAAAGCCAGTAAATGAAATTCAAAATTGAAGGTCAGCACCCAATCAGAATCAAAACTAAGGGTCAAAACAACAAGATGTACCATTTATTGATGGTCTGATACATCTCAGGCACTTAGGCTCTTTGCATTTATTATTCAATTTAATCTGCTTTTAAATCCTAACAAGCAGGTATTATCTTCTCCATTTGACAGAGAAGGAAACTAAAGGACAGGGAGGTTAAGCAGCTCTTCCACGCATGAGAGAGATGGCAAATCCATGACTCAAAAGAGAGGTCTCATGATCTCCTGCTTTCAATGACATATAAACTATAATGTTTCTAAAATATGACTTGCGTGAAGCAATCCAACCATTCTACTGGAAGAACCAGAGACATACTCAAGGGCAGGGTTAAAATGCTCATATTTATCGATATTTTTAATAAGCTATTAACATTTTCAGGCAAAACAGTGTCGTTTTAACTGAATTCTTCAATTTCTTTAAAAATATAAACTAGAACCTCCCCCCCCAAAAAAAGTTACAGGATCAAATCTATAGATAGCCAGGTACTGTGTCAATTCAACAAATACTTAATGAACCCTGTTAAATCTCAAAAGAAGGCAGAGATACAAATATGAAGTAAACTCAGGCTTTGATGATGCATAAGGACAGAAGATAAATACAACAATACACAAATGAACATGTTATATAACCAAACCACAGAGAAATAGCTGTTACTTTTTTGTTAAGAAAAGCGAGAAATGCTATCTATGGACCAGGCTGAGATGTGTGAGGAAAGCATTAAGAATGGCATTTAATAGCTCAATATGTTTTTTAATATTTGGGCTCTGGAGACAGGTCACCTGGCTTGCCATCCTGATTCCACCACTCGTTTATACAGTGTCATCTTAGGTACATTCTTGAAATTAAACCTCATTTTCCTCACCTGGAAAAAAATGGAAATGATGGTGGTGATCCTGATGAGGATGAAGATGATGGTGGTAATGACATTACCTGCCTCATGGAGACTGAGAAAAATGCAACCGAAAAATGCCCATAGTTAACACAGAGCAAGTACATGAATAGCACGCACTATGTTAGATCTTATTCTTCTCATTATTTTAGGTGAACAGAGACATGCATATAGTGCGACAAGAGGTATGAACACAGGAGAAGGCAGAAGACCATGAACCACTCAGAGTAAATCAGAGGGTCAAAGAGTGGGTCCTGTGACAGCAAATTAGAAAGCAGGGCCCCAGACACGAGAGCTGAGAATTTCCAAGTCATCGGACAGGCAGTCCTGAGTCATCAGCAGAGAAATATCTAAGAAAAGCCAGCCTTAGGAGCCCTCAAATCACAATAGGTAAAGAGGTGTCCCTTCTCTGGTAATTTTTCCCAGATTGCCATTTTTCCTTATACCATTACTGTGACATCAAGTTGAATCACTTGATACTGAATAATGCACCAAACCTCCTATGAATTTACTTCAAACTGCAACATCTGGGAGTTCCCGCTGCGGCGCGTCAGGATTGACAGCATCTCTGGAGTGCTGGGATGCAAGTTCAATCCCCAGCCTGGCACAGTGGGTTAAAAATCCAGCACTGCTGCAGCATAGTTCACAACTGCGGCTCAAATCTGATCCCTGGCCTGGGAACTCCATATGCCACAGGGCGGCCAAAAAAGGAGGAAAAAAAATTGCAATATCTGAGGCAGGAGGAGGGCTGCTGCAAATTCAAGACATGACCTGTCTCTCCATTCAACGAACTTCAATGCCATTTCCTTCCACGAACTCTGTTCTCGTTCCAACCAACTACCTGACATCCTAAATTTTAATATCCTCCTAGCCCAGAGGATGCTGCTGAAATACAGTCAGCTTCTTTCCTGGCACAGGACTCAGGCAGGCAGCCAAGTAGTTCCCCAAAGCAAACCATCAGTCAGCCATCTTTCATTGTCACTTGTTATTTTGATTTGATCATTGAGGGTACTGATTACCATTCACTTGCCAGTGAAAGCCCACTAGGAGGAACCAGGCTGCTCCCTGATCTAGTTACGTCTTCAAAATAAAACCAGACTGAAAAGCTGTCCTTTCTGGGGAACTTGTGAGAGTGAGATGTCTCTCTAATCTTCCATTCACAATTTCAGTAACAGCCTGTTTTCTTGGAAGGCTTTCTTTAAGGACTGAACTAAATACAAAGGACTCCTCTGCAACTTTATTTTTATAATCTAAAATGTACAGAGCTGGAAGGGATGCTTGTGATATTTTAGTCCCATTCTGTTTTCTCTTTCAGACAGACTCAAAAAAATGAAAGCAGCAGAGCCTCCTTGCCTGCCCGCCTGCATCGCTCGCAAGCATCCTATCTTAATAAATCTATTTCTTGCCTATCACTTTGTCTCTCGTAGAATTCCTTCTGCATGGAGGCACAAAGGACTTGAACCTCAGTAAGTCCAGACACCAGAACTAAAACCCCCAACAAATGGAAGAACTACTTGATGAAGCATTCTTCATTCCAAGAAGGAGGAGGGCCACTACACCAGCTTTGAGAAACAATGCAAACTTGCCTTTACCCTGATCTTATCTACAGCCCCATTTCTACTCCCCAAAGTACAAAATCACCTCCTAATCCCTTTCAAGAGGGACACAGTCTGTAAGGCATTAGTCTGCTGTGGCCCCCTTTACCTAGCAAAGCAATAAAGCTTATCTTTTCCTCTTTCGCCCCCACTTCCAAAAAAAGAAAGCAATGTTCAAGTTCATGTAACTGGTTATTACATAGAGATAGAAAAAGAATCTAGGCCAACATGTCTTCTATTCTTTTTCCATGATCATGAAAGAAAGCCCACTGACATCTATCGTGTGTGTGTGGGCTCATGTACACACAGAGGCACACATGTATTTTAGACATCAGATAATGAATGCAGTTATTAGCACAAAATCCTGCACACAGCAAGCACTACATGCTTGACATTGTTACTCTTGTTACTGGCATTGTAAGGAATACACGGAATTACTATTATGCACCCCTCCTACTTTCCTGACTATACAAGTTTTTCTTATACCATCATAAGAAGTCCCAGCACGTACCTCTGTCCATCATTCCTCTTTGACTCAAGGCTTTATATTCAGAGAACAATTCATTTTGTTTGTAAAATTACAAATCTCTAGAAACTTAAAACGCTCGTTTTTACCAGTGAGCACCAACTAAAACAATAAACGTCCCAAAGTTACTTGAAAATGATCTACTGTTTTAAATTAATCACATTTTCTCTAACTTTGGCAAGCTGGAATAAGGTATTGATTGTAAATATGTTTATGCTTATATTATTTACACTTAATTGCAAGGCCAGAGTACCATCCATTGGGGTGAAGTAGGTAGAAGAGCCCATGTTCTCTACTACAAGATAGAAGGGCACAGCTACAGTAATCTGGGCCAAGTTTTCTCAGAGCCCATCTTTCTGCTACTCCCTACATCACTAGCGTAAGTGACTCAACACCCGATAGATACCAAAGCCACACTTCCCTCTTCTGGCCAGCAAGTGGACTCCTGAAATACAGATTCTAAGCATGTTCAAAAACAAAGGGAATAATGGAAAGAAACACTCATTCGATCTCTTTCAAAACCTCATATCTGATTTCCATTAAGGACCTGATGCCCAATTCCTTGACATGCTCTGGAACTCAAAACAGTTCTTTGCCACCTGTCTGCCAACAACACTGTCTACCTGTACACATTTGTGTCTTTGGATGGAGAGTTACATGCTTAAGATACCAGAAACAGCTCCATGGGCAACCAGGTGACAATTCTAAGAGCAAATAAAGTCAAGGGCTGGGCTTGCTGGCAAAATCCAGGAAAAGATTTATTAATCTATTGATAAATATCAATATTCTATGGCATAACATTCTTTAGAGTAAAAACATTTTGAAAACTGAAGATACCACACTCGAATTAATTACAACATACTATAAATTCTACCACAATCAAGCTGTAAGACGTGATGTCTATTACCTGATGATCTGCATCAGGTACATTTTTCACCTTACCCAATTCCCCTGCAACTCTGACCACCTTCTCCCTACCCTTTTTGCAGCAACAAGCTGCCATTTCCCTCCTTGGATCAGTAGGGTCACCATTGGTCTCTTCTCCCCTCTCAGGGTAATTACTCTGGAAAAGATGACTGAACCTGGGTTCCATAGTCAAGAGTGGCCCAACTTACTGCCTCTCACTCTTCAATTTCATGATGAGGACAATCGAAGGAAAAAACAGTTTATGCTCAACTAACATCAGATCTTCTGAGACAGCAGGAGAAATAGTACGCTCTGACTTGAAGATTTCTGCCACAACTGTGACCAAAAATTACAACCTCAAATCAATAGCTCCTCCTGTGTAAACACACAACCTCAAGGGCAAACTTGCTGTCATAGAGCAACAGCCCCCAAAGATATCCTCATCCTAATCCCCCAAACCTGTGAAAACTCCTTTACATATTAAGGTGGGATTTGTAGGTGAGATTTAGAACACTGAGATTGGGAGACTACCCTCATCTATCTGGGTGGTACCAATGTAAGTAATCACAAAAAGTCCAAAAGTAAAAGAATAATAATCTTGTTTAAAAATGGAGCTTGGTAAAAAAAAAATAGAGAGAGAGAGAAATTGGAACCCTTGTACATTATTGTTCAGAATGTAAAACAGTGCAGCAGTTGTGGAAAACAATGTGGTGATTCTTCAAAAAGTTAAACATAGGATTAACAGCTAACCCCACAACTGCCCTCCTAAGTATACATCCAAAATAATCAAAACGAGAAACACAGATACCTGTACACTGATATTTATAGTAGCATCATTCACAATAACCAAGAGGTGGAAACAATCCAAGTGTCCATCAACAGATGAATGGCTAAACAAACACAGCTTATTATACAAAAGAGTATTATTCAGCTCAAAAAGGAATGATGTTCTGATACATATGATAACATGAATGAGCCTTGAAAACATATTCAAGTGAAAGAAGCCGGACACAAAAGGTCAAATACTGTGTGATTCTATTCATATGAAAGATCTAGAGTAGGCAAAAGAGAGACAAAAAAGATTAGAATTTATCAGTAGCTGCAGGAAGTGTGGAATGGGAATGATTGTTTAATGAGTACAGAGTTTAATGGAGTGATAATCAATTTTAGACATTAGGTAGTGGTGATAGTTGCATGACATTGTAAATTACTTAATGTCACTGCATTGTACACTTAAAAATGGTTAAATGGTAAACTTCACAGCATGGATATTAAACCACCATTTTTAAAGATACTTTTTTAAAAAAGTAGAAGGCAGCAGAACTGAGTCAGAGAGGAGATGTCAGAGCGATACAACACGAAGGACTTGACCAGCCAATGCTGGCTTTGAAGATGAAGGGTCCATAAGCCAAGGAGTGTGGGCAGCCTCTAGAAGCTGGAAAGGGCAAAGAAACAGACTGTCCCTTAGAACTCCTAGAAATAGAGCCCTGTCAAAGGGCTTAATTTTCACCCAGTAAGACCCCTGACCAATTCTAACCTACAGAAGTGGAAGAGAATTAAACTGAGTTGTTTTAAGCCACTAAGTCCATGGTAACCTGTTACAGAAGCAATAGAAAACTAATACTCAGGCTGACCCTACTTTGCTTCCCCAATGCACACTTCCCTCTTTCTGCAATGCCAAATCCCAAAAGGTTCATATCACAGCCACACAAGCTGTGTTTAAATAAACTAAAGATATTGCCCCTCCAAGATCTTTTACCTTGTTTTTTTTTTTTTTTTTTTGCCTTTTCTAGGGCCGCTCCCACGGCATATGGAGGTTCCCAGGCTAGGGGTCGAATCGGAGCTGTAGCCGCTGGCCTACACCACAGCCACAGCAATGCAGGATCCAAGCCGTGTCTGCAACTGACACCACAGCTCACGGCAACGCCGGATCCTTAACACACTGAGCAAGGCTAGGGATCGAACCTGCAACCTTATGGTTCCTAGTCAGATTTGTTAACCACTGCACCACGATAGGAACTCCTCTTTTACCTTCTTTTTAACAAGTAAGACTGGAGTTTCTGTCGTGGCTCAGGAGGTTAAGAAACTGACATAGTGTACATGAGGATGCAGGTTCAATCCTTGGCCTCACTCAGTGGGTTAAGGATGCAGCATTGCCACAAGCTGTGGCATAGGCCACAGATGTGGCTCTGATCCAGTATTGCTGTGGCTGCAGTGAAGGTCTCAGCTGCAGCTTCGACTGGACCCCAGGCCCAAAAATTTCCATATGCCACAACTATGGGTGTCCAAAAAAAAAGAAATGAGGGCCACAAACGAAGTGTCAGACTTAGCCATCATCCATTTGCAGGCAGTTATTAAATATTACAGAATTACTACTAACTACTTTAAAAAAAAAGAATATATATGTGTATGCATGTATATATGTATATATATGTATACGTACATATACATATATTACAAATATGCGTGTGTGCATACACATTGAAAAGGTCCAGAGTGAATCTTCTCCTCTCATCTTCTAGCTGGTACCTGATCTGCTCATCTTACAGCCTCCACTCCATCTTTCTCCTCCACCAAAACCTCCACCTGGTCTCCCATATACCATGCTTAGAGCTGCCTTTTCTACTTATCTCTAGTACTACAGTTCACCCTTGAGCAACACAGTGTTAAGTGGGGGACCAAGCTTCCCCATAGACAAAAATCCATGTGTAACTTATAGCTGGCCCTCCACATTCATGGTTCTGCACCCATGGATTCAACCAAATGCAGGTTATATAATTCTGTAGTATCTACTATGAAAAAAATGTGCATATAAGTGGATTTGCACAGTTCAAACCCGTATTGTTCAAGGGTCAACTAATCTTGTTTTGGGGACCAAGCATGATCATGTGTGTTGTTCTACCATTTCGCTTGTGTAGGTTTTTTTCTCCAGTGAGGGAAAGTTTGCTGATATACTTCTCTATCTCCTATAGTACTTACGACATGAGCAGACACATACATAAAGCATTTAATAAACATTCATGAGTTAAGTAAACACCCCCAAAGTACTAGCCAAACCTTCTGATGTTTGATATATGGTAATTTAGATTTTATACATGCAATGCAAAATAACTATGACATTAAGTAGTAGATTATTAAACAGGTGAACTAAATCATATATTATAAATACATACCCTCAGATACCTGGGTAAGAAATATCTCTCACTTGGGGGTAGGTTTTCAATCTTTGCTATTTCTATCTAAGAGAGTATTAACTTTCATGTGAAATAAGAATTTATTCTTTGGTTCCTTCCTTCCTTTCTTTCTCTTTCTTTCTTTTTTGTCTTTTTAGGGCCAAACCCAAAGCATATGGATGTTCCCAGGCTAGGGGTTAAACTGGAGCTGCAGGTGCCAGCCTATGCCACAGCCACAGCAATGTGAGATCTGAGCCACATGTGCAACCTACACCAGATCCTTAACCCACTGAGAGGGACCAGGGATCCAACTGGCATCCTCAAGGATACTAGTCAGGTTCATTACGACTGAGCCACAGGAACTCCTGACTTATTCTTGGTTTTATATTTTTATAAGAAGTGATGTGTCCTAGACATAAAGTGCTACCTAAGCGTATGATCTGGTCTCTGTCTAAAAGGAGGAAGAATGGTCACATTTGCACTGCATGCATCAGGCAAACCAACAAGAACAAAATATCTTCTGGGGAAAGCAAACACCTTATTTACAGACGATGGATTTCTGGGCAGCAGGCACCAGGGTGTGCACTTTTCAATTTTAAGTGCTAGGCTTGGCTGTGTGCAAGAAAAAGGGAATGAGAAAGCACACAAGCAAGAGAGAGATGAAAAACAGAGGGGTGGGGGGGGCAGGAGTGGGGAGGATCGGACTGTATTGATTCCCTGTGCTTCTCAGCTGGGTAAACTACAACAGTAGGCCTGGGGGACATGACCCTGGCCACTGAACTCCGTACACCCACTCAATATGTTCTGGATGTAAACACTTTTCTGTTTCCTACAAAGCAGTGTTATGCTTCTCCAAGAGAGCCATAAGTATTTGGACAAATGCCCAAATATGACAGTGGCCATTTAACCTTTGCATTCCTACATTCTGTAAGAACTCTACTGTCCTAACTCGAGATTAAACCATACCCAAGTCATCGTGAACCAATTCATGATTTAATTATCCTATGGCAAATTAAACCTCAAGTTCAAGTCCTGAGGATTCCCGGGATAATGCAATACAATTTATCCAGCAATCTTCACCCAAAGAGTTTGCCAACCTCAAGTTGAGCCTCTGATTAGGATCTGTCTTCTTCCAATGCAACTCCACATGAACTTCAGTGTAAATGAACCACTGCCAGATAGTAAGCTTTAAGGAGAAGTGACGGTCAACAGAACTTATAATCTGTGACTTGAAGAACTACCTTGTACTTACTTTACTTCCTAAATGAATCTTTAAAACCTGGTCCTATTATGCAGCCCACCACACATGTTCCTACCTCAGGGAGCCTGTGGGCCTGCATCAGCATGGTGTCCCATCTTTGCCAGTGGACCTGCTGACAAATAGCTCCATTCATTCTCCCTTTCTCTTCTCTACGCATATATTTATAAATGGTAAGCACAATATATTCTCTGTTATTCCACATGGTTGGCCAATAAAGACACTGTTTACTAGAGAGGTTCCACACATACCATGCATGATTTTAAAGTGAATAGGACTTACCAAAATATATTAGCACAAAAGCCATATTATCATAACTTAATCTTTCTTTAATGACTGAAAAACCTCCAGGATTTTACCCTGTCTTTTGGTCATCCCTATAGATTACAATAATAAACTTTGTGGTTGGGATTACTGAGGCCTGGGTTCAAATTCCAATTACTAGCTGTTCATTTTGGCAAGTAAATTTCTCTGAGTATTGGCATCTTCTGAAAATGAGGACAAAAGAACCTCACCACAAAACAGGTGTTCCTTTCAAAGCAGGAGACATATGGACAGCAGTGTGCTGTCTTACAATGAGGCTGTGATGGGGCCAAAGATTCTCGCCTTCAGAGTGAAAGAAACAAAAAACCCACAGAACTTTAGTTCATATCCTAGAAGTAAAACTACCTGCTGTATGTTCACTGGAAGTCACTTAACTTTTTTTTAACTTTAGTTTCCTCACGTATAAAATGAGGATGCAGTCTACTCCAGGGTTATTTCCAGAGGCACCTGACAGAAGAGGCTTTATACAGAAGGAATGCTATGAAAACTGAAAATTCAATGAGGGAACATGTAAAATATGGCATTGAGTCCAGTGCTCAACATAGTAAGGGTCCAAGAAACTTGAAGCTCTGAGCACCAGAATCCAACACAACCAAATTCAGAAAGGGGTTGATGAAAGATGAGAGCATCTTACCTTCATTAACATTATGTTTCTGAGAGCGTCTCAACAGACATGCGTAAGAATTTCTGGCACCATAAAACAATGCATTTTAGCTAAGAGTCCAAATGATGAATTTAAAGAAGCAACGAAACTCAAAGTCCACTGACGCCACACAAGCCACTATACTGAATTCAAAGAGGTTTTTTGTTTGTTTGGGGGGATTTTGTTTGTTTTGTTTTGGCTGTGCCTGAGGCATGTGGAAGTTCCTGGGCCAGGGATCAAACCTGCACCACAGCAGTGACCCGTGCTGCTGCAGTGACAACACCAGGTCCTTACCCACTGCACCACAAGGGAACTCCCCACTTATTTTAATTGCATTATATTCCTTTCCATGACAACAAACCTTTGCCAAGTTGGCTTTCTTTTAGAAGCTGCTGTGACAGAAAGCAAGTCATGGGGGGAAAAAAACAAATTCAACAGGAAATGAGGGCAATGGTATCAAATCTGAACTCAAGGTTAGAGAAGTCATGCAGTGCTCAAACATATTTATACACAACTGTGTATTTTTTAAAAAAAGAATACAATGAAAGTATTTTTCTTTCATTTTTACATATAAGTATTTTTTGTAACAGCCACTAAGTTATTAGGGCATAAATACTTATTAAGCTACGTGGAATAAACAGTTATCAAATGGGAGCAGCTTGGGTATTCCTTTTGGCCTCGGACACCATGAAAAATTGCTGAAACATTAAGGGCACTGTGAACTGAGAAAGTGTGAAAACCTCTGGTCTAAATACATCCACCCTCTCCCCCATCACACCTGATTACAGCTTTCTGCAAGTATTCTGAAATAAAATGAATCTCTGTAAAGAATTTTAAACTTTCATCTTAAGCCATATATGAGAAGTTATTACAAGAATTGGGTGAGGCTAACTTGAGAAAAATAGACATACATATTTTTCAACTAGATCAATAAATTTTATCATAGAAAGAAATTTCTCTGGGGGTTTCAGATAAACAAAGTGTCACATAAAATGCAACACCCTAATTGCCCTGGTAAATAAACTTCACTTCAAAAAATTTTTTTTCTTTTTCCTTTTTTTGTCTTCTTAGGGCCGCACCCATGGCATATGGAAGTTCCCAGGCTAGGAGGTGAATCAGAGCTGCGACTGCCGGCCTACACCACAGCCCCAGCAATGCCAGATCCTTAACCCATTGAGCAAGGCCAGAGATCGAAAACACATCCTCATGGATACTAGTCAGATTCGTTACCACTGAGGCACAACAGGAACTCCCAGATAATCTTTTTTTTCTACATGTAATTTCTAAAGGCATTTTTCAGGCTAAACACTGTGTTTCAAAACTATAGAACCTAGTTTTGTGATGGAGTATTATTCAGAAAGACCTGTTGTCCAGTGCCTTTCATTCTTAAAAGTACTACAGTTTGAAAGATTTATGGCCACCCTAACTTAAAGAACAATTACATGCTAAAGAAATTAAGATATGATTGTCTGTTTGGAACTTAGCAAGAATGAGAATTATAAAATGATTTCAGTGTTTAAAAAACTCAAGAGCAGAGACTCAAACACCAGGCTGGGACCAGATGACCTCAACAGCCCCCTTCTAACCCTGCAGTCCTGTGACTCTGAAGTCACTGGGGGTAGACAGTGAATCAGTACTTCCAGCGGCTACTGATGAGTAAGGCTTTGCACTTTGCATACTATATGAATGTTTTAACAAGTTGTTAATAATAATTTGTAATAGTAAGTAACAACTTGGCTTTACTTATTTAAAGACTGTAAGAAAAGCAATTCATTTATTTATTGTTTTCATATTTCACTTTAAAATAGCTGCAACTGGATCTTTTCACTGATTCTAACAACGTTTTTCCTTGTAACTCTCCAACTTGCCCTTAGGCAAATTCTAATTGCTGTGGCACAGGTCTGATCTCTGGCCAGGAACTTCTGCATGCATGGCCAAAAAACAAAAACAAAAAACACACTTCTTGGAGTTCCCATCGTGGGTCAGTGGTTAACAAATGCAACTAGGATCCATGAGGTTGTGGGTTCAATCCCTGGCCTCGCTCAGTGGGTTGGGGATGTGGCGTTTCCCATGAGCTGTGGTATAGGTTGCAGATGCAGCTCGGATCCTGCGTTGCTGTGGTTCTGGTGTAGGCCGGCGGCTTATAGATTCAATTAGACCCCTGGCTTGGGAACCTCCATATGCCATGGGAGAGGCCCTAGAAAAGGCAAAAAGACAAAAAAAAAAAAAAAAAGAAAAAAAACCAAACCCACACTTCTTAAACACCAATACTTTATCTTCTTCCCAAGAAACTCACTGACTAGAGTTTACACATTGTCTCATTCTTTAAAAATGATGTAAAGATGTTTTATCTCCTCATAAAACCTCTCGTGCCTCAGAGTGAAGGGGAAAAAAAAATCTTTTGACTTAATAAAATACAAACTCCAAAAAAATAAGCATATCCAGTCTGACTGTCCACAACAGCCAGGCCAGAAGTACTACAAATAACTTGAGCTAAACAGATGGAGAGAATATCATGAGATGTTTTCACTCCATTTCTGAGACCTGTGCTTCAAACGTGATGTATTGAGATAAATTCACTAGTTTCATTCATGCTCTTCCCCACACCTTAGTACTTTCTACATTTAAGGCCTAAAATGAAGGAAAATGACCAGGGCATTTCTCAAATGTCCTCAGTGTAGCAACATGTAGATATGCAAATTCCTAGGCCCTAGCCCCAGAATCCACATCTTACAAACCTCTGGGGGGATCCTCATAAGCATAAAGTTAGAAGATCCGATTTTTTTTTTAAAGTGCCTCTGTGCATGAGAAAGAGGCTTAAATTCAGTAAATAGCACATCTATTCTTTCCTCACAATTTTGAACATGAATGTATATTTTTTTCATGTTTTAAAGTTTTACTGAAGTATAGTTGATTTACAATGTTGCAGTAATTTCTGCTGTACAGCAAAGTGATTCAGTTATACATGTGTATATATATTTTTAAAAAACATCAAATAAGGAGTTCCCGCCATGGCTCAGTGGTTAACAAATCCGACTAGGAACATGAGGTTGTGGGTTCGATCCCTGGCCTCGGGATCCGGCGTTGCTGTGAGCTGTGGTATAGGTTGCAGACACAGCTCGGATCTGGCGTTGCTGTGGCTGTGGCATAGGCAATCGGCTATAGCTCCAAATGGACCCCTAGCCTGGGAACCTCCATATGCCGTGGGTGCGGCCCTAGAAAAGACCAAAAAAACCAAACCCAAAAAACGAAAAACCATAAAATAAGAAACAGCTATGGGACAGACTGGACAGGTTTTTAAGACATCTACCTGCATGCGGACAGGCAGAATCATGGGAAAGAATGTACAAATCAGAAACAGACCAAATGCTCCTCACTGAGAAAAGTATAAAAACATCACCTATCAGATGCTGAGGGTAGAAACTCAGTGGCAAGGAAGCATCTGGGGCTCTTATTGGATGGCTTTTTTCCTTCTACACTATAATCCTTTCCCCAAATTTGCAGATCCTTATTAGTAAAGAACTCCTATCCGCTCATTCTTATCTACAGTTCCCTCCTTATCAGCATCCATGGTCCAGCTAAGTAACATTCTTGATAACACACTATAGCATTTTTTCCCACTAGCTGTCTTTTCAGCACAGCCAGCCACCTGACAGACTACCCGCTCCCTACCTCCCCCATGGAGACAGACTTGGTTACCATCCAGGTGTGTCAGCAGTGGAGCACTGCCACAGGGAACTACCCACAGGTTAGCTGGCCCACTACAGAGTGACAACCACCACTCCCAAATGGCTCTCAATACTGAACATCCAACCACCTTCATTTCTCCGACCAGCCCACTCTGCATGCACACTGCATCGACCGTTTCCAGGTCTCTTCAAACTTCCCTCTCCTCACCCCGCTAAACCTCGCAAAGGAAATAAATACCCTTTCACCAGAACCCTCCCCACTTCTTGCTATGAAATGTACAAGCCTACCTCCCATCTGTATCCTCCTCTTCTCTGTCCTCAATAAAATAAAGGAAGTACCTCTTCCTAGCTTTACAGACTACCCCCTCCTGTATTCTCTACTCATAGGGTCATTGTGGAAATTAAAGGTTAAGACCCATACATCGCAAAGGACAATGAGTGGCACATTAAAAGTTATTCAATAAATTGCAACCATTTTCACTAGTAAGGGTTCCAATAGAACTGGATCCAAGCAGGAGCTCCAAGGATGAAACAATTCCATATTTAAGTAGGAAGGGAATATCAGGTAAGTGTGTACTTCAAATGAAACTCTCACTTCCCCCAAGCCTGGCAAATAGCCCCAATATTCATCGCCACAAGAAAAACTCACTGCATAGCCTAGTATGAGAAAAGAAAGGTAAAACGTCAAGGCACCAATATTTTCTTGCCTTTGCTGGTTTTAGAATTACTCAGGACTACTTTGAGACGGTGGGTACAACTGTGAAAAGTAATCCTCTGCATTCTCTCCACACTTGCCATGACACCCTCAGTTACCAGTTTCTCTTTTAGGAAACTGCCACTCATGCAATTTAAAAGGACCTGAACATTTGGAGCACATCCAGAGTATATATTGTACCTTGCTGCCGATGTCTAAGGCACTGGGTGCACAGGATGCCAACAGAGAAACCGTACAGCATCTACATTCACCAGACCCACATAGTAATTTTCCTTCTAGATGAAGGAGTCTTGGCAATTAATTTCTGGGGGGAAAAAAAAAAAGGCAGCCCCCCCCCCCCCCAAAAGGCTAATCAAACATATACAGAGTAAAACAGAATATTCAACTTGTTAAAGCTAATCGGGCTCTTTGCTCCTTTCTATGCAAATATTCCCAAAGCCCTTTCACTCAAAACCCTAGACTGCCTCCACTTCTCAGGCATCAGAGTAAGCTGGCTGGTGCTGGCCAGTTTCGGCTGGAGCCTCTGTACCAGCTGCTCATTCAATATTCAATAAAAACGAACACAGCCCTGGTTACTGGTTTCATCAACCTAACCTTGCACTCTATCAGCTCCTAAAGAGTTATGCTTTTAGGTTATAAGCCATGTCTTTTAGAAAAGCTAAAGATACATTTCCCAAGCCACCTTTCAGGACGTCCATCCTTCTAGTTTCACTGAACATAGGGAAAAGCCACCTTCTTCCCTGACCCCTCCCCCGAAAGTCATTTGGTGAAAGCAAGTAGTCTTATAGCAACAATATGCACAGACAAAAATCTCAGAATAAAAAAAAAAAAATCCCTAAATTAAATAAATTTAGCCTTAAGAATGTGGACTACACTGTGAACTTCTATTTAGGAACTACTACATGGTTTGATTATAGGGGCACTGCAGACCTAAAGAGGTATTTTTATCACCCACAGAACTGTAAAATGTTGTCAAATGTGGAAGATTTAATTTAAGAATCCAAATTTTTGGAGTTCCCACTGTGGCACAATGGGATCAGCAGTATCTCTGCAGTGCCAAGACACAGGTTCGCTGCTGGCCCCTCACAGCAGGTTAAAAGATCTGGTGTCGCAACTGCGGTTCGGATCCAATCGCTGGCTTGGGAACTCCATATGCTGTAGGAGAGCCAAAAATTGGAAAGAAAAAAAAAAGGATTCAAATTTCCGCCTTCTCATAAAAATCTGGAAGGCCCTGAAACTCTGGCCAGCCTCATCAGTGCAAGCTAACGCTGAGTAAATCCCTTCCAGGGTCAGGGCACTTACTGTCTGGCTTACCAAGGACCCACACACACACTTCCTTCTATATTAAAACCAGGCGGTTTTACTAATTTAAGGGACCTACCTTGCCCTGTGGACATGAGTTTTGACCCTTGTCAGAAGGTATTATTAGGGCCCTGGGATATAACAGAGGACAGGGGGTCTATTTGAAGCCATTAAGCAGCTATTGATTCTTCAGCAGAAAAAAACCTCAGGTGGCTTCCAAGAAAAGGTTTTGAGGGGGTAAATGGGGAGGGTTTAATTACTCCGGTATTCAGGACCGAAGGAGAAACAAGAGGGGAAAAAACAAAAATGATAAATTTTGCTCCCCAGTCAATTTTGCCTAGGGCCAATCTTGTTTTCCTGGTTGATAAAAGTCATGTATAAAGAGATTTCTTTACTTAAGTTTATTTGCGGGGACAATTTAGTTCTCACTCTCTGGCTCTGTCAGTGGGCCAGAAATAATCCACCAGTCTTGATCAGAGCTTGTCAATTTTCCTCCAAGTGTTGCCTTTAACCACACGTTATCCTCGGGAGATTCCCTAGTCAAGCAGTCCTGCTCCGCAGTCAGCACTGATTTACTGTTCTGCTTTCATTAACATCCGAGAGCTCTAGCAACATCAGATGTTGCTTCAGAGGTCACAGCTCCATCCCGACTGTGCCAAAGAGAAAGCAGACGGACTTCCTCCAGAAGGAGGGCAACTCAGAGTGAAACTCAAGGATGAATTCTTTAGTCAATCCAGAGTTGGGTTTTGGATAACAAACACAGCACAACTTCATTCTTGAGAAACCAGTATGACCACAAGCACCAGATGACGAAAATAACAAAAACAAGAATTTATAACTCAACATGCTGCTTGCTAATATATGCTCACACCCATGTGTTTTTAGCAATCACACATTTTCTGGGCTTGTGCCACAGAAGAGAATCTTGTTAAGAATCACAATCTTGGAAAGGCTTATGGCCAAGTCTGCCCACCATCCACACCCAAGCTTCTTCCAATAGGTTAGAACCTACTCAGGTGTAAAAGATACACCTTGAAAAAAAGGAGTTCCCGCTGTAGCGGAGCGGAGACGAATCCGACTAGTATCTATGAGGAGATGCGGGTTTGATCCCCGGCCTCGATCAGGGGCCATGAGCTGTGGTGCAGGTTGCAGACGCGGCTCGGATCCTAGGTTGCTGTGGCTGTGGTGTAGGTTGGCAGCAATAGCTCTGATTCAGCCCCTAGACTGGGAACCTCTATATGCCTTGAATGCGACCCTAAAAAGCAAAAAAAAAAAAAAAAAAAGAAAGAAAGAAAAGAAAAGGGGGTGTACTAGGTCCAGAGTGACCTGTAACCAAGTCAGGAAACCCCTTCATAGATTAGGTACTGTCTCACTTCGCTCCATTCTAGTGATTTCACTGATGTAGATTTTGGGCGGCCTTGGTTATTAACTAAGTCATGGTCATGAAAAGTTCTAGAGCTGTACTATCTAAGGTCCTAGACACTGGGAACCCCAACACCCCAAACACTCAGCTATCCTCCAAAATAGCAAACCAAAGGCCTGTAGACAGGGAGGCAAGGCTTCAAAACGGTCATCCTCAGGACTCTCGACCACCATTCGGAAAATTGTGTCAATGCAAATTATTTGTTCATTTCATTTTCTGGAGCCTCAAGGGCTTTTCAGCTGTGAATTCCATTGAGCCTGAAGGGACATCCTGAACACTGATCCTCTAGAATCAGCACTGTCATCACTAATACTCTTCCAAACGGGCAGACTTTCACTCTTCACATCAGACTGAATGGGAAACATAGCTTATTTACCATGCTCCCAAATGAGAGAAGTTGTTCATTAACTCTCAGTTCTTCTATTTAAAGAATGCCATTGGTTCTTCCTATCCTGCTTGGGTTATAAATAGCCAAAGCCCCCTCTTCCCTCATGCCTATCGCCTTACAAGAAGCCATATATTCATCCTATAGGCCTTTTATGTTTACAAAGATGCCAAATTTCTACACTAATTGATTAAGGACGTATCTCTTCTCTTTCTAAAGTAGGGACCATCTACCATGTTTTCAATAATGCACATTCACTGGTAAAGTCTTTGAACATTCAGGTAAGTTCAAAGGGCTATGTGCGAGGGAACACTGGGCAGCTTCTAAGAGATGAAAGCGCCAGTCCCACAACCACAAGGCAGTAAATTCAGGCAACAACCGGTGAGCTTGGAAGGGGACCCTGCACAGTGGACCCAGCTAAGATATGCCCACCCCACCTCACCCCTAGGAAAACTGAGACAATTTTATGTGTTTGAAGACACTAAGTCTGTGGTAATTTTTGTGCAAGAGGAAACCAAGAAATATATCACCTTTCATATAAGAAAGGACGAGATAAGAAAATACTTCTGTGGCTACAGATTTGCACAAAAAATACATACAGAAAGGATAAGCCAAGAACTAATGAGATTTACCCACAGAGAGAGGATGGGAATGGGGTGGAAAGCAGTACAACCGATGATGAGAAAATTGTACTTTGTGAATACACTTTTTATATTATTACAGCTTTTAAAACTAAGGCAACATTTCACATAACCTAAAAATAATTACAATCATCCAGGACATGGGAGGAATCAAAATAAGACAGTGATATGTGAACCTAATTGATTGCAAATGGATAACAAAAACCCAAAGGGTGGGGAGGAGGGGAGAAAAGAACTAACCCAAAAAACTCTGGGTAACAGTAGCTTGACTAAATATCCCAATGCTGAAAATGAAACCATTGTCCACAAATACTGTATCCTAGTTAGTAAATCTGTTTCTCACTAGGGTGTGTATTAGCATTCTGAAACTACCTCATGTATAGTTTAGGACTGCACAGATAAGTAAATATACTGAGGCTAATGAAAACAAGGTTTCTCACTTTCAGAGAAAGGAGCTACAAGTAGGGGTAAAGCTAAGAAAAAACCGGGAGTTACCGTCGTGGCGCAGTGGTTAACAAATCCGACTAGGAACCATGAGGTTGCGGGTTCGGTCCCTGCCCTTGCTCAGTGGGTTAAGGATCTGGCGTTGTCGTGAGCTGTGGTGTAGGTTGCAGACGCGGCTCGGATCCCGAGTTGCTGTGGCTCTGGCGTAGGCCAGTGGCTGCGGCTCCGATTCGACCCCTAGCCCGGGAACCTCCATATGCCGCGGGTGCGGCCCAAAGAAATAGCAAAAAGACAAAAAAAAAAAAATAAAAAAGCTAAGAAAAAACCTTGTGGTTTACATGTAAACAGACATGTGTACATGTATACATACATATTTCCAAATTCCATCTGCTGAGAGGACCCGGAAATAACGATGTCTCAGTAGCAATGGACATACCTAGCATCCAGATTTTGGTTTCTAGATATGTTTCTCCAGTAAAAAGAACTAAAGCTTTTTGGAAAAATAGCTGATCCTAGGGCTGAAGCAGGAAAAATTCAGGATGAGCCTGGCACATCTTATGGTGTCAAAAAGTTAAAAATGGTTCCTGAAATATGATGGGAATATGTCAAGAGGACACAGGAGCTAAATTTAAGGGGCTCCCAATGGCCCAATCTGGAACAATCTGAGCAACACACATAAAAATGATTGTAAGAGAATATAACTCAAGAGAAAAATATCCACAAGTCTGTACTGACATAAATAACAGGCTAAATAATGAGGATAGAAGAGCTCTTCCTCACAGAATTCTAATAAATGAAGGAAGGATGATGGAAATTTAAAAATCATTATTTGGCAAGCACCAGAGCATTGTTTCAGACAAGGAATCGATGGATGCTAAAATTAATGAGCAAAAACAACAGATTCAGATTGACCCATGTCAATCTCTAGTTTAAAACACTAAACAAAGCATCCTGGTCAAGTGGTATTTAGTATATGCTGCCTCTAGGTATGTAGTTTATGTGCACATATGTGTTGGGGAAACATGTGTCTGTCCATCCCCTCAACTAGGAGCTGAAGGTTTTTAGGGTGGAAATCTTACCTGCCTTCATAGTCCCTATGTCTGGTAGTATGATCGTCACAGAAGAGGAACATGATAAAACCTACAGATGATATGTGCCCTTTGCATCAAAGGAATTACCTGGAGTAAGAGTAGAACTCAAAGATTCTGTAATCCTGAATGGCTCTCCAGTTGCTTCTTAGTACTGCTTTTAATAAAAAGCTTTTCCTAGGGAGTTCCCTTCATGGCTCAGCAGTTAATGAGCACAACTAGCATCCATGAGGAAGGGAGTTCGATCCCTGGCTTCCTTCAGAAGGTTAAGGATCCAGCACTGCCGTGAGCTGTGGTGTAGGTCACAGACGTGACTCGGATCCCGCGTTGCTGTGGCTATGGCAGAGGCTGGCAGTTGTAGCTCCAAATCAACCCCTGGCCTGGGAACTTCCATATGCCAGGGGTATGGCCCTGAAAAGCAAAAAAATAAAGATAAAAGGTTTTCCTAAAAGGACTCTGAACTCCTCTTTACATTAAGAGAATATATATAGAATAACAGAAGTAGTGGGCAGACAGTACAGCCAAATAAAGTGTTACAATGAAGAATTCCCAGGTGATCTATGCATTCCTGAGAACAAAATTTTTCCTCTGTTTATCAAGTTGAGCCAAAACAAAAGAGCTGACTTTGTAAAAGTGACTCATGTGTTCCACACACACTAGCTGCAACGCAATAAATGTACAATAACTATTTGTCAAATAAATCAAATCTGCATGGTCCCAATCATGTGCTTTCAGAGCCAAGAGTCCCAAAGCATATACCATGTCGCTTTTCTAACAGGTTGATACCTAGGACTTTTTCTGACAAAAGCCTAGGGACAGGGGAAGGTGCATTTCATAAAACTTTTCACTTTGAGTCAAATTTAAAGAGCAGCCTGAAATCATCAGGCAATTGGGCAAAAACTCATTCACCAAAATGAGGTTAACTTCTCTGAAACCATTGTTAATTAAACCCAAATGATAATAATCAAATTAGTGATATCCTTTCTTTCAGAAGGAGAAAATCGAGTAGAAATTTAATAAGTTTTTATTTAATGCCATGTGTTTCATTTTCCTTCTCTCTCTCTTTTTTTTTTTTTTTGACCACACTCATGGCACCTGCCTCACACTGGGTGGACCCTGGTTTATCTATCACTCAGTTTTCCAGAGGCCTCAGTCTGACTGTAGCCAGTGCCACATCCATTGGGATAGATGGTTAAAAGGATTCATCTGTAACTGCAGCTGGTTTTCTTAAAAACCAACATTGTATATTTTCTTTTGTTTTTAACCAAGCCTGTGCCCTCACCAAGCAAATAACATATGTAAGCCAAATGATTTGGTAATATCTGAAATAGGTATTTATGATTTTTTAAGAAAAACTGCAAGATCCTGTCTGCTACCCTAAAAGCCCAAATTAAAAGTGACTGAGGCCATGCATTTTATCAGTACCTTAGTTTCTATTCTTTCCACAGTACACAATTTTCTAGACAGGACAGCTGAGTTTTTTACTTTTTAATATTGTAACTGATTTAGTTTACAATGCTGTGCCAATTTCTGCTGCATGGCAAAGTGACTCAGTCATACATATACATATGTATATATATACACACACACACTATACACACACATTCCTTTTCCTATATTATCTTCCATCATGGACTAGCCCAAGAGATTGGACATAATTCCCTGTGTTGTACAGTAGAACCTCACTGCTTACCCATTCTAAATATAATAGTCTGCATCTACCAACCCAAACATTCCCAGTTCATCCCACTCCCTCTCCCTTCCCCCTTGTTAACCATAAGTCAGGACAGCTGAGTTTTAAGACCCTGCTATCTTTCCTTATACAGAACATTTTCAGAATTCTCAGGCATTATGCAAAAGGGGGAAAGATACTAAACTGGAAACCTATCAAATGCTCAATTTAAAATAAGGACAAGTTTAGTGAGAAAATAGTTCCAAGTCTCAACTTCCTCTTCCTCAAGAACATTTTCTGTAATTGCACAACAATCTAATGCTTCTTTACATTGTTATAGCTCTTACAGGATGCACCATACCATCTGTAACTTATTCTTACAAAGCCTATTTTAATTATTAACTGCTTCTAATCATCTAATCACTGCTTCACAATGAGACAGGCTTGGACCTGGCATCTTTTGCTGCAGTAGCTACAGTGTTTGCACCTGGACAAAGATCTCCTCAAGCAACAACACACAAAGAAACTAACTGTAAGAGACTAAAACCAACTGTGTGCACGTGCACTTGGGGCAAATCATGGACAAGATACCAAAAAAAAAAAAATACTAGAAAAAACCAACTACCACTTCTGGAGAGCCCAAAGCAAAATCAGGGTATCAGGAGCAAAAGCAGGACACTACCTATGCCCCCTGCACACACCACCACCAAAGAGGTGGACAAAACACCTCAGCCACCCCTCTGGCCTAACTTCTGGCTCTACCCCTACCCTTACCCCTCATAAGGAACCAGCTCACCCACCTTTAGGGAGCGCATAAGCAAGCAGGGGAACCTGCTGCTTGTTTTCCCTCCCCTCTGCTGCAGCAGGGGCCCCAGTAAAGCTTTGCCTGAATTTCTTGTCTGGCCTCTTACCAATCTCTATTGATTAGGAAAGCCAAGAACCCAGGGCAGTAACAATAATGCACCTCTTGTTAATATGACAACATTATACATTCTTTAAAGCCAGGAAATAGACATCTAATGTCCTACCCATGATTGTGGCTGGCATCATATTGGGCAATAATAGGTACCTAATTCTTGGTGACTGTTTTCATGAACACTGTTAGAGAGGCAATGAAATTATCTTGCACAACAAAGTAATAGGGAAGAAAAAAAAACAGATCACTAATATCTTGGCTACTTTCTTTTTACCACCAGTCCATGAAAACTGCTTCTTGGTTAAAATGAATTTCATTGAGCAAGTTTAATAAAGTTAAAGAACAATAACTGATCTTCTTAGGTCCTGAGAAAAATTTACTGTCAAATGAATAAAGGATGATTAACCCCCCAAAATGCTAAGACACCAGATTTTCAAAAACACTAGTTTCTTGTCTGAATCAAAGCTAATTAATTCAACACAAATATGGAAAATGGTGAAAGATAAGGAAGAGTATTCTCCTGATCTGCTCTGTACCTGAGCATCCAACTTACAAGGCATAAGATTAAAATGCGAGGAAAAAAATGTAATCTCAAAGCACTTAAACTAAAATCATTCTCCAGCTGATAAAAGCCAAAACTGTAATAACAACAAAGCATATTTATTACTGAGATGACAAAGCCAAAAATATTGAACTAATTTCCTTGCTAAAAAGCATCGCTGAAATATTTCCGATATACTGCAATTTTACCAAGTGATCTTACAAAAATCTTCCCTGAAATAAAGTTCCTGTTTTTATAGTCTGACCATGAGCTTCGATTTAATCTAGCCCAGTTGCTTTTGGAGGTAGAGATTATTCTAATAAGAAATTACACAAAGCAAGGAAAATGTTCTGAGGGAAGAATGAAGAGATGGGTTATACAATGGCCATGAGTTTAACAGACAGGACCATCCCTAAACTAGGGTTTATTACATGTCTGTGATGCCCCAAACCCCTTCAACAGGAACATTAAGTCCTTATTCCATGCCACTAATTTAAAAAAAAAAAAAGTGCTTGTTTGTCATGGTATATAGGTGATTAAGTAGAAATATATACTTTAGATCAGTATCATTCTGTTGTACTACAAAGTTTTTTTTTTTTTTTCCATTTTTTTTTTTTTCCTTTGGCCGCACCTGTGGCACATGTAAGTTCCCGTCCCAGGGATCGAACCTACACCAAAGTTGGGACATGAGCCAAAGTTGCAACAATGCCATTATCCTTTACCTACTTTGCCACAAGGGAAATTCCATAGAGTTCATTTTTTAAACCACCCTTAATAGTCATTATGAAGATAAATTAAAATACTTCAAGGGAAGACAGTAAACAAAGCCAAATTTGGGAGATTAGCAGGCAAGATTTATAAGACTGGAATTTCTTGTGGCCCACATGGCTTAACTCTGGTGAATGATCAAGAGGATAAGAGCTTTCAATTCACACCCACTGTCCTTTCGCAAAACTCAATCAGGAGAGAAACCACCACCATCCTGGCAGGCCAGCAGCCATTCAGCAGATGCAAAATGTTTTTCCGGCCTCAGCAGCAACCCTAGTGCCCCCACTCACCCCACCCCGGCCCCCTGACCCCTGAATAACTGTGCAGCAAAGTCTCTCTCCAGTTTATACTCCAGCAGAAAAGGGAGCTCGTAAATCCAGGGAACTTCCTCCTTAAATGAGGCAGCTTCTTTGCCAGATGCTCATTTCAACTGCCCCACCCCCACCCCCCACTGTCACCACTTAACAATAGGGAGTAGGGGGTCAGGGGTAAAATGAGAACATGTTCACTGTACCAGTGATTTCCTACCAGCAACAGGCAACAGCAAAAGTGAGCAGGAGGTAAGCACAAATATCACCAACCCCCCTGGGCCCCCCCACAAACAGCACAGCAGAGTAACACAGCGGGCTCTAGAAACTGCAGCATTATGTGAAGCAAATGGCAAGCAAGATGGAAGGCATAAAAATAAACACATTTAAGAGTATTTTTTTCCATTTTTGGACACAACCGGATATTCCTTGGCAGCTACAGAACACATTTGCCTCTCCATCCCCACCCAACAGTAATTTTTTTTTTCCATCTGATGTTCTGTTCACACACTGGTCCATCAACAACTTGATTGGAGCCTGATGACTTTCCTTTTGGTCATGTACTTTCACAACCAGAAACTGTCTCCTGAAAATAGTTTTCTCCAATGTGTAAGGCCGAATGTGATCCCCAAGTTTCAGCTGTGGCTCATCACCACACAATATGGAATCAACAGGTTTTCTAAGTTACACTTACACACCCACACTCTGGACTGCAGGAGCTGAAGAGATGCATCTGTGGCCTGTGCATGCAGTAGAGCCCTTGCATTCTTGGCCCACAAACAAGTTTGCTCAGAGGCCAAAGACTTCCAGGAAAGTTTACGTTTAAGTACATCATAAACTGTGGCAGTTAAGTCCTCACAGAATTTGCCCGAGTGGGGTAGTGCTTTTTGGTTTTAAAAAAAAAAAAAAAAAAAAAAAAAAAACTGTACCATAGACTTGCAATTCATTTTCCCTTATCCTCCTGAACCCTACCCTACCTCCCCCACTTAACCTGACCCCTCATTTAAACTCATTCCCTACTGATGATTTCCATTCAATTCCACGGCACCCATTCCTCCCCCACTTCCTCATTTTCTAAGTTTCCTCATCACCTCTGTGAGGCAAAATTAACACTTTAAGACATTTTTTGTACAAGTTTTACATCTCCCTCACAAACAGGCAAAACCAGAGCCACAGCATCTGGTTTTCTAAAGGAAGGCAAACTAAAAGGCTCTGCTGCACATCCTCTTCAGTAAGTAGCAACAAGATGCTAATTAAAAACCCATTCTATTTATTTTATCACTAAAATACAGGTCATGGGTTTTTTTATCTTCTAGTGGCACACTTTCAGTTACTACAACTAAAACTCTCACTATATTCTGACTTTTTTTTTTTTTTTTAGGGCCTCACCCGTGGCATATGGAGGTTCCCAGGCTAGGGGTCGAATGAGAGCTACAGCTGCTGGCCTACACCAGAGCCACAGCAACTCAGGATCCAAGCTGAGTCTGCGACCCACACCATAGTTCACGGCAACGCTGGATCCTTAACCCACTGAGTGAGGTCAGGGATCGAACCTGCGTCCTCATGGATGCTAGTCTGATTCATTAACCACTGAGCCACAACAAGAACTCTAAAAAATTTTTAATTAAAACTATCAATCATGCAAACTTTTCTGACCATGGCATCTTTGGCAAGTCATCTTTACAACACCATCGCCTAAGCTCAAGATGCAGATGCATTTTTAAATTGTTTACAATTGTTCAAGTTTAAAACGTTCACTGTAATCAATGAAATAACATCAACGTATAGGGGTCAGAAACTTCCCACACGCACCTCCTCAAAGGAGGCAGTGTGCTCGCCTCCTTCCCCACGCTCTCTGCTCTGCCCTTATGAGCCTTATTTAAACACAGTAAGCAGAGGATCCTGCTTGCTCCTTGGTCCTCCTTTCATGCTGTTCATTTTCCTTAAACATCACATCCCTAATGGTCTAGGCAGCCAGGGAGGGCTTCCTGCACTGTAGGGTAAGTCATTTCTACAGCTGGCTCCTCCCTATATGGGCAAGGCTGAAAAGCAACCTCTTCCATAGCGGCATTTAGAAGGCATGAGGAGGAGGACAGACAAGCAGAAAGACAAGTTGGGGTCCCAGAACTGCCAATTAAGGAAAGCCTGGCTCTAGGTGTAGTATTTCCCTCCTTTGGGATTCTTGGGGACACGGTCTTTTTTTTTTTCCCCCCCGTTCTGACAGCCAGGAATTATTTTGTTGCTGTTGTTCCTTTCTCTTCAAGTCTTCCCTACTATGAGGAAAAGCCCTGCTATTCCTCCTCCTCACCCCCCAAAACCTCCTCTGGGTTAGAGAGATCCCCTCATGGTTTTAGCCTGTGAGCAAACAACAAGCAACCCGGTATCCTGAGAGGTCAGTGGGTGCCCACCAGAATCCACAATTCACCGCTCCACAGCACCCTTCGCACTCCCATCCCAGTGCATGACCACGCCACTCCCTGTCCCATGGACTCCCAACTTGGACACTATTTGGGGCTTGACCAAGAAACTCTTTCCCATTTCTCCCCTCCCCCCTTTTCTTTTTTGGCCTTGGGTGTTCTCGTGTCAGGGATCAAAGCTGAATTACAGCTGCGACCTACATTGCAGCTGTGCGATGCCAGATTAATGCTCTGCACCAGGCTGGGGATCAAATTGGCACCACCAGAGACAATACCAGATCATTAACCCACTGTGCCACAGCGGGAACTCTGTCTTCTTCTCTTTACTAGAAAGAATAAAGAGCTCCTCTGACCCCAGCTGCCCATTATCTTCCAGAAATTCCTCAGTATTTCTTGCCACCTAGGGATTTCTTTCCTATTTCCTATGATTTTTTTGTGTTTGTCATTTCAATAGGAAGGAGAGAACCCACATAAGTGGCTGCACCGTAAATACATCCAAACGTTATATAGTTTTACAATATCCATAATCCCTCACCTCATTCTCCAACTGACACCAAAACCATGTGTTAAAATCCTGCAGATTATTTCAAGCCAATCCAAAATAACTCACTGGGCATTAATCTGGCTACTAGTTTTAGAGGCAAGTTATATAAACTGTAAGAAAGTACTCTGATTAAAAATACATATGTGCATGTGTGCATATATGTGATTAAAATACATATGCATATGTGTGCATATGTGTATAAATATATACACACACGTGTGTATATATATAATTAATATATATATATTACATATATATAAACAAATGCATTCTGGATCCAAAGTAGATATACAGTGAGCGAATTATTTGACTATAATCTCAGTATTGCTCATTTTTCTTGTATGACCAGCACATAGCTTGCTTGCTTGAGCGAGTACTGTTGGTATGACCAAGCCTTCAATGCCAATATAACAACTAGGCTTAAGCAGCTAAAGAGTGTATTTGCTTGACTTACTGGCTCTAGGGGTTCCACCAATAGTCTGACTTATGTCTTGTCTTCAATTGTCAAATAATAAGCTGACACTTGTTACCACCCACAGGTAAACTCTTTTACAAGACCTGATAGAGGCAGACTGCTTCATCTTGGAAGTGTGATATTCACTTTAACACTTATAAATCACAAACTCCAACAAGACCCAGCATAGGGTCCATTCATCTCATAGTATTAAAATGAAACACTTTTTCAGATATGTAAAAACTAAGTTTCTAAAAGAAATGATTCACCTAAAAGTGTTTTTATTATGTTCCTACAAGTTAAGTACAGAGAATTTAATGCATTTCCCATGAACCCAGACCTATCTCTTGTCAAATCTTAACCTTTGCTACAGTTTCTTCAGATTTTTCTCAGGTATGTCTTAAAGATTATTTTTTTTATAGTCACAGTATGACTAGCTCAAGACCTAAGGGGGAGAAACCATTAGAAAAAGGTTCCATTTTCATTCAAGCCAAAATCTGAAATATAAATTATTCTTAGCTTACTCCTGAATATTCTTAGCTCTCACTATCATCAACAGATGATGATGTAATCTCCATCTTTATTTGATGTATCTGAAAATCAGTAATAGATTTCAGATGAAATTAAGCAATCCTGGAGTTCCTGTTGTGGTGCAGCAGCAACAAATCCAACTAGGAACCACGAGGTTGTGGGTTCGATCCCTGGCCTCGCTCAGTGGGTCAAGGATCTGGCGCTGCCACGAGCTGTAGTGTAGGTCGCAGACAGGGCTCAGATCCTGAGTTGCTGTGGCTGTGGCACAGGCCAGCAGCTGTAGCTCTGATTTGACTCCTAGCCTGGGAACCTCCACATGCTGTGAGTGCGGCCCTAAAAACAAAAACGGAAAAACCGGAGTTCCCATTGTGGCGCAGTGGTTAACGAATCCGACTAGGAACCATGAGGTTGCGGGTTCGGTCCCTGCCCTTGCTCAGTGGGTTAAGAATCCGGCGTTGCCGTGAGCTGTGGTGTAGGTTGCAGATGCGGCTCGGATCCCGCGTTGCTGTGGCTCTGGCGTAGGCCAGTGGCTACAGCTCCGATTTGACCCCTAGCCTGGGAACCTCCATATGCTGCGGGAACGGCCCAAAGAAATAGCAAAAAGACAAAAAAAAAAAAAAAAAAAAAAAAAAAAAAAAACGGAAAAACCAAAAACAAACAAACAAAAAAGGCAATCTTTTCACCTAAGGTCCCTATGAATGTTCAGGAAAAATTTCTATCTTCTTAAATACCTATAATTTATGATTAATGAAAATGGCAGTATTTTAACTTTTGATATAAGATTTCTTTAAGTACTGAGTGCAAAAGAAAAAAGCAGACAAGCTTGACAATCTTTCAAACAAGGAAATCAAAACTGTTATGTCCAAAAGTCACTCAGGGACAAGTCTACCCTGCTCTTAGAAAATAAGATTTATGTAAAGGTTATCAGAGATCGATACATTTATGCTCTGACATCATTACTGACATTAAAGCTGCCTAACATGGTATATCAAGAGCACAGAGCAAGAGCTTGATAAATACTTGGATGCATTTATTATCTAGATTATGCAGAAGAAGCACTCGACAGCCTATTAAATACAATTTGACTTTAACTCACACAGAAGAAAAATCACTGTCTTAAGCCATTTGTTGACAACTCGTTTCTGTTATTATATTTTGCTAGACTATCTGCAAACCCTCAAACAACAGGATTATATAAATAACTAGGCTGCCTGATGTTGGGTGTGGTAAGACAGCTTTTTCCTTTGGAACCTGAGAAAGATACAGGAAAACAATAAAGTGATTTATTTTCCCCAAATAAACTTACAGAACCCAACTATCACGCCCTGTGCCTCCTAAACCCCTGTAGAAAATAAAGCCTGAACATCAAGACTCCTAACTCATAAGGATGTTCCAAAGACTAAGTCAAAGAAAGAGTAACTTATTTTCAAAATCCTGGCGTCTTTGATCCAAAAGCCAAAGAAAATAAGTAAATAGTAAGGGCTGAGAAAAGGTCAAGTGTTTAACCTTCAATTCAATTCAACTCACCAGAAACTGCCCTTTCTCCAAGTAAGCCAAGCTAACTGAGGCTGTACTGTGTAAGTCAGTTCATGATTATCCCAAAAGTTGATTTCTGAGTTGAAATGCTCAGCGTACAGTCACCATCTATTACCTGGCCCCAGCTACAAAAAGAAAGAATCAAATGTTGTTAAGAATAAAACAGTTCTCCTTCAACAGAGAGTGGCAGCAAACTCGAGTCTTGCAACACACACTAGCATGAGGTGCAGTAGGCAACATCCTGTAAATTAATTTTACAGTGATTTGCTGATCCCAGAAGGAGAGCAAATACTAAACCGCCAAAAGTTGAAAGGTCAAGCAGACCTGACCCAGGCCAAGCAAGACAGCAATCCACCTGAGCTGGGCTCCTGGTAACCGTGGGGTCAGCATGTTCCATTGCTACCCATTTATTAGGTCTCAAGGGATCTGTGTTAGGCCTTATCCATGAAATCAAGCAGTTATTCCTAAAGATGAGCCGCTTACCAATTATACAATAAAATCCTACCTCTAAATACTCTTTCAAAAATTACTTGTTCCTCCCATGTCCCTGCACAGTTTAATAAACAAATAAATATATTTTTAAAGCTTTCTTTTGGCAGTCAATTCACTAAGCTTCCTCTCAAACTGTTCTTTCCCTGTGGGACAAGAATGGGTGGGAGGGTGGGGTCTCTTGCTTAAAATAACAAGGCAAATGTACCCTCTAAACCCCTGACACAGCTCAACCAGAGAACAATAACCTTATTCAGAGAGTCACTGAATTTCCCCTTCATGGAACACTCTTACCACACTTAAATATGCTTGGTGTTTTGCTTTGGTTTTTTATGTTTATAACGTCATGAGCATGGAGGAAATATTTTGTTTTCAAATAACCATCAGATAAATTTTCAAAATGCACGCACTATCACTTTTAAGCTGAAAACTGCCCCTCACAGAATATTTACTTTGCTTTTTTGATGTTGTTCTGTCTTTTTAGGGCTCAGAAGCGGTATATGGAAGTACCCAGGCTAGGGTTGGAATCGGAGCTGCAGTTGCCAGCCTACGCCACAGTCACAGCAATCCTGGATCCTTAACCCACTGAGCAAAGCCAGGGATTGAACCCACATCCTCATGGATACTAGTTGAGTTCATTTCCACTGAGCCACAATGGGAATTCTGCTAAGCCACAATGGAAACTCTGCTAACAAAATATTTTCAATTCTAGGATAATTTTGCTTTAAAAATAAAAATAACCGGCATCAAATATCAAACCACCATTCTTCTACCACCAGTGAGCAATCCTGAACATGACCCTCTCTCCTATCTAGGAGCTACTAGGAAAACCCCAGGACATTTTATCTCATTCCCAGCTTGCTTTCAAGACATGAAACAATAATGCACCAGAGACTCCCAATCCCCCAAGAACATCTTGCTTCCCTTAGGTAAACCAAACCCCTTCTGCCTCACTGCTTACAGCCTGAACCCTAAGTCCACGGATCTCTCTTTGCAATTAGGCTTGTTCATTGAGAAAATGACAACATGAACTTTCAAAATTATGTAATCAAGAAAAAAAGGTGCTAGGTGCCAAGACCTGGGACTGAGGCAAATATTTAAAGTCATTTTGTAAATGTTAGGTATCTGATGGAAAAACTGAGGAACTCTGGCCCTGCACACCAGTGGCACTGTTAAAATTCTGCATGTGATTGGGGAAGGAGGCCAAAATAAACCACTTGTAAAGTGACTGGAGCCATTACACTAGAAATTGCTTACTTCGGAGCATCTGGCAATGGTTTGATTCAAAACAAGTGTTCAGTGTGGGGATCCATTAACTGGCCCCAACTCTGCAGACACAATAAGCGCCAGCGCCGAACACCTGCACCCTTATACAAATGTATCATGAGTGTCTTGCTCGTGCAAACTCCATCTTCCTTACCCCAAAACAGGAGCCTGGGTTGTGGGTAGTAGTTTTCCCCCTCTGCATGGAAACTGTTTGTGTAGGCTGAGAAATGAAATATTGCCTGCCATATCAGTAAACAAAGGATGTCACAGTCGTGCAGCCCCCTCCAAGGGTGAGCTGGTGAGCCCTGAGCAAACTCAGGAAGGAAGCCAAGCATACCTGCCATGTAGCAGCCATCACACTGCAGCCACTCCCGAGGGTTCACCCTGAGGAAACACAGGATGTGAAAATACAGGATACTGGCCCCAGAAAGCTGAGGTGCCCATCAAAGGAATGATTTCAATGAGCCCACAGCTTTGCATCTTCCCATACATAGAAAAGAGCTAAATTCCTTAACTTGAGATATCTCATTTTCTTTTGTTAACCATAATCTTTTGTTTCTAATACCTGCCCTTTGTTGCCAAACTCCTATATATCCTTGCTCCCCACCTCGCTTCCTTGGAGCCGTGTTCTCTGGGTCACTGAGATGCTGCCTTCCTGGCTTAAGTCCTCATTTTGCCCCAAATAAAAACTTAACTCTCAACTTTTAGGTTCTGCCTCTATTTTTTAGTCGGCAATGCATTTCTCAAGCAACATTTTTTTCAGGGTAGCTCTTTAGTGACAAATAAATAACTTCAAGAGATGAACAATCCCTATAGCAGTCTAGAAACACATGTGTACAGTTACAGTGCTGGAGCCTTGGCAGGCTCTCCACTTGTAAAGGAGAGCTGGAGAGTGTGGACACAGTAATGAGCTATTAAATGCAAATAACGTCAATGTGGAAACCTTCCCTGGGGCTCCGCGTCAGGGAGGGAGGGCACAACTGAGACGACAGAGGTCTGCCTGGTTGGTCAGCTCCTGATGACAACTCCTAAGGGCCAGTCAGTCCCTGGGAAGAGCCTAGGCTTAGGAAGTCTGCCATGAATGTCATGTGCCAAGTTCAAGGACAGACTCCAACGGCAGTTAGCTGAACTGGATTGAAAGTCTCTTGAACCCACAAGGAAAAACTACAGTTCTGCCACTTTTTCTTCTTTTTTTAAAACATGTCTGTAGTGCTGGTTATGGAAATACTTGATTCTAATTTTAACGAACACCTACTACTGTTTCAGCACATTCCTCTGGGTTAAAGGAAATGATGACTTTCCAGTCAGTGACTACAATGACACAGATGTGAACTTGGAGCACTAAGCTTCCAGTTTTCACCCACTCCAAGATGTTATTTTAAGTATTTTTTTTTTTTAAGTTAATGTATCATGAAGAAGCACTGTCTGATCTCTATGGAATTTCCATTGCTATAGGATTATACTGTAAGATTCATATTAATAGCCTCATATACTCGATTCAACTGACAGACAAAAATTTTGCACCACCTGGCAAGGGTAGGGAGAGAAGGATTTCTCTCTCTCGTTTTTTGTTTTTTTTTTTTTTAATTTTCCTAAATAGAACAAAGATTCCTACCCTCAGTGAGCCAGTAACCACAGAGAGATAAGCTTCTGAGATTCATGAAAGACAAGACCACATGAGAGAACTCACAAAAGAAGGCCTTGCGAGAGAGTGGATTCTTTTTCTTAATAATTCATCAATGACCTCAGTTTACCTGATATTTTATAATACTATAGAGTAATAACTCAGAAAATATCAACAACCAACATTTCTAGAATGCCAGAAATGGTTTTAAAGGCTTGAAACATACTCAGTTGTCACTATCATTCTATAAAATAGGTACCAATGATTATCCTCATTCTGCAGGTGAAGAAAATAAGGTTTAGAGAATTTAAAAAAAAAAACAAAAAACCTACCCAAGTCACTCAGCTATTAAGCAAAACGCCAGAATTCAAATCCAAAACATCTACATACACTCCTAATCACATGGTCTCATCTCAAAACCCATCAAGGCCAGTCTTCTTTCTTTCTTTCTTTTTTTTTTTTTTTTTTTTTTTTTTGTTTTTTGGGGCTGCACCCGTGGCTTATGGAAGTTCCCAAGCTAGGGGTCAAATCAGAGCTATAGTCGCCAGCCCGCGCCACAGCAATGCAGGATCTGAGCAGCGTCTTCAACCTACACCACAGCTCACGGCAAGGCAGGATCCTTAATCCACTGAGCAAGGCCAGGGATTGAACCCACATCCTCATGGATCCTCTGAGCCACGAAGGGAACTCCAAAGCCAGTCTTAAGAAAATGACCATACTCTTCCCCACAGGCTGAGGAGCACCCCCAGATAAGAGCAAGAATGAATAAGACTCAATGCACCCAATTATTACTCATTACTGAATAGTATGAGCCCTGCCTACTTGTGGAACAAAGATGCTGCTTCAGATGTGAGTGGAAAGAAAGTCATGTACGTGCACTTAAGCTGTATCCAAAAGATAAATATTAACTAGAGGAAAAAGAAAATCCTGTCCTCTTTCTAAAAAAGATTTATATGGTAAAAGAAAATACACAGTTCCAGGTCTGTGCATTTAAGCACTTAAAAAAAAAAAAAAAAAGACACACATGCTGAGGCTTTGTAGTTCTTCCTTTTAAAGCTTAGTAGTCATTTAGGTATTTGAAACTTTTACAGTGACCTGTCATTGACTATTTACATAGGCATCTGGCAAAGAAAGGTAAGATGCTATGTCCTGGGTCCCTAACAAGACTCTGCTGTGCTCAGTGTAACCAAAAATCACCTGAGCAAACCCAGCAGGCTCCTCTCCATGGTGAACAAAAGTTCACAATTGAAATCAGTTAGTATAACCTTGGCTGAGGCGGTGTGATTTAAGAGGTAACTGAGAAATACCCAACTGACTCAATAGAGTCATAAAGGAAGGCAGTGATTCCCCAGGCTAGCGTTAAGGCTTTATTTATGCGATTAATTTTCCTCTTTCAGTCTACCAGGAATAGTCCAAAAGCAGGAGCTTAAAAATAGGATACAAATAAAGACATGATGCTAATTTCCTAGAAGATCTGACATTATCAAGTTGATCTGAACAATGGAGATGACTGGACATTCCTATATGTAAAACAGATTTCTAATCCAAATTGCTTAGTTTCAATAGTACAGTTTGCAGGAAGGCTGTATCTATGTCAACGGTGGTCAATTCCAACTACAAGTTATAATCACCTGAGAAGCTTTAAAAAAACAAAACAAAAAAAAAACACCAGTTACTGGACCCTGCCCTAGACCAATTAGAATCTCTGAGGAAGGAACCATCATTATTTCTTTTTAAAGCTCCCCACTTGTAACTCATACGAAACCAGGGCAAAGAAGTACTATTAAAAAGGCCAATATCTGGCTTTTTGTCTGCTGAAAGTGATGTATCTGTCAGAGGCATGGTCAAGTTAAACATTTGAAAGGAAACGGACGGATGATTATGAAGGATAGAGGGTGGTGTCAAAATTTGGTCAATTAAATGTTTTAAGAAGACAGAGAAAAAACTGGCTTTTCTCTTTTTTTTTTTTGCCATTTCTTGGGCCGCTCCCGTGGCATATGGAGGTTCCCAGGTTAGGGGTCCAATCGGAGCTGGAGCTACCGGCCTACACCAGAGCCACAGCAACGAGGGATCCGAGCCGTGTCTGCAACCTACACCACAGCTCACGACAACGCCGGATCCTTAACCCACTGAGCAAGGGCAGGGACCGAACCCGCAACCTCATGGTTCCTAGTTGGGTTCGTTAACCACTGTGCCACGACAGGAACTCCCACGCGTGCTTTTTAAGACCACACCTGTGGCAAGTGGAAGTTCCCAGGCTAGGGGTCGAATTGGAGCTGCAGCTGCTGGCCTACACCACAGCCAGATCTCATACTACATCTGTCTTTATATAATGGATATTTCTTCTAATCACTCAATGTTAAACCTCTATGATTTTCAAAGAAGAGACCTAGTTCTTACGACTCTAAAAACAAAAAACACTTCACCACTGTTAATACTTGAACAATATTTTGTATTTGTGTATATTTGGTGTATTTTACCTCCTTATAATGATAATAGAGATATTTCCAGCAGGTTTTTCAGACGGTGTAACCTCAGTCCCCAAGGTCCTATGAAGGCCCCAAAGGAGTCTAGGAAAGTAGAACTGTTTTGCTTTCAACTAGTTTATATACTGTGGTTCTGTGTTTAAGTTTTAATTTGGGTAACAAAGGTTATGATATTTTAATTTTTTTAAACCACCAACTGTGAATTATTAATGGAGTTTAGACCCATTAAAGCAAGGGCTCATGTGTCCTGAGGTTTGGTTTACCAGACTGTACTGACTCAATAAAAATTACATGTGGTATGAATCAACAACGGGGCATTAAGTTTAGAACCTACTAAGTTTACATGCATGTAGTTTAGGTGTATATATACACAGTGCATCACTTCATTTAACCAAAGACACCTTTACTGGAACCATATCAGACCATAATTATAAAGGATCCAAGTCATTTTTATATTGTCATTGTCCAACCTATATTCAACATTTATCTTCTGCTTCCCTCTGCCTTTTTTTTTTTTTTCCAGTGTAAAATTATGTAGAAATTCCACCTATTTGAACGGCCAGGACCTGAGAGGCTCCAAAAATAACAAAAACCTAACCTATTAATCATCAGACAATCTGCTCAAGACTCAAGTCCTGTTTACTGCCTTTTTTTTTTTTTTTTTTTTTTTTTTGAGATCTAATTTGTCATGATCTCTGATCTACAGCAAAGCAAAGCTGAAAGGAATCAAAAACTCAAAACACAAATGCGAGACTGGGTGGGGAGCACAGCACCAAAACCTCGACACCATGATTTGGTTTTTTTCCAAGGTCATCTAATCCTGACCCTTCATTTTCATAGATGGTAAAGTGGCTTTCCCAGGTCATACCAGTCTTCCTTTAGCTCCCATCCATTCCAGAATTAACCAAGGAAAATTTCAGTTCCACAAATGACAACTAATGACAAGTAGGCTTTTCTCCAGTAAATTTTCATGGATTTAAGGAGTTAGTTATTAGTCTATAATCCCTGGTAAAGTTATTAGTCTATAATCCCTGGTAACTAAGGCAACTAAGTATTTTCCTGACTGCACAGGATCAGTATGACCAATTTTCTGACCAGGGAGGTTTCAAGCTACTTGCCCCATCTTTTCAGAAAAGTTAAGCAGTCCCATACTTTTTGTTTCTAACCAGGGGTACTTTCATGCTTTTGGAACTAAATGGTGCTTATAATCCTGGTGTTTGAAGATTGAGAAGGTAAACGGAATGTTACACAAACGATCAGTCTAACTTTCCAGATAGGAAATTCTGCCCCCAAAGGATTCAGATGGGGACTTACCTCTCAGTCCAGAACTCTTCCCAGGAGCTCTTATTTCTTAGAGGTGAGGATTCCATGATCACCATAATTATTATTTAAAAAACAAAAAACAAAAAACCGTAAACATCTGTCAGACACTAACTTCAGGCAGGGCATTCAGTCTCACGTGGAGAGTTCTTATTGAATCTGCTATTTTGTAACTGGATGACCTTAATGCAAGTCAAACTCCATGCCTCAGCTATAAAGGGTTGGGAATACTTTTCTTTTATGGGACATAAATAGAACATAAACACAAATGGATAATAAAAATATACCACCAAATGGTGAAGATAGCTGGTCCTTTAAGTAAGGCCGTTCCTAGAATGGTGCAAATTTGGGCATTTCAACCAGCTGCCACCAAAGACTCTTTGAAAGGAAGCCACATTGTTGACGTCATCCACAGGCTCCTGAAGATACCATTTAAGGCAGAAACTTCTAAATGAACTGTCGTTGTGTTCAAAAAGAGGAGAAGAAACTATCCCAGCATGGCATGGGACAGCTGGTCTTAGTAGAAATGTATAATCAATCACCCAAGATGCTAAATCTAAGAGTGAGTCCATTTTCACTGTCAAGACCTCCGACTACGAGGCTGAACCTCTATCCTCATTGCCTCAATGTTCACATCTAAATATTAAAAGGACAAATAAAACACCTTTTGGAGTGGTTCAAAGGCAAACTAATATCCCACAATTTATTCAACAGCTACTACAAGGCATTATGTTAGCTGCATTTTATATGAGTGCAAAGGTGAGTCAGATACGGATCCTATCACAAAAACTTTCTAGTTTGTATCACCACACGTTACATCTGAATAGCAATTACCAATTTTTTTAAATGATTTCACACATTTCATTCATTTTCATACAATTATTCAAGGAGAGTTACACACATACCGTTTTCTTCATTTTATAGAAAGCAAACAGGTTTCAAAAGATTAAATGACTTGCCCACAGAGAATAAGCTGTAGGGGGTGAAGCTCCAAGTTTTTATTCCACCCGCTATGTTATGTTGTCTCCAAAAAAGACAAAAATCCCTGCCATCAACTTAATGATACACATAAGACAACACTGACACTCCCTTCAAATGGCTATGTGACTTTTCCTCTGCTTCCCAGCCTCCAGATCAATAACTATTAACTGGAAGTTTCAAGGCTACACAGGTCCACTCAGACCCAACTAATGGTCATTAATCCTTGTCAACAAGGTTCAGTCTCAACATGTGCATAAAGTGCTCACCACATCTTACATAATTACTTAAGCTCATTTTCCATTTAATTACAATGCTTTGCATTGAGAAGTAGAACTTCAGTCAACATTCAGACAAAAAACAACCGTGAATCACAGAGCTAATCGCCTTTCCTGATGACAGGGTAGAGTGGCACAGGGACAGTCGCTGAGATAACACGCTGGTAGGGAAAGCAAGATGGGACAAGAGCAAAGACAGTTCTGTGGTTTGGTTTTAAGTAAATTTGGCCTATGATGAAACAAACTCCTGAGGGGCAGAAAATCTCAAGTGAGATAAAAATATACAAATATTCACAGTCTAAGAAATTCAGTATGTGCCTTTCTTACGCTAAGAGTTTCCTAACAGAGGAATAATGTCAGTATTTTCTGTGGAAGCCTTTCAATGCTGGGTCTGCATATGCAGTGCAAAATGAAGAGCAAAAGTCAATGCTCAGACCGAAACAAAATGACATCTCTGGCTTTGATTGTTTGGATACTATATGCAAAAGGAACTTTGACTCCTATAATACCCACAATTTTCTCAATAATCATCACGTAGTCTATGTGTATTAGACCATTTTGCTACACTAACAACAAGCAGACCACAAACAATCATTCGGGAACTGCTCAATCCTCTATTTCTTCGCTGTTCTCACAATTCAAGGATGGTGACTCAGAACAAGTATACACAAGTGCAGGTATTTAAAAAAAAATTCAGTGTTTCCATCATGGCTCAGTGGTTAATGAACCAGACTAGTATCCATGAGGACGCAGGCTCAATCCTTGGCCTTGCTCAGTGGGTTAAGGATCTGGTGTTGCAGTGAGCTGTGGTGTAGGTCACAGATGCAGCTCAGATCTGATGTTGCTGTGGCGTAGGCTGGCAGCTTCAGCTCTGATTTGAGCCCCTACACCCTGGGAACCTCCATATGCCGCAAGTACAACAGACAATTAAAAAAAAGAAAAAAATCACATACAAAAATCTCTTTGACTTCATGGAAGGCGCAAGTTCTTTTATTCTATCACTGTATTTCTTTCCTATATAAAGTGGTCACAAGATTACAACCTACTACACAGATTCCAAGACTCAATCTTGATTTAACAGCTTGGAGGAAAACAAAAAACAAACAAACAAAAACACTTCAATGGGTCTCGTTCTAGTAGACAGGGGAATCCCACCTAGAAGGAACCTCATTTGAGGCTTTGCCATGTGCCATTTTAACTCCCAAAGGAGGAACTTGTGGTGTTCGAAACTTCCTTAAATGTCTATTTCTAAAACACTATATACATTATTCCTCTTAATCCTCACAACAGCCCTTAAAGCAGATATATCATTTGCACCCACTTCACAGCTGGGAAACCAAGGCACAGGAAGATCAAGCAACTTGCCCAAAGTTGCAGAACCAGTAGCAGAGCTGGAATGCACAGGCAAACTCTGTGACTCTAGCACTGCATTAACAACCACACAACACAGATCCACAAGCCCTTAACCTGAGTCAAATGTAATTCAGAATTTAGAAAAGTAATAAACATATTTAGTAATAAACAGAATTTAGAAAAGTAATAAACATAGTGCCATGTCCTCTTTAACCCTCACAGTGGTGTCTGGGCAATAGCCCATAGCCAAAAGAGTAGCAGGATAAATGTTCAAACTAAGGGGGATAAATCAAGACCATAAGTAGCTTCCTTTTAGCAGAGGTCATGGTGACCGACAGGTGAATGGAGGTTTGGCCAGGCTCTGCCAACAACCAACAAATTACCATACAAGAAAATGTCTTTTTTGAAGCTTTTAAGATGAAATACATACAAATGCAGGGTTGTGGACCTGTACAAAAAAGTAAAAATTAAGACAGAGGTGACTGAAGTGGTTTCACATGCACTAATTGGGGATCAAGAGCCTGTTGATCTTTCATTACCAGGAATGAAAAGGTACTACATCAAGGTACCTGAAGACACTTCAGGACACCACTGGGAAGCTTCTATTTCAATCAGGGAAGATGATATGTCTCTCATAAAGCCTCCACTACTGTAATGTGGAAAGGCTAGGTTAATCAGAGCAATGAAATCATTCTGCTTGACCATCTTATCCTCAGAATGTCATTTTGTATTTGAAAGGAAACTCATTAGATGAGAGCAGATCTGATGACCTATTCTCAGTGTTGGCTGTATCCTGGAATGCGGTGGGGGGACTTTAAGAAATCTTGATGCCTGGGTCCCACTCCAGAGACTGTGATTTAGTCAATACGGGCTTAGTACAGAGTACAGCCTGATAGTCAGAATTTTCAAATCTCCCCAGACCACTTCTACTATTCAGCTAAGTTTGAGAACCACCAGGTTAAAAACACGTCAAGGTGGGCTCCTGGCCTCCAACAAACATCCTGGGGATGTTGTAAGCAAAGAGCACTATTTCCCAAAACAGTATCATCATACCGAACCCCAAACTAACTAGTAACAAGCCTCCAAATGATGCAGCGTAAGAAAAGGTTCCTATTTATAAATTCCAGGGAGTGTGAGAAGGCAGGGTTAAAAGTTTCTAAATCTAACCACAAGGAAACAAATGTTGGCTCTGGCTCTGGAGCGGGGCTGCTACAGAACCAGACCCAGGCGCCGACCCCCCCACCCCCATGTGGATTGTACTGAGAGCTCATTCTTTTGCTTATTTTTGGTCCCTTGCTTTTTTAAGGCACCCTGCAGTCAAGTGCTAGGTACAGGAAACTAAAGAGCTTTTTGGTAAATAATTTGGCTTTCTCTGTCAGGAAGAATAAATATATCTTACTTGCTCAATGTAAACAGCCTCTCACTCCTCAGAGGATCAAAACGAAGGGCTGAACAGCCTCACTTTGTTTAGTGAAAAACGTGATTTGTAAGTACATTTTCCCAAAGACAGAATGTGGCCCCAAATTGCCAAAGGAGTTAAACTCATATCCCTTGGATGTTCAAGTGGTACAAAGGGCAAAAAAGAAGGCCAGCTCAGATAAAACTAAGACAACAGCCTCTAGGACTTTTCTGCACGCTCTTTCTTTTTTTAATGTCACAACTTGGAAAATTAAATCTTCCCAACAACTTAAAGTTACATTCCTTGCCTCTTTAGACATGAAAGGGAGGTCTCTTATGCGAAGCCAAACATTCTCTAACACTTCCAAAGAAGAGGGTTTGGTCATACCATGAGAAATCAAGGGCAAGGCCAGTTAACTGTTAGGGGGAAGCCAATCCTTCATTTGACAAAAAGTTACACTAACAGCCTCCATTAAAAGAACATGCGGCTCTCAAGCTCCTGCTCCTTCCCCACTTTCAAATGAGAACTATATTAGTTACAGTTTCTCTGACTAGAGGTCAAATTAGCTAACTGAACTCAAGTCTCCCATTCATGTAATAACCGGAACATACGATTCACTCATTCCTGATACTGTATATGACCATTATCATCACTTTGATTCCATAATACAATTTAAATCCTGCATATAAATCTGGAATTAAGCCTGCAAAGGGAATCTAGAAGTGGCACTGTACAAAGATTATAAAAACTTTTACTGGCAAGACTATGTATTCATTATGGCCATAGAAGGAGAACAAGTTGAGAGGCATATTTTTCCTTATAGGACATTTTGAATCTTCTTTATAGATAGTATGTCCATCTTTACCAGCTTTTCCTCTGCTTCATTAAGACCCAAGAACAGGAATTCCCACTGTGCCTCAGTGGTAACAAACCTGACTAGTATTCATGAGGATGCAGGTTTGATCCCTGGCCCCATTCAGTGGGTTAAGGATCCAGCATTGTGGTGAGCCATGTGTGGTGCAGGCCAGCAGAATCAGCTTCGATTCAACCCCTAGTCTGCAAACTTTTTAAGGCTGCACCCTTCCACTAGGGCAGGTAGGGCCCTAAAAAGAAAAGGAAAAAGAGACCCACGAACAATGTCTTGATTGTCAACCATGGTTGACAAGTCATAGGCAGCAACTTTTTAAATACTTTTATCTAAATCCTCAAATGATGGCCTAAGAAAACAGCCAATGATAATAATTAATACTCATTGACCAATTATTACATAACAGACCTGTTCTAAGGGAGATACCTACCATCTGAGATAAAGGAACACGCTCCTTCAATTCACATCATGACTGAACAGGAAAACATGGAAAAGCACCCAAGTCGCTCCATTTTCCAAGCATATGCCCCAACACTGCATTTTATCACCTACCTCTAAAACAGCCACCCTCATCCTCTATAAGAGGGAAGGGAAAAGGCTAGCTTTAAAGCTAAGAGCTACTCAACTTTCAAAGCAATAATGCAGATACCAAAGCAAGGCTAAGGGTAAGAAAGAGAAAAGAAATAGACAAATTAAGACACTCATTTTCAAAAAGCTTTAAAAGGAATAAATCCTCCTCATTGGCAAATTCAGTGTCTCAGTTTAATGCACTGTCGCAAATCCAACAGCAAGTAACTAATCTGAAATTCAGTGTAGAGCCCCATGTAATGCATCATAGAATCACCATGGTTCTCCATGATGGTGCAATGCTGCTTTAGGATAGCCTCTGGATGCAAATACTGCTCCATTCTGCAATGGAGGAAAACTCAAGGACTGGGACATTAACAGCAAAAAAAGATTATGACCGGGGTTGAAAAAAATAGCAGACAAGATCAGAAGACTTATTTTCTGACTCTAAACTGCATGATCAATTAAGCACAGAATTGGAAACCACTGGTCCCTCCAAGAGGAGGTTAAGGACACAGGAGGCTCTCCACTTCCTCCCCAGTTTGACCAGCTGCTGGGCCCCCAGGCAAGAGGAACTGAGGCCTGAGAGGGTGCGAGAAAGCTCAGGAAGGATGTGAAATGAGAGAGAAATGAAATGGGGAAGAATGTGGCCCTGGAGAACACAAACATGTGGCCCCAGGACACGTAGGAAAAGAAACACTAACCAAGAAGGCTGGAGAAGAGCAATCAGAGGTAGAGGGACATGGAGGAGGGGTGGGAAGCAGCCCTGTGTCATGACCTAGGGCACGCAGCTTCCCAAGGCAACACGCTCAATTTTGATTCGAAAGACACTGCCCACCTCCTAGATGTGTCACACAGAAAAGCAGGGAGGCCTGAAACAGCATGTGTGTGGAGGGATTCTTAGAGAATTGGTGACCAGCAGGGGAAGGTGGGGGGAGGCAGAAGAGGCCAGCAAGCCAGCCATGAGAGCTTCACACACTCAATCACCAAATCTAATCAAAGGGAAGGAAAAACAAATCTGGTGCTACAGTGAAATCCACCTCACAGCAGAAATGGGAAACTTTTGACCAAGGGAATAACCGACTCATGTTAATTTTCTCCACCTTCACTGGATCACATGATATTCCAAGTGGTAATTTATTCAAAAGGCCATCAAGTAGTATGCATGTGATGCTTAGCAATATTACGTGTTATTATTTCATTCCTATCCTAAAATAAGATACAGATTTCAATGAAAGTCATGGGGTTACATGAGCTTTCCCTGCTGCATCAATTCCCTTAGGCAGCTCCCACCACCCAATTTCCCATTTACTAGTTATCTTTGAGCACTTGCTTTAGCAAAGTATTGTTCTATAGAGGAGTATTCACATCTATGCTTCAAAAGAGCACTGCTGAACAGAATTATAATGTGAGCCATATACGGAATTAAATTCTCATGTGCCCAAGGAGTTCTCCTGTGGCATTGCTACAGGTGCCAATTGCACCTCAGGTTCAACCCTGACCCAAGAACTTCCATGTGCAGCCATTTAAAAAAAAAAAAAAAAAGAATGCAAAATTTGTTTTCAAAATCCTGAGTATATTTTATACTTAGAACACATTCCAGGAGTTCCCGTCGGGACGCAGTGGTTAACGAATCCGACTAGGAACCATGAGGTTGCAGGTTTGATCCCTGGCCTTGCTCAGTGGGTTAAGGATCCGGCGTTGCCGTGAGCTATGGTGTAGGTTGCAGACACGGCTCGGATCCCACGTTGCTGTGGCTGTGGTGTAGGCCAGCAGCTACAGCTCCAATTCAACCCCTAGCCTGGGAACCTCCATATGCCAAGGGAGCGGCCCTAGAAAAGGCAAAAAGACAGGGGAAAAAAAAAAAAAACACATTCCAACATAGACGATAAATTTTCATCAGATATACCTGATTTATGTTCAGATTTCATAAAACATAGTTGAGAAGAGTAAATTCATATACCCAAGTTGTTCCAAACACACATAGAAGTTTTCCTTGAACTAAATGAGTATTTGTTTTTAAATTTATTTTACTTAATTAAAATGAAAATGCGCAGTTTTGGTCGTGGCGCAGCAGAAACGAATCTGACTAGGAACCATAAGGTCACGAGCGCAGGTTTGATCCCTGGCATAGGCCGGAAGCTGTAGCTCCAACTGGACCACTAGCCTGAGAACCTCCATATGCTGCAGATACGGCACTAAAAAAAAATCAAAGTAAAAAAAAAAAGAAAATGTTTGCTCCTTAGTTACACCAGCCACATTTCAATGCTCCATAGTCACACGAGGCTAGTGGTTCTTGAATTGGACAATATGGCTCTAGATCCATACAAACTTGCTCTTGAGGAAACCAGCCAGGAATCTCATTATCTATCCAGCAAAGTTGTTTCTTAATGAAAGGCTTTGAAGAAAGTAATAAAGTCAGAACTCTGCAGAGTCCCTCAAAGACATCACTGTTAATTAAATTAAAGCTATGACTATGTTTTCTCATTCTGTAGCGACATCAATTCCTTGCATGATGTAACTTTAGTGGGCAATTTAAAAGCAGTTAGATCTGGATGCCCAACTGCCTGGGTTTAAAATCCAGACCACCAGCCATAGGACCTTGGGCATGTAGCTTAACTTCTATTGCCTTGAGTTCCTCATCAGGAAAATCAGATGATGCTGATGATGATGATGAGAATACCTATTTAATAAGGTGATTTTGCAGATTAAAACAGTTCAAACACATAGCTGAGCACACTGCCCAGTGCACATTAACAACTCAATAAAAGAATGCTATTGGCTTGCACCACCTCTCACCAAGAAGTACTAAAGTGCTGTATGGCAAAAACTAGCGTGTACGCATGCATGCATACAATAGAAAGAGATCACAGCTCCGTCACTATGAAAGCATCAAGCAGAAGAGACCCTATACCATTAATAACCTCCATAAACAAAACGATGTGTGTACAGACAGTGCTTTAAACATGTTGTGTATCCTATCAAAATGGGGCATAGGATCAAAAAAGATGCAGCACAACTACACAGTCATGAGCTCCTGGAGAAGCTCTGTTAGCTGTCCATCTGCAGGAAACAGGGAGGTAGGGAGAGGCAGAAGAGTGGGAGAAGTACCACGTACCAAACAGAACAAACGAAATTCCAAGTGTAAGCACATGTGGTCTTTATTAAGTCTGAGGAGTCTGGTTACATTTCTTTAGAGATTTTTGTGTTTTTTTAAATTTCAGTTTGCCAAAAGGAATGACAATCCATTGAGAATTACTGATGAGCAGGTTCAGCACACAGAGAAACGTGTTGGCACTTTCAGGAAAAACGAGTAGGGTGGTGGAGTGGATGGGCAAGGGCCACGATCCCACCTCTTGGTGGAGAGGCGGCCGGGGGTGGGGGGGGTGTGAATTACCAAGAAAAAAGGAGAAGGAATATTTTGCTCAGGCACTGGGCTTACTCAAGGGTTAAGCTAAGGTGGTGTTAGTCCAGGGAAGAATAAGTACAAGGGGAAGGCCAAGAACACCATGGCCTCTCTGCTGCAGGAGCAGCCAGGCCTCACTTGGCCCCTCTGGATCTAAGCAAGGCTTCCCAGGCTGGAAAGGGCAGGAGGCAGGAAGAAGGAATCATTCTCCACCACGCTAGAAACTTCAGAGAAACAATCCAAGCAGCGCAATTCTAAGGAAGAGAAGCTACAGACTCAACAGCACCAACGCAAGTGCACAGAAAGACGTGACTATTACGGCTGGCCTCCCGAGTACAGCACCTCCAGAGAACGGCAGATGTTGTTGCATTGTTTCTTTGGATCGAGCTGAGAAGAGAAGATCTCCTCTATCGAGTACAAAGGACGAAATCTGAGAGAATTTACAACACCCCAGATAGAACGAGTTCAGGAATACTACAGCTATTGGGCTGTCTACACAATACCTCCTTTTCCCCACTGCCCCGCAAGGCCAAAAAAAACAAAAAACAAAAACAAACAAACAAACAAAAAAAACCAAAAAACAACCCTTGAGAGGTCTTATGAGAGAAAAGGACAAAGGAGGCTAAGCCTTAAAAGAATGGCCTGGTGTCATTTTCATTTCGTGAGGTGGCTTTGGTTCAACACTTCTTCAAAGCCAGTTACTGGCCAGAATCTCAGTATGATCACTCATATCCAAAGTGGCCCAGACTTGGAGTTCCCATCGTGGCTCAGTGGTTAACGAATCTGACCAGGAACCATGAGGTTGCACGTTCAATCTCTGGCCCTGCTCAGTGGGTTAAGGATTCGGAGTTGCCGTGAGCTGTGGTGTAGGTTGCAGACGCGGCTTGGATCCCGCATTGCTGTGGCTCTGGTGTAGGCTGGCAGCTACAGCTCCGATTCGACCCCTAGCCTGGGAACCTCTATATGCCACAGGAGCGGCCCTAGAAACGGCAAAAAGAAAAAACAAACAAACAAAAAAACAAAGTGGCCCAGACTCTATATCTACCACTAATTACAGATACTGACATGGTACCTGGGGAAAGATGGGCTGCAAAGGGTTAAAGGAGAAAAGAGAATTCCAGACTCTTATTGGAAATCACCTCAGTTTAAGAAAATGCGAAAGAGAAAATAAACTAAAGAAATGAAGGTCCGGAGTTCCCTGGTGGCTCAGCAGGCTAAGGATCTGGTGGTATCACCATAGCAGCCTAGGCTGCTTCTGTGATGCAGGATCAATATCTGGCCTGGGAACTTCCACATGCTGTAGGCGTAGTGTAAAAAAAGAAAAGAAAAGAGAAGAAAGAAAAGAAAAAAAGAGTCACAGATAATGAAAACCTTTTCAAAGATAAGGTGCTTTGCAGAACTACTCGGGGGCCAGGGTCGGGGGCGGGTGGCCTAGAGGCTAGTTCAGCCCGGGCCCCTGAGAAGCACCTCCTCTTTCAGCACAACGGGAGAACACACAGTGGCTAGGTGAGGTGCCAAAGGACAGGAGTCACTCAGAGCTAATTGTAAAGTGCTGTGACATTTTGAGGAACATAATGGTAGATTCCTCAGTTGTCTATTAGGAAACTAAAGCTCAGAAAGATCTAAGGGATGGGACTAGTTAGGCTAAAATAAGGATTAGCCTAAATTTGTTCCTAAATTAGGAACAAATCCTTGTTCAACACTTTTTTTCCGACAACATCAAGGTGCCCCTTGAAAACAACAAACCACAATCCTCTATTTAGCATCCTTCCCGGCAAGCTCTCCAGTCCGTCACAAACCTGCATCTCCACTGTTAACTGATGCCTTCATCAAGGACAGTCTCCCAGTCACCCTTGTATGTTCCCAGAACAGAAGAACAATTTTAGGAAACCCCTTTACTTTGCTGTGGGTACAAAGCCACCAGTGTCCCGGGGCCTAGGCATTAAGACACATGTGTTGACATCTTTCTTCCTTGGAAGAAAGAAGACCTCTCAAAAGCAAGTACTTCTAGGCCACAACATGGAGCCTTCTACTCCCCACACATGCGAACTGTTTAATCTGAGCAGGAGAAGCAAAGATCCACTGTCACATCTGGAATAATTACTAGTGTTGAAGTAAAACACATTCTTAAAGAAGAGCAAAAATTATCAAAATATAGCACCATACTTGGACTCATATCTAAAGTCTTGTTCAGGACATGAAAAGGGCCATGTATCTTCCCTTAAACTTCATGAATTGCTTCCTATCCTATGCCTTTTTCTCCATTTAACCACTGTGTCCATGCAGCCTGCTGATCTGGAACATCCTAGAAGTGTTTCCAAACCTGGTGCGCTCTGCTCTTGGGCTCCTCTGCACTGCCCACCACATACAGAGTAATAGTTAAGGTTTTCCCCTACTCTTGTGGCACATTCTCCATTACACCAGGCAGGTTCATACCTCAGGGCCTTTGCACATAAGGTATCTTTGGAGGCGAGCTCACTGCTGCGTAAGGCTGAGGAGAAACCTTGTCAAAACTCTCAGCTCCACCTGTGAGGACGTCTCCCTGGCTTCTGTGACATAGTTTCTCACCCACTCTGGACTGTGTGCCTTCACACTGCTTCTTGCTCATAACCCTGTTGTGTACAGATCACACTGTTACACAAGACATGGAGGATTCTCTGCTGTGAACCACAAGAAAGCAGCACTTGTGGCTTTTTTCATCTTTGCACATCTTGTGCACGGCAAAAAGGGGCTAGATGAGTGTCTGGAAAATACGGTCATCTTCTCAATTCTGTAAGCCTCCCAAGGCCAGAGATAAGAGCACTTTTTGCACTCCCCACAGAACCGAGCACAAACGTCAAAGGCATGAACAGTAACTGCATGCACACAGTAGCTTATCCCTCTATGAAATGGAACAGGCAATACCCGGAGCAGCTCTGGGGGAAATGCTTTCAATCTCACCGAACTAGAGGATTTAGCATTCGAACCTCCTCTTCATGGACCAATCTGTTTCCACTTCATTTGTGCTAACTCATTTTACATTCAATCAAGTCTATGCTAAGATCCAAGGTTATCCTCTAGGGGCAAGGACAGTGAAATGGAAATAATAAAAGCTCATCAACAGACAAATGCCAGGAGGAAACTTATAGAAAGTATATTCTGCTCCCTCTTCCCCCAAACAATTTCACGGGAGTGGACAAAGTTCAATTCATCAAGATGCATTCCCAAGGAGCCACAGAAACTTTGAAAATTACCATATCCAGAGAATGGGAGCCAAGCAAAAAATGTCTGCACTGAGCCTTTAGAAAAATAATAAAGCTAAAAAGAACATGTTTAAAACTAGCCTAAGGAGAAGATTTAAACACAAAAAAAGACCTGCTTTCTATTTGTTACCACTCAAACACTAAAGGAAAAGGGGAAAATGCAGACAGTGTTTGATTAACCATCATGGAAGGCAGATACCCACTTCTAGATTTAAAGTAATTTCCTCTAAGGGGGAGGAGTCAGAGAGAATAGAAAACAGCATTTAATTAACTAATTCAAATTAAATCTGGATGAACGGTACGAGTATCTCCAGGATCCCTATTAGAAAAAGCCAGAGGGAAGACGACAGTCTGAAAGCTGCCTTTGCACAGCAAGCTTACTGCTCATAAAGTTTAGCCATATGAACAGCACTATTTCCTTTTTGTTTTTTGTTTTTTAGGGCCGCACCTGAGGCACATGGAGGTTCCCTGGTTAAGGGTCAAATGGGAACTGTAGCCACCAGCCTACATCACAGCCACAGCAACTCAGGATCCAAGCCGCGTCTGTGACCCACACCACAGCACATGGCAACGCTGGATCCTTAACCCACTGAACAAGGCCAGGGATCAAACCCACGTCCTCGTGGATCCTAGTCAAGTTTGTTAGCCGCTAAGCCATGAAAGAAACTCCAAACAGCACGATTTTCTAAAGATGCTTTTACTCACATTTTACTTAAGACTGAGGAAATACCCACCATCTATTTTAAGCCTAAGTAGAGGAATTTCAAAGTCACTAATGAATCCTGACACCTCTTGGTACCACTAATATAGAACACAAGTAGGCACCCAATTGAAGGCAAACTGCACTCAGGCCACAAGGGTATGACTTAGTGTTCCAGAACAGATGTTACCAGGGGCTCTGGAGCAAATGTACCTTGGTTTGAATCCCAGCTCTGCCTCTCCTAGGATGTGCAACCTTGGGCAAGTCACTGAATGCTGATTTCTTCAATAATAAGATGGGGTAATAACCCTATCTCCCAAAGCTGTTTGTGAGCATTGAGTCAATTCATTCTGGCATTGGAAAAATACTATGTATTATTTAAAGAGAGTCAAGAGAAAAATAAAAAACAAAACAAAAAAAAAAGTTTTACTCCCATAGGTATTTCAAGTACAATCTGCAGAAGTATAAATAGTCTTTCAGCCAGGGCAATGACTTTTTTGACAGCAATCCTTTAAGTTATAAAACAGGCAGGTTTGATCATTCCTATTCTAACAACAAGAAATCTGATGCACCAACTAACTGGTTGGTTCAAGGTCACCGGGCTCATATGCTGTACCAAGAAAAGGGCAGAGATCTCCCAACACCCAGCACAGTGCTCTTTAGAGGATCATGAATCTGTTGGACTACAAACATCCAATTGTTAATGAGATTTTTTTTCCTAAATATCAAAAGAAACATTCTTTATAAATCTAAGCACAAGGGCTCCATTATGAAGAGAGAGAAAACAAGCCACAAACTGGCGGAAGCTGGATACCCTATATTGCCCTGCTTATGTGGTGGCAGAAACACGAGATCCAGATTCAAGACACGACATTCACCCCCAGCTCTGTGACCCTCAGCAAGTGAACTAACCTGCGAGTCTCTTTTTTACTAGCCAAATGGAATCATTTCTGCTCCAGGGCTTTGTATGATCCAAAAAGAGTATGTATTCAATGGTCTTAGGAATCTAGAAAATACCATGTGCTGAATATGGTTCATTCTTTATTTGTGCTTGTTCCCAGCAAACTTATGTGTGATATGAAGAGAAAATAGATTTATAATGCAAGCACCAATTTGTTCCTGGAGAGCTTTGGAAAACTCTAATAACTAGGTCACCTATATCCATTAAATCATGTCTAGACATGGTAGCTGAATACAGATCTTTTTTTTTCAAGATCCCTCTGTAATTCCAACGAGCACTAATGATTGGGAACAACTGGTCTATGCTATTCCCCATTCAGTGATGTCTTTTCCTTTTCTCACTGTCTATGCTAATTCTCGGTGTGGCCCCTTTAGACTCTAGTGCACCACTATCCAATATGGTAGCTACTAGCCCCATGTGGCTAATTTTGAATTCATTAAAATTAAAATATAGCTTCTAGTTGCACTTGCCACATTTCATGTGTTCAAAAGCCACACAGGGCTAGTGGCTACCTTACTGGGTTGTGCCAATATGGAGCATTTTCATCACAGAAAGTTTTAATGGACAATACTGATGTAGCCCAGATTTCTCTTAATTACCCAATACAAATACATAGGAGTTCATTTTATAATTACATACCATCTTCATTTATTTAACTATTGAAGCTGCAAAAAGTCTTGCCATAACATTTAAATCTGTGCTATCGAATACAACAGCCACCTGCCACATGGGGATGCTGGCACTTGAAATGTGGTTACAGTGACTGATGAACTGAAATTTATTTGAGGGGGGCGCACCTGGAGAAGCTCCCAGGCTAGGGGTCCAATCGGAGCTACAGCTGCCAGCCTATACCACAGCCATAGCAATGCTCAATCTGAGCCACATCTGCAAACCACACCACAAACATGTCAACCCCGGATCCTTAACCCACTGAGATAGGCCAGGGATTGAACCTGCAACCTTCTGGTTTCTAGTCGGGTTTGTAACCTGCTGAGCCACAACGGGAACTCCCTTAATTTTTAATTCAAATTTAAAAACAGATGTTCACTTTGGTTACTGGACAACTTTAGTAGTATTTTTTCAACTCTATATTTTGTAATTTAAATAAAGATCAAGTATTTCTAATGAAAATTTAGCATCCAAACTAAGGTGTACTTTAAGAATAAATCACACACCAGATTTTGAAAACTTGGTATTTTTAAAAGAATGTAAAATCTCATTAGTAATTTTTATACTAAGTTCATGTTTAAGTGGTATCTTTGATAGTGAGTTGCTTTTATCTATTAACAATTAAAATAACAAAATCTGGATTTTGAACACATTATTAATTTCACCAGTTTCTTTTTTAATCTTTTAATGTGGCTACTGGAAAATTCAAGTTATCTGTTCACATAATATTTCTAATGCATAATTCTGTTCTAAATTATCAATTCTTTGAAGGCAAGGATTACATTACTTCTCTCTTATTCTCTACTGAGAGGGCCATTGTGGGCAGGAAAGACAGTAGACAAATACTGACTCCATTTCATTCAATACTAGGCCAAAATACCTTGATCATTCCTCAGTTTGGTGATACTGCAGTGAATTTTAACTGTGAGCTTTGTGACAAAGTACAGGTTTCCATCCAGAAGAAATTATATATGCAGGGACAACCTAGTAGTCACTTCCCCAGCCTTTCATTTCATTTCATCTGGAAGGACATTGCACATACCATGGCTACTTAAAAAAAGCAAAAGAACATTCCCAACCAAATAATTACATTAATCATCAACGTTTTATTTTAGCTCTAGATGCACAATGCATGCTGCTCTGTACCCCCTGCGGGTCCCACTTGGTTATAAGCTCCATCAGAATCAGAAATCATCACAGATCCAAGTGAAGACAACATGACCAGGTATGCAAATGAACCCACTGAAAAAAAATTTCACAACTTAATTTATGCAATTTTATAAATGTAGACAGCATGTAGAGAATGGGCTTAAACTGAAACAAAGACCTATTAAATGCGTAGCACAACTCATCTTACAGAGCTTCTCCTTAAAACAGAAGACAGTAATATAAAAATAAATGCTTGTTTTGTTTCATGATTGGGGAAGCAGAAGGAAATTTTGGTAATTTCCAATTCAAGTATATCACTACTGTGACAGCTCCAGCTCACAGGAACATCTGCTATTTTTACTACTGCCTCTTCTAGTCCAGGTTAAATTCATTTAATTATTTACACTGGGTAGAATCCTATTATAACAGGAACTCTAAAAAGAGCTCCTTATTTAAAGCTCTACTCTCAATAAAAATTAATGTCTTCCCTTTCTGCCATAAAGTTGACAGAAAATTAACAAGTAGAATACTGAAAGAAACACAGCAATATTTTATTTAATTAGCTGGTTAATAGTTTCAGTTTATGCTATAAGATCCCCTCAAAACAGGAAAAGGCAAAAAACCAATTTCATAAAATAAATCCAATCATTTGGACTTAACCTCTCCAAGAGGGCCAGAAAACAATGTAAAATAACAAAGACTCCACTCTGGTCTTAACAAAAGAAGAAATTAAAATCATGGCATATTCATGAAGGGCTTCATTCCAAAAATGCTTGGTTCAGTGGGAATTCAGACTGGAGGGGGGTATTCTTTGCATTCCAGTCATCAAGAACTAGTGATCAGTATGAACACTGAAAGCACAGAATTCCCTCTGCATGGTCCCAAGTATTAGCCATCTTTTTTCCACAACAGAATTTCTGCTTTTGATGCTTCACATTAGGTCCCTAAAACACAGAAAAGTCAATCTAGAGGCATGGCAAATGTGCCATCTCAATAGGTTGTTTCTGAATCACAATTGTACTGTTGATCTTACCCATTCCCATCGGGGTGCACAGACTGACTCTCTGTCCATCACTGAACATTCCAGAAAGACAGCGTTAAGGACACCAAACTGTGCACTATCACACACTTCCCACAAGACCCTCTCTTTCTCTCCAGGTTAAAACTAACTTGCAGAAAATTTATTTCTCAAAATCATCATAATCCCCCTACACACACAAGGACAGCATGATGTCCACCACCATTCATTCCTTCCCTCAAGGACTTTCCAGTACATGCTGCGTGTGCGCCACCTCTATCAGCATCACCCACAGGGTCTGTTAAAAAGCCAAACTCCTGGGCCCCATCCCAGGCCATTCAATCAATCTCTCTGGGGGTGAGTCCCAGTATATTGCCTTTCAACAAGCAACCCAGGATGACCAGTCAGGATGAGAAGATTAAACACACTCACATAAAAGTTAAATAGTAGTAATTATGATAAACTCCAAATGTGGAATAATGATAACCAATGTCACAGGATTTTATAGGAAGGATGAGCAGAAATAAAAGAGGATGTTCTGTTTGGCAGGGACGATCAAGCAAAGGCGTGGAGTCCGGAATGTGCAGAACGGAAGAGGGGACAGAGGGCAATGGCAAATAAACACATCCAACCAGAACACAGAGTTCTCATTCAAGACCAGGATGAGAAAGGGTGATTAAGGACCTCCTGTGGAGTGACCGGAGTGCCTGGCCAAGGAGTACTTTGAGCCAAGGAAAGACCTATGAAGGAGAACTCTCTAGCAATTATGGCAGTGATGTAACAGCCTGGGGGAAAATTAATCTGAAGGCACATTCACCCTGGCCAGAGAATCACAGAAAATGCAGGGAAAGAACCCAGCCCTCCTTTTCTGATAGACAAAGACGTCCACTCCCTAATCCCCAGAACCTGTGATCATGTTACATTACATGGCCAAAGGGACTTCCAAGTTAAGACTAAAGTTAAGTGCTATATAGCACTGAGAACTATATCTAGTCACTTATGATGGAGCATGATGGAGGATAATGTGAGAAAAAGAATGCATATATGTATGTGTGACTGGGTCACCTTGCTGTACAGTAGAAAATTGACAGAACACTGTAAATCAGCTATAATGGAAAAAATAAAAATCATTAAAAAAAAAAAAAAAAAGATTAACGTTAAGGACTCTGGGATGGGGAGGTTACGGTGGCTTATTGGCGTGGGCCCAAACCACAATCTGAGTGCTCAGAGTTGGAGGGCCTTTCAAGGCCATGGCCAGAGAAACAGAGATATGACAGTACTTGTTTTGAATATGGAGAAACGAGGCCATGAGCCAAGAAACATGGGCAACAGGAAGAGGCAAGGAAACAAGTTCTCCCTTAAAGCCCCCGGAAGGAATGCAGCCCTGCCAACACCATGATTTTAGCCCATTGACATCCATGTCTGACTTCTGACCTCCAGAGCTATAAGACAATAAATGCATGTTGTTGCTTTATGACAGTACGTCTGTGGCAATTTGTTATAGCAGCAGTAGAAAATGAATGCATCTTTTAATCCTTTTTTCTTACCCAGGCCTACACCTACATCATCTGCTCAGACCTATAACCACTCAGCACATAGACCAGGGAAAGATCTCTGGAGTTCAATACGGGGTCCTGACTCTGTGTAACTGTCACAAGTTTTAGAGCTTTAAAGTCACAGGAGTGAAAAAGGGGCAGTTAGGCACCAGTCTAATTAGTGTGCTTTCGCCTAACATCAGCTTTGAAACTTCTCTGCCTTTATCACTTATCTCCAGAAACAATGGCAAGTCTTGGAGCAAATCCATATCACTGCAATTACTGTAATGTTTAAAAGCATCTCTGTTGGCTGGATAAAGAAGATATAATAGATATAAATGTAGATATATAGATATACATACAATAGAATATTAATCATCAGCCATAAAGAATGAAATAATGCCATTTGCAGCAACATGGATGGACCTATATGGAGTGTCATACCAAGTCAGAGAAAGACAAATATCAGATATATCACTTATATATGGAATCTTTTAAAATGTACAAACTTATTTTCAAAACAGAAACAGACTCCGACACAGAAAACAAATTAATGGTTACCAAAGGGAAGGGGTGGGGATGGACAAAGTAAGAGTTTGGGATTAACAGATACACACTACTATAGATAAAAAAGATAAACAACACAGGGAACTACATTCAGTATCTTATAATAACCTATAATGAAAAAGAAGACATATATAACTGAATCACTTTGCTATACACCTTAAACTGACACAACATAAAACAACTGTACTTCAATATTTAAATAAATCAATAAGCAAGCAAGCATCTGTTCATGGTTGTCGCCACATTTTACCATGGGCGCCATAAAGAACCATGCTATACACCTTTATTTTGCTGGATCCTAGCACAGGGCCTAGCCTATGGTATTTGCTCAATAAATAAACAGACAGGTCTTAAGTTCTCAAAGTTACTTCTACCCTATCCAATCTCACACCTTCATTTCTTTCCCACAACTCTTCAATTTGTCTCAGATACTTATCAGACTCTGATTAAGGGAAAATTCCACTCTTTAGGCAGAAAAAGCTACCCATAATCATAATCAAAATATGGTAGCAAGTACACAGTGTCATTCAAAAATATTTTAATAATGAAGCCACCATCAAATGGTATTCTCTACTGGTTAGTACTTTCAAAAATCACCATTTCTTTCTATATTCTTTTTAATTTTCTAAACTATAATTTACAATGTTGTGCCAATCTCTGCTGCATAGCAAAGTGACCCAATTACACATATATACACATTTTTTAAAATATCCTTTTCTCTCATGGTCTATCCCAGGATACTGGATATAGTTTCCTGTGCTATACAGTAGGACCTTGTTTATCCATTCTAAATCTAACAGTTTGCATCTACTAACCCCAAACTCCCAGTCCATCCCATCACCTTCCCCTCCCCTTGGCAAACACAAGTCTGTTCTCTATGTCTGTGAGTCTGTTTTTGTGGATAGTGTGCCATATTTTAGATCCCACACCTAAGTGATAGCATATGGTATTCGTCTCTTTCTGACTCACTTGTCATGAGAATCTTTAGTTGAATCCATGTTGCTGCAAATGACATTATTTCATTCTCTTTTATGGCTGAGAAGTATTTCATTGTGTATACCTACCACATCTTCTTAATCCATTCATCTGTTGATGGACATTTAGCTTGTTTCCATGTCTTAGCTATTATGAATAGTGCTGCTATGAACATAGGGGTGCATATATCTTCTTGAATGAAAGTTTCGTCCAGATATATGCCCAAGAGTGGGATGGCTGTATCACATACTAGCTCTTTATTTAGTTTTCTGAGGAACTGCCACACTGTTTTCCATAGTGGTTATACCAACTCACTTTCCCACCAATAATGTAGGAGGATTCCCTTTTCTCCACACCCTCTCCAGTATTTGTTACTTGTAGACTTATTAATGATGGCCACTATGAGTGGTTTGAGGTGGTACCTCATTGTAGTTTTGATTTGCATTTCTCTAATAATTAGTGATGCCTACTGACCATCGGTATATCTTCTTTGAAGAAATGTCTATTTAGGTTTTCTGCCCATTTTTCCATTGGGTTGTTCTTTGTTGTTGTTGAGGTATATGAGCTGCTTGCATTTCTTAAGTTCTTTGTAGCAAGAATAAGCTCAAGGGCATACTATTTACAAATGGGTCTTGACTCATAAACAGAACATTCCTCACAATCTACTTCATAGACAACTATTAAATGCAACATTCTGGTACTCTTCTTATTTCTAACTCGCTGAAGGGCAAGTTAAGAGATGGAGGCCTCATTTATTTGACTTCTTTGAAACTCATTTACCAAATCTATGATTCTAAGAAATGAGGTTAAATGAAGTCTCTCTCTTCCTTTTCATAGGATAGTTGGAGGGAAATTTTGACTAATACAGAAATTTGCCAAAGAAACAGATCTACTGGGAGCTTAAAGAATAGAATTTCTAGTTCTAAAAGCTCATCATCGCAAAACCTTCCCTTCCTGCATTTACCTCATGTTCCACCTTTATATTCAAATGCATCAATCAATACATATGATGCACCAAAATACATGGAACTATGACATGACATGCAGTGGTAGTCCCTTCTCAATGATGTCCCCACCCCCCAAGGTCCAATCTTTTAGCACCACAGCCTCCTTCTCAAACATGAGCTTCCCTCTCTCCTATACACTAGCTGGAACATTCCGCTGGCACTTCCACAAGTGTGCCTGTCGTCATCTTCCATCTATAGATTTGTTTGGTTAATACCGTCCTTTCCTGAAAAGGACTTCATTTGATTTGATTTCATTTCCTTTTTTGTGTTCTCTCTCGAAGGCCTTATTCCTTTTGCCTTTAAAAGGTAGCGTGCCCCCACTCCCAAACCTTTTAAGTATGTTTTCCGTCTGCTTCTTTTTTTTCTTTTCTGTCTGCCTTCTGGTGCTGGGTTTCCCCTCGCCCTCCCTCTCTGGCCTCCCTCTGGTGGGCCAGATAAAAAGGAGGACTGCCTCCCCGCTCCAGGGGTCCCCTCCAGGGAACTGCATCAGAAGAGAAAAGCTTTGAGGTGTGTTTTGAATATTGTGATGCCCTCCGTGTGCAACAGCTTCTACCTCCATAACTAGAGACTCCCCACAAAAGCCTGGAGCCCCTCAATTACCTCTACTTCAAAGGTGGGTATCTGGATAGGGTTTTCCTGCCCTGCGGCTGCAAGGGATGCAAGCTTCTACTAAGGGCTGGAGCTCCTGCTCAAGTGACACTGCTTTTTGCATCCAAGTAGAAATAGCTGCAGGTGGTAAGGGCTTCCCTGGGGGTCACTGCCCCTTCCTGCCCCTTCCTCAGTCCTTGCTCTGATTAATTCAATGGCATTAACAGCCACCTTAGGTCCCTTCCTCATGTACGCTGATTAAAGTTCCAGTTATTCAGTGGCCCTTGAAGACATGGTGCCTGAGCTTAATGAAAAGCTCCTGGGATCTCCTCAAGGCCCACATTCTTTCACAGCAAGCCAGCAATGAGCCAATCTGCACAGATGGTAGCAGGAATAAGAGATTGTCACCCGACGTAGGCTCAGAAAGCATCATCCACAGCCAAAAAGTGAGTTTCTCCTGTGCCTTTTGCACTCTGTTACCTGTGATCCCAAAGAATTTTAACAGTTCTTTTGCAAATGAAACACTACACCTACCTGAAGAGAGAGATTTTCAACTTGATGTGTGAGGATTTTCACCTAGATGTCTCCAAGAACTAGTGATAAATCTACAGTCTTAAACTGAATACAAGACCAAAAAAAAAAAAAAAAAAAATTTTTAAGAAAACACTGAAAAATAGCCATCTTTATCAGTTTATTGCATATCCTTTTCCCAACTACAAAGAAAAAAAAATATTAACTTGTTCGTTTCTTGACACACAGTATCTGAGCTATCAAAGGTTTCTACAGTTGTTTGCATTGAATTTTCCTATTGTTCAAGTTTTTGAAACCATTTTCTTGGCTACAAGAGAGCACATTTTGGACATGCATATTTTCCAGTTCGGCTACAAGGCCTCATCTTTTTGTTACAAAGACGCTCCCTTTTCACTTTCTGCTCATAATGGCTCTACCCCAAAGAGAGAGCACGCGAGGGACAGACGGGCAGACCACTCTGGACTAACCCCCAACCCCAACAGGTCACTAGATCTTCACCTCCCACACTCCTGACCCGCCCAGCCAACCTTCAATGCAAGCTGCTAAACCAGAAGCAAAACCAGAAGTTGAATTTTAACTCCTCTCGTCTGTTTCTTCCTCTAACAAAGAGGCAATAAAACAGCCAGAAGGCTGGGCTGCAGGGGGAGGAAAAGAACAAAACAAGCGCCCTGCAATCCACAAACTGAACTCCCCTCCTCCAAGGCTGAGGACTCTAAACATCCACCCCTCCCCACCAAGTGTTAATAATGTCCAGTAATTCACCTTTTGGGCATGATGCAGAAAGCTCTTTTTAAATATGTGTTTATATAGGATATTTCTTAACAGACTGCTTTTACTGAAGGAGGGTCAGCCAGGCCCCGGAATCCACTCCTGACCTTTGATTCCACTGCAGTTTCTTCCTAATCCTGGCCCACACTGAGGCTAAGCTCTGGTTTACACTTGGACTGAGAAGCTGGGACCAGCCCTGCTGCTTCCCCCACGTGCCCTCAACCACTAATTGCATCTGACCTGGCACAGCAGCCCTCCCCTCTTGGCCTGACCAAAGTCTGCACAGGCAGCCCTGGGGCCGAGGCAGGCCCTCTGCTTCAGTTAAGATAGTTGCTCAGCTGCTTGCCCTGCACAAACTATCCCCTGACCCACGTGAGAGAGAAAGAGAGACAGACAAAGAGGTGTGTGTATGTGTAGAGAGAGAAAGTATCTTCTGAAGCACCCATGTGGGAATGATCTGAGCAGTCATATTTGTCCCGTTCTGAGTAGCCACATTTGTCCCATTACAAAAGTGTTTTTAAAAAGACTTTTTTTTGCTCAAATTCCTACCAACCCACATTTGTCTTTGTAAAGAAGTTTTTGCTCCACCAACCCACTACGTAGTGGTTTCTGCCCACAAAAATTAAGTGGCAGCCTGCCCTTGCCCTCCAGTGATGACCCTCAGGAGCAAAACGTTGTGTGTGTATATGTGTGTGTGTGAGAGAGAGAGAGAGAGTGAGAGTGAGAAAGAACACGCAAGAGACCGACCAGTCTGCCACTGAAATGCAGGCAGGGCACTGGGCACAGAGGCTGCCTCTGCCAGCATTTCTGGTGGTGCTTCTGGTGATACAATGAGCCACGTGCCTAAGAATCTGATTTCAGTGATCAGAGACTCTGCTTCAGCATCTGCAGGCCTCAACCATCTCTCAGGCTGTGGGGAGGAAGGAGATCCTAATACCTTGAGGAACCAAAGCAGCAGTTCACTTAAGAGTGAACAGAGTGAAGGGGATAGGGGAGGCTTCCACTGGGTCAGGTGACCATGGGCACTGTCCTGACATCAGAAATTGATGGTCCAGAGACTTCAGACCAAGGCCCAGGAGCCCACTGGACAAGTCCTTTTGGATTTGGGGAGGATGGCCTGTGGACTCTGTCTTCCCAATTTTGTGGTCCAGTCTCTCCTGCTCCCATTCCTCTCCCTCTGCCCACTCCCGACTTGCCCCACACAGGCCTGGGCTCAAAAATAATGTGAGGGCACATCAGCCCCAAACTGAAAAGTTCAGCCTGTAGACAGAAGCATCTGATGTATTTTTAATAATATAAAAACCTAAAAAAAAAAAAGAATGCTAAAAGGTCAGAGTTAGCATCTCCAGCAGAACATGGAGGAAGACTCCGCAGTTTGGTAGTTATTTGATTCCATGGTTTTCAAACCTTTTTTTTTTTTTTTTTTTTCAAAGTTCTGGAACATTTTGTTCAACAAAATCTTACTCCAAGTTCAAGAGGCAGAACAAAAGTGGAGTTGCTCCAACTGAAACTGTGAGGATGGAGGTGGGGCAAACGACAACCTGGGGACCCAGTGACCCAGCCACATCTGAGAACCACCTTTGAAAATCACCACCACAGGCTACAGACACACGGAGCAGAGACCTACTCTCATGACCTTGTCATGTTTTTTTGAGATGACAACATTCAATGATTTTGAAGTGTGAAGTAAAGAGGGTAGAGGAGGAAGACAGAGAGGCTGGTTCTGAAAACTTTTGTGAGTGTTTGAACAGGAGACAGTGAGGTGGGGAGACTGACTTACACAGAAGGGAGGAGGGCAGGGGAGTGGGGGTGTGGTACAGAAGAAAAAGGAAGGGAAGGAGAAGAAGAGCTGAAGATGACTACTTTAAGGCCTGTGTGTGTGTGTGTCTGTCCTATGCAGTGTAAAAGATATGAAGACGAAACGAGCACTTTTTAAATCTGGAGGAATGGAGTTCCCACTGTGGCACAGTGAGTTAAGAACCTATCTGCAGCAGCTCAGGTCCCTGGGGAGGCACAGGTTCTATCGCTGGCCTGACACAGTGGGTTAAAGGATCCAACATTGCTGCAGCCTGGCTTCAGTTCCTGGCCCGGGAACTTTCATGAGCCACGGGTATAGCCAAATAAATAAATAAATTTGGGGGAATGTGATTTTGAATAATCAATCTAGTTAAAAGGAGAAAAGATTTTTGGTCTTTATCCTTAAATATAACACCAAAACCCATCATTCGCATTTCTGGCTACTGTAATTACAATACATGGAAGTGTGTAGAAAGGTACTGTCCAATCAATTCTTACTGTAGAATACTCCAGAAGTAAAAATTTAAGCTGTGGCCATGTCCTCACCTCATTATTTGACTCAAAAGTGAGCTTGTGTTCTTATTAAATCCTTTCTTTCAGCTTTTCTTGTGTGTGCTTTCCCATTTACATAAAGCAAAGAAAAAATACAACTTTAATCCCAAGTTCTAATACAGGTTTTGTATACTTGGTTTTGAAAAGTAAATAATCATCCTTAGCATATTTTTCTATTTATTTTGCGAAGGCAAATATTAAAATTAGATTTCTAGTCCCTGAGCACTCAGTGATCAAAATGCCTCATGGGGCATTTATCAAGAATTAGATTATTTTCCACGTGGATAACGGAGAAAGTACAAGAGTTACAGAGCCCTTCAAAGTAAGCAAAGAGTATAGAAGTGGCAACAGGTAAATCTTCTTTTTTTTTTTCTAGCCATGCCCACAGCATGCAGAAGTTCCCAGGCCAGAGATTAAACCCAAGCCATGGCACCAACCTATGTCGCAGCAGTGACAACGCCAGATTCCAAACCAGCTTAGCCACAGGAGAACTCTAGCAATGGGCAGATGTGGAATAAAGCTAACACTCAGCCTTGAAATATGTCTGAATGAGGAAAAGTTTATACCTGGGTTGGAATGTCTAAGGGGGATGGTAATTCTTCAGACCACAGTAGGAAAGTATAGGGCTTTTATATGGTCTGTCAAATATGCTGTAGCCAATAGGTTTGACACCACATCAGAGAAGCTTCTATAAGCCAATTTCATTTTTAAAGCTTACAGATTTTTAAATGACTGTCTCTATTCTAAAAAGCCACAACCTTTTACATAAATCTATTTGCACTAAGGGACCGGGCACTGAAAAGCCAGGTAGGAACATTTACTCTGTGCAACCCCCTAAGTCCTGCTCAAATGGTATGGACGTCAATGCAAGGTTTTCCGTCCCGTCTGGAAGCTAACAGCAGGTAATTTCAAATGTCTGAAAGAGGCATTTACCATAAAAACCTTGATTGGTCCTTCCCTGTGGGGTTGGGAACCTCACAGTCTTACCATAAAACCACATATTATTGATGGGGGGGGGCGGCACAAAAAGAACTGAGAAATCCTACACTTGTTGATTAATTTTGCAGAAATCCATAAGATGGCAGGGAAACAAAAAAAAAAAAAAAAATCTTATATCCCAAAGCCTATGCGGATTGAGGAACAAAAAAAAAAAAAAAAAAAAAAAAGGTAGTCATCCCAGAATGTCTGCATCTGCTCCCTGCACATAACCATGGATTAAGCTTAAAGGTTACACACATCTAAGAGGCCTCCTGCAATAACCGTCCCATCATTTAAGAGAGAAAAACCTAAGAGTGAAAGAAAAAAGAAAGAAAAAAAAAAGTGAGGGAAGAAATGTGTCTATAAAATGGACGTCCATTTTCTAGCAACTGAGGGGCACAAAGACATTTACAAAAAGGGACACATTTGATAGCCCCCTTCTGGTACCCTTGAATGGCTGAGTTCAAAGTTGAACTTGACTACTGAGTGCCACCTAACCCAAAGACATTGAGGCTTCAACGTGCCTTTGTCAGGAACAGGTCTTTCATTTTTTTCTCACAAAGCCAAAGTGCACAGCTTAAAAGCACTAAACAATTCTGCATTTCAGAGACTCTTCAAGGGATAAGAGCATGAGAGAGAGAGAAAAATTCAGACACATGCATTGAATCAGTCATCTGGGGAGCAAGCTTATAGATCTTTTCAAAGCAGCACTCCCCAAGGATTTTTTTTTTTCAAAAATTTTTTTCTTACCTAAGTGGTCACTGACCTACTTTTAAATTCATCACTGAGAAAGGTGCAAGGCTTCAAGAGAATTGCAGAGCCTGATGCCTAGGTGTTCGACAAACACTGGTAAATGCATCCAGCTCCAGAGAGCATGCTCAAGTTATAAAAGATTTCCTTTTATACCATGCTTTAAACAACAACAACAACAACAACAAAAACCAAAAGAGAAAAACCCCAAGAATGGTATTCCACATTTCACCTCTCTTTCCAAGATCAGTCAAAAAAAGAGGTTTCTGAGCAAGGTCTTTGTCTCATTGGTTTGATGGAGAGGCAGTCTAGGCTTGTCCTGACGATTCACATTTCATGTCCCTGGAGGATTCTTTTACGTTATTCCTGTATGAACATTACTAAAGTGTCATTCAAGGGACAAAGGTGCCGCGTCCTTTATAACACACACACACACACAAACACACACACAAAATCAGGCCCAAGCAGGTATAAACACTGGCTTGACTAATGCTTTACACACACCCTTAGAAGCAGCTCCATAAAAGGGCAAGACTACACGAGTAGTATCCAACAATTTGACATCAAGCAATACTTAAACACCAAGAACTGCTGAGACAATCAAATAGAGAACAGCCTTTGCGTTATTACATGTTTCTTTTTTCCAAGACCCAAATCCTAGGTGCAAAACTCTCTGCTGCAAAATATTTATGTTAAGCAACTCCCTTACAGATGCAGCCAGGTGTGTTTCAACAAATTCAATAGGTTTAGGAGAAACATGTTTACAACCATTACTACAACCTGCAAGCTTGGAGGCAGTGCCTTATACTGATGAAGATGCCACCTTCAAAACATTTATTCCCTATAGCATTACAGTCTTGTTTGGCTTTACAGAAATTTTCAAGTGAATGCCAGCAGTGTCAGGTATTTTAAGAGATCCCACAGGTGCACAGAGGCATACTAATTGGCAAACAAAGGTGGCCCATTTGTCTTAAAAAAAAAAAAAAAAATCAATGAGTGCTGAATCACGTGGCCCAAATACAGAAGACAGTCAAGATGGCAGTCATCCCACTCTTGGGCATATATCCAGACAAACCTTTCCTTGAAAAAGACACACGCACCCTTAAGTTCATTGCAGCACTATTCACAATAGCCAAGACATGGAAAAAACCCAAATGTCCATCAACAGACGACTGGATTAGGAAGATGTGCTATATATACACAATGGAATACTACTCAGCCATAAAAAGAACAAAATAATGCCATTTGCAGCAACATGGACAGAACTAGAGACTCTACTAAATGAACTAAATCAGAAAAAGACAGACAAATACCATATGACATCACATATCTGGAATCTAATATATGGCACAAATGAACCTTTCCACAGAAAAGAAAATCATGGAGAACAGACTTGTGGTTGCCAGGGGGGAGGGGGAGGGAGTGGGATGGATAGGGAATTTGGGGTCAATAGATGCCTTTGGAATGGATAAGCAATGAGATTCTGCTGTATAGCACTGGGAACTGTATCTAGTCACTTATGATGGAACATGATAATGTGAGAAAAAGAATGTATATATGTATGTGTGACTGGGTCACCTTGCTGTACAGTAGAAAACTGACAGAATACTATAAACCAGCTATGATGGAAAAAATAAAAATCATTAAAAAAAAAAGATGGAAATCCTGGAGGGAAGCGGAATGGAAGGGAGAGGCACTATCACAGGCTGTACTTGAAGCAGAGGGTGAACTAGGGTTTCAAGGTGATGGGGATAGAAATGGGATGGAAATGTATTAAAGGGACTTTTCGAATGGGGAAAAGATGGATGACAAACTGTAAGAAAGGGAATGAGGGGGGGTAGGTTCTATACTATAAACTGGCATGACACTACTATTTAATAAACCACTTTTAAACGTCTTATAATTATCAAGAAAATCAAAAATACCAAACTCCTACCATCATCTAGTTAAAGAAAATCTAAGACCCTGTCCTAAACCAAAAGTAAGTTGAATTTGTGCACACAGCCTTGTGCAGATCAAGAAAAGTCCTTTTTTTTTTTTTTTTTTTTTTTTTTGCTTTTTTTCTTTGTAATACACTCTCATCTCCTTCAGGATGAATATCATCACTCTACTTGAAAAAAATGTAAACTCAGCCATCAGGAGTGTTTTGCTGCCTAAAGACTCCTGTGATACCATGTGGCACCACCTCCTTTCCTCCCCCACTTTAAAAAAACTTTTCAAAAGTTTACCTTTGTCCAAACGAAGGAAAATGTTGACACACCAGAGTGAGCACCATTATGCTGGGGATGTATGTTGGTAAGAAGAGACAAAAGTGTGCAAAAAATTGGCGTGTATTTCCCCCTCCTTAAATGCCATACACACAAATGAAGTACCTTGCTTATTTGCAGTTTCTTCATTAATGATGGTCCATAATCCACTACACTGAAGCAAACGCTATTCTCCGCCATTTACTTTAGAGCATCCTTTATTTCTTTTTTCTTTTTTTTTTCCCTTGCCTTTTCCAGGGCCGCTTCCGCGGCATATGGAGGTTCCCAGGTTAGGGGTCGAATCAGAGCTACAGCTGCCAGCCTATGCCACAGCCACAGCAACGCGGGATCGGAGCCGTGTCTGCAACCTACACCACAGCTCACGGCAACGCCGGATCCTTAACCCACTGAGCAAGGCCAGGGATCGAACCTGCAACCTCATGGTTCCTAGTCAGATTCATTAACCCCTGCGCCATGACGGGAACTCCTAGAGCATCCTTTAAATTAAAATCTTAGTCCAGTTGAAGTCCTTCAGGTAAAACCAACAAACTACTTTTCATTTTCAGCTTCAACTATTCACCTAATTCTTCACAAAAATACTGTATTTAGTTTTTTCTAAGAGCATTTTTTCCTTATTATGTAAAATTCCAAACACTCACAAAAGCAGAGAGACTAGTGTACCACGCCTCCATGGACCTTCTACAATCAACATTCTTCAATCTTGTTTCAGCTACCCTCCCCCACCCAGTAGTTTAAAGAGAATTTCAGACAGCGCGTCATTTCATCTATAAACAATTCAACATGCATTCTGAGCAGGATCTTTTTATAAGCAATCACCCACGAGAGAATGCTTAGTTATTACAGAAACCATTTTTTATTTGAGGGCATTTCTGAGTATTAAAAAATGATTTTGTCATTTGCTTAAAAATAAAGTCTACTAGTTAAAACATGATTTTAGGGACAGTCCATTTGAGTCCAGGCCAGCCAGCCAGCCAGAATGAATGCAGAAATCATTCACTATAATGCCAAGTATGAACTTGGCAAAAATAAAATTACTCACACTCTACATACACCACACACACGGTCTAATTTCTTATACGGTTAGAAAATGAATTAATAAAGCTGGAATGAAAACCAAAGTCTGTTCAAGGCTGGACCTTCCCCAGAAGGCCATTGTTTCAGCTACTGTGGCCACTCAGAAAGTATCATGAGTCAGTTTTAAAGATGAGCTGTGCTCATTTGGAGAAAGGATCTACTGTGGGTCTGGGAAAGGGGGTGGGTGGGTGGGTACCTGGCTGCTCGTCAACCAACTGACCGGGGGCCCTGAGTATGGGCTGATGGTTTCTCTATCTGTGGTACTTAGATGAAACTAAATGCTAGCAATAGGTCTATAGTGGCTGTTCCCCAAGTGTGGGCTTCCCCAGACCTGGAAACTTGTTGGGAAAGGCAAACTTTCAAGCCTTAACCCAACCTACTGAATCTGAAACTTTGGGGGTAGCGCCCAGCAATCTATGCTTTATCAAGCCCTCCTGATGATTCTGCGACACCCCAAATCTTAGAACTGCTGGCCTAACATGGTAGCCACTTACCACATATCACTATCTCACTTTAAGCAGCTAAAATTAAATAAAATTTAAAACTCAGCTAACAAGCAGCTATCACATCAGTCAGCACAGATTATAGAACATTTCTCTCTCTCTTTTTTTTTTTGTCTTTTTGCCTTTTCTAGGGCCACTCCTGCGGCATATGGAGGTTCCCAGGCTAGGGATTGAATCGGAGCTGTAGCCGCCAGCCTACACCACAGCCACAGAAGCAAGGGATCCGAGCCACGTCTGCGACCTACACCATAGCTCACGGCAATGCTGAATCCTTAACCCACTGAGCAAGGCCAGGGATCGAACCCGCAACCTCATGGTTCCTAGTCAGATTCGTTAACCACTGCACCACGACAGGAACTCCAGAACATTTCTACCATCAGAAAGTGTCAAAGCGCAGCAATCGTCCAGAATATTTAAACTGAACTTTAATTTGATAGTCCATAGAAGACAATGCTTCTCTAATTCTGAGGGACTCAAAATTGAAATTCTGACTCTGGCTGGCTCTCAAGAGCCTGTAGCCTCCAGGTATCTATTGCACAACTGGATTCCACAGCAGGAAGCATCAGAGAACTGGGGTAAAGAGGAAAGCCTGGTGACTAGAGCCTAACTTGGCCACAGAAGCCAGGTCTCGACCCATGGAAAACAGATGTGGTTACAGGCAGCTGCTGAAGCTTCTGTCTTCACCAGGCACTTAGTGAAACAGACTGGAGCAATTAGAGTTCCTCATTTCTTTAAAGAGATGAGACTCTGGTGCTCCAGGACCAAAGGTATCCATATAAATGGGCTCTGTCAAAGCTTTGCAGATACAGACTCAATAGGAATCCTGGGAGGTTTCCCCATCCTCCAGGAAAGCCCCTGAAGCAGCAGCAGAGGCGAGAAACCTCCCTCCAGAGGCTCTGTCATAGGAAAACAAGACTGTTCTTGAACCATTTGTGATACTCTCAGAGAAAAGCCAGAGCAGCCAAGAAGAGGACTGAGACGCTGCCTCTCATCTAGAAGGGCCCAAAGCATTGGTGACATTTCCATATGAATACTGCTGTTGTGACCCTGTGTGTACCTCCCACAGGGCAAGGGGCAGGGGACACCAAGGTACCCACATGCTTGCTGAACACTGACTGGACTCTGTCCTATTTTCATGCCATCTTCAAACTGATCTCGTGGAAATGACTGTAAAAACTGTGCTAAGAGGATACAGGGCCCTTTATCTGCACTGAACCAGAAATTAAAGGCATCAGGCTAAGCGAGTATCTTCAAGATTCCATTTCTCCCTTTCAGCCCCCTGCAAGCTCACCACCTCCCATTAGGGTGAATGAGGAGCCAAGAACTCACCTGCTCAGTGAAGCCTATTTCTGTAATAAGTTACGCCTCCAAGGAGTATCTTTGATGTTCATAAGGAAAACAGCCCAAAGAAATAAATCTTTAATGCTAGAAATTCAGGCTGTGTGACCTGTCCATGAGGGAAATCTAGCTGAGGGCACCCTCACATCCTAGCATCTGTTTGGTCTAAACAGAAAGTTGGCCACTGCGGGACAGGCAGGCAGACCATCCCACACAGGGCCTGTGCAGTGGTTTCCTTCCCACCCCACCTCCACCTCCGCACCCACATTCCTTTGTCAACATTCCCCACTCCTGCAAATCCTCAACCCTCTTTGACTCTTCCTACTACATTTAAATGTGCTCGAGCCTCTTCCATCATAATGAGAACAAAAAAATCCTCCTCCCAAACCTCACACCACCAGCTCCCAGCTCTGCCCTGCCTCCTCTCTCTTCCAGCCAACCTTCTAGAACACACTGTTTAAACAGTCTGTCTCTGTCCTGATCCTCCCAAACTCAGTACTGTCTGGCTTCGGCCTCTTCCCAGCCATCAAAAATCTAGGTCACGGTTAAAGCCTCAGTGTCTAGCCCAGGGCCTGGCCCCACACAGGCTGAGTCAACACTGAATGAATGCATGGGGGACTTTCAGGCTATGAGACCAAATGGACCCTCCTCGGTGCTTAGTTTCCTCGCATTCCCAGCAGTTTCCTCGCATTCCCAGCAGCGCTGACACTGTTTCTACTCCCCGCCCTTCTGAAACACGCAATCTCTCGGCCTCCATGACAGAAAGCAGCGCACACCCTGGGTTTTTTCACCTCTGGCTGGTCCCTCGCTTCCTCCTGTAGCTTCCCTTGATTATTGTGATGCTCTGGGTTCCGTCCTGAGTGCTCTTCTCCGTACTCATTTGCCTACCAATCTCGTCCACTCTCAATCCCCACTGATGACTCCCAAGCAGTTATCAGCAACTTCACTCCCCTCTGAGCTTAAGGTCAGCATCCCAACAGCCAACTCCTATGTCTCAAAGGCGCACACTCTCAGAGCTCTCCTGTGGTGCAAAGGGTTAAGGATCTGGTGTTGTCCCTGCCAGTGGCTTGGGTCGCACGGGTTTAACCCCCACTCTGGGAATTTTCATATGATGCAGGCGCACCCCCTGCCACCCAAAAGGGCACACGATCTCACCACCATCCTGCCCCTTGACTGCTCACAACCAACCCGATCACTGTGTGCTTTTTGGTGAGTGGCACCACCAGCCACATGGCATTCTGTGAGAAACTGGGGCTTCCATTTTTCCTTCCTTCCTCATATCTAACCAATCGCTATCTCTTAAGCATCTCGACAGCCTTACTTATCTCCACCCCCATATCACCATTTCTCATCTTGAAATGGTGATATGGCTTCCAAACAATTTTCCCTGCCTCCTGACTTGCCCAACCACCCATCCAGCTCCCACTTGAGGCTGCGTTGGTCCCACTAAAAGGGTGGTTCTGGAAGAAGGGTCCTCAGACCAGCAGCAGCACCTGGGAACTTGTTAGAAAGGCAAATTCTCAGGCTCCAGCTCAGACCTACCGAATCAGAAAGGAGTGGGGCCCAGCGATTTGTGTTATAACAAGTCCCTCAGGTAACTGTGATGCATGATTAAGTTTGAGAACCACTGTTTTAAAATATAAATCTGCTCATATCACTCTCCTGACTGAAAGCCTTCAGTGGCTCGTAATAATCCCATCAATAAAGATCAAATTCTTCAGTATCACTTATTGTAGAAACCATCATTCCCAATATGAGAAGTGGGGAGTGAACAGGGACTAAACAGACAAATGAGTCAGTCAAAGGGTGGGAGTATGAAAAAGACATTACTGACAAAAGGAATAGCACATGAAAATGACTAAGAAGAGAAATACGGCACACTGAGGGAATTGGTAACCTTCAGAAGGATCAGAGACAGAGGAGGTAAGCTATCTAAACACACAGTGGCAAATCATACTTTCTGCCCTGCCTTTCTGGGGTATCAAAATGTTACCTGTTTCTCATCTGGGCATCCTGCCCACCCACCTTCACAAACCAAGAGCTGCCACAACACAGAGTTAACATACCAAACTCCCTAGCCACTATTTCCTGCTTAAAAACCCTAAGCAGTTAAAAACCTACACCCTCAACATCTGATCTGATAAATTATACACACACTTCAAATTGTATTTCCCATCACAGTCCTACATCTACTTTAACTTCACTACCCCAGGTCCTTCTCCATTTGCTAAAATTGGTTCAAATCACACCTCCTCCTAGGAAACAGCACTACAATCAGGCAAACTTATGGCCCCTCGGATCCTCAGCATTTAAATGTGTTATGTGTCGGTATAAATATCAATCACCAGCTATACCTTCAAACTCAAGAACACTTATAAAGACACATTTATCTGTTCAACCTACACCCTCAACAGTTTGACTTCCTCAAGGGCAAAACTGTTTCTCAATGGTTTCATTATCTAAATAAGCAGGCTGAGTAAAATGACAACTAAGGTCAATTCCAACTCTAAAATTTCATTACCTATAGTCGCATTTAGTGCTGTGCATACATTAAATAGTCCATAAATGGGGCTGCTTAAGGCTCCAAAAGTCATACTTCTAACAAGTCACAGAGGACCTTGCTTTCCCTATCTCTCTCGTTTTAAGGGCAATATTTCTTTGATTCTCACCTTTTGAAAGGTTTGCATTTCAGCCACATCATAGGTTAGTAAGATTTAGCCGTATTTCAGATTTAAGTAAACAAGAATTTAATAATCTTTCCACAATAGCATTCTGATTGTTCCTATAGTCTCCCATTTCTGGGGCAGGGAGACTAGAGCAGATGCTTCAATGGGGCAAGAATGAAAACTGGTCAGGGTCTTCTACAGGCAGAACCCCCCCCAAGGACTCACAGCTTGAACAAGGCTATGATCTCCAAAAAGCTCCATCTGAAACAAATTATTCTTTTCTTCTTTTATTTTTTTAGGGCCACACCTTCGGCATGTGGAGATTCCCAGGCTCTAGGGGTGGAATCCGAGCTACAGCTGCTGGCCTACACCACAGCCACAGCAACGTGGGATCTAAGCCCCGTCTGCAATCTACACCACAGCTCACGGTAATGCCAGATCCTTAACCTACTGAGCAAGGCCAGAGATCGAACCCGCAACCTCATGGTTCCTAGTTGGATTCGTTTTCACTATGCCATGATGGGAACTCCCAGATTGCTCTTTTTTGTTTTTTGTGTGTGTGTGTCTTTTTGCCATTTCTTGGGCCGATCCTTAGGAGGTTCCCAGGCTAAGGGTCCCAGGCTAACTCCCTTTTTGTTTATTATTAACCACAAAATTAATCACTCTTGTGAACCACAGAAAGCTATCAAGGAGGGCTTCTGAAACTGAAGACAGTCTCAACTTCACCTTCCAAGAAAACTGTTCTTTATGCTAAGGCAATTCCTGACCCTAAACACAGTCAATCATGCCATTTCCCTTGTCCTTATCAGCAGTGTTTGTCAAAAAGCAAAAGGACATGTCAGTATTTACAGCCATACTAAGGGGCAGAAGATTTTGGTTCTTTGCAAGCATAAAGTCATAGCACACAAATTTATCGAACTTTTCTCTCTTTCATATCTTCCAAAAAGCAAGCAACTTCACAGTTGAATTCAGTACTAAACGTCACATTAATCAGCAATAAGGCCCCATCTCTTCCATCTGGGAAGGCAGGCTGACCCCAAGGGACTGACAAGTCCACCTCTCATTTTGTAGGTCTTCCTTAGATGCTCTCAGTAGAAAAGTCCACTTAGCAGTACTGCAAGTTCGTTATCTGCTTTTTACTAGTGGGCTAGATGCTGAGTCTTCTGTCCAGTTCCACAAAGTGTGATAAAAGTTTAACTCTAAGTACCCTCTGTATCATACGCTCACAAGGAGCACAAGATACAAGAAGTTTAGGAGCATATGATACAAGGAATTTCCTAAACTCAAAGAGTTTAGGGGAAAAGGTAACTGCTGCATAATAATTACAGTCATGGCACACTACAGCGAACTAAGTCAAACATCATCCAGCACCCAAATAAATTGTCCAAGCTCTCTTCTTTCCCCCGCTAGGATCAGTGTGGTAGCCTCCTTAGGAGTGAGTGCCCTGCCATCTTTAACCCCAAGGACACTGCAAAAAGGAATGAGTATTAAGTGCCAGGTCTTGTAACAGGCACATTATAGAGTTACTCAAGTTCAATGCTAAACAATGACCTGGGGTGTGGAGGAGGATCAGGAGTTTAGGATTAGCATATGCAAACTATTATTAAAAGAATGGAGAGACAACAAAGTCCTACTGTACAGCACAGGGAACAACAATATGTATAACTGAATCACTTCACTATACAGTGGAAATTAACACAACATTCTAAGTCAACTACACTTCAATAAAATACATTAAAACAAAAAAAAAGAACAATCTGTAAGGTAGGGGAAATTATTCCTAATTTACAGATCAAAGTTTAAAGAGAGACAATGACTTACAGAAGGATCACTTTCATACATCCAACAAAACGCATTTTAAGCTAAAAAATGCTTGTTTTAACAGCTATTTTCTTTTTTTTTAATTTTTAATTTTTTATTTATTTTTTAAAGTTTTTTTATTTTTTTGTCTTTTTTGCTATTTCTAGGGCCGCTCCCACAGCATATGGAGGTTCCCAGGCTAGGGGTCCAATCGGAGCTGTAGCCACAGGCCTATGCCAGAGCCACAGCAACACGGGATCCGAGCCGCGTCTGCAACCTACACCACAGCTCACGGTAACACCGGATCCTTAAACCCACTGAGCAAGGGCAGGGACCGAACCCGCAACCTCACGGTTCCTAGTCGGATTCGTTAACCACTGCGCCACGACGGGAACTCCAAAAGCTATTTTCTTATTTAATTACAATACCCATTATGTAAAATAAAATTTGACTTGACTGAAAAACAAAGCATCCACACGTGCATGCTCTCTCTCTCTCTCACACCCTCCCCCCAAGGCTTGTCCTGTAAAAGGAAAAATAAATCTTGAAACTAATATAGCATTCAGTTTCTGACTTGAATTGTTTTCAGTTTTTTTTTTTTTTTTTTGGAATAGTTTTTTAGATTTTTCAATCTTCAAACTAGCCATTTTTAAATCGACATGCAATATTCTTATAGTTTATTTCTGGTTATGTTTCATTTTTGTCAATGTCCGTATGTAACATAATAATTTCTTTTCTACACTAGAAACTTTTTTTCCTTAAACACCAAACCCCCTAAGAAGGTAAGGATATTAAACCTGGAACACTTAAATCGGCTATGGCAACTCACACACACACACACACACAAAATTAAACTGAATTCCATCTATTTTACAGACCAGCCAAGAACTTAAATGCTTTTATTTTACTTTCTTTTCAGTAGCTGAAGAGATTTTAAATCAGTTATGCATTCAATCCCAAATAAACCTTCTTTATTGATTTCCCAATCTCAAGTACTAGAAGCTGAAGTGTGGGCAACTAATGACTATGGCATTTCTATAAAGTAAATAAAATTTCAGGTTAAAAAAAGAGTATCATACTACTGCAAGTTCTCCATCTAACTCTATAACCTTGTTGATTCAAAATAACATTAGCCCTCCCCTCCATGGCCATGACTGTATGAGTCTGATCGTTTACTCTAAGAATCCTTTAACAAACAAGGGAGCTCTCCCTGTCCATCTCGTGGACAGAAGCAAATACGGCTTCTCATGCCTCTAAAGTAGAAGCCACAGACAAGTGGCTCTCAGGACAAATAAGACCAGTAGATCAATATTCACTAACCTACACAGTACATGCATCCCCACCTCCCCACAACAGATTCCCAGCTTCTCTTCAAAAATCTGAAGATCTGTCAACACTGGCCCTGCATTTCTGTATAAAGCCTCAAAGCCTACTTCCCCTCCCTTTCCCCAGAGACTTGACCTCCCCACCAGCCCCTCTAAGGTCAAGCCTGCACCACTGCCTTAGGTTAAATGCAAGGCCTTGGCCCACCTCTGAGTTTGCTTCTAGACACAAGAGGAAGCTGGCCAACTGCTTTTGATTTCTGGATGACTGTGTCCAGGAGAAGGATGAGTCAACAGTGCATGACACCACTGCCTATTTACTCCACTGAAACCCCATGGCAAACAAGCCATCTCATGCCTCCAAACCTCTGTGTGGGCTCATTTGAATACATTTCCTACTTTCTATCCTAATTTCCCTTTTAATGTGTCAAATGCTAGCATTTGGGCATTCTATCCTCTCATTTTGGCACTGAGAAGAGAGAAGTCAGATTTTAAGGGGAAATTCACTAAAAACACCTTCCAAAATGTCCATGTCACTCTCTCTCATCAGTCATGGCCAAAGTTAAGGCAACCATCTCTCGTTTCAAGCATACATTTCATAAAAGCTTTGGATTCTCCCCCCCCCCGACCCCAACACTGTCTAATATATCTTTTACTACAGATGAGAGACAGAGAACTGACTAAATGGTCTCTTGCTGGCCTCTTAATAGCTAAATCCAAGAAACACCCAAAAAGTTAATGATGTTCAAAGATGATTCTTGTAGATGTGATGAAGAATGGCCAAGGAGGATACTGTGTCAGTTTTGTTTCTACTGTTTGAATTTGAGGTTTTACCAATGGACCATGGTACCCTGGCTGTTCTTCCTGTCACTGGGATTATAAAGATTGTTTCAGACAAACTGATAGATTGTAAAAAAGGCATCATCAAGATTTATCTGTTTTCAAAAAAGCAGCATTAAATCAATCCAACAGCCTGGACTGGAACCAAGTCAGGAAAGGTTTCACAAAGTCAGTATCATTTTCGCTGCGCTATAGCATCTTTTTCACCACAAAGAGGGCTCACTATCATCATTCCACTACTTGGCAGCTAGAGGCGATTTGCCTTGTCAATGTGTTCTCACTCTCTTTCATTTAATTTTTTCTACTACCTGTGCAAACAGGCATGGCGGGTAGTAAAACATACCTCAAGAAGTGTTAACTTGATTCCATCTCAGATACACAGTGATAATCTAATGTCCAGCTCCACCACATCCAAATACTATCCAATCTAGATTCTTGGAATACATGTGGGCAGAGGGGATGACGTGTCCACCAAGATTCCTACTTTTCCTTCATTCTGTCAGTTTGTCACTGGAAAGTGGGTTTCTACCCAAGATAGCATTTTCCAGGCTCTTTGAGTCTAAGAGGGACATTATTTCTCAGTACCAGAGATACCAAGGGGAAATGATAAACATCACTTCTGGGGAAAGGTGGCAAAGAAATGGAGCATCTTCACCTTCTCTTTCTGACCTGTCAGCTAAACTTGGAGGAGTCCAAAGAAGAGACAGGAAGACAGAAAAAGAAACAAGTCTGGCAACCCATTCACCTATTAAGAATATCTACACTGAGCTGTAACTTGAGCAGACTAACAAAAAGCCAGTGAAATTCTGAAATACGGTGCAGCAGATAGCATTCAGGTCCTAACTTTGACATTGGGTCTGTGACAGGGTGAGGCAGTGGGGAAAGGTTGGAGTTTATCAAGCATGGGATTGCAATGCTTCAAGGTGTTTTCAATTTGAGAAATCTTCATTGAAGAAGGTCCAAGACAAAAAGTCAGAAAGGTCTCCTAGCAGTAGGGACATTTTTCATTCACATCTGCATAGTGGAAGAGTAAGGGAAGAAAATGTGGAAGGAAAAATCTTGGGGCTCAAGTGGGTGGAGGAAGCATATGGTGGTGGCAGCCTCGTCAAGTCTCTGTACCCTGGCTTACTTCTAGAAGAGTCAGTCAGGTTCCCTCTGATTCCGATAAAGTATCACAATAAAATACGAGACCATCACAGGGACTTCTTGAGGATATGATCACAAACTTAAGTTTGTGAAATTATTTTTCATTTCTCTCAATTAGCTGATTAGATGATTAGATGATTCAATTAGCTTTCTAGTCTCACGATGAACAAAATTAAAATGCTGGAAAATCTATATTCAAGAGGGAGAGTCTAGAACCCCCTGCACACACCTGTATCTCTTTGTATCACCTTTACAGACACACAATGCACCATCATTTGTTTAGGCTTTTGGTTTTTTAATTGACATGCAGTTGATTTACAATGTTGTGTTAAGTTTCTGGTGTACAGCAAAATGACAGTTTTCAGGTTTTTTGGTTTGTTTTCTTGGTCTCTTTAGGGCCTCATCTTTGGCATATGAAAGTTTCCAGGCTAGGGGTCGAATTAAAGCTATAGCTGCTGGCCTACCCCATAGCCACAGCAAGGCAGGATCCAAGCCACATCTGAGACCTACACCACAGCTCATGGCAATGCTGGATCCTTAATCTACCAAGCAAGGCCAGGAATTGAACTTGCATCCCCATGGGTCCTAGTCAGGTTTGTTTCTGCTGAGACACAACGGAAACTCCACTTTAGTTTTTATATGTATTCTTTTTTATATTCTTTTACATTATGGTTTATTATAGGATATTGAACATAATCCCCAGTGTTATACAGAGCAGGACCTTGTTGTTTATCTATTTATAGTAATTTATATCTGCTAATTCCAAACTCCTAATTTATCCCTCCTCCACCCCCTTTCCCCTCTGGTTACTGTAGGTTTGTTTTCTATGAGTCTATGAGTCTTTCTGTTTTGTAAACACATTTTTATCACTTTTAGATTCCATATATAAGTGGTATCACATGGTATTTGTCTTTCTCTTTCTGACTTACTTCATCTAGTATGATAATCTCTAGGTCCATCCATGTTGCTGCAAATGGCATTATTTCATGCTTTTTATGGCTGAGTAGCATTCCACTGTATATATGTACCACACGTTTTCTATCCACTCCTCTGTCGATGGACATTTAGGTTGTTTCCATGTCCTGGCTATTGTAAATAGTGCTGCTATGAACACTGGGGTGCATGTATCTTCTCCAATTAGAGTTCTCTCCAGATAATACAGGGCTTTAAAAAAAATTGTTTTTTATTCAGTCTCTCTGAGGGAGAGAGCAATTTACATTAGCAATTTACATCCCACTAACTGGTATGGAAAAACATCTCTTCAGCGACAGTACTCTGCAATTTATCACATTTATCAACAAATCCTAAGCACAAATGGACTGTAAGAAGATGTCCAGGTGTAACCAATTATGGGATACCAAAATAGAATTACCTTGGATCCACAGAGAACTTAAAACTAAATCCTCAAAGATTTTTACACATCCCTTTCCACATCCCCTTAAACAAGTGTGTGAGAGGGCACAGTGAAGGGTGTGTACCTACCGGTACCTGAGTAAAGAAATCAAAGCCACACGATCCCCGAGCCTCCAGAGACACAAAGTCCCAGAACACCTTTCAGACGATCTCTGGTCTCCCTCTCCGAGACCGACAAACACTCCAAACCTCCTAGGCCATAATCACACAGTCTAATTTTAGGTGCTAGAGCCTGCTGAGCTCGTGCTTGTGAATTCTGGACATGAAAAACAAGCATGTGGCTGCGCTGCTCAGAGGGACCGTCCCAGGGATTAGTATCGCATTCATGCTAATCCTGCAGCTGGCCTGGCGGAAGAATTCCCACCCAAATCCAGGCCCTGGAACTCTGAATAGGCGGTTTATGCTTTCCTCAAGTGGCATGAATAATTAAAGGAGCTAAGCCTACCTGCCTAATTACAGCCAGTAACAAACCAATCAGCCACCTAAGGCCAACTTCTGGCTCACTGGGGCAAGCGGGACTCAGACTGGTTAATAACCTCCCCTGCTCCAGGAGTGGGGGTGGGGCTTCAGTTTTAGGGACGATCCCACCATCACCAAGATGCCACCTAATCACTGTACACAAACCAAAATCAAAGGAAAGCAGGGATCAGGTCATGTCACAGCTGACAAAGCACGAGCATTCCTGTGTATTGGTTAAGATGCATGAGATCAAATGTCTAATTCTTATACCTAGTTTGGGATTAAACTCTCAAAATCAGATTTAGCTGCAACTAGAAACATAACCCCCAAACACGAAGTTTTCAAGGAGCCACCAAATCACAGACAATCCTAATGCCTTCATTCACCTCCAGGCCCTGGCATTCATAAATTTTAAAGGGGCTGATCTAATGTGGAAACTCGCTGCACATACTTTTCTGCCCTACAACACAGTCGACACAAAATTTACACAGCTGACCTCTTCCCTGCTGCTCTAAGTCACAGCATAGTAGCCATAAACAAAAATCTGCTAATTACCAGTCAACTTCCAATAGTTTGAGGAGTCCTTCTAAAAAATTCAATGGAATAATTACAGTTAAATTTCCTACTGCTCAGTTTTGCCATCGCCAGCCAACTTTCCCCTCATAAACGTCCTTCTGTTTCTCCTCAAAATGGGCTTTCTCCTTACATGACATTAATAGTACCAGCTTCCTCTATCATGTTATTAGTAATAATTCATTGTTTGGCCTTGCATTTGAGATTTTCAAAGTCAGGGGAAAGCAGGGCGGGACACAAATTTTCTCCAGACTACATCAGATTAATTTTCTCCCACTGTCATCTACAAAGCTTTTTCTTTAGCAGGGTGGGGACAACAGCAGGGAAGGACCAGAAGAATAGAGCAATGAGAGGAAGGGAAAAGCTGACCCTGCTTTTACCCATCACCCTCTGAAAACGGCTTGGTCAAGCAGTCACAGCTGACTTAACGGGGTGACATCTTTCTCAAGGACTCCCAGGTCATTATGTCCTCAACAACCTTACTCTTCCCAACTTTTCCTGCCATCTCTCAACCAAACATCATACCCAGGTGCATTTAACTTTATGGTCAGACCAAACATGATACCCCTACTACACTATATTAAGAGTTAAACCCAACATGAGATGTGACCTCCCATTCTCAGCCAACCCCACATCCCACCGATGGGAGGGACAAGGTTGGATTTATTTTCTTCTATTTTTCCTTTATTTTTTTCCTTTTATGGATGCACCTGCAGCATATGGAAGTTCCCAGGCTAAGGGTCAAATAGGAGCTGCAGCTGTTGGCCTCTGCCACCACCATGGCAACATAAATCTTAGCCCCATCTGAGGACCTATGCAGCAGATTGTGGCCTCGCCAGATCTTTACCCACTGAGTGAGGCCAGGAATCTAACCCAAATCCTCACGAAAGCTAAATTGGGTTCTTAACCCACTGAGCCACAACAGGAACCCCCGAGTTTATTTTCTCTTCTCCAGAATGAGCACATCAATTCCTTTCTTCCTCCTTCAGGTCTTTTGTCTGTAAACATACATAACCTACAGAACTCATCCCCCAAAACGAGTTCTCACAAACAAGGGCATGCCACCTCTTTAAGACAAGCTGCATTCTCTGCTGGCTGGGTTACAAGAGTTGAAAAGTACCTAAGACAATGCATTACACAATAAATGATAAAGGAGCCAATAAAATTATCTGCATGATTATGTTTCTGATTCTCTGCTTAGTGGCACACAACTTCCCTTTTCTTCATTAGTTCTAGAGGCTTCTGTTTTGAACACAGAGATTTTAGACTGAGGTGCGAGATCACTTGGTCTGCTAGCACACAGCAGAGGCAGAACTCAAACTCAAGTCTGCCAGGCTCCAAAGACAATGCCTTATCTGCTAGGCAGCCTGAAAACTTTTCAAAGCCAGCCCTCTGCAGAAGTATACTGAAGCTGCTTCTGTATTCTCTCACAAAGCAGGACTCAGGAACTACCATGGAGTGCTGTTCTCCAATTCTCCCACATCTTGAAAGCTGCTAGAGTCCCAAGAAAGCCTACATTAGATAAACCTCAGAAGGAACAGCCAAAGACTTGGATTTATTTATGACAACTTACAAAAGATCTCCTGAAAATCTACACCAAGGAGAGATCTGCCTACCTTTCTCCAGGCTAAAGGTCACCCAAGGTGCAAATTTTGAGATTTGGAAAGCCATCTGCTGATGCATCTGGAAAACAAAAGGAGGAGACAGGAAAAGAACAGGAGACAGCCAAGTCCTTTCAGATGTCTCACTGGTGTGTGTATGTGTGTGTGTGTGTGTGTGTGTGTGTATTTCCTGGTGTATCTTTAAAACAATACTATGAATTAAGAAGGGTGTGTTGAACCTTAAGAAAACTGGCATGATTTTCACAGTGCTTCCGCTCCACTCTGAATTATTGCAAAAATCAGAAAATGATTGAATCATGATGTCAAGCTTTCACATGCTCGATCAACACAGGCAATACCAGAATGAAAGCAAAGCGGAGATGAACAGAACCAATGAGACACTTAAAAAATGGAACCAGAGTTACCCTCATGGCACAGCAGAAATGAATCCGACTAGGAACCATGAGGTTGCAGGTTCGATCCCTGGCTTCGCTCAGTGGGTTAAGGATCCTGTGTTGCTGTGAGCGGTGGTGCAGGTTGCAGACACGGCTCAGATCACGCGTTGCTGTGGCTCTGGCGCAGGCCGGCGGCTATAGCACTGATTAAGACCCCTAGCGGGAACCTCCGCATGCCTCGGGTGCAGCCCTAAAAAATTTTTTTAAAAAAATGGAACCACTGATCCCCATTTATGAGAAGAAAAGTCAAATTCAGCATATGAGGACCCTACTTCCTTTTACATGGATGTTAGCCAAATACTAACAAATGATAACATAAAGCCTATTTCATAAGATTTCATACATATAACAGAGGGAAAGGGGAAAACTTTTCTCAAAAATATTCAAAACACTTCTCAGATTTAAAATTTTCAGATTTAATCTTTAAAAGAGGGACATGGCACCTATTTAGTCAATGTACTCCAAGTTTTATATAATGCTAACACGAATTATGATACTAAAACTAAAAATGGTATACTTGATGTCCAAATGACTAATCCACAATCACATTAATTTCAAAAACATATTCCTCATTTACTATGGCAGCTAGAATGGAATCTGTTTCATCTCCTGATAAGATCCATATAAAAATGAATCGTTCTCCATCTGCTAAATAGCGGACCCTCTTGGATTAACTGTTCATAGGCAACAAGCTGGTAGACAAAACACCTTTTAAACTTCAGGTTACTGAAGTCTTGATAAGTAATCCTAGATTAACTCAATTTCTCTTAAGTCTAATTTTCAAAGTCTTCACATCATTATCTCAAATGAACTTTATAATGAGCCTATGAGGATAAGGATTAATTTCTTCTACTTTTGATAGGGATGGAGTAGGCACAGGCAGTTAGTTATAGAAGTCCCAGTAGAGGCCCACAGATAGAGAGGGAAACCTAGGGAACTTTGGGAGATCGCTGTAAATTAATAAATTGCTCAAAAAAAGCCATCAAAACAAGGCAGCCTTGCTTGACTAGTGGAAGTGGGAGAACTGCCTCGGGTCACTGGACGAGGCCTGCATTCAGATTCAGACCAAGGGCAAGAGTTTGAGGACCACCCTTCTGCTGATGTGAATACACACCTTACCGGATACCATGGAGGAGCTACTATTCCCAGAAAGGAAGAGGCAGGCTTTTCCAAACCCCCACACTTCCCTTGGAGGATAAAACTGTAGCCCACTGGATCCTTGGGGCAAAGCTTCCCTGCCTGCCTGCCTGCACCTCTAGAAAGCGTCCTATCAATAAATCTGTTTCTTGCCTATCACTTTGTCTCTCGCTGAATTCCTTCTGCGTGGAAACATGAAGAACCTGAACCTCAGTGAGTCCAGACACAGGGTGAGTGATTCTAATTTAAGACTGTGGGTTCAAGTTCCAATCTGGGTTTAGACTGGGTTCGAGCCCCAGCACATAGTTCAAGTCCCAATTTGTGTTCTGCCTGGGTTCAGGCCATTAGTACTGTCAGTTTCACTTTTGGATGAAATGTAAGAAAACTAATATTCAAGGAAGATGATTTAAAGCAGTCATTCCTAAAGGTGATCTCTCTTTCTTTGTGTGATAAAGAAAACAGTAACTGACCTAAAAAGGGCCATTATTTTCCAGATTCTTGCAGAAAACAGGGGGGGAGGGGGAAAGTCAGTTGAGTTTTCAGCCCAGAAGTTACTTTGGCCTTTGTCAAGCAAAACACAATACACTATCATTCAAAATAGATGCAAGGCAGTCTGGGAAACTGCATTATTTAGGTCTACTTTTAACTATCAATGAGCAAAAAGTTTCTAATGCTAGAATTCGTTGAAATAAATCCTGAGTCACACCCTTAAAAAAAGCTAAGGGGCTACTGGAGCTGAAAGTGAGTATATAAACATTAACTTGCTCAACAATGCACATGTCTTCCCAGGGACCTGGGCGCTTAGCAATCCCAAGGCCACAGGAATGAGATTTCACTTTCATTCCAATTAAGTAAAACAGGTTGAGCACAATGGTCAGTTAGCCCAGAACAGAGCATTAACAAAGAGAAGTAAAGCCGTGAACACACATACAAGTGTACATCAGCAAAGGGGTGCCTTTTGCCAAGGAAGAGACAAAAGACTAGGAGTTCCCATTGTAGTCCAGTGGAAATGAACCTGACTAGTATCCATGAGGACTCAGGTTCCATCTGGTATTGCCATGAGCTGTGGTATAGGTCAAAGACTGGGCTCAGATCCCACGTTGCTGTGGCTGTGGTGTAGGCTGGCAGCTGCAGCTCTGATTTGACCCCCAGCCTGGGAACTTCTGTTTGCCATGGATGTGGCCCTAAAAAGCAAAAAAAAAAAAAAAGATTGCATAGCCCCAAGTTCCAAAGAGGGCTAATACAAAAACATGCTCCCTCAACTCAGATGACAATCTCTTGAGTTCCACACAGAAAATGAACAACCCTCCACTTTGCAAGTAAGAGGATAATCCTGTTTTGTTAAAGCTGGTGTTACAAAGTCCCCCAAATAACCAACTGTTCAGAGTACACATCTGCTGCCACATTTTCTTTTAAAGATTCCAGACAGATACACAGATGCAATACATGCATGGACCTGTTGAGCTGAATGGAAAAGATGGAGATAACTGAGTCTGGTGCCTTCATTTTAGAAGGTAGAAGGAAACTACGGAGAAGAAAAATGGACATTTCAACCTGACTGACATAACATTCATGGCCCCAAGGAGCAAAATCTGGTCTTGGGTTCCTATCATCCTGTGTCAATTCATGGACAAGGCTGAGAGAATCAACTTCTAAAAACCTGGGAATCAAAAATGAAAGAGAATTCCACCAACACTGAAGGCAAGGTGAAGACAGGCACCACAAAAAGTCTTAGAAAGGAAAGAAATCAGAGAAGTGGGTCATCTAAGGGATCTGTCAATAATAGCCAACTGCACCAATTTGGCAAGGGTTCTTTCCCTCAGGTCAGCAGTAGCTGACAAATGCAAATACTAAGCTTTGATCCTTTTCTCCCCTTAAATTTCAATAAGGCCTCTATCTGAAAGGGTGTAGAAAAGAAAAACTCACAGAAGGTAGAGCATTACTACAAATTCATGATCTAGTTCTCACAGTAGGCCCTTAACCAGATTCTAGTAAGGAGGTTTAAACACAACAGAAAGCAGGGGCCAGAAGGGGGACAACTCTGCATGATCACAAGTGGATGGATACTGCATGCTGCCTTCAGCTTGCACCATTTTCATGCAACGGTGCTAGGCAGACGTCTAGGCAGACCAGAAAAACAACATCTCACATTATATTAAGATGTATATGACATACTGTAATAACTAGGAACATTTTCTCCCCCACAACTTGATGTCCACCTAAAGCCATTAATGACTTGAGACCAACAGCCACATTACAGAATTAGAAAACGCTATTTAAAACACAGGGCTTCTACAAACTCTTGTTTCAAATTGCTAGACATTTCTCACCTTCCCAACACACTGTACAGTAGCCACTCAAAAAAGAATAAAAGCAGTATCATTTCAGAAAAGCTTTGAGAAGGGTCTCTAAAGACTTGGTACCTACTCTGTGTTGCATCTGGAGTGAAAAGGAAAAGGTTTTTGAATTATAGAGATGGGATTACTCAGAAGACTCATGAACAAATCAAACAAAATATACTACAAATAAAAACACTGCAGCAGCATAAGCAGCAATAAGCCCTATTTCTGTGGCATTTTAAGCTTTAAATTAAACCATACAGATTACTACTACAGGTACCCCTTTGTTTCCGGGAGAAATTTATGGATAAAGTAATTATAAATTGTGACTCGCTTATTTTTTGTCCCCTTCTGTCACTAAACCATAAACCTCTGTAAGAGCAGGAAACATGTCTGTGATTTACTGTTGTTTTCCAGCACAGAGCACACAGAAGTCACTTAAAACGATTCTGGAATGAGTTTTCTACCAAACAATTGGCAAACAGTTTCCGAATTTGATAAAGTGCAAAGTTGGCAAGAGCAGAAGGAAGGAAACAGGTAGTCTCATACATGGTAACGTAAATCAGTACTTTAAAGGGTAACTTGGCAATATGGCAATACAGCAATACCATTTAAAAATAACAGCAAAGCTTCCATTACATACACTGTTACATGGAAAAGACGTTTGACAGTGCGGAACATTGAGTGTAATCCTATTTTGTTTTGTTTTAAAGGGAGCAGAATACTCACTCTGCATATGGGGCAACTGTACTAGAAGAAACATTCATGGTGTAACCTAAGTGCAATCCACACAGCCAATTCCAGGGACCCTGCCTGAATACCTATCTAATCCTGGAAGGATTTACAAATAAGCTTCACTGGGCTACGGCTACCTGGAAAGGCAATACTAGGGAATGAAACTGGCATCGAAAGGGGGAAAAAGTCTTTTTTCATCATCTACCCTTTTGAAGTGTCTTCACTTCACATATTTGAAAGTTTTACTCTCTTTTTTCCTTTTTTTTTTTTTTTTTTTTTTGTCTTTTTAGAGCCACACTCACAGTATATGGAGGTTCCCAGGTTGGGTCAATCAGAGCCATAGCTGCCGGCCTCCACCACAGCCACACCAGATCCGAGCTGAATCTGCGACCTACACCACAGACTTCACAGCAATGCCAGTTCCTTAACCCACTGAGAGAGGCTAGGGATTGAACCTGCATCCTCATGGATGCTAGCCAGGTTCGTTTCCTCTGAGCTATGATGGGACCTCCTTAATCTCCTTTTTAAGAGAGTCGTCACATTGCTTTAAAAAAAAAAAAAGAAAGAAAATTATAGCAAGTAAAACAACACATGATTTTATGTTGTCACTTCTCCCTTGCTTCTCTTCCCTCTTTCACATAGTTTATTTTAAGAGTCAGTGGCTAGACCATTGGTTTTCATTTTACACTCGTTTGGGGCCTAATCAGAATCATTTCCCGTTTCCAATCATTCCAACATCAGAGGGGGAGAAACAAACCAGACACAACCCTCCCCTACCAGGAGTAAGAAAGGGTCCAGTGAGGGAGTCTGTAACACAAAACCACGGGCTTGCTATTACCTATACCAGCTTACCCTGTGGGCTGGACACCAGGAGGCCAGGCATCAGAAGCAGGCCTCGTAGACAGCAAGCATTGGATTTTTGTTTCTTCAAGTGGACCGGCTGTGCTTACAACTTTTCTTTCTTTTTTTTTTTTTTTTTCTTGTCTTTTTGTCTTTTCTATGGCTGCTCCCACGGCATATGGAGGTTCCCAGGCTAGGGGTCTAATCAGAGCGGTAGCCACTGGCCTACACCAGAGCCACAGCAACACGGGATCCGAGCCGCATCTGCAACCTACACCACAGCTCATGGCAACGCCGGATCCTTAACCCACTGAGCAAGGCCAGGGATCGAACCCGCAACCTCATGGTTACCAGTCGGATTCATTAACCACTGAGCCACAACAGGACCTCCCCTCCTAAGTTTCTTAGAGATGTTACGTAGATGTGAACAGGCAATGAACATGACCATTAAGTCTACTTCCTACAGTAGTTCAAATGAACAATAGGTATAGTCTATAAACAGCTTTACTAAAAAATATCCAGTAGTAAGCATGTGTAAAATCTATCACTGCTTTATATGCCTTTTTGTGTTCTCTAAGGAAAATATATCTCTATTTGTTTATTTCTGGCCATGCCCATGGGCACATGTAAGTTCCCAGGCCGGGAATCTAACCTGCACCACAGAAGGGACAATGAGCCATTAGAGAACTTCCTGGAAGCTTTTAAAAGGTGCCACATTTCAGAGCAATAAATTCAGAAACCCTGTGTCTTAAATGATGATCAAAGAGCACACGCGCATCAAAGCTGCACATTTAGTCATTCTGTTACTTGACCAAGTAAGAGATGAATTTTCAAGAATTACACACACCAACAATTCTTGGGCACTCAGAGGGTACAGTAACATGGTCTTTGCCTTTGGAGTTAATGCTAATGGAGGATGGAATAAAACAAGTGATATTAAGATGTTACCACAACTGGGACGGTGGTGGGAGGGTGTCGTTAGGTCTCTCCACTAGCTGATCATGCTGTTAGAGATGCTTAGAAAGGTCTTCTAAATACACAGGTACCTTGCTAGGCTGCTACTCCCAATGCCTATAGCCATTCTGGTAGCCATTTCAGCCACAGACAACTACAAAAATAATTCAATTCACATCCCAAGGCCCACTGCAGCCTGAAAGAGCTTTTCTCATCTCCCATTTCCATATATTGAGATGCCGTAAGACTTAAATCATTTTCCACGACAGCAATGAGGGAGATGGAAAAAAATACCTTCATCGTCCTAGAGATGATATGCCATTCCCACAACTCTGCCACAATGCATAACCAAATACTAACAGAGGCCATGTTCAATCTGCGAAGTCAGAGGCTCCTCCAAGCAAAAACTGCGCAAAAGCCTCACAACCCTCTCTGTGTATTCTAGTCAAAGACTATATAGTTTGTTTCTTGGAGCTCATTCCAGAGTTGACGGGAACGGGGGAAATCATTTGGAAATACTCATTGGAAATACATGGAAAATCACAAAAGGTATTACCTTGACTTATACTAGCCTAGGGGGAGGTTCATATCCCTTACCAATGTTACAGACATGTCCTAAGTACAACTTCATTCAAGGTGTGATGAGGGGTGGAGGGCATCTTTCACCATAAAATACCTGGTAAAAAAAAATGTGACCAATAAACTCTAACTGATTTCTACATGTAAGGATACAGTAGTTTCGTTATTTTATTTCGATTATAAATAGGTGGTACCATCAGTACAATTTTAAGTAGGACTCCTGATCATTTTTACTTTTGGTTTCTATTTGGAAATTAAACCAAGGTATGCAAGAAGAATAGTCAGAAAAATACTGTGTAATTAATAAAAATGTTCCATTAACATACAGGGATTTTACCAATATTTCTGATATATGCACTGGAAATCCTTATTGAGTCTGACTTAACATTACTCAATAGTACAGAATGGAATGAAACTGTAAGACTATTTGCAGTTACTTGATCTCAAACAGCTCTGCCTCCAATCCCACTGTCGCAGTAGCACATGGCACTCTTAGCTAGAAAGTAAGGTCTCACAGGCCTATGCCTTAGCGTTTTAATAAGGCTCCATACTGCATTTTGGGGGAATGAAATACCAGAAAATTAAGTCAGAAAACTATACTGCTTATTTCAACTAACTCCTTACAGAACTTTGGAAGGCTGACCTAACTATTCCAGGCTTCAGTGCCTACCTATGTAAAGTAAGCTGGCTGTGCTTAAAGATTTGCTACAATTCCTTTCATCTTCAAGTTGTTCTTCTAATTCACAGCTAGGGGAAAAAAAAGACACCTGAAAGCTTAAGAATGAATAAATATGACAGCCTCAGCACTCTCACCAACACTGTCTTTGATCAACATTCCCTGCGGGTGTCTGATGTATGCATGTTTTACCAGACTTGACGGGAAACACAAAGGAATGGACAGATTCCTGACCTCTACACATTTGGGAAGCTCCTTTATAAATATAAATATTTACACACATATATGAAGCAGTTAAGTGATGGACCAAGGCAGTGTGAGACTTCAGAACGGAACAAGCTGTAGAAACGGAAAGAAAGGTCAGTGAGAACCAAGAGATAGGGCAGCCAATAGTCTGGGGTGGAAATGGGGCAGGAGGAAATATTTATGGAACTACCAAGTCCCAGAAACTATTATCACAGCTTTAGTGTCAACTAATTTAAACCATGAGGTAGCTAGTGCCACTGGACAAGTAAGAACATCCTAACAGCTCTTCATGTTCAAAAGCATGACGGAGGCATCTCACAGGGCTGAGAAAGTCCTCCCAAAGAAGGGCAAGTTGAACTTAATCCCGTGCACTGGCCTCCTGCACTACCAGAAACTACATCTGCATAGGCACAAATGCCAAGGAAGTTTCTTTAAAGCTGCACCCACAGCATATGGGGGTTCCTGGGCCAAGGACTGCATCTGAGCCACAGCTGTGACCTACACCGCAGTTGTGACAACACCAGATCCTTTAACCCCCTGCTCGGGGCCAGGGATTGAACCCACACCTCTGCAGCGGCCCAAGCTACTGCAATCGGATTCTTAACTCACTGTGTCACAGCAGGAACTCCCAAGGAAGTCTCTTCAACTGGGCACCTGACCCATTGTACTTACCAAAGAATGTCCCTAAACCCTGAAAGAACTACATCATTCGTCGGCAAACTCAGAAGGGCAAAGGCTAGAACTTCAGCCCTGAGTTCCCAAAAAGCTTCCCATCGCCAATCCACACCATCCTTTGGAAAGAGGCATCTTCCATGCTCTCGAATCCTCCCTTCTTCTGGCTCCCAAAGCTCAACCCAGTTGCTCCAGGGGTCAGCCCAAGACATAACACCTAGGACTCGAAGATTCTAGCAAACATTGGCCAAACTGGATCTAACAGACACAAACCCTCTGAGAGCTACAAGGAGAGCACGGAGCCAATTATCTTCATTCCTTCAAATAAGGAAGGCAGGCTCCAAATGGTTGACAGTTCTGACTCTAAAGCTACACTGTCACCAAGCCGATACCATGGACTCCTACGGTCAGAGCAAAGGCTGCATAATCAAGAGGAAAAAAAGGCCTCTCTGCCAAGTCACATCATCATCAATGTCACTTAATCTCTACAAGCAAAACGTGGCTCCGCTTGACGCCTAGCTCATGAGCTCGGCAGAAAGAAGCAGATTAAGGCAAGAGAGATAAGCCAGACTAAAAACTCACTGACCAGGAAAAAAGGTCTCATTACATTTCAGGTATTCTCAGAACCTAGCACTCAACAGAGGTGCCCAAATGCTGTGGCTGCTGTTCAATTTATAAAACTAGTCAATGTAAGTTACTTAAGACCAATGTTCTCATCTGGATCCTAATGTAGATTCCCATGTCCCTATTTTGCTTCTAAAGTCTATAATCCAAAACAAACCCACACAAGCTGGTGCAAGGGAGGCGGGGGAAGCAGTGGAGTTTCAACTTTAGCAGTTTTCCAATTTTTAATACTTTCAAGCAGTTCTGGCAGATTGCCCTGCATTCCACATACTGTCTGATTCCTTCTTGGGCATGTTCTTGGGATCTGTAATAAGATGCCCTCAACTGGATGTATAGCTGCCAGGAGCCAGATGAGGGCTGTACCTACTAGCAGAATAAAAAGATGGTTGGCCCCCAAGCCAAAAAAAACAAAACAAAACAAAAAAACAAGAAACAAAACACAAGAAGCCAGTTTCCATCATGGCTCAGTGATTAACAAACCTGACTAGTATCCATGAGGATACAGATTCAATCCCTGGCCTCACTCAGTGGGTTAAGGATCTGACATTGCTGTGAACTGTGGTGTAGGTCACAGACGGGGCTCTGATCTCACGTGGCTGTGGTGTAGGCTGGTGGCTATAGCTCCAACTCAACCCCTAGCCTGGGAACCTCCATATGCCGCTGGTTCAGCCCTAAAAAAAAAAGGCAAAAACCAATTATTAAATCCCAAGTACTTTACAGATTAAATTTGAAGATCCAAATTTTTCACCCACCAGAATGCACTAATTAATATTTATTAAATACAAAGGTGAACACACACCTAGCGTGAGGGGTCTCCTCATTTATACTACCCAAGGTTCCACAATCTTTCTGTGCTCCTAGGACACAGGGGAATGCCAAGCAAAAACTAGAGTGGCATTTTTCCCTTTGAGGCTAAGATGGAATTATTCTCATAGTTGGCATTTTCCAGATTCCCCCATTGCCAAAAGAGTTTGTTTCTGGTGAGGAGCTGAACTCAATTACTCTACCACCCTTCTGGGCTTGCTCCCGAGAATTCTAATACCCTCCCCTAAATAGAGCAGGGTTCCCAGGCTCCCAAGTAGGCAAGATTAAGACTCCCAAGAGTCCTAATACAACCATTTGCAAGAGAAGAGTAATGGGACTGGGCAAAGGACAGGACCCAGGGCAATGGACTGGGCCCAGTTCCACCCCCAGATTACGCCAAACCAGTTTCTCACCAAGGAACTCTTGACCAGAACACAGCCTCCACCTCCTCGCCAACCCCCGAACAGACACCCCTCTCAGGTAAGGGACCTCTAGCAAACACTCTAACTCTTGATGTCCAGTATATAAACCAAAGTACATCCATGAAAACATGGGTTGCTCCCTATGACATCAAAGCAAAAGGGAGCATGAATGGAGGGATGAATCTCAGAAGACAGTGCTACGCAGACCACTAGGATGGATTTATCTGATTTAATCCTTCCTAAGGCGTCTAAGAGCAGGGCCTGACCAAAGGCCATGACTCTTTCCTGGAGGGCACTAGCTTACTCTTTCTGCTGTTTTCCATCCATCTGGAAAGATGAACAGTTTTCCCTACTCTTTCTGGTCTCACCAGGTATGTCAGAATATTTAGAATAACATGTTCTGATTCCTGACTCTACCATGTCACTCCAGCACCATAACACTGGTCAAGACAGTTCTGTATTTCTGTTCCCTCATCTGTGAAATATAAATAAGAGTGCCTGTCTCAAAGGGTGTTACCAGGAATCAACGAACTAAATAAGTTCGCAAAGCACTTAGAACAGTGCCTGATGTGGTGAACGTCATATTAAGTGTTTGATAAAATTGAAAGGTAATTTTTAAAAATGCTTTCTTCCTTCACAGCCAGCTTTTAGAAAACTTCATCAATCGGGTTTTCAAATCAGAGGAGGGTATCACAAAAGACAAGCTAAAAATTGAGACAATCAGTAAAACTGGGTTGTGATGATGGTTGTACAACTATAAATATAATAAAATTCATTAAGTTAAAAAAAAATGGAGACAACCTGAGCCAAGTGTCTTTTAGGGGCAAAGGAAGTGCTCTAAAAATAGACTGTAGCAATGGGGACACAATTCTGCAAATCTACTAAAAATCTTAACATGCTCTAAAAATGAGTGAATTTCATGGCATATAAATTATGCCTCAATCAAGCAGTTTTAAAACAAGGAATGAGACAACCACATACCAACCCGAGTCAACTATTTACTCACAATAATGGAAAAGAATTTTTTTTTAGGGTAATACCCATGACATATGGAAGTTTCCAGGCTAGGGGTTAAATCAGAATTACAGATGATGGCCTACACCATAGCCAGAGCAAAGCCAGATCTGAGCCACATCTCTGACCCACACCAAAGCTCATGACAACGCTGGATCCTTAACCCACTGAGCAGGACCTGGGATCAAACCTGCAACCCCATGGACACTAGTTGGGTTCATTACCACTGAACCACAATGGGAAGTCCAGAAAAAGTTTTGAACTCAGCTGAGCTCTGAATCCAGGATGCAAACTTTTATTCCTGGTTCCTCTTCCCAAGACAGCATTAACACACACAACCTCCCCACACTGGGTATCCGTGACTTAAATCATGGGAACCAGAGAAGCCCTGGGAAGTTTTCAGCTTCTGGGAAGAATGTTTCACACAAGCACAAAACAGTTCAAGCACCTGGTGACTAAGAACACATGTCTCAACAAGAAAGTACGTTCCCTGACCTGAAGTTTATTACCCTAAATACAGGGGCCTGAAGAGTATGACCTAACTAGCTCAGGCCTTCCAAGAGATACAAAGATGATTCCAAACTCTGCCTGCTTGAGCTGGGACAGTTTACTCTGACCTATTCAGCCAGTCTCCTTATTAATAAAACCATCAATCTTGCAGGTGTTACTAAGGATCAGAGACAGTGAACGTCAAGCACCTTGTATATGGCACATGGCAGGCGCTCAGAGTGAGGGCAGTTCACTATAATTACATGGAAACACAATAAAATCTATGTGAAGACAGCATCATAGAAAACAACAAGGCAGTTAACCCTCTCCCCTTCCCTACACTCACACTATTCCTATAACATCCTAGGTCATCACTCTGTACTCCACTAACTCCACACAAAAGGCAATGAGCTCCACAGTAGCAGAGGTTCAGTAGCAGGAAGGTATCCTGACCACAGAATTGACCCCTCTCACATTTCCAGGAGTTTCTAGGTGATCCATGGTCCTCTGAGCAGCATCTGGGAGTCAATGTTCTGACCACATACTCTTGGCCACGTCTGCAGGTTCCACAAAGTAAGCAGCCACTCCTCTGGCACCCCCTTGCCAGGCCTGTACATGGACACCTATTTCACAATTGCACCCAAGGTTCCCAGAGACATGAGCACTGATTCGTTGCCCCAACATGGCTCTGGACCTTATTAACTGTCCAAAAGCAGCATGACAAGGCTATGGGGGCTTAACACTAATAGAAAAAGGAGGTAAATTTTTTTTTTTTTTTTTTTTTTTTTGGTCTTTTTAAAGCTGCACCCATGACATGGAGGTTCCCAGGCTAGGGGCTGAATCAGAGCTACAGCTGCGGGCCACAGCCACAGCCACAGCAATACCAGATCCAAACCACATTTGTGATCTACGCTACAGCTCACAGCAACACCAGATCCTTAACGCACTGGGCAAAGCCAGGGATCAAACCTGCATCCTCGTGGGTGCTAGTCAGATTCATTTCCTCTGAACCATGATGGGAACTCCAAAAAGGAGAATTAATTCACTGTTGGTTCAAGTACCTCACGTTATTGGCTTGAGGATAAGGCAAGCCACAATAGGGTCCATAAGAAGCCAATAATTTATTTTCTCAAATTCTGAAGCCATTCATTCAACTCTGATGACTTCCGGGCCAAAGTCTTTAATGGGAGATTTGCACCCGCTGGCAAAGGAACCCTGTGTGATGCCAAGAGAGGAGGAAATGAGTCAACAAGGGCAGGGCAGGGTGGGGCAGGGCAGTTATTCTTTCATTTTTACTATCTGACTTACTAATAGCAATGCTTACCGTAAACTACAGTTCCAAAATGAGCTACATACACAATGCACCCGACAGCAGCCAGCAAACCCTGCAGAAAGATTAAGCCACCAACCTCTGACGTCTCAGGTTATTAAGAGGCAAACCTGAATCAGGAACTCAGGTCTCCTGTTTCTCGTCTGCACCAGTCTCAGGCTGCCTCCACAGCTCAGATGCAGAGAGGAACCTGGTCATGTTCCTTCCACCAGTGGGTTTCTCAATAGCTTTACAGGGGCACTGTTGTGATGGGGGGAACTCCGTGCCGCCCCCACCATGGAGCTGAATTATGCAGATGTGGATAAAGCCCCCTTGGGCCCATTCAATCCCCTCTTCTCTTTGCTCTAATCTGCAAATCTCCACATAATCAACTGGAATTACCACGCAGCTCAGAGCTGACCGTCTGTCTGGCAATTTTTGGACTCATAGGTGATTGGTCAGCTACTTCCTGAAACCCAGATGAACTCACCCCTGATGCCCAATAGCCCAGTGTCAAATGTGATCCTGGTCACCTCTGCCTCATAGAACAAGTATCCAGTCTCTGGATGGGACGTGGTTAAGAGCTGGTTCTTTCAGGTAAGACTCATGAATAGATGCTTCTTTCCAAAAACTCCAGGTTAAAAAGTAGTCAACAGGAAAGGGATATGGATGGTTTCATATCAGCATACTAAGTAACACTTAGCTTTGGTTTTAGAAATGTTTACAAATGAATCTCCACAAAACTAAGTTCTACAAAGAGTTCCATTTCCCTTGCAAGCATCTTCTGCTTCTTCTCAAAGTTTCTTGTAATTTTTGGTGACCAAATTAAGTCTCCGCACAAAGTTCTTATTTTTGCTTCACTATTCACTTTCGGATACTCTGGGGTTCAGCAGCCACACCCTGTCATCTCTCCTAATGGGGTATTTTAAGACTCTTTTTCAAAGGCTTTGCTTAATCACAGCCTTAGCCTTTTGGTAAAACTTGTCTTTGAACAAACTGGCCTGTAGGGGACAAGTTTTTAAATTACTCTCAAGCTTTCCCTACCCCTTCAAAGTTTTCCCAAACTACTTAAAAGCCTCTCAGCCTTGGGGTAAAGGATGATAAATGAGATGATTTTGCTGTGTCCCTGTTGCCTGGTGTTGCCTGGGTCTAATCCATTATTGTCTCACCAGGAATTTGCTTCTTACAAGCAGACTCCCTCCCATAGCCTGTAGCATCCATTGTATATTTACTGGTGGTATTGCTCACAGGCCCAAAATGGCCGTAGGCAGCCCTTTGATGCCCCTCTGGGGTGTTCTCAGGGGCACCTACAGGCTCTTCTACTCTGCCCTTTTCCCTTGTGTAGTCAAGGCTACGTTTGAGTTCTTGGTTCAAATTCTAACTTCTCAGAGAACTGGTAGCTTCCGGGTGGATCCAGAAAGATGCAATCAAAAACTGTCATTTAAAAGCAAAACATGATACAGAACTCTCCTGCGGCACAGCAGGTTAAGGATCCAGCATTGTTACTGCAGTGGCTTGAGTTACTGCTATGGTGTGGGTTCAGTTCTTGGCCCAGAAACTGCATGCTGCCAGCACAGCCAAAAATAAATAAATAAAAGCAAAACATGATAAAATATTAATAAGCAAGAATACAAAATAACATGTTCTGCTGAAACTTTTTAAAATTTACGCACACATGCAAATCAAAATCACAACATTTTGTGTGAGATACTACTTTACACCCTTTAGGATGGCAAAGAAGGAGGGAGGGAGGAAGAAAGGGATAGAAAGAGAGGAGAGAGAGAAAGAAAGGGAGAAAAAGAGAGAGGAAGGAAAGAAAAAAGAAAAGAAAGATAAGTGTTGGCAAGAACATGGAAAAACTGGAACCCTCATGCACCACTGTTTGGAATATGCAATGGTGCAACCACTGCATAAAGCTAAACATAGAATTACCTGAAAAAGTTAAACATAGAACTATCATGTGATCCAGCAAGTCCACTTCCAAGTATACACCCAAAGGTAATGAAAGCAGAAACAAACAGGTGACAGTACCTTTCAGAACTGCATTATTCACAATAGCCAAAAGGCAGAAGCAACCCAAATGTCTATTAATAGATGAATATGCAAAATGTGCCATACGCATATAATGGAATATTATTCAGCCCTAAAAAGGAATGAAATTCTGACACATACTATGACATGTACGAATCTTGAAGACACTATGCTAAGTGAAGCACCCCAGACACAAAGGACAAATGCTGTACGATTCCACTAACATGAGGTGCCTAGAACAGGTACATTCACAGTGACTGAGAATTAGGACAGAGGTTACCCAGGCTGGGGAAAGGGAGGAAAGGGGAGCTATTGCCTAATGGGTAGAGACTTTCAGTTTGAGAAGATGACAGCTCTGGAGATAAACAGTGGTGATGGTTGCACAACAATGTGAATATACCGAATGCCACTGAATTGTACACCTAAAAATAGTTAAAATGATAAATTTTTATCTTATGTATATTTTACTATGATTAAAAAAAAAAAAAAATGGCCAGGAGTTCCCGTCGTGGCTCAGTGGTTAACGAATCCGGCTAGGAACCATGAGGTTGCAGGTTTGATCCCTGGCCTCACTTTGTGGGTTAAGGATCCGGCGTTGCCATGAGCTGTGGTGTAGATTGCAGACTCGGCTCGGATCTGGCATTGCTGTGGCTTTGGTGTAGGCTGGCAGCTACAGCTCCAATTCAACCCCTAGCCTTGGAACCTCCGCATGTCTCAGGTATGACCCTAGAAAAGACAAAAAGACCAAAAGGAAAAAAGCCGAAAAAATTACATGTACCTAGAGTTCCCTGGTGGCCTAGCAATTAAGGCTCTGGCATTGTCACTGCTGTGGCATGGGTTCAATCCCTAGCCCAGGAACCTCTGCATGCTTACAGGTGCAGCCAAAAAAAAAAAAATCTCTATGTATATAAATGAAGAGGAAAGGGAAATTTCCACATGAAAACAATGAGTTAATAATAAATGAGGAGGAAAGGGAAGTTTCCCATGAAAATAATGGGTTAATAATGGGTGACTTTTCTAGGTTCCAACTATTTCGAGAGCTGCTATAATTTTAAAAATCAGTGCATTTACTCACACACTCCCTGGTGCACAAAGGAACAGATGGGGCAGGTCTGAAAACAACAGTTCAGGTCTGGTGAGAATTTAATACTAACTCAGTGGGACACATGGCAGGTAAGGCAATATGTGGGGGTGGCAAATGCAAGAGGGAGCAGAGCAAAGCAGGGGATATATCATGCAGTGGCATGTTCTCCTTCTTCTCTTCTTTTGCCTTGAAAGCCAGCCCATCCGTTCTGAGGCTCAAGGCCCTGGTTATCTTGCTGTATGTGCACAGATCACAGGAACACGTCTGCGTGTGCACATCCAACAGCCCCAGCATCCCACACTATGGACTGGCATCTCTTGGCCCCACCATCAGCACACCACACTGACCAACAGCAAGGCTGTCCCCTAGCCCCACAGTCTAACCCAGTCAGCAGATTTCAGGTGCCAGAAAGCCAAGCTCTCTTGGCACTCTCATTGACATTGAGTGTCAATGAGATTCAAAGAACTTTCACATTCTTTTAGTTCCGCCAGAACCTTGAACTTCCACACTGGCGAGTTCAAGCAGAAGTTCAACACAAATTTGGTCACCTCTCAATCACTGGGCCTCCAAGGAGCATCAATCATCGGGATTCAAAGGTCAACTCACTTATTTTCTGCCTAGCTTAAGGACCCTCACGTCTGTCCAATCTGTGTGTCTAAGCTAGCTAATGTTTGCTCACATGACTGAGTTCCCTGATGACAGTGGGGTGATAAATGGTGACGTGGCAGTCAACACACAGCTGGAATTCAGGGCAGATACCCACAGAGAAAAACCTATACCTGAATCACTAAGGCCTGACGACCCAGATCCACAGATTCAAGTCCTATTGAGAGCAGACTGTCAATGTGGGAGCCTCTGAGTCTGTGTTTTCTATACCCATGATATATTCACACACATTAGTACCCACTGCTTACTCTGCCTGGGATACTATGGTAGATTTCAGGGCTTGTTATGCTGTTGTTATTGTTTTTTAAATTGTGTTAGTTTACCTGACCCATATTCTCATGGCTTGGCTATAACACTTGGGAAATTAAAACTTACCAAAATAGGATATAATTAAAAGTTAAATATAGCAACTAAAATCTCATCCCATGGAAAGTCTCCTCCAAATCACCGAAGCATCACCATTTGGTCTGGCTAGAAGTCAGCACAGACAACGCTGGATCCAGGCCCTTCCAACCACCACACATCTTTAAAGGCTGCAATGACAAGTCCACACCAAACATATTTGATAATAACTTCAGATTTTCACTTCAAATGCTGGAAAAACTGAGATTTCATGGAAGTTCTGCCGAACAGCTAGCCAGTCCTCTACAGTGAGGGCTAAACAGGCGCAGCTTTTCTAGAAATTAGGAAACGAGTTCCTTCTTCATGACAGTTGAAGATAAAATGCTGGTCACCACTTACGGCTGCTATCAACTAATCTTGTTTTAATCAATGAAGCTAACAGCACTCTTCCAAGACAGTTCCAGGAATGTGGTAAGTACCAAATGCCCTGCCCCGTCCCAGGAGGTATCCTAGCTTCCATCACCCCTCATAGGTACTCTGAGTAAGAGAAGAGCTCTGCCCCTTCTCTCCCAGATGCCTAAACAACAGTTTCAATAGTGCCTTTGAGCCCTGAGCAGGACATCTATGCAACTGTCCCTCAGCTTACCCGTCTCTCAAGAAGCATTTCTACGAACCTGAAAAACTCTCCTCCATCCACGTTTGGCAGATGCTCCAACAAACAGGGTCTGTCCACCACCCAGGAAAGCTGCCACTGAACATCCATTTCCATCCTCCAAACTCCAGACCGGGTGGCAGCCCGAGGAAGGGGCATCTGAATTCAAGCCCAGCACTTGTCTGGATAAAGACGGCTGCTCCTGTTGCCCCTGGTGACCACATTCACTTTGGCAGAGGCGGTAGTGGTAAATATTTCTCTGGAGAGTCAATTTGCATCAACCCAGTGCCTTTGTTTCAGAAACAACGTCTTGGTAATTTATCTTGAGAAAACTCTTCTCTGAAAAGTTTACAATCTTTAAGGCAGCGCTATCTCTCTCCTCTCTGACTTCTGCTACATTATCTCAGAGCCCAAAGCTGGCTCATTTGGAACAAACAATAGCCTTGGAGTACATTTCAAGGATAGCATAGTTAAGAGAGGGGAAAAAAGATTCTCTTGAATTCCATATATTGGTTAGTGGTTTCAATCTTCCACCACCTACCTCAAAAATAAATAAACCAATGTTAGCAAGCTCTACCTGCAGTGGGCCTGTATACTAAGCAGCCCAAACGGAAAACGTCTAGTGAGAGAAAAAACTGCATATGCACAAATCCAATTTGTAAGAGTGACTCAGTTTTCAAAAATACTTTCAGGAACATGTAACTTTAGCCCTACAACAAGTCTGTGAGGTAAGCTGAGTCTCATCACCCTTGTTACACATGTAAGGCTGAAAGAGGCGATATAACTTCCCCACAAGTACTCAAAAACCTGGCACAGCTGGATGATGAACTTGAATCTTGACAAATTCAAGCTGCTTCTGCACAGACTATGTTGTCCCCAAGCAAAGCACTGCATGATCTCAAAACTCCCATCATTGAGAAATGGGTGTTCACTTCATCATGATAAATCTCTGGGGTTATTTTCAAAGCCAGGAACATTACAGAATTGACATAAAGCTGACACAGAGACAAGGTCCACACCTCAGGTGTAGGCTTTCCTTATCACAGCTTAAAAGAACCTAACTATTACTGACCTACAGCACAGCTGACTCTGCAGTAAGACATTTTGCACTGGGGTTTTATATTCTATATGCTTCAGGCACAAAGCTTAGTAAGTCCAAGAGAAATTCAAGGATCTTTCCACCAGGATTTCCATGCCTATGGCTCAGGTTTTCCCTGAAAAACGACGGTAGGTACTAGATTTCAGGGAGTGCTATCACTTTATTTTTTAATAATAATAATAGCATTACAGGTAGCAAGCAACCAGCAAGTGAGTATGGCTGAAAGTCGTTATGAATGTGTAGGACCCTGAGTGACATTAGAGATATAAGAAAAGAAGTAAAGAACAAATTTGATTCAACTGAAACAACCAGAAGGGACTGGAAGAGTTTTAAAATTAGAGCTTACCTACAACAGGCTAACACCCTCCATCTTGCATCCTGGCTCAGAGGTGGGCCCTGGCATCTGGTTTAGGGGAGCCTAGGCATGCACATCTCCATCGACAGGCTCCTGTGCACCAGCTATCATGGTACAAGGCAAAGCCCTTACTATGGAAGATCTGACAGCCTCATGCGGATGCTAGAAAGCTCCCACACCTATTCCAGGGAGCCGAGACCCAGCAGCGGGGCGGCCACTTCTGTCTGGAGCACGTCTCCAAGGGCAGATGATTCCGGGGCAAGAGCTTTGATGAACGCTATAAGCAATTTCAGAAAATAAGGGCTATGTGGGAGGGATTCAAGCAGGAAGTAAGATCAAAATCATTCCACTGCCAGTGGGATTCATCAAGTTATGAACTTTCCCAAATGAAAGCAGTGGACCAAGACAAAGAAGCAAAAGGAAGAGTCTGTATTAAACGGTAAAAAGTCAAGGATGCAACCCTGTACTCTCGAGGTTAATTACAGAAAGAAGAGTCAAAGAATTAACCAGTCCATCAATAAACATGGAAAATAGAATAACCTTTCACTTAACCCAAAAGAAGTCAAGAAAAGAACTTAAAACAGGTAGGTTGCATAGAAAACAAACTGTAAGATGGTAGATTAAAAAAAAAAAAAAGGTCAGTAACTATGAAAGGTAAATGGAAAGCCACCCAATTAAAAGCATATACAAAAACAAAGGTTGGAAAGAATCGAAAGACCCAAGTACATTTCAACAAACGTGAGCGAGGACAGCCACCGTCACTTGGGTCTGTCTGGCTGCCCACAATGAAGGGCCTGCCAAGTTTCCCAGCCCAGTCCTGTGTGCATCAGCATCCCGATCTTTCACAACTCATTTGTTCGCCTCCATGCACCGTTAGGAAAGCAAATCACTTCACTGGAAAGGCCACAGAAAACTCCGCTGTCTTGCTGATTCTTTATTGAGAACGCCCTTGTTCCACACAGCTAGGAATAATTCATTTAGTGCATCCTTGCATATGCATATTAAACCCTGCACTGTATCTAGATCATCACATTGTTTTATTGGAAACTGCCTAATAACTTTTCAGGAGGACACCACTAACCATGGAAAGGGAGTCTTTTTTTCCTGCCCACATTCCTTGCCCCACCCTCTCCCCCTCCTCCAAGCCCCAGCCTCCAAGTACCAGGCTCCATTAGTGCAGTAATAAAACCACTACTGTTTGGTTAGCAGTAATGAGTTCTAAAAGCCATCAATGCAGTGCTTCATGGAGAAGGGCTATTGTTAGGTGCAGCGAACTTTCCCGGCATCAATCAACACGGCAATAGATGGTAGCAGCCTTTTTTCAGCTTGCCAGGAATGCAATGAAAAATTGCACAATCCGTGCTCCTCAAGGACAACACGATGTGGCTCAGACAATCAAACAAAATGACCAGTGACTATATACACTCATTTCTATGGAGGCTACCTCTACTACATGTTTGTCTTAAACTCTGGGTATACTTACCGTCCTAGTGTTGAGCGGTAGTGTTGCTGTTGCTGCCTGCTCACGCTCCAAGATATCAGTCACCTTGATCTCCCAACAGCCTCTCCTACAAAGATACCCTTTATTCCTTCATATCTGCTCACTCTTCAAGACAGATAAAAAGTAATGGGAAAGAGTAAGACAGGAAGAAGAAAAGGAAGGATGGAAGGAAGAAAGGGTAGGGGATCCAATAAAATAGCTGTATCTCAGCTTTCAGTTTTTCTTTATCTGGGTTCAAGGGCAGGATGAAGGGATTAGCCTTCCTGGGTCTCCAGTTCCTCATCAGGTTCACAGGATTGATTCCTATAAGACTGCAGCTGTTCAATGATTTTTGACCTGTTATAATAGCAAGTTCCGAAATTATCATTCTAAGTGAAGTCAGTCAGACAATGAGACACCAACATCGAATGCTATCACTTACATGTGGAATCTAAAAAAAAGGACGCAATGAACTTCTTTGCAGAACAGATACTGACTCACAGACTTTTGAAAAACTTACGGTTTCCAAATGAGACAGGTTTGGGGGTGGGAGGATGCACTGAGGGTTTGTGGTGGAAATGCTATAAAATTTGGTTGTGATGATTGTTGTACACCTACCTATAAATGTAATAAAATTAATAAAAAATAAAATAAAAAATTTTCTTTAATACAGTTACTAGCTACAAGTGTTAAGGGACCAGTGACTGAAACTGCCCACCTTGGCCAAGCATGATAATAGCCACTTGCATGAGCTGTCTCAAGTATTCTGGTAACATTAGGTCACAATCCAAATGTCTCCATTTTTCACTACCAAAAGACCACTCTCGTTTTTCACTGGAGGTGGTAGGGGCTTTGTTTTGTTTTGATTTTTTCTTAGGTAGGATACAAAGGGACTCCCTCTATGGGTGAAGAAATACCAGGAAGACTCCCCCATCCCTTCCCTAAAGAGGAAAGCCACCTCAATGTCAAACTTGCCTTTTGCACAAAAAGGAATAGGAGAAGAAAAAAAAAGAAGAACAGAAACACATCAAAAACCTGAGTGAGTGTGAAGAAGCTACAGAAATGAGGAAGAGAAGGCAGGTGGATAGAGGAAGTGGCTATGGCAGAAGGAAGAGCCATAGAAGGAAATGAACAGGCTTCAAATTTTCCATGAAGGGCTTTGATACATGTCAAGACTGAATCTGTTAGAAATGCCTGTTCTAAAATTGCTGCTTCTTGATATGAAACCAAATACTTTGAATATGTAGTCATTTAGCCACAGAATATATATATATATACACATATATATATATACACACACACACACATATATATACATATATATATATGGAATTCTTTCCTTCTTTCTCCTATTCCATATGAGCTCTACTGTCATTAGAAAGACCTATATCTCTCATTCATAGGGGCTCTAAAAATAAAATTAATCCAGAAAAAAAGTTAAAATTAAAATTTACAAATAGACTGGCATAAATTTTGCTCCTAATTAAAAAAAAAAAAACAAAAAAAAAAAAAGTAATGTGTACCAAACATGCATGGAAGAAAGAAAGGGAAGAAGAAATATAGGACTGAAGACAAAACAGAATCAGAAAATATTACCTTCTGAAGGGCATTCAAATGTAAACTGCAAACTGTCCTCCCTTCCCTTTTAGCCTGGGGGGAAAGTCGATCTTTTGGTTTTCTGTCTGTGCCTTATTTAGCTTATGAAAACAATACACAAGGACAGCCTTCACAGGGCTCCCAATGCCACCTGCCACAGACAATACAAAAGAGCAAGAACCAGTCCCATTTATGTAGGTTAGACAAAGAAGAAAGAATTTAATGAGTGTTAAGGGGTTTTTTGTTTTTTTTTGTTTTGTTTTGTTTTCGCCAAGCCTGTAGCATGTGTAAGTTTTCGGGCCAGGGTTCGAACCCACAGCAGTGACCCAAGCCACAGCAATGCTGGATCCTTAACCAGGGATCTAGGCCACCAGGGAACTCCTAGTGAGTGGTAACACGGTAAAGGAAATGGAAGTTTGCAGTTAGCATTCATACTGATAAACAATCACTGGGTATAAAGTTTTAGAAAGGAGATGAACCCTCCAAGAAACTAGAAAACCAGCATCTGACTCCAAATGACACCTGGGATGCTCTTATGATCTCAGCTGTGGGGTCGCTATAATGGGTCACTTCCTCTGACCACAAAAGCTACACTTTAGGGCCAACACATACCCTGCTCCCTAAAATGTCCACTGGGGAATTAGCTATAAGCTTAATTGAAAGCTCAAAGTCCAAAGGGTTATCTCATGACATCAACAGGGTACCACCACGTGCTCAGCACACCAGGAACTTGGTCACACAGGAATCATTTAAGTAAAAGGCTGTTAGGAGTAACAGGAACTGGCTGAGATTCAATGTGAGTAGATGGAGGGGGAACTAGAGGTAGGGGCCACGCCAGGCCCCAGTGCATGAACTAAGTCATAATCCTACCCAAGTAAGGGAGAAAAACAGCTGGCTGGCCCTTGCCTTAGCTCAAAGTAGGTTAAGCATAAAGAGAGCTTCTCAGGAGAGGGAAGGAGCAGATTTAAGACAACCTCATTATTCCTCTCTCCAGAAGAATGCTGTCAATGAAATGAATGGACATTATGAGCAAAGGTAGGCTATGGGCAGATTCCTAAGGGAAGGGTGCATTTCTTGTCCCAAGCAAACATCTACCCCTCTTACAACCCTCTTCTTCCCATCGGTGCTATCTACAATACTCACCCTTTACTGATGCACATAACCAAAGACACAACCAAGTATGTCTACTATTTATTCAGGCTCTTATTAGGGAACACAGTGTGACATTTCCTTCCCAGAATTTCCCTCTTTCTCAACACTTATCAAAAGCTTCCCTGCCTGGAGTTCCCACTGTGGTGCAGTGGAAACAAATCTGACTACTCACTCTGAGGACCCAGGTTCGATCCCTGGCCTCACTCAGTGGGTTAAGGATCTGGCGTTGCCATGAGCTGTGGTGTAGGTCAGAGACGTGTCTTGGATCCCGTGCTACTGTGGCGTACGTCTGCCATCTACAGCTCCAATTCGACCCCTAGCCTGGGAACCTCCATATGCCACAGGTGTGGCCCTAAAAAGCCAGAAAAAAAAAAACAAAAACAACAACCCACACTTCCCTACCTATGCTAATGCTCTCTGGATGGCATATTTGGTGACTATCCCTTAGGAAAGGAACTGCAAACTAAATGAAGGCTTCAAATTTGTTTCCTAATGTTCCTATGAAAGATGTGGGGGGCGGGGCGGGGGGGGGGTGATGAGAAGGGAGGGAAAGAGAGAGTGTTGCTCTAAGTGATCCAGAGACCATGGGAGGGGCAGAGGAGAGGGTGTGTGCATGTGGCTGGCTCCTCTCTAACTAGAAGTAATTAAGAGCTACCAGTACGTTGGGTGATTGTGTAGCAAGCAGGTGGAGGAAATAGTTTTGGACAAAGGGCGTAAGTACATCTCTAGGCAGCCGGCCAGCTGCCCACGAGGCCACACTGCTCACAGCATTAGTATTCTCTTCTAAGGAGAGGCTTATTTTAACCAAGGAAATGCCTCATTGGGAAAGATTCACTTTTTCACCCAGAAAAACAAAACAAGAAGCTTGCATAAAGGGAATAAAAATATTTGATGACTCACAGTGAATTCAGAGAGCCTCGCATGGATAGACATGGGGGGAGGAGGGTAGTCAACCAGGCTTGGGCCCTTGACAGATGCCTGTTGAAGTCACACAACACCAAAGTCAAGATTCAGCCAGCATCCTTCCTGAGTCAGTGAGAAATCTCATCAGCTACACTGTTCAGTCAGGCCCGAGAATCCTGGGACCTTAGCACAAAGGCTTTCAGAATGTGACACCCACTCAGTGTGAAGGCCCACCAGGAGCTGACTCTCCTCGGGGTCCTGAAGGACCGATCTAGAGGCATTGCAATAAAAGTCGTCCTCCCCAGGGAGGGTCTGTCAATCAGTGACTTTCACTGTCCTCCTATGATGAGATTCCCAGGAAAGCTCAATCAGAGGACAAGGTGACAATGTGATGTGTGAACCTGGGCTCCACTGGGAATGGGGCCCTGGTCTGCTGCTAGAATCAGCACCCATGCATGACAGGCACTGGCACAAAACCACAGTGCTCACAACCTGTGCTCCATGTTGGCAGCAGGTGCTTGGAGTGACAGCTGTTCTCTGAAAGCCGAAAGATCAAATTAACACTGACAAAAGGTTGTTGGTTGTTTTCTAGGAAGACGAGTCCATAAACATGGCTGAGACAAAGCCTTTGATTATTCTTCCTGCCCCCATCACTAGCACTATGATCTGACTTTCTCCCCCAAATTGTAATTTTATTTATTTTTTATGGCCACATCTGTGGCAGATGGAAAGTTCCCAGGCTAGGGGTCAAAACGGAGCTGAAGCTGAGGCCTGTGCTACAGTTCAGGATCTGAACCACATCTGTGACCTATACCACAGCTTTGGCAGCACCAGATCCTTAACCCACTGAGCAAGGCCAGGGATCAAGCCCACATCCTCACCAGGACTATGTCAGGCTCTTAATCCACTGAGCCACAAGAGGAACACCAAAAACTGTAATTTTAAAATCTTCTCATTTTGCCTCAAGTTCAGGAACCTGTCTGTTACTAAACATTGTGACTTCTGTCTCTGAAACATTTCTCTGGTTCAATTCTTTTTATTTTGATAACCATGCCTTCATCTACAGTTGCAGTACCATATAACGGTTTCAGATCCAAGCTCTATTCCTAAGGGTATAACCCCAGGCAAATAGTTTACTCCTCCAAGCTACCACCTGAAAATGGTCACTGTTAGAAGCAAATGGGGGAAAAGCATGTCAAGTGCTTGGCACATGCTAAGTCCTCAAAAATGCGTCAATATCAGTAAGTATCGTCATAAAGCAGGTCTTGATCTCCACTCCAATGAACCACAACCAACACATTTTCCGGCACCCAGAGTCACCACTTACAGCCTGGGTGATGCCATCTTCACTTATCACTCACCATCACATTCCAAATGAAAGAGGGAGCTCTTACCAGTCTGTAAAACTCTCCACTACCAATGCCTTTCCCATGACCTCCATCCACACCTCTCCTTAACTTCCTCCACAGGCAAGAAAACAGTCTCAGCTCTTGGTCTCTTTTTCAAACTTCTAGAAAGTGCTCTGAGAGCACTTTTAGTCCAGGGCAGGGGCTGTGATTTTCCTTCCTTTAGCTACCTCCTTACTTTAAAAAAAAAAAAAAAAAAAAAAAAAAAATTGCTATATGTAAAAATTAAAGAATAATTGATATTCTATCACCTTTATACGAAAGTTGGTTTCACCAACTGCAGCTTTCCTAATCCTCTATAGACAGTGAATTTTTTAGGCCTTGTACATGGCAACTGGATTTGGGCAAAAAAATAGCTAATCATTTAGAATAATATTTTGATTCCTTGGAGCCCCTCAGTATCTCATTATGAAAATGAAGGGATGAAAAAGGATTACCTCCTAGTGTCCCATCAAAGCTTCTTGACTCATGACTTGAAAAGTCTGAGAAGAATTTTGTAAAGTTAACTGGTAAACTTCTAAAAATTATTAAGCATCTGCTAAGGATTGACTTTAGAAATCATTGCACAGAAACCAGCTCTCCCAGGTGTGGCAGTCAGAGCTAACTACTTCAAGGACCAAAAAAAACATAAAACCTGCACACAATACCAGAGTGACGGATGGAGTCTAAAGCCTGGGTCAAACAGGCAAAGAATGCTAAGCCAGCAATTAACCAGCAAATGTGAAGCTGCAAATACTGTCATTTCAATTCTCACTCCCCAGAGACTTTATTTTCTAATTTTTTATTCGAGTATAGTAGATTTACAATGTGGTGCCAATTTCTGCTGTACAGCAAAGTGATCCAGTCATAAAGACTTAAAATTCATACGCTTTATAAACCAATTGGCAAAGCTTACTCACTCATCCTCAAAAATGCAACACAACAAAAACACAGAAGAGAACATTAGGCTATGAAACAGGTAGATACACTGTTTAAAGCGTTTTTAAAAAATAAGTTTTTTGAAGATAAAAAGAGGTATATATTATAACCTATCACAACTATTTAATATCTGTCAATTATTCTACAAGGAGAAACTAATCCAAGCTCTCTGTTAAGTCATTTTCAAGTATGCACCTTATTCTGAATTGGGGACCACCCTAATCCACTTACTGAGAGTCTCCAAATCCATCCCTATTCCCTGCACCTGCCCACCCGCATGTGTCACTCAGTTCCAAGAGTCATCGTCCAACCCAAGTCATTGAGTGTAATTCTCATCCTTTACAAACAGATCCCTCAGACCCCAGGTACTGGACAGCAACTGGAGCCATCCATAGTTTCTTCCATCTACTAAGCATCTACTATGTGCCAGGTACTGCACTGGTGATCTTTTTAAATTAATTCAACCCTGTGATACATTTTCTCTGCCTGGAAAACCTATTCCTCCAGAAACTGAAGGAAAGGAGGTCTGTTCCTAAGATAGATGAAACAGACCAACAAGGCTAACCCAGGCCCTGGATGTGCACCTGAGTTGCTTCCGAGCACAGAAAGGGGATGGCTGGTGAGAGCAGCAGCAGGAGCCAACAGACTCAACGTCCAGATAGAAATTCAGATGCCAAAACGCCACCAAGGGAATAAAAATGGGCTCCTCTCCAATTAATACACAGGCCACTTCTGGCCACTGGGCCATCCTTTCTCAGAGGAAAAGCTCTAGGGACTTTTCCAGTGAACTGCGATGTATGAGAGGAGACGGAGGCATGTAGAAGAGAAACTGATTACCATGCAAGCTTCATCCCAATCCCAGAAGAGAGGCCCTGCCAGCCGTCAGCAGGCAGGGCTGAGGCTAATACTCGGCAGCGCCTCCGGCTACATGAGCTTCCCTGAACACTGGGGAAAAACGGCATCAAAAGAAATGCTATCAGATAACATTAAGCCCTCCTATTCTGAGGATGATATGCTCATCCCATTACTGAGAATTCCCTGAGGGCAGCAGACATTTAGGAGAAATGACATGTTCTATCCTTAGGGGGATTTAAAAAAAAAAAAAAAAAAGCCACATTTTAGGTTTGTATTAACTTAACAGCAACATAACCATAAGGGCAACAGCTCATTACCTATTATGTGCTAAGCACTATGCAGGGAGTTTAATACACTCCTTCTAATGTCACAATAGCCCAGCGCAGCAAATAGGAGTTTCCCTACTTTTTCAGGTGGAAAAAAAAGAATTTTTTTTTTTTTGCCCAAGATTACAAAGAGAACAAATAAGTGACTCAGAGAAGCCTCTGCTTTTCTTTTTCCCTTTCAGTTCACCATTCACTACCTTTAACTTATTGATAAAAATGTTTCTATTATGGTCCTATGCCAGGCACGAGAGAGTAGGGTGAAAAAAGAGAACACTGAACTTCAAATCAGTAAGAAAGTGGGATAAATAAAACATATACTCAAAATGCAGCACCTGGAAGGTACTGTGGTTAAAGCATGAACTCTGAAGTTAGGGTCTGAGGACCTATCTACACCAGCTGTGTAATTTGGGGCAAGTTACCTAAGCTCTCGAAGACTCAGATTCTCATCTGTGAAAAGGAAATAACAATGGCAAAAGCAGTGATTCAATCTCTAACAGCATTCAGACAAAAGTTATACTACCCTCATAAAAGCCAGACTCTGAAATGAGAAAGTGTGGGTTGTGGAAGGAATTGAAAGTATCATAGTTACAGAACTTGCCAAATAGCTTCAACCACAGCATTTATGACCACTGAAATGGGAAATCAAATGATGGGACCATAACTCACACACACTAATTGCTTTCTTCCTCGTTCCACAGCCCTTCTCTCTGCTGTAACACCACCTCTAGCCCAAAGCTGGCCCAGTAGTAACCTTACTCTTTCTCTCCTCCCTCAGATACTACTAAACACGGAAGGTAACTTTAGAACTAAGGTAACCCCTCTTCAACTAAAACAACATTCAGGGCAACAACATACGCCTATATTCTGTAATACTGGAATTAAAGGCTAAGGATTTGCCCACATTGCAGACATTCTGGATCACTGTGGAGTAGATGCACAGCATGCTTTCATAGATATATAACACCCACAAAATTTCCAAGTTTAAGACAGCAAAAGCAACAGTCCAATCCAGCCCCCTTCTGAGTAAAGTCCCAAGAGGTAAGACTTGCCCAGGGCCTTCCCCTATCTAAAGCTTTCAAATTCTCATGCACACACAGTAGACTCAGGAAAACCCAACAGTTGCTTTTTCTTTCTTTAAGTCTCACACACACAGACTCACACACAATCAGACATCACATAAGGAAAATTGTGTGTCAAAGCAATGCTCGCTTCAGGGTTTTTCCACAGAGGTAAGCTTTGTGTTTTCCAAAGGCAAACAGTTCCCTTTCTCCAGAACAAGGACAGGATGTTGGGAACATGAGTCATTCTGTTGACATTCTAGGTACTGGTCAGTGAGAGGACAGGAACCAGACCGGCTTCCGAGAGAGGACAGAAGACAAACTCACTACAGGGGGTAAAAAAAAAGGATGCTTTGCAAGTCAGAAGGATCTTCGCTTCGCAAGCCCTTCCTGATCCAGCTTTTTTAATAGTAATGCCCACATTCACTTCGGCAGAAAGAGTGAATGAACTACTTCTAGAACCCCTGAGTCCATACGAGCAACTAGATGCTCTATGGACCAAGCAGCTTCCCAGTACCACCAAGACCACCAACAATTTGCCCCTTACCGCCTTCTGTTCCAAGCACCCACCCCTTCTCCCCACATGTCAGAACAGAAATGTGTCTGCTACCAACCATGCCCTGCAGATGCAGGAATGAACAACCACCAGTAAGAATCCCTGATAGGTTTTTTTTAAAAGGGCAGAGGTGAAGAGAATGAGTAGTAGCTGGGGTCCTGAGCGCTCCAGGACTGTCACCCAGAGGGAGGGTCCCATTTACCTTGTCATTGCCAAACCCGACCCTTTGAGAAACAGCAACGTGCAGTGTCCTCCAGTTCATGTTATTTTGGAGCGTGTTATTTCTAATATATCACATCTGACCATCTCCTTCTCCTCAAAAAGATGTTTTTAATTCGTATACACGCTATGTATTTAGGTGTTTACAAATATACATCTATCCTGCACCTCCTCTAGGGACAGTGGCTGACTGCACCCTGACTCCCTACTGGACTTAACAACATGAACAGGGCTTCTCCTTTACCTTCGCCGTGTTTAACGCCACCACCACGTTGCCAAATGGAGTCCAGGAGAACTCACTGATGAAATACCCAAAGAAGTAACTCTTCTGAAGCCCTAACTTCAATCAGAATTATGGAGTTCCCATCGTGGCTCAGGGAAATAAATCTGACTAGTATCCATGAGGACGCAGGTTCCATCCCTGGCTTCATTTAGTGGGCTGGGGATCCGGTGTTGCTGTGAACTGTGGTGTCGTGTCGGTGGCTACAGCTCCAATTCGACCCCTAGCCTGGGAACCTCCATATGCCACGGGTACAGCCCTAAAAAGACACACACACACAAAAAAAGAATTCTATGCAGTTCCCACCAGGCATTTACTCAGTCATTCGCTCATCACAAGCAAGCTACTGATATAAGCAACAGAGATCATTTTAAGAAAAAAAGAGGAAATGACACTACCCACAAAGTTTATTTATAGTCTTTTTTTTTTCCTATTTAAAATCAGTTTGGTATCCACTTTCTCCAGTATTGTCTTCTCAGCAGATGTGAGTACCTGTGACCCAATGCTACGCTATGCAGGGTGAGGGGATAAAGGATAATTAACTCCAAAGACAAAATGTTTATGTAGGAAAGGAAAAGCTTTGACATTAAATTGGTCAAACAACTGACAAAACACAGTACAGGAGTTGCATTCCTTGAACGAGCACTGGTTCAGTCAACAAACACGTACTGCTGCCGTGGAAAATGCAGAGAAGGAATCAGAAGACATGCTTCAATGTCCAAAGGGGGGGGTGATAACCCACATGGTAAAACCCTCTTACATTCATTTGATTTGTACAACTCTGTGAGCTATACACTAGTGGTGCATTTATTTTAGAGACAACAGAGTCACAAAGTGAGGAGAACTGGTCGACTGAGCCGAAGAGAAACTGGAACTTCTAGGCCATTCGGCCAGTGATCTGCCACTACTCCACACTGGACACAAAGCATCACAAGAGCACATCCAAAGTCAAAAAGGAACCTGCAGTGCCAGAAGGGAAGGAAGAGTTTCCAAAATATAGAACCTGAACGTATGCTAAAGGGACATAGGAGCCGATCAGAAAGCTTCCAATGGTCAAAGCTGGAACAATCCAGACAAAACAGTGCTGGACTATATATAATCCAAAGAATAAAATATCCATGAGTCCATACTGAGATAAATAAACTACTGACTAAATAAAGGGGGGAGGGGAAGGGAGCCGCACATCTCTCAAGCACAAGAATTCCAAATAATTTATGAAATTCTCCATTCTCAAGGCAGGGTTGCCCACCCCCCTCCCCTGCTCCTTAAGTGTGCACTACTCAAAGTGGCTCCCTTCCCAAATTTGCAACGTGCAAAGGAAGAAGGGGGCGGCGGTGTATGAATTACAGTTTACAGTGGAGAAACTTGGCAATTGCAACCTCTGCCAGGTGAGCAAGGCCAACATAACAAGGATGAGTCATGTTCCCCTTGACATGTGGTAAAAAAATGACCCTTGACCTCTGTGGTCCTCCTCCCCAAAACCCACGACCCTGTCCAACCATCAGAGAAAAACATCAAACAAATCTCAGCCAAGGGGCATTCTACAAAATACCTGATGAGTACTGCTCAAAATCGTCAAGGTCATCAGATGACAAGAACTGTCAAACCAAAAGGAGCTTTTTTTTTTTAATACTTCAATAAAAATTTTATTTATTTTTAAATTTTTATTTATTTAAATTACTCAAATGAATTTATCACATCTGTAGTTGTATAATGATCATAACGATCTGATTTCACAAGATTTCCATCCCACAGCCCAAGCACATCCCCCCATCCCCCAAACTGTCTCCTCTGGAGACCATGAGTTTTTCAGTGTCTGTGAGTCAGCATCTGTTCTGCAAAGTAGTTCCGTCTGTCCTTTTTTCAGATTCCACATGTCAGTGAAAGCATTTGATGTTGGTGTCTCATTGTATGGCTGACTTCACTTAGCATGATAGTTTCTAGCTCCATCCATGATGGCCGAGAAACACATGAAAAGATGTTCAACATCACTCATTATTAGAGAAATGCACATCAAAACCACTCTGAGGTACCACCTTACACCAGCCAGAATGACCATCATCAAAAAGTCTACAAACAGTAAGTGCTGGAGAGGGTGTGGAGAAAAAGGCACACTAGTACACTGTTGGTGGGATTGTCAATTGGTGCAACCACTGGAAAGCAGTATGGAGATTCCTCAGAAAACTGAAAATAGAACTACCATTTGATCCAGCAATCCCACTCCTGGGCATCTATCCAGAGAAAACCACAATTCGCAAAGACACACGTACTCCAATGTTCATTGCAGCACTATTTACAATAGCCAAGACATGGAAACAACCTAAACGTCCATCGACAGAGGAGTGGATCCAGAAGATGTGGTACATATACACAATGGAATATTACTCAGCCATTAAAAAGAACAAAATACCATCATTTTTAGCAACATGGATGGACTAAGAAACCAAAAGGAGCTTTAGGGAGACAAGACTGAGTGTCATAGGGTGTCCTTGATGGGATCCAGGAGCAGAAAAAGGACATGAGGTAAGAACTAAGTAATGAAGTAGGGGCTTTAGTTACTAATTATGTATCAACTCTGGCTCATTGTGACAAATGTACCACACTAAAGTAAAGTGTCAATAATATGGAAACTGGGTGCAGGGTATATGGGAACTCTCTGTACTACCTCTTCAATTTTTCCATAAATCTGAAACTGTTTGACAGTAGGAACTTTATTTCACAAAGGTACAGAGGAGGGAATAAGAGAGTGGTGAGCAAGAAAGAAGGGATGGGGCCCTGCCAGCTCACCTCGGCAGCAGCTGCCCACCGTGTCCCCTTTTGGCCCTTCACTCTCCCATCCTCAAGGACTAAAGATATCACTCAAGGTCCTAAAGGCAGAACTCTGCTGGAGTCTAATCCTGCTTCAGCTAAGAGCTGGACCATACTTAGTAGTCCAGATTTTACTTGGTGGCCAGAGGTGTAACGGGCACTTCCTGTCCTTCGTCAAGGCAAAGGTTCCCCAGAGCCTTCTCCCCACCAATCCCCACTTGGAATTAAGGGTCTGCGTGGCCTGCTGAGGCCACCCCCCAGTGAGAGCACACGCATTCATAGCTCTTTGCTTTTTTGCACCACTTTTTATACATGAGAACAACTCTTAGCATTTATAGGCTTTTAAAGGATTAAGCACAATAACTGACACTACTTAGAAACAGTTCCCATGCCGCCGCCCCCCACCCCGGCCATGTACTTCTCTTTCTGACAGTTTCTTCATCCCCATGAATAGCTTAGCAGGGCAAAGGATCCCAGTAACCACTTCTTCATCCAGCACCTGTCAGAAAACAATCCGAGGTTCAAAGGCAAGAGGGGAGCACCTGCAAAACTGCAGGGAGGAGGAAGATGGCCCCAGCCAAAAATCAGGACCCTCCCCCCTCTGCTGCCTCACAAACACACCTGAATCCACAGTCAACCTGAAAATACAGGCTCCATGTGAAAGCATGGACACTCCTGACATCCTCATGAACTTGGCCTTTGATATTGTGCGCTGATTTCGCTATCGCTCTCTGCCTCCCAGCACTTTTTCCTCCTCTTTCAAGATCAAAAAGGAAGAACTCCTCAAGCATAAAGGACAGCCAAAATCTCAATTCAAGTCCAGTTAACTCATCTACAGGTGAAAGGGAGTGTGCTGGGTACAGAGAAACCACTGGAATCACGCACGCCGCTTGTGTCCACTCACTTGGCAAGGTGTTCAATGTGAACTTTTTTTACGTATCATTACTAAGACACACATCTTTTTCTCTGACAGGACCCAGTTAGATGAATGGTTTTTCCTAAAAACACTGAAGAACTGCACAAGGACTTCTGTAAAATAATATGCTTTTTGAAACTGATAAATTCCCCAAACTTCCAGAGCTGAAGTTCCCCTACTCTGCCCGACATGGATATCCACACATATAGTCACATCACAGGCACAGGCCTGTTGAGAGCTGAAATGAAATCTGCTTGCAAGCCCACACCTCCTCTGGTACAAGAAACCCCTTCACAATGTAAGTTTCAATGTTTTCCTATCGGCGACTTTCTTGAGAACCAAGTCACAAAACACTTGCAGCCCAGAATACTAAGGGTCAAACCTTTTGCTGGCTTTGTCTGCCCCATCATTCCTCCCTGGCTCTGGTTTGGGAAAGAAAAACCTCTCAAGCCATAGTTCTCCATGATGGGTGATCGGGCCCCTTCTCGCACATGTGGAAATGTCTGCAGACATTTTTGATTGGCGTAACTGGAAGGGGAAGGTGCTGCCCAGTGCTACCCACTGGCATCTGTGCAGAGGTCAGGGATGCTGCTCAACATTCTACATACAGCACCCCCCCTCCTCCCCCAACATGCAACAATTATCTAGCCCAAACTACTGCTTAAGATGCCTTGTTCTAAAGCTGTACAAGAAACTCCAAAACTGCTTTAGAAAACATCTATGGAGAAAAACCTAAGTAAGCTACACTGATTCCTCCTTAATCCTCTCTTCATAGCATCTTCTTTCTGCCCCCTAAAATGTAAGCTTTGCTCACAAGGTCCTGTCTTCTGTCTGTCCTCTTCCCTTGAAATTCTACATGACTTCTTTTCTGATCTACTCTCATTGATCACCATCTCCAACCTTATAGCCCATGATGTCTTTTTTTTTGGTCTTTTCTAGGGCCGTGCCTACAACATATGGAGGTTCCCAGGCTAGGGGTCAAATCAGAGCTGTAGCTGCCGGCCTTCTCCAGAGCCACAGCTGCAAGGGATCTGAGCCGCATCTGCAACCTACACCACAGCTCACGGCAACACCAGATCCTTAACCCATTGAGCAAGGCCAGGGATGGAACCCGCAACCTCATGGTTCCCAGTCGAATCATTAACCACTGTGCCACAATGGGAACTCCCCCATGATATCTAGTTTTATAACTGTTTACTTGCCATGATCGACCTCAAATTCAAGTTATCAAAAATTTTATCACCAGGGCCTCCAAGCCAACTCTGAGCAACTACCTACCATTTCAGAAAATGCCTCACCACTTTCCCCATGACAGAGGTTTAAAACCTCAGAGCCGGGAGTTCCCATCGTGGCGCAGTGGTTAATGAATCCGACTAGGAACCATAAGGTTGCAGGTTCAGTCCCTGCCCTTGTTCAGTGGGTTAAGGATCCGGCGTTGCCGTGAGCTGTGGTGTAGGTTGCAGACGCGGCTTGGATCCCGCGTTGCTGTGGCTGTGGTGTAGGCCGGTGGCTACAGCTCCGATTCAACCCCTAGCCTGGGAACCTCCATATGCCGTGAGAGTGGCCGAAGAAATAGCAAAAAGACAAAAAACAAAAAAACAAAAAAAAACAAAAAACCTCAGAGCCACCTACTCCATTCCTCCTCCCCACCTATCCAGGCACACAGTTTTGCTCAGCTCTGCACACTCACTACCTAGCACTTGGTCTGGCACAAAGAACTCATGCAAATCTCTATTAAATGAATAAACCCAGTATTAAAAACATGCAGGTCTTTTTTTTTTTTTTTTTTTTTTTTTTAATGGCTGCACCCTCAGCATATGGAAAGTCTTGGGCCAGGGACTGAATTCAAGCTGCAGGTATAGCAGTGCCGGATCCTTTAACCCACTGTGCCGGGCTGGAGATCGAACCTGCTCCTCGGCAGTGACTCACGCCGCTGCTGTCAGGTTCTTAACCCACTGCACTATAGCGGGAACTCCATGAAAGTTTTTTTTTTTAAACTCCTTCCTCCTTCCCAGCCTCCACATGATTTGCAAAGCCTTATGAATTCCACCACCAGATACAAAAGCACCAACCCAAATGCCTGTCTGAAAAGTCAAAACAATGCGATCCATCCCCATACTCCATCTTCCTCAAGCCTAATCCCCACTTTGTCACTATTTCCTGCTTCCCAACCTTCCGAAAAATCTTCACAGACTATTAGATTCTTCCAGTCTAAACCAGCACTAAGGATTCCATGTTTCCAACACCACACCTCAGGTTACCCATGCAGCCTTCTGTCTCCTACTCATTGTGAAGACCATGAAAAGAACACTGAACACGGTACTCTCACCCATGTCCAAAAACTCCAGCATTTATTAAAGAGATACAGTAGAGACCATCCTTGGCTCACGGAATTCTCCAGGTTCCCCTTGCACCACTACTTCAAACATTCCAACTCATGTCCTACTGGGTCACTTTCCACTACTCTGCCACATGCACACCTTTTCTTTGGCATAGTCATCTGGCTTCTGATTTGACTTCTGTCAGTATTCAGCCTCCACCACAGTCACAACGCAGCCATAGGCCAGGGAAGCCTTCCCCCCAAACCCCCTCAGGTCTGGAATCTGCACACCAGTGTCCAGGGGCCACTTCCAGAATTCCTCATAAAGCCAAGCAAGCCGTCTGCTACTCCGGGCACCACCCCCAGCTTTCCTACCTCTGCGAGCACCACTTCCTTCTCTCTCCAGATCCATCTATACCCCTCCACCGTGCACTTGTTCCTTCTACGCCCAGCTCAGTGTAACATTCTCCCTGAAGCCTTTCCTAGTTTTCCCACCCAACCCAAACAGAATTGTTTGCTCTTCTAAATCATCTGGTCATTGTCACCTTTTTAAAAAAAACTGGGACAGAATCTAACATAAAACATTTTATTAATTTCAGATGTAAAATCACTACAAAATAGTGATTTGATATTTGTATACATAGTTGACCCTTGAACCACTTCTGGGGGCAGGGGTGCCCACCCTCTGCACAGTCAAAAACCATATAGAATTTATCATCGGCCCTCCATATTCACAGATCCACATCACAGATTCAACCAACCAGGGACTGTGTAATTTCTAGTATTAGCTATTAGTTCTAGTTATTGAAAAAAAAATAAGTGGACTCATGCCATTCAAAGCCCCATTGCTCAAGGGTCAACTGTATTTCAAAATAATCACCACAGTAAGTCTAGTTATCCATCACCATGAAGTTACAAAATTTCTTTTTCTTTCTTTTTTTTGCTTTTTAGGGCTGCGCCCAAGGCATGTGGAAGTTCCCAGGCTAGAGGTCGAACCAGAGCTACAGCTGCTGGCATACGCCAGAGCCATAGCAACACCGGATCCTTAACCCACAAGCAAAGCCAGGGATCAAACCCAAGTATTAGTTGGGTTCATTTCCACTGAGCCACAATGGGAAACTCTCCAGATTTTTTTCTTGTGATGAGAACTTCCAAGATCTATTCACTTAGCAACTTTCAAATATACAATACAGTATTAATTAAAGTCACCATGCTGTAAATTATATTCCATGGCTTTTTATTACTAGAAGTTTGTACTTTTTGGCCCTCTTTCCTCATCTTGCCCCTATCTCTCTAAACCACCAATCTGTTCTCTGTACCTAATGAGCTCAGATTTATTTTGTTTCGTTTTTGAAATTCCACCAGTAACTGAGAGCACACAGTATTTGTCTTTCTGACATTTCTCTCAGTATAATGCCTTTAAGGTCCATCCAAATTTTTCCAAATGTCACTATTTGCTTTTTATGGCTGAATGATATTCCACTGTATATACCCCCACATCTTCTTTATCCATTAATCCATTGATGGGTGCTTAAGGAGCTTTCATATCTTGGTTGTTGTAAATACTACAATGAACATATAGGTATGCATGTTATCTTTCTGAATTCAAGTTGCCTTCTTCAGATACCCAGATTCGAGATTGCTGGATCACATGGCAGTTCCATTTTTAACCTTTTGAAGAACCTCTTTACTGTTTTCCACAGTAGTTGCACAAGTTTACAATTGTGCATGAGGGTTCCCTTTTCTCCACAGCCTTGCCAACACTTGTTATTTGTTGTCTTTTGGATAATAACCATTCTGACTGGTAAGAGGTGATATCTCATTGTGGTTTTGACTTGCATTTCCCTGATGATTAGTGATGTCGAGCATCTTTTCATATACCTATTGGCCATCTGTGGGTCTTCTATGGAAAAATATCTATTCAGGTCCTCTGCCCATTTTTAAACCAGATTGTTTTAGCTTTTTGCTATTTCGTTATAAGAGTTCTTCATGTGTTTTGCCTATTAACTTCTTGCCAAATACATGATTTGCAAATATTTTCTCCCATAGGTTGCCCTTTCATTTTGTTGATGGTTCATTCTCTTAGAGTAAGTGCCATATTGAGCCTTGTATTACATCACTCAGTTTCTTCTTCTTCTTTTTTTTTTTTTTTTGGCCGTGGTATACAGCAGCTTGATGTGAGATCTCAGTTCCCAGACCAGATATTAAACCCGAGCCACAACAGTGGCTAGACCACTAGACCACCAGGGAATTCCCAAGTTTCTCTCTTTTTGTCTCCACCAACTCCACCACCTACTACCTGCGTAACCTCAGATAAATTCCCTACCCTCTTTCTTCATCTAGAAACTGGAAATAATGATGCATATCTCACAGACATGTAGAGAAGATTAAAACTGATAAAATGTGCATGTGGTTCAAAACAGTGTCTGTGTACACAGAGACACTATTCATGTTCTACCCCTCTCAAGGCTTAGAAAAGTCTGACACTGTTAACTGCTCAAAAAATATCACTTGAGAGAGTTCCCGTCATGGCTCAGTGGAAATGAACCTGACTATTTTCCATGAGGATGCAGGTTCAATCCCTGGCCTTGCTAAGTGGGTCGGGGATCCGGCATTGCTATGAGCTATAGTGTAGGTTGGAGACGCAGCTTGGATCCCACATTGCTATGGCTGTGGCATAGGCTCGCAGCTGTAGTTCTGATTTGACCCTTATCCTGGGAACTTCCTTATGCTGTGGGTGTGGCCCTAAAGAAAAAAAAAGTATTACCTGAATGTGAATTTAGTCATCCAAAATTCTAATTAGGAAGGCCAAGAAGGAAAGAAATTTATTTCCTGAGGACCTACCATGTGTACCATGCAACATATAAAGCACTTTACTTCCTATGTAACTTACATATCTCCCATCTCTTTGAACAGCTATTATTTCACTTTTACTGATAAGGATCAGATAAATTAAGTGTCTTGCCTCAAGTCATATAACTAGTCTCGACTATAAACGCCAAGTTCTTTCCACTCAGCCCACTGCCTCTATAATGTGGAATTTTCCCTATTCACAGGCCAGACATTTATGTAGCCCTGGGAGACAACAGTGATTAAATACCAGGCTTCCTCTCCCCCCTACCCTCCCTGGCAAGTTCTCAGGCCAGAGGACAAATAGGCTGAGGCTTTTTACCAATGCCAGCTCTCAGGGAAAAACTACAAGGGAATGAGAAGTTAGATAGGCTATATTATGGCTACTTTTCGGCAAAGTAAAAGTAGTTGGGTTCATTTCCACTGAGCCACAATGGGAAACTCTCCAGATTTTTTTCTTGTGATGAGAACTTCCAAGATCTATTCACTTAGCAACTTTCAAATATACAATACAGTATTAATTAAAGTCACCATGCTGTAAATTATACTCCATGGCTTTTTATTACTAGAAGTAATTAACAAATTACCTTGACAAATGGAAGGACTAAGAGAAGGAAGCGAGGGAGAAAAGGAGAGGGAAGAGAGAGTTAAGTTACCTGAGATTCACAGCCTGGAAGTGCTCTCTCACCCATCCCAGCATGGACGGCTCAGTTTATTTGTTGTCTTACTTACAGTACACTGGAAAATTAAACTTCTCCCTTTGGACATTCACTCTGCAAAGTTCACGTAAAATTCCTGCAGGTAATTCTGACATCCAAAAACCCAACCTAATCTAAATGGCTTGAAAGTAAAACAAAAGGCTGAATTATTCACACAATTTCCCCAAATCTCCCCTTCCATTCTCCCCATCTGGTTTCCAGGCAACTTACCCAGGTGAGTCATCTGTTCTTATGATTTCTTTTTTAAATTCTCCAAACCACCAGTTACCAAGTTCTTCCATTAGTAATTTATGAATTAAAAGTATGTTTTTTTTCAACTTTCCTTCCTGAATATCCCAGGTGAAGCAGGATTAGGTCCAATCTAACATCCGTAAGTAAAGTAATGTTAAATCCAAAACATACATTACCTTAGTATATTGTCTTCCATCAGCCAATTTTAGAACAGTGCTAATTGCAAACTTAAGAGATGACGACGTCCTCTGGATGAGCCACAGAAAGAATAATATATTTAGTCTGGAAATTTGTAGAATACTAAACATGCCAAGTACACTGCACCTCCGTGGTCTTATGATTCCTTAAGGCAAACAGGAATTCAGAGAGCTTCGGAAATAAGGATGGGGTGGTATACAGAGGAGGCCACAATTTTTTTTAAAGGATTGTTTTTTTTTTGTTTTTTTTTGGGGTTTTTTGTTTTTGCTTTTTAGGTCCACACCTGTGGCATATGGAAGTTCCCAGGCTAGGAGTCGAATCAGAGCTGTAGCTGCTGGCCTACACCACAGCTCAGGCAATGTCAGACCCTTAACCCACTGAGCAAGGCCAGGGAGTGAACCTGCAAAAAGGATGCAATTTAGGTATTTCTCTTTGAGAATAAGCAAATGGCAAATGGAAATGTTCTTTTGTCTTAAACTTATCCTTATGTGACATCTACAATAAAAGTCATTTCCCAGTTATTCTAAATCTCATTTTAACAATATTTGGAAGAGGGCTTGGAAAATATCAAGGAAACAAGAGTTAAAGCTCATCTTAAATAAAAACATACTTGTTAATTGGGAGAATTAAAGAAAATGAGACAATGTCTGAATGCTGAAATGCTTGCAGAAGTACCAAAATTTGCTCATAGCAGGACCTATCTATGCCAAGACCTATGGACACTTGGTTACCCTTGTTTCTTCAGAAGTGAATGGGACACATAGACATGAATTTTCAGAGCCACAGACAGTCAGGCAGGGGACTTGGACTTCATTCTTAACTGGCAAGTGTTGAAACAATGAAATGGTCAATGACAATAGTGCCTACTATATAAGATCAAGAAATTATGAATCAGTTCTCTAAATTTAGTAGCTAGACTCATTCTTGTTTGACTTTTCAAGCCTGTCCAGCCTAAATAGCAAGTATACAGTATATGACTTCAAAAGCAGAGAAGAGAAAAGTAATTCCCTTCCATGAAAACCAGAACTGTATCCAGCCAAGTTCCTCTTGTTTTCCAATGTGGAAATACTTAGTGATGGTGATTCGAATGCTTAGTCTAGATCTAAGACTAAAAGGAAAGAGGGCGGGAGAGAGGCAGGCGCAGGAGTTCACTTTTGCAGAAATGCCCTGATTGAACAACAAGGCTTACATTTACAGAACCACATTAAAGACTTCAGAATCCCATTTACTTTCTCTAGTAACAGACTTAAGCAATGACTTTCTGACTCTGAAAGCAGCTCATAAGAATCAAAAACAAATGAAAAAAAAAAATGGAAGATTCCACATGACTGTTGTTTTCATGTTAAGAAAAAAAAAATTTTCTTTTACTTCTCAAATTTATTTTCCTATTCATCTCACAGTTGGGTCTTTGGTTGAAACATATTTACAAGAAGAGGACAAAGCCTGGGCCAATTACCCAAAGAACAAGCTGTCTTCCGTTAGAGGCCTATAAAAATAAAATTGGCTCACAAATAGGAATTCAAGGAGATTTCCACACTGCCCTCTCACTTCATGTGAGCCTATTGATTTTTAACTCATCCCTCCTTTTCTCCAAATTCGCAGAGAATGGGGGATGTTGAACAAAAATTCTACGTCTGTCACTGCAGTCTAGCGTGATACAAACACAGGTTTCAAATTTCAAGGTGAAAGATGACATGGAATTTTACTTTTAAGAGATCCGTCCAGATGGCAGTTGTGGACCACTGTGGAGACACGAAACTACCACTAGTTTCTCAAGTGAGGTTAGCAGCCCATCTGGGACACAGTCAAGCAATGAATCTCACTCAAACTCAAGGCACCTTGGAATGGAATTCTTCCTCTCTGAATTAGGGCATTTCATTCAACCTCCCACCTAGAACTCATTGGCAAGTTGACGTTTCCATCATCTGTATCGCAAGCACTACTCATCTCTTTAAGTCCTTCATGGGGTTTGTCATTTCATGTCACCCAGCACCATGGCAACTCAGTCTGAACATACAGACATGCCTAAGTCTGAAAGGACACTCAAACTGCTGGTACCAAGGGATCAAGAGAAGTTCTGCAGCAGGGTTTTTTCTTCTGTGAACCAAAGAATCAGCAAAGGAATTTGAACCAATGTGTAAAAATTACAGCTTTGTGGGAAAATAAGACAAACCCATCACTGACACTCTAGTAATATTTTCGTCCAGCAGTAATAGCTTGGTGCTATCAGAAAATAAAAGCATTCTATCTATTCTTTGTTATCAACTGAACTGAGAGCAGATAAGTTTTTAAGTCTCAAGAATAAGAAAGCCATTCCCGAAATTCTACTTTTCCAATTTTCAGTACAACAGATTTTTGCTTATCCTCAAATTGTATTTTCAGTCATTTCACCACACTTACACTGACGAAATAAAAGGTAATTACCGAACTCTACAGGACATCCTGTGATCAGTTATTTTCTTACATTTAAGTACAGTATTTTCCAAAGGTAAAAAAAACAGCAGATAAAATTTTGTAATATAAACTATTAGCTGCACGTTTCTTTCATAGTACAAGAGATAAATTGTCATTCTTCATTTAAAATATTTATCTCTGGAAGTTCTCTTGTGGCATAGCAGGTTAAGGATCTGGTATTGTCAATGCAGTAGCTTAGGTCTCAGGTTCGATCCCCAGCCCAGGAAATTCTGTATGCCATAGGTACAACAAAAAAAGAAAAAAAAAAAAAAAAGAAAGAAAGAAAAAGAAAAAGAAAAAATTGTATCTATGTAAAACAAACTTTTTTTTTAGAGAACAACTATTTCCACATGTATCTACGATGCCTACAGGGGTTCCAATGGACTATCCTATAAATGCCTGTTCAAATGGGAAACAGACAAGCCAAGAAGAACTAAGTGGAACTTTCGTCACAAGTTGGTGGTGTACTTCAAGCACATAAATGCAAAGTGTGGACATTACCATGGGCAAGGCTGAGGTCAAAACCACCCCAAGCATAGCTGGGAACCCAGTACAAACTGAGTGTTCAAAAACAATCCACAACTGGTTTGCTACTTGGAAAGAAGTAAATAAAGTTCAACCTCCGAATCCCACTGCACACCAAAATAAATTCCAGATGAAAAAAAAAAATTAATTCTTTAAAACATAAGTTTATAAAGCTAAAACAAATCATGCGTATTTTGGATTCAATCTTTAGCAGTGACATTCTTACATTCAAAATAGCAACAAAAATGATCAGAAACTTAAATTTTTTTGATTATGTAAAAAAGTTAAACTTCTGTAGGTCTAAAATGCTGCTCTAAAAAAAGAAATGAGAAAAATGGTAAAGAATTAAATGAGTTCTCTATTACAGGGGTTGGCAAACGAGCCTTCGGACCAAATCCAGCCCATGGCCTGTTTTTTACACAGCTCAAGAGCTAAGAATGGTTTTCACATTTTTACATGGTGGGAAAAAAAACAAGAAGGAGATTATTTCAGGACATGTAAAAACTACATGAAATTCACATTTCAGTGTCCATACTGGAACAGAGCTACACCACTCGTTTGCCTATTGTCTGAGGCTGCTTTTGCCCTAAAACATCAGGGCTGGGTAGTTGGGACTGAATCTGCAGGGTCCAAAAAACCTCAAGTATTTACTATCTGGCTCTTGGCAGAAAAAAACTGGCCCCTAATCTGTTATATAAAGGGCTTATGCATAAGAAAAACAATGATAGGAGTTCCCATTGTGGCTCAGAGGTTAACGAATCCAACTAGGAACCATGAGATTGCAGGTTTGATCCCTGGCCTTGCTCAGTGGGTTAAGGATCTGGTGTTGAGGTGAGCTGTGGTGTAGGCTGCAGACGCGGCTCGGATCCCGCGTTGCTGTGGCTCTGGCATAGGCCAGTGGCTACAGCTCCGATTCGACCCTTAGCCTGGGAACCCTCCATATGCCGTGGGAGCAGGCCAAGAAATTGCAAAAAAAAAAAAAAAAAAAAAAAGAAAAGAAAAGAAAAACAATGAGACCCGATAAAAGTAGGCAAAGGAGTTTTTTGGGTTTTTTTTTTAAGTTAATTTAACTGGTTAATAAAGCAGAAAATAATCACTTTCAAATTAGTGAAGATTTTTGGAAACGACATGCAATGCTGGTATGGTTACAGTGAAACAAGAGCTAACATACTGCTGGTGGCACTCTAAAAGTTACAGCCTTTTAGAAATCCATGTGACAAAAAGAAGTCTCAAAAAATTGTCCCTAACTCACTTGTCATATATCAAAGGACACAACCTGGAATTTGGGCAAGTTTGCATAAAAAGATAATTATAGTATCATTAACACAATGAAAAACCAGTACTCATACAACCTCGTAAATTCCCCTCAATTTTAAGAGTCTTCTCAAATTTTATTATATCTGAAGTCAAGATATATCTTATAATGACATACATTTAACACACTATTTATTTCCTGATCTTTAAATGGTGATCTGCCTTTTAATCAATGGTGTCCTGCGTATGCCTGATTACTGCAAAGAGGTAATAGCTCAGAGTTCCACCAAGAGACTTGAAGGACTGACTTGAAGAGATGTGGGGGAGGATGAAGGGAATCACCAAGGGATGTCCAGGCAGAAAGTGACCTGACGACCAAGGGGAGGAAAGCGTGTTACTGCACTAAAGAGTGCCCACCTGGCAAAGTGGTTCCTTGGTGGGACACAGCCCAAACCACAGCAGAGAAGCAGCGAGGGTGCAGGGTCTTGACCCTGGTAGCTCCCTCCTCCCTCCCCAAGCACTCCCACTGGCTGATCCAATCAAAATCCCAGAGGATATAGTCAGCACCACTGCCCACCCAAGAGGCGGCCACAGAATAGATCTGGGGAAAGAAAAAAAGGAATAACCTTCTCAGTTATTCTATCAATATTTCATCTGTGTTTGTTGTGAACCACCAATCTATCTGAATCTCCCAGAAGGTCACTACCAGTCTCCAGAGTGTTTATTTGACATCCTCTAAGTCACATTCACCTTGAGTGCTCAAGGTGAAGTGGCCCAAAAGGCCCAAACAGGTGAGTCTAACTTAGACACTAACTTCCACCGATTCACCAAGACATAGTGCTGTAAATCAGGCTGGAAGTTTAGGGAATCTGTGCTTTAGCTAGAGCTGTAAGAACAGATGGTAACTGAAGAAATAAAACACAAGAGTGCTGTCCCCCCTTTATTTATCCCTGCCTCGGCTTAGCAAAGAAAGGGAAATAACAACCCTTTCACAAACCGGGGTGTAAACGTTGCCAATATATGCCTTTGTCTCCTACAAGTCACAAATTTTCATGCCTTAGTTGAACAATTAATTACCTTAATCATTGTAATCGGGCATCACAAATGAGGAAATAAATTAGTTCTAATTACTAAGAGGTATGAAAGAATTTCAACTGAAGAGTCCTTTTTTTTTTTTTTTAAATGGCCGCACCCGCAATATATGGAAGTACCCAGGCCAGGGATTCAACCCCTGCCTCCACAGCGACCTAAGCCACTGCAGTTGGATTCTTAACCCACTGTGCCACAGTGGGAACTCCTAAAGTCTTAAGGTTAACTATCTCCCTCGAACCATGTATGTCTTTTGTGACAAAACAAAAAACAAACAAAAAAAACATGTTCCAGGAATTCCCATCATGGCACAGCAGAAATGAATCCTACTAGGATCCATGAGGTTGCGAGTTCGATCCCAGGCCTTGCTCAGTGGATTAAGGATCTGGCATTGCTGTGAGCTGTGGTGTAGGCTGGCAGCTACAGCTCCGATTTGACCCCTAGCCTGGGATCCATATGCCATGGATGCGGCCCTATAAAGACAAAAAGACAAAGCAAAACAAAACAAAACATGTTCCATTTATATCACCCTCCCAGTTCAGTATGAATTGGGAAACAGCACTTAGGCTCTAACCAAAGCTGCTGTGATCATTCACACTTATACTTAACTTGGTTTTTTAGTGCTTATTTAATTGCTGCTGGCAATTATTGTTTTTAGTGATAACTGAAGTGATTATTTTCATTTAAAAATAGTCATGATGAAGAAAGACAAACATCATATGATATCACTTATATGTGGAATCTTTTAAAAAAACAGATACAAATCATCTTGTTTACAAAAGAGACTCACAGACTTCAAAAACAAACTATGGTTACCAAAGGGGAAAGGGGAAGAGGGTTGGGGGCTTGGGACTGGCATATGCACACTGTTGTATGTGGAATGGATGGTCAACAGGGACCTGCTGTACAGACAGGGAAGTCTACCTACTATTCTGTGATAACCTATAGAGGAGAAGAAATCCGAAAAAGAATGGATGTGTGTATAACTGAATCACTTTGTTGTACAGCAGAAATTATCACAACATTGTAAATCAAATAAACTTCAATAAAACATTTAAAAAATGAAAAAAATAGGGGTTCCCATTGTGGCTCAGCAGAAACAAATTCAACTAGTATCCATGAAGATGAGGATTTGATCCCTGGCCCTGCTCAGTGGGTCAGGGATCCGGCATTGCCATGAGCTGTGGTGTAGGTTGCAGGCGTGGCGTGGATCCCGTGTTTCTGTGGCTGTGGTATAGGCCAGCAGCTGTAGCTCTGATTAGACCACCTAGCCTGGGAATTTTCATGTGCAGGTGCAGCCCTAAAAAAAAAAAAAGTCATGAGCTATATAAATACAAAGCAGACAGTCACAGACATCCACAAAGTGACAAGTGCAACTGTCAATATCTGGTTGACTGGTTCTAATTGCACTATAGTTCACGCATCTTCTGTAAAAGTAACATGAACTTCCTTTATTTTGAACATTTGGGCACAAACTATCTCTGAAGAAGACCCTTCAATGCCATTAGAAAATCAGCAATTAAAAAAAAAAGAACCTGTGGGAGTTCCCCTTGTGTCTCAGTGGGTTAAAAACCCGATTAGTAACCATGGGGTTGTTGTGGGTTCAAACCCTGGCCTTGCTCAATGGGTTAAGGATCCAGTGTTGCCATGAGCTGTGGTGTAGGTTGCAGACTTGGCTCGGATCTGGCATGTCTGTGGCTGGCAGCTGTAATTCTGATTAGACCCCAAGCCTGGGAAGTTCCATATGCCCCACATGCAGCCCTAAAAAAGTGAAAGGAAAAAAAAAAACCCTATGGTGACCTTAGGCACTTGAATTATTCAGCTATTATTATCAATAGCCTTTTAAATTCATGCAGAGTGAAGGTGAAGATAACATTCCTTTATCTTGAGACATTTAAACTGATCCCTAGTCCACCAGCATTTTTCTCCTCTGTGGAGCACTAACCTCAATTAAGGAAAGATAATAAAGCAGAGGTGTCCTAATCCTTAACCTACTAGCCAAATCAGCAGAAGCTTTTCAATAAACAAAGGAAAAAATTTTAAGAAAATGTGCAAAGTCCAGAGAAAACCACGCCTCAAAAAGACTTATGTACTCCAATGTTCATTGCAGCACAATTTTCAATAGCCAAGACATGGAAACAACCTAAATGTCCATCAACAGAGGAGTGGATCAAGAAGATGTGGTGCACATCTTTTTCAAGAGTAAAAGTCCAAGAAGGAGAGCTGTGGTCTCAGGGGACCCAGTGAGGCCAAGAGAATGGTGGAGAGGGGAGGTGTGGTAGGCTGCTTCTAAAACGGTGCCCAGGGGTCCCCATCTCCTGCCTTCACATTCTGGTGTAATCTCCTCCCCTTGACTGTGGGCTGGATCTAGTGCTCACTTTTAATGAGTAGACTAGGGCAAGAGTGATGAGATGTCACTTCTGAGATTAGGTTACTGTGACCTCTACCTGCCAGGTGCTTTCTCTGGCCCCTCCCTTGCTGGCTCTGATGAAACCAGTTCTCAGGTTGTGAGCTGCTCTCTGAGAGGGCCACAAGGCAAGGAACTGAGGGGCGTCCCCAGGCAACAGCTCATCAGAAACAGAGGCCCTCAGTCCTAAAGATCCTGAGGAACTGAATCCTGCCAATGACACAGATCCATCCCCAGCTGAGCCTTAAGATGACACTGCAGCTCAGGCTGACACTCTCAGCCAGAGGATTCATCAAAGCTGCACCTGGATTCCTAACCCACAGAAATTGATACAATAAAAGCATGCTGTTTTAAGCCTCTTTAAAAAAAAAAAAAAAAAAAAAGATGTGGTACATATACACAATGGAATACTACTCAGCAAAGTAGTATTAAAAACAAAGAAATGATGGCATTCGCAGCAACATGGATGGACCTCAAAATTATCATGCTAAGTGAAGTCAGTCAGACAATGAGACACCAACATCAAATCCTATCACTGACATGTGGAATCTGAAAAAAGGACACAGTATGAACTTCTTTGCAGAACAGATACTGACTCACAGACTTAGAAAAACTTATGCTTCCCAAAGAAGAAAGGTTGGGGGGTGGGTGGATGTGCTGGGGCTGCAGGATGGAAATCCTATAAAATTGGATTGTGATGATCATTGTACAACTATAAATGTAATAAATTCATTGAGTAAGAAAAAGAAAATGTGCAAAGTCACAGACATCCCAGGCAGATACGAGGAAGGACTTCTTGATGGGAAACATCAGGAATGACTTTGAAGGGAAGGTCGAGAATGTCTTTGTTTAAAAACACAGAGATCATGACCTTGAGTGTCCTCAATAAGGTGTGATGGTGAAGGTTCTAGAATCCTAACATTGCTCTTGGCTCTATAGATAGTAATGTTTACAAAGCTTATCATGGAAATCATGGATCTCTAGATTTACCAGAATGAGACCAAAAGTACCTACCTAGCTCAACAGGTGGACCTGAAGAATAAACATAAATGAAAGCACTTTCTTTGGGGGGGGAGCCACACCCACGGCATATGGAAGTTCCCAGGCTAGGGGTCGAATTGGAGCTGTGGCTGCTGGCCTACATCACAGCCACAGCAACTCGGGATCTGAGCCACATCTGCCACCGACACCACAGCTCACAGCAATGCCGGATCCTTAACCCACTGAGTGAGGCCAGGGATCGAACCTGCACCCTGATAGGTACTAGTCAGACTTGTTTCCACTGAGCCACAACAGAAACTCCCAATGAAAACACTTTTTAAAAATTACTTTAAAATTAAGTAGTCTCTTGGCCATCACAACAATTTGTTTAGCAGTAAATTATTTTAATTGCATTGGGCAACTGCTGAAATCACTCCATGGCCCATCTAGAACACGGAGCTCAAATTTGGTAGGAGACAGGGCTTTCCACACCTATCAAAAGAGCAGGAGAGCCCAGGAGAACATGGGCTGAGGAGCAGCTGGGAGTTCCCATCGTGGCACAGTGGAAATGAATCCAACTAGGAACCATGAGGTTGTGAGTTCAATCCCTGGCCTCACTCAGTGGGTTAAGGATCTGGCGTTGCCATGAGCTGTGGTTGCAGATGTAGCTCGGATCTTGGGTTGCGTTGCTGTGGCTCTGGCGTAGGCCAGTGGCTACAGCTCCGATTAGACGCCTAGACTGGGAACCTCCATATGCTATGGGAGCAGCCCTAAAATGGACAAAAGAAAAAGAAAAGCAGCTGAGTTTCCAATTGGCCAAATCCAAGCAATCTGTTTGTAAAGGGCAGAGTCCCCAAGTGCAGAAAAGGACTGCTTTCAGAGGACTGTTTTCACTCATTCCATGGGGAAGTGGAGTGGCCGGCAAGGAGTGTTCCAATGCACTCAACATGACATTCTGTGCACTATGTCCAAGAGAAACACATTTCCCATGGCGCGTTACGCCCTGTTAATCACACCTCCACTTGACAGGTTCCATTAAAAAATATTTCTAAACAACTATGCAAACTCAAACATTAACCTGAACTGAACGTCAGCTATCAAGTGCAGTATCAACAGGGCAGGCACATTTCCCCTGGAAAGCCACAATCTTTCTCCATCAAACTTATTTTATAACTGTGTTTTATACTTCATGTATGTGTAAGAATAAGGAAAAGAAGAATTTTCTAGTTTGTGACGGAATGACAATTCTTAGTGAAGACATATTAGGCTTAAATTAATCACATCTCTCCCAACAAATGGGCAGGCAATTAAATTTAACAAACATTTATCAAAGGGCTGGTGCTCATCGTGAAGAAAGGCATCCATGTAGTAACTCATCCAATAGGGTGATAACACAAAATCATTGTTTTTCAACATGGTCTCCTCAGCTACCACTTTACTGGGAGCCTGGCAATGGCACAGACATTCCAGATAACGGCTTGGACTTTAGTATTTAACCCAGACTTTGAAAGGCATTTACATGGTATGTTCACCCACAAAACAATAAAGAGCCTACTCCTACTTCCTAGGAAGGGCTCAACCATAAGAGACACACTTTTTCATGAATGTCTAGGAACAGTTCTTCCCCTGTGACCTTTTTCCTTGAACTCACCAGCTCTCAAGTTTTTTTAGACAAATGGTGAAGAGAGAAGACAATTCGGGAAGCCAGAAGGGCCAACACTGGCCAGGAGACTCCCCAGCCTCCTGAAGCAACAAAGTGAATCTCTACTTACTGTTGAGAGGAATTAAATACACTCTGAAAGCAGAAGCCACTTCATTCTGTATCACTACTTACTGTATTTAATTAGATCATGGTGAATATTTGCTATAGAAATAGGGTATGGGAGGATGTCTAAAGTCAATTGATTTATGGTAATTTGCTTCCAAGTTTAACCAGGACAATGGAAAACACCCCTAAGAAGTCCCCAGGCCTCAAAGAAATACTATTATATTAGACAACAAACTGGGGAAAGAGTAGGAGCACCAAAGTCCTACAGGGAAGAACAGGCATCTTTAAGGTAAAGAATATGAAGATCAAAGTAAGAATTAAAGGGAGACTGATAATTAAAAAGTGATGAGCTGAAGCCTGAAGTTTGGTAACTGAGGTAACAGATGGATGGCCAAACTACTTCCACATGCACAGACCCCACCAACTTAAGGGGTTTTTTGGTTTTTTTTTTTTTTTTTTTCGTCTTTTTGCCATTTCTTGGGCTGTTCCCATGGCATATGGAGGTTCCCAGGCTAGGGGTCAAATCGGAGCTGTAGCCACCAGCCTACACCACAGCCACAGCAATGCGGGATCCGAGCCCCGTCTGCAACCTATACCACAGCTCACGGTAACACCAGATCCTTAACCCACTGAGCACAGCCAGGGATCAAACCCACAACCTCAAGGTTCCTAGTTGGATTCATTAACCACTGAGCCACGATGGGAACTCCAAGAGGTATTTAAATATCACACAGCTCATCCACTCCTAAGAGGTAACATTCTCAGGGAGAAGTGAAGAGAGCCAATAGCGGAGATCTTAGAATAAGGAGGCTTCACGCAGGTGAGCTCAGGTAGGTTCTAAGCAGATCACGTTCAGGGTCCTCCGAAGAGCCTTATATCCAGTGCAGCCCACGCCCCGCTCCCACCTACAGATCAAGGAGGAAAGCACATGGCAGGATCAGAGCACACAGCCAGGGGACTCCAGGCATTACTTCTCTTTTACAGAGGCCACTGGTGAATAAATTCCAAAGCAATCACCCTCGATGGTGTTAGTGATAAACCTCAGCAAGCTCAGCTCATTTCCCTGTTTCCCTAAATGGTCCTGCCTTCTACTGTCACTAACTATGGAATCTTTCCTGATACTCGTATTTCTAATTTCTTCGAACACTTGAGCACCTTCCCTTCCAAAAGAAATAAGGACTGTATGAGACCTCCACCTCTGAGATGCTGACAGACAGATACTTGCAGTGCTGAGAGAATGCCACTTGGGCTTAGTGAGAAGACAGCATATCCAGGAAGGGGGCAAGAAAGGTGAGACCCTACTGACAGCCTTTCCTTACAATTTTGCAGCCATCCTGCTGATGCATGGTGTTAAGCTGGTCATTTGAAGCAAACCCACAGCATAAGTGCTTAGTTTAGGCCTTTAAAGCAATCATTTTAATAACTCTTCTAAGTCACTTAAATAAAAAACATCATGAACAAACCATAAAGCACACACCTACGACTCCAATTAATAGTAAAAATCACAGAATACTGACGAACTGCTACAGTAAACCTTTGCAGAGGTCAAATCAACTGAATGCAACTCTGCCCCTCAGAAAGATCCATTTTGCCTTAACCAAGCTTTTCCCAGCCACGGTGCCCCCACCATGGGGCTCGGTCAGTCGGAAAGGGGGTCCTCCTTAATTCAAACTCACCAGGACAGTGAACCTTCTATGACCATCTGGTCTGACAACATCTTACACATTCACAGAGTATGGTTCTAATCACAGCACAGTTTAAACAGCTACCCTAGATCCCAGCAAGGTGCTCCTAAATGGAAGAATTCTATATTGCGCCTTTTAATTTGTTTTTATTGGAAGCATATTTGTGAGAACACTATGAAGTAAAAGGCCTCAGCCTGAGCTTCAAAGCTGCAAGCCCTTCACAAACCCACCAGGCTCATGTTCCCACTCCCAGCCTCCCTCCCTCCCTCCCACCTTCTCTGGATGGGATTCCATTTCATCTTTCCTCTCGAAGAGACCATGTACCTGCCAACCAACAGCAAGGGCAAATGACTTCATTCCCGATTTTGATGCTGCTTCTTCTGCTTCTAGCACCAAAAACAGATGCTTCATTGTTCAGGGTCATTGTTAACTCTTCCAGCAAACAGGCATTAGCTGAACACAGGAGCAACCCCAGGCTCTGTGGGGAGGGATATCTCCCCTGGAGCTCCTGGATTAAAATTCTCAACACTAGGAGTTTCTGCTGTGGCTCAGCGGTAACAAATCTGACCAGTATCCATGAGGACGCCAGTTCGATCCCTGGCCTTGTTCGGTGGGTTAAGGATCCAGCGCTGCTATGAGCTGTGATGTAGGTCGCAGGCATGGCTCCAATCCAGTGTACTATGGCTGTAATGTAGGCTGGCAGCTGCAGCTCCAATTCAACCCTTAGCCTGGGAACTTCTATATGCCATGGGTATGGCCCTAAAACTCAAAAAAAAAAAAAAAAAAAAAACACCTCATCGCTAGAGTCACCAAGGAGTTAGAACATGGCCTTTGGAGTTTCCGGCTAAAAAAAAAAAAAAAATTCCTCCTCTAACACACTTGTAACAGCCCTATTAAAAGGGATTCATCTACTAGGTCAGCTGATGATTATTCTAGGACTAGGAGATAACGGAGTGTCACTGAAGAAATAAAACAAATCTGGGGTGTAGCTTTTTCTTTTCTTTCTTGGTGGACAAAGCAGAAAATTTAAGAGAGGATTTTAGAACAAGGTGCAGGCTCTGGACCAGGGAAGGCCAACCTTAGCTAAAGATAAAACGCCCCCTGCACCAAAAGTCTTCACTTCCCAAAATCCAGAAACAAGCTTCTTAAGAACTGAGACACAGAGAGCTCAGTGGAAACGAATCTGCCCATTAGGATGTAGGTTCGATCCCTGACCTTGCTCAGTGGAATAAGGATCTGGCGTTGCCATGAGCTGTGGTGTAGGTCACAGATGCAGCTTGTATCCCGTACTGCTGTGGCATAGGCTGGCAGCTGTAGTGACAATTCAACCCCTAGCCTGGGAACATCCATATGCCATGGGTGCAGCCCTTAAAAAACAAAAAAGGAACTGAGACACTCTGGAGAAAGAGAACCTAAGGAACCAGCAAGGCTGCCTCGACTGAGCTAAGGAGAGAAGCACCCTTCTTTCATTGTAACGAAGCTTGAAAGATGCTCTAACCACCTGCTAAGCCTGAGAAGAAGCTCGGCTTCAGTACTGGGGGACCAGCCCACCATTAAGAGGACTCTGTTGTCCCTTCTTGAATGTCAGTCATCTCTCAGGCCATACCTCCCAACCATCATCATGCCTTGGCCTGGCCAGCAATACCGATGCCCAAACCCTACCTTGATATTCTCAACTTCTACTGCACTCCAAAAAGGTTGATAATCCAGACTCTACAGTGAGGGCAAGGCATGATAAAAAGAACATGCGAAATGTGGATGCTAAACCACTGTAGTAAAGAGAAAACGGGCTCTGGAATCCTTGATCCCAACCTGGGCACTGATCTGTCGCAACACTTGGAGTAAATTTGTCACCCTTCAGAATCTCAGTTCCCTCATCTGTAAAAGATTAAAATGCCTACTTTGCCCAGCTGCTGTGAAAATTAAGTAAGTACATACAAAGGAGGCGTTCGGTAAGTGGTAGTTAATATTCCTATTTCTTTATCATATCAAAGGGCAATTCCAAAGGCACCCCAGCTGAGATTGAGATTTTACTAGACACCACTCTGACAGTACAACTCTAGAAATGTAATGGATGAGATCTGTATAACATATGGTTGCTATCCTGATGCAGAAAAACACACACACACACACAAACGTTTTACAAATTCCTGGTTTATGATGTCAAAATTCTCTAAACAAAACAGATGCTAATGATCAAACTGCATGATGACTTTTGCTCATTTCTTCACCACAAATAATCAAGACCCTCAAAGATGAAGTAAATGTCCTAAGTCACTTTCTCTAAGTTTGGGGATGGCTAAGAAGTCTTTAATCAACTTCTTGGGTTTCCAAAGTTAACTGCCACAGTAATTTTAAGAAGAAAAAGAGCATCAAGTCTGTTAGAACCATTCAGCAAATATAATAATGACAATATATCATAATTATAGCTATTAAGAGCAGCTCTTATATAAAGTATTTGCTACATTTAGAGCTTATATTGGTAAGCTTATAACACTCTGCCTGAAGAACAATTAATGATTATCATTGTAAGAAACAAATTCCAAAGGGAAAATAAAATGCATTTCATAAAAGGAAGCTGCAAAACTCAAATTTAGTGGCTCCCAAACTATGGCAAGGAAAGAAGGCAGGGAGAGGGAGGAAAGAAATATTACCCTTCAGGAGTTTACACCTAAAAAGTTTCCTCTAGAGTTCCAGGACCCATTTGCTTCACACCCCTTCCCCAGCTTCACATTAGCATCTCTCCTTCCAGAAATTAAGACCCTCTGGGTCCTCCCTCACCACACTCCTATTCTGTTTTTGTTTGCTTTTTGGGGACACCCTCGGCATATGTATTCCCAGGCTAGAAGTCGAATCAGAGCTACAGCTGCCAGCCTACACCACAGCCAACACATGATCCAAGGCACATCTTCAACCTACACCACAGCTCACAGCAATGCCGGAACCCCGACCAACTGAGTGAGGCTAGGATCAAATCCACATCCTCAGGGATCCTCGACGGATTCATTTCCGCTGAGCCGTGAATGGAACTCCCACACTCCTATTTTGAAGCGCCTTAAGAATGCAGTCAGTGGTTAATGAATCCGACTAGGAACCATGAGGTTGCAGGTTCGATCCCTGCCCTTGCTCAGTGGGTTAAGGATCCAGTGTTGCCGTGAGCTGTGGTAAAGGTTGCAGATGCGGCTCGGATCCCACGTTGCTGTGGCTCTGGCGTATGCTGGCGTCAACAGCTCCGATTAGTCCCCTAGCCTGGGAACCTCCATATGCCTCAGGAGTGGCCCAACAAATGACAAAAGACAAAAAAAAAAAGAATGCAGTCAGGAGTTGAAGCCTCCAGCTACTCCCCAGCCAGGCTGTGTTGGCTTCAGGTGCTCTGTATAGGTGGGTGGACCCCCTTCTAGCCTCTGCTAACCCCTGCTTCTCATGCTAGGACCCTGAAAGCACTGAAGAGGGTCCAAAAAGCCCTCCCACACCTTATTTACAGAAGCCTCCCAGCATCTCCTACTGGAGAATCCAGGCTGATCCCTTCAGGATGTCCAGAGGCAGCAGAACATAGGGAACACCTTCCTTAATGGCAGCCTTCCCTCACATCCCAACTAAGTCTGTGTGGCTGCCTCAGTAAATGCAGTTGGCTGGCCCAAAACCTCCACAGGTAACTGGAGCGCAATACCCCACCACCCCCGGGGTGGTGGTGGTGCGGGATTGACTCTTCAGGAACCATTCATGTACCTGGGTTTCCATTAAGCATGCCATTTCCAAGTACATTTATCTTCTATTAACTGTTTCAAAGAACAGAACAAAATCATTAACACAGCCATGTAGGGATCTATTTTGCTATTTGTCATGCTAACTAATCAGGAGTTAGGTGATTTCTTGAAGTGGTCCATTTAAAACAGCACTTTAATTTCTTTCTTAAAAAAACGCCACAGCAACTGCCCCCCTGTCGGGAAGTTCACAGAAACAGTTCTCAATTTCCCAAAACCCTGAGAAGCATTTTCAAATATAAAACAAGGGTTATTTCAGAATCCAGAATAAGGGCCAGGACTCTCGAGACCACACGCAGAGTGGGAACCCCAAGGGCAGGAATATTAAACCATTTTCCATTCTGCTCTTTCTGTGGAGAGAAAAACTTCAAATAAGATCTCTGCTGTGAACAGCGATATTCAAACAAGAAGCCCCTCTCGGTGCTGCCCCCGCAGTGAGCATCCCTGGAGACCTGGCAAGAGGCACAAGGCAGAGGACGCATGTGGACTCATGTATCACAAAATTCCTTCTCAGGAAGCCCTGGACACCAACTTGAAACTTAAGGAAAACACCGTGGCCGAGACTGCAAGACCTCCCGCTCTCATGGCAGTTTCTTTTTCACCATCTTCTGTGAACTATCGTTTTCAGTAATATCAGTCTCAGGTATTTAAATCCCACAGGGATTCAGAAAACAAGTCCGGTGTTACCAAACTGACAACAGGTATGTAATTATCAATATGTGCTGACAAGACTTGGTAAGATCACCAAGTCTTGGTATCGAAACAAAGCTCCTCCGACACCATCTGAAACAAGGGGGAGGGAAGCAATCTCTACTTAACAGGCATCTACTAAAAGCCATCCCTAAATGCCACATCCCTTCTCCCACTTAGGCTCAATGCCCATTTTGTTTGTGAGAAAACTGAGGCTCAGTTTATGTGCCACAAACCACACCATTAGTAACTGATGGTGCCAGTATCATCTCATCCATGCTGCCCTTTATGTTGCTATGTCTGCACAGACGTTATAAAGTAGCCATAGTGCAACATACCTGGTGTAAACTAACCTAAACATTCATCTGCAAGCCAGCTGTACTGAGTACATGGGCAGAGAAAGTTCTCCCCTAATTTAAAAGATAGTCTTTTCTGGGAAAAAAATATTTGCAAACAATGCAACTGACAAGGGCTTAGTTTCAAAAATATACAAAACAGGAGTTCCCGTCGTGGCGCAGTGGTTAACGAATCCAACTAGGAACCATGAGGTTGCGGGTTCAATCCCTGCCCTTGCTCGGTGGGTTAACTATCCGGTGTTGCTGTGAGCTGTGGTGTAGTTTACAGATGCGGCTCGGATCCTGTGTTGCTGTGGCTCTGGCGTAGGCCGGTGGCTACAGCTCTGATTCAACCCCTAGCCTGGGAACCTCCATATGCCGCGGGAGCGGCCCAAGAAATAGCAAAAAAAAAAAAAAAAAAAAAAAAATATATATATATATATATAAAAAACAGCTCATACAGCTCAATATCAAAAAAAAAAAAAAAAAAGGAAAATCAAAAACTTGGCGAAGACCTAAGCAGACATTTCTCCTAAGACATACAAATGACCAACAGGTACATGAAAAGATGCTCAACATCACTAATTATCATAGAAATGCAAATCAAAACTACAACGAGGCATCACTTCACACCAGTCAGAATGACCATCATCAAAAAGCCTACAAACAATAATAATAAAAAAAAAAGAATAGCATCTGGTATAGAGTCTAAATAAATATTAGGGACATAAAAAAAAAGTCTACAAATAATAAATGCTAGAGGGGGTATGGAGAAAAGGGAACCCTTCTACACTGTTGATAGGAATGTAAATTGGTGCAGCCACTATGAAGAACAGTATGGAGGTTCCTTTTATCACTAAAAATAGAATTACTATATGATCCAGCAATCCCACTCCTGGGTATATATCTGGAGAACACAAAAACTAATCTGGAGAGATAACATATAACCCCAATGTTCATTAACAGCACTATTTACAGCAGCCAAAACATGGAAGCAACCTAAATGTCCATCAACAAATGAATGAATAAAGAAAATGTGGGGGTGGAATATTACTCAGCCATTAAAAAGAATGAAATAATGCCATTTGCAGCAACACAGATGGACCTAAACATCATCAGACTAAGTGAAGTCAATCAGCAAAAGACAAACATTATATGATAACATTTATATGTGGAATCTAAAAACTGATACAAATGAATTTATTTACAAAACAGACTCACAGAAAAAACAAACTATGGTCACCAAAGGGGAAGGGGGGGATAAATTAAAACAGGTACACAGTACCATATATAAAATAGATAAACAAGGATTTACTCTAGAGCATAAGGAACTATATTCATTACCTTGTGGGGGTTTTTTTGTTTTTTTTTTTTTAAGGCCACACCCATGGCATACGGAAGATCCCAGGCTGGGGGTCGAACTGGAGCTGCAGCTGCCAGCCTACACCACAGCTCATGGCAACACCGGATCCTTAACCCACTAAGTGAGGCCAGGGACCAAACCCACATCCTCATGGATACCAATCAGGTTCATTACCGCTAATCCACCACGGGAACTCCTTTTCATTTTTTTCCCATTATCTTGTAATAACCTATAATGAAAAAGAATCTGAAAAAGAATGTATGTGTGTATGTAACTGAATCACTGCTGTACACCTGAAACTAACACAACACTGTGTAGCAACTATACTCCAATAAAAAATAAAGTCTTTTTACAGAGGTTAAGTATGAACTCAGCCTAGGATGGAAATAATCTGGAGAGTGACTATTAGGAGACTGACAAAGGGAAGAAGGCAAGAGAGTATGGGCACTGCAGGTAAGAGGAAAGAACACGTGAGGAGAGATGTAAAGGTGACAGGAGCCCAGGCTGTGGAAGAAAGAATGAGCCATTCCTCCAACCTCACTCTGACTTCTCCATGCCAGGACTGTGAAACCTCTCAAGGCTACAAACACCTCATAAACTTCTGAGAAGTTACTACCTACAAATAGGAGAGTGTGGATACAACACTGCTGTCTTAATAAAGATCAGAAAGAGATAACTCTGGTGAAGGTGTTTTCACTTTTTACAAAAGATCTCAGCTGCTAACTGGCTGCACCAGCAAAAAGCTTGCCCAGCAGTCTGCTGCCAAAGTTGACAATGGGCTCCTTTGGCTCAAACACAGGGACTGGATTTTGCACGTACAAATGGTTCATTCACTCAGTCCATAGTTACTGAATGCCTTTTACGTGCCAGGCACCGTGCTAGATGCTGGGGATACAAAGATGAACCAACTTTATTCTTGGCTGCTCAAAGCCCAGGAGGAGATGGCCACAATAATGAAAAGGTGACGAGTGCTATAAAAATAGCAAATCGGAGTGACTAGTGCTGCTTAACTAGGTCCACATTCAAAGGAGAACAGCAGAAATATTTTTAATTCCCCTTTTGTCCACATCCAGGCTTATGTTTGATATGGCTGCATCTATTTCAAGTTTACATATTTACATACATTTTCACAAATCTACTGAATTCTTACCTACCTCTTCATTTTTTTTTTCTTTAGATTTTACTACTCTTTGTCTATGTCATTAGAAAAATAATCAACTTGATCTGGTAAGGCAAAGTTCTTCAAACAAATGCCTTTATATCTGTTCTGTATCACCCCCCACACTTGTGGGTCCTGTTACTTATTTAAGAGAGTCAACTAAAAATTATCAACTCAGGAGTTCCTGTTGTGACTCAGTGGCAATGAACCTGCTTAGTATCCCCAAGGACACGGGTTCAATCCCTGGCCCAGCTCGGTGGCTTAAGGGTCCGGTGTTGCCGTAAGCCACAGTGTAGGTTGCAGATACATTTCGGGGTGGATCTGGCATTGCTGTAGCTGTGGTATAGGCCAGCAGCTGCAGCTCCCATTTGACCCCTAGCCCAGGAACTTCCCAATGCCACAGGTATGGTCCTAAAAAGACCAAAAAAAAAAAAAAAAAAAAAAAATTATCAACCAGAATGCACAATAATATCATAATTGTCCCAAATATTCAAGACTTCTCTTTCTGGTAAGTTTTCATAGCATTCCATTTACTATCACAAAACTAGGAATATGGCACACATATATCCCAAACACCACTCCAGTCCTGAAAACAGAATAGCATTTCTTAAACCTAATGCAAGCATTCCTTTCTAGTACTGCTACATCTTTAGTAGGTTGTCAAAATATTGGGGTTTTAGAAGGAAAACTAAGTAAAAAATGACATGTCGACACTCTTAAAAATTATTTATGCCTCACCACAAACCTTCTTAGTTTTATATGAAGTTATTGCAAACAGACTATTGGATAGTCAGAGGTCAGTAACATGGAAGGTAGCACTGATAATGGTTTGTCAAATAAACCAATCCAGTGCTGAAACTGTCCTAGCAGGCACATCCCAGCACCTGCCCTGAAGCAGGAGACTGGCTTCTGACTCAAATGGCTCATGCTTAGTGCATGGACACACGGGAAAGACCTTTAAAATGTCATTATCAGCCTCTCAATTTATCCCCCTCCTCTTCAGCAGGGCTCAGCATCACTCTGCTAATCTGTTTCCACTTCTCCTATGTGAGAACATAAGAAAACACAGAGACAGCAGGACAGACAGATGGGTTTCACTCCATTCCCTCTGCCCAGGCTTGTTTTGTGGTTGTTCCATTCCATCCTTCCCTAGTCATCCCTCACAACACCTGCCACAGGTTCTCTTGCCTCACCTGGTCCAAGGCACACCTCTACTTACTCTTAAAAAAAAAAATCTCTCCAGAAAACACATTCCATGAAGATTCTCCACATTTCCAGCTACCCCTTTAAAAAGGATGCTGAGTTCCTGCTGGGAGCACTGAGATATGGGTTCAATCTCCACCCCAGCACAGTAGGTTCAGGATCTGGTGTTGCCACAGTTGCAGCTTGGGTCTCAACTGCAGTTCGGATCCAATCCCTGGCCTGGGAACTCCATGTGCCACAGGATGGCCAAAAATGAAAAACAAAATTTTAAGTTTAATAAAAAAATTAAAAGGATGCTGATGATACCTGATGGTTGTATAACCATAAGCAGTCTACAGCAGCTCACACTTAAGTTTTCAGTCAATCCACTGACAAAGCAATAAGGCAGACAGGCCATGCATTACAGCCCCACTTCACACATGAGAGAACTGGGAGCCCCTACAGAAGAGACACCACATTTGGATCACTTTTGCACCCTCAGCAATTTCCACAGACAATGCTTAATAAATAGGAAACCAAGAAAGGGATTTGCGGTGGTGGAAAGAACAAACATGAGGTCTTCTAATTGCTAACCCAATGGTGAAAAGAAAATACAAAAGAAAAACAGAAGAATAGATAAAACATGAAATCAAATGCATGTTACAAATATCTAGTTAGGAGTTCCCATTGTGGCTCAGCAGAAATGAACCTGACTAGTATCCATGAGGATGCAGGTTTGATCCCTGGCCTCACTCAGTGGGTTAAGGATCTGGTGTTGCTGCAAGTTGTGGTATAGGTCACAAACATGGCTCGGATCCCACGTTGCTGTGGGTGTGGCACAGGCTGGCAGCTGCAGCTCCAGTTTGACCCCCCAGCCTAGGAACTTTCATATGCTACAAGTGCAGCCCTAAAAAGCAAAAAAATAAAATCTAGATACTTACATCCAAATGTGACCAGACTGACAGATTTATAAGTCCACATTAAGATGTGGATATATAGTTACTAAAGAATGAAGAAAAACACTGGAATTCTAATGATGTATATGTTAGTTTAGATGTTTCTACAAATGGAAAAAGATATTCAAGTGTTAAATACTACTCACAGCAAACTCAAACACATTCTTTTCAAATAATCCTCCTTGAAAAGATGCTTGCATATAATATAAACTTTCACTAAAAGCATATCAATCTCTCTGACTTGGTGGAGGTCTGGAGAGCTGGTGAGATTGTTTGTAGGGTAAATATGGGCTAAATGTATCTTGTATCTTTAAGTTTGAAATGGAGGGGACTTGAGAGACATGTCTGAATAAAGATGGTATCATGGGTCATTACTGCAGGAGTTGATCATTTTGGTAATCCAAAGCAAGAGGATGAGAGAGTTCTAGCCAGGGAATTTATACAAACAAATGCCAAGAATGAGCTTTTACTGAAGTTCCCACTTACTCTACAGAATAAGAACAGACTGGGTAACAGAACTTTCTGCTGGAATGATGGAAGTTTTCTATGTCTGCACTGTCCAATGCAGTAGTGACCAGCCATATGTGAACTTGAAACATGGCTACTGTAGGTGAGAAACAACTTGCAGTCTTATCTAAGTTTAATTAATTAACATTTAAATGGCCACATGTACTGCTGGTGGCTACCATATTGGAGAAAACAGCTACATAAAATGAAGAGGAAACGCATTAAATTTCAATAACTCTTTTTAAAAAGGACAGACTCACTCCTACAAGTCTAAAAACAATACCAAATGCCTATCTAAGAGTTTTAATACTAACATAGACCTTCAAGATCTAGCAAAGGGAAGTAAAATCTTGTCCAAGATCAAATGATTTCTAACAGGTACAAGCTAGGCTGGCCCTCCAATCCCTATCTCTCTAAGATGACAGTTTGCCTAAAAGTGCAACAATGAACCAGATAAAAAAGGAAATTAATATTTACAAATAATCTCTTATGTGTCAGCCACTGTGACAGTTCTTTACATTTGCAGTCTTATTTCACTCTCACCACAATTCTAACAAGTAGTCATCACCACTCCTACTTAGTAACTCTAAAGAGATGGGTACAAGCAGGATTTCAACTCAGATCTATCCAACTCCCAAGGGCATTTATTTCCATAACCCCCAACACTGCCTCTTCTAAAGGTCTCTGTGGGTCCTCTGATCCTCAGACTTTCATTGAAGTGGTTGCTCACATGTCTACAAAGTTTCCAGTATCTGATACTCTCCACCTAGAATGCTGGACATGAACTAGTATCCCAACCAACCAAGCACACGATAACCCCCCACTCCCAAGAAAGCAATGACAAGTTGCACCTGTCCAGGCTTTTTTTTATAGATTTTACTACTTTCAGCTCTGTAACAAGGCTGCCTCTGAGATGAGAGTAATCAAAGAAAAAGCTTAGCACAGCCACATCTACTCATTGATCCTCACTAGTGTCTGGAGAGGTCACTCCTTTCAGGAGCAACATCACTCTTCCCCTGCAGATACGGCAGCTGGCAGGCTGATCACCCAAGGCCATAATGCACCTGTGCCTGAACTCTCCATTCCTCAGACACCCTGTCTCAAGGATCCTTCTTAAAGCTCTATCTGATCCCTTGTAGAATTCCTAAGAGCAGATCTTTAACCCCAGAGGAATGCTTCCCTCTCCTCCAACAGTACCAGAGAAATGTGCACAGCTCAAAAGGATCCCAGCCCTGGACAATTCAGCTAGAAACAAAGCAAGAAAAGCTCCCAGGAAAATACATGTCCACACAAAACATGTCCTGATTGTTCACAGCAGCATCATTCATAAGAGCCCAAAAGCAGAAACAACTCAATGTCCATCAACTGATAATGGATAAAGAAAATTGGGTATAGCTCAACAATGGAATATTATCCAGCCATTAAAACGGGATGAGGTACTGTTAATACACCATAACATGGATGACGTTTAAAATATCATGCCAAGTGGAAGAAGCCAAGTCACAAAAGACCACAAACTATGATTCCATTTTTATGAAATATCCAAAATAAGTAAAAGACAGAAAGTGGAAGAATAGTTGTTAGGGGCTAGGAGGAGGGGAAAGGAGGAAGTGAGGCTAAATGGAGAGAGGTTTCTTAATGGAATAATAAAAATGCTCTAACTGGAGTTCTCATCGTGGCACAGCGGAAACAAATCTGACTAGGAATGATGAGGTTGCAGGTTCAATCCCTGGCCTCGGTCAGTGGGTTAAGGATCTGGTGTTGCCATGGGCTGTGATATGGGCCACAGACATGGCTCCGGATCTGGCATTGCTGTGGCCGACAGCTGTAGCTCTGATTAGACCCCTAGTCTGGGAACCTCCATATGCCGCAAGTGTGACCCTGAAAAGCCAAAAAAAAAAAAAAAGGCTCTAACCAAAAACACAGGTGATGGCTGCACAACTCTAAATACACTAAAAACCACTGAATTGTAAAATTTAAAAGTGAATTTTATGGTATGTGGATTACATATCAAAGTTTTAAAAGAAAACCTACGAAGACAATCATAACAAAGAAACAGCAGGTGAGACATAACCAAGCCCTGGTGTGTTTAAAATGTTAATTAAAATGAGAAAGCCCCACAGTGATATTTTTACGAAATGTCCCCTAAATTCAGTTTAAGACATCACAAAAAAAAAAAAAAAAAAAAAAGACTTTGCAAATTGTCTTTCATTGAGAACTTAAAGATACAAAAGTCAAAGAAGAGCTAAGATCACCTCCAACTGATAGATAAAGAAACTAAGCCCTGGGTGTACATGCCTAGATGCCCCACAGAGTGGAATACCAAAAAAAATGGTGTCAGAGACCTTGTCTGAATTAAACTCCACATTCCCAGCTGTCATTTTTTCACCTGAAATAAGATGAATGGATTGTACCAGATCATAAACAGTCCTTGCCTACCTGCCATGTGCCACGTACTGTTCTAAGCACGCACTCTATCTTGTATAACAATCCTCATAAGCCCCCATCTTCAGGCATTTAGGGTTATCTAGAGTCCTGCTCCAATGCCTCCTGGCCATTCCTTCAGAGTCTGAAGACCTGCTAGTCAGCAGAGAATAGTGGACAGACCTGAACTGTCAGGCCTCTAACACCTGGTCAGTGTTCCAGACCTAGTTTACTGCTTCTTCATTAACTGCAAATAGCTAAGATTTCAAAGCTCTTCCTCCATGAGAAGGTTCTGTTACAAAAATAGGGAGCAATATTCTTGGGCACTAGAAAGTAATAAAACTCCATTCTCCAGGGACTTAACTTATTGGAGAAACAACATACACATATACATATGTAAATACATATATATATACACACACACAGAGTTTAATTATATATTATATATAACTGTAGTACATCTCACATTCACCAAGAGAAAACTATAGTTCCAACTCAACAGTAACAGTGAGGAGTGGTGACCGCCTCAAGGCCTAAAGGCAGAACAGCTTAGCAGGGAGTGGGAACAGGATAAATGCTGGCAACTCACTCTGCTCTGAGTTTCACTGGCTAAATGCAACTGGACATGAGCGCATAGGGCCCTACGACATAGTCTATAAAAGTGAGCCAGGTGGGGGACGGGTGCACAGAATGAATCTGGGGGCAAAGGAAAATAATCAGTACAGAGGATCACAGGCCTGTTGGAAGATGATGTGGCAGCCAACTAGCCTTATCTAAATCTATATTCAATAGAAGAAGAGTGGGTTTCAACAAATGGCAGTGATGGGGTTCCCAGAGAAAATCAATTGTAAAGTCTATTTTGACAGTTCCTTCTCTCTGGTCTATGTCTGTAGTTATCAAATATTCCAAAGCAAGCCTGAAAAAGTGTAAGGCCATTCAAGACTCTGCAGTTATCTACCTCATTCTTATTCCAGTTATCTATTTTATTTTTCCAAAAACTTTAGCTGAAATAACCCACTGATATAAATTGTCTTCTAAACTCACATAGTCACAACTGACTCAGGATCAGCATTCAGTTTTCTGGAACTGTCAAGGTATTATCTGATCAAGAATGTCTGACTGCTAAAGAACACAATAAATGATTTTCATCCATATATTTGTAGCAAAAGTGTTACCTGGCCCTGATGACCAAGATCCTCATTCATATGCCAAACAGGATAATCTCCCTTTCAATACTTGGAAAATACAATGTCCCAGCCTTCAAAGTGGTCAGTCCTTCACCCCTTCTTCAGAATTTAAATGCTAAACCAGTTACTATGTCTCTTCATTCAAGAACATTGATTTAATGAGTAGTACATAAACAATTGAGATGTTTTCTACACTGAACTTCACTCCAAAGGGGAAAAGTTCCCAGAGGCAAAGCCTCTTTATGTCCAGAATCATATAGATTAACCACTGTTTCAAATATACATTCCCACTGTCCACATTAACCAATCACAACATACAAGAAATCCTGTTATTTTGAATGCAAAGAACATCTCCTAGCCTACCTCTCAAACCCAGAAAAGCCTCAACCAATCATGTGCCCAGATTTTTTAGTGCAAAAATATACATAGGGATTAATCACACTTTATAAATTAGGTTGGTCTCCCCTACCCCAGAGTTCTAAGAGTTAAAAATCATCATCTCCATCTAAGAATTTCCCTTACAATCCCACTGAGCTTAAGGGCCTCCGAAACACCAAGCCCAATTCCACCCTTCCATCCACATTCTGGCACACAATCAAACTCTCTCAAACTGCTCATGGAGAAAATCTTCTACTAATCATACCTGTCATGAGGGACCAGACATCTCCCATCACCATTAACTGCCCAAAGAACTTGTAAAAGTCTGATTCTCAAAACCTCCAGTTGAAGAATTAAACTTGATTAGTCCTCTAACATTTCATATCACCCGTATGGAGAATAGCCAATTTTTAACAGAATTTTCAAGGCAGAGGGGTGATAAAAGATAACTTAGTTTAAATCCTTTATTTTATGGATCAGGAAACTTGTGCAGAAAGAGATGAAATGATTCACTCCAAGTCACACAATCGGTTAGGGTCAAGGCTGGAACTAGAACCGTGACCCCTGACTTGGGTTCAAGGCTATCTGACCATGTTCCTGTATATGCCCAACCCAGCCCAAAGACACTCACAGTAAGTTAAGAACAGAGCTCCTGTCTTCTGATTCCCAGACACCTCTCCCTGAGGTCAAAATACTCTTCCCAGCCTCAAATGAGCATTTGCCTCTTCCTTAGATTTTATCTGCCAACAACCAACGCCCAAAAAAAAAGGAGCTAAATAAGTCTTCAATGAAACTAGAGGAAGCAGCTCCGTCTCAGATGACTGGAATATGGGCTGTAATTAATCACAATCCATTGAGAGGAAGAGCCCTTGCCTCTAATTGGTATCAAATGGCCAGAGCTCAGGCTGCCCGGAGGAAATTGCAGAGAAGTTCTCAAAAGTGCAAGGTCAGCCATAAAGACCTTGCCAAGGTTAGAGTACAATGGGTGCATTCAAGATCTTTGTCAAGTGAGTGAGCAGAATTCAATGAAAACTCCACTAGCACGTAGAAGGCACCCAAAAAATAAACCAGTGAGATGAGACTCATGGCCAACATGGGTCTTTGTCAGATGTGATAATAAACTTTCTCCCATAGGACTCTACGCCAAAATGAAAATCTAAAAATAAGCCAAAAGCTCCAACTATCGATTCACAATGGATGCTTAAGCTCCCTGAGGCCAGGCAACTAACCAGTGTCTACAAGAAGCTCCCATGTAATGAAGACATTATAAATCATAAATGTGCCTCAAATACTAAATTAGAGCCTCAATTGGTGGGCCTCTAACTAGAGTTCATCCCTATAGAGTCATCTCAGGGCTCAAAAATGTAACAGGCTAGTAATGCTTGCTCATAAGTACATGCTTTTATATTACTGAAATACTCTCATTAGATCCAGGAAAACTGTTAGATACAGGAAAAACGTGTATGATTTCTCCTTACTGAACTGAGAACTCATTTCCCATATACGCCACTCCCTGTGTGAGCTTAGAAATGCTGTAAATTAGTGTTGCATTATCATTAGAAGGAAAAGGCATCTAAGATGACAAAAAGCAAGTGTCCTTCTATGGTAGCCAACCAACAAGATGGCCTCCAACGACCCCAGCTTCTTGGCATAGTTACCACCCAAGATGACAGGGCTGGCTTGTGTTACCAATGGGATAGCACAAAAATGACAGTGTAGAACTTCCAAGCCTAGGGAATAAACACTGTGGTTTCCATCTTACTGTCTCTCAGACTGCTCGCTTGTTCAGGGGAAACCCAACTGCCATGCTGCAGGGAAGAGCGAACAGTCAAGGGACGTGCTTCCAGTAAGAAGCACGAGGCCTCTAGACAACAGCCAGCAGCAACTCACCAACCACATCAATGAGACACCCTTGAAGCAAATCCCCCACCCCCAACTAAGCCTTCAACAGGCCAGCGGCCCCTTCATAGGATTACCACCTCTTGGGAGGCCCTGAGGCAGAACCACCCAAATTCCTGACCCACAGAAACAGAGATAATAAATGTGTGCTATTACTTTAAGCCTCTAGGCTTTGAAACAATTTGCCATACAGCAAGATTCCTAATATACTTTTCCCGATTAACTCAACTCTCAGGAAGTAAAAGTTCAGCATCTTCTGTTTTTAAATTATTTTTAATTTCGACCTTTCCAATAGTTCAAAGTGACCTGTATCCCTTCTTGGTCAGTTCTCTGCAAAACACACAACATTCCTAAGTGACCAACACAGGTCCTGACATTTACTAGTCACCCTCTTTCCAGTATCAGTAGATGCTGGAAGTTAATTCTGAAAATCCACCTCAATCAATAGAGTCCACCCTAATGCTAATAAAAGCTCCTATTATCTGAAGGAATGAGGCCATAACTACTGTGTTCACAAATCATCTTTAGTCACCCAAACTTTTGACGAAATCAACTCAAATCCCTGTAGTTCTAATGCCTCTCCACCCACCCTCCCTTCGCTCAGGCTTCATCCTCTACTCCTTACTCAGTGACAAAAGACGACATGAACAAAACTACAAAATCAAAAAGAGAGGAGATGTATATAAATAGCCAACAACAGCCCAGCATTTGTTACTATGCCTTATCTTCATGAAGCATTATTGACTTTTATAGCGTCCCTAGAAAATGAGCTTTTCCCCAACCAAATCTTAAAAAGGAAAAAAAAAAAAAAAAAGGCGGCAATGGCTGTTTTCAAATGACACAGAAGCATTTAGAACCTTAAGATTCCACATCCTTGCATTCTTTCATAGTAACTCTGACGCATGTGTCCGCCTAGAGAGAGAGAGAAATGCTTTCATGTTAACGATGCACATGTCCAGTCATGGAAGCTAAATTACACGTCTCAGGGGTTTAGACAATCGGCACTGAGTGCACAAACGAACTTCTATCTCCTTCCCCTATCAGCCTTTCTAAACCTACAAATTTTGAGGATTAACAGGGATTCAAACAAACTCAATAAAATGGAGTATCAAAGGAGAACGTAAGTAGACATTACTATACAATCAAAGCCAGACTTAAAGTGAGGCGACTACGATTTAACTGCATGGCAAGTACTTGTCCACATCTCCACTGTCAATGGGACACACGGCTTTTTAAAGTACTCATCTGGACTTGAGTGAGACAGACCTTTCAGGTTCACTAAATTATGTCCAACAAACAATGCTGAACCTACAACCCGATGGAAATGTAATAGGAAGCAATTAATGAATTAACCACTACTGTTTCCTCCCTTTGTGACAAGACGACCATACAAATCCTAAATATGCCAAGGTTTTTCCAGCTCTTGTAATGTTTTAAAACTACACAAATAAAATCCTTAAAAAAAAAAAAAACATGATTTTAAAAATCACCTTAAGATACTTGCCTGAAATAGTGCCCCTTTCTCAAATGGATACTTTATTTCAGAAAACTAAGGAACACCTCATTTAGAACTACAACTAAATTCAAAGATGCCCAGACTAAAAACACAAAACTGGAGTTCCCGTCGTGGCGCAGTGGTTAACGAATACGACTAGGAACCATGGGGTTGCGGGTTCGGTCCCTGCCCTTGCTCAGTGGGTTAACGATCCGGCGTTGCCGTGAGCTGTGGTGTAGGTTGCAGACGCGGCTCGGATCCCGAGTTGCTGTGGCTCTGGCCTAGGCCGGAGGCTACAGCTCCGATTCAACCCCTAGCCTGGGAACCTCCATATGCCGTGGGAGCAGCCCTGGAAATGGCAAAAAGGCAAAAAAAAAAAAAAAACAAAACAAAACAGAAAGATTAAGATATATCTCTGAAGCAAAAGAGAAAAAAGGACCAGAGCAGACATAATTTTATGACTTTCTTCACCAAAATTGAACTTTTTATATAAACAAGAGTTAGATAAAGCTCTGATATTCAAAAGTTAGGAGAAAAATGTTAATTCTTCAAAGAATTCGCCTTTGAATCCCCAAACCAAAAAATGCATACTTCTCACTTCCCATGTGACTGATTTTCAGTAATTCTTCCACTTCAGATTATTCATCTAGTTTCCTTCATTCCCTCACTTCTCGCCTCCCTTTATGCATTTTAATAATTTCTTCTTTCCTTTCCTTCTTTTAAAATAAAAAATAAGCCTGAAGAACCAACCCAGAGTTAGTTCAAACACCCCATGTCAACTTGTTCCATCCTTAAAAAAAAAAGTCAGTACTTTGAGGGTTTTAAGGTTCACTCAAAGAAGAATTAGTTGCTATTTGTTACTGCTTTAAAAACTAACCTTTCAAAATGAAACCAAAAATACAGCTAAATGTCCCTAGATCAGGAATATAAAATCATAGATCTGGAGCTATTTTGCTGACTTAGTAGTAACCCAGACTCTGATAAGAGTATTTTGCCCGTTTCAGGATAAAAAAAAATTTTTTTAATCATCTAGGAAACAGAGACCAGAAGTATTACAGGATGAAAGGCTAGAAGATAATCTTCTCTATGAGGAAAGCGATTATACAAACGTCAGTTATTAAAACTTAAAAAGGTTAAAAGGCACTTAAATCATCTTTAACGCCACAAAAATTTTATATATGATAGATAGTGACTAGATGGTCCCCATCACTTCTGAACAGAAGATAAATGGAAAAAGCCTTGAACTTCACCAAAAGGGCTCTAAGAGCCCGGATTTCTGTACAGTAGGTAAACTAGTCCGGGAAGCCTCGAACTTTTACCATGCACTTGAATCACTTGTGGGATCTTGTTAAAATATAGACTGCATCAGTAATTTAGGAGCAGAACTGAGAATCCACACTGATTTCTAACAAGCTGCTAGGTGATACTGACGCTCCTAATCCTGGCGCCACTCTGAGAAGTGAGGAGCTACATGAGAGTGGTGTCAGCTGTCAATCTGGTATAGCAGGGTCACTGCAGGACTGCCTGAGCTACAGGCATCGGGATGAATCAGGAAGTCAGACCAAAGGAACAGATCCTGTAAGCATTCCTCATCAATGAGCTGCAAGATGGCAATCATAAAGAACACGGAAAAGTGGCTGTTAAATGACCAGGACACAAAATCTCTTTGAACCAGGTACGCAGTCAGCTTCCTGGAGCCCTGAGGTGTGGTTTTAACCTGGTCGAGAGGAAGCAAGAGATGACCTCACACACCTGGAAGACAGACTCTGACTTCGCAATGTCCTTCCACCCGGTGCTCTCCGGAATCCAAGAAATTCTCCAGTGACTCCTCAGATGTGGAAATTATTGCTTAAGAACTCTGTCAACTAAAACATGGTGTATCTGAGTGAAAAGACATTAAATATGTAGAAATGGGACCTGCTTAGAGGTGATAATGCATGTTTTTTTCCAGCCTCATTCTGAGTATTCTTCAGCAATAAGCCACATTTTTAAAGATTAAGAATGTACATGCCTACTAAATGCCTAAAGTCAAAACAGACAATACACAATAAGCGTACAGCCTCCTATACTAAATGAGCAAAATAAAACCACTGCTCAGAGTATTTTAAACCAGAGCAACTATACTTGAAGCTACAGCTCTACTAGGAGTAATATTTGTCTGTATGTCTACACTCTGCATCTAGTCAAGTATGTGTTCTGCTTAATCCAGCATGAGGCAGTCTCTAGCACAGAGTACATGTTCAACCAACTTTAAGAGAGGCAAATGCACTATTCTTATCCTAACAAAGAAGTCACAATACATCCTTGCCCTCTATGATACAAAATATCTACCCAATTGGCCCAGACTACTGGCTGCACAAATTATCTTTCTAATTCCCAGGCTCGAGGAAACATGGGGCTATTCTTGTCTCTCCACCATCTAATGACTAAGGGTTCGGAACCTGGAATCCACACACTGCCAACACTCTGTGCATGGGTTTCTGGAACTGCTTGTTAATTTTGACATGTAGATATATCTACAGGTGTCTCTTGGGCTAAGGATCCATAGCTTTCATGAGAATGTCAAAGGAGTCCCTGATCCAAGTAAGAGCCAATTTGATTCCAAGCCCCTTTCTTTCTTGGCACCAGCTTTCAGAGACTCCTGCCTTGTCTATCTCCATTGCTGCTCACGCCCAGTTATTGCAGCAGAGCTGGGATTGACTCTTCTCACTCTGACTTCATCCACTCGAAGTCATCTTAAGATTGCTCACAGATAACATTCCTAAAACGTAACTTGTAGCACAACTTCTCTTGTCACTTTTTGGCCATGCCCACAGCATGCAGAAATTCCCAAGTCAGGGATGGAATCTGCACCATAGCAGTGACAACACAGAATCCCTAACCACCAGGCTACCAGGGAACTCCCCTCTTGTCATTTCTACTGGCACCCTATGTTCTAGCCATATCAACTACATGCAGTCCCTCAAAGCCTACCACACTGGAGTTCACATTCCGGCTCAACAGGTTAAGGACCCATGTTGTCTGTGAGGATGCAAGTTTGATCCCTGGCCTCACTCAGTGGGTTAAGGATCTGGCATTCCTGCAAGCCATGGCATAGGTCAGTGTCGCCATGGCTGTGGCACAGGCTGCAGCTCAAATCCAGTGTTGCCATGGCTGTGGCATAGGCTACAGCTGCAGGTCTGATTCAACCCCTGGCCAGGGAACTTCCAAATGCCACAGGTACAGGTATAAAAAGGGGAAAAAAAAAAAAAAGAGCCCCACTACATTTCCATGCCTTTCCCTAGAGCGCCTTCTAAAACTGCTCCCCGCCTCTAATTCCAAGTCATCCCACTCATCTTCCACTCTCCAACTCAGGAGTTCACTCTTTATTTCTTTAATTCCTTTCACCTCTGCCCACAAACAGCATATACCACCTCTGGACTGCCATTTAATATATATTCTAAACACTGTAATAAAAATATGTAAGTACACTGCCTTTTAAATCTCTGTAGACGTCAATATAGTGACCAGCACACCATGGCCACCCAATGCGTCCTCACTGAATGAATAAATCACATGTTATGTGCTGGGCACGCAGTAGGTATGCTATACTATTCGGGGATTGAAAAGTCTTCAACTTCATTTTCTATCTTCATTTTAGATCTCAATTTACAGCTTGAACCAAATATTCAGGGTTCGCAGAAGGGATGTTCTAGATTGGAGGGAAAGGCCTCTCAATCTCCCAAGAATCCACTGTTAACCCAATGTCACTCATCATCCTGAACGCTCAGTAACAGCACAGAAAACAGTCCAGCTAAAACTCTCTTGAATAAAGCTGGATTTATTTCAGATACTAAACAGAAATGTTGATGAAGAAACTCATTTAGGTAACATCAAAGTCACAGGCTTATTCCAAGATCTGAGTTAGTCTCCTCTAGTTGCACAACTTACCATTTTGCCAAGAAAAGTACCCAAAACATATCTAAATAGATTTATTAGAAATAGTCATTGTGGAATTGCTTCAGAAATGCTGCCAAATTTGCTCTTGCTGCCTTAGATTGCCTCAAGATAATGTTTTTTGTTTACTCATGTTTGAATGCGGAAGCCTGGCTCTCTACTTGGTATTATGACAGCAGGCAATGACAGACCAAGAGAGGCTTAGGACAAAACTGTCATTTTCTTTCATTCATCCCTTAGGTAAATCTTCTGTTTAATAACTATACACATATCCTGTAAGCCTCTGTAAGGAAAAACAAAGTTAGTTGGCTGAATGTTAACCTTAATGTTTATGGATCTGGTAGAAACTCTGCAAGGATGTGACGTTTTCAATGAACATGACCAAACATCGTCTAGATTTCCAAGGAAGCCCATTTTCACCCCCAACTTCTGCCCTCTCTGGCTCAACTCACTTCTCCATGATGAATACACCAAAGAGGAAGAAGTGCCCAAGTAGCAGAGCAGCATCTGAGGCACCTCAGACAACTACCTTATGAGCTACTCATTAAAAGGCCAATAACCAAGAAAACCCAAAACTATGAATTCCAGTGAAATAGCATTAAGAACAAAAACCAAGAAATAACTCCAAGCTATTTGGGGTTTGCTATGGCAAAATTAATGAACAATACTGCCTATCAGGTATCAGTTACCAAATGTGAGACTCAGCCCATCAATGACACTATCAAACTGATGACTTTTCAAAAGCATCCAGTATGAATACCGTACAAAGCACTTCAGAAACCCTGAGAAACAAGGGTGACAGTTTAGAAACTGTTCTGAGATTAGTGAGTGTCTTAGGAAAGGTCCTCTGAAGAAACTCCAAGTGGGAAGAGCAGAGCCTTATAATTCAGTCATCCTCCCACAATGAGATTCAAACAGATTCTTGGGAAAGGAAAAAACACATAAGAACCTTAATAGCAACTTCCATTGAGCTATAATTCAAACATCTAGAAACATGAAACAAAAGGTTTTTAGGATCCATCTTTTTTGGTTTTGCTAACAGCTTTACTGAGATAAGTCACATACCACACCATTCATCCCTTTAAAAGTATAAAATTCAACAGTTTTTGGTATATTCAAGAGCTGTGCAACCATCACCACAATCAGTTTTAGAATGGGTTTATCATCATCACAAGAAACCCTGTCCCCTGTAACCAGGGCCCACCCCCCCCCCACCCCCCCAGCCCTAAGCAACCACTAATCCTTTGTCTCTAAAGATTTGCCTGTTAGGGGCATTTCCTACAAATGGAATTCTGATATATGGTCTTTTGTGCCTAGCTTTTTAGACTTCAGCATAGTATTTTCTATAGATTCACCCATCTTGTAGCATGATCAAGACTTTGATCCTCTTTATGGCCCAACAGTATCCACTGAACAGATATCATTTTATATATCCATCCATGAGATGAGACTCTATTAGAGAAAACAATACTAAAGTCAATGAAATTTTGTCAATGAAGGGGTTTCCTGAAGTCAGAATAGGTTCAGCCTCAGACATGATTAATTCTAATCAATGATTATTGATAATTATAACTATGACTCTTAAAGCACCACAGGCTGCTCAGGACTTCCTACATCACACATATACAAAAAGTAAACCACTCAACACAGAATTCATTAGAAGAAGAGACACTGAAGTCCATTTAAGTCCTAGTTTCCCGGCTATAAAATATCCCAAATGACTGTAGTCAGAATGAAATCCCCTTCAGGAGTTAGCTCATTTTACCTGGTACTCAAAAAGAACATGAAGTCCAGGAAAGAAAATGATTTAAGGGTTACAGCAACAATTAATGGCAAAGTTAAAAGTCAACTCTCGTTCTCTAATTCCCATTTTATTTTTAACATTCTGAACCCCCTCTTTAAACTGTATTCAACATCCTCCTAAGGAAATGACCTAGAATGTGTGCAGAGACTCGGCTACATGGAGAGTCATCTTGGTGAAACTTTAAAGAGAGACAGACCATCCTGAGACAGACTATCCAGAGATTCCAACAACAAGCAACTAGTTAAATAAACTGGGAAATGTCCATCACTGTAACAGTTTACAAGCACTTAGAAATTCTAATTAAAGAAAAGATGTTCATGACATGGATGCACACAAAACAAACCCACACTGGAGAAATACACACCAAAATAGTTAATGGCGCTTATCTCTGGGAAACGGAAATAGAAATATTAATATCTGTTTCCAAACTGCATTTCCTAATCTTCCACATGAGAATATATTATTTGCATCAGTAGAAAAAAATTGCTTTTAAATGTGTTTAGCATTCACACTGAATGTAAACTATTACATTCTATTTGATAACATTACAGTAACAGGACGTTGAGACTGAGTGTAATTCCTCTTTCCACATCATTACCTATGAAAGAATTTCCTTCTACCAAAGCTCTCTACAGGATTTATCCCACATCAATATTCTAAGATGGGAAGAGCAGTCTTTATTCTCATTTGCGGATGATGAAGTTAAAATACAGGATATCTTAGGAATGTGGCTGGCACAGTTGGGATTTAAATCCCTGGGTTTTCCTCTCTGGCCCTCACAGATAAAGCGTAAATCAGAAACATAAACCCAAGAGAAGGAATGATTTTTTGAGAGTAATGCTACCTTGTGAAGTCTATAGATGTCAAATTTAGGCACTCAGCAACAAAATATCAAACCACCTCCCACTGTGGTAATATTTTACTACTGAAGTCAAGGGGAGCAGATGTGACTGGAAACAAAGACATAATAAATGAGAACAATTATCTATCAAGTCATTGGAAAGTTCAAAAGTATTCTTGAAACAAAGCAAAAAAAAAAAAAAAAAAAAAAGCCCCAGAAATCACCCACTAAAAATTTAGTGCAGACACCCCCAAAAGGCCGCCCTGTGATTTGGGTTTCTGATTTTTATTGTAATGGTAGCATTTCATTGAGTTAAAACTAAGTTGAAGATATCAAGCTAAATTTCAAACAAAAATGTGCAAAACTGTTATCATTATCCAGATTCCCACCACATATGCAAAACTCAGGAGACACAAATCAGAAGTTATCAAAGAATAAAAAATGTCTTATTTTGTAAGTATAGTATTTTGCAGATAAACGCTATTCTAGGGAGAAAAAAAATGAGGCTATGGATCCAAAGATATTAACATACCTGCTGCAACTAAGCTCTACTCTCAATACCCTCTGGAGTCTTGATTCTTCTCCACTGTTTATTATGCGGTCCAAATTTTTACAAAGCAAATGTTTCCAATCTCAGCATAACCACAAGGAATAGACATTGGCAACTCATCAAAGACTTAAGGAATCGTCTGAAGATCAAATCTGAAGAGCAAACAATTTCTTCGGTGTGGGCTTTAATGAGCTAAGAAGTTGAAATGGTATCTGACCTGGTTGCTTCAACATGGTACTACAAACAATTTCTGGAATTTAATTATCACATAGTGGATCTTCTTCCATCTAAAATAAGAAAACCAGGTTTTAAAAGAACAGAATGGCATAAAAAGTGGAGTACAATCCACTTAGTAAAGATAAGTATTATTTTATAAAAATTGCTTTTTATTTGGATATACAGAATGTATATTATTAGGCCATGAATGTAGAGTATGTTGTAGCTTTAGTCCCTCTCAAGAGTTAGAAAAACAAGAATTTCAAAGAATAATCTTAATTCAGAGTCAACCATGACAATTTACCTTCAGTAGATAAAGTGCAGATTTTTTTTTTTTTCCTTTTCTTTTCAGGGCCACACCTGCACCATGGAAGTTCCCAGGTTAGGGGTAGAATCAGAGCTGCAGCTGCCAGCCTACACCACAGCCACTGCATGCTAGATCTGGGCGACATCTGCAATCTATGCCACAGCTCATGGCAAAGCCAGACCCTTAACCCACTGAGCAAGGCCTGGGATCGAACCCATATCCTCATGGATACCTGTTGGTTTCTTAACCTGCTGAGCCACAACAGGAACTCCTAGATTATTTATCAATAAGAAAAAAGTCATTGATTTAGGAGTTCCCGTTGTGGCTCAGCAATTACAAACCTGACTAGTATCCATGAGGATACGGGGTTCAATCCCTGGTCTTGCTCAGTGGGTTAAGGATCTGGCATTGCCATGAGCTATATAGTGTGGGTAACAGACACTGTTAGGATCTGACATTGCTGTGGCTGTGGCATAGGCGGGTAACTACAGCTCCCATTTGACCTCTAGCCTGGGAAATTCCATATGCCGCATGTGCAGTCCTCAAAAGCAGAAAAAAAAAAAAGGCACTGACGCTATGCAATGGCCTCAACTGCTCTCACTCTCTTTATGGTGAACTGAATCTCCTACAGTTCACCCACCTTCCTAGGAGGAAGTGAGAGCTCTCTGAAGAACAATGATTCTATCGGTGGCTTACTGTGCTTTAGTTGCAGTTTCTCCTTTCTGCTAATGAGAAATTAACAAATAGTGGCATTCCTTTTCCATAAGCAGTCCTCTGGAGTTCCAGGCTGCCCCTTGTTACTGAGGGACATCTCCTCCCCGATCTCTACTCCAGGCCCCTCCACCCTTGCCCACCCCACCCTCCATTCTTCACCAAGGAGAGTACAGAACAGAATAGCTCAAGGTATGCTGTGGGCCCAGAGTGCCTACTTCAGATCACACACAAAACCATTTGTTAAAAATTACTAATTGGGTTTCCAGCATTGCCGTGAGCTGTGGTGTAGGTTGCAGACGCGGCTCGGATCCCACGTTGCTGGGGCTCTGGCGAAGGCCAGCGGCTGCAGCTCCGATTAGACCCCTAGCCTGGGAACCTCCATATGCTGCAGGAGTGGCCCTAGAAAAGGCAAAAAGACAAAAGGACAAAAAACAAAACAAAACAAAACATCTTGGGAGTTCCCGTCATGGCGCAGTGGTTAAAGAATCCGACTAGGAACCATGAGGTTGCGGGTTCGGTCCCTGCCCTTGCTCAGTGGGTTGACAATCTGGCGTTGCCGTGAGCTGTGGTGTAGGTTGCAGGTGCTCTGGCGTAGGCTGGTGGCTACAGCTCCAATTCAACCCCTAGCCTGGGAACCTCCATATGCCGCGGGAGCAGCCCAAGAAATAGCAAAAAGACAAAAAAAAAAAAAAAAAAAAAAAAAAAAAAATTACTAAAACACCATGGGATTATTCTGAGAAATACACCTGGAGCACTCCCAGTATGCTGGGCCCACAGCCAGCCCTCAGAAAGTGGTAAAGATCATGAATGCAAGTCTTCTAGAAGGAGCGAAATCCTCACTTGAGCAAATAAACCAGGTCAGATAGAATTCGCCAATTTTCCCCTTCTTCCAAACCCACTCAATAGCTTTGTAAATGGTGATTTTAAAAAAAAAAAAAAAAAAAGCTGGATATTAAGTAATTCCTCCCCCCAAAATCACAGATGGACTGGATATGATGGTCCCGGGTACATCCTACCTCACCACTGGTGAGGTTTCCATGAGCCTCTGGTCACATCAATACAGAAGACTTGTTAAGTGCGATTCTGTTTAAACTTACCTTAATACATATTGCTGACTGATGACCATTAACCTCAACCCAACAGCTGAACAAAGCTATCCAACATGCATACTTCCTCCACAAGCACACCACAGTCCCCTTGTGCTGGGGCGCACCAGAGAGCACTTCAGCACTCCACCTGGAGGCCATGTGACACAACGAGATTCCCCAACAAAAACGCGAACATGTGAAAAACAAGGCACCAACTAGAACACGGAAGAACACTTGCAGGCAGAGAGCAGAAACAAGAAGAAGAGCATCACATGTTCAACCTCATCTGGGCAACTGCTCATCAAGTGATTCAGATTTTTCACACCCTGAAATCCGTGAATGACCACAGGAGTGCCACAATTATTGATGTGAAGATTACAAGTAAATGACACTGAACAGACAAATCTGCAAATCTAGAATCCACGGATAACAAGGACCAACTCTAATTTTTGGTATGTTCAGTCAATGAACAGGAATCAAAAGTTAAATAGGAGTTCCCATCATGGCTCAGAGGAAAAGAATCCGACTGAGAACGATGAGGTTGCGGGTTCGATCCCTCGCCTTGCTCAGTGGGTAAGGATACAGCATTGCCGAGAGCTATGGTGTAGGTCACAAACAAGGCTTGGATCCTGCATTGCTGTGGCTCTCTGGCGTAGCTGGCGGCTACAGCTCTGATTCAACCCCTAGCCTGGAAACCTCCATATGCCACGGGTGCGGCCCTAATAAGCAAAAAAAAGTTAAATAACCTAGAGTTACACGCATCAACGTGGATACTTCCCCAACCAAAGGTATAAAGATTCAACAGGACACATAGGTTATGACACCATTTCTATAATCTCTGACAACTGGAATTTATTTTTGCCCACTGTGTATAGGAAGGACACATGCCAATTCTGAGTAATTTTCCTCTGAACAGGGAAGGCGGATGAGGACAGTGACTCTTGGACATATTTCTTGAGGTAGGTGATATTTTACCCCACTATTCCATAATGTTGGGACTATTAAGAACATGTCCATTAGACCTATTAATGTAGTGAAATACACATGCTGCAAAATATACATGTACTTCATACACAGCATTAAACTGCATGGAGGGAGATTTCTGTGTAAAACTGCAGCATTTTTGGAGCAATGATGCAAACCATTTAACAGCATGAATCGACTACAACAATTACAAGTCTCTGTTTGCACAGAAGGAAAGGATGCCTGCAAGAGAGAGAGATGAAAAGGAGAGAGACAAAGGGTCAGAGTTTTATTTCTGGATACACCCTGTGTATCTCGATGCTCCTTTGAAGTGCACAGGAGTTGCTTCCCAGAAGGACTACACGCAGTCCAGGGTGGAACAATCCCAAAGCAAGCTTAGTAACCGGAACATCGGGAGAAAAAACCTTAAGCCCTAAAAGAATGATTCCTAGCACAGGGGAGAGGGTTTGGGAAGGAAAACTCTTGAATGGAAACTAGCCTAAGAAGCATAATTTCAATAGCCAAAGATGGGATGACCCATCAGGGCCTTATTTTCATTGGGATAAAGCAGTGGTTTTCTTGGGAGTGATGGAAAAGACAACATCTAGCTCCCAAATTGGTTTCTGCTCAAGAGAAAAAAAAAAAAAAAGTGTTTGTGATGCTATCATGTTTCACTTCTAATTCTCCTCTTTGTTCACTTTTGGCAGTTATCACCATGAACACTGGGGTAAAGTCTAGTACCCCGCCAAAAATACCAACATGGTGATTGATGTGTGATTCAAAAAAGCTGTCAAAATGGATTCTCCAAAAGGAATGAGTCACATGGCTGGACCAGGCAAGCTAATATTTTTGTACCATGTTATAATCCTTTTCATCTGGACTTTCTTAGAGTTGGCTTATTACTTCCTTTCATGCCATCTAAGCTAAGGGCTATAATAAATGGCATTAAGAAGCCTGACAGATTGGGTTCCTACCTTCATTACCCAAATCCGAAAATTAAAGCTATTTGATATGGAAATAGGGCACCGAGGAAAATACGCACAGAACTTCAGCCCAAGAGACTTAAGAACCCTCAAGGGTCTGGGAACACAGAGAATGTCATCATACTGGCCTGACAGTTCTACCAAATAGTCTTTTATCTCAGTAACTGTAAAAAGTAGAATGCCACTCTAAATTTTAGGGCACAAGTGACATTTATCAGCTGAGAGACAAAGGGCAGTGTTCCTCACTAGAAAGTGAAGAACAAAGAAAAGTGTGTAAAAGCATCTTCAGCAAATTCTAGGCTCTCATCTCAGGATGGTGGTAATGTATTGATCTGATTTGGGACTAGTCTCAGTTTCCCAAACTCTGTCTGATTCAGCAAAACCTACTGTGTAGGACATAACCCAAATAGATAATAAAGAACCTTTTGGAGAAAAAAAAATTACGTGTGTGTGTGTGTGTGTGTGTGTGTGTGTGTGTGTGTATGGCAAGGGGTTACTGGAGGAAGGCACCTGTAATTACTTTTTCCTATTCCTTTGTTTCCTAGATCAAGTCAGGTAGCACCGCATTCTTGATTTGAAACAAGGATGATGTTTTTATTGGACAACGCTCTTATCTCCAACAAAAGGCCATCTATATACAAGTTACAGAAATCCCTTCTTTGCCACTATTGGAATTCAGAATAAAGTCCACATGACTCTATGCATCCCAGATTGGAGCTGGCCAAACAAAACTTTAACCACAGCTTCTTCGAGGCCTAGATGGTCACAACCTTGAATATATTTTCTCATGTGAACTAGTTGCCTAGTGACCACACTGTTGTATACTGCATGGTGGTTGTCTGCTCCAATTATGAAAATGCTAACACTTCCATTGGTGCTGAAATAGAATAGGCCAATGCCCTGAAATGATAAGCTTTTCTTTCTGGACAGAACAAAACATAACAGGAATCAGGATAAAACATCCAAGTAGAGGCTGCACACAATGGACCAGATCTTTGGAAACATTCATTTATGAAGGAAGGTCAGCAGGTGCAATCTCAAGGCAGAAGAGCAAATACAAGCCACCAGCAGTTCAAGTCTGGGTGCTCTTCAGATCTGTGGCTGGTAATGGTTCCACCAGTTACCCACGAGATACACTGTGGCCCGTGACAGCCCACAGCCAGCCTAGCCCTGAGACAGAGAGTAGGGCTTTAATAAAGGCAGATTAAAAGGCAGCAAAATAATCAGAACCACCCCTTTTGCTTCCCTGAGTACCACAATGTGACTGAACCAAACATTATCACTTAATATTCACAACAATCCAAAGAAGCAGTTCCAGAGCTCAGGCAAGCTTTAAAAGATCACCCTACCAGAGAGCAGCAAAATCCTGATTCCAACTCGGTTTTCATCCCAAAACCTGTGCTCAGAAACAAGCTTTATTTTTTTTTTTTTTTTCCCAGCCACACCTGCAGCACATGGAAGTTTCCAGGCCAGGGATCAAATCTTAGCCACAGATGCAGCCTACACCACAGTAATGCCAGATCCTTAACTCACTGTGCTGGGCCAGGAATCAAACCAGCACCTCCACAGAGACAATGCCAGATCCTTAACCCACTATACAAAGCAGGCACTCCAGAAACAGCAGAAACAGGCTTTCTTTTCTTTTTGTCTTTTTAGAGCTGAACCCATGGCATATGGACTTTCCCAGGCCAGGGGTCAAATCAGAGCTGTAGCCGCCGGCTTACACAACACAGCCACAGGAACTGAGCCTCGTCTGTGACCTATACCACAGCGCACAGAAACACTGGATCCTTTACCCACTAAGCAAGGCCAGGGATGGAACCCAAGTCCTCGTGGATATAGTCGGGGTCGTTAACGGCTGAGCTACAATGGGAACTCCTAAAGTAAGCCTTTGCAAACATTTCCATTAAATGCCTAATTCTGGGTCCTGATGGTCGGACACCATCACTTCCCATGATTAGTTCTGTAGAGAAGGCTGCCAACGTTCTAGCAAAGTGAGCATGGCCGCCATTTGCTCAGTTTCTAAGGTGTGAGGCCTAAAGGAGGAAGCCTCCCGGGTCTGTGACTCTTCAGAGTAGAATCCTCTGCCACCTGAAAGGTTGTCCCTGGGCATCAGCCCTTTTTACCAGATTCCCCCAAGGGGTTGGTACAGGTGCCTGCTCTCACACACACCTGAATCTTTAAGAATTTATGCTCAGAGTCGAAGTTATTTTGTCCTACCTTATGAATTACGACTTCTAGCCAAATTGACAAACTTGTCAAGGTTTATCAGCTTACTAAAATGTAAACCTTTGACCTTAATGTACCCTTCTATAGCTCATTATATACGGAGCACATACAGATATGAGAAATGCCTTTTATATTTTTGGTTTGATTTTCTTTTTGTTTTTTTAACAATTATGGTTTATTTGGGGGACAAAACTGAAGAGACATGCCTTTTAAAATGCTACTATTTTCATTTTCTTGCCTCTCTCTTCCAAGAGGCAGTTAACTCCTCAAAGGTAGTGATGATGCTTGATCACCTTTATGTCCCAGCATCTTAACAGTGACTGGCCTGGAGCAAACACCAAAACACCACATTTGTTGATCAGTGGGACTGCCTGGGCTTTGTTTATTAAAAGTAAGCAGCCTCCCAACATAAAGCCTATTAATACAAGATAATAACAGTTGTTCCCTCACAAGGAGGTCCAAGTTATGTGTTATCACCAAGGGCTGATCAAAAGGCTTATTCCACAGCCTTCAAGCTGTAACAACACAGCCATTTTACTACAGACATTTAAAAAAAAAAACAAAGGTTCAGCGACAGTTGTCTGAAAGAGCCTTCAGAAAGGCTTCAGAGGACAACTGTTAACAGAAAAAAAAGCCAATTTGATCACAAGCTTACTTGCCCTTTACTATTTCAACAGCGGACAGTGGCTTATTCACCCAGATATTTTATCCTCAATTTTTTTTTTAAAGACATATAGTTACAGTGGTTCTAGATATATACCAACAAAATTAATACGGCCTGAAAAGTTACTGCACTTATCCTCACAGGGCTTTCAATTTACTCTGAACCACTAAGCTTACATGTATCATATTTGTATTCTATTTTTGTAATCGAGTCAAAAGAGTATGTTAAGAGCATAGCTTTAGAATCAGCAAAATTTGATTTTCAGATCCAGCATCTCCTAGAAATGTGCATCCTCAGGCAAGTTCCTTCACCGCTGGAATCCTGAGTTTCTCCCAGATGAAAACAGGATGATCCCTACTTCTCAGGTATCCTGAGTCACCTTTCATGTTTATGAAAATAATCACAGAAATAAGCAATGACCTAGTCTAGTGACCTAGACTGCTACAACCACTGTCCATGTATCCTACCCACATTTAACTCAAGGGCCGCCTTAAAATCCTCACCAGACACAAAATCCACTGATATGTATTTAAAGACTTAATATAATACTGAGTAAATTTATGCACAAGTTAGTGTTCCCACCCATTTTTCAGTCACTGCTGGAGGTTTGAGAGCTTAAGGCAGAATGAACAGGATGCCTGGACATCTGTACATAGACTTCTCTTCCACGGCTTCTCCTTTAGTCAAGCCCAAAGGTTCTTGAACTTTCACATGCATAATAATTACTTTCTTACAGATTGCCAACAAGCTCATGAAAAAATGCTCAGCATCCCTGATTATTAGAGAAATGCAAATCAAAACTACCATGAGATACCACCGCACACCAGTCAGATGGCCATCATTAATAAGTCCACAAATCACAAATGCTGGAAGGGGTGTGAAGAAAAGGGAACACTCCTGCACTATTGGTGGGAATGTAAGCTGGTACAACCACTATGAAAAAACAGTATGGAGGTACCTTAGAAATCTATACATAGAACTACCATATGACCCAGCAATCCCACTCTTGGGCATATATCCAGACAAAACTCTCCTTGAAAAAGACATATGCACCTGCATGTTCATTGCACCACTATTCACAATAGCCAACACATGGAAACAACCCAAATGTCCATCAACAGAGAATTGGATTAGGAAGATGTGGTATATATACACAATGAAATACTTCTCCTGAGGGGAAGGGGAAGGGAGTGGGATGGATTGGGAACTTGGAGTTAATAGATGCAGACTACTGCCTTTGGAATGAATTAGCAATGAGATCCTGCTGTGTAGCACTGGGAACTATATCTAGTCACTTATGATGGAGCATGATAATGTAAGAAAAAAAGAATGTATACTTGTATGTGTAACTGGGTCACCATGCTGTACAGTAGAAAACTGACAGAACACTGTAAACTAGCTATAATTAAAAAAATAATCATTATATTAAAAAAAGAATTACTTTCTAAGGTTATTTATCCACATTTTCATATACTGTACCTTTATGGGCAACTTAAGGGACTTTAGGAAGGATAATTTTGTCTATACCAATTTTTATCTTATGTTTAACTTTCAATTCAAATCTTTATATAAAATTCTCACATGCCCCTTAAAATTAAAAAAAAAAAAAAATAAGAAAGAAAAAGAAGGGAAAGGATCTGAGCAACAAGCTAGTGACAAGTTACACAGAAAAGTTTCTTTTCAACCCCTGGCTTCAAGCAGCTAAAATGGGCCATTCTCAGTATGAGAATGCTTTCAGAGGGCCTTTCCTTAAAAGAGTACTGCTCATAATAATCAAATACTCCATACTCATGTCTCATGGGTCTAGAACAGTGACAAGATTGTAATGACCATGTGTTAGAAATTTAATAACCGTCTGAATTTAATAGAGCCAGTTACAAGAAACAGTTCTACTGTGACAAGGAAGGAGACTCCTGCACTTCTACCCAGAGGCTTCCCCAGAGATGAGGTCTGAAGCTGACAGGGAGGAGGACATTCCCCTTGCTGTTTCCTCCAGCTACTTCAGGGCCAGAGGAACCTCACCCTAGCCCAGGAGGGAAGGAACAAATCAAGCCCAGGTTATTCCTGCTTGAGGGCTCTTACCTGATCTTCACACACAGGCTGTCTGCTCCCATCACGCAGATCTGAAACCAGAAGGCACCTCCACACTGTCCTACTTTATTCTCCTCACTGCACTTTGCAGCATGGGAAACCCAGGTCCATTTAGGCATCTGTGTACCCCTTTCATGTCTGACTGATGATTGGGGGACGTCATGCAACACCACATTCTGCAGTACCCACCATACTGCCCAGCACGTAAGTGCTCAAGAAACAATTCTGGACTGTGTGATAAAAGGTTAAGCCCTTCTTAAGCAGTGACAAATGACCAAAACTGCACATTGTAGGAGCTCCCGTTGTGGCTCAGCAGGTTAAGAACCCAACTAGTATCCATGAGGACGTGGGTTCTCTCCCTGGCCTCACTCAGTGGGTCAAGGATCCGGCATTGCCGTAAGCTGCAGTGTAGGTGGTAGACATGGCTCAAATCCCTGCTTGGCTGTGGCAGGCAGCTGCAGCTCTGATTTGACTCCTAGCCTGGGAATTTCCATATGCCACAGGTGCGGCCCTAAAAAGCCTCCCCCCCAAAAAAAGTGTAGTCTAGCAGCAGTTGGGACCAAGCTGGCATCGCTCTACTTTCTATGCCAAGGAAGCTATTTCTGAACACTCAAAATACAGACATGATACTTTCCTTCTGAACCCTCAAAGCTCAGTGTATCTATAACTATACTGATGCAAGACTCATACACACCAGGCATAGCTATTGTGTGAATTAATTAATTTAGTCTAGGGGATGGATATGTGAAGAACAAAGAACAAGCCAACATTTGATGACACCTTATAAGTAACTGAAAATACACAGTGTGGTACGGTAGAAGGTAGAAACAACCAAGTTCTCTCATCAGATAGGCCCGGATTCAAATTCTGCCTCCATCCTTTGGGAGCAGCCACCTTATCACGCTGAGCCCCATTACCTCTTTTGTAAAAGATAATCTCTCTCTCCAAGCGTTGCCAAGAGCACCAAAGATAATGCTCAGCAAGCACAGAACATACAAACTGCATTTTATTTTGCACTGGAATGCCCCTGGAATTTCAGTGACCTAGGATCTAGGCTCGGCTCACCAACCTCACCACCCTCCTAAGGAACGTCAAGCCACATACCCTCAGGCCCAATTTGCCTTATTAAGAACTCTTAGAATCACAAAACATCATCTGCAAGTACTTTGCAAACAGCAAAGCATTAAAATGCCAAAAGAAGGAATGCTGCCCACTGAAACCTGCCTAGTTCTCAATTACAAAGAGAACACCAGGGAATGCTGTGAAGGACTTCTTTAAAAAAGCCCTACGCTACTGTGTGACTAGTCACTTGATGACAGCACATCAGGACACACCAATCTGGCTTAGTGACAGTAAAAGCCCACTAATTTCCTTTGGCCGTTTCCATGGCCTGCCTCCTCCTCTCCTAATTCACCAGTTTTCCATGGGGAGTCATGCAAGGATGATGTCACCTTATCTCTGAATGCTTAGTGTTCCTGGGCACCTACTACAGTCAAGTGACCGTTGGCAACACCAAGATGAGTGAGAATCTGCAACAAAGTGTCATTTCAACACAAAGGCAAGTTGTGTACAATTAACATTCAGCCCCAGTCAATTTCATAGGTTCCCTGAGCAGCTACTCAATTCCCCTGGCCTGTTTCAGCAAGCATCATTCTCTGATCCAGTCAGGAATTATCTGCTAAGACCTTTCCCTGGACCAAAGCACTGTGCTGGATTAAGGAGAAGCTGGCAGGACCTGTAAGATGGGATTCTTGCCTTCCAGAAGCCCACAGTGCAAACCAGCAAATCAAACAGGAACATAAACAGACGACCGAGAGTGTCATGATTGACTACAAAGCTACACATAAAAGCATCCCCTGATTTTACTATCACACTTCACATAAGGTGATATTTAATCTGGGGCCTCATAAGAGAAATAATTCATACTATAAAGAGATCAAAGAAAGAAAAGTTGTTTTTCCCACCTCCCCCAAGCTGGTGTGGGTTTGTATGGACACAGGGAAGAAGTAGGATTTCTGAAGAGCCTTGAAGACTGGATATAATTTTTTTTTCTTTGTGTGTGTGTGTGTGCACGCGCGTACATGCGCGCGTGCATTTTAGTGCTGAATCTGCAGCATATAGAAGTTCCCAGGCTAGGGACTGAATCAGAGCCGCAGCTGCCAGCCTACATCACAGCTCATGTTAACCCACTGAGCGGGGCCAGGGACCAAACCTACATCCTCATGGATACTAGCTGGGTTCGATACCACTGAGCCACGACAGGAACTCCTATAATTTCATTAAGTAGAGAGCAAAGGAAGTACAAAATGTGCAGGAGAATCGTGTAAGAAGAGACATACTGGAAGGAAAGTACAAGCCTGTTCTGTGGACAGAGACAAAGCAAACTCCATGTCAGGGTCTTGTAAGGAAACGGACGAGATGGGTCCGACCAGACAGTGGAGGGCTCCAATGAGAAAGCGGGTGGAAAGTAGGGGAATACGGAAGCTACAGGGGTTAAGATGGAAAGTAAACCGTTAACGAACATGGCCAAAGAGCCTCTCAAACTGGATCAACATCTGGAACAAGATCACAGGACTTTGATGGGAAAACTGCACTGAAGATGAAATTCACCATCTTCTACCTTTTACTATGTCAAAAAAATCATCAAGATGACAAAAGCTACAAGCCAAAACCTAGGCTTAAAAGTGAATCCACAGAACCTCTATTTGCAAGTGTCTAATTCCAAGTATTAGACCCAAAAGGGCAAATGCTCACCATCCCCATGGAAATCCCTCCTCTATTCATGCTTTACTCTAGGAACACAAATCAAAATATGTTCTCAGTACTACCAAAAAAAAAAAAAAAAAAGCCACTAAGGTTATCAATAATGATATAACTAAAAGCAGCAATATGCTACTGTCATGTCAATATTTCCTAATGGTGAGGCCTACTTGGACGGAGGAAATTTTCTCAAGGGAAATGGTAGAAACCTCACGGTTAAGAGTCATCTAGAATCACACCACAAGGCACAATCCTGTGACCTATTCTCTTCCACGTAAATCTGGCCACTCAGAAAGTAAGTTCTGGGGAGCAACTGTGGCTGGGGAGGCAAAGGGGGAAGACACACCACGTTTGAAGAAAAACAGGGATACTGAAGAATCCGATTCCTGATCTCAGGGCTGGTTACAATGGCATGTTCGGTCTGTGAAAATCCACCAGGCTGTGCACTCATGACATGGACCCATCTGTATTTGTATATTATTCTCCAATAAAAAGATTTTCTTAAGAATGGTTAGAAGGGAGTTCCCGTCGTGGCGCAGTGGTTAACAAATCCGACTAGGAACCATGAGGTTGAGGGTTTGATCCCTGGCCTTGCTCAGTGGGTTAAGGATCCGGCGTTGCAGTGAGCTGTGGTGTAGGTCGCAGATGCGGCTCGGATCCCACATTGCTGTGGCTCTGGCGTAGGCTCGCAGCTACAGCTCCGATTACACCCCTAGCCTGGGAACCTCCATATGCCATGGGAGTGACCCAGGAAATGGCAAAAAGACAAAAAAAAAAAAAATGGTTAGAAGACATCATCCCAGAGAACAACAACAGAAGGGGAATTGTTCAAACTTCCCATTATCAATCGAAAAGTTAATGGAATTTCTGATCATTATTGGTAAAATATAGACATCTAATGTTAAAGAATTACCATTAGATGAAGACTGAGACCTGGTAAATTCACAGATGACCTGGAGATTTCCAAACCAAATAAATGCTTTCCAAAAAGCCTGCCCTGACACTCAAAACTTTTCCAGTGAATGGCTCCACAAACCCAGGAGGCCACACAATTCTCAATGGTCTCTCCAGATTCACACCTAGACGGCGTGATTAGTTGGTAGCAGAAGCATGATGTTGTGATAAGGCCTGGGGAATCCCCAGTTCTAAGTTTATAGCATCCTGATGCCAAGACACCTGGACTGAATGGCCTTTCTAGGTTCATCAAGCAGAAGTCCTTAGGGATAAAGAATCCCAATTAGTCAAGACTGTCACTCAAGAGGAAAAGCATCCCTGGAAGAACCACAAAGCTGACCATACTGGGAACTGAAAGGGTCCAAACTGAAAGTGACCCATAAAGCTATTCATAGGATTCATCGCCTTTGCACAAATGAGACATTTGGTGGTACCGAATTCTCTGAGCAACGTTGCCATGTTGTCCAGTGTTGTTTTATCCAACCTCTCCTACTACTATTAGTTATCCCATGTGCTTCTACACACACACACACACAACATTATTCACCAAAGGCAGATGAGATTATATTCAATCTTTCTGCCACTGTACAACAATCATATTCTTAATCTTCTGCACCAAAGTAAAACACCATTATTCCTTGATATTCCCATCTAAATCTATGCCTTCTTTTGTCCAATTACTAGAAAGTTTCATCTGCTCAAAACCTATCTACATTTCCTGGAAAGATTTTTATATCTAGAGGAAAATGAGACAGTAATTGATTCTATCCTCTCAGTTCAGAAAACCACATGTGCTGTCCCTAAAGCCCCAAACCACAAATGCTAAAGATTATGAATAAGGGGAATGTCTATTTACTTATGTTATAACTATTAAAGAAATAACTAGAGTCTAGCATTGAGAACAATCAGCTCATTCTTGACCTCGCATCCTATTTATCTTTCTATTCTCAAAGCTAATTGCTCATATAAGCATGCCAATTTGCCTTGATTATAGGATTCTTATTAAGTGAATGTTGTTTACATTTCACAAGTGTATTTGAATTTCACTCCGGGAAGCCAAGCTCATCAAGTCTTTGTAAGCGGTAAAACCAGAGATCAAAGCAAAAGGCCTGCACTGAACCAACAAACAATTAGGCTTGAGAATAGAGCCTAAGCAAAAGTACAATTGATTTATTGATTGTTGTACTCCAGTAGTACACCTCAGGGTCACTGTTCACTATTTAGCTATACTACACTGAACTTTCTCCGCAAATTCTCATTATGATTATTTTATGGTCATTTCTTATATGCATATTAATTAAGTCTAACATTCAGCAGGCTTGGACCCATCTCTATTTCTCATCTTGGTGCTTTTGTTTGAATCAAGTATCTTTAAGAGTTTTTTTAAAAACAAAACAAAAAAAAACCCTTCTCAATGTTGCCTAATTTCTCTAAATTTTCGTATGGTCTTATGCTTGGTCTCTGGGGCAGGTAGGAAAAGGGAAAACCACTGTTCTACCATGTGGCTCTCAACCACGACTGCGAATTTGCATTTCCTAAGGAGGTTTTAAAAATCCTGATGCTGGAGTTCCTGCCGTGGCTCAGTGGTTAACGAATCTGACTAGGAACCATAAGGTTGCAGGTTCAGTCCCCGGCCTTGCTCAGTGGGCTAAGGATCCGGCATTGCTGTGAGCTGTGGTGCAGGCCGCAGACGCGGCTCGGATCACGCGTTGCTGTGGCTCTGGCGTAGGCTGGTGGCTACAGCTCCAATTCGACCCCTAGCCTGGGAACCTCCACATGCTGCGGGAGCGGCCCAAGAAATGGCAAAAAGACAAAAAAAAAAAAAAAAAAAAAGAATCCTGATGCCCAGGTCACACTCCAAATTTATAGAACCTGGAGCAGGCCCCAGGCATCTGTCTTTCTTGAGGGTCCAGGTGATGTTGATACGCAACCAAGTTTGAGAAGCATCACTTTAGCTTGTCAATCCCACTTCGCCTACCTTTAAATAAAGTGCTCAGCCAAACTCCCATGGGAGACAGAAAAACAAGGAAGAGAAGACAGATTCCTGAGCAAATCCTTAACTCAAGGCAGGACCTGAGATAGGTGAGAGTGACCAGCACCAAGCTCAGGGCCAAAGTGTGAACAACTTGACACCTTTCCCAAAGCCAACAAGGTTTTAGGATAAACCAGGCCAGGTGTACCATCCACCACACAGAGGTCAGTCAAAGGAGATTACCCCTGGAGACAGCAAGGTTTAACACCTCAAAGTTTTAAGTCTCTGTAGCAATGGACACAGCAGTTTATCAATGCAACAAAGCTTCTTCAGCAAAGAAGGAAGTGGACTAAGATTACTTATGAAATAAGAGTCACTGAGGTCAGTTCCAGGCCACACAAGGATGCTGAAGATAGGATCAAGGCAACTGTTTTGGTGTGTCCTAAAAACTATAAAAAGTTTGTGATAAAGTGCCAACCCATAAGCTCCACTGTCACTGGTCATGTTTCCTTTGTTGCTTTTTTTTTTTTTTTTTTTTTTTTTTTAAGAGTGTGAAAAGTTCACTTCCACCTGTCTACATCAAATACCACCAGACCTCCAAGAAGGGATTTGGTTTTCCCACATTAGGGATTCTGAGCCACCGTAGTTCACATTTTGGGCCTCAGTTGAGTAACAGTGCATGAGGCAGCCCTCTGACCTACCAGCTCTTCCCTAGACATCACTTCCAAATTGTATCACATCCACTGGATATGGCACAGTCCTTGGTGTTATGCTGAAGGTGGGGGGGTGGAGTATGGAGAAGAGGATGGGGTGACTGGCGAGGGGAGGGAAGATCACTGGGCAGTCTGAACAGCTATCATCTTAAAGAAATCACAAGAAATGAGTTAGCTCTGCCTACAGTGTTCAAGCAGGTGAGAACCAAGAAGGTGCATGAGCCTCTCTACAGAAACCAAGACCCCAAAGTCCAAGGATCTATTTCTTTGATGGAGGAAGGTGGGAGACACCTCCCACTGTAGAGTTTTAGAGCTGCTCTAGGAGCGGTCTGCCAAGCAGCTCCAAAGCTAGGAACCCTCCCTCCTAAGCTGTTTTTTAATAGGGATTCGCTGCCTTGCCTCAAGGAGTCCAGGTACCAGAGATCTCTTATGACAGAGAGATAGTCATCTGGAATCAGTACCTCCTTAATTAGCCACTTTTAGATCTATTGCTTGCTCAGATACAAGAGCCAAGGAGCCCACTTCACCTTGTCCTTGTTCCCCAAGCCCTAAGTATGAAAAGAAGAGCACAGTTCATGAAGACCAACAGGTAACAGTTTTTGTAAAGTCAAATGAGTTTCCAGAATAAGTATGAGCCTTATCCTACCTTTTTGTTCTTTGAGCCCAGGAGAAACCTCAAGAAGACTCTTCCTCACTTTCGGGTGCTGTAACTCTAAAACCTGCAGGAGGCTGACTTGCCTCAAGAAGGGCACCATGCAGGAGTTCCCATCACGGCTCAGCGGAAATAAATCTGACTAGTATCCATGAGGACACAGGTTCGCTCCCTGGCCTCGTTCAATGGGTTATGGATCTAGCATTGCCACGAGCTGTGGTGTAGGTCGCAGACACACTGTGGCGTAGACTGGCAGCTACAGCTCCCATATGACCCCTAGCGTGGGAACCTCCATTTGCCATGGGTGCAGCCCTAAAAAGACAAAAAAGGGGGAGGGGGGCACCATGCAAGCCAACAATGGATGTGCTAGAGCCTAGGGTTGGAAAGACCTAGAAAAAATTATTAGCATTTTTCATAACAGCATCTGTCTGAACAACTCTAATGGAAAGCCCACTCTATATTTTTGGACAACTCGAAATGTCAGAATAGTCTTCCTTATGCTTATATGACGTTCAGTCACTGGCCCTGGAAATTCTACTCTGTAGACCACATAGAATACAGCTACAACTCTTTTCTATACAAAAGATCTTCAAAGCAAGAAGTCAGCTAATGGACCACAAAAGATTACGTTGCAGAAATGTTATTACTTCCAAGTGTTATGATTTCAAAAATCTCGTGACTATCCTACCAGTTCTGTCAAATTGTATTCCCATGCAGAGAGAGGAGGAGAACCAAGGACTAGAAAGAAAAGTTTAACTTGCCCAAGCTGGTGCAGCAGAGATGATTCTAGAAACTAAGTCTCCCACCTCCTTGGCCGAGCTGTTTGCTAAGTGAAAATAATTCTTATCACAGGGGTTTGTCTGCATGCACACCTTCTCTCCCTCACATTTCATCAGTTTACCTTGCTGCCAGTCTCTCCCTGGTGCCAAGCATTCACAATTCAGAGAAGAGCCTCTGATCACCTTCTATATACTCAAATATATCTTCATGATTTTTACTGGTATTATTAGAGGGGAAATGCACCCCTGATAATGAGCAAATATTCCCACTCTGGAGAGTAAGACAGGGTTGTTGCCTAGATGAGACTATAATGGCTCAAAATGACAACATTCCATCCATCCCCCTTCTCCATCTCCCTCCTTCCTTCTCAACAGGAGAGAGGAAGTGAGAAAACAAATCAGCACTCATCTGACCTAACTACACTCCTACCCATCCATCTGCTTAGCAGACTTCATGGCAAAGGCTCTACTTGGAAGTGGTTGAAAGGTAACAACACCTTGCAGAGGGGAAATAAGCTTCAATGTTAGAACTTGACCTTCGCTGCCCGTTCACAAGTAATTACACCTGGAATGTACGCATTGCACTGACAGGTTGTCTCTCCCCCCGATTTGGAAAACCTAAACTTCCCAAACAAGGTAGTTGAAGTCTGCCTGGAAAGGAAAAACTGAAGAGTATACTTCTGGACCAAATCAATATTTAACTCCATGACTGAAAATAGAACAGTCCGTAAAGATGCCAAAATGGATGACATCTAAAGAAAAACATCACGTACATCACACTTGGGTCGCTAAGACATTTCTGCCAATTTTATAGTTTGAAACTTGCACTTTCCAGATTTAGGGGAAAAAAATTTTAACAGCTTTATTTCTAGTTCCAGGCCTTTTTTTTTTTTTTCTTCTTCCAGTTCTAGGCCTAAAAAAGCACAATATAATGGGGGGAGAGGGGGAGTGGGAAGGAGAAATCCAAACCTGAGTTAAAAATCCTCAACTGGTTACTCAATAACTGCATGGCTTCCAGCCACTTAGGTAATGTTTATTTCCTCATCTATAATGCTGCTGATGGCTGGAGTTATTGTGAGGATTAAATAAGAACAGGTAAGCATCGGGCATACTCATAGTAGGTGTTCAGAAAATGTTCCCACTTTTTCCTGGGTACAGTTTTTCCTGATTGAATGAGTGGGAAACTACATTCAATCTCAGGGCAAGAGAAGAACTGAAAAGGAAACTGACTCAAATTAATCACCAAGTAGTTCCCAGTATTAAACGTAAGACAATACTGCCCTAAATCATCACTGCCTCATCTTTTTGAATCTTTGAATTCGAAGAGCAACCCGACATCTGCTACCACACAGATAAGGCAGCCAGGATGAAGGGCTTACAATTATCTCTCCTCTTGAGACTCAAAAAGGATCTAAAACTCAAAAAGGATCCCTAGGACAACTCCTCTACAAAGGAATTGAGGGGCTTACATTTTAAGTTGTAAATAGTGACTGCAAGCCAAAAACTAGTGAACAATATATGGAGCATCTAATGCTTAAATGTCTCAAGAGGCATTCTTGGACAAAGACTACCAGTTGTTCACCACACCCAAAGTCACCTTCATAGCATCATCTTTGTAAATAAGGACATGGGAATATTTTTGTGCACATGCATATATTCTGAATAATTAGATGATGTCTAAAATACAATGGAGATCCACTTAGATAATTACATATGTGTGGGACCCAAAAAATAGAAACCAATATTACTCATAAAATATATACACCTTAAGGGAACAAAGACTGAAGTAGATGAATTGAATTTATAATTTATGAAACACTTCCATCGAAGAGTGTAACAGAAACATCACACAAAGGCACCTTATAACTGATAGGTAGGTCCAAGGATGCAAGCAGTTAAGTGTATACAAGCAGTCAGTAATCTTTTCCCTTAAATATAAGTTTTGTAACTTTATAATAATGCTGAAGACAAGCTCTGAGAGGGAGGAGACTCCTTAGGAAGATTAAGCTTCTCAGACTTGGATCCAACCTTTACTAGTCATTAACTATAAAAGTTCAGTAACTCAAATCTCTATTCAAAAAACTCATTTTTTCCTATTTAAAAAAATATTTTTTAAAGTCTATCCTTCCACTTAATTAATCTTTTACTCTCTAATCTTTCTACTCATGCCCATTCATTTTTTTTAAGAAATAAACCATTTAACTCATATAGACCAATATGGGGCAGGAGGAGTAGTCATTGAGTAGGTTTGGTTCCTCTGAGATTTTCCAGAAATAAGGAGTTCCTGTCGTGGCACAGCAGAAACGAATTCGACTAGGAACCATGAGGTTGCGGGTTCAATCCCTGGCCTCGCTCAGCGGATTAAGGATCCAGCCATGCCATGAGCTGTGGTATAGGTTACAGATGTGGCTCGGATCCTGAGTTGCTGTGGCTCTAGCATAGGCCAGCAGCTGTAGCTCTGATTAGACCTCCTAGCCTGGAAATTTCCAAATGCCTCGGGTATGGCCCCTCAAAAGCAAAAAAAAAAAAAAAAAGATTTTCCAGAGATAGATGGATTTCTGTCATTTAAACTTTTATTTACTCTTCCTCAACACTTTAAATACTGCAGAGTTTGGGGGTGAGAGGAATTGTTTTCCATACCTGAAATGGCTGTAATTATTGCCATAGATGCAAGGAAGCGCTTGTATACTTTTGTGTACAGTATTACCACCCTATTTTCCTCCCAAAACACATATATGATCTTTACCATATAGGAAAATAAAACTAGTATCAATAATACCCCCACGATTCCCTTTGTCTCAGGACAGAGAATTCCTCCAGGTATACACTTTAAATGTTACCACCTATATATATTATCTGTCCTTTAAGCTTATCTCCAGAATTAAGTGGTTTGAGCTGATTTCTTAAGCAACTCATGAAGAAAAGCACAGTTGAGAGCATCACATGTACAACTTCAGAAAAAAAAAAAAAACCTGACAAGAGAAGTCATCATAACTCTACTTTTATCAGCCCATAAAGATGATTCCTTTTAACTCTTCTTGTAGGCTTCCAAAGAGCAGCTGGAGTCAACTACGGAGAGTTACATTAAACATTACATCAATGGTCCCAGTGGATTCCTAACAAGAGGGCCCTCAAGCTGAGACTTTTCCTAAAGCTTTGTCTCAATCCCAAAAAGGTCAGCCTGGTGTTTTTTGATTTTGAAAGGCTTACAATATTGTAAACAATTAAGAAAGGAACCATGTCCAGTAATTGTGCGTGACACACAGTAAAAGAAGCCACACAACCAATCATTGCCCCCACACACAGCTTGTGATGTAGAATCATGAATTTCTACATACTAAATATATAATATGTATATTATATATATAAATAAATACTCCTAGACTTAAAAGTAACGCAAATCCACCATGTTAATGATGGGACATTATTTGTCTAAAGATTAATTCATACCAGGTGTTATTAATCAGCAGGGTAACTGATAGCTCATGCAAACCAGGCTATCCCAGTTGAGAACTTAATTGCATTATTGTTATTATCTGGTTTTCCTGTTATCACTGGTCCTCACACTTCAAGAGTACACACATACACACAAACACACACATCGTGGGCTGACAAACAGAAAACCCAGAGCTAGGAGGTAAGAACCCTGCCGTCTGGTAGGAAGAGGATTTTGAAAGACAGGTCAAGTATGCATCCAGGCTGCCTTGAGAAGTAATTAAGCCTATGCTGTTTCATTTCAGAGTGTCTCACTCTGCACAACAGTGGGAGCAGCTGGGGGAGATCACAGAAGATGCAACGCAAGGCAGGCAGCCTCATTTATCTCCACACCAGAGTTTCCAGGTGGCGTGAAAAAGCTCGTGGCCTCTTCTTCCAAAAAGCACAGAGCCAACTTAACATCCAAAACACTACTCCCCATATCAAAGCAGTCCCTTTTAAAGGCCTAAAGAAAGGCAATTTTAACGTCCCAGAGTTCAGACTCCGGTCGTTTCTCAAAGTTGTGAGGTTACATGCCAAAACCCCGCAGGCCGACTCAAAATTCCACTGCCTTAAACACAAGTTTCTCTTGCTGCCTAACATTGCAGAATGTAAAGATAACTAGCTAGGAAAAGGGAAATATACAAGTGAAAGTATTAGGAACGTGTCCGATCTTGCCCGTTTCCCCCCTGCCCCTCAACGCCCCTTAAGAGAGACTGGGACACTACAATTTGAAATCTTGGTACCAACTGTAGTACAGACTCCGACTCAGGCGAGGGGGAGGCCGCCACACCCTCCTGGGCTCGCAGCGCTGACAAGCCCTAGCTGGGAGGGGCCCAAGAAACTTAGACCCAGCAGGAAAGAGAGAAGGGAGTCGTCAGTGTCTTAGATTTAGAAGCTGGGAAGCTAGGAGCAGCTGATTTCAGAAGGGAGCCAGAGATTTGTCTGGGTGTGCTGGGGGAGGGGAGGGGTCGTCCCCGGAGTCAAGACAGCTCGCAACACGTCCCCGCAAAACTACACATTTTTGTGGTTTTAAGATTTAAGACTAAAAGGAACGCGCTGAGGCGAAGCTTCTCTCTCGAATGGGTTTCAGACGTCCCCCTTCTCGCTTAGGGACTGGGGCGCCGCACTGCCGCGGGTCTCCTCCTTCCCTTTTGGGGGGAGCGCCCCTCGGCCAAGCAGCTACGTCCGCCTCCCAAGTTCGCTTTCGCTCACCGCGCGGCGCCCGAGGCCAGCCACATGCGCATCTGTCCCGGAGCCCGCAGGGCCGGGTCTGGGCGCCCGCCGGAACATCTACGGGGACTCCGGGTCTGCCGGATTTTTTTTTTTTTTTTCCTTCTTCTTCTTCTTAGACAAAAAGCCTTAGCAGCTCGCCGCCCCCTCCTCCCCGGCCCGCGCCACCTTCCCTTCACGCCCACACCGCACCTCCCGGACACACACGCTGCGAGGTGCCTCTCCCGCCAGACAATGGCTTCGGGGCCGGCTAGGCAGCCAACCCCGAGTCCCCGACCCCATCCTGGGACCCCAAGAAGTCTGAGCGCGGAGGGGCTCGAAGGAGGGCGGAGAAGAGGCAGCGGAGGCCACAATGGGGGAGGGGGGCACCTCCCCCTCGGGACAGGGGCTCACTCCCGGCGAGGAGAGAAAGGAAAGGGGCGGGGGTCACCTGCACCGCCCAGCCGGGGGCCCGGGTGCCCTGCTCCCAACCACAGCTGCGCACTCACCAGCACGATGGCAAATCGCTCCTCCAGTTCACCTGGTTCGGGCATCGGCAGCTTCAAAGGTACGTTGTGCGCCCTGAAATCGGTCTGCTGCGAATCCATGCTCCCAGCATTGCCCATGTTGGCTGCACGCCGGGGCCGGGGGCTACTCCGGGCCCCTTGCGTCAGCGTCGGAAATCAGAACAGCTCCGGGCAGCCGGCTCCCGCCCGCTGGCGCGACCTGCCCGGCTCCCCGCCCTCCGCTGCGCCCCGGCGAGTGTGCGGCGCGCGCCGCTCCCTAGCAGCGTTCCGAGCCGAGCCGCCCCCCAGCCTCCCTCATGCTCCCCGCCGCCCCAGCGCCGCCCCGGCCTCCTTTTCTCGGGAGGGGTCGTCAGGGCGCCGGGCGCCTATCTGCATGTTGCACCGCGGGCACGCCGCCCTCTGCCAGTGGGCGCGTGGTTGCTCCGAGTCGGTCTCCAGCCAGGGCCCGGGCCGGGGCCGCCGCTGACACTTCTAGCTCTATGCCGGCGAACACTACGCTCTCTCTGCCAGCACCTCGAGCAGACAAATGCAGCTCCGCGCTCCCGACACAATGCCCCCTCTAGCCCGGCCCCCGCCCCCGGCCCGGCTCCGCCCACTCGCCCCGCGGACTGCCGGGACGCGTAGTTTCTGCCCCAAGTGTCCGCACTCAGGAACTACGCCCGCTCTAGGGGCCCAGGCGGGGTTAGGACCGCCTGCAGCAAAGGCAATCTGTATGTACACCTCTGGAAAGAGTTTGTCACTTTTGACACCCGCTCACTTCAATAGAAGAAATGACCGTTGTCAGATGTCTTGTCTACATCGATTCTGACACTTAGTAGGTCCATTTGGCAAATGAATGACTGGGCCAGTCAGTAATTGAATGCACGCATTCCGATTTAAATTTCAAGAGCTCTTCAAGAGGATCTAGTTCAACAGGAGATCTCAAAGGTATTGGCAACTTCCTACATCATAAACTGGAATGTGGGCCCGTGGGTGTTTTCTTCCGTATGTATATTAGCTATTCTTTTGTGCGTTTGAAATATTAATAAATATATGCCTTGATGGATATTTATAACTATCCACAACGGATATAGGTATATATGGTCAGACCCCACGATTTGGATGAGAAGGATTCAATTCAATTCAAAACAAACACTTACCAAATAGCTATTATGTGTGGGTTACTGTGTTCCTTAGCTAGAGAACAAAAGAGAATTTGCTCTTGCTCTGGAATACTTTCCTATCTGGTGGAAAGAGAAAATTTACACAAATAACCATACGTTGTGTGAGACAGAAATAAGAATAAAGTGTTTGGGGAGGCTTTGGAGATGGTCTTTGGTTGTAGTTATTCCTTTAGAACATTCTTGTTCCAGGTGTTTTACATAGAAGATAGAGTCTAGCCTCTGGGGTGCTTTTCAGACTCTAAGGATCCATTCTGAAGCAGTGGGAATAGAGAGAAATAGCCTTATAACCGACTTGAGCCAGCTGCTCACTTTGTGGATTTCAAGGGCCATCCACCTGGTTGACTTGTGGCTGAACTCCAGCAATTAGTCCTCTCTTAGCTTAAAGCAGTGTTTCTTTTGTGTGTGTGTGTCTTTTTGTCTTTTCTAGGGCCACTTCCTGCGACATAGGAAGGTTCCCAGGCTAGGGGTCGAATCAGAGCTGTAGTCACCAGCCTACACCAGAGCCACAGCAACGTGGGATCTGAGCCGCGTCTGCAACCTACACCACAGCTCACAGGCAACCTGGATCCTTAACCCACTGCGCAAGGCCAGGGATTGAACCCGCAACCTCATGGTTCCTAGTCGGATTCGTTAACTACTGCTCCACGACGGGAACTCCAAAGCAGTGTTTCTTAATCCTAGTTTGTGTATCAGATTCTTATGGGGAGCTTCTTGTTAAAACTGCACACACGATGGGCCTTGACTATTGTCAGAATTCCTCTAAGCTGAGAGCTGGGGCCTGGGCAGGTGTATGTTTAACAAGCTCCCCAGGTGGTTCTGATATGAAACCAGAATTGTTACTCTTTTGTTAAAAAGTCACTGCTTCTGTATGAGGTTACACACGAAGACTCAAGCACCAAGGGCCAGCTTTTATTCCACTTTATAAATACCAAGATGCCTTGAGCACAGTAGATGTTCAATGACTATTTGTTGAATTGACAAGTAATTTTTTTTTTTCCCTTTTCTAGCGCTGCTCCCATAGTATATAGAGGTTCCCAGGCTAGGGGTCTAATCGGAGCTGTAGCCGCTGGCCTATGCCACAGCTGCAGCAATGCTATATCCGAGCCATGTCTGTGACCTACACCACAGCTCATGGGAACATCAGATCCTTAACCCACTGAGTAAGGCCAGGGATCGAACCCTCAACTTCATGGTTCCTAGTCGGATTCGTTAACCTCTGAGCCACGATGGGAACTCCTGACAAGTGATTTTTAATAAAAGCCTATGGAGTAAATACACACACAAATACGTCTTGTTTGTGTATGGTCTCTTGACTAAACCACCTATAGTGTTTTAAAGAAGGGAGTGAGTATAAATAAATTCAATTTTAAAATCTGAATAAATTCAATCTGTATTTCTAAAATTACACTGCATCCAAAGTAATAGTAAATGTAATACCAATCAAGAAAAGAACAGGGACACACACACACACACACACTCCAACTAGTGCAAATGAGTGAGAAAGAAAAGCAGTTAGTTCAGACCAAATGAGACATTTCTGACCCACAAATGTATTTATTTTCTTTGTAATCTCTAGACATACACTTTGGGTCTGATTGACTCACAAAATCAGCCCACCCAGAAGGTTGCCCATCTGGATGGAAAAGCTAAAATTCTTTTCTTCAGTTGAGAAATCCTTTTTTAAAATTACATTTAATGGCTCCCTCTGGCCATATTTCTGCAGTGACCAGGACCTTTTTCTCCCCTTAAGTCTTATCACATCAAGTCTCTCTCATAATCTCACACTTTGAGAGCAGCCAAGGACAATGTGTGCAAATCCATGAATGAAATGAACTTCTCTGCCATTTCAAGGTTTGCAATCTCTAATATTTGGTTATATTTATGACTATTATTAGTGCAAAAATAAAACATTCATTATGTTAGTTTCTCTAGGAATTTCTACCAAAATCTCAGTAAAATATTTGCGTGAAGAGAGAGAAAGAAGACATGTCTATTCCTTTCATTGTAGCCCTGTTGCTCCCTCTCCACAAAATTAAAATCAGTTTATTGTTTTTAAATATGTATTCCATGTTCTGATCATTAACACATATGATTTGCTATGACTTGCAATGTTGCAAAATATTGGCCAAAACATAGATAGATAGGTATCTATTAAAACTATCCATTCATCTTCCACAGAAAATGAAACGTTAAGAGCTTTATCTTCCCTGTGCTAGGCATTTGCAAGCTATGTTAGAGATGGCTTGATCAGGAATTCCCCCTTAACGGTGTAATTGTTTTCAAAGAAGCTCTTCCTTCATTCACAGCAAATACTCAGCAAATACAAGATCAGCTGTATTTTGTTGGCATCTCCTCAGGTTTTAAATGTAAGAAAGTGCTCTGTAGCTAAGTTCACTTAGCTTCTTTAAAAGGCACTGGTATTACCTTAAAAAGAGACTCCTTGTGCGGATACTTATACAGAAATAAGTGCCATGTGATGAACTAAAATCATCAATAGCCCTGAATCAAAATTGTGAAGTTGTAATAGCTGAGATTTTAGAAGGATTGCTTCATGTCAATTTACATTCACAAAAGTATTGCAAGAGTCACATACCCATCCATATATTTTTTTTAATATTTACTGATAACTTACTATAGGCCCAAGACTGCTATTGATTTTAAACAAAATTTAAACATGGTTTATCCAATTTCTGCTTCATATAAACACCAGACAGTTAACTTACAAAAATATACCTCAATTCTCCCTTCTCCTCCTAAATCAGTTAAGACCTAATATTTATGCCACCAAATAAAAGAGTACTGGGGTGAAAGTGGCTTAAATATTGTTTTTCTCACAGAACAAGAAATCTGGAGAAAGGTGAATGCTAGTGTTGGTTCAGCAGCTCTATTAGGCTGAGAGCAGTATCTGTGCAATAGCTTGGTCCTTCCCACATAGTACTTATAATCATTGCTAGAGTGTCATGTATCAAGTTTGAATTGAGAGCAAAAAGAGAGGAGGAGGCAATGTCAGTTAAGTCTGTTTCTTTTATCAGGAAATCAAAGGTTTTCCAGGAATTACCACTACCTGACTGCCCATTTTTTCTCCTTCTCCAGAACTGAATGACATGGCCATTCCAGCTACAGGGAGAACTGGGGAGTGAGATAAAACCTGGGGCTAGACATATGTCCTCGCCTGGATAGATTCAAGATCCCAATAGCAAAAAAGGAAAAGAACAGACATGGGAAACAATGAGTAGACAGGAACATCTTCTAACCACCCCCTACAGATTTTGCATCTTGAAATATTACTTTACATTTGCATATGGCTTCATATTTTACAAAGTACTTTTACTTGCTTTATCTTATTTTATCCTGTCACTACAACAATGAGAAATTTAAGGCTTAAAAAAGTGATTTTTTTTCCCTAGTTTATACAAGTCATAAAATTGAAACTTACATATCTTGGAGTTCCAGTCGTGGCACAGTGGTTAACGAATCCGACTAGGAACCATGAAGTTGCGGGTTCAGTCCCTGCCCTTGCTCAGTGGGTTGACGATCCGGCGTTGCCGTGAGCTGTGGTGCAGGTTGCAGACGCGGCTCGGATCCCGCGTTGCTGTGGCTCTGGTGTAGGCTGGTGGCTGCAGCTCCGATTTGACCCCTAGCCTGGGAACCTTCATATGCCGTGGGAGCGGCCAAAGAAATAGCAAAAAGACAAAAAAAAAAAAAAAAGAAACTTACATATCTTGATTCCCAAACCATTACCCCTCACTGTCTTTAAAAAAAAATAAATAAATGTCTGAAATAATCTTTTAGAGGTAGAAGTATAATGAAACGTACACCTCTGGTCAAGATTGGAATAATAGGGACCAGATTTACCCTCCCATATGAAACTAATTTTTTTTAAAAATGGACAGGAGTTCCCATTGTGGTGCAGCAGAAACAAATCCGACTAAGAACCATGAAATTGTCGATTCAATCCATCCCTGGCCTAGCTCAGTGGGTTAAGGATCTGACATTTCCGTGAGCTGTGGTGTAGGTTGCAGATGAGGTTCGGATCTGGGGTTGCTGTGGCTGTGACGTAGGCTGGCGGCTACAGCTCCGAAAGGACTCCTAGCCTGGGAACCTCCATATGCTGTGGGTATGGCCCTATAAAGACAAAAGACAAAAATAAATAAATAAAATCTTTAAATAAAATGGACAAAATAATATTAAACAATGGCCCTCAAGACATTGACCATCAGACAATGAAGAACAGTGACCCTAAGAGATGGGAAATAAATGAAATGAATCAATAAAGGAGGAGAAATTACCCCAGTTTATAGTCTAGAGAAAGTTTCCAGGCCATGGTGCAAAGAGAGAGAATCCAGACTGAGCTTGATGGAGTCCCTGCCTTGAAAAGACAGAGCTGGGACTACAGTGATCCCAGGGAGGCTAGTGTTCTCAGGACACAATCCCAGAGAAGAGAGTTTCAAGAAGAGAGTACAGCATAGGTCTGTGGAGGTTCCCATTCCAGTATTTAGTTGAGTACTGATTAGTAAGTGCATGTGAGGTAAAAACCCAAGGCTGGCCATTTTATGATAATAAATGAGTAAATTCATCAAAAGAACATGCCCCGAACAGTGCTTCAAAATACATGAACTTCAAGGAGAAACACACAAATCTACAGTTATAGTTGAGAGCTCGACACTTTTAATATTTGTTAGAACAAGTAGGCAGAAAATCAGTAAAGATGCAGAAAACTTCAAAAATACTATCAACTTGATCTGATTGATATTTACAGATCACCTCACCCAACAGCAGCAGAAGACATAACTTTTCAAGTATACAAGAAACATTTATCAAGATTAACCATGAGTATGGTTAATCATCAATATTGAAATAAAATAGACATTTACATATTTAAAAAAAAAGATTAACCATATTCTCAACAAATTTTAAAACATTCCAATATTACAAAGTATATATGCTTACCACAATGGACTTACATTAGGAATCAAGGACATAAAGATATTGGGGAAATACTCAAATATTTGGAAACTATATATGCACTTCTAAAAAAACCATGGATCAATTATTTTTTTGGGGGGCCTTTTTAGGGCCACACCCATGGCATATGGAGGTTCCCAGGCTAGGGGGTCAAATTGGAGCTGTAGCCGCAGGCCTATGCCACAGCCACAGCAACACCAGATCCGAGCCGTGTCTGAGACCTACACCACAGCTCATGGCAACACTGGATCCTTAACCCACTGAGCGAGGCCAGGGATGGATTGAACCCACAACCTCATGGTTCCTAGTTGGATTTGTTTCCGCTGTGCCAGAATGGGAACACCTGGATCTATTTTTTTCATTAAAGAATTAATTATAGCACATTTTGAACTGAGTGAAACTGAAAACGCCATGTATTAAAAATTTGTAGATGCAACTAAAACAGTACTTAGAAAAAAATTTAGAACACTAAGTGCCTACACTGGAAAAAAATAAATCAATGTCTTCAGTTTACATCTTAAGAAATCAGAGAAAGGAATTTCTGTTGTGGTTCATCAGGTTAAGAACCAAACATAGTACCCATGAGGATGCAGGTTCGATCCCTGGCCTTTCTTGGTGGGTTAAGGGTCTGGCATTGCTGCAAGCTGCAGCAAAGATGTGGCTGTGGTATAGGCATGCACCTCTGATTTGACCCCTAGCCAATAGAAAAAATATTTTTTAATTATAAAAAAAGAAATCAGGAGTTCCCGTCGTGGCGCAGTGGTTAACGAATCCGGCTAGGAACCATGAGGTTGCGGGTTCGGTCCCTGCCCTTGCTCGGTGAGTTAAGGATCCGGCGTTGCCGTGAGCTGTGGTGTAGGTTGCAGACGCGGCTCGGATCCCGCGTGGCTGTGGCTCTGGTGTAGGCCGGTGGCTACAGCTCCGATTCAACCCCTAGCCTGGGAACCTCCATATGCCGCAGGAGCGGCCCAAGAAATAGCAACAACAACAAAAAGACAAAAACAAAACAAAACAAAACAAAAAAACAAAAAAACAAACAAACAAAAAAAGAAATCAGGAGTTCCCGTCGTGGCGCAGTGGTTAACGAATCCGACTAGGAACCATGAGGTTGCGAGTTCGATCCCTGCCCTTGCTCAGTGGGTTAACGATCCGGCGTTGCCGTGAGCTGTGGTGTAGGTTGCAGACGCGGCTCGGATCCCGCGTTGCTGTGGCTCTGGCGTAGGCTGGTGGCTACAGCTCCGATTCAACCCCTAGCCTGGGAACCTCCATATGCCGCAGGAGCGGCCCAAGAAATAGCAACAATAACAACAACAACAAAAAAGACAAAAGACAAAAAAAAAAAAAAAAAAAAAAGAAAAAGAAATCAGAAAAAGCAAGTGAAAACCAAATTAAGCAGAAGAAAGGAATAACAAAGAGAGCCGAAATCAATGAAACAGAAAACAGGAAAATAGTAGGAAAACTGATGAAACCAAAAGCTAGTTCTTGAAATCAGTAAAATCAATAAAACTTTAGTGAGACTCACCAGGAAAAGTGAAAAGACACAAATAACCAGTATCATAAATGACAGTGAACATCACTATATTTTATACATATTAAAAAGAATAATTAGGGTATGTTTTGAAGTTTATGTCAATAAGTTCTATAGTGTAGATGAAATTGACACATTTATCCCTTGAAAGATACAAACAACCAAAGCTGATTCAAGATGAAATTTAATCAAGATGATTAAATCTGCATTTAAATCTTCCCACAAAGAAAATTATAGGCCCAGAGAGCTTCACTGGGAATTTCTACCTAAGGTAGAAAGAATACAATATCCAAACTATTCCAGAAAACTGAAAATGAATGAATATTTCCTGACTTTTTCTGAAGGCAAACATTACCCTGATACCAAAACCAGCCATTACAAGGTATTACAAGGAAAACAAAATCCCTCATGAACACAGATGCAAAAATTCTTAACGAAATTTAGCAAATGTAATTCAACAATATAGAACAAGGATAATAGGTCAAGAGCAAGTGGGGTTTGTTCCAGGAATGCAAGGTTGTTTCAACATGAAATTTCAGTGTAATTCACCATTAGCAGACTGAAAAAGAAAACACATGATCATTTCAAGAGATGGCAAATAATCACTTGACAAAATCCAACAGCCCTTCCTGATAAAAACCCTCAACTGACTAGAAATAGCAAAAAACTTACTCAGCTTGATAAAAGACATCTACAAAAAAATGTACTGCCAATAACATGCAGATAAAATGGTTAAAGATAAGATGCTTTCTCCCTAAAATCAGGAGTAAAGAAAGAATATCTGTTTTCACCATTTTAATTCAACATTATATGAAAGAGTCTGGGCAGTGCAATGAGGTAGGAAAAAAAATACATTCAGTTTGGAGTTCCCTTTGTGGCTCAGCGGTTAACAAATCTGATCAGCATCCATGAGGATGCAGGTTCGATCCCTGACCTCTATCAGTGGGTTAAGGATCTGGTGTTGCTGTGAGCTGTGGTGTAGGTTGCAGACACGGCTTGGATCCTGTGTGGCTGTGGCTGTGGCTGTGGCATAGGCCAACAGCTGTAGCTCCAATTTGACCCCTAGCCTGGGAATCTCCATATGCTGAGAGTGCGGCCCTAAAAAGAAAAAAGAAAAAAAAAAAATCCAATTTGGAAAAGATAAAGTCAACTGTTTTAATTCACAACTGACATTATCTTCTATATAGACGCTCTATGGAATCCATAAATTGGTTACTAGATCTAATATATGAGTTTAGCAAGATTTCAGGAATGCAGGATTGATACACAAAATCGTATTACTATGTAGTACCAATAAATTTTCAAAAATTTAAATTAGGAGTTCCCACTGTGGCACCACAGGATCGGTGGAGTCTCTGCAGCACTGGGGTTTTATCCCCAGTCCAGTACAGTGGGTTAAGGATCCAGCATTGCCACAGCTGTGGCATAGATCACAACTGCACCTCAAATCTGATCCCTGGGAACTCCATATGCTGCAGGGTGGCAAAAAAACAAAAAAATTAAAAAACAATACCCACATGATTCCCATTTTCTCAGGACAGAGAATTCCTCCATATATACAACTTAAAATTTTTTAAAACTAAAGATGCCATTTAAAATAACATCAAAAATATAAAATATAGTAATGTAATATTTTTCCTTTTACCAGGGATAAATCCGGCAAAAGATGTGAAAGTTCTATATACTGAAAACTCTCCAATATACTGTGTACATTGATCAGAGGACTCAAGGTTTTTAAGATGAAATTCTCCCCAAATGGATCTATAGGTTTCATGCATTCAAAACAAAAACAAAAACAAAACGCCGTAGATTTATTTTGTAGAAATTAACAAGCCACTTCTAAAATTCACATGGAAATATTAAGGATTTAGAATAGCCAGAACAACTTTGTTTTTCTGTTTGTTTGTTTTGTTTTTTTCTTTTGGAATATAAATCTTTATTAAAATTACTTAAATGGATGGCTTTGGCTTTAAAGTTTACATTTTAATATGTGAATTTAGATAATCACATCTGATTAAATAAATGCATAATGAAATATAAATTTTTAAAGAATTAATAGACTTTGCTTTTTAGTGCAGTTTTAGATTTATAGGAAAATTAAGCAGAAAGTACAAAGAGTTCCCATGGGCTCTCCCTACCCCACCCACTTCCTCTGATATTAACTTCTTACATTATGACACATTTGCTGCAATTGATGAGCCAATATTGATACACTATTTTTAACTAAAGCCCATAGTTTACATTAGGTTTCCTTCTTTGTGTTGTATATTCTGTGGGTTTTGATAAATATATATAATTACTTCTATTCGTCATTAGTGTCATACAGAATAATAATTTCACTGCCCCCCCCAAACCTCCTATGCTCCATATAGTCATCCCTCCCTCTCCCCTGACCCCTGGCAACTACTAGTATTTTTACTGTCTCCATAGGTTTTGCCTTTTTTGGAATGTCATATAGCTGGAATTATACAGTATATAGCCTTTTCAGATAGGCTTCTTTTGTTTAGAAATATATCTTTCTGATTCCTCCATGTCTTTTTATGACTTGATAGTTCATTTGTGTGTGTGTGTGTGTGTGTGATTTTGGAATTCATTTCAAAAAACAGATTTTGGTTAGATGATAATTGTATAGCTTTAATTTAAAAAGTTATAGGAACTTTTTTAACATTTCTTTAAAAAAAAAAAGACTTTGCTAATTTTAAAGCAATTTTAGGCTTACAATAAAATTGAGAGGAAGGTGCAGAGATTTCCGTGCTCCAAGCATATATAGCCTCTTACATAATGCACATCACTCACCAGAGTGGTATATTTTTTACCAAGGACAAACCTACACTGATACATCACAATCACCTAAAGTCCATAGTTTACCTTCGAGTTCACTCTTGGTGTTGTACAGTCTCTGGGTCTGGCTCATTTCTTTTTACTGCTGAATAATATTCCATTATTTGAAAAAAAAAATGGGAGGACTCGTTCTATCTGATTACAAGACTTGTTATAAAGCTATAGTAATCAAGAGAGTATGATACTGGTATCAAATAGGCAGATGAAATAGAATGGAGAGTTCAGAAAAAGGACACCCCCCCACACACACATATAAGGACATCAGATATTTGGAAAAAACTGCAATGGCAATTTGGTGAAGAATAGTCTTTGCAGCAAATGGTTGAAATCGTGATTGTGGAGGAATTCTCAGTACCTACATGTAGAAAAAGAACTTCAATATATACCCCACACCAAGTACAAAACAACTCAAAATGGATCAGAGACCTAAGTGCAAAACCTAAAACTATGTAACTTCTATTGAGATTATTAGCAAAAAGCCTTTTAAAAGACCTTGGGTAAAGGCAAAGATTTCTTAGATTTACCAGCAAGAATTGATAAATTGTACTTTATCAAATATCAAAACATCTGCTTTTTGAAAGATACAGTTAACAGAGTCAAAAGACAAGCCACAAACTAAAAGAAAATATGAGTCAATTACATATCTGATGAAAGAGCTGTACCCAGAATACATAGAGTATTCTCAAAATTCAGTAAAAAGAAAACAATGGACAAAAGCCTTGAACAGACACTCACTCAATGAAATATATCCATGCTAGTAAACATATAAAAAGATGTTTGGAATTCCCTCACAGCTCAGCCGGTTACAGATCTGGCATTGTTACTGCTGAGGCTCAGATTGCTGCTGTGGCACAGGTTTAATCCCTGGCCCTGCAACTTCCATATGCTGCAGGTGTGGCCAAAAAAAAATTTGTCAACATCATGCCTCATAAGGGAAATGCAAATAAAACCACAGTGAGATTCTGCTACAGAACTATCAGGATGGCAAAAATTAAAAAAGACCACACCCAGGAGTTCCCGTCGTGGCGCAGTGGTTAACAAATCCGACTAGGAACCATGAGGTTGCGGGTTCATCCCTGCCCTCGCTCAGTGGGTTAACAATCCGGCGGCATTGCTATGAGGTGTGGTGTAGGTCGCAGCCAGGGCTCGGATCCCGCGTTGCCGTGGCTCTGGCGTAGGCTGGCAGCTACAGCTCCGATTAGACCCCTAGCCTGGGAACTTCCGTGTGCTGCGGGTGGGGCCCTAGAAAGCATTTTTAAAAATTGTTTCTTTGTGGAGTTCCCGTTGTGGCTCAGTGGTTAACGAATCCGACTAGGAACCATGAGGTTGTGGGTTCGGTCCCTGGCCTTGCTCAGTGGGTTGAGGATCTGGCATTGACGTGAGTTGTGGTGTAGGTTGCAGACGCGGCTCGGATCACGCATTGCTGTGGCTCTGGCGTAGGCTGGTGGCTACAGCTCCAATTGGACCCCTAGCCTGGGAACCTCCACATGCTGCAGGAGCGGCCCAAGAAATGGCAAAAAGACAAAAAAAAAAAAAAAAAAGACCACACCAAATGTTGGCAAGGATTTAGAATATCTAGAACTCTCATACATAGCTGATGGGATTATAAAATGGTATAACCACTTTGGAAAACAACTTGGTGTTTCTTAAAAATTCAAACATACGCCTAACCATACAGTCCAGCCATTCCACTCTTAAGAAATAAGAATGCGTATGTCCAAACAAAAACTTTTACATAATATTCATAGCAGCTTTATTTGTGATGACCAAAAGCTGGAATCAATTCAAGGGCCCATCATCAGATGAAGGAAGAAGCAAACCGTGGTATATTCACAGAATACAATACTGACAGTAAAAGTGTGAACAATTGATACCAGCAAAGTGGTTGAATCTCAAAATAATTATGCTGACTGAAAAAAGCCAGATTCCAAAACATTGTGTGTACTGTATGATTCCATTGATATAATATTCTAAAGAATGCCAACTAATGTATAGGAATGGAAAGCAGACTAATGTTTGGGGAGAGGGTGAGACCAGAAAGAATTTCACATGTCCTGAGGACACTTTTGAGGGTAGTGGATATATTTATGAACTTGATTATGGTGCTGGTTTCACGGGTACATTTGTATGTTAAACAAAACAAGTTGTAAATTATAAATATGTATAGCTTATTATTGTTTAATTATATCTTGATAAAGCTGTTACAAAAAAATGTCATTTTCTCTCTCCTCTTCCTCCAAGAAATTTCTTCGCTCTTACCTTCCATGTTCATGTTGTCTATTAATTCCTCTTTATTTATTCACATTAGCTCTTAGTTTAGTAGTAGTGGTATTACTAGCATAGACAATCCTGATTTCTTTCTACCGATGTGCTTACAAATTCATTTGCTCTTTTCTCCTGGATTAATTTTTCATTTTCCAGAAGTACATTCTTCAGTGTTTCTTTCAATGAGAGCTTGTGAATAGCAAAATATCTGACACTGTTTTTGTTTTTTGTTTTTTGCCTTCCTTTGAATGTAGTTTATTCAGTTGTGTTAAGCTAGGATGAAAGTTCTTCTCCCTCCCCGTTTTGAAGATATGATACCATTCACTCTTAGCCTTTATCATTGGTGATAAGAAATCTGTCACTGTAATTGTCAGTTTCTTGAAAAAATAGATATTGCATCTTTTTCTCTGGTTTCTTTTAACATTTTCTTGTCTTTAATATTCTGCATTTTTACTACCTTGAGTCTATATGCTAATGAACCTGTTTATCCTGCTGAGGGTTTTGTTTGCTTCCTCAGTTTGAAACCTCATGGGGTTTGGGGTTTTTGCTGTTTTTTGTTTTCAGTTCTAAAAAATTCTCAGATGTCATCTTTTAAAATATTGTCTATCTATAGTTTCTGAACTATTCTTTCATATTTGGCATATCTTTGTCTGCAGCATTCCAGCTCTGGAAGGTTTTCTTCAGCATTCCAATACAGATAGTCTTGTCTAATCTATTGTTTCCGTATTCACTGATATTTAAATTTCATGGATGATATTTTGATAAGTTCTAGTTCTTTGTCAGGTATGCCTGTTTCCTTCTAATTCTGCTCCATCATTTCAAGAGATTTTTTTGGGAAGAAAAAAAGATAAACATATATTCTACTCACCATTTTGATAGAAACCTACTACCTGCTTCTTTTTTGTTTGTTTTAACAGACATCAGGATTTTTAACAGTATCTTAATTAAATAATGCCATTTTGTAATTTTAAAAAAATTTTAGTAGATGCTAGTAGCTTCTCCAACCCTCTTCCAGAGAATTATAAACTATTTGTAAATTTAAAAATCCCAGCTCTTATTTTGCCTATGTCTCTGAGATACCACCTTCTGTAAGCCCCACAAGTATACCTTGTCATATAAACATACCTTCAATTTGGCAAAAATCCATCTGGATCTTTTTCTTTTTAGCTGCCACACATAGTGGCTTGATGTGGGATCTCAGTTCTCAGACCAGGGATATAACCCAGGCCACAGGGGTGAAAGCACTGAGTCCTAACCATTAGACCACCAAGAAACTCCACATCTGTTGTTTCTGTATTTCGGTTTTTGTTTTTCGGCTGTACCCAAAACAAATGAAAATTCCCAGGCCAGGGATCAAACCTGAGCACAGGAGTGACAAAGCCAGATCGTTAACCAACTGGGCCACCAGGGAACTCAGGAAGCTCCCAATTTGGATCATTTTTGAATAATATAGAAATAGTAAAACAGACAATTTCATTTATATAAGTTTAATACATATTTGTGAATATATGCATATATAAATATATGAAAAAAAATCCTGAAAATTCTTTCAAAAGAGCTGATATGCTAAGCAAGTATGTTTCTACAGAAATCAAAACACCTTAAAAAACTGTAAGTCAGAAGTTCCCATTGTGGTGCATCGGAAACGAATCTGACTAGCATCCTTGAGGATGCAGGTTCCCATCCCTGGCCTTACTCAGTAGGTTAAGGATACAGCATTGCTGTGAGCTGCAGTGTAGGTTGCAGACACGGCTCGGGCCCTGTGTTGCTGTGGCTGTGGCATAGGCCAGCAGCTACAGCTCTGATTCGACCTCTAGCCTGGGAACTTCCATATGCCACAGGTGTGGCCCTAAAAAAAAAAAAAAAAAAAAAAAAGCAAACAAAAAAATGTAAGTTAACAGTAAAGAAGGAAAAACAGGTGAAACACTGAGGCTTTGTGGATGGATACTCCCCTACCCCCAATGCCTTGCAATTGGTCAACTTAAAGGTAGCTGAGTTGGGTAAAGACTAATTAGTTATCCTCTTGAAGTCACTTGTAATGGGAGGAAGGAAGGAAGGAGGGAAAAAGGGAAAGAGAGAGAAAAGGTGGGGGGGGGGGGAGAAGAAATCTTCACAAAACGCAGATAGCCTTGAATGAAAAGTCAAGTTCAGAGTATTTCTCACCATCCTCCCACCTCTGTCACCTACTTTCTCTCTTCATCCTGCATTCCTCTACTGTATTGCCTCCTCCAAAAACTTCCTTAACAGCCTACTTTAAAACTAACTGGATGGGAGGATCTTAGTTTGTAATATCAACCATAAGGCAACAACAAAGGAATGTGCTGCTGACTTGTAGTGTCTGTTTTTGTTTCAGGGAGTCCTCTTAACTTCTCATCTTAATATTAACTATGGTCCAGGAGGGTGAGGGCTCCGAACCGGGGCTGTGTGGGAAGCTCAGGATGCCTCATCCACACCTGCCCTCCTCTGCAGATAAACACCCCTCACGGACTCCAAGGCCATCCATCTGGCACCTTTCAACAGCTTCCAAGTCTAAGAAAACAAACCCTTTAAAAAATGGGTTTTTTAAAAAAAAACAAGAAAGCCTAAAGGGTGCATTTTTTTGCTGGCTGCAACCGCTTTAACCAGAATAAACAGCATGGGGGAGTAAGAAAAGAGAATGAATGGGAGCAGAATCCAGTTCCACAGTTATATATCACACATATTACATACCTAGATTTACAATTTTATTAATTTTCTCATTTGTTCTTCAGAGAGTTAATTTTTAGGGGGAGAACTAGATATCTTTCGGATTACAAGAAGAGGCTTCTCATCCTGGAAGAGGCGATCAGACTTTCTGAAATCTGTCCTTTCCTCCCTCTTTGGCTCAGCACAAGCACACACACACACAAACAAAACAACAACAAAAAAGAAGCCCCCCTTTTGGCCTTCAGAGAAGAAATGTTCACAAACCCATGATTATTCTGCCTGGTGAATTTTAATTCTTCGCAACTTGGAATTTAAATTCTAAAGGTTAGTATGTGGTAAGAATACGGGCTTGGTAGATTTGACCCCTGTCTCTCTTGCTTACTGAGTGACGGTGGAAGAATTCATTAACCTCTTCAAGCTTCAGTTTCTGCATTTATAAAATGGAAATGAATACTTACCCCACCAGGTAATCGTTAAGGTTAAGGTAAATAACTTACATAAACCAACTATTAAGATTATGCCCAATGTATGATGAGATGTTCAGTAAGAGATATTTTCCTCCTTGTTTTTTGTGTGTTTGTTTTGTCTTTTGGGGGCCGAACCCACAGCACATGGAAGTCCCCAGGCTAGGGGTCGAATCTGAGCCACAGCAGCTGGCCTACGCCACAGCCACAGCAATGCCAGATCTGAGCCGCGTCTGCAACCTACACCACAGCTCACAGCAACGCCAGATCCTTAACCCACTGAGCGAGGCCAGGGATGGGAACCTGCATCCTCAAGGATACTAATCATGACAGGAACTCCTCCTTGTGTTCTTTTTTCAAGATGGTAATGAATTTAATCTTGGGCATATTATTGAGGAAATAAAAATGTCTGCAGTACCTGAATGAGTAAAGGTTAAATATGTAACTCCATGGTCCTGGTTTCAGATCATAGGAATTTATAAAGCAGTATCTATAAAGTAGAACATGTGCTGGTTTATAATCTATGAGCACTTCTAATGTTCTAGTTCTTCCAACGATAAAACTCTTCTGGTCACTGTGTATAACAGTAATTCAAAAAGATAATGCCACTGTCAAAGGAATACAAAGGTATTTTCCAAACCTCTCTGATAATGAGATCCACATGGGTTGCTTTCTGACCGTACGGATTCTCACATGCCTTCCCTAGAAATTCTAATTCAATTGGTCTGGGGTGGGCCCAGGAATCTGTATGTTTAGCAAAAGCCCCAAGTGATTCCTATTTTAGGCAAGTTTAGGAAACACTGATTAATTGCTTGGGACTGGGGTAATGACTCAGCTGCAATTAAGCAATAAGGCCTCTACTGAAGGAACAATGCCAAGTTATTTTAAAGCAATTGAATAATTATATACACTACTCTAAAAATTGAAATAGTGTTATTCAATCAGAGGGATTGTTTCTTTTAAAATACATTTACACAATTTTTTACTTTTTTAAAATTTTATTTTATTTTATTTATTTTTTTTTGTCTTTTGTTGTTGTTGTTGTTGTTGCTATTTCTTGGGCCGCTCCCACGGCATATGGAGGTTCCCAGGCTAGGGGTCCAATCGGAGCTGTAGCCACCGGCCTACGCCAGAGCCACAGCAACGCGGGATCCGAGCCGCGTCTGCAACCTACACCACAGCTCACGGCAACGCCGGATCGTTAACCCACTGAGCAAGGGCAGGGACCGAACCCGCAACCTCATGGTTCCTAGTCGGATTCGTTAACCACTGCGCCACGACGGGAACTCCTCCTATTTTATTTTTAAAATTATTTCCTCAATACAAATTTTTTTCTACTGTACAGGATGGTGACCCAGTTACACATATATGTACACATTCTATTTTCCCACATTATCATGCTCCATCACAAGTGACTAGACATAGTTCCCAGGGCTACACAGCAGGATCTCATTGCTAATTTTTTTTTACTTTTAAAAAATAAAAAGTTCATCATATTTGAATTTTTTTTCAGGTTTTGGAGGGAAAGAAAACATCCTTTGTTCTATGGTATATTCCATTGCATGACTGATGCAGGGGTAGATGTCAGGCATCCGATTTTGAGGTGGAATTTTGGTTATGCAGATTTCTTCCTGCCCCCAACTCATATTTATATGCAAAAATAGACTGAGTACATGCCAAACATTACATGATGCATAGAAGACATAAAATTGTCCAGAGCTACTGAATGCTACTTACACCGTTTGACTTTACCAAATTAATTTAAAAAACAAATGTTTATGGCATTTTATTATTTTAGTTGCAATCATTTTCCATACACAGTTAAGATCAAAGACAAGTCCGCTGATGGAAGGAAAGGGGAGAGGGCTGGGCAGCTAATTAGGAGAACTAAAAGATCTCCCTCAAAGGATCAAGCCCTTTGCCTGCTCTGTAATCACTAGTTACGAACACCTGCAGAGCTCAACGCCCTCAAGAGAACTGAACCCTGCTAACCTTGTCCAACTGTTCTAGAAAAGTGCTTACAACAGGGGCCAGACAGGCCTGTCTCACATCCAATTCTCATTGCCTGGTTGCTTTGTTTTGTCAATTTTAGGGAATGGGATGTGTTGGTTTAAATTCTTAAAGAAACAACCCCAAATACTGAATTGAAATCTATGAAAAGAAGCAAACCCCCAAAGCAATAAATATGTATTTCTTAAATCTGTATTGAACTGATAATGATTAAAAATTTGAGTTCAAAATATTAAAAATGCAATGAGGTTGTGGAGAATGCATAGCCCAGACAGAGGCAGTGGACATCTTTTTTTTTTTTTGCTCCTTCAACACTGCTTTATCTTGGAAGAGCACCCCCTTCTTCTAGGAACTGTTCTTCCTTCCACTCCATCTGGCTGTTAACAAAGAAGCTGCCATAGTTCTTTAGGCCTGTTGGACATAGTTGACCTGTTACAGGGTAGGAGTCTAACTCCCCCAGGCTTGGCAATAATCCTTCCCCCTCCCCTCTGCTTTTTGACTTGGACTAAAGTATCAGGTTACATTTTCTCCAAGTGGCTGAAGCTATACACTATAAAGTTTAGATGTGTGTGGTGACAGGAGTTCCCTGGTGGTTCAGTGGTTAAGGATTCAGTGTTGCCACTACTATGGCAATGGTTCGATCCCTGGCCTGAGAAATTCCACATGCTGTGGGTGCAGCCAAGCACCGCCCCCGCCCCCCCAAAAAAGGTGCCTGGTGACAATCGTGACTGATAAGCAGAGAGAAAAGAAGCAGATGAAAAATGAGTTTCAGAGGAGTTCCCGTCGTGGCTCAGCAGTAACAAACCCAACAAGTATCCATGAGGCCCTGCTCAGTGGGTTAAGGATCCAGCGTTGCCATGAGTGTGTAGGTCGCAGACAAGGCTCGGATCCTGCGCTGCTGTGGCTGTGGTGTGGGTCAGCAGCTACAGCCCCTATTCAATCTCTAGCCTGGGAACTTCCATATGCCATAAGTATGGCCCTAGAAAGGCAAAAAAAAAAAAAAAAAAGGAAGAAAGAAAACAAAAAGAAAAATGAGTTGCAGAGATGCAAGATGGAAAGAAAAATTTTCCTGGAAATCGTGCTCATGCAATAACAAGGCAGTTGGTAAGTGGACACAATTTTAAAAATTCTCTGTTTCCTTATCTGTAGAATAAGGGCAGTAGTAGTTTTTACTTCAAGTAGTTTTGGTGAGGAACAATTTGATAATTCATATAAATCACTGAATACTGGACCCAGCACAGGGAGAGATGTCGTTTATATCCATAAACACCAGGCACTAAGCACCCCCAGGCATGGGGTTAAGAAACGATAAGTGTCAGGAGTAGGTCCCACATTCAAAGGACATGATGATGAGATCTCTGGCACTGCTCATTAGAAAAATATTCCTGAATTAAATTGGCAGCTGACTAAAATTTTAACAAAAGTGCCCCCAAAGCTCCAAGCATGGCAAAAAGTGGCCTATTATTGCTCAGGCCCCAAGGGAAACCCAGAAAAGGGTTAATGACGATAATAATAATAAATCATTTCCCTGAATGCTAACCGTGGACAAAGCAGGAAGCTAAGTGGTTTACATCTAATATCTTAAATACTTACTACCACTAGATGAGTTAGGTTTCATTCTTATTTCTGTCTTACAGATGAGGATACTGATGCATAATATTGAACTATGCCTTCAAGAAGATTGGTCATCAAGAGTGTGGTGTTCCAGTGCCTTGAGGGTGACTGGTCAAGTGCATTTAAAAGATGTGGTTATTTCTCACTTTTTGCTGTCTCCTCTGCCCATCAGCTTGCCTTGGTTACTGGTCAGTAGCTAAGTCAGTGAAATGGCTATTCTGTCGCTAATGGGGGTTAAACTCAGGCTGGAGAACCATACGTATTTCACTTTCCCAGGAGACTTTCCTTCTTGCTCTCTGAATGTGGGCATGCCCCCTGGTTCCATTTCAGCCCCTCACTTTCCTCTGGGCACCACTGACCTGCTTCTGCTTGCAAGCCTCACCCTGGAGCTGTTTTCTTTCCCAATGGGAAGCCTGTAAAGAACTTTTGGATAAAACTGAATTACCACCCAAATTATTTCTTTATTTCTAGTCTTTTTTTTTTTAAGTCTGTAATTTTTTTTTGGTCTTTTTAGGGCCGCACCCGCAGCATATGGAAGTTCTCAGACTAGGGCTGTAATCAGAGCTACAGCTGCCAGCCTACACCACAGCCATAGCAACGCCAGATCCAAGCTGCATCTGTGATACTACACCACAGCTCATGGAAATGCCAGATCCTTAACCCACTGATCAAGGCCAGGGACTGAATCTGCAACCTCATGGTTCCTAGCTGGATTCGTTTCCAGTGCACCATGACGGGAACTCCCAACGTGAACTATTAAAGTCTGTAATTCTTAACTGCCCTTGGTTCTTGTGACCTGCTTAGTCTCAATTATCACTTTGCACTGACTTGTGGGATAATTATATGTTCTAATCAGGACTCTTTATTTGTCTAGCTCTAATTACCCATGATCACAGCTTTCTAGACAATGTCAGGTCCATCTGCCTCCTAAACCAGCATATTCTGATTTCCTGCCTCTGCCTTGACACACTTCATCCCGATCTGTCATATTGTATCCTTGAACTCCTAATATATACATATATATACATATACATATATATATATATATATATTTTTTTTTTTTTTTTTCCAACTAGCTTATAGGTCCTAGCTGGAGAATAATGTGCTTCACAGTGTGATTCTCAACCCATCTGCACTTGAGTCATCTGGAATGATTGATGGAAATAAGGATTTTTAGTCCCATCATCATGAATCAGAATTTCTATGGTAAGCCAAGAAGTATGCGCTTTAACAGGCTACCCAGGTTCTTATGCATACAGAGCTTGAGACCCATTGCATAGGAGGAGCAATGAATCCCAAGTACAATCATATGTTTTTTGTTAATACTCCAGGCACTACTAGTTCTCTGCTTAGCACATGGAAGATTCCCACTAATTGCTTATTGGATTAAGGAATGAATAAATCTAACTTTAGAAGGAAATCCAGTCATGGGAAATCTTCCCTACTCTAAGGAAATATTTGCAATTTTCACTAAATGTGCCCATAATACCAATTTCAATTAATTTAATCCTCATTCCTTCACAAGTTAAACTGCTTAAATCTCCTTCGGATTTTCCTTCTTCCTAAAATAATGTAGTTTTAATTTACTTTGGTTGTGATGAAATATCATATCAAATTTATTCCCAAACTCTCAAGGTGTTCTTTAATTCAGTTTAGACCTCCTCCTGGGTAGTTTCCTCCAGTAAAAACTGGAAAAAATACTGAAATGATTTTATAAGCTAGGTAAACATTGTTATAGAGACCACTAATATTCTAACATATCATTAATTCAACAAATATTTACTGTACTTAAACATTCAGATTATCACAAGCAGTACAAGAAACCTGTGATTTTCTGTTGCTCCCTGGGAATATTAATATTTTGACCTGTATTCAATTAGGTTTGGAAGCCTTTTTTCTTTTGCTCCCTAGCTGCAGCCTGTTTAAGGCTGAGTGACTCTAGGTAGATGCCTTGGATGGCTGACTTTAAGAGACCTCTAATTCATAGAGCTTCTATCAGCATAACTCATTAACACCCCAGCTTCCATTCTATGCCTTTCTAGTAGAGGTTGCCTTGATCTCTTTGCTAACCTTACTTTGGTTCTGAACATATGAAATGAATAACGGAGCAAAGGTGATGTAACTAATCTCTAAATATGCTACAGCTTTTAATCTTTACAATGATCTTGTGAGGAAGACAATTCCTTCTCATATTATAGAAGAGATACTTGAGGCTAATAATGATTATATAATTAGACTAAGTCATATAGCAGAAAAAGGTGCAGAGCCAGGACTCAATTTCCCATTTCTTTCCTCGGCTCATCTACTTTCTACTACCATGTTGCTTCCTCACTTTACTTTGCCACTTCTTTTTTTTTTTTTTTTTTTTTTTTTTGTCTTAGGGCCGCACCCATGGCATGTGGAGGTTCCCAGGCTAGGGGTCAAGTTGGAGCTGTAGCCACTGGCCTATACCACAGCCATAGCAACTAGGGATCCGAGCCGCATCTGTGACCTACACCACAGCTCATGGCAACGCCAGATTCTTAACCCACTGAGCGAGGCCAGGGATTGAACCCTCGTCCTCATGGATACTACTTGGGTTCGTTACCGCTGAGCCACGACAAGAACTCCTACTTTGCCATTTCTTGAATAGCTTTTTGCCCTCTTCCTGAGACATGGGTCTTGCCGTTGGCCATATGTTCATCTACCTACTCTGAAGTGGTATCACCCAGGAGTTCCCTAGCAATGAGATGCTCTGTCGATTCCCTGTCACTCAGTCCTCCGTCAGCTTTCCCTTCGAGCCAGTCTTTCCTAAGCTTAGGTACCAAAGCAGCATTTGCAGAATCAAAGCAATAATGTCATCTTCTTTGATGACTTCTATGTGTCTTATTATGGATATGACATGAGATTAATTGAAAGTAGGCTTGACTGCATATAGCATAACACCAACTGTAGTGACTAAACATAAAGTAGTATATTTTTCTCATATAACAAGATGCTGTAATGATTTCAGAGATAATGTCTTTGCAAGTCTACTGGCCTTTCCCTCCCTTATGATGGCAAGGTAGCAGTGGTATATCCAGCTTTCACATCTGCATTCAAAACCAAATAAAAGAGAGAAGAGTGGTGTTATATTCCTCCTTATTTACCATAAAAGTGAAATCTCTCTTAGAACACTTTCCCCTACACGCACTCAGAAGACTTCACCCAAGGCCATGCAGAACAAGGTCACAAGCCCCCAACTCCACCCCCAACCCCAACAGCTGTTAAAAAGCAGAAAAGCACTTGAAAATCAATTAAAGTAATCTAAAAAATTAGCTGGCTAAAGAACAATCACGATGTGATCATATCAATAGATATATAAAAAGCATTTGACAAAACCCAACACTCATTCGTGATAAAAACTTACCAAAAATTAGGAATAGAGGAAAACTTCTTCAAGTGGATAAAGACCATCACCTACAAACAAACAAACAAAACAGCAACAACAAAAAATCCTACATGCTGAGTCCTAGCTAATGAAATAGGACAAAAAAAAAAAAAAAAAAGAAGAAAAGAAAAGAAAGGAAGGAAGGAATAAAGAAAGAAAATTCATACAGTTTAGAAAGGAAGAAATAAAACTGTCTGAAGATGACATGATTATTTTGGAAGAAAATCGGAAAAAAAATCAACCGAAACTCCTAGAACTAATAAGGGATTATAGTATGATTTGGGGATCATAGGCTAATATACAAGTCAATTGCTTTCCTATATACTAACAGTGAACAAGTGGAATTTGAAATTTAAAAATAAATAGCATTTACATGTGCATCCTCAATGAAACATTTAGTATAAATAATGAAATATTGAGGTAAAATCTATCAAAATATGTACAAGATCTATATAAGGAAAACTACAAAACTCTGATGGATAAACTCAAAGAACTAAATAAATGGAGAGATAGTCCATGTTCATGAATAGGAAGACTTGGTATTGTCAAGATGTCAGTTCTTCCCAACTTGATCTATGGATCCGATGCAATCTCAGTCAAAATCCCAGAAAGTTGTTGTGGATACCAACAAACTGATTCTAAATTTTACATGGAGAGGCAAAAGGTCCAGAGTAGCCACCATGATAATAGAGAAGAACAAAGCTGGAACACTGACAGTACCCAACTTCAAGATTTACTATAAACCTACAATGATCAAGACAGTGAGGTAATGGTGAAGGAGTAGACAACGAGACTAATAAAACGAACGAACGAGAGCCCAGAAATACATCCACAGAAATATGTTCAACTGATTTTTGACAATAATGCAAAGGCAACACAATGAAACAAAAATAATCTTTTCAAGAAATGATGCTGGAATAACTGGACATCTTCATGCAAAAAAAAAAGAGATGATTTTAGATACAGACTAAACTCTTCACAAAAATTAACACTAAGTAAGTTATAGACTTAAATGTAAAATGCAAAAGTATAAAGTCCCTAGAAGATAACATAGGGAAAAACCTAGATGATCTTGAGTATGGTGATGGCTTTTTAGCTACAACACCAAAGGCATAATCTGTGAAAGAAATAATTGATAAGCTGGACTTAAATGAATCAAAAACTTCTGCTCCGGGAGTTCCCGTCCTGGCACAGTGGTTAACTAATCCGACTAGGAACCATGAGGTTGTGGGTTCGATCCCTGGCCTTGCTTAGTATAAGGGTTAAGGATCCAGCATTGCCGTGAGCTGTGGTGTGGGTCGCAGACATAGCTCGGATCTGGCGTTGCTGTGGCTCTGGCATAGGCCAATGGCTACAGCTCTGATTGGACCCCTTAGCCTGGGAACCTCCATATGCCATGGGAGTGGCCCTAGAAAAGACAAACAAACAAACAAACAAAAAAACTTCTGCTCTGTATAAGACACTGTCAAGAGAATGACAGGACAGTCCACAGATTGGGAGAAAATACTTGCAAAAGACACATCTGATAAAGGGTTATAATCCAAAATTTACAAAGAACCCTTAAAACTCAACAATAAGAAAATAACTACCTGATTAAAAAATGGGGAAAAGATCCTAACAGACACCTCGCCAAAGAAGTTATACTTGGCCAGAGAGCTTATAAAAAGATGTTTGGTATCACATCATTAGAGAATTACAGATTAAAACAACGAGATACTACTATATACCTATTAGAATGGCCAAAACCCAAAACACTGACAACAGCAAATGCTGGCAAGGATGTGGAGCAAGAGGAACTCTCATTCATTTCTGGTGGGAATGCAAAACGGTCCAGCCACTTTGGAAGACAGTTTGGGAATGTCTTACAAAACATACTCTTACCATGCGGTCCAGCAATCACACTCCTTGGTATTTACCCAAATGAACTGAAGGATTATATCCACACAAAAACCTAAGAAAGTGAAATCTTTCCCAAACACATCCCCCTACACACACTCAGCAGACTGGGTATATATATATATATATATATATATATATATATATATATATATATATACCCAGTCTTTTTTTAGGGCCGCACCCACAGCATATGGAGGCTTCCAGGCTAGGGATCAAATCAGAACTGTAGCTGCTGGCCTACACCACAACCATGGCAATGGCAGCTCTGAGCTGAGTCTGGGACCTGCACCACAGCTCATGGCAATGCTGGATCCTTAACCCACTGAGCAAGGCCAGGGATCGAACCTGTGTCCTTATGGATACTAGTCGGATTCATTTCTGCTGAGCCACGACGGGAACTCCAGGGTTTATATGTTTATAGCAGCTTTATTCATAATTGCCAAAATTCAGTTGCAACCAAGATGTCCTTTGATAAGTGAATGCATACATCCAGGCAATAGAATATTATTCACCAATCAAAAGAAATGAGCTATCAATCGATGAAAAGACATGGAGGAAATTTAAATACATATTACTAGGTGAAATAAGCCTATCAGAAAAGGTTACATACCATATGATTCTAAGAATATGGCAACCTGGAAGAGACAAAACTGTGGAGACAGTAAAAAGATCAGTGGGTGCCAGGGATCGGAATGGGGTTAGCGGGCAGAGAGATAAATAGGCAGAGCACAGAGGATTTTTAGAGCAGTGAAACTACTCTGTGTGATAATACACTGCTGAATACATGTCATGTATTTGTCAAGACTCATAGAATGTACCACACCAAGCATGAATCCTAAGATTTTGGGGTGATGATATATCAGTTAGGTTCATCAGTTGTAACAAATGGTCCAGGATGTCAGTAGCTGGGGAGGCTGTGGGCATGAGAGGCAGGGGGGTATACATCAAGTCTCTGTATCTTCTGTTCTATACCCTGCTGTGAACATAAAACTGTCTTTAAAAACAAAGCGTTTTTTTAAAAGGCAGAGAAAGGAGGAAACAGGATTGGCATTATTGACGTAAACGAATCATTATCATTTGCCTGGGACTGGGAACACAGATACCCTGAACTAAACTGAAGTTTTGTTAGCAAGGTATTTCCCAATGAAGATGAATTTTCTGGATATAAAGATGATTCCTCACAATGTTGTTGTAGTCCCTGTTTTGTTTACTGGATGTGTGTTATGGAGCTAGCAGTGTTTACTATGCAGGTGCTCCTCCATGATTTCCAGTCTTGCTTGGTCCTGAAAGGCCAGCTGAGGGGCTCCAGCCTGTCCCCCTGCCACCTGCTGACAGCCTCTTCCTCTGCTTCCCTCTTGAGAGTAAAGGGTTCTTGTTTACAAAATGGACAAAAATGGTTCCAGGTGCAGCCTGTGGTTGTGAGACCACAGCCATGGGCCAGTGTTGTGGGTCAGGAAATTCAATAGAAGACTTTGTCCTTAATAGCACTGGGACATAAAACCTGTTTTTGTCTTTGTTTAAATGAAATCTTATGAGGAAGTGTAAACAGATGAATCAGATATCATCAGAGCTACTTGCCTGAATCTAGATCGTGGGCTGGAGTAGCTTCCCCAAACTCTTCTAGAACAGTTAAAACCCCTGGCCGGAGCCAAAGGCCTGACAGAGCTGACGTTCAAATGCACTCCCATGGCCTAAGAGCGCTAAAAAAGATATTATCTCTGCCCTCTAAGAGTTAAAGAATGGCCAGTGATGTCATTGGCATAGATTTAGAGGTGATTATATTAAAACGTTCATGTGTGTGAATTATGTTCAGCTGAAGTCAGAACTTCTAAAATCCTTTAAAAGGAAAGAACTGTTACACATTAATTAATTAGAGTTTATGTTTACGCCTTATTATAACAAAGCCAGGCTGCTTGTCTAAACCACAGACTTTTAAGTTTATTACAGCAATCAGAGTAATGTGTTGGAATTTCATGTGTGTATGTGTGCATGAATAATGCACGTCTTGACGTTCCTGAGCAGAGTCCTCTTTTAGGTAGTGTTTTCACAGAATGGCAGTTTTCACAATAGCACAGTGTTATCTCTTCAACAAAGAATCCCAAACAGAACTCTAATCCACGGCAGACCTAATATCCCTTCTTTATTTGATATTAGCCTAAGTTCAGGCTTTAACCTCTAAGTTTTAATTATGTTTAAACCAATATGTAAACCGATACTGTCACCCTCCTATCCACAGCAGATAATGGACCATGACAAACTAAATTAGAGTATTATGCTCTCTCCCCGTGTCCCACTTTGGTTTTCCACTTCCCTAGTTTCTTCATTTCCTCATGCCTTAAAAAGATCCAAATGGAATAAAAGCTATTTAAGAAATATCTTCTTTGGTGGTATTTCTTAATTATGATTTGGGGGGGGATATAAATATGCTTTTTCACAATGGTACTGTAATTATTTGTATTCATTATTTGTAACAAGACTGCATTTCTTTTTTTTTTTTTTTTTTTTTTTTTTTTGGTCTTTTTGCTATTTCTTTGGGCCGCTTCTGCGGCATGTGTAGGTTCCCAGGCTAGGGGTCTAATCAGAGCTGTAGCCACCGGCCTACGCCAGAGCCACAGCAACGCGGGACCCGAGCCGCGTCTGCAACCTACACCACAGCTCACGGCAACGCCGGATTGTTAACCCACTGAACAAGGGCAGGGACCGAACCCTCAACCTCATGGTTCCTAGTCGGATTCGTTAACCACTGCGCCACGACGGGAACTCCAAGACTGCATTTCTTAAAAAAAAGAGAAAGATTATATATGTGCAGCTGTCAGAGGAGTCCTTTGCAGTGTGAGTTATTATTATTATTATTTTTTTTTTTCACCTACAGCATATGGAGGTTCCCAGGCTAGGGGTCAAATCAGAGCTGTAGCCTCCGGCCTACACCAGAAGCACAGCAATGCCAGATCTGAGCCACATTTGCGACCTACACCGCAGCTCACGGCAATGCCGGATTCTTAACCCACTGAGCAAGGCCAGGGATCGAACACACTACCTTATGGTTCCTAGTTGGATTTGTGAGTTAATTTGTTCATTTATCCCACAACCATTGATTGAGGGCCTATTGTGTCCCGGGCACTCTGGGAGCTGAACCCTTATTCTTATAAGTTCACAAAGAAGGAGAAGAAATAAACCTGTAAAGTACTGTGACATGGTTAATACAGTCTGCAAACCCTGATGAGGGACGAGTATGTCCCCACAGGACATGCTATTTAAACTGAATTGTAAAGGCTGCTTAGCAGAGGCTACCCCCTGGTTGGGACTTAGGACTAGAGATATATTTCCCAAGTGGTAGGAGAGCCCCTGTGAATTTCAGTTCTGTTGGGAACCTGAGATGCCAAACCTATTAGAGAAACATGAACTCAGAATGGGGCAAAGGTGGTGACTTCACATGACTATTCAATTATCTTAAAAAAAGAAAAGATCATGTCCTCTACTAACTCATTCAAAAAATGTTTACTGAGTTCTATGTTTACAGTGCTGTAATATTTGCTGGAAATATAGCATCGAACAAAACAGACATAAATCCTCACTCTGGTGAACTTACATGGAGGAAGAAAATAATATTAAAGACTTGGGAAAATGTCATGTGAAGAAAACTTGTTATGGAATAGCATGTCTGGTATAATCTTAAATATATATATATAAAGACTTAAAGCTTATTTTATCAGTTAGCTTTTGCTGCATAACAGACTATAAAACAGTGTTTTGTTGCACACAGCAACTATTTATTTAGCTGAGGATTCCATGGGTTTGAGCTCTGGCCTGGGCTTAGCTGGTGGTTCTTCTGCTGGTCTTGACTCGATTCACCAACATGCCTGTGAGCGAATCAGCTGGGCAGCTCTGCTTCTGGGGATTTGTTAAGTGTTGTCTTGATATGACAGGGGCATATAGGCACGCATCTCGTCATTCAGAAGGCTAGCATAGTCCTGTTTACAAGGTGGCAGTATGTTCCAAGGACAGTAAGAGAAACCAAGCACAGCCATAAGCATTTTTCTAGTCTCTGCTTGTGACCCATTGGCTACTGTCCCATTGGTCAAGCCCAGAGTTATTGGTCAGAGAGGCATACCCAAGGGCGTGGTTACAGGAAGGTCTAGACAAATGTGGAGTCCCTGTCGCAACAATTTACTACAGATAAACGCCAAACAGTTGAGGGTGGTTGTCTGGGTAGTGGGATTATAGTTTGTGTTTTTTTCTCTACCTCTTTAATTTTTCTAATTTCTTTTGGTAATCACATAGTACTTTTGTAATAAGAAATTGGACAGTCAATAGGAAGAGGCCTGAAACCCAGTGGTATGGCCTAGGGTAGAGAGGAGGGGTCAGGAGAAGGAACTCAGGGGCCTATTATCAGACCCTGAGGATGCTAGTGGACCTGCAACTCAGAGCACAGTGAAGGTGGTCAGTGGTTAGCACTAGAGCACAATATTCTGGTTCCTAGAAGTACATCATACTGCGCTAAGCTTGGATGAACTGGAGAAGAGGGGCCTTAGCGACTTGCTTCTTGGCTCATAAAGAAATGAGGTTATATACAGTCTCCATGTATAAGAAATTAGAAGATCCAGTTTGGGGTGTAGGAGCAAGCCCAGGCAGGAGGAATAATGATGAGGAAGCTCGCTTAAGCACATCTGAACCTCCTATTGGAATGAAATGAACTAGAGAAAGAAATTCTAAGTCTTTTTGATAATCCTAGGATTTGATCTTAGAATATTATAGGCTGGTAGAAACGCAATCATCATTATACTCAAACTCTTCATTCCATCAGAGTTCAGGGGAGCGGAAGCAAGGTCACGGATATCTTATGGCAGAGGTAGAATTAGAGCCCAAGTCTCCTGAGAGCAAGTCTGGGGTTTTCCCCTTGCCACACTGCTACTGGGAGGGCAACTGGTCCATTTGTGAATGAGGGAAGGTTGGCTGCTCTCTCTTTCCTCCCCCCTCCCTTCCTCTCTCTCTCTCTCCTTCTCCACCTCCACCCCCACCCACCTCCTACCCCACCCCTTGTTCTTACACAAACACACACAGACCTTGGGTATTAACATGATTCAAGAGTTTCCATTAACGATAGCCACCATTTCTCTTGCTGTGCCCTTAAACCTATACCTGGAGCTTACGAACTAAAATACACTAAGCAAGAAATTTTTAAAAGGCTTACAGTTAATGAGCACTTGAAAAATATAGGCTGATTTCCCAAGTCAACACTGGTCTCGGCCGTGGGATTTAGCCAGGAGGTTAATTATCTGCTGCATCAGTGGAACTTTCTTGGCTTTGCTTGACTTGAGCCTATTAGTATATCCAAGGATGTTACCTTGAAAGGAGCATAAAAGAGAATAAAAGTTACCTTTGGTGCAGTGGATGTGTTATTATTTGTTAAGTCCAATAATGTTCCTTATTATGATGGTTAAAACCAAATATTTTGTCATTAAAGGAATATACACAATGGCTTCACAAACACAGCATCCACCAAAACACATCTAAGCCAAGGGTGTGAGGTGGAAGGAACAAGAAAAGGAGGGAGAGAGCCAAGAGCTACCAAGTAGGTCACTATATCTGCATGATCCACCTAAGTTTCTGGTAGGTAATGAATCTTTGCTAAGTGGGCATCTATTTCAAAATAAGGCATTTGGGAGTTCCCGTCGTGGCGCAGTGGTTAATGAATCCGACTAGGAACCATGAGGTTGCGGGTTCAGTCCCTGCCCTTGCTCAGTGGGTTAAGGATCCGGCGTTGCCGTGAGCTGTGGTGTAGGTTGCAGACGCGGCTCGGATCCCGCGTTGCTGTGGCTCTGGCGTAGGCCGGTGGCTACAGCTCCGATTCGACCCCTAGCTTGGGAACCTCCATATGCCGCAGGAGCGGCCCAAGAAATAGCAGCAACAACAACAACAAAAAAAAAAAAAAAAAAAAAAAAAAAAAATAAGGCATTTGGCTGAAATATGTTTGGTTCTCAATTCGATGTTGCAGGAGGTTTCAGAATCGCTAACTGACCCTCTGTTTTTTACATAGTTTAGGCTTGAAAACAGGTGAGGCTGCAAGTCCCTGGGATCTCCTTCACTTCTGGGCCCCTGAGCCACATCTAAAGCTCTAGCAGATGGGTGGAACCATACCCTGAAAGCTCCTGCTTTTCTACTCAGCTCTCCTCTCATTGCAAACAGTGCAGTATAGTGAGAAGAGCACAGGTTTTGGACATACCACCCAAATCCCAGCTCCAGCACTTCCTTTGGTATTGTGCCTGTCCAGAGCTCTTCTGACTCAAATGGAGAGATAATTCAGGGGAAAAAAATCACCTACTCTAGAGACATTCCTGAATCTATTCTATACATAAGTAATTAAAAATAATTTGAGGAAGTTCCTGTTGTGACTCAGTGGAAACGAATCCAACTAACATCCACGAGGATTCAGGTTTGATCCCTGGCCTTCCTCAGTGGGTTAAGGTTCCGGTGTTGTTGTGAGCTATGGTATAAGTCACAGACGTGGCTCAGATCTCACATTGCTGTGGCTGTGGCTGTGGCTGTGGCTGGCATCTGTAGCTCTAGTTCGACCCCTAGCCTGGGAACTTCCATATGCCCTGGATGTGATCCTAAAAAGCAATGATGATGGAGTTCCCATCGTGGCGCAGTGGTTAAAGAATCTGATTAGGAACCATGAGGTTTCCGGTTCAATCCCTGGCCTCACTCAGTGGGTTAAGGATCCAGCTTTGCTGTGAGCTGTGGTGTAAGACGGTGGCTGCAGCTCCAATTGGACCCCTAGCTTGGGAACCTCCATATGCCACGGGAGTGGCCCTAGAAATGGCAAAAAGACAAAAAAAAAAAAAAAAAAAAGCAATGATGATGATGATAATTTGAATGATTTTTAAAAATAATTTGAAAGATTTATTAACACATTTATTGAATATCTACTCTAAGCCAGGTACTAGAGGTTATAGAATCAGGTAAATTAAGTCTCTCTCCTCTATGAAGCCCATGGCCTAAAAAGGGAGATACATTTATAAGGAAAGAAGTTATAACATATTGTCCTGCGTATATTCAACAGGAAAACTAAGTAGAGTGTATAGTAGTTGCACAGAAGGGTGGTGATGGATGTCCTTGTTGGGCAGAGATGCTCTGACGATTCATTCAGTAGGGCTAGCCCAGCAGAACCTTCAAGGATTTGTAAGATTTATCTAAGGTACAAGGAATTGGAGAATATTTGGCCTGAAAAGTACCTTTAGAAACCACGCTAGTCTATCTTTCTACATTTAGTCGAGACTGCGTTTATAAACCACTCTCTGCAAACAATGAAGGCTACTTGTTTGTGGAAACACTGGTTCAAAAAGTTGTTGTTGTTTTGTTTTGTTTTAAGTGGTGTCCTGGATTTCCCATCGTGGCTCGGTGATAATGAACCCAGCTAGTTAGTATCCATGAGGACATGGGCTCAATCCCTGGCCTTGCTCAGTGGGTTAAGGAACTGGTGTTGCCGTGAGCTGTGGTATAGGTTGCAGATGCTCGGATCCTGCATTTCTATGGCTGTGGTGTAGGCCAGCAGCTGCAGCACCAATTCGACCCTTAGCCTGGGAAATTCCATGTGCTGTGGGTGTGGTCCTAAAAAGACAAATAAATAAATAAATAAAAATTTAACAGTGGTGTCAAATAAACTAAAATGTAAAAGTTTTTCCTTTCTTCTCTGGTCTCTCTGTTGACTTGTAATATATATATATTTTTATTTGCTAGTAAATGTTCTAAGTAAAAAAAAAAAGTTTAAAATTATTAGCATGAATTTTACAACTCCTCTATACTTTTCAACACCAGTTTTGAACATAAGAGCATTAACTCGTATGTGTGAGGTCCCTGTTGGCTCAGCAGGTTAAGGATCTCATGTTGTCACTACTGTGGATTGCTGCAGTGGTATGGGTTTGATCTCTGGCCCAAGAACTTCTGCATGTTGCAGGCATGGCCAAAAATAAATAAGTAAATAAATAAATAACTCCTATATGGAATCACTGAAATTTCACAATTTTTTTTTTTTTTTTTTTTTTAGGGCTGTACCTGTGGCATATGAAGTTCCCAGGCTAGGGGTTGAATCAGAGCTGTAGCTGCAGTCTACACCACAGCCACAGCAATGCTGGATCTGAGCCATGTCTGCAACCTACGCCATAACTCACAGAATGCCAGATCCTTAACCCACTGAGCGAGGCCAGGGATTGAACTCGCATCCTCATTGTTACTAGTCGGGTTCCTTTCCGCTGAGCCACAACAGAAACTCTTGAAATTTCACAATTCTTATTTCCTAGTGCAAACATGCACATGCATTTCATCCTTACCAGAACACTGAAAAAGCTGCACGAGACAAACTCAACTATTGTTATTTCCTTTTGTGATATGGGCACATTCTACCAGCACTCCACTTTGGCTTACTGGTATGTTGAGAAAAACAGAAAGGGAAAGGATCTATGGGTTGCTTTAGCCTTCCCTTCCCTTCAATGTCATCATTTCAGTGTAAGTGTCTGGCTAAGACAGGGAAGCAATACCAGTGAGAAAGGATGTGAGAGGGCTCCTTGGCTTTCAGGTGTTTGAAACAAATTCTAGTTTGAACGGAGAGCTTTGCCTCTTGGGCCACTTCCTTAGCCACAGATATAACATTTACTTTTGCTTGTATTGAGTCTCTCTGTGGGTTTACTAGAATGCTTGTGCTTGTGGGGCATTGAGAACACCATATGCAAATAGGATGTGAAGAAACAGTAGATGTGAGTGTTGTGCATTTCCTCTGCCCATGCACATGCTCTGCAGTCCCCTCAGACCTCACTCACAGAGCACAAGTTCAAAGACAAAATCATTAAGACTTTCAAGATACCAGCAGGATATCAAACTAAGCACACAGATCTGTATACAAAAAAGGCTAAAGCCATGCTAGAGCGCAAAAATATATGTTAAATTATTACATTTCACAATCTTCTGATTTGCCACTATTGCAGCTTCTAGTAAACCTCCTATGTTTATCCGCCTTGATATGTTCATGATCCTGGTTCACAACTGTTCCTCAAAAATACTACAACTTTACAATTAGCATTTACACCAGAATATTTTGCTTTGCACAGAAAAGGGCAACTTACTCAGTGTGGTCTTTACCTAAAGGTTCACAGTCTAACATGTCTGACACATTCCACGAAGACAGGAATGGATATACAAAGTACATAGGACAACAGTTTAATGTGGACCAAAATCCCTTAATAAATTTCTTGCCTTATGTAATCTCAGAGGGATATGTTTTTCAATTGTACAGTAAAGAAGGAGTCATTAAGATTGCTTCTTTAGGAGTTTCTGTCGTGGCACAGTGGTTAATGAATCTGACTGGGAGCTATGAGGTTGCGGGTTCAATAGCTGGCCTTACTCAGTGGGTTAGGGATCCAGCGTTGCCATGAGCTGTGATGTAGGTTGCAGAAGCAGCCCGGACCCTGCGTTGCTGTGGCCCTGGAGTAGGCCGGCAACTCCAGTTCCAATTCGACCCCTAGCCTGGGAAACCTCCATATGCCGCAGGATCGGCCCTAGAAAAAGGGCAAAAAGACAAAAAAAAAAAAAAAAAGATTGCTTCTTTAGAGGTCAAAACACTTAACTTGTTTACACACAAAACACATACTCCTACTCTGCAGTGGGAGAGTTAGTAGTAAGTTTTCTGGGCCTGTGACATGAAATGCTTTACTATTCATCTTTTGTTTTTTGCAATTTGTTTGTTTTTTTGGTTTCTTTTTATTTTTTTCTTTTTTGGCCACCCCATGGCATATGGAGATTCTGGTCAAGGGATCAGATAGATCTGAGCCACGGTTGTGACACACACCATAGCTGTAAAAAACATAGCATCCTTTAACCCACTGTGCCAGGCTGGGGATAGAACCTGCATCCTGGTGTAACAGAGATGCTGCCTATCCTCTTGCATCACAATGGGAACTCCTGGTATTTATTTAATTATTGCTTTTTAGGGCTGCACCTGCAGCATATGGAAGTTCTGAGGCTAGGGGTCCAATCAAAGCTTCAGCTGCCAGCCTATACCACAGCCACAGCAACGCAGGATCCGAGATGTCTCTGTGACCCACACCACAGCTTACAGCAATGCTGGATCCTTAACCCACTGAGTGAGGCCAGGAATCAAACCCACGTCCTCATGGATGCTAGTCAGATTTGTCAACCGCTGAGCCATGATAGTAACTCCCTTCTTGAGTTTTTTTTAAATAGACTAATTTTTTTTTTTGAAGCATAGTTGTATTAGTTCTGGGTGTATAGCAAAGTGATTCAGTTTATAAATATACATAAAAAACTAGGAGTTCCCATCATGACTCAGTGGTTAACAAATCCAACTAGGAACCATGAGGTTGCAGGTTCGATCCCTAGCCTTGCTCAGTGGGTTATGGATCCGGCGTTGCCGTGAGCTGTGGTGTAGGTTGCAGATGAGGCTCGGATCCCGCGTTGCTGTGGCTCTGGTGTAGGCCGGTGGCTGCAGCTCCGATTTGACCCCTAGCCTGGGAACCTCCATATGCTGCAGGAGCGGCCCAAGAAATGGCAAAAAAAAAGACCAAAAAAAACCCCAAAAAGCTGAATATATATATGATGATCTTTTTCAGATTTTTTTCCATTATAGGTTATTACAAGATATTGAATGTAGTTTCCTGTGCTATGCAGTAGGTCCTTGCTGATTTTCTATTGTGTGTGTGTGTGTGTGTGCACGCGCGCATGCATGTATCTGTTAATCCCAAATTCCTAATTTACCCCTCCCCCTCTTTTCCCCTTTGGAAATCATAAGTTTGTCTTCTATGTATGAGTCTATTTCTGTTTTGTAAACAAGTTCTTTTGTATCATTTTTTAGATTCCATGTATGTGATATCATATATGTGTTTGTATTTGTCTGACTGACTTTATTTAGTATGATGATCTCTAGGGTCATCCATGTTGCTACAAATGGCTATTTCATTATTATTTATTTTTATTTTTTGTTCTTTTTGTCTTTCTTAGGGCTGAACCCATGGCATATGGAGGTTCCCAGGCAATGGGTCAAATTGGAGCTGCAGCTGCCAGCCTATACACCACAGCAACACCAGATCTAAGATGCATCTGTGACCTACACCACAGCTTGAGGCAACGTCAGAGCCTTAACCCACTGAGCAAGGCCAGGGATGGAGTCTGCATCCTCATGGATACTAAACAGGTTCTTAACCAGCTGAGCTACAGTGGGAACCATGAAGTTTTCTTGATTCTACGCATTTGCTAGCACTTTAGTTATGGCTCAGAGGCTGAAAGGTTAGGAGATCCCAGTGAAAACAGCCACCTCACCTGTTTTTAAGATTGCACTGTATTAAGACTGAATGTTGTTTAGAGACCTTTAAACCTCATAGCACTGGACTGCCAGCCAAACCTCTTTCAACCAAATGCCCTACAGGAGCCAATGGATAAATGACCAAAAGGATCTGAGGTGCAGTTCTTAAGATTCCCAGAAGGTCCTGGGTGATCAAGAAACTAGTTGCCCATAGCAGTGCTCAACTCAATCACCCATCCTGTGTTGACTCATCTTTCTTGTCTCTTTCATTCCTCCGTCCTCACTCACACACAAGTCTCAGCCTCGGCTTTGGAGGAAACTTGAGATACATAAGACATGGTTTTTACTTAGATTTGGAAGCAGGGACATGTCAACAAAAACCTAAAAGATCAGGTGAGGGAGGCCGAGGGAGTAAAGGAGGGGTCCAAGTTCAGCAAAGAGTTTGTGTGAAAGTCCTGATGTGGGAAAAAGCTTGATCGTTTCCAGGTGTGGATAAAAGACCAGTGAGGCTGGAGTAGAGAAAGCAACTGGGGAGAAAGGATGAGATGAAGGTGGGGAGTGGGCAGGACCTTGTATTTCTCTCTCACTGGACTTTTCTTTGTCACTAGAAAAACATCATTCCACTAAGCTGCATCATTCCCCCCCCCCTTTATTTCTATTTGCAGTATCTTCAAAATTTAGAGTTGCTATGAGAGCAAAACAGTGAAAAATGAAGAAATCCTAGCTCATATTTTGGCTCTGCCACTGACTTAGTGTGTTACTTTTGGCAAATTATAAAAGCTCTACTTTTAAAGGTATGGAGACAGTAAATATCACATGGATAAATGCTCTATGTAAAATCATGATATTACAATGGTCACCACAAGTTATGAAGCATGGAAAGTCAAGGACACAGTCCATGTTTCACAGATACATGAAGTCAAACCTGGAAACACTGTCAAGGGCCAAAAAAGACATTTCTATGAAGCCCCGCCTTTGCTCACAGCAAAATCACAGAATTAGTGGTAGAATTTGGACACAACCATTCATGGTTAAGTACCTTCTCAGAGCTGAAGGAACCTCAGCCCAAGGCCCCAGAAAGGAAAGCATTTGACTTCTTCACAATGATAAAGGCAGAACATGTTACAGAACAAGAATCTCCCCCCGTGGAAGCAAATTATCTGCCAGTTGTCAGTTATATGAGAAATGGGAATTTTTTTTTAACTCGGCACTTATAATGCTCTTTTTAAAGCTGTTCCTACCTATACAATATATGTTAAGCAACTGGTAATTGTGACCTCCAGCATGTATACTATAATGGTGTTACTTTATTTTTAAAGGCCTGCTTTTCCAGCTCGTATTTCATTATTAGAAACTCATGTGGCTTGCAATGTGATGCCAACTAATACTGCAGGAAGTAGGTGTGTTTCAGAAGCTATTTCATGTGCACTGGGTCATGTAATGCAATGGGTTCAGTTTTATTCCATAGTCTTTGATCCTTTCCTTGGTAAACACAGATTATTAAAGAAATTTTGAGAATGTGTTTCATTTAGACAGCCTTCTACTTCTAAACAAATGCTCACCTAATATGAGCAGTTCTCCTTGTTATGGTTACCACTATCAATGTCTATCGCATACCTAGAAACGTGGCAAAAAGCTTGGGAAGAAAATGTAAAGGTTCCCAAGGCATTATGCTTTCATGTTTTTCCTTCTCGGTGAGAAGAACACAAAATTTCTCTTGTAGTCCTATACCCCACCAGATACCACAAGATATAGTTTTTTGGTTTTTCTCTTCAGTTTTCAGCAGTTTGACTCTGCTGTGCCTGAGTGTGGATGTCCCTGTCAAATGCTCATTCTGTACATATTGAGAAGATCACATTTTTTTTTCTGTTTTTTTTGGGGGGGCTTGGTTTGGTTCTTTATGGTAACACAGATTTGCACTTTAGATGTTACATATACATTGCGTTTATAATTATAACATTATTTATTATAATCATAATCCATTTATAATATCTCTACGGTCAAAAAGTGTTTTTCACATTTTATCTGAAATGCCCAAAATGTGCTCTTTAGAACATTAGCTCTGTGGCATGTTAGTGGAAGTTGTGTGAAAAGAACAGATCAAAGTAATTTGGCAAATGATAGTCTAAATAGGTTTCTTTACTGCCAGACTTCTCAGGAGTTTTTAATATCCTAGAGTAAATTGCAAGTCTATAAGAGATGGGATATGTTATACATGACTTTCCATATATTTATTTGACCATGGACTTTCCTTAGATCATCTTTCAAAGGAGTTTCATGGAACACACCCTGGGAAATGCAACTTTATATTAGGTAGACAGTGTGTGTCTGATTCTTTACGTGGACCATGCATGAGCTTGTCAACCAAAGCCATGATACCAAATTCATATTTGTAACATCTATCTCCTGCCTGGCCTTCTTTCACTAATTCATTCATTATTTCTCTCTCTTTCTCTCTTTTTTTTTTTTAATCTTTTCTAGGGCCACATTTGTGGCACATGGAGGTTCCCAGTCTAGGGGTCCAATAGGAGCTGTAGCCACCGGCCTATGCCAGAGCCACAGCAACTCGGGATCCGAGCCGTATCTGCGACCTACACCACAGCCTACAGCAACACCGGATCCTTAACCCACTGAGCAGTACCAGGGATCGAACCCACAACCTCATGGTTCCTAGTCGGATTTGTTAACCACTGCACCACGACGGGAACTCCGACATTCATCATTTTTCAACAAATATTATTTGAACCTCTCTATATGTTAGATTCCATGCTTGGGGGGTGAGAGGAAGAGATGAATCATATGCTTTCTGCCCTCAAGGAGCCCACATTCAAAAAGAATCTTCCATGAATGTTAGTTGAAGCGACATGCAAAGGGCACCAGTGGTTTAAACATAATTACAAGTCAGAGCACTTTGGGCTGAGGGAAATAGAGATAATTCCTAAAAGGAAACTTATTTCAAGAGTACCAATTATCTGTGGGTTGCCAGACCCCATTCTCCTTCCAGAGTCTTATCACAGATAATTGAAACATTCAAAATCCCAGAAGAATTAATGAGCAGTACACTTTTTATACATTACATATCTGTGAGTGACAAGTGATATGCTGTTTGGGGTGTACCCATCCATTCTGTACTGCACAACCTCAGCACTGAGAACAGCTGTCCAATTCTCTTTCTTTTTTCTTTCTTTCTTTTTTTTTTTAGAGCTGCACTTGCAGCATATGGAAGTTCTCAGACTAGGGGTCAAATCAGAGCTGCAGCAGCCCCCTACACCACAGCCACAGCAACACCAGATCCAAGCTGCACCCACACCCTACACCATAGCTCACAGCAATGCCAGATCCTTAACTCACTGAGCCAGGCCAGGGATCCTCATGGATACTGGTCAGGTTCCGTAACCTGCTGAGTCACAATGGGAAATCCCAGTTCTCTTTCAAATGAGAGTTACAACCTCTGCCTTTTGATTTTGACCCTTTATAAATGGATGGGAATGTTTGAGGAAGGTTTTCCCAACAGCAGCGTTGAATATGTACCCCTTTTATGTGTTCCCAGAGCATCTTGCTCTTTCTCTCTTTTTCTGTCACAATTTCAGAGTCGCCCGCTTGTGTTTCTCTATTCCTCAGTGAATATGAGGACAAGTCATGTGTTCATCTCTATGTTCCCAGAACTTAGCTTCCAATAGTGTCTGATACATACTAGGTCGTCAATGAATATTTGCTGAATCAATCAGCCCCTTTGAGGTAGGACACTCACCTACCTTTCCAGCCTTGTCTCTGTGATTCCCTTGACTTGCACTTTTCCTTCAAGCAACAAAGGGCGCTGTTCTTAGTCCTGAGGCTTTGCCCATGCTGTAGCATTTGCCTTAAGTATCCTTCTTTCATCTTCACCCCTTATCCTTTTGCCTAACCTACTCATACCAAGCCTTCAAGACTCAGTTCAGGATTGACCAGGAAGCCCTTGATGAGGCGCTCTGCCCCCGCCCTTGTCTGGGGTTCCCTCTCCCACTTCTGGTTCCCTCTGCTACTTCTCCTCATTGAATTGACATCACCTGCTTATTTGTTTCTCTCAAGCTAGTCTGTGGGCTTCCTCAAAACAAAGACCATTTTACCAGCATGGAGTCTGATACAAAGTCTGATACAAAGGAAGTGGCCAATAAATTCAGTCCAACTGAATTAACTACACAGAAATTCTTATTATTCCCACCAAATTCCTGAGAAACTTCAGCAAAATAGTTAACACAAAAGCTCAGCATTCTCTGCACAAAATATTTCCTCAGTATTAAGCTGTGTTGTTGGTAGGATGGGCAGGACTTCCTGAGAGGGGTAATTACTAACATCCTGGGCTGTACTGTCCAGTATGGTAGATGCTAATCATATGTGGCTATTTACAATTTAAATAAAGTCATTAAATTAAAATTAAAATTTGGTTCCTTAGTTATTCTAGCTCCGTTTCAAGTGCTTAGTAAGTAACTAGTGGCTATTGTGGAAACAGCTCAGAATAAATATGTCTGTCAGTGCAGAATGCTTTGGGGCAGCTCATCTAGCCCATAAGATCCAAAGAAAATAAAACCACAATTTTTCAGTACTTGTTTAGGAAACAATTCAAAGTTGTCTTATAGACCTAATGCCCAACACTGCTTCTCAGAAGGTATTTTTAAAAGTCACTTTCTGGATTCATGAACAGCCCAGGTGCTGAAGCGATGTTTTAGAAAATAATGGTAAGCATAAGGATTATATTTATAAAACGCTGAGCCAAGATGACTGTGGGACAATTTAGAATTGTCCCTGAAGCAATTAACTTGGGAACTGGGTTACTTAACCATACCCTGCAACCAAGTGTCATTAACAGTACCCACCCATCCATATCTTTTTTCTGATGTCTAAAATTTTTGTGTTTTTTAAAAAATTCCATGAATTCACTTAAGAAGCAGTTATCATGGGCTCCTGAAAGTGACTGTGACAGAAGATACTTCTGTACATGTTGGTTGAATAAGAACTTTCGGGGAGAACAATCCTGAGTCTTACATCCAGATGTCCCTTGGAAATAAACACAGGATGTTTGACATGTGATGACTGTTGGACTGTTTTTGGAAATCCTTTCCTGCTCAACTAGTTTGTGGGCCAGAACACTATTGAATTTGGCAACACTAAAATTGAAAGCAGAGTCAAACTCCTGGTCTACTTGGAAGCAGTAAGGGGAAGTCTCAGCCACGTGCTGTCCCTGTCATGATGACAATCAAAAATCAATATCCTCAGAGTTCCCATTGTGGCTCAGAAGTAATGAACCTAACTTGTACCCTTGAGGATGCAAGTTCAATCCCTGGCCCCAGACAGTGGGTTAAGGATGGGACATTGCTGTGAGCTGTGGTATAGGTCGCAGACGTGGCTCTGATACAAACCCTAGCCTGGGAACTTCTATATGTTTCTCGGGTGCAGCCCTAAAAACAAAAAACAAACAAAAAACACCCAATATCCTTATGGATACCTTTAAATTCAATGACTATGAAAAATTAAGGGAACAATCTTAAAACTCTAGGAAGAGTCTGCATCTAAGATGCTTTCCAAATGTGTTGAAGTCCCTGCTGCTCTTTAAAAAAACCAAACATGGAAATCATAGACCATTGAAAATGGGTATTGGTTATGAAATCAAATAAGCAAACAAAAGAAAAACCACCCCCCACCCAACTTCATTCAGCAGACTTATATTAAAAAAAAAAATTGGCTAAACATCAAAAAGTTGGCAGCTGAATATAAGTTCTATGTTATAAGTGAAAACAAAATGTTTTAAGGCTTCTATATATTATTTTTGGTGATTCTCCACTTTAATCAACTCTGATTAGTTGATTCATAACCAGTCCTAACTCAACTGAAGTTGAAAGCTGCTGTTCGCTTAGATCAAGGGCAATGCAATTAGATTCCTTGCTCAGCAAATGACTGGCGTATAAAAAAACTCGAAACGTTAGCAGATTATCACATCCTGCATTTTATATCAAATAAGACTAGTAACTGTTTGGACTTGACTTTGACAAATAATTGTCAAATGACAATTATTAACTAGCCCAAATTAATTCAAAGCGGATGAAGATCTCAGATTCTTGGCAAAATATAATGATGTTAATTAGGTCATTGGGTTTTCCCTCATCCAATATTAAAGTTGAGGAAAGCTTTAATTGAGTAGAGGAAGGCTCTTTTTTTTTTTTTTTTAAAGAAATCTCATAAAATCTAGCATGGACTAATTTACACCAGATTCTGACAGAGTTAATAGGGAGGGGGAAAAAAACCTCCTGAAATAAGTGACTGCAGTCAGAAGCTACTGCCCAGGCATGTTTTTGTAAGAATACTGTTATGGGACGATGTGTCTCATTACTGCCTCTCCCTGAAGTCCATTTTTAATTATTGATGTCACTCCTTCCTTCCCTCTCTGCTCAAACGAATATAACGTCTAAAGAGGCCAGAAAATCAGTGACTGAAGAGAAGAAAGAATGAATGATTTAAAGACTTAGATTTCTCAACTTGGTTACCCCTGAGCCACAGCTTACTCTGTCAGCATTTTGGAGGCTTCATCAATCAGAACACTATTCATTCCCCTTCAAGCCAACTCTAAGGGCCACAGCAGAGAAGAGCAGCAAAAGGAAATGTACACCTTGCTGGGTGTGTCCCCTGCTCATCAGCCTCACCTCACATCTTTTGCTCATCCCTTTTTTTTTTTTTTTTTTTTTGGCTTTTTAGGACCGCATATGGAGGTTCCCAGGCTAGGGGTCAAATCGGAGCTGTAGCTGCCGGCCTACACCACAGCCACAGCAACGCCAGATCCTTAACCCACTGAACAAGGCTAGGGATTGAATCTGCAGCTTCATGGTTCCTAGTCAGATTCATTTTCACTGTGCCACAACGGGAACTCGTAGGGTCTCAGGATTAAAAATTTAAGGTCACATAACATCCTAAAGATACTGTAACCAGAATTAAAGGATTGATGTTGCTGTTTAAGCTAGAAAAGCTCAAGCAAACCTGTTCAGCCTCACCCTATTCTTGACAATAATAGCTGATGTTTATTGGACATTTAGCGGTATGTGCTAGTGCTCGATATGCATATCTCATGGAAACTTTCTAAACTGTATGTGTTAGGTTCTACTTTTGGTGTCACTTGCCAAAAAGGAAATAGATGCAAAGATCAGTTACTAATATTCCTGTGGCACGTGGCTGGTTAGTAATGGAACTGGGATTCAAACCCAGGCATTTGACTCTATGGCCGGTCCTCCTAACAATTAGCTTTTTTGCCTCGTGATTGGCTGCCTCCAGTGAATACAGAGGACCCTCATTTTTCTCTCTCCTGTCATCTTCTCGGTCAATATTCTCTGTAAGGGGCACTATCAAATGGCTTTGGGCCTTCTACACTTAGCTGAATTTCCTCGCCTCTCAGAATTCCTTGTCACATGCTGAGGATTGGATGGAGAACTACTCAAAGACCTTAGTCCATTAACAGGGCACCGCGCCTGTGCTTAGAATTCTTAAGGATATAAAAGGGGCCTCAGACGATGCACTCCTGCCCTCAAGTTATATACAGCCTTGCAAACACAAGTTTCCTCAAATAGCTAGAGGACAAACCAATGTATAATCCTGTGAGAATGTAATATCATTGTCTGTGATGATGGGAAAGTAAGTGGAATAAGGAAATAGAAAAAGATTGCCAGGCAGCATTAATAACCCATTCAAGGTTAGTGTTCATATATTCAAAGTGAGACCAGTCAGCATGGTGACAATTTTCTAGCCATGCTCAGCTGTGTGAGTGCAGTTGTCCCGTGCACAAAGAGTTAGAACTATACCTGGATTGGAGTTTTACTCAGAAAGTATCATAAATAAGAGTTGACATATATTCAAAGGAGAGATTATAATGATTGCTCATGGACATCACTTACACCAGGTGTGGGGAGGAGACAGGAGGGATGTGGGGACAGTGAAATGGTTTCAGTGGATTGTAGATCCCAGTGGCTGTGAGGATTGTTGGAATCAGGGAATGAGAGGGGCTGCACAAGTCCTGCAGACATGAGTCCAGTGGAAAAGAAGAAAAGGTACAATTCCTATGGGCCAGAATAGCTAGGGGGAGGTTTCTTTGAATGTAGTAGGATTTAGTCTGAGAATAAAAGATAATAAAGAATTCAAGTAATTTAGACAAAGGATAGAAGAAAGACTATTTCAAATTGAGGGCTTATATGGACAAGGGATGAAACCTGCACTAAAGACAGCGGATTTAGAAAATAGTTAGAAAATCAGCTTTACTAGGATATAAAGTTTAGGTTGGAGAGTTGGTGGGGCATACATTTTGATAATAAGTGTTGCATTGCAAGATAATGACTCGGGTACAGGGAGTACAAGGACTATTTCCATCTTCCAACTATTCCAAAACAAATCTATAGACTTTATTCCTTTGTTTGCAATGAGTGTGAATAAGGTCTCTACAATTTAAATGGAAAATATTGCCCCTGTTTGAAAACCTTGTCACATTTTATCAGTAACTTTTCCTCCTGTTTTTAACACCTTTTATTGGCTCCATATGGTGAATTTATGTGCTTGCCTTACAGTGTTCCGTGTTGAATAATTTAGTGCAGCTACAGTTGACTAGAGCAGAGATTCGATATACATTTCAAAGCTTCTAACAATGTAACCAAAAATGTCCAACCAAATAGATTTACATGGTGACCTAGAGATGGTGGTTGCCATTGCCAATTAAAAACAACCAAACACAAATGATTAAACTTTATTTAACTAAGAACAATTCTCCATGTTCCACATCATTCATTCAACATTTGAGCACCAACAATAAACCAAGAACCACGGTAGGTTATGGGGATATAGGAATTAAGAAAAAGCCCTTCCCAGGCTAGAAGGCAAGGCAAACAATTTAAAAAGACACTAATAAGTGCTATGATGACGGTAAACACAGACGCAAATAAGAAGAGTTTCCCTACCTAGAAACAGATGGGAAGCCAGGAAAGATGTCTAAGAAGCACTGGTATTCTTGTTGTGAGCCACACGGGAAGTCCAAAGCATTGGTATTCTTAAGTTTTAAAATTCCGGCAGTGATTTTTTAACCAGCTATGAAGTAGCAGAGTGGGTTCCTGGTGGTGGAAGCTGCAAATGCGAAGGCTCAAGTGAGAGAGAGGCTCACCAGAGAGAGTTAAGGGATGTCCTGAATAATTCAGTATTTTGGAGCATCAGGTAGAGGATAGGAAGAGAGTTGAAGCAGGAGAAATAAGCAGGACCAGATTTAAGAGAATGTATATGCTCTGCAGGAGGCAACTTAGAGCCATTGATCAAGTTTAAGTAAAGGAAACTATTTATGATAGCCAAGACGTGGAAGCAATCTGTGTCCATCAATAGACGGACAGATGAGTGAATAAGGAAAATGTCTCACACACACACACACAATGGAATATTGCTCATCAATAAAAAAGAATGAAATATTGCCATTTGCAGCAACATGGATAGACCTAGAGATTCTCATACTAAATGAAGTAAGTCAGAAGGAGAAAGACAAATAACATATGATATCACTTATATGTGGAATCTAAAATATGATACAGGGGAGTTCCCGTCGTGGCGCAGTGGTTAACGAATCCGACTAGGAACCATGAGGTTGTGGGTTCGATCCCTGCCCTTGCTCAGTGGGTTAAGGATCCGGCGTTGCCGTGAGCTGTGGTGTACGTTGCAGACGCGGCTCGGATCCCGCGTTGCTGTGGCTCTGGCGTAGGCCGGTGGCTACAGCTCCGATTCAACCCCTAGCCTGGGAACCTCCATATGCCGCGGGAGCGGCCCAAGAAATAGCAACAACAACAACAACAACAAAAAAGACAAAAAGACAAAAAAAAAAAAAAATAAAATAAAATATGATACAGGACTTCCCTAGTGACTCAGTGGGTTAAGGATCTGGCATTGTCACTGCTGTGGGGTTGGTTCAATTCCTGGCCTGGAACTTCCACAGGCCCTGAGAGTGGAAAAAAAAAAAAAATAACACAAATGAACTTATTTACAAAACAGAAACAGACTCACACAGACATAGAAAACAAAACTATGGTTAACAAAGGGTAAGGGGGAGAGGGATAAAGTAGGAGTTTGGGATTAACAGATACAAGCTATCATACCTAAAATAGATAAACAACAAAGTCCTACTGTATGGAAGAGGGAATTATATTCAGTATCTTGTAAAAAATGATAATGGAAAAAATCTGAAAAATATATATGTAGCAGAATCCCTCTGCTCTACACCATAAACTAACACAGTATTGTAAATCAACTATACTTCAATAAAGAAATAGTTTAATACAATTTAAGCAAAGGAAGGACACTTTACAGCATGGAACATAAAGGTCATCCTTGTGGCAGGCTGGAAGATTAAATGTATCAAGTGACGATGTTTTCTATCTTCCAAAGATCTAACTGGGGGTACAAAGCCCCATTTATTCCTTAGACATACCACTCTAGAAGTGTATAATTCAAGTAAAAATTTAAGTCGTAAAACTTCTCTTTTATCTAGGGAATCATGAGTTTCCCTGTGTTTGGACTCTGGATTTGTCGTCTTTGGAGGAAAGTTTGGACAGACTGTCTTTTCAAAAAGATCTAAATTTTTTTGTTAGAGTTATTCTAGTTATGATAATTAAAAGTAATTGCCACGATGGAAATATTATTCAACCATAAAAGGAATGAAATAATGCCATTTGCAGCAACATGGATGGACCTAGAAATTATCATATTAAGTGAAGTAACTCAGAAAGACAAACATCATCTGATATCACTCATATATGAAGAATTTAAAAATATGATACAAAAGAACTTATCTGCAAAACATAAATAGACTCACAGACAGAAAACAAACTTATGGTTACCAAAGAGGAAAAAAGGGAGAGGGATATATTAGGACTTTGGGATTAACAGATACACATTACTATATATAAGATAGATAATCAACAAGGGCCTATCGTGTAGTCCACGGAACTATATTCAGTACCTTGTAATACCGACAAGGGCAAAGAATATATATACAAATTGCCAGCAATCTTTTATAGCTTTATCGTCAGGTCTTTAAAATGCTATGCGGCCAGAACTAGTCCACCTCTATCCTGACTCCATACGACATTTCTTATCTGATTAGCATGAGGCACAGTACTAAGTAGCTTAGCTATCTTTGTCACCTTCAGCAGGATGAAAAAACAAGAACTAGCAGAACTTTCTAAGGGTTTGATATGATGAAATCACATTTGTCCTCAAAATGGGAATATTGTTGCCATTTTTACGGTTTAACTAAAAGTTCATCCAGATGTGTTCAGATTCCAAATAACAAAAGCCATTAATTTCAACCTCTTCAAGTGAAATGGAGTCATGGTTTGAAGCAAAGATTATAGGATTATGGCTGTGAAGTCTTTTCCACCGGGAAGAGGGTGGCAGTTTGGTGGGGACCATGTGGTTCCACCACATGGCTGGGTCACACTATCACTGCCTCAAACCAAGGGCGGAGCCAACACAGATGGGGGCCGGGAATCACTGGTGAGACAAAGACAAAGAGGAATCTGTAATCTTAAAGAAAGAAAACCCCCAATTCCAGCTTTTAGGTTTACAGAGACAACGCAAAATGCACAGCTGTGGGAAAAGCTGCTTCCTGTCACAGCTGCTAGTTGAGTCCTGCCGACTCAGCTTCTCCTTGTCTCGGTTCTCTCTGCAAACTCCAAGCAAGATGCTGTGGTGCCTGGCTGGGAGCTTGACCTCTGTCCCAATGCTGGACAGATGACTAAAGTAAACATAGAAAGCCAAATCATTGTCTTTGGACAGCAACACCCATTTTGTTCATGTCAGGCTTCTGACTTTTGGAACCACTCTCTTGAGATGCCCAGATGTGGCCTTCTAAGTCTCTTTGTATGAGTTTGTTTTTTAAAGTGATATATACCATATGTTGGAGAGTCTAATAGCAGTACTTGTCATTGGCTGCAGCTAGAGGATGAATCGAAGTCCAGTACAGGAAAAGAAAATAAAGAACACACTTTGATGCATCTCTTGAAGAACCGATGCTGCTTTAAAATGTGTGCTCAGAATTCCTTGCATGATCTTTGCGTGATTTGAAAGTTTTGGTATTGTTGTCACCAGTTTTCACATGTGGAAAGGAAACAGACTAGTTAAGTAGGTCTGGCATAAAATTCAAAAATATATTAGTGCCGACAGAAGTTTTTTAAACAATTGTTGACCCTTCAATTCTTCCACTGAGTTTTCACTTAAAGTCTAAAGTTACTGTCTTTGCTTCATTCCACTATATTAGGCTAAGAATTATGGTATTTAAGCCTTCCTAGTGATTGGGAGAATATAATAGCCATCTAAGGTACAACTGTATTGGTTAGAACGCTTTTGGTTGCAAGTGACAGAAACCCATTTCAAATTGGCTTAAGCAAAAAGTAGAAATTATTGGCTCATATAACAGAAGCCTAGGAGTATCTAGTTTCAGATATGGCTTCATCAAAGTGTTTAAACAATGATGTATGGAATCTTCCTCTCTCTCTCCAAATAATAGATATACTTTTCTCTATGTTGGCTTCATTTTCATGTGTGATGGAGGGATGACTGACAGAAGTCCAAGGATTTGCAACATCAGTGGAAAGAGATTCTCTTTGGCCTGACTTAGGTCATGTGCCCATCCTTGAACTGACCACATTGGTCAAGGGCTTGCTATGTGGTTAACCTGCTCTCATTGGAGCTAAGAGTAGGTCCTGCCCAACTCAGATCACAAGGTTAGTTTGAGAAGGTACATGATTCCCCAAAGGAAAACTGTGTTACTAACATCAAGGTGGAAATGGGTGCTTTAGCAGACAGTGCTGGCTGCCTATCCAAAATCCACTTTCCTAGTCCTGCCCATTAACTGAACCTTGGTTATGTTTAGGTATTTACTCCCCTCCATGTGGAGGGATGGCCAGGCACAGAGTGTCAGAGTCTAGGCAGGATGAGGAAGGCATCATGTTCACAGAGCAACACTGAAAATGTGTTGCAGCCCAAGTGTAGTGAGGTTGGCATCCATGCACAGACGGGTGGCTACAACGTATGGGGGATTGGCTACATTCAGAAGAATTGATCAAAGAAGGAATTTATTACAAGTAATTGGGGCTAGGTCTCACTGTCAGTGAAGGGAGTTAGCAAAAACGTGAAAATTAATGAGCCCTATGGTGTTTGGATTGGAATTGGAGATACTGTTGTAAATTCATGGTTTTCATCTTTCATAAAGATGAAATACAAGTGTGTGCATGTGTGTAAATTTGTGTGTGCAATGAATGGTAGCCCATTAAATAAAATAAGAATTTGAGTGCATACTAATATAAATAAACAAATGAGGAGGAAGAGAGAATTTCTCCTGAAATAATAGCAGATTTCTAACTAATTGTAGAAGGAATGTTGAAAATAGAAAATCACGGAGTTTCCATCGTGGCGCAGTGGTTAACGAATCTGACTAGGAACCATGAGGTTGCAGGTTCAGTCCCTGCCCTTGCTCAGTGGGTTAACGATCTGGCGTTGCCATGAGCTGTGGTGTAGGTTGCAGACGTGGCTCGGATCCCGCATTGCTGAGGCTCTCGTGTAGGCCGGTGGCTGCAGCTCCGATTAGACCCCTAGCCTGGGAACCTCCATATGCCATGGGAGCGGCCCAAGAAATAGCAAAAAAAAAGACAAAAAAAGAAAATCACCACTTCACAAACACCTCAGTAATAATTGTTTCAGGAAAGAATCATCAATGGATGCTAATATTGGAAGACCAAACTATAATAAATCTTTTGCTTATATAGTCTCAAAGTATCTCCTCATAAGTTAGTAATTAGGTACACATAAATAACTTTACAGTGAAGAAACATGAACCAAGTAATTAAAGTTAAAATTATCAAGGTAGAATATGGGGAGTAGGTGACATGAGTAAAAGGAGTCAAAAGGTACAAACTTCCAGCTATTAGTCCTGGGGAGGAAATGTACAGCTTGGTGACTACAGTTAATAATACCATTGTTCATTGCAGCACTATTTACAATAGCCAAGACATGGAAGCAACCTAAATGTCCATCAATAGATGACTGGATAAAGAAGATGTGGTATCTATATACAATGAAATATTACTCAACCATAAAAAAGAATGCCATTTGAAGTAACATGGATGGACTTAGAGAATACCATACTAAGTGAAGCAAGTCAGACATAGAAATACAACCATCGTATGATATCTCTTATATATAGAATCAAATAAAATGATACAAAATACCTTATTTATAAAACAGAAACAGCCTAAATGTCCATCAGCTGAAGAATAGATTAAGATGCGGTATATATACACAATGGAACACTACTCAGCCATAAAAAAGAATGAAATAATGCCATTTGCAGCAACATGGATGCAATTGGGGATTCTCATACGTGAAGTAGGTCAGAAAGAGAAAGACAAATACCATATGATATCACTTATATGTGGGATCTAAAATGCAGTACAAATGAATTTATATATTAATAGGACTCACAGACATAGAGAATAGACTTGTGGTTTCCAAGGGGGAGGGGAGAGGGAGTGGGATAGACTGGAATTGGGAATTAGTAGATTACACTTAGAATGGATAAGCAATGAGGTCCTACTCTATAGCATAGGAAACCATATCCAGTCTCTTGGGATAGATCATGATGGAAGATAATATAAGAAAGGGAATGTATATATACGTATGACTGGGTTACTTTTCTGTACAGCAGAAATCAGAACAACAGTGTAAACCAACCATACTTTAATTAAAAAATAAAAGAAAAATTTTAAATGAGGTACCAGTACTTATGGGGTTAACATTAATTTTTGGGCCTTTGGTGAATACGGCTCTCCATGATATGTCTGAAAGCCAAATTGTTGTGATCTTCAGGAGAAGTAAAAGCTTTCTAGATTTTATCATTTTGACAGGTGAAGCACATCTGCTACAATCAACAATTCCTCAGGACATTAGACTCACCACATATATGCTTTAGAAGCATGTCTCCTTTTTCATTAAATTAATTTATTAGGGTTCTAATGTCAGTTTGCTGAACAAAGGTCCTGGAAATGTCTACGATATGCTATGAAACTCTTATATAAAAAGGTAGTTTTGAAGGAAAAATGCATTGGTCTAGCTGCTTAGCTGCAAACATTTCCAGAAAATGACATTGTGCTGTTTTTATGCAAAAATTTTATCCATAAACTAAAGGACCAGCTAAAGTAAAAAAGTATATTCCTTGTATTGTAAATATGTCACAATTTACATACATTCATACAGGTCAATTAAGATATCTACCGTAATGATTTCTGTATAACATGGTACAAAAATAAAACGCATTTTAGAAGAATCCCAGGAATCTCTGCGGTGACACACTGGTATCTGTGACACTTCTGCAGTGCTGGGATACAGGTTTGATCACTAGCCTGGCTTTGTTGCAGCTGCAGCATAGGTTGCAACCAAAATTTGGATTGATCCCTGGCCTAGGAACTCCATATGCCACAGAGTGTCCAAAAAAGAGGAAAGAAGAAGAATCCTAAAGTTGTAATATTCACACAGATCTTAGTTTGCCTGAGTCCTTGTATGTTTCACTATAGAAGTGAGTCAATACATAAGGGCATTAAAGCTAAAAACCAAGGCACAACTCTTTCTTGAGTTTCTCCATAGTTGTAAGGATGGAGGAAATCTGTAAGGGGAAGGGACTGATAAACTCATCCAAGCATTAAGAAAGACCAGTCAAATCAAATACAAAGGAAAAGGAGAATCTAGGTTTAGAAAATGGGAGTCTAGGTTAAAAAAAAAATTGGCAGTTCTGAGTCTATATTAATAACCCTGAAGAGTTCTATTTTTATCATCAAAAAGCGGTCATAAATGTTCACTGGGTTTATGAAGTTATTCAAGTTTGCTTCAACACCTAAACGGCCTTTAAATTTGTCTGTGGCAAGTCTTTGATGAGCTTGATTGAAAAAAACAACAGGAGTTCCCGTTGGGTCTCAGCAGTGAACAAATCCAACTGGCATCCATGAAGACTTGGGTTCAATCCCTGGCCTCGCTCGGTGGGTTAAAGATCCGGCGTTGCCGTGAGCTGTGGTGTGGGTTGCAGATGTGGCTCGGATCCCGAGTTGCTATGGCTGTGGCATAGGCCAGTGGCTACAGCTCCTGTTGGACCATAGCCTGGGAACCTCCATATGCTTCGGACACAGCCCTAAAAGGACAAACAGGCATAAATAAATAAATAAATAAATAAATAAATAAATAAAATACTCACATACTGGATAGTTTTTACTCATCGATATGAGGTGTGTCTTTAAAGCATTTTCTGTGCACTTGAACATCACAATTGAGTTGAATGACCTTGTACTCAATTTCTCATTTGATCAGGTCATTTTATGAAAGCGTTTGGACTGTCTTAAACCACTGTCCATGAGCTGCATATTATTCAACTTCTTTCTTTTTTCTTTTTTTGCTTTTTAGGTCTGCACCTGCAGCATATGGAAGTTCCCAGGCTAGGGGTCAAATCAGAGCTGCAGCTGCCAGCCCACATCACAACCACAGCAAGGCAAGATCCAAGCTGAGTCTGCAGCCTACACCAGAGCTCATGGCAATGCTGGATCCTTAACCCACTGAGTGAGGCCAGGGATTGAACCTGCATACTCATGGATCCTAATGGGGTTTGTTAACCACTGAGCCACAACAGGAACTCCTATCCAACTTCTTACACCTATATCTATTCTAGGCAGAGGGAAAAACCATTTGTGGTTTTCACCTAAAATTCTTCAGAAATAAGATTATCCAGATTTGTTTGTTTGTTTGGGCCACCCCGAGGGACATAGAACTCCTGGGCCAGGGATCAAATCTTAGCCACAGCTGCAAACTAAGCCACAGCTGAGGCAACGCCAGATCCTTAACCCACTGGGCTGGGCGGGGGATCAGTGCCCCCAAGACACTGCCCATCCCATTGTGCCACAGTGGGAGCTCCAGATTTTCCAAGTTTTGAAGGTAGTCATGACCAGCTAAAGGCATAGTCTTGGAATCCATTAGGCATTTACTTTTCTACTTCTGCCTAAATTCACATCATGCATTCCTATTACCCAAAAATGCAAGCAGATATCTCTAGAGAAATTTCTCCCATCTCTCTGCTCCAATAAAAATCTATCCATCTAACAATTTCACTGCCACAATAAAAGGAAAGTTGTGTGTGATGTTTTTCCCATTGCAGCTGCCAAGAGTCCCTCCTCTGATTATTTGAATCTGGAGAGTCCTCCTGCTGCTGCCCTTCCTGTCCTTTGGCACTATGGGTACAGAATACCCTACAATCATGACCACAAGGCCCCCCCCCCTAGGATCCTGGAGTAAGTCGCTGGCTAGTTCAACAGTAATGGAAGCTCCAAGCAGAGCAAAGTCTCAGGACCAGGGCTCCACAGGCAAAGTTCATAGTACATAAAGTCACTGCCTAAACATAATCTCATTTCGGCCCAGAGGGTATGGAAGAGATTGGTTTCTTTTTTGTGTTTTTCTTTATAACAGGGTCTATATGATCTGATAAAATGAAACGAGACAATTTTGCCTCATGGGATTTCTTTTAAATTGTGTTGGCTGGGAGGTATGCCAGATGAAGTCCTTTCTTGCACAGCGGATTCAGGGCAGGCAGCAGCAAGCTGACCTTTCCCACCCTTTTCATTCATACAGTTCTAAGGAGAGGACCTACTTTTGTTCCTGGTGCTCATTCAGCCCTCAGCCTCTCCGCAGAGCCTACCAATTAGTGTTTATAATGGTGGCCAGAGTGTAAGGTCTGGACATGGGAACACAACTGAGTAGATGGATTCATTTCAGGAGCTAGACTATGAAGAAGAAATCTGATAGAACACAGAGGAAGCAACTCACAAAGTGAAATAACAACCTGGGGGAGTTAAAGCTTCAAGTTTGGAAACTTTCTCCATTTAAGCCCTTTCCTGTGACATCGATCAATTTGCCTCAAATCTTATTTGCTACAATTAGAACAGCACAACAAAGCCAGACATTTGTTGACAAATACTCTACAATTGATAAGGTTACCTTTGGTTTTTTTGTTTGTTTGTTTGTTTGTTTGTTTTGCTGCATCCAGCGTTCAGAAGTTCCAGGGCCAGGGATTGAGCTTGAGCCACAGCAGTGACAATACTCAATCCCTTTTTTTTTGCTTTTTAGGCCACACTCATGACGTATGGAAGTTCCCAGGCTAGGGGTTGAATTGGAGCTACAGCTGCCAGCTTATACCATAGCCACAGCAATGTGGGATCTGAGCCTCATCTGTGACCTACACTACAGCTCACGGCAATGCGGATCCTTTACCCACTGAGTGAGGCTGGGATCGAACCTGCAACCTCATGGATCCTAGTCAGGCTTATTAACCACTGAGCCATGGGGGGAACTCCAACACTCAATACTTAACTGTTCGGTCATAGTGGACTCCAATAAACTCGCCTTAAAATACTCAAAAAGACTTGCAGACATTTAGAAGTCTATTGAATCAGGGTAATCATTTGAGAAGATCATAGTTCATTCCATTTGTTCTTACCCTACCACTAAGGTATGTTTAATAAAGAATAGTTACAGATCAATCATTTTTTAAAGAAGGTGAATTTAAAGCCCAGCAAGATGAAGTAATTTGCTTATTAGGTGAATAGTAGGATGGCTAGGATTAGAGCACTACTGGGTGCAAGTTCCTGCTGTGGCTCAGTGATAATGAGCCCAACTAGTATTCATGAGGATGCAGCTTTTACCCCTGGCCTTGCTCAGGGGGTTGAGGATCTCGCATTGCCATGAGCTGTGGTGTAGGTCGCAGATGCGGCTTGGATCCCAAGTTGCTGTGGCTGCAGCTCAGATTCGACTCCTAGGCTGGGAACTTCCATATGCTGTAGGTTCGGCTTAAAAAGCCAAAAAAAAAAAAAAAGGAACACTATTGAGCTCATGTGCTCAGGCAAGAGGGAGCACACGGCTAATAGGAGTTTCTCACTTGAAAGGTTTGCTCTGAGGACTGGATGAGCTAATGTCTGTCAAGAACCTAGAACTATGCTTGATAAGTGCTATGTAAGTATTTATTAAACATAACATTTTGCTCCTTATCTACTTACACTATCTTAAAAAATTTTCTTAGAAACTGATGTGCACAACATTCCTGGGATATTGGGTAACTACTGGAGACCCAGAGTAGAGGCTGGCTGCTTGTCAGGCAGCGTTGTGGTGGAGTCGTAACCTGTAAAGCTCATCACATGGTTCCCTATGCCCACCACCAGAACCCACTTCTCACCAGAGTCACAGCAGTCTTTCATCACCTGATGTTAGTATCACTGCAACCTTTGATCAGTGCTCTTGCTTCTAAAGATGGATTCATATTTTTTAAATTTTAATTTAAAAGGAAAATAAGCTCTTTGTCTATTTAGCACATATATTATGTAAATGTGACAATTATCAAATAACAAAGCACACATACATGTTTGATGCACAAATTAAACAATGAGAGGAAGATCAATAGCAACACACAAGGGTCCAAACCTCCAGTTTCAAAACTCCTAATAAGAAACAATGAAATATTGGAGTTTCCGTCGTTGCTCAGTGGTTAACGAATCCGACTAGGAACAATGGGGTTGCGGATTCGATCCCTGACCTTGCTCAGTGGGTTAAGGATCTGGCATTGCCATGAGCTGTGGTGTGGGTTGCAGATGCAGCTCGGATCCTGCGTTGCTGTGGCTCTGGTGTAGGCTGGTGGCTACAGCTCCGATTTGACCCCTAACCTGGGAACTTCCGTATGCCAAGGGAACGGCTCAAGAAATGACGGAAAGACAAAAAAAAAAAAAAAAAAAAAGGAAAGAAACAATGAAATATTTATGTTGGGAAAGCACAGACCTCACATTTACATGTATATTCTCCCATGAACTGGCAATTTACACCCATATTTGCATACACAAGTGTGTGCGTGTGTGCGTGTGTGTGTATACCTACATATAAAACATGTGGTATTTATTCCTGCTTCATTTGTACCAGACAATGACAAATAGTTCTTCAAATAAACCACCCCAGGAAAAAACTGGAATTACCAGGTCGTAATTGAAGAGTATAATCGGGATCTGGATCATAAACCTAAATTCCAAGTTGTATGTATCCTTATCTTCCTACCTCACTTCTGTAGATGTGGTTTTGTTTGGTCATTGCAATGGTATTTTTGAAGCAGTATAAAAACAGTTCAGAGGTAGGTGGAGTGCTTATATACATGTCTAATTCAGGAAGTCTGGCGTGCTGCTGCAGGCCACCAACAGCCCTCCTTACAGAGAGAGGTGTGAATGCTGGGAATTTCCGAGTGCTGTGCGCTTCCTCCTCAGCATCCCTGGGGGAGGAGCGGTGGCCAAGTACACAGTAAGGAAAAGCACCCCTCCTCCCCCCCACCCCCACCCTCCCCACCCCGTTCTCATGTTTCCTGTAAAGAGATGAGTGGAAGAAAAGACTTTTCAGCCTCTCTCCACCTCCTTCTGAGAGAAATGACTAGCCTTATGGGTAACTTTTGGCTGCCCTGGGATTTTTTGAGGCGCCAGCCTGGCCACATGACTTTGGCATTCTGGGTTTTTTCTCCGTGATATGATAACCTTAGCGGCAGGTTTCGGCAGGGGGAAAGTTTAACCTGTGGGAAAGGTGGGTGTGGGATCGTTAGCAATCCCTTTGGCTACAGATTTAAAGCAGAGCTGCAAATCAGTAATAAAACTGACTTCTAGCTATAAAGCTGACATTTTAATTTTCATCTGCTCCTCTCTGTGCCTTCACTCTTACGTAGTTTGAACTTAGCCTTCTTAGTTTTGACCCCTAAAAAGCCCAACATTGCAGAATGGTGAGTTGAGATCATGAAAGTTGTGCATTTGCTGTCTCCCTCACCCCCAGTAATCCCATCACATAGCACCTCTGATCAAAGGGCTGTTGGGTTAAACAGTGAAGGGAAAATGGAACCAGTAGAGGAATCCCAGGAAACAGAAGGCTGCTGACTCGCGGTGAGGAGTAGAAATAATTCTGAGTGTGTCTCTGAATGACACCACCCGAATTCCTTTGACCTGGAGGAACTTGACCAAAATACAGTGATGGAAGGATCTGTAAGATTTTGAGGGAACTGAACTACCCTTTCAGGACCCCAATCAAAAACCCCCAATATAGGTGCTGATGGAAAGACCATCCCATGTAAATCAGGGGTCTTTCAATGAACCATGCCTCCCAGTACTCATGCCTGTGTGTACTTCCTTCTCTTGATTCTATTGGTTATCACAGAATCAGCAGAATGCAGGGAAAGTGATGCCGTAAGGCTTCCAAGGCTAGGTCAGAAGAACCCTGCGACTTCCACCCTGGTCTCTTGGAATGTTCACTCTAGGGGAAGATTGTTATCATGTAAGACCTCAGATTTCCTTGAGACTTTCAAATTTTCATAAAACTCCAGCTAGCCACATGGAGGGGCCATGTGGATTGATAGTCCCAGGAAGCCCTGAGCTATTCCAGCCATCTCAGTCCAGGCACCAGATATGAAGAAATAAACTCCCTTGGATCCAGTTGAGTTCTCAGAAAACTCCAGCCCCAGACAACACCTAACTTCAAATCTATAGAGACCCCAAATTAGAATGACCCCACTAAGTCCAGTGAATCCACAGAATTAGGAGAGATAAGAGTAAGTTTAAAAACAATTGATTGCACCATAAAACAAAACAAAACAAAAACCTTTGATTGTTTGGGTGGTCATTTATAGCAGCAGATAATTGAAACAGCCTTTACAACACAAAGTATGAAATTGTTTTCAGTCATATTCCTGAGCTGCTATAGCCAGATACGATTGTAATAAAGTGGCATCTATGTTTTACCCAAGGAAGGGATCCACTTTCAGTTTGGATACCAAGCATGAGGTTACTCTTCCCTCCAAAAGGAGCAAAAACAAACAAACCAAAAAACCCACTCTTCCCATCAGAAAACAAAGGACTCTCATTATGGACCAGCACCTGGAGCAATTCCTGGGAAAGTATGTGACTTGTGGAAGGTATTTGCAGGAAAATCCAATACAAATAAAAAGAAAAAAAAAGAATTTGGCACAAATGTAGGTGGAAAATTAAAAAAAAAATCACTGTAAAAAAGCAGTAAGACTCTGACATAAGAAAAGAATAACCTATCACATTTATCTTTTTGAATTGTAGTTTTGACTGGATATATTTCCTAGAGTGGGATTTCTGGATCATATGGTAATTCTATATTTAGTTTTCTGAGGAAACCTCATAATGTTTTCCATAGTGGTTGCACCAACTTACGTTCTCACCAAAACTGTAGGAGGGTTCCCTTTTCTCCACATTCTCTCTAGCATTTGTCATTTGTAGGTTTTTAATAATGGCCATTCTGACTGGTTTGAGGTGGAACTTCATTATAGTTTTGATTTGCATTTCTCTAATATTCAGTGATGTTGAGCATCTTTTCATGTGTCTACTAGCCATCTATATGTCTTCTTTGGAGAAATGTCTATTTAGGTCTTCTGCCCATTTTTGATTGGGTTGTTTACTTTTTTGTTGTTGAGTTATAGGAGTTGTTTCTATATTTTGAAGATTAACTCCTTGTTGGCTAGATTGTTACAAATACTTTCTCCCATTCCATAGATTGTCTTTTCATTTTTTAATGATTTCCTTTGCTGTGCAAAATCTCACTCTTCACAATAGCCAAGATATGGAACCAGTCTAACTGTCTATCAACAGATGAATGGATTAAGAATACAATGGAGGAGTTCCCGTCGTGGCGCAGTGGTTAACGAATCCGACTAGGAACCATGAGGTTGCGGGTTCGGTCCCTGCCCTTGCTCAGTGGGTTAATGATCCGGTGTTGCCGTGGGCTGTGGTGTAGTTGCAGACGCGGCTCGGATCCCGTTGCTGTGGCTCTGGCGTAGGCCGGTGGCTACAGCTCCAATTCGACCCCTAGCCTGGGAACCTCCATATGCCGCAGGAGTGGCCCAAGAAATGGCAAAAAAGACAAAAAAAAAAAAAAAAAAAAAAAAAAGAATACAATGGAATATTGCTCAGTCATTAAAAAAGAATGAAATAATGCCACTCGCAGCAACATGAATGCAACTAGAGATTATCATACTAAGTGAAATAAATCAGAAAGAGAAAAACAAATACCTTATGATATCACTTATATACAGAATCTAAAATACAGCACAAATGAATCTGTCTAAAAAAGAAAAACAGACTCACAGACTAAAAGAACAGACTTGTGGTTGCCAAGGGGGAGGAGGGAGGGAGAGGGGTGGACTGGGAGTTTAGGGTTAGTAGATGCAAACTATTACATTTAGAATGGGTAAAAAACAAGGTCCTACTGTACAGCACAGGGAACTATATCCAGTAGTTCATGGCCTGGGATAGACCATGATGGAAAAGAATACAAAAAATAATGTATATATGTGTTTAACCGAGTCACTTTACTATAGAGTAGAAATTGGCATAACATTGTAAATCAACTATACTTTAAAGAAAAATTAAATTTAAAAATATTCCATAATAACCTATATGAAAAAAACAGAAAAGAATGGATATATGTATATGTATAACTGAATCACTTTACTGTACACCTGAAAATAACACAACATTATAAATAAAGTATCCTCTAATATAAAATAAAAATTACATTAAAAAAGAATACCCAGGAGTTCCTGTTGTGGCTCAGCAGTAAACAACCCGACCAGTATCCATGAGGATGTAGGTTCAACCTCTGGCCTTGTTCAGTGAGTTAAGGATCCAGCGTTGCAATGAGGTGTAGTGTAGGTAGAAGACGTGGCTCAGATCTCATACTGCTGTGGCTGTGGCTGTGGCTGGCAGCTGCAGCTCCAATTCAACCTCTAGCCTGGGAATTTTTGTATGCTGCAGGTGCAGCCCTAAAAAGCTTAAAAAAAACAAACAAACGAGAAAAAAAACAGGTAGAAAGACTCAGAGTAGAGAACAGATTGTGGTTATCAAGGCGGGGGGAGGGAGTTTGGGCTTGGTAGATACAAACTTATTACATTTAGAATGGGTGAGCAATGGGGTCCTAGTGTACAGCACAGGGAACTATGTACAATATCTTGGGATAGAACATGATGGAAAATAGTTTGAGAAAAAGAATGTATATATATATGTATGACTGGGCCACTATGCTGTGCAGCAGAAATTGGCACAAAAATGTAGATCAATCATATTTTAATTAAAAAAAAAGTTATCACAGACCACGCCAGAATAGAAAATAAGCAAAAGGAAGATGCAAGGCATAACATTGAGTCCAAGAACTTGAGGTTTGGAATCACAAGTCTGGGTGTGAATCTTGTGACTGTCACTTACCAGCAGTATGATCTTGGTATACTGACTTCATCTCCCTGAGTTTATAACCTTAGTACTGAAATGTAAAATCATAAAAGAGTATTAAATGAGAGGATAACTGCAAACATGCTTATTATCATGCCTAGAATATAGTAGGTTCTTAATATAAAGTAGCAATTATATTACACTCTAATGATTTCAGTTGTTTTGTATATTTTTCTTGAATAACATCAGAGCCTATTTATCTAAGTGCTTTCACCAATTTCTTTCTTTTTCTTTTATTTATTTTTGTTTTTGTTTTTGTCTTTTTGTTTTTCTCAGGCCACACCTGAGAACAGAATTCTCAATAGTTACTTATTTATGTAAAAATGGAATCATCTCATCTATTTTAATTTTTTTTTTTTTGGTCTTTTTTTTGCCATTTCTTGGGCCGCTCCCATGGCATATGGAGGTTCCCAGGCTAGGGGTCCAATTGGAGCTGTAGCCGCTGGCCTATGGCAGAGCCATAGCAACGCCAGATCCAAGCCACATCTTTGACCTACACCCCAACTCACAGCAACGCCAGATCCTTAACTCACTGAGTGAGGCCAGGGATCGAACCCCGCAACCTCATGGTTCCTAGTCAGATTCGTTTCCACCGTGCCACGATGGGAACTCCACAAATTTCTTATTGAGGAAGAAAATGCAAGTTTATATCATAGCCTTTCTGTATAATATTTGTGAACTGTTATGTGAAATTGTAAATAAAGTACATTAGTTAATGTAATTGAAATAAGAAATCCCTGAAATTTCAGTGAATTAATGTGATAGTTTATGTCTTACTCACTCAATGTTCAAAATGGGTTCTTCTTCTTGGTGGGCAACTCTTCTCCAAGCAAGTGGTGATTTAGAGACCCAGACTTGTTCCACTTTGTCATTCTGCCATTTTCAACACGTGACCCTCAAGGCCACCATATTCATTAGATTAAGCCAGACAAGGAAAGTTTACTGAATATTATCACATGAGGGAGTCTTCTAGGAATAGGCTCCGAAGGGCCTACATCACTTCCAATCACATTCTATTAGCTAGAAATCAGACACACGGCCAAACCTACCTGCAAGAGAGTTAGTAGTCTAGCTAAGGGCCCAGGTCATTTGGTTATTATACAGTAGTCTCTGCCTCAAAGTATAGCACCAATATGTCAATGAACTGACATGAACAACAAAAAAGAAAACATACTCTATTGCAAAATGTATATAATTTTTCCCCTGGTGGGTATTCAACCACTTTCTACTAATGCTAATCTTTTTATTTCTGATGTAAAGAATCCTCCAGATCAAAATGTCGATTTGTATTCTTGAGCTGACTGTCATTTTCAAGATTCTGGCACCCAGAGTAGGAAAAACAGAGACAAGAGACACTTTTAACAGCTTGTTGTTTTAACGAGATTTGTTTCAGTTCAGGTATCCTAATACATTGTATAAATACTCATGTTTAAGGGCCACCTAAGTTTTTAAGGGAAAAAAAAATCCCAGGTATATTTTTCCTCTTGGTTATTGATTAGCTTGCCTCCTCAACACCTAATTTATTGAAATTGGGGCTCCATACAAATCTGAGTACCATTCCTTCATTCATTCTGTCCCTTCCCAGTTCAGAGATACAGAAGGTATGAGAGAGAATAAGGGACATGTTATTCTTAAGTCAACTGGAGAGCTGAAAGTTACATAGCCTAAAATATCTGGAGAACAGTTCTAGGAAAATAAAAGGTAGAACAGGCTAGTATCGATAAGATGACCATTGGTTAGAACATATTGTATAAAAAATATTCTTTTATTAACTTGTGAATTTGTTCATATGAAGTCTCATGAAGGTGTATGGAGATTGATGTTTCACTGACCTCATGACACAGTGACTTCCAGTTTAAAACTTCATGTCTTTTGTGTGAAAACCCTCAGGTAAACTTGAGATTTTTTTTCACCCTATTTCCATATCACATATGTAACATCCCGGCTCGGAGAAAGGGGATGTGCTTGCCTTTGTGGACCTTCCAGGAGTTGTTCATTTCATACTCTGTTCATTGTCTTCAGCGGCTGAGGGTTCTGGTAACCCTTTTTGCTTGGCTTTTGGGTCCAGCAAGTCACTCTGTATCCTCCATCCAATACTAAGCTTCTCCAAGTCAGCTGACCACCCTCAGACCCCTCCACTCAGACAGTCATTCTACCATTCACGTGGCACAGAGGGCTTTGCTGTGAGCTTTGCAAACTCCCAAGCAATATCCCAAGAAGACATGTAATAGCAGTCCTTCTGCTCCAAGACCGAATTCTTGCCCAGTTTATTCAGAGTTTCTCTCTGCAGCAAACCACCCCTACTACACACTTCAGAGTGTGGCCCAGGGCCTTAGGCCCTTTCTCAAGGATAATCCATGGCAAATTTAGTTGTGTTCACTCAGCTTATTTCTCACTCCAGCAGGTAAGAAATGTACTTCGTGTTCTATCTGTGAAGAGATTAATCTTGACGTCATGGCTCCATTTTCACCGCTCTGCTTTTTCACATAGAATATTCTCTCTCAAACCTGGCTCGTGATCTTCAAAATCAAGTTTTTAGAGTTAAAAACAATCCACAAAGACAATACTTCTATCTGGATTCTGCTTCATGCAACTCAAAAGTGCTTTAATTTCAGACTATTGCCTCTCTTACGAAATTGTTAAGACTTCTTAAAAGCTTAAAGCTGGCAATTTCACTAATTCCTCTCTTTGTGCATCACCCCAATCTAGAGGAGAATGCATATAGAGTGTTCTTGGTGCTGTTTGATTGATGTGGAAAAAGAAAATGAGGTTTTTTTTTTCAAATAGGTGATTTTATATCAAAATACTTTTTTTTGCTATAGAATTCTAAAAGATTTTAATTCCTTTAGATAGACTCTGCTTTACTGAAAAGGATGAAATAGTATGAAATCGGAATTGTCCTGGAAAATCACAATTGCATGGTTGCCATAAGTTGCATTGTACATATGTGAATATTGAGGGAACTCACTGTTTGGGAAAGACCCCCAGGGGTCAGAGAAAGCTGCATGGTTAGCCATTTGGTTACTGCCAGCATGTAGCTGTGCCAGTGGACAGATGGGCCTTTGTGCTCTCTTTAAGTCCATAAAGCAATGTTTTTGCATATGTTAAGTATCTTCTCACTAATATTGAATCAATGGTTCTCAAATTTAGTGCTCATAAAAAATCATCCAGAGAGCTTATTTTAAATGCATTTTTTTTTTAAAGTTTAGCCTCCTGAATTCTGTCTCTAGATGTTTATTTTGAATAAGCCAGGGATGGGATCCACTGAAGAATTTTATTAGGTACTCACATGATCCCAATTCAGGTGGTCCTCAGACAATACCTTGAGAAACATCTCAGATCAGGTATTCAGGGAAAGAAAATGCCCTTTCACTCAGCTGCCTGGTTCCATGTCTGGAACTCCCCTGTGTCAGCATCATCAATCACCACCCACATATGGATGGCAATATTCTGTGGCTTGCCAGGAGAGCCTACCTGCTGCGGCAGGTGGGTGCCCACCCACAATCTCCCATGCAGAATTAGCATCTCAGCACCACCTGCGATTCAAGGATTTGCTTGGCATTTTGGCCATCTGGAGACACACACACACACACACACACACACACACACACACACACACACAGCAGGTAGTGATAGGGTTGCCAACTAAATTGCCTGGACAGCGGCAAGCTTCTGTTCAGCAGTCGGCTAGCATTTGTGGCTTGACAGTGAGTTATCTTTTTCAGGAATGTGATTCTTTTTTCCCATAGGAAGACACCATCTCTTAATTCTTTCTTGAAAAATTAGCTGTTACAGGTGAAATATCCTAGTTGCTACCAAAATACCCTAAATATTATACTGGCTTCATTTAAATAAAAGATAGGCTAGGAAATTATATTTGTCTTTATGAATAAAAGCAGGACAATGAAACCATTGGTGATTTATTGTGGTTAAGATTTGTTGTTTTTGTAGCTAGAATTTTTTAAAGGTTCAAAATTCACTGGAACAATCTCATGAAATACAGATTTTTTCTCTTCCTTATTTCTAGCACCAATAACCCCAGAGATACCCAAAGGGATTTCTATCCTATTTTAAAGGTGCTACACTTACAAATATTCATCTAGGTGGAACAGGCAATGAGCACTCAAGTGCATTGTGCTGACTCAAATCGATGGTTGTACTTGAAACCAGGAGACCCTGTAGGTAAAATGTTGGATTGGAATGCAATAGAAAGTCTTAAAGAGCTTTGTGAAAACACAGTGGTGCTTATTTCGAAGTGCCATACTGGGAAAGGAATTATTTACTATCACAAGTTACAAATAAGGAGGTGAAACAAAATGGGAAAATGGAGGGAGCCTATTTGACTTCCTGGCAGTGATACACTTAAGAGTGAGGTACATACTGCTAAGAAAAAGAAATCCATAGCAAATGAAGCATTGAAAACCAGCCTGGACACTGCACTAGAAAATGTAGAGGGAAATCCTTCCCTAAGGGGAAACGCATGGTCTAAGCGTCAGTGCTTCTTCACATTTCAGCATTTTAGGACATAATGTTCCTAAAGAAATCATTTCTTCCCATCCATATGTTAGCACAGGAAACAACTTAATCCCCAAACCTTCTGAAACTAATTGTAAAATTAATTGATATGGTACGTAATGAAGGTGGAGGTGAACATCTAAGTAATTCAGCTTCGATAGACAGACCATGCAGAATCCCTGGGCTTTGCCACTGCTAGACCCCACCTCACTGCCATCTGTCCTCTTCCCCAGCTTTTGTAACTCAATTCATAATTTCTTTCAGCTTTGTCTCAGTCCTTAGGCTAATTCAAATATCCTTCCCTCTCACTCCTTCCCCTGCCCTCAGTCTGACAGGACTTAGTATTAAGTCCATGACTGGGTTAGGGCTCTAGAGACTCGGTGACTACTGCCGCACCCAGGATTTTGGTGTCCAGAATCTTGCATCCCTGCTCATAATTCCTCATTGCCGTAAATGGGCAACCACAGCCTCAGGGCCTTGAATTTATGGGCTATGGAGCTAAGCCCTTCCCCTGGTCTCCCAGGGCCCTTCTTAAAAGACAATGTCCTGTTTCTTTGCAAGAATACCACCTTGGAGTTCCCACTGTGGCTCAGTGGAAATGAATCTGACTAGTATCCATGAGGACGCAGATTCAACCCCTGGCCTCACTCAGTGGGTTAAGGATCCGGCGTTGCCATGAGCTGTGGTGTAGGCCACAGCTGCGGCTCAGATCCTGAGTTGTTGTGGCTATGGTGTAGGCCAGTGGCTATAGCTCCGATTTGCCCCCTAGCCTGGGAACCTCCATATGCCTCGGGCACAGCCCTAAAAATCACCCCCCCAAAAAAAAACCAACAACAAACAAAACAAAACAAAATAAAAAAAAACAAAAACCCAAAACACCAAGGGGGAAAAAAAAAGATTACCACCTTACTGGGATAGTGAGGGCCTATGGGGGTCAGTTACAAACATCTAGGTCCAACTCTATAAAATAGTCTTTAGTGGTCCTTGGTTTAGGGTATATTTGCCCAAGCCTTTCATTCCAAGTCTTTTCAGATTTAGGCCCTTGTTCTGATAAGTACAGCTAGCCTGATCTATTTTTGCAAAACCTGTGTAGACAGATTGATTGATATAGTGCATGAAAGGGAAAATTGAAAAGAATTTGTAGCGTCAAAGTGTAAACAGTAGGCTCTTCTTGGAGTACTAATGAACAGTGGGAGCAGGAGGAGAGGGAGGAAGTGAAACAAATGGTGGAATTATAGATTTTTTTTATGTATCTCATTTTTTTTTTTAAATCGTCATGTGCTAATAAAACCTCCCTTTGATTTTATGGTTAAAAAGATATTTTATAAAAACCTAAACCAACATAAGGAGTTCCCATTGTGGCGCACCAGAAATGAATCCATCTAGGAACCATGAGGTTGTGGGTTCGATCCTTGGCCTTGCTCAGTGGGTTAAGGATCTGGCATCGCTGTGAGCTGTAGTGTAGTTTGCAGACATGGTTCGGATCCAGCATTGCTGTGGCTGTGGTGTAGGCTGGCAGCTGTAGCTCCAATTTGACCCCTAACCTGGGAACCTCCATATGCCTCAGCTGCGGCACTAAAAAGAAAAAAAGAAAAAAGAAAAAAAACCCTAAACCAATGTAAAACCTGAATTTGTAAAATAATTGCTTCAAGAAATATGTCAGGCAAATGGATAATGTCATATAGGCCAAGAAAGTCAACTGACTCATTCACTAATTGGAGCCTCTTCTGAAATACAAAGCAATTATTTCATGATTTTATCAAATTCTAGACATACCCAAAGGGTAACTGTCCCTAATAAATGCTTCTATATCTAATGTGAATTCTCACATTTTGTACAAACTTATCAGAGATCTGTGCTCAATAATCACTTCCTTGGATAAAATAGTTTTGTTGTTTATTTTTAAGCTTAATGAATAGATGCTACTTTAAAAGAAGCAATGATAAAGTATAGTTCAAGATTCAGGGTCATATTAATTTTCCTTTTCTTTGGCATATGTATGGTGTGTCTGAGTGTTTGGGGGGATGGATACAGATACAATTGTACATTATATATCTATTTATATTGTGTATATATAGTTGACCCTTGAAACAAACCCTCAAAACATGGGTTTTAACTACACAAGTTCATTTCTACACATGAATTTTTTTCATTAAATGCATACTACAGTATTATAAAATAATGCTTCTTCTTCCCTGTTGGGGGCTGTAGTATACAAATATCATATGCAAACTAAGACTGATTTTTAAAAAAATCTTTGTATACCTATATCTACATAGTTATATATATGGAAATATAAACTGATTAGCTTATATGTTATTCCCAAACAGAATTCTCAATAGTTACTTATTTATGTAAAAATGGAATCATCTCATCTATTTTAATTTTTTTTTTTTTTGGTCTTTTTTTTGCCATTTCTTGGGCCGCTCCCATGGCATATGGAGGTTCCCAGGCTAGGGGTCGAATCCGAGCTGTAGCTGCCGGCCTAGGCCAGAGCCACAGCAAGGCGGGATCCGAGCCGGGTCTGCAACCTACACCACAGCTCACGGCAACGCCAGATCCCTAACCCACTGAGCAAGGGCAGGGACCGAACCCGCAACCCCATGGTTCCTCATCGGATTCGTTAACCACTGAGCCACGATGGGAACTCCTATTTTAATTTTTTAGTCACTAAATTTTCTACCATTTTCCTAATATATCAAATGCATGTTACAAAGTTTAGGGAGATATAACATATAAGATATTTTGAGAATTTTTTTTTAACATTTAAGCACCTTAATTTTAATGAAAAGGAATAAATCACTAATGGTATATTGTGGTTTAACATTTTAATTTGTATAACAAAAATCAGGATGAATGAATTACAGAACATTCTTAAAATGCTAGAAAGGCATTCCAAATACATTAAAATATTTTCCATAAGTTGCATTTAGTATTGTAAATGGATCATTTATAAAATATGTTAAACAGCCTTGACCAAAGTCTGATAACTGCATACTTTGTAATTTAAGAGTAATTTATTAACTTGAGTCACCCTCCATAGTTAAAGCATCTAACAATGTGAAACAAAAAGGAAAGAAGGAACTTAATGACAGAGAAGTTTTTTTTTCTCATTTCTGTATAATTCACTTAAACTTCATCTTTATTTATCATATGCTGCTTATACTTTGACTATAAATATAATTTTTTTTTGTCTTTTTAGGATTACACCTAAAGTTGGAAGTTCCCTGGCTAGGGGTCAGGCTAGCTATAGCTGCCATCCTAAACCACAACCACAGCAACATAGGATCCAAGCTGCATCTGTGACCTATACCACAGCCCATGGCAACACAACTGAGCGAGGCCAGGGATCAAATTGCGTCCTCATGGATACTAGTCGGGTTTATTACCACTGAGCCACAACAGGAACTCCTATAAATATAATTTATAATCCCAATATAGGAAACACCACAGAAGCACATGAAAGAGTAATTGAATTTTTAAAAATACACAAAAGAAAATATTGATTTCTAGAGAACCCTCCTACACTGTTGGTGGGAATGTATATTGGAACAGCCACTATAAAAAAGAGTATGGACAGTATGGAGGTTCCTCAGAAAAACTAAATATAGAACTACTATATGGTCCAGTATTTCCAGCCCTGGGCATATATCCAGACAAAACTTTCATTCAAAAAAATGCATGCACCCCCTATGTTCATTGAAGCACTATTCACAATTGTCAAGACATGGGAACTACCTAAATGTCCATCAACAGATGAATGGATTAAGAAAATATGGCACATATACACTGGAATACTACTCAACCGTAAAAATAATGAAATAATGCTATTTACAGCAACATGGATGCAACCAGAGCTTTTCATAGTAAGTGAAGTAAGTCAGAAAGAGGAAGACAGATACCATATGATATCACATATGGGTGGAATCTAAAATATGGTACAAATGAACCTATCTACCAAATAGGAATCACAGACATAGAGAACAGACTTTTGGTTGCCAAGGGGGAGGGGGAGAGAGTGGGATGGAGTGGGAGTTTGGGGTTAGTAGATGCGAACTAATATATTTAGAATGGTTAAGCAATGAGATCTGGCTGTACAACACAGGGAACTATATCCAATCACTTGTGATAGAACATGATAGAAATTAATATAAGGAAAAGACACTGGCAACTATATCTAGTCACTTATGATGGAGCATGATAATGTGAGAAAAAAGAATGTATACATGTATGTGTGACTGGGTCACCTAGCTGTACAGTAGAAAATTGACAGAACACTGTAAACCAGCTATAATGGAAAAAATAAAAATCATTGTAAAATTAAAAAATATATAAGAAAAAGAATGTATATATATGTTTGGGTGGGTCACTTTGCTCTACAAAAGAAATTGACAGAACATTGTAAATCAACTATAATAATTTTTTTTAAAAAAGAAAGAAAATACTAATTTCTGGTAGTGCATAACACCTAAGAATCATCTTAAACATACAAATATTATTATTTTGTTAGGTATCCTTATACTGTCTTGCAAACCAAACTACTATTTTACGCACAAAATCTCAGATAGTCTTATGAAATTTTGAAATGTTTAGACACTCAACATTAATGCCTTATTTAATTTATTTATTTTGGCTATGTCCATGGCTTGTGAAAGTTCCAGGGCCAGGAATCCAACCCGAGCCACAGCAGTGACAACTCTGAATCCTTAACCACTAGGCCACCAGGAAACTCCCACTAACGCCAAATTTTAAACACAAGACTTGCACATGTCTGCGAGCTGCCGAACTGAGATAATAAAGAAGTTTCTCATGCATCATCCTGCCTTTAGACAGTATCTAGTTAATCATCCCAAAGGCCTTAGATGCTATTTGATTTTTATTTTATTTTATTTTATTTTTTTTGTCTTTTTGCTGTTTCTTGGGCCGCTCCCGCGGCATATGGAGGTTCCCAGGCTAGGGGTTGAATCGGAGCTGTAGCCACCGGCCTACACCAGAGCCACAGCAACGCAGGATCCGAGCCGCGTCTGCAACCTACACCACAGCTCACGGCAACGCTGGATCGTCAACCCACTGAGCAAAGGCAGGGACCGAACCCACAACCTCATGGTTCCTAGTCGGATTCGTTAACCACTGTGCCACGACGGGAACTTCCTATTTGATTTTTAAATGTCTGATATGATGATTTCACAACCTCCCTTGTAATCCATTCCTGTACTTAAAGTTCCTCTTTGTAAGGAAGCCCTTCTGTAGGGTAAACTAGGAGGAAACAGTTAAAAGAGATCTAAAATGACTTTAAAATATTCATTCCTCTTTTTAAAAAAAATCAACATATTCTCTTAGGGAATTTCATGGTCCTAAGTCAATTAAGAGAGAGTCATCTTGAGCAGGTAGATGAAAGTCTTATAGGACTGCACCTCCAGGCTGGCCTTTGCGTCTCTGAAAGTAAACTTGGGGGTCACAGTTGCTTGAGAGCTGGGCAGGCATCCCAAGAAGCTTTACTAGGCAGACTCCCAAGTTTGTTCCAAGTTTGCAGCATCTCCCTTGACCAAGCTCAAGCATCTGCCCTCTCGGGCTTTTCCTGACTCTATTTGTTTCCCCTATATTCACTATGAACCCAGGGATCTCATTACCATTTTTCATGGGTTTTCTTTCTTTCTTTCTTTCTTTCTTTCTTTTTTTTTTTTTTTAAGAAAACACCCAGTGGGAGTTCCTTCCGTGGCTCAGTGGTTAACAAACCCAACTAGTGTCAGTGGCTTAAGGATCTGGCATTGCTGTGAGCTGTGGTGTAGGTCCCAGAGGCAGCTCAGATCCTGCAATGCTGTGGCTGTGGCGTAGACTGACAGCTACAGCTTGGATTCAACCCCTAGCCTGGGAATTTCTACATGCGATATTTGCACCCCAAAAAGCAAAAAAAAAAAAAAAAAAAAAAAGAAAGAAAAAGAAAAAGAAAAAGAAAAAAAAGAAAGAAAAAGAAAAGAAAAGAAAGAAAGACCCAGCAAGTATAAAGTACTACAGAATTTTAATGTCTTTCTTGTTTATTATCGTCCCCAGATACACCCTGGCTTTTCACCTTTCCTCTCTGCCATCCTTCTATCTGAAGTAGTTTTACAAACCCATAGAATTGGGAATTATTTCTGGAGGGCTCTCTTTTATCACAATCGGACAAATCCCAGCAAACCCAATTACCATTTATTATCATATTAATACACCACCACTCTTATATTTGTAATTTAAAAAATTTTTCTCAAGATAAGATTTTATCATAAAATCACTTGGTAAGCCAGAGGGGAAGATGATTTTTGTTCGGAAAGGTGGGTCTCATTAATATTTTATTCATGGCAGTGAGAAACAGGACAGAAAGCTTTGTCTTTGTAAAAAGCCTTAGTCTGTTCATGGGAAATGCTAATGTGTATGATGAGAGCTGTTTGTAAAACTTAGTGTGCATTTTATTCCTTTTTAACCTCAGTTTAGTGTTAACTCCTGTTATTTTTATTTGTATGTAAAAGAAAGCAAAGTTAGTTATAGCATTCTCTTTGCTAATAAAATTGATGGTGAAAAACTGACAGAGAAAACAGATGGTCCTCTTGAGACCAATCAAATCTGTCTGCACCCACACCTTGTTTCCTGGATCCTGCATGTTTTATGGTTTGATGTAATTGATGACACAATAGAATCACAAAATAGTATCACGGATACAATAGAAATGCCAGATTGTTTTTTTCTAGAAGGGCATTCTCTCACAGTCATGTTACTTGTTCATTATAACTCAGGATAGTCAGACACAGATTTCTGAGCTGCCGGATCAGTAAAATATTACTTCTAGCCCCAGATTTACTATTTTTTGTTGTTGTTGTTGTCTTTTTGCCTTTTCTAGGGCCACTCCGCGGCATATGGAGATTCCCAGGCTAGGGGTCCAATCAGAGCTGTAGCCACTGGCCTGCACCACAGCTCGAGGCAACGCTGGATCATTAACCCACTGAGCAAGGCTAGGGATCGAACCCACAACCTCATGGTTCCTAGTTGGATTTGTTAACCACTGCACCACGATGGGAACTCTCCCCCAGACTTTCTATTTAAAAAAAACCCAGGGCAAACCATATCTCTTAATCAGATTCTAATTCAGTAGGTACAGTGTGGGGTCTGTGATTCTGCATTTCTAATGAACTCTGATGATGATGCTGGTTCTCAGACCATGCTTAGAGCAGCAAGACCCAAGGGTATCTAACTCATATGTGTAGATGAAAGTATAAGATGAGCTTATTACCAGTACAACTGTGCAGTAATAAGAGAAAACGTTTGGAAAATAAAAAACTGTGTAAATGGGAAGTTTTATTAAGATACTAGAACCTTGCTTTTGGGACAAACCCAATATGAAAATCTAACTTTGTGAGATGGATCTAAAATTAAGAAATAATTTACTTTTCTTGATTCTTTGCTTTATAAGAGACATGAAGGAGTTCCGTTGTGGCACAGTGGAAACAAATCCAATTAGGAACCATGAGGTTTCTGGTCCAATCCCTGGCCTTGCTCAGTGGGTTAAGGATCTGGTATTGCCATGAGCTGTGGTGGAGTTTTGCAACCACGGCTTGGATCCTGCGTTGCCGTGGCTGTGGTGTAGGCCGGCAGCTGTAGCTCCGATTGGACCCCTAGCCTGGGAATCTCCATATGCCGCAAGTGCGGCCCTAAAAGCAAAAAAAAAAAAAAAAAAAAAAAAAGAGTGAGACGTCAAGATGATATTTCTTCATTTATTGAATCTGCTAATATAGTTAAGGTGATTCAACATTTAATGCATGGTATCTCACGAGCACAAATATTCCATAAAGCTGTATGACAATAATTTACTGTAAACTTAAGTAATATCTCCAATCAGATTCTATTTAATACCTAGATGATCATTCAGTTTCTGTCAATCCAATCTAAAGTCTTAACAGGAGTTCCCGTCGTGGCGCAGTGGTTAACGAATCCGACTAGGAACCATGAGGTTGCGGGTTCGATCCCTGCCCTTGCTCAGTGGGTTAACGATCCGGCGTTGCCGTGAGCTGTGGTGTAGGTTGCAGACGCGGCTCGGATCCTGCGTTGCTGTGGCTCTGGCGTAGGCCGGTGGCTACAGCTCCGATTCAACCCCTAGCCTGGGAACCTCCATATGCCGCGGGAGCGGCCCAAGAAATAGCAACAATAACAACAACAACAACAACAAAAAGACAAAAGACAAAAAAAAAAAAAAAATAAAGTCTTAACAAAACTCAATTCAAAGAACTCATTTGACTGCTTTTCCCCACTAAGTGGATGAATGGCAGCGGCAGCATTATATGTATACAAAGAAAGCATGCATTTATTATTGGACCTAAAGAATTAGCACTGTCCAGAGCAGTTAATGTACCATACTAGAAATAGTAATTCCTATTTTTGAAAAATAGAAAGATTTTAGTTTCTCACCAAGGCAATAATATCTCTTTGCTTGCAAAATTTCTTTATATTTTTAAGCTTACACTTAGTCCAAGTCAGAGCTTATGGTGAGATATTAAAAATAAATAGTTCAGGAGTTCCCATCGTGGCACAGTGGTTAACAAATCCAACTAGGAACCATGAGGTTGCCGGTTCGATCCCTGGCCTTGCTCAGTGGGTTAAGGATCTGGTGTTGCTGTGAGCTGTGGTGTGGGTCGCAGACATGGCTCGGATCCCGCGTTGCTGTGGCTCTGGCGTAGGCCGGTGGCCACAGCTCCGATTAGATCCCTAGCCTGGGAACCTCCATATGCTGTGGGAGCGGCTCGAGAAAACGCAAAAAGACAAAATAAATAAATAATAAATAAATAAATAGTTCAAAATTTGTGAACCATATGAAGCCAAAATCTAGGTTGATGAGAAAATAAGAAAGAAAGCACTGGGAGTTCCCACTGCCCAGTTAGGGATCCAGTGTTGCTGCAGTTGTGGTGTAGGTTGCAGCTATGGCTCCAAATTGATTCCTGGCCTGGGCATTTTATATGCTGTGGGTGTGGTCAAAAAAAAAATAATAACAAAAAGAGAGAGAGCACTGTGTGGGTGTGTGTGTGTGTGTGTGTGTGTGTGTTAAGGTTCTTGCCAACCACTGTAGTTCTTACAAATTGACATTGAGCCAATAAATCAGTGGAAACAATGCATGGATCACTTAGACTAGTAAGGAGAGAAACTGGGATATAAAACCACAGATGTCTTGGATATCAAGGACCAGGAATTGGCATGAAGTATTTATTAAGCTATGTCTAAAAATTATACCAGCAGTTCAAATGATTTTTGCAGTTTGGCCTCTGGGCAGAAAATAAAAAATGAAAGTAAAAAATAAAGTCAGTCCTTATTAAATTATTATCATGTAGTGAAGAAAAGAAATGTTTCCCACAACTTGTGATATAAAGAAGAAAAATACATACAGTATATCTTTGCTGCCTTAATTGATCTGAATATTGCCTGACACTTCCTTTCCTATTCCCTCTCCCAGTAAGTAACTGATCAGTTGGAAACATTTTGTAAAACATGGTCCTTTTTCAGTGTTAATGGTTTCTTGTTTATATGACTGTATGTGGCATTGATTATAAAGATATGTTTGTTGCCTTCTAGTTTCATACATTTATAGGAACACTGCAAGGACTAAGAGATGCTTTATATATTTTCTCAACTTATTGAGTAGTAAAACCAGGAACAAAGAAATAGAGAAGTCAGAGATTAGATGACAGTGTAGTGGCTTTGACTGAATCCAGTTCAGGAAGATAGTTAATTGCTTCCAAAAGTATTTATAAGAGTCCTGACCATAAACTGTGTATTTGAGTCATGTTTACTAGATATTAGGAGGTGTTCCCGTCATGGCACAGCGGAAATGAATCTGACCAGGAACGATGAGGTTGCGGGTTCGATCCCTGGCCTTGCTAAGTGGGTTAAGGATCTGGCTTTGCCATGAGCTGTGGTGTAGGTCATAGACTCGGCTCGGATCTGGCGTTGCTGTGGCTGTGGCATAGGCCAGTAGCTGTAGCTCCGATTTGACCATTTGACCCCTAGCCTGTGAACCTCCATATGTTGCGAGTGCGGCCCTGAAAACAAAATAAATAAATAAAAACTTTGATGGATATACACGTGCAGCAAATAGCAGCACCCCTCACAACAGCAAAAAGACGGTAACAGCCCAAATGCCCATCAATAGGTGAATGAATAAACAAATCATGCTATATACATACAGTGGAATATTATTCAGCCCCCCAAATGAGTGAAATACTGATACATGCTACATGCGGATAAACTGTAAAAGTATTGTAAGTGAAAGAAGTGAGATGAAAATGGTTGCATATTATGTGATTCAATTTATGTGAAATACCACAAGAGGTAAATCCATAGACACAGAAAGCAGATTCATGGTTAACAAGTGAAAAGAGAGGAGACAATTTGGACAGATAGCTTAATAGGTCTGAGGTTTCTTTCTGGAGGAGAGGTAGTGGCGGTGTACGACATCTCGAATATACTAAACGCTGAACTGTTCACTCTAAAATGGTTATTTCATGCTATGCGAAGTTCACCTCTATAAAAACAGTTTGTGAATGAACAAACGTGTAATTAATTAACACTCAGTGCCTAGTCAGCAGAGAGCCTGGACCACGGTACGTGTTCAGTAAGCAGTCACTGAGCAATGAATGCTAGATGGTCTGTTTTCAGAAAACCATCTTTTAGACTTTTAGATTCCCCCCCCCCCCGCCTTCTAGAAACAGTGGAAACAGAAAGTAGCTTTAAAATTATAGAATTTAGAAGGAGAAATATTAGATGATGGTCTAACCTGGTTACTTTATAAGGCCCACAGATGCGACTCACTTTAATTAGATAACACAGCCAGTTAGTCTGATTAGCCTAGAATCTGAGGCTCCAGACTTCTAGTTCTCTTTGCTATTCATTCTTCATGGCTTCGGCTGTGACCCAAGATCCCTGAGAAGGGTGGAGCCATGTGGAGGAGGAAAGAGTTGGCCAGACAACGATTGTAATGAAGTTAGTTTACTCTGTGGATCAGGACTCAGGCCATATTTGGGTGTGGAGGGGAACACAGCTGTACTAGAAGAGAAAAAAACAAAGTGGGTGGTAAATAAATTAATCAAATATCGCAGTGGTGGAAGCATTTCTATTCTCAGTGGGTAAATATCTAGAATTGTAACTCTTTTTTGTCAAGGAGGTTAATATTGCTTGAAAGGAGAAAATGGAGGTAGGTCCCGTTCAGAGCCAAGGAAGAGAAATACATGTACATTCATTTACATTTATTATAATTATTTGAAATTTGATAGAATTTTAGGATAAAGTTCTACTTCCGAGGAAATTTGGCTAAGAGTAGTGCTTATACTCTCCTATTTTGTAATAATGCAATTTGCCTGAAGATGAGTCCTTTTCTGATAACTTATCCTTAAAGAATTTTCATTCTTAAAAAGCCAATATAAGGAGGCTTTTCTTATAAGATAGTTCAGTGACAAGAGATAAAGCTGTCATTAAAAGGAATACTAAAATGTTCTTTCTTTCTCTCTCTCTTTTTTCTTTTTGGTTGCTAAAGAGAACTGAACTTGTAAATTGTGTTAAGGTTGTGTGAGTGTGTGTTAAATTTCGGTGCTGATGGAAATGTGCCAAAGACCGCAATACTAAGAACTGGCATTCAGCCAGGTGCCTTTGGTTTTAGAGCAGGCTAGCACGAGCCAGAGAATACTCTCAGTACTGGTGGGAGGTTATTTGAAGTTGGTGGTGGTGGGGGTGTCAGCATATTTGATGCCCAGGAGCAGAGAGAAACAATGGCTCTCTGATAATTAGGATAGTAATCCCAGCAGGGAAGCATCACTCTTGTTTCCGTCTGACAGAAGCGTCTCCAGGCTATGGCTTAATCTTGTGAGCACTCTAACTTGGAAAAATCATGATATCTTTGGTAGTATGCTGCAGGATGCATGCTTACTTTGCAAACTCCTTCTTTAGACAGACATTATAGAAGGTGAAATTCTATGATTTGATCCCTGTTCAAAACATCTTGCAAACCACAGCAGCAATAATACTGCAAAATCACTAAGATGAATGCATATTTCCTGTCATATACTTATGTGTGTTTTATTCTCTTAATATTCTGTGCTTTAGTCTTTTGATATCTTTATTTCTTTTTATATGAGTTGATTCCATTTTCTGTTTCCTTAAGCTCCCTTTCCCTCTCTATTCTCATTAGAATACTTTTACAGGCCTGATCCTATAATTGTACATATAATATTTCTTATCCTGGCACCTTTGAACCTTAAATATCTAGATCAAAGTTAAAGTCCTGTTTTCAGGATTTTTTTTCTCATGTCATAAAAACTCATAAAATCTGAGCTTTTCCTAGACCTAATGCCTACGTTGATTTTTTTCTTTATTTGTATCACTGATAGTGCTGTTTCTATGACTTTATTGATCTGATCTTCCAATCCTCTGTTTTCACTCTGAAAAATTTAGTTTACTATTAAAGATTCTTTTGACAGTGCTATAAAATTCACATTTTAGTGACTTTCATATATTCCTAATTTGTGATGTTATTTGAATTCATCATTTTTTTCTTGCCTTTTAAGCTGCACCTGCAGCATATGGAAGTTCCCAGGCCAGGGATGGAGTCTGAGCCACATTTGCAATCTACGCCGCAGCTGTGGCAATGCAGGATCCTTACCCATTGCGCAGGGACAGGGATAAACGGACACCTCTGTGGAGACAAGCCGGGTCATTAACCCACTGCACCACAGAGGGAACTCCCTGAATTCATCAATTTTTAACATTTAGTTTACCTCCTATTCCTGCAAACTCAGGTCCTATACAGAGCTACACCTCTTCACTGCTCAGGTGGTAGTCACCTACGTCTTTGAGCATAACAGAACAACTCACATCTAGATCTTGCTCTAGAATCTCCTCAGTGCTTTAGCTGAGCCTGAAGTCTCTAGTAGGATAAGCTAAGTTCACTATTACAGATACTATTCTGACTCATGATAAACAAGAAAATGTTGGGTTGAAAGATGCCATGACAGCAGAAACAAATGTTAGTGGGGAATACTGGAAAAGCAGCCTCTTAGAGGCAACAAGTTCAGGAAACAATGAACAATAAGATGATAAAACCACAGACTCACTGTGTTTAGGGAGACTGCTGGGTTCTGCACATGCTCTGTGTTTAGCCTAGATTTGTGGTGAGGCACTTAATATGCTCAGGGAAATTTCTTTTTTTAATGGAAAACTTTAGACATGAGTATTCAAATGAAGGATAACAAAAACTTTTTGGATTTGCAGAAGTTCTTTTCCACCAAGAAATCAAATTACTCTAACACACGTTACAGACAAGGACAGGTTGCTAAGAGGAAAACTAAGAAGACTACAGAAGTACATTGAGTTGACAAAGCAGGTCAGTGGCCAAGATGGAACTAAAATTTCAGTCTTTGCTGGTTGATAATTATTGGATGAATGTGGAAAATGAAGATAAACAATAAAACGTCCCCTCTTCCCCAGATCGTCCTGATCAGTGATTGGGGCCTTAAACTATGCATAGAAATGTAATTGTCTAGACAGAGATTCAAAACCAATGCATTCAACGAAACTACTGTTTAATCCCTATACTATAGAAAAAAAAGAATCTGACGTATTTCGTAACTATTTTGCTATTAAGAATTTCATTAAAAAGATTTCATAGGAGTTCCCGTTGTGGTGCAGTGGAAATGAATCCAACTAGGAACCATGAGGTTGTGGGTTCGATCCCTGGCCTTGCTCATTGGGTTAAGAATCTGGTGTTGCTGTAGCTGTAGTGTAGGCCGAGAGGTGTAGCTCTGATTAGACCCTTAGACCGGGAACCTCCATATGCTGTGGGTGCGGCCCTAAAAAGCAAAAAAAAAAAAAAAAGATTTCATAAAAGCATAAGATATTAAAAAGATACAAAAAAGTAAAGCATAAGAGCTTATTTATATTTAAAAAATAAGTATATCACTGTGTTTTCATATCATTTTATGCAGTTTATGCAGAATATTACACAGCTTGTTGAAGCCAAGAGAATCCTATATGGATTTTTTTTTTTATAATCTGTAGGTAAGTTTATTTAGTCAACATTACAAATACCCAAAGCCAAAACATAAAGTTCTCACTTTAATTAGATATACTAACTCAAGAATCTTCTGAAGACCTTCATATTTTCCCATGTTCTAAAACAGGGATTGGCAAACTTCTTCCTAAAAGGGTCAGATAGTAAATATTTTAGGCTTTGCAGGCTTTACAATCTCTGTTGCAAACACTCAAAGCAGCCATAAATAACATGTAAACAGATAAGTACAGCTATGTTCTAATAAAGCTTTATTGATGGACACTGATATTTGAAGTTCATATAATTTTCATATACCGTGAAATATTGGTCTTTGATTTTTTTCTCCAACCACTTAAAAATGCAAAAACGATTCTTTTTTTTTTTTTTTTTTTTTTTTGTCTTTTTGCCATCTTCTTGGGCTGCTCTCATGGCATATGGAGGTTCCCAGACTAGGGGTCTAATCGGAGCTGTAGCCGACGGCCTACACCAGAGCCATAGCAATGTGGGATCTGAGCCGCGTCTGTGATCAACACTGCAGCTCACAGCAATGCCAAATTGTTAACCCACTGAGCAAGGCCAGGGATTGAACCCGCAACCTCATGGTCCCTAGTCAGATTTGTTAACCGCTGCGCCACGACGGGAACTCCCAAAAACGATTCTTAGCTGTAGGATACATAAAAAATAGGCAGCAGGTCAGTTTTGGCCCATTTGCCATAGTTTGCCAATCCTTGCTCCAAAATAAGTCTTTTTTTTTATACTTATTTAACTTTTAGGTTGAATATTCTCTCAATGACAGTGCCAGAAAAAGTATAATGAAAATGACAACCTTATATGGAATTACTCTAAGAGGCTAATAGTGAAATTTAAGAGACTAGTAACATTTACAGAAATGAGAATGAGACGTTTATGTCATTATGTAAATGTATAACATAAGATAATCTTTACTTAATTAACGTAAATTGCAGACTGTTTGAGAAAATGCCTAATTCAGTATAAATGAGCTGGCTGTATAACTGGTTACTTGACACTCAGTTATTTTGCACATAGTTAAAATCCATTTTATTTTTGGTTAAGAATTAAATGCATAAAATTTAACATTTTAAAACAAATCCTTTGGGAAACAATTGGCTTTTTAAAAAAATTCTAATTGGCTCCTTAAAAATTATAGTAAAAGGTAAAATAACCATAAGTGAAAGATAGAACTCTAAATACATGCCCGTTATTCAAATTTTGATTCCCTAAATTGGGGCCATGTCTTCAGAACTATATATTTCATTAAATTTTATCTTGCTTAGTCAAATTTCCAATGACTAGATGAATCCAATCACTCTACCTTTGACCCCTGATTAGCTGGGAAATTATTTATTATTTTATTAGGCTCTTAGAGGTTATAATAATTATTAACTTTGTGATTTATCAAAATCTGATATTTATTGCTACTTTGACCCTATTCCCAGAAAATACTAGATTCTTAGAACACTTTAACAACATTTTATCTCTTCTAATGTATTATTGTTGTGTACTTTTATTCATATTATAAAGACCAAAAGTTTTTACTATTACTGTTTATGCAGTAAATACTCATTTAGAATTATCCAAATGTTTAAATCTCATTGTTTTCACTGTTATCTACATTTCCAATTGAGATAATTTTTTTCTACCCAAAGAATAATCCTATAGTTTTTCCTTTAGTGTAGATGTGCTTGTGACTAATTGTCTCAGGGTTTTTTTGTCTGAAAATGTCTTTATTTCCCCTTCATTACTGAAGAATGATTTTACTGCTTATAAATTTCTTGTTTGGTTCTTATTTTACCTCAGTGCCTTTAGGTTATTATACCATTGTCTTCTGACTTCCATTGTTTCTGCTTAGAAATTAGCTGCTGGCTCTTAGTCTAGTTATTGCTCCTTTGAAAGAAATGTCTTTTCCTCTGGCTGTTTCCTCCATATCCTGGCTGATTTTATTTTATTTTTTCTCTTTATCTTTCCTTTTCATAAATTTTTCTGCGATGAGCCTGGTTTGTCCTGTTCAGAGTTTGTAGGAATTTTAAAATTTAACCTTATCTTTCATCAGTTTTTTAATAATTCTCAGCTCTTAACCCCTTCCAATATGTTTCTATTTAGTCTCTCTCCTCTACTTCTGGGATTAAATGTTTACTTGTTTGTTTTTTCACAAATTGATTTTTATGATTCTTATCCTTTCACCTACAATTTCCATCCTTTTAACTCTGTGCTTTGTTCTCAAAAGTTTCTTTTGTTCTAATGTGTTTAATCTGAGTTTTAATTCCAGCTATCCATTTTTCATTTGTAGGATTCTATTTCATAATATATTCAAGTATTTTCTGTTCTATAGCACCAAAAACTCAATATTGTCTTTTACCTTCTTGAACATGGTAAACATTCATTTTAAAGTCTATTTCTGATAAATCTAATAGATTCTAGTACCTGTTTCTGATGATTCTCAATTATTTTGTCATGTTTCCTTGGGTACCTGGTTAATGCTATTGTGTGTTAGATATTGTGTTAATAATGCTTATAGAGGGGGATGTGATTAAGGTGATGGAGTGGGAGAATTCTCACCTCTCCCCATGAACATATCAAAAATACATCTTTGTGGACCAATTCTCACTGAAAACAAACTGGAGACTGGCATAAAGACTATTACACAACCAAGACTGTAGGAAAGATTCACACAGAGCCACATAGGAAAGGAATAGAAACCATCAGATTGGGACCTGCAGACCTAGCAGGGGACACAAGAGATGGAGAATTATATGGGTTCAGAGCTCCTCCCTGGGGAATGAGCAGTTTGAACCACATATTGGACACCTCAGCCCTAGGGTCCAATACCAGAAAGGTGAGTCCCTTTGGCTGGTTTTAAAATCAGTAGGTTTAACAGGAGGGCTAGAAGAAACCCAGGCTCTACTTGTGAAGAGTGTGTGCATGCTTGCTTGCTTTCTCCCAGAAAAAAAGGCAGAGGAAGCAGGCTGAAATGACCTGGGACTTGTGCCAGTTCCCCTTGACTACTACAGAAAGCATTCCAGCCCACTACAACATCCACTCTGACACCTCTAGCCCTGGCACAGCTCCACACCTATGGAAAAGGCTGCTGTTGTGAAGGAGAGTACACAGTTGTGAGGCATAGTTGGCTTGGACCCCATGGCATCCAAACAGAGTGAGGGTGGTCATTACTGGTGTTTGAAGAGGTGACAAATACAGAGCAGTCTCAAGCTCTGAATGATGTTCTGGGACTGGCAATGCATGCCCCAGCCCATGCTGAGTGCCTACTCTAGCCCTCATTGTTCCAGTGCTGTTTTCCTCTGGGGTGAAGATACCATTTCTGGGAGAGGGGAGAGTGCATAGATAAAGGGAACAAAACCAGGTTGGACTTGAACCTCAGAGTTTCTACTTCAGCACTTTGGGACCTAGCCCCAGCCATGATAGGGCAGTGACAGCCAGTAAGCATAGGAGAAGCCCCAACTCACACCTGGCTTTGACTCTAGCCTTTCCATTCCTGCACCATCTCCCACCAAAGTGATAACTACCAGCATATCAGAGGGAAGACATGACTCATGTCATTTCAGATCCACCTCTTCCCCCAAAGTCACCAGACACATGTAGACTGCATAGGGATACTCCCACACAAGGCACCCCTTCAAGACTGGAATAGGTAACTGTTTCACCTAATCTCCTAGAGACAGAGAAAATTAAGCAAAATGAGAAGACAAAGGGATTTGTTTCCATTGAAAGAACAAAAAGGGAGTTCCCCTCGTGGCACAGTGGTTAATGAATCCGACTAGGAACCATGAGGTTGCGGGTTCAGTCCCTGCCCTTGCTCAGTGGGTTAACAATCTGGCGTTGCCGTGAGCTGTGGTGTAGGTTGCAGACGTGGCTCGGATCCCGAGTTGCTGTTGCTCTGGTGTAGGCCAATGGCTACAGCTCCAATTCGACCCCTAGCCTGGGAACCTCCATATGCCGTGGAGCAGCCCAAAGAAATAGCAAAAAGACAAAAAAAAAAAAAAAAAAAAAAAAAAGAAAGAACAAAAGGAAACTCCTGAGGAAAAAAACTAATAATTTGCCAGATAAAGAGTTCAAAACATTAGTAATAAGAATGCTAACTGAAGTAGCAAAAACAAAAGGTGAACACAGTGAGAATTTTAACAAGAAAATAGAAATTAAAAATAGAGCTGAAGAATATAATGCAATACACTAGAAGGAACTAACTATAGACTGGCTGACACAGAATGCATAAGTGATCTGGAAGATAGAATAATGGAAATAGCCTAATTAGAAGAGTAAAAATAAAAACAAATTTAGGCATTCCCATTTGGCTCATCCAGTCAAGAACCCGACTAGTTTCCCTGAGGATGCAGGTTCAGTTCCTAGCCTTGATCAGTGGGTTAAGGATCTAGCATTGCCACTAGCTGTGATGTAGGTTGCTGACAAGGCTTGGATCTGGCATTGCTGTGTCTGTGGAATAGGCCAGCAGCTGCAGCTCCAATTCAAATCCTAGCCCAGGAACTTCTATATGCTGCATGTAGCCCTAAGGAAAAAAAAAAACAAAAAACAAAAAACTAGGCCAATTTAAAAATAAAAGATCAAGAAAGAACCCAATATACCAGATGTTAAGATCTATTACAAAAAAAGAACCCAACAAATTTAAAAAGGAGAACAGTTTAAGGAACCTCTATAACAATCAAGCATAAAACATTCACATTGTAAGAGTTCCAGAAGAAGAAGAGAAAGAAAAAGGGATCAAAAATGTATTTGATAAATATATGGCTGAAAAATTCCCAAACCTGAAGAAGGAAAGAGATATCGAGGTACAAAAACACAGAGTCTCAAACAAGATGAATCCAAAGAGATACATACCATCTATGTATGATAATTAAAATGGCAAAAGCTGAACATAAAGAGAAACTTTATCTTTCTCTCTCTTCAAAATTTCTTTAAAGAAACTTTATCTTTCTCCCTCTAAAGAGAAAACCAAGAATCACATACAAGGAAACATCCTCCTCCCCCCAATAAGGCTATCAGATAATTGTTCTGCAGAGGCTTTTAAGGTCAGAAGGGAGTGAAATGAAATATTTAATTACTTAAAGAATAAAACTACAACATAGGAAATTCTATCCAGCAAGACTATCATTCCGAATTGAAGAGAGATAAAGAACTTTTCAGGCAAGCATAAACTAAAAGAATTCATCAATACTAAACCAAATCTATGAGAAATGTTAAAGGGCCCTCTTTAAGTAGAAAATAAATGGCTACAATAAGAATTAAGAACTTATAGAAAAGGAAATATCCCACTAGTACAGGCAAATGTATAGTAAAAACTGTGGATCAACCACTTAAAGAAGAATGTACAAAGATTCCAAGATAAAAACCATAAAATCAATTGTAATTACAATAGTTGAGGGATAAACATGAAGATATAAAATATGACATCAAAAACACAGAGAATTTCTCTTGTGGAGCAGCTTGTTAAAGATCTGGTGGTGTCACTGCAGAGGATCCAATGTGGACTCAGTCCCTGGCCTGAGAACTTCTACATGCCACAGGTGCAGCCAAAAATAACAAAACAAACAAACAAACAAAAAACACAGAAAATAGGGGAGGAGATAAAAAAATATAAATCATTTACAGCATGTTGAACTTAAATGACCATCAATTTAAAACAAGTAGAATAGCTACAGGTCAACATATATGAACCCCATGTAACCACAAATAAAAAACTTACAAAAGATATACAAAAACTAGAGAGAAACAAGCATACCACTTGAAAAAAAAATCATCAAATCACTAGGGAAGAAACTAAATGAATAAAAAAGAATTACAAAACAACCAGAAAACAAGTGACAAAATGGTAATAAATATATAAATATCAACAATCACTTTATTTTTTTATTTTTTATTTTTTTTGTCTTTTGTCTTTTTTGTTGTTGTTGTTGTTGCTATTTCTTGGGCCGCTCCCGCGGCATATGGAGGTTCCCAGGCTAGGGAGTGAATCGGAGCTGTAGCCACCGGCCTACACCAGAGCCACAGCAACGCGGGATCCGAGCCGCGTCTGCAACCTACACCACAGCTCATGGCAACGCCGGATCGTTAACCCACTGAGCAAAGGCAGGGACTGAACCCACAACCTCATGGTTCCTAGTCGGATTCGTTAACCACTGTGCCACGACGGGAACTCCCTCAACAATCACTTTAAATGTCAATGTACTAAATGCTTCAACAAAAGACATAGGGTGGGAGTTCCCTCATGGATCAGTGGGCTAAGGATCTGGTGTTGTCACTGCTTTTGTTCTGGTTACAGCTGTGGCTTGGGTTCAATCCCTGGCCTGGGAACTTCTGTATAGAATGGCTGATTTGATTTTTTTAAAAATCTATATGCAGCTTACAAGAAACACGTTTCAGAACTAAAGACACACACACTGAAGTAAAGGGATGGAAAAAGATATTGCATACAAATGGAAATGATCAGAAAGCTGGGGTAGTAACACTCATATCAGACAAAGTAGACTCTAAAACAAAATTTATAATAAAAGGCAAAGAAGGACCTTATGTAATGACAGAGGGATCAATACAAGAGTTTAATACTCATTAATATATGTACCTAATATAGGAAACCTAAATATACAAACCAAATGTTAACAGACATAAATAGAGAAATTGACAGTAATACAATAATAGTTGAGAAATACAACACCCCACTTATAACAATGGACAGATCATACAGACATAAAATCAATTAAAGAAAGAAAACACAAGGGTCTTAAATGACACAATAGACCAGTTGAATATCTATAGGACATTACATCTAAAAACAGTAGAATATACATTCTTTTCAAGTGCACATGGAACAATCTCCAGGGTAGATCATATGCTAGGCCACGAAACAAGCCTCAACAAATTTGAGAGGATAGAAATTACATCAAACATTTTTTCCAACCACAATAATGTGAAACGAGAAATCAATTACAGGAAGAAAAATCAGGAAAGCACAAACATATGGAGACTAAACAACATGCAACTAAAAACCATTGGGTCGGGAGTTCCTGTTGTGGCGCAGTGGTTAACGAATCTGACTAGGAACCATGAGGTTGTGGGTTTGATCCCTGACCTTGCTCAGTGGGTTAAGGATCTGGCATTTCCGTGAGCTGTGTAGGTTGCAGACGCGGCTCGGATCCTGCATTGCTGTGGCTGTGGCATAGGCCAGCAGCTACAGCTCCGATTAAACCCCCTAGCCTGGGGACCACCATATGCCACAAGAGTGGCCCAAGAAATGGCAAAAAGACAAAAAAACAAAACAAAACAAACAAAAAAAAACCAATGGGTCAATGAAGAAATCAAAGAAGAAGTTAGAAAGTACCTTGAGGATAAATGAAAATAAAAACACAACTTTCCAAAATATATGGAACAATGAAAGAGCAGCCCTAAGAGGGATGTTTATGGTGATAAGGTCCACATCAAGAAACAAGAAAAATCTCAAGTGACCTAACATATTATCTAATGGAATTACAAAAAGAAGAACAAAAAAAGCCCAAAATTAGCAGAAGAAAGGAAAAATAAAGATCAGAGAAAACAAATAAAATGAGACCAAAAAAAAAAAACCTAGAAAACATAACTCAAGAGCTAGTTTTTTTTTAAGATAAACAAAATTAGTAAGCCTTTAGCCATGCTCATTGAGAGAGAGAGCTGAAATAAAATAATTAATGAAAGAGAAAAAATTACAACTAGATATCACAGAGATTTAAAATTCAAGGGGATACTACAAACAATATGTCAACAAATTGAACAATCTGGAAGAAATGGATGTATTTCTGAAAATATACAATCTCTCAAGACTAAATCAGGAAGAAATAGACAATATGAACAGATCAGTTATCATAACCAAATTGAATCAGTAATTTAAAAAAAACCTCCTGGGAAGTTCCCATCATGGCTCAGTGGAAACAAATCCAACTATTTTAAAGAAACTCAGGGAGGGAGTTCCCGTCGTGGCTCAGTGGTTAACAAACCTGACTAGCATCCATGAGGATGTGGGTTTGGTCCCTGGCCTCACTCAGTGGGTTAAGGATCTGGCATTGCCATGAGCCATGGTGTAGGTTGCAGATGTGGCTCTGATCTGGCGTTGCTGTGACTGTGGTGTAGGCCAGCAATATTTTCTGTAATAACCTATGCAAGGAAAAAAATCCAAAAAAAATGGATATGTATAAGTATAATCGAATCACTTTGCTGTACACCTGAAACTAACACAACATTGTAAATCAACTATACTCCAATAAAATAAAAATAAATAAAATAAAATAATAATTAATCTATAGATTCCTATGAGTTTTATGTCTTTGGGACAATTGTATTACCTGCAAAATAATGGACATTTTTTTTCTTCCTTTTCATCTCTATTCCTGTTCTTTTTGCCTTTCTGTATTGCCCAGGATGCCCAGTATACTATTGAATAGAAATAGTTATTATGGCTATACTTGCCATTTGCCTGATGTCAAGAGTAAGCTTTCATTGTTTCACAAATAAAAATTTCATGTTTTATTTTATTTTATACACACACTTTATCAAATTTGAAAGGTCTATTGTTTTCCGAGAGTTTTATCACAAATAAATGACATTTTATCAAATACATTTTATGCATTTATGAAGATAATCATATAATTTTTCTCCTTTAAATTATTAAAGTGGAAAATTAAATTTGTATTCCTGAAGTTAAACCTGATACTACGCTGGACACTTAACCTGCTGCATCACAAGAGATCTCCAAGGATGCATTCTCTTTTTTAGCTGGATTTGATTCACTGCTAATCTATGGTTTTGCATTTCAGTTCATAGATGATATTAACTTCTTAATTCTCTTTCTCACACTGTCTTTTAAGTTTTTCTTTCCTTCTACTTAATTTGCTTTTTTGTTCCTCCCAGCTGCTGCTGCTGCTTTTTTTTTTTTTTTTCAGCTTTTTAGGGCCACACCTGAGGCATATGGAGGTTCCCAGGCTAGGGGTCTAAACAGAGCTACAGCTGCCAGCCTACACCACAGCCACAGCAACGCCAGATCCAAGCCGTGTCTTTGACCTACACCACAGCTCATGGCAACACTGGATCCTTAACCAACTGAGTAAGGCCAGGGACTGAACCTGCAACCATGGTTCCTAGTCGGGTTCATTTTCACTGTGCCATAACAGGAACTCCCTCCCCCCAGCTTCTTAGATGAAAGTTTAGCTCATTGATTTCAGACTTCTTCTTTTCAAATATAAACACTCAATTAGGTCAAGGTGGCTAACAGTGTTCATAATCAGTTATCTTTGCTGATTTTTTCCAGTTGTTTTATCAATTTCTGAGATATCTAATTATAATTGTGTTAAAATCCCCAACTATAATTATGGAATTGTCTATTTCTCACTTTAATTTTTTCAAACTTTATTTATGAATTATACATGTTAGACTGTTTGGTATTATTCCCATTCTATTGATTTTTAAATTTTTTTCTCTCTGTTCTTCAGACTGAATAATTTCCATTGGTATGCCTCCAAGTTCCCTCTTTCCTCTGTTCTCTGTTCTGCTTTAAATTGACCCAGTGAATTTTTTATTTCACATATTGAATTCTTCAGTTCTAGAATTTACATTTCATTTATTTTTATAGTTTCTCTCTGAGATTTCTTATCCTTTCATTCCAATGATATTTTCCTTTACTTCATTGAGCATAGTTATAATAGCTGCTTCAAAGTCTGATATTTCCAACATCTGGGTCATCCAAGATTATCCTCTATTGATTATCTTTCCTCTTACATTTCTTTAATTCTTTGAATGTCAAGAAAATTTGGATTGTGTCCTGGATATTGTCAATGTCAAGCTCTAAGATTCAGAACTCTGGATTCTTTGGTATTCAGAATATTGAGGTTTCATTTTAGCAGGACACTAATTGCCTACAGTGGGTGAAAGTTCAAATCTTAGTTCAGATCTTTCGTTTTAGGGGCACTGCTTGCCGTCTGCCATAGGTATGTATTGTTCAGAGGTCAGCCTTGGGTAGAGCTTATGCATAGGAATTTGGGGTTCCCCTTCTTAGGCTCTCTCTTTTTTGGGATTTTTGTTTCACTTTCCAGAAGCCCTTGTTAATCCCGGGTTCTGTCCCCTGGCTGCTCAGGTCAGAGAGACAGGTGATTTTCTGAGAGTCTAGCTGTGAACACCATGCTTCATCTGCAGTCTACCACTGAAGCCAAGCTATAAAAAAGCAGGAAACTCATCTCATGCTGGTCATGTTTTCCAAATTTTAATTTCTCTCCCCAGTTTTCTGCCTTTTGTTCATTCTGCAGAGCTCTCAGGTAGATAATTTTTATAGTTGTTATTTGGTTGAAGTTAGAGTCTGCTGGGAGTTTACTCCTCTGTGCTGGGAGAGAAACTTTTCCATATCTTACGTTACAAAGTCAAGGTGTTTTCAGAGTTCCTGTCGTGGCTCAGTGGAAATGAATCTGACTAGCATCTATGAGAATGCAGGTTTGATCCCTGGCCTTGCTCACTCAGTGGGTTAAGGATCCAGTGTTGCCGTGAGCTGTGGTGTAGGTCGCAGACGCAGCTCGGATCCTGAGTTGCTGTGGCTCTGGTGTAGGCTGGTGGCTACAGCTCCGATTGGACCCCTAGCCTGGGAACCTCCACATGCTGTGGGAGCGGCCATAGAAAAGGCAAAAGGACAAAAAAAAAAAAAAAAAAAAAAAAAAGATAAGTAGATCAAGCTGTGGGGTATTGCCATTACAACAGAATAGTATTCAACAATAAAAAAGAACAAGCTATTGATAGGTCCAACAACATGGATGAATCTCAAAAACACTGTTTTATGAAAAAAATAAACACAAAACTGTACATATTGTGTGATTCCATTTATAGGAAGATCTGGAACATGCAAAACTATGTTCTAGTCTTAGAATTCAGACCAGGGGTCTCCCAAGGCTGGAGGAGTTGACTGGAAAAGTACACAAGGAAACTTTTGGAGTTGATAGAAATATTTTACATCTTGCATAGAATTGTGGTTTCAAAGTTATATTGATTTGTTTAAATTTATTCACCTGTTCACTTAAAATGAGGGAATATTATTGTAATCTGTACTTAAATAGATGCTTTTTTTTTTTTTTTTAATTATTAGGCTCAGGTGATTTTTTTTTTTTTTTTTTTTTTTTTTTTTTGTCTTTTTGCCATTTCTTGGGCCGCTCCCGCGGCATATGGAGGTTACCAGGCTAGGGATCGAATCAGAGCTGTAGCCGCCGGCCTACACCACAGCCACAGCAACGCCAGATCTGAGCCACGTCTGCAACCTACACCACAGCTCACGGCGATTTTTTTTTTTTAACCTGAGTTTCCGGCTCACCTTTAAAGGACAAATAATTTGGAAGTTATTAAGACTGTTACAGATCAGAGGAAAATAGGAAATAACTCCAACTTGTCTTATAAAGTTGGAATAATTTTAATACTTAATATTAAATGTTACATGAAAATGGAGGCAAAAATCTAAATTAAGTAAATTTTATAAAGTAGTTTAAAAAACATAATACTGAATAACAAGTAGGGTTTATTCTGGTAATGCAAAGTCGATTCAAAATTAATAAGTTTATTAAATTTAATTACCTTAAATATTAAAGGATTAATATACATTATCTATATGATTTGTAAATATATGCTCAAAACCTTCAATGAAATTCAACAGCCATTCCTAATTTTTTTGAAGTAGAAGTAGAATAGGAATAAAGAGACCTTTACAAATATGATAAGAACTAAATGAAATCAACAGCAAACATCATAATAAACAATGAAATGCTAAAGCATTGCTTCCATAATTATTCTTACGTTGTCTTGGAGATCCCAGCTAATGCAGCCAGACTGGGAAACAAAATAAGCAATATAATAAAATGTAAAAGAAAATATTTGTCAATGGTGCTGTATTCACAAAACTTAATACCATTATACTAAAATTAATAAGAGAATTTGCTAACATGCCTGTATAAATATAACAATTAGTATCCTGTCTCTATGCTAGTAAAGCAATTGAAATGGAAAAGCAAAAAAAATTTTTTAATGTATAAAATACTTGGGTAAAAAGGGTATAGGATGTATATTAAAACTATAAAAACATCAGATTTAATCAATATTTATGAAATATATTAATATTAATAAAATACACATTTTGAGATATGACCTTAATTGCTTAATTGTTAACATTATTTAATTAACCTGCTAAGCTATATACTCAAAATATTGAAAGACTTCCTTAGGGAGTTTTCATGGGGTCATGCTAATCACTACTTCTGACATCTTTGCACAGTATTTTACTGTAAATATCTCTTTATTTTTCTGTTCCCCAGTACCCTTGAGAGCCAAGACAAGAACCTTGTCTTAATAATCCTTGAGCTCCAAAATCTAGCACATTTTTGATATATGATAAGGAAAGAATCAATGATTGTTGTGTGAATGAATGAATTTTTTTTTTTTTTTTTGGTCTTTTTGCCATTTTCTTGGGCTGCTCTTGCGGCATGTGGAGGTTCCCAGGCTAGGGGTCGAATCGGAGCTGTACCCACCGGCCTACACCAGAGCCACAGCAATGCGGGATCCGAGCCCCGTCTGCAACCTACACCAGAGCTCACGGCAACACTGGATCCTTAACCCACTGAGCAAGGCCAGGGATCAAACCCACAACCTCATTGTTCCTAGTTGGATTCATTAACCACTGCGCCACGACAGGAAGTCCAAATGAATGATTTCTAAACAGAAGAGCCAACTGTTCTGTTCCCTGCTTAGGACAGCTTCCTTCTGTAACAGTGCAACTGCTTCAGGAGCTGGTATATAAATGCCGAACTGACCTTTATTGTGGCCCAAGTCACATCATGGGATCTCCTACTGGGGCTTCCTGAGCCAATTGTGATAGTTACTTTTATGTGTCACCTTGACTGGGCTAAGAGATGCCCAAATAGCTGGTAAAACATTATTTCTGGGTGTGTCCATGAGAGTGTTTCTGAAAGAGAGTAGCACTGGAATCAATAGACTGAATAAAGAAGATCTGCCCTCATGCATGTGGGTGGGCATCATCTAGTTCATCCAAGGCCCCCATAAAGCAAAAGGAAGGGTGTGGGGTGAATGATCTCGCTCTTGAGAAGGCATGTCCATCTTCTTGGACTTCAGGACTTAGACCAGCAGCAGCCCTACCCGCTGTCTTTCCTGGTTCTCTAAATTGTGGTTGGCATGTCCTAGAATATCTGAGTCCTCCCTCAACCTCCACCCCTCTACCCCCAGTGTTCCCATCGCGGCTCAGTGGAAACAAATCTGACTAGTATTCATGAGGATGCAGGTTTGATCCCTGGCCTCATTCAGTGAGTTAAGGATCCGGCATTGCTGTGAGTTGTGGTGTAGGTCGCAGACACAGCTCAGATCTGCCATTGCTGTGGCTGTGGCTGTGGCCAGTGGCTACAGCTGAGATTTGAAGATTTGACTCCTAAACCTGGGAACTTCCATTTGCCACAAGTATGGTCCTAAAAAGACAAAAAGAGAGAATATCTGGGCTCCCATAATCAGGTGAGGTGATTCCCATAATAAATTTCCTTTAGATCTAAGTATATCAGTTGATCTATTTCTTCTTCATTCAGTTTTGGCAGGCTATAAGTCTCTAGAAAGCTGTCCATTTATTTGAGGTTGTCAAACTTGTTGGTATGTAATTGTTCATGGTATTCTCTTATTTTTGTGTGTGTTTCTGGAGTATCCATTGAGATTTGTCCTTTTTCATTTTTTTATTTGAGTTCTTTCTCTTCTCCTCTTGGTGAGTCTGGCCAGAGGTTTGTCCATTTTGTTTACTCTTCCAAAAACCAGCTCTTGGTTTTACTGATTTTTTTTTACTGTTTTTTGAATCTCTATTTTATTGATTTCCTCTCTGATCTTTACGATTTCCTTCCTTCTGCTGATTTTAGGTTTTGTTTGTTATTTTTCTAATTCTTTAAGATGGTGGGTTAAGGTGTCACTTTGAGATTTCTTTTCTTCTTTTCTGAGGAAGGCTATGTATTGCTATAAACTTCCCTCTAAGAACTGCTTTTGTGGTATCCCATGGATTTTGAATGGTTGCTCTTTTGTTTTCATTTGTCTGGGGTATTTTTTAATTTCCCTTTTGATTTCCTCATTGACCCACTGGTTTTTTAGTAGCCTGTTGTTTAGCCTCCATGTCCTAAGTTTTTTCTCATTTCTTTTCCTGTGGTTGATTTCTTGTTTCATGCCATTGTGGTCAGAGAAGAGGCTTAAAATAATTTCTATACTCTTAAATTTTTTGAGGTTAGTTTTCTGCCCCAATATGTGCTTAATCCTTGAGAATGTTTCATGTACACTTGAAAAAAATATATATTCTGATTTTTTTGATGAAATATCCTGAAAATGTAAATTGTCTGTTCTCTCAAGTCTTTTAGGATCTCTGTTGCTTTACTGATTTTCTATCTAGAGGATCTGTCCATTGATGTGAGTGGGGTGTTAAAATCTCCTGCTATTGTTGTATTCCCATCAATTTCTCCTTTTCTGTCTGTTATTATTTGTTGTATGTATTTGGGTGCTCCTATGTTAGGGGCATATATATTGATGACTGTAATATCCTTGTCTTGAATGGATACTTTTATCATTAAATACTGTCCATCTTTGCCTTTATGTGGCCTTCATTTTTAAGTCTATTTTGTCTGATATGAGTATTGCAACTCCAGCTTTCCTGTCTTGACAATGGCATGAAATATCTTTTCCCATCCCCTCACTTTCAATTTACATGTATCCTTTGCCCTATGGTGAGTCTCGTTGTAGATAGCATATTGTAGGCTCTTGCTTTTTTATCCAATCTGCCACTCTGTGTCTTTTGATTGGAGCATTCAGTCCACTGACATTTTTTTTAATTAATTAATTTATTATTATTTTTTTGTCTTTTTGCCTTTTCTTGAGCCGCTCCCACGGCATATGGAGGTTCCCAGGCTAGGGGTCTAATCAGAGCTGTTGGCACCCGCCTACACCAGAGCCACAGCAATGCCAGATCCGAGCGGCGTCTGCAACCTACACCACAGCTCACGGCAACCTGGATCCTTAACCCATTGAGCAAGGCCAGGGATCGAACCTGCAACCTCATGGTTCCTAGTCGGATTCATTTCTGCTGTGCCATGATGGGAACCCCCAGTCCACTGACATTTAAGGTGATAAATACATTGATAAACATGTATTTATTGACATTTTAAACCTTGCTTTCCAGTTGATTCTATGTTTCTCCTTTGTTCCTTTCTTTTTTTTTGTTGTTGAATGATTTCCTTTTATTTTATGCTTGTGTCCTCTTTTTAGTTTTTGTGGATGTAATATTTGACTTTGATTTGTTTTTGTCCTGTTTTTCAAGTATGTTAACCCTTTCCTATATCTGCTTGCTTTAGCCTGATAGTCATATAGGCTCAAACATATTCTAGAAAAAAGAGAGTCTAGATTTTCTTACTTTCCTTCCCCACATTTTATAATTTTGAAGTCCTTTTTTAAAATATTCATGTTTGTCCTTTTGGTGTTCCTTGTGTTCATTGTTGCTTTAACAATAGGTTTGTTTGTTTTCCTTTTAGATCTGTTTACTGACTTAAGTGATTGCTCTCCAATTGTGAATTCCTCCATCCTGTTGCTTCTTAATTCTTTTTTATTTAGAGGATCCCTTTCAGCATCCTAGAATACTCTACCCAGAAAGAATATCATTTAAAATAGAAGGAGAAATAAAGAATTTCTCCAACAAACAAAAACTAGAAGAGTAGAGCAATACTAAACCCACTGCCCTTAGGCCACACAAGAGATGCCCAACCATCTATAGCCTGCACAAGTCGCCCCATCACCTGTAGCTCAGGTAAATAGTGCCTTGTCACCCATAGCCTGTGGGAGAGGCACCCTGCCTTCTGAGAGTCTGCATGTGTACAGGGAAAGATATTCCTATTGCAGTCTTCCCCCCCTCTTCTCGCCCTCCCCAACAATGGCACCTTACTTCTGTGCCAGACCTTCTTCCCAGACCTTCTCCCAGGTTCCCTTGGATGTGGTGCTCCACTCCCCAGCCTGTGACACAACACTCCCTAGCCCCTCAGGCTGTCTCTACACAGCCAACCCTAGTCTTCTCCCCAAAACTGACCTCCAGAGCCTGAGTCTCAGCGCCCAGCCCCTACCCAAGCATCTCAGGCTGTGTTGTCCAGGGCAGTGGTGCAGATGATCTATGCAGCTCTCACTCTGCTTTGCCCTCCTCTGTCCATCTGCTGTTCTTTTCTCTATGACTTTGAGGTTCCTCGTCTCAGCTGATCTCCCTGTCAGTTAAGTGGCTTCCCAGGATGAGGGTTCCTTTCCTCTTTAACAGCTCCCTCTCAGGAGTTCTGGTCCCATCCTGATTCCCTTTCTTTCTCTCTCTTTTTCCCCTTTTGTCCTACACAGTTATACGGAGGGTTTCTTGCCCTTTTTAGAGGTTTAGGGTCTGCTGCCAGCATTCAGTAGATGTTCTGTGCAAATCATTCTACGTATAAATGGGTTTTTTTTTTTATGTGCTTGTGAGAGAAGGTTAGTGCCATGTCTTACCCCTCCACCATCTTGATCCTTTTTCCCTGGAGTGCAATTTTGTAAGGTATTGCATTTTTATACTCCTTTTCTAATATCTCATTTTTAGTGTACAGAAATGCAACCAATTTCTGAAAGTTGATCTTGTATCCTGCTATTTTGCTGAATTTATTATCAGTTCTAGTAGTTTTTGTGTGGAGTCCTTAGGGTTTTCTATATGTAGTATCATGTCACCTGTATATAGTGACAGTTTTACCTCTTCCCTTCCAATTTGGATTCTTTTTATTTCTTTTCTTTTGGTCTGATTGCTGTGGCTAGAATTCCCAATACTACACTGAGTAATAGTGGTGAGAGTGGGAATTCTTGTCTTGTTCCAAATTTTGGCAGAAAAGCTTTAAGCTTTTCTCCACTGAGTATTATATTGGTTGTGGGTTTGTCCTAGATGGCTTTTGCTATGTTGAGACATGTTCTTTCTATGCCCACTTTGGTCAGAGTTTTTATCATGAATGGATGTTAGATTTTGTCAAATGCTTTTTTTGCAGCTATTGAGATGATCACATGGTTTTTGACTTTTGTTAATGTGTGGTGTATGATGTCAATTGATTTGCATATGTCAAACCATCCTTGTGAATTTGGGATGACTCCCACTTGGTCATGGTGTATGATCTTTTTTACGTGTTGTTGGATTTGTTGGCTACAATTTTGTTGAAAATATCTCCAACTATATTCATCAAAGGTATTGGCCTATAATTTTCTTTTTTGGACTAGAGCTTTCTGCAAAGGGGAACTGCATGAGTGGAGCAGCCTGGCTCTTTGTGTAATTTTTTGTCTGGGGTAGTATGTTTATTTGAGATAGCAGCCATCCAACTAGATGCTTGGCAATGAAAAGCTTTTAAGGTCAGGCACTTATAATGCGATTAAAAAAAGTTAAATGTCAGGAGTTTACAGTATAACCAAACTTGGATTCCTGAGATAAATCCATCCCACTTGCTCATAAACATAAATCCTTCTAAAGAAACATAGCATGGTGAATGGAATAACCACCCAAACTGACTCATTAAAAACATGAATATAGTTAGCACTATATATGTGTGTGTGTGCGTGCGTGTGTGTGTGTGTGTGTGTGTGTGTGTGTGTATGAACAGTGATCTGATAAATTCTGTGACCATTGTGTCTGAGTGTTGGCACAAGTTCAAAAATGTGCAATTAATAAGGACGGGGTAAATTGCGATAAAGCTTAATGCTTTAAAACTGATACTAAGATGATTTATTTGGTGTTATATGCATTTTATTTTCTAACTAACTGTGAAATTTGTTGATTTATGTATGTTGTAAGCATAGTGAATCTCCATCAGTGAGTTGATTCACCTTATCTTTTGTCAGGCTGGATAGCAGAGAGTTATCTGGGTGCCCATGTGTATATCAAACAGCTAGAAGGAAGAAATGTTTTTTGGTTATTGTTTTTTGTTTTTATTTTTACTTTTTTTTCTGCTGTATAGCATGGGGACAAAGTTACATATACATGTATACATACTTTTTCCTCCCATTGTCGTGTTGCGAAGAAGGAAGAAATGTTGGATGACAATGTTCCAGGAGATATTAGCTTTAAAAGATTTCAGGGAACAGGTGAAATTTAAGCAGCAATTTGAAAGAAAAAAGAAGCCTGCTACAGAGGACCATTTATGAAACAAGTCCAATCTGTATTAATTTTAGTAGCTGCTGATTTGGCAGTGTGGCAAACTGAATTACTTTGGAAGAACCCATCTGTTTGAGTATAAATACCAGAGAATCACCTTTTTTGAGTCTCCCTTGCTGGTGTCCATCTGGGCCATCTGATTAACAGATTGCTAATATACTCTGGTCTGACATAAGACATTTGGAAAACAGCTCCACTTGTCCCATCTAAGGGACAACCTGCTTCCAACCATGTTTCTTAGGGAGTCTCCATTCCACAGATCTACTTGATTTTACTTCTTGTCCAAGTTTGTCATTTATGACTTCAATGTAAAATGTTGCTCTATTTCTAAAGTCATTAAACAGATAAAAATAAGTCATTTTAACTCCCCTTGCTGTGTCTCCAAAGAGTGTATCCCAGGGACTCAACCTGACATTCAGAGTAAAAGATCTCTAGGTCAAAGAGCAAGAAAAAATAGCATGTGCCTTATTGGTGTTTCACTTATTGCATTATTGTTCATCTTTAAAAGAGTAGTGGCAAAGGTCAGCGTGGACTCATCACCAGCCAGGACCACAAATAGTACAGACAGAGAAAGACTTCAGAGCCACGGCCATAGGTTTGGGGTCAGTGTCTTCCAGCGTGTTCTGTTCACGTATTAAATTTCGAATAAGAAAGACAAGGTAGTGACTTTCCTTTGTACTGTTACTAACCTTTGCCTTGCTTGTTCCATCAGGTGTTCACCAGGCTCTGTAATCCCACCTGTGGTACCTGCTTTCTCCCTCACGTCTGCTCCTGCTCCTTATGCCCACTGGCCCGGCCCCTAGCTTTGCCCTCAGTGCCTCCCACCTGCCCTTCTCAGCACGTTTGCACTTGAAGCTCTGTGATCAAAGTATTGGGGAGCCATTCATGTCTCTGCAGCAGGCTACTCTCTGATGTGGCCACAAGTACTCTTATATTCCCTTTCACTTAGTTAAAGATAGGGCTTGGTTTGCTCAGCAGTTTTCTTTTTCTGCTTCTTTTTTACTGAATATTGGAAGACTGTGACTAAAAGAGAGATACAGCTATCTGATTTTATTAGTTTATTAGCTATTTGATTTTGAAAGTGTGGCTTCATACTTCATTTACCAGATGTTTTTCCTTCCTCCCTCCCTTACCCTTCTCTTTTCTTTATTTATTCTTTGTTGTTGTTGGTTATGGTGGATTTTGTTGTTACAATTTGGTTCTGGTTGTATTGAAAATTAGTACTTTTTTGTTTACAAAACAACAACAAAAATCCCTGTCCAGTAAGATGTGGTCAGTGAAATGAAGAAAGCAAGCAGTGGTCTAGACAGCCTTTTCTTGCCCTGATGCTTATTCTATGATATTTATTAAGCTTCTTAGCCTACTTGTTCATTTATAAAACCAGATAGTAGAAAGTGGTCCTCTTTCAGATCTTTTTGTTTTTGTCTTTTTGTACTGTCCAGGGCTGCACCTGCGGCATATGGAGGTTCCCAGGCTAGGGATCTAATCAGATCTATAGCCACCAGCCTACACTACAGCCATAGCAATGCTAGATCCAAGCCGCCTCTGCAACCTACACCATAGCTCACAGCAGCACTGGATCCTTAACCCACTGAGCAAGGCCAGGGATGGATCGAACCCGCAACTTCATGGTTCCTAGTCAGATTTGCTAACCACTGAGCTGTGACCGGAACTCCTCAGATCTTTTTAAACTCCAGAATTCTATAAATTTGATGTCATTGGAGCCAAAAGAAGAATTTCAGAAATTCAAAAACTGATTTACAGATTTGGAAATTCTGGGGAGGGACATGAGACATACAGTAGTCCTGGCTGAGAAGTGAACTTGGATATAAATAGCTGAGAACTTTGAACAAAATACAAAGGAATAGAAGATATAAAGGAAGAGATAGGAATGGACCTAGCCTGGGATTTTATTATGAGAATAAGAGTGTCAGAGGGAAAAAAAGCACTGAATGAATAAAAATTAATATTCACATAAATATATAAGAAAACACTTCTGAGCTGAAGACTTATTTCTATTAGAAAGAGCTCACCAATACCCAGGTAAAATTAATTAGAACAGACATACATGGCCACAGATCACTTAAAATTTCTGAACACCAATCGTGGAGAAAATACACCATTCAGACAGAGAAAATAGGTACTTGCTTAGAAAGAGAATATCAGCTAGGACCAAACTTCCTATTTGCAGATTTTTGATTAAAAGAGAACTCTCAGAGTTCCTGTTCTCATGCAGTGGAAACAAATCCAACCAGGTTCCATCCCCGGCCTTGCTCAGTGCGTTAAGGATCTGGCATTGCCATGAGCTGTGGTGTCGGTCGAAGATGTGGCTTGGATCTGGTGTTGCTGTGGCTGTGGCATAGGCCAGAGGCTACAGCTCCGATTGGACCCCTAGTTTGGGAACATCCATATGCCACGGGTGCACCCCTAAAATGACAAAAAGACAAAAAAAATTAAAAAATAGAGAGAGAGAGAGAACTCTCATCTGTGGATCTTGTCCAGAAGCATAATATTCAAATGTGAGAGCAAAGAAAGAATATTTTTAGATTTTCAAAAATTCAGAATTGTATCTCCATTATTCCATTACTAAGGGAAGCACACAATGCTGAAAAAAAGGGGGAAAACTAATTCAAATCTAAGATCTAATGACAGGGGAAAATTAAATACAAACATTTGTGACAAGCAAATGTATTCTTATAAACTGTATAATTTGATACTGCATAATGCAAAAACCCCACAAACAGTGCATATACTATATGTATATAATATAAGATATAAGTGAGTTAAATGGAAAATAGAAAAAATAATAGAGAAAAAACCATGAAACTAAAACCTGGTTCTTTGGAAACCTCAAACAAATAAATGATAGAAAGGTCTAGCCAGACTCACCAGCAGTAAAGGAGAAGACCAAATTAGCAACATCAGGAATGAAAGAGGAAGGGGAACCCTATAGATTGCTTTCTCTGCTCCCAGACATTAAAAAGATCTCTTATTGGAGTTCCCGTCGTGGTGCAGTGGTTAATGAATCCGACTAGGAACCATGAGGTTGTGGGTTCGGTCTCTGCCCTTGCTCAGTGAGTTAAGGATCCGGCGTTGGCGTGAGCTGTGGTGTAGGTTGCAGACATGGCTCGGATCACGCGTTGCTGTGGCTCTGGCGTAGGCTGGCAGCTACAGCTCCGATTCGACCCCTAGCCTGGGAACCTCCATATGCCGCGGGAGCGGCCCAAGAAATAGCAAAAAAAAAAAAAAAAAAAAAAGATCTCTTAGATGAAATTGACAAATACATTAAAAGACGCTATAAAACTCAAAGGGAAATTATTGAAATCATCCTTTATCAAAGACATGGACTTTGTAGTTAAAAACATTCCAGAGGGGAAAATGCTAGGCCTGTGTATTCCAGGTGCCAGTGAATTCTACCCAACATTTAAGGAAGAATTTGATATCATCTCTACACAGTATCTCCCAGAAGAATAAGGAGAAGTGAAAAACAAAAAAACAAACAAAAAAAAAACAACACTAGCAATAACAAAAATCCTCTGGAACCTGAAAGCTAACTGAAACAAACCTAATTGTACTTTAAATAAATGTTATACCAGACTGAAGGGAGGGAGGGAGGAAAAGAAGAAGGGAGAAAAAAAGAAAGGGCCAATCCACGTACTGTATGAACACAGTATTTGGCTATATAGCCTCATTTGGGGGACGAGCAAGGACCATTGAGGTGGGGGAAGAATTGTAAGAAAATCTGAATTTTTTTTTAGTAGTTTGCTTATTTCAGCAGTGTGGACAAAGTAATTCTGAAATTGTTTTAGATGTATTTTATAAATGAGCAAATGTCTAAATGTGCTGATACTCTTGGGAGCCAAGTTCTCACTATGAAAGAGGGACATAGGACCCCTACTGCCAAATCTGGGCTAATTTGAGTACCAGGGATTAAGAACAGTATTGAAGTATAAACCATTGAAAACATAGGGATGGGTCCATGCAGTAGATTAGATAGGTAGATAGGTAGGTACATGATGAGAAGGGAGGGCTCTTGTTTACAGGAAAGTGCCAAGATCTGACTGGCACTCTCCAAGAGTGAGAGAGTTGGAAAATCATTATTTTGCAAACATCATGGGTAATGATTGGAACAGGAAAGAATCATCGATGATAAACCTAGGAGAGAATTTTGATGGGAAGGAAAGTTGCATGGCAATAAAGCGTATGTATCACTCCAGACTGCGTATTAGTTGCAAGACAGAAAAACAAAACCATAATTATAGAGTTGAGAATGAGACAACAGCCTGGGTAGGTGATCGAAGTTAACATCCCCCATGGAGGGCAGCTGACATAGCCCACGGAAGACATGATCTCACTTGGTGAGGATGAGCTGGGAGCATAAATTGAATCTCATCATGATGGAATGATCAGAAAAACACAAAATGGGAGTTCCTGTTGTGGCTCAGAGGCAACAAATCCAACTAGTATCCATGAGGTTGTGGGTTCAATCCCTGGCCTCGCTCAGTGGATTAAGGATCCAGCGCTACCATGAGCTGTGGTGTAGATCACAGACCCGTCTCGGAGGTGGTACGGCTGCGGCTGTGGCTGTGGTTGTGGTGTAGACTGGCAGTTGTGGCTCTGATTGCACCCCTAGCTGGAGAACTTCAATGTGCCTTGGGTGCAGCCCTAAAGAGATAAATAAATAAATAAATAAATAAGTAAGTAAGTAAGTAAGTAAATAGCACCACTGGTTTCAGAATCTTAATTTTTTTTTTTTTTTTTTTTTTTGCTATTTCTTGGGCCACTCCCGCGGCATATGGAGATTCCCAGGCTAGGGGTCCAATTGGAGCTGTAGCCACCAGCCTATGCCAGAGCCACAGCAACGCGGGATCTGAGCCGCATCTGCAACCTACACCACAGCTCACGCCAACGCCGGATCCTTAACTCACTGAGCAAGGGCAGAGACCGAACCCACAACCTCATGGTTCCTAGTCGGATTCGTTAACCACTGCGCCACGACGGGAACTCCAGAATCTTAATTTTTAAAATAGAAAGAAAAACACAAAATGAACAATCTGCTAGTTTTTAAATGTCAAAGGGACCATACTCTTTAAAAATTGTAATGTCATAAAATACTGAGAAAGGCTGTAGAAAGCTCTAGGCTAAAAGAGGCTAAAGAGATGTAACTCAATGCAAATCTTAACCCCGGACTGCCCTGGAGAGGGGTCAGAACCCGACAGAAGACTTTCTTAAGTCGGCTGACAAAACATAAGCATTAACATAACAGTCCCATTAGATGGAAACTCTATATCCATCAAATTTATGAAATTGATAACCATATATGGGTGTGTAAGAGAACAGCACTCTCTTTAGGAACTGTACCCTAAAGTGTTTAGAGATAAAGCTGTAGATGAGTTATATTTGTAACTTACCCTCAGAATAATTGTGAGTGCATGTGGTGTGTACACAGAGAGAAAGTATACGGTAGACTGAATTGGAGTAAAATGTAGTAATAGGTAAATCTGAATAAACAGCATCAAGGATGTTCTTTATACTATCTTTTATTTTTCTAATTGTAAAATTGTCTTTAAAAAAGTTGAGGAGTTCCCTTCATGGCTCAGCAGTTAATGAACCTGACTAGGATCCATGAGGATATGGATTCAATCCTTGACCTCGCTCAGTGGGTTAAGGATCCGGCTTTGCCATGAGCTGTGGTGTAGGTCTCAGACGCGGCTTGGATCCTGCGTTCCTGTGGCTGTGGCGTAGGCTGGCAGCTGTAGCTTGGATTTGACCCCTAGCCTGGGAACTTCCATATGCCTCGGGTGCGGCCCTAAAAAAGCAAAAAAACAAAAATCATCAAAAAGCCATCTTAAGTTTATTTCTGTTTATGATGTGAGAATGTGAGCATTGATTTACAGGAAGCTGTCCAAGTTTCCCAACACCACTTGCTGAAGAGACTTTTTCCCATTGTATATTCTTGCCTCCTTTGTGGGAGATTAATTGACCATCAGTATGTGGGTTTATTTCTGGGCTTTCTACTCTGTTCCATTGATCCATGTCTGTTTTTGTGCCATGCTATTTTTGATTATTGTAGTTTTGTAGTATTGTCTGAAGTCTGGGAGGGTTATGACTCCTGCTTTGTTATTTACCTCAGGATTGCTTTGGGAATTCTGAGTCTTTTACAGTTTCATATAAATTTTAGGATTATTTGTTCTAGAGTTCTGTGGAAAATGTCATGGGTAATTTGATAGGGATCACATTAAATCTGTAGATAGCTTTGGGTAGAATGGTCATTTTAACTGTATTTATTCTCCCATTCCAAAAGCATGAATATCTTTCTTTGAAGTATCTTCAGTTTCTTTGTTTCTTTCTTTCTTTTTAGCACTGCACTTGCAGCATATGGAGGTTCCCAGACTAGGGGTTGAATTGGAGCTACAGCTGCTGCCTACACCATGGCCACAGCAACACCAGATCTGAGCCACATCTGTGACCTACACCACAGCTCACAGCAATGCCAGATCCTTAACCCACTGAGCGAGGCCAGGGATTGAACCTGCAGTCTCATGGTTCCTAGTCAGATTCTTTTCCACTGCACCGCAACGGGAACTCCTTCAGCTTCTTTTTAATGTCTTATAGTTCTCAGCATATAAATCTTTCACCACTTTGGTCAGGTTTATTCATAAGTATTCTAATTTGGTGTAATTTTAAAAGGTATTGTGTTTTTACATTCCCTTTCTCATATTTCATTGTTAGTGTAAAGAAATGAAACCAGTTTCTGTATGTTAATCTTCTATTCTGCTACCCTGCTGAATTCATTTATCAGTTCTAGTAATTTTTACCTGGAGTCTTTAGGGTTTTCTATAAATAGTACCATGTCTTCTGCATATAATGACAGTTATACCTCTTCTCTTCCAATTTGTATACCTTTTATTTCTTTTTCTTGTCTGATTGCTGTGGCTAGAACTTCCAACACTATGTTGAATAGAACTGGTGAGAGTGGGCATCCCCATCTTGTTCTATATTTTAGCAGGAAGGCTTTCAGGTTTTCACCATTGAGTCTTATATTGGCTGTAGGTTTGTGATAAAGTCTTTATTATGTTGAGATATGTTCCCTCTATACCCACTTTGGTAAGAGTTTTTATCATGAATTGATGTTGAATTTTATCAAATGCTTTTTCTGGCATCTATTGAGATGATCATGTAGTTTTTGTCTTTTCTTTCATTGATGTGGTATATCACATTATGTGATGTGTATATTGAGCCATCTTTATGAACTTGAGATGAATCTGACTTGGTTGTGATGTATGATCTTTCATTGTGTTGTTAGATTTGGTTTGCTTATATTTTGTTGAAAAAATTTGCATCTATATTCATCAAAGATATTGTCCTATAATCTGTTTTGTTGGTTTCTCTGGTTTTGGTATCAGGGTAATGGTGGCTTCATAGAATGTCTTGGGGAGTATTCCCTCCTTGTCAATTTTTGGAAGAGTTTGAGAATGACTGGTATAAGTTTTTCTCTATATGTTTAGAATTTGCCTATGAAGCCATCTGGTCATTGACTTGTTTGTCAGGAGATTTTTAAATTACAGATTCTATTGAACTTCTAGTGATTGGTCTGTTCAAGTTACCCATTTCTTGATTTAGATTTGGTAGCCTGTATGTTTCTAGAAACTTGTCCATATCTTTTGTGTTGTCAAATTTGTTGGCATATAACTGTTCATAAATTTCTTTTATGGTTTTCTGTATTTCTATGGTGTTGGTTGTTAATTCTCCTTTTTCATTTCTTTCTTTCTTTTGTTTTTTTTTTTTTTTTGTCTTTTTGCCATTTTTGGGCCTCTCTCTCGGCAGCTCTCTCGGTTTCCAGGCTAGGGGTCTAATTGGAGCTGTAGCTGCCAGCCTATGCCAGAGCCACAGCAATGCGGGATCCGAGCCGCATCTGCAACCTACACCACAGTTCATGGCATCGCTGGATCCTTAACCCACTGAGCAAGACCAGGGATGAACCTGCAACCTCATGGTTCCTAGTTGGATTCGTTAACCACTGAGCCACCATGGGAACTCCTTTTTCATTTCTTATTTTGTTTATTTAGGTTCTCTTTTCTTCTTGGTGAGGCTGGGCAGAGGTCTGTCAATTTTGCTTACCCTTCCAAAGAACCAACTCTTGGTTTTACTTATTGTTTTCTATTGCTTTGTAATCTCTTATGTATTTCCTCTCTGATCTGTATTCCTTCCTCCTGCTAACTTTAGATTTAGCTTATTTTTCTTTTCTAATTATTTTAGGTGGTAGGTAATTTTATTTATTTGAGATTTTTCTTGTTAGGGGGAGAGGCCTTTATTACCATGAACTGCTTTTGCTGCATCCCATAGATTTTGTATGGTTGAATTTTTGTTGTCATTTATCTCAAGGTATTTTTTAATTTCCTCTTTCATTTTTGTCATTGACTCATTGATTTTTTTTGTATGATTTCAGCATATGGATAGAGACTTGTAACTTTAAAAATGAGTTAAGATATGAGATATATAGTAAACTGTGAATTGCTCAAGAAGAAAGAGAAAGAAGATGAATTTTAAAAATTAACATCCTGATTAATATGGAAGAAATTTATAAAAAGGAAAAGCATGAATAATAATAAATATAATAAACAGTAAATATAAAGTAAGAAGGAACTTAGGAAATCAAACATATCAGAAGAAATGTGAACAGTTTGAACACTAGTAATAAATAATAAGGACTCCAAGATTGGGTTAAGATATAATAACAAGCTGTATACTCTCTACAAGAAAAATATTTTTTAAATTTCGCAGAAATTTTTAAAACTATGGGATGAGCAAAAATAAATCAGGCATATGCAAACCAATAATATCAGATGAAATACGAAAGCAGCAATGTTGATATCAGCTGTAGGAGAGCCAAATGTGTTTACAAGTGATGCCTTCCTGTCTCCTGTCTACGTTGTGTCCTTAGAGACCCAGTCAAAAGCGGAAAATTTGTTCCGGTTTAAAAAACATGAATATGGCTGTCAGGGCCATAATGTGGAAGCTATCTCTCATTAAATGTCAAACCTAGACTAATAAGGCCCTATTGATGAAAAGGACATTCTTTTTTTAAAACAACTTGAATGTGTAATTCTTTGAAGATTGTACTAGTAATCTCAGATATCTTCATTCATGCTGAAGAACAGATAGGATGGCTTCAAATTGCCAGATACTCAAGATGGTTATTAAATCCACTAAAATGGCTGCTTAAAGCTTTCAGGTCTTTTTCAAAGTCATTGTAAATAAATAGAGGATCCACTATGAGACAATCCTACAGAAGCTTTAGTGGGCTGGCTTTTTCCCATGTCTGAGTTTTTGCTGCCACCTGCAGTCTCAGTCTGGTCACAACACTTTGCCCAGAAAAAGTGCCGTTTTTCACACCTGCCAAAAGGTCCCTTAAATACTGTAGATGTTGCATATTGTACAATGAATACAAACATGAAGACTCCATAAATATGGTGAATATCCCTGTGAGGAATTTCAGGCATACATGCTATACTTGTATACATGCATAGGGAAAGCCGTGAGATGGCTGATTCATAGGAAGAACACCTTCCTTTGCCAGGCTCTGAGATGATCATGGTGTAAGGAATTCCAGGATCGCACAATCCTCCCAGCCTGGAAATTCAACGTGGGCAATCCTTCTTCAAAACCCAAAAGAGGAGTTCCTGTTGTGGTTCAGTGGCTAACGAATCTGACTAGGAATCATGAGGTTTCGGGTTCAATCCCTGGCCTCACTCAGTGGGTTAAGGATCCGGCATTGCGGTGAGCTGTGGTGTAGGTTGCAGACATGGCTCAGATCCCGCGTTTCTGTGGCTCTGGCGTACCCTGGTGGCTACAGCTCCAATTCGACTCCTAGCCTGGGAACCTCCATATGCTGAGGGAGCGGCCCTAGAAAAGGTAAAAAGACAAAAGCAAACAAACAACAACAAAAAAAAAGATTTAATGTAATTGCTACAGAGATGCCCCACTTCAAAAATAATCTATATTGTCAAATGCCCATAAGTTTTTGTGGGTTTGTTTGGTCTTTTTTTTGGGGGGGGGTCTTTTTGTCTTTTTTAGGGCTGCAGCCATGACATATGGAAGTTCCCAGCTAGGGGTCGAATCGGAGCTGTAGTTGTCGGCCTACACCACAGCCACAGCAAAGCCACATCCTCATGGATACTAGCGGGGTTCGCTAACTGCTGAGCCATGACGGGAACTCCAAAATGTCCAGAAATTTTATTTTTTATTTATTTATTTTTCGAAGCAGAGAGTAGGGTTTATTTAAAGGGATCATTGGCTACACAAGAAAAAAAACTTTCATGGGAAAAAAAAAACTCTTCATTTTCCAGGGACATTGTCTCTTACAAATGAATCAAAATGAGGCTGGTCAAAGTCGACTTAATAAAATACAAAATCCAGGCCATTTCCAGCACCCCGCTGGTCGGGGGCGGGGAGGCAGTTGGGGGAAGTGTGCCATGAGGCTTCGGGCGCGCTTTCTGCCAACCGTGAGCGAGCTGTTGGCGCGGGGCTCCGAGTATAGCTGTGTCAACATGTTATGATGCTGTCTCGTACCAACCTGACTACTGGAATCCCCAGTAGTAAAGTGAAATACTCAAGGTTCTCCAGTACAGACGATGGCTACACTGACCTTCAGTTTAAGAAAAGCCCTCCTACGATCCCATATAAGGCCATTGCGCTTGCTACAGTGCTGTTTTTGATTAGCGCCTTTCTCATTATCATAGGCTCCCTCCTGCTGGCAGGCTATATCAGCAAAGGGGGTGCAGACCGGTCTGTTCCTGTCCTGATCATTGGCATCTGGTGTTCCTGCCAGGATTCTACCACCTGCGCATCACCTACTATGCATCCAAAGGCTACCGGGGTTACTCTTATGACATTCCAGACTTTGATGACTGACATCCACTTCAGCCCTGAGGAGAAGAGTCACAGATGAGACTGAGCCTAACTTTATGACATTGAGCAGAAACTATATCTAGGGACTAAGGATTTCTGCAACTGGCAGATGTTTAACCAAACAGTGGCCAGATTTTAATGGGTCTGTCCTAAAGAAGCTAATTGAATTTACAACTAGCTCATTAGGATAGTCTCTGATTTTCATCTCCTGGCCCTGGAAAAGTTCCTGACAAATTTTTCCATATGCATATGTATTACAAAGAGTAGCAGTGTTGGAGTTCCCGTCGTGGCACAGTGGTTAACGAATCCGACTAGGAACCATGAGGTTGCGGGTTCGGTCCCTGCCCTTGCTCAGTGGGTTAACGATCCGGCGTTGCCGTGAGCTGTGGTGTAGGTTGCAGACGTGGCTCAGATCCTGCGTTGCTGTGGCTCTGGTGTAGGCCGGTGGCTACAGCTCCGATTCAACCCCTAGCCTGGGAACCTCCATATGCCGCGGGAGCGGCCCAAGAAATAGCAACAACAAAAGACAAAAAAAAGACAAAAGACCAAAAAAAAAAAAAAAAAAGGAGTAGCAGTGTTAATTGCATGAGAAAGGGGGAGGTTATTCTTTAGCTTTTGCTGCCACCATCATTTTTAGAGTTAAGCATTTCTTTCAACTAGTCCTCAATGTCAGTATGTTCTTGTGGCAAATGGAAGAATGCAGTATGTCAGATTTCTTGTTACTAAGTAATTTCTTTTGAAAATAGATCTAAGTGTCTTATCCCCATACGCATCATGGCAAAATTAAATATCAGTGTGGGTACATCTGTAATTTTTTTACTTGATTTTTTTTTTAACTCAATGAAATTTTTTTTTTTTTTTTGTCTTTGTCTTTTTTTTGTTGTTGTTGTTGTTGTTGCTATATCTTGGGCCGCTCCTGTGGCATATGGAGGTTCCCAGGCTAGGGGTCGAATCGGAGCTGTAGCCACCGGCCTACACCAGAGCCACAGCAACGCGGGATCCGAGCCGCGTCTGCAACCTACACCACAGCTCACGGCAACGCCGGATCGTTAACCCACTGAGCAAGGGCAGGGATCGAACCCGCAACCTCATGGTTCCTAGTCGGATTCGTTAACCACTGCGCCACGACGGGAACTCCTCAATGAATTTTTTTTTTAACTCAATGAATTTATTACTTTACTTGCTTTCTTATTAACAGCAACTAGGAATTTTTTAAACCTCAGACCAAGGTTTCAAAATGTAAACACTTTGTTCACCAATCCTTGGCCCCATCTCTGATGTGGTTCACTGATAGCTTGGCCAGTGTATAGTTCGGATCATTCTGTCCTTTGTAGATAAAGATGTTCTGTATATCATAAAAAAATAAAATACAAAATCCAATCCATAATAAACCTCTTAGCAAAATGAGATGGGAGTGACTTTACCTTGATCAAGCCTGTTTGAGAAAACTATAGGCAACACCCATTTAATGGTGAAATGAACTGTTTAAATAGTCCCATTGAAGCCAGGAGGTGAGGAAGCAGTTGCCTACCTATGACTCCTTAGTATTTTAAGTGTGTCCTGATTTCTCCTTGTTCTTAGTACCCCTCTGCCTTTTGTTTGATTTATCAAATTTCCCTTGATCCACTTGTTCCTCAATCAACTGATAATGGAAATACTCATTCTACTTCAGCTGTTCAGAGGTCACCAGTGGGGACAGGACATATGCATAAAATGCCAATGTACCTGTGCTCTCAGATTCATCATCTGTAGGACCCCCAGGACTAGACAGAGTCTCAGTGATTTTAGCTCCTTTGAACTCCACCCCCCCAAAAAAATTTCCATCAGTGCCTCTTGGAACTTCAATTCCAGCTTATTCATCTTCCTTCAAGGATCATATTGTTCAGACTGTACACAGTTACTCATTTCTAGCTTTTTGGTCCTTCTCGCATCCCACTTCTTCCTTTCTTCCACTCTTTCTTCTGGCTGAAAATCCTTATCTGTGCTTTCACTGCACAGGGCACACCAGCGGCTCTCAGGGGAAGCTGGCACTAAGGTCTGCTGTGATGAGCACTGACTAATCTGACCACATCCCATCCACTCTGTGGGAAGCAGACCTAGGCAGGATCCTGAGGGAGCTGGCAGGCTGGATCCGGAGTACAGGGATTAGGAATGGGGCTTGAGTTTGGAGAGTCTCCAGAGTACAGGAGCATTTAGCAAATGCCCAGGTCAGAGAGATGGGGGCTGGCGGGGGGAGGAGGGCCCTGGGACCACATACAGGTAGGTGCCTTGGGACATCTGCATAGCTATTAAGGCTGAGCCTGTGGGTATGAACCCTATGTAGGGACAGATGGCTGAAGGCTGGGACCCCCTGAAGTCCCAGTACCCATAGGTGCTGGTCTGCCTCTGGTATCTCATTGGGAGTGGGTCCCTGTGGGGGCCGGGGGCCGGCGCTGCTGCTGCTGCTTCTACTGCTGCTGCCGCCGCTGCTTCTCTTGTGAAAGGGAGTGTCAGCATCTGCCTGGTTTCTGATTCCTCGGGGTGGCCGGAGTCCTCCCTGTTGTCCAGCTCCACATGCATATCCAGCCCCAGCAAGTGTCTCTCATGGAGGCTGGGGTCCCTGTGCAGGCTGGAGTCACCACGGAGGCCCGGATTTCTGTGGAGGCCTGGGTTTCTGTGGAGGCCGGGGTTCCTGCGGACGCCGGGGTTCCTCTGGAGGCCTGCCCCCCTGCTCCAGCCTCTTTCTGATCTCTGGCTGCTTTCCCTGCGGTGGCTTCTACCTCTCTGTGCAAGGAGCGCAGATTGCACAAAAGTAGGGGTCTGGCAGCTCAAGGGTTTCACATAAGCAAAGGGTTTCACATAAGCAATTGGTTTCGAAGTTTGGCCTGGCAGTGCAGGGTCAGCTGTTCCCATGGGGTGTCCACCTAATGCATTGTGGTGGCTGGCCTCTTGCAGATCGACACCTTGGTTGGAGGCCATTGAGCGAAATCGTTTGGAAGGTCTTCACTGCTTCCTGAGGAATCTGGTCTCCCTGCTGTGACTCTGCAGCTGGTTCTGGAAGTTGGAAGACTCGGTCTGGAGTTGGAGTTGGGTGTCCGCAGATCAGAGGGCTAGCAGTCTTCAGATAAGCCTCCACAGGAACCTCCAGGAAAACAAGCTACTGCTGGGATCTGCCCGGTGGGTTGCCTCTTATAAGGGAGCTGTGTGGGGATCACTTCAGCGTGATTGGATAAGGGAGGGCGGGGCAGGGCCGGTGGGCGGGCTTAGCACGAGTAGATTGTAGATTGGGTTAGTCTTCCGCCTGCCAATGGGTCAGACTAAGCTCCAGTGATCAGCTGATCTGGAAGTGGAATTTCTGGGTTGAATATCAAGTGTTTAACCTGATAACAACTGTCAAACTGTTTTCCAAAGTGGCGGCTGTACTAAGCCATGGGAGAGGTCTCTATGCCCTCACATCTTGTTCCATATCTGTGTCAACACTTGCTGTTGCGGTCTTGCTGATTTGAGCCCAAAATGTCCATAAATTTTAATTGGAGAGTGTGATCAAATTATTTTACCACTTGGGGCCTCCGTTTCAGGAAACTAAATGAGGTAAAACCCTGTCAGTGACCATCATTTCAAACTTTCATTTCAATGGCTGAGAGGTGCTGGGCTAGTTGTACTTGCCAACACCTGACATTGTGTCACCAAAAAAGATTTTTTTTTTTTAGGGCCACACCGGAGGCATATGGAGGTTCCCAGGCTAGGGGTCTAATTGGAGCTACAGCTGCCAGCCTACACCACAGCCACAGCAACTCAGAATCCAAGCTGCTTCTGCGACCTATATCATAGCTCACAGCAACGCCAAATCCTTAACCCACTGAGTGAGGCCAGGGATCAAACCAGGGATCATGGTTCCTAGTTGGATTCATTTCCACTGTGCCACAACAGGAACCCCTGAAAAAGATTTCTACACAAATTCGTCTTTGCTATGACATGAGATTTTCAATTTCATCAGTTAGAAATAATTGCTGTTGACAGTTTATACTGATCAGTGTTTGAGGTGTTGTAGCAAAATGTTCATTTAAGTGATTTTTTTTCTTCATTGTATATCATGACTAAAATTTAAGTAGCTTAGAATATAAACAATAACTGAGCTGTAATTCTTAGCTCCCTGATATGTGGCCACAGAATCAGCAGCTTTCTCTATGATACTTGACATGTACTGGAAGTCACAGGATTATAAATAAAGGGCAGTGATGCAGACAAATTTAGATTAGAATTTTAATAAGTCATTAAGAAACCCTAAGAACAGCCACACGTTTCTTTAGTGATGATCATCAAAATCTCTGCACTGGGTGGACTGATGCCAGACTCACTCAAAAATGGAAGGAGTAAGTGAAAGGTCTGTATATTGAACCATGAAAACTCACCCCACCCAGCCCCTATTCTGCCCAGCTCCATACATCTGAAACCAGGCTTGCTACACTAAAGCCCACCAGTCACTAGCCTCATAAGACATTCAGCTTACAATCAGTTTAGAAATACGCCTCACTCATAAATGGTCAGGTACAACTTGTCACATATTTGAGACGGCCTACAACAAAAGTAAAGGAAAAGAGAACAAACCACCTTTTTGGGTCTTCAGTTTCTTTCATCAAAGTCTGATAAGTTTTCTGGGTACATGTCTTTTACATACTTAGGTATGTTTACTCCTAAGAATTTCCTTTTTTTTAATGTGACTGCATATGGAATTGTTCTCTTAATTTCTCTTTTTGAGATTTTATTGTCAGTGTGTAGAAATGTAGCAGGTATATATTAGTATTTTTTCTTGTAAATTTACTGAATCCCTTGATGTGTTCTCGTTTTCTGGTGGCATCTTTAGGATTTTATGTATATAGGTTTATGTCTTCTGTAGACAGTGATCACTGTACTTCTTGCTTTCCAATTTGGTTTTCTTTTATGTCTTTTTAAAAATTCAGTGAATTTTATTATATTTATAGTTGTACAACCATTATCACATCCTAATTTTAAAACATTTCCATCCCAAACTTCCAGCCCCTCCCTCCTTCCACAACCTGTCTCTTGTGATAACCACAAGATTTTCAAACTCTGTGAGTCAGTTTCCATTCTGCAAATAAATTCATTTTATCATTTTTTAAAATTTCGTTTATTTTATTTTATTTTACTGTCTTTTTAGGGCCACACCCATGGCATATGGAGGTTCCCAGGCTAGGAGTCAAATCAGAGCTACAGTTGCCGGCCTACACCACAGCCACAGCAATGCCAGATCCAAGATGCACCTGAGACCTACACCACAGCTCATGGCAAATAGAACTCATTAGAAAATTTAGTTAACTTGCAGGACAGAAACATAATCTAGAGAAATGCTTGCATATCTATATACTCAAACTCTTAGCAGAAGAATTTAAGAAGTTAAGAGTTTGAGAAATCAAGACAACAACCTCATTGACAGTTATGTATATAAAAATACAGTACCTAGGAATATATTCTGACCCAGGACAAAAACCTCTACTCAAAAAACTGAAAAACCTTGATGAAAGGAATTGAAGACAACACAAACAAATGGAAAGATATGCCCAGCTCATGGATTTGAACATTTTGGATTGTGAAAATGATTCTACATCCCAGAGAAACCTAGAGATTCAATGCCATTCCTATCAAATTAACAACGGGGTTATTTGGAGGACTAGAACAAAGAATTCTCAAATGTGTATGGAAACCCAAACAAACCTGATAAAGAAGCACAAACCTGAAAGTATGATGCTCTGGATTTCAAACTAACTACAACCCTAGAATCATCAAACAAGATGGTATTGGCACAAAAGAAATACACCTAGATCCATGGAATAGAATGGAGAGCCCAGAAAAAAAACCCATGCTTATATAATCAATTCACCTATGACCAAAGACCTAAGAATATACCATAGGCAAAAGATAGCCTCTTCCATCAATAGTGATGGGAAAATTGGACAGCTACATGTATAAGAATCAAATTGCAAGGCTTTTTCATGTCATCTATAAAAATAACCTCAAAAGGAATCAAATGCTGCCATGGAAGACTTGAAGCCACAGACCTGATGACCTCCCTAGGAGGTAGATGCCAGCTGACCCCTCTGTGCAGATGGAGCACATTAGGGAGACTCTGCAAAGCACTTGGCTTGTCCAGGGTCACATCACTGGTGAGGAAGAGGAGCAGGGTCTAAATGCAGCTGTGTCCTCAGAGCTGGGGCCCTGGCTGCACCCAGACCTCTCCAGAACTGTGGGCTGTGTTGGTGTCACTGTACATGGACATGCCATGGGTTGGAGGAGGTGAATGCTGACCCTTCAGTAGACCACAGATGCCTTGGAGAGCTTTGTGTAAGGAGGAAGCCCAGCTAAGCGGACCCCAGGAAGTGACCTCACTTCCCTGGCGATAGAGCCCAACAGAATTTGGAACCTGGGTAACTAGACACCTACTTGTCCAGGAAAGGACAGAGGAGAAATGGATCTGTTCTGCTGTGTCCTGTTCTCCCGGAGCCATGGCCTCAGGAAAGAGCGCAGCAGAGAAAATATTTGTCAAACACATAGAAGATGGTCACACAGGGAGCTTCAGCCCAGCCCAGGGACCTCTCTGATCTCACTTGGTAGCCCTGTGTCCCCTCCTTGGATGTGTGGAGGTGTGGGGTTGTGAGGGGTATGTCTGCCTCAAGCAAGAGCAGGCTGATGAGGGGTTAGATGCTTGCTGGGTGGGTCATGTCCACACCCCAGGGCAAAGCTGGCTGGGGAGAAGGGGGCTAGTATGGAGAGTCAGGGAAGAGCCCTGTACCCAAGCTTTATCCCCAGCCCTCCAGGGGGATCTCATTCTTCCCAGGTGAGTATCTGGGCAGACAAGGCCTCACCTGATCTGGGAACAGAAGGTCAAGGAGGCAGAAAAAGCAGCGAGAAGATAATGACCCTGCAGGACTCTGACACCTCAGGGCTGGACCCTCTGCCACTCACTGTCACCACCCAGTCTGTTCCCTGGTGTCCTCTCCTGGGCTCATGGGGAGCTCAGCACATCCAACTCTGGCATGTCCAACTCTAGCATGGAGAATCGAGTCAACCTTTGCCTGAGTCCACTGGATGGAGTGGCACCCACTGAGGCACAGCCTGAAGGTGAGAAGATGGGGATGACGCCCTGTGAGTAAGAGTCAGGAGTTGGGGGGGAGTTCATAGAGGATGGTGTTGGGCCAGGAGCAAAGACTGACCCCACATCACCCACCTAGTGGACCGCAGGCAGAGAAGTTCCTGGGCTGGGATTTGTCTCAAGGTTCTGGGAAGGTTTTGGTCCTTGGACTAGCCCATGGAGAGGCAAGAAGGCAGGGAATCTTTTCTTCTCTCACAGCTCCAGCAGGAGACCCAGAACCACATGACAAGACACCACCAGGTCAGGGAGAACCTGTACCTGTTCTGGCAGGAAACCCAGCTCTCAACATTCATCTACCGGCCCTGCTGGGAGAGGCTGCTTTGGCTCCTGCAGGGCACCAACGCCTGGGCTCATTTCACCACCCATGATGGGAGAATCTGCTCTGGCTCCACCAGAAAACAGAGAGCCAGGTCCAAGTTCAACACTGCTGAAGGGAGAACCTGAACCGCTCTGGTAGTAATCCCAGATATTAATGTTGATTTACTGCTCCTGGAGGGAAACCCTGCACTGGCTCCTGCAGGAGAACAAGAGCCAAGTCAATATCCACCACCCCTTCTGGCTCAGCCTGCTCTGCTTCCTTCAAAAGAGCCAGAGCCCAGTCAGAATTCAAAACTCCTGGTCGCAGAGACTGTACCTGCTTCACCTGAGACCTAGATCTCAGTGCTGAGGTGCCACTGCCACAGGGAGAATCTGCACTGGCTCCAAAAGGAGACTATGGGCCAGGTTTCAGGTGACCACCCCATCTGGGGGAGTCTGCTCTTGGTCCTGCAAAAGAGACAGAGCCAGTCAGAATTCAAAACCCCTGGTGGAAGAGACTGTCCTGGATCCCACAGGAGACCAAGGTTCACCCCTACAGGGAGAGCGCTATACTGGTTTCTGCAAGAGACCCAGAGCCAAGTCAAAATGCAGAGCCCATGCAGGGAGAAGCTACTCTGGTTCCATCAGGATACAAAGAACCAGGTCAGATTTCCCATCTCAGCAGGGAGAGGTTCTGGGAAGGTTTTGGTCCTCAGACTAGCCCATGGAGAGGCAGGAAGGCAGGGAATCTTTTCTTCTCTCACAGCTCCAGCAGAAGACCCAGAACCACATGACAAGACACCACCAGGTCAGGGAGAACTTGTCTCAAGAGCTCCTGCAGGAGACCAAAGGCTAGGGCAAATTCACCACCCCTGCTTAGAGCGCCTGCACCCACTTCAGTAGGAGACCCAGATCTCAATGTGGAATGACAATCCCAGGAGGGACAAATTGCACTGCTCCAGCAGGAGACCCAGGGCCAGATCATGTGATTCCACCCCTGTCAGGAGAACCTGAACTTCCCCTGGAAGTCAACCCAGATCCAGATGTGAATTTTTCACCCTGGCAGTGAGAGCTTATACTGACTTCTACAGGCCACCCAATACTAGGTGCTAATGCAGCTGCCCTGCAGGGAGAGCCTGCTTGAGCTCCAGCAGGAGACACGGAGCCAGCTCTATATTCACCACCCCTGCAGGGAGAACCTGTGCTGGCTCTTGCAAGAGATCCGGGCCATTTTCAGAAATCACCTTCCCCAAGTGCAATCCCCATCAGCTCCCCATTGACACCATCGACCTGCTTGCTCCCTGTCAAGAAACTTACTCTCCTTCCCCTCTTGTGGTTTGTGTTTGGGTGTTTTTGTAATTTCCTTTTTTTCCTTCCATGTCATTTATGACATTCTCTATGTTTTAAGAGTAAAACAATAAAGTGGAACCACGTCGTCTCTCAAATTGTGCAATTTAGGAGCATTAAGTCCATTCCCAAAGCCAAGCAACCACTACCGCTGTCTAAGTTCACACTCTTTCATCTCCCCACCCCCAGTGAAAGCCTTGCATCCAAAGCACAGACTCACCAGGCCTCCCTCCCCAGGCCTCTCCCAAGCCCTCATCCTCTTTCTCTCTCTGTTTCCTGAACTATTTCCCATGTTTCCCCTCAAGGAAACCATCCCAAAGTTGGCTTTTCCTGTCTGGCTACAGATTTTAAGAGAGCACTGGGGAACTGGTATTTTGACTTTTCTTGGAAATAGCCTTTTTCTTTTTTGGAGTCCCACTCGCACTCAGCTATTTATTGCCCACCTGAGGTACCTCTTATTTTCACTGTTTCCAAGCTAATTGTGAACCATGCAAAGATGCCAGGTGGAAACACCCCCATCCACCTGGAGCCACCCTCTTCCCTGTTGGCTGCAATTCCCCAACCCCACCATGATCCCCACCATTCTGGCCTGAACTCTGTGTGTTCATGTGACCATGGGTACATAGGCGTGGGGGGGGGGGGCAGGTACACTCTTGGGGTTTCTCTTTCTGGACCCTTTTTTCCGCCCTGGTTTGTGCTGAACACACTGATACACACAAGCCTCAGTGGCCAAGGTGGTGCCTTGCTTTGATGGTTTTCATGCGAGCTCCGAGGTGGCCCAGGCCCATGGAGCTTCAGTCAGCTTCAGGTCCAGCTGGATCCAGTGGCTTGAAGGATGACAGCAGGAATTACCTTTGCTCTGCTTTCCATGTGGGTTTCACTCTTTGATTCGTCAGCAGCAAGTGGCCTGCTAGACCCCAGAGGAGAGAGAGCTTCTCATGCACAAGAGTTCTATTGCAAGCTGAGGCACAGGTTTCCTGGGACCAGGTCACATGTCCATCCTTGAACAGTTTCCTGAAACAAAGCAGATGAATTCTGTTAAATGGCCTGATCTAGGTGATAGGCTCCCCTATGAATTGTGGTGTTAGACAGGGTTACCTTCCTCCAAGCCACCTGGACTAGCAAATGATGGGAGAGGAGGGCTTCACCGGAGAAAAGAGGTACTATAGGCATAAGATGAGGAGACAGGGGACAGGCAGGAATAGTCGTCACTGATGTCCACTATCCCACCCAGGACCGTGGAACACCTGGGGAATTTCAGTGATCAGTTCATCCACACTGAGTAGAAAACCCAACCCAGAACCCCAGAGGACCACACATTCATCAGGGATTATGGAGCCTGGGCTGAGAGCCAAGCGGACACAGGGCCTGAGGCAAGCAGACCAGAAACAAGCACAGGCTTTCCTGCTGGTGCTGCTGGCCTGGGAGGAAAAGGACAGGACAGAGGCTCAGGTGCCCAGGGGCTTCCACCCAGACACTTACAGGAGAGAGCAGGCAGTATGGAGCCTCTGGGGGAATTCTCCGGGGAGCTTGTTAGAAATGCAGCATCTCAGGCCCCGGTCCTGACCTCTGCAGCAGAATCTGAACTTCTGTGTTCAGATCCCCAGATGTTTCATGTGCACTGCTGATCTACAGACTTCTCTCTTGTCTCTCAGCCCTCACATTCAGGGGTGGTGGCACTGCTGGTAGCTCTTCACTCAGACTTTCTGGAATGTGCTGTGGCCATGTGTATGAAGGGGCCTGAAACACCATCATGCTCCAATCCTGGAGCCAAGAGCTCTGCCTCAGAGACATTACTGAACAAAACCACCAGAGGTGGGGACAAAAATGGCATGCACAGAGATGTGCACTGCATTAGAATTGATAATCAGAAATTTCTTTACACCCATAAATAGAAAATAATAAAGTCAAGCATGTTACCTTCCCAACTGACTGCTATGGTTCCATTTGAAATATTGTTTTCAAAGGAATCTACAGGGAATGGGCAGGGAACAGAGTGATCTACAAGACGGACCCAGGGTCTGCCCTCGTGGGGCCGACATTCTACGGGGGAAAGCAGACAACCAGCGAGTGCACAAATGAGACAATTTCAAATGGCGATAAATACACAGAAGGAAGAAGGCTAATGTGTGGTAGAATCATGGGTGGCTGATAGGAAGGCTACTTAGGGAACTAGGGAAAGGCTCTTCTCAGAGTGAGCATTGACAGTGACATCCCAAAGACAAGATGGAGCCAGCCATGTGAATCGACAGGAAAAGGTCATCCAGAGAAAGGGAACAGGAATTACTGAGAGGCTTGGCTGTGGCAGGGAAGTGAGTTAAGACGTGTGGGTGGAGCAGGAGAAGCCTGGAGTAAGGAACCACTACAGCCACTATCACCCATGTCTATATACTACCGCACCGAATCTAGCTTCCACTCTAGTCCTAACCATATATGTTCTATACCATCTCCCATACTGTATGCATAAATTAACATACACCTAGGTTAGAATTTATAGTAGGTTCACTGAGTTAGCTGTTTACTTCATTCTCTAATCAGGTTGAACTTCAATCATCCAAGGCATAAAATGTGTGCCAACATCCTTTAACTATCTCTTATTTGGGTCTTTCTCCATATTTTGCAATGAAAAATGTAATGTAGGAAAAATACATCTTTGTATTCCAGGAATAAATTCCACCTAATAATGATCCTTTGTGAATGATGTTGAAATCAGTTTCCTAGTCTTTTGCTGAAGACTTTTGCAATGACATTCATCAAAGTGATTGGCACATAGTTTTCTTCTAGGGTCCTTTATGGCTCCAATATTAGCATAATGGTGGCCTCATAAAATGATTACTTGTATTTCTGCCTTTTAAAATAGAAAAGTTTAAGAAGGTTCATTCTCTTTGGAATATTTGAAAAAATTCACCGTTGAGGTCATCGGGTCCTGGGCTATTCTTTTCTTTGCAGAGAAACATTTGAAGATTGATTTTGATTATTTCTTTCCTGACTCATTTTTCGTCTCTCAGACTTTCTATTTATTCATGATTCAGTCTTTGAAGGCTGTATCCTTGTAGATATTTATCTGTCTCTTCTATGGTATCCCATTTTCTGACATAAAAACATACATAGTAGTCTTTTACATCATATTTCAAACAGACATCCTAATTGGAATTTGTATGTTAACTTCTCATCAGATCTGTTTGGTTAAATGGTTTCAACAGGTGGTATGTGACTATAAAAAGAGTTCCTACCAACAGTACAAGCACCATTTAGGCCATTTTGTTGTTCAAATGATTTCTAGTGAAAATTAACTGGAATCTTCTTCAGTCACCTGTCCATTTTATAAGAATTAGTTTCTGTGAAACTAGAGGATATAATCAGTATGTCCACTTGACAGTTGACTCATCAACTGCAGGACAGTGCAATGTACTCCAAGCACATGAAGGAATGGGATCCCTGCCAACCTCTCTGCAAGGTAAGTAACAATACAGACCATCCTGGATGTGTGAGATGGTCTAATAGTCGCTGAGTGATGACACTCGCATCAATCCATATCTACTACTAGACCAATGAAGACTATTCTTCCTTAATATATTTTTTAAAATTTTACAGCTACAACCACAGCACATGGAAGTTCCCAAGCCAGGGTTTGAGTCTGAGCTGCAGCTGTGACCTATGCTGTAGCTGGGGCAACACCAGATCCTTTTAACCCACTGTGCAAGGCTGGGAATCAGACCCACACCTCCACAGCAGTCAGAGCCGCTGCAATCGGATTCTCAATTCACTGGGCCACTGTGGCAACTCCCTTCCTTAATTTTTAGATCATTCCAACTTTCATACATGCTCTTGACAATCAATATGAATCCTTCTTCCAAAAGACCAAGGACACTGTACATTTTAAGGAAGTAACATCCTTCCCCTCCTTCCATAAGTCCCATTCCCAGCACTAATTTTTGTGAACAGATACTGCATCATATTTTTTATTGAATGAAATGTTTGTTAATAAGAAAATGGGTTATTTGTTCTAAAACAGTGTTTGTGCACATGGTGTAAAGATCCAAAGAGAACTTCTTCACCAGTGTCTCCATCTCCACTGGTTTACAGGAAGATACCCTTTCCCAGCATTGGTACCCTTAGGCAACTGGACAAACAAGTGAGTCCTGGATGAGTCATATGGTGTGCAAGTGATATTTCCATGTACATCCCCAGATCATAAAAATCTGCCATGGTGGGCAATAAAATTTCCTCTTTTACCACGGAGAAAAGTAAATTCAAGCAATAAAGCCAGATTTGAAGCCATATGATGATGGCACGTGCATGAAGTAAAGGGAACTGTGTGCTTGGATCTCTGAGGGAAAGTAAACAAGCAGACTCAATATTTGAAAGACAGTGTTTCAATGTTATTTGAAATTTAGATTAATTTGTATAATGTTTAAACAACTCACATTTTCATGTTTCTATTTTTATTTTATTTTGTCTTATTAGGGCCACACCCACAGCATATGGAAGTTCCCAGGCTAGGTGTCTAATTGGAGCTGTAGTAGCCAGCCTACACCACAGTCTCAGCAGCATGGGCTCTGAGGTGCAATTTCAGCCTACACCACAGCTAATGGCCACATTGGATCCTTAAAGGCCAGGGATCGAACTGGTGTCCTCATGAATACTAGTTGAATTCGTTACTGCTGAACCACGATGGGAACTCCATTATGTTTCTCATTCTGAAAGTTAACATTTGGAGTTTCTCTGTGGTGCAGTGGGCTAAGGATCCAGCATTCTTACTGCAGTGGTCTCGGTCACTGCTATGTGTTGCTCGTTCAATCACAGGCCTGGGAACTTCCACATGCTGAGGTCATAGCCCCCCAAAAGATCAGTTCTCAAGGGAAAGGGGATTATGATCAAAAACAAGATTATAGATATCCTAATTTGCCATTTGAATACAGATATACAAAATTGAATACCTTCTGATTTTGATTTATTAGGAGAAAGTTTATTTAAAAGAAAAGTCTCTAATTTACAAAAAAGTGCCACTGTGGTGTTTCTGCTGCAGCACAGTGGGTTAAGATCAGACTGCACTGGCTCAGGTCGCTGCAGAGGCACAGGTTCAATCACCAGCCTGGCACAGTGGGTCAAAGGATCCAGTATTGTCACAGCTACTGTCACAGGTCACAGCTGCAACTCAGATTCAATCCCTGGCACAGGAATTTCCACATATTCAGATGCCAGCAATTAAGTGTGGGGAGGAAGCTGCCATTGCTTTGGCTCTTAAATATGCTGAAGTTTTACATTTTCATATATTTCATCTTAAATTGTCTTAAATAGTATGCAATGGCTAGTATTTTTAAAATCACAACTCTTGTTTATATGTCCTAAAAATGATTCACAAAATTTTTTGACATTCTTATAAAAAATTTGGTAGTGGAGTTCCCATCATGGCGTCGTTGAAACGAATCCAACTAGGAACCATGAGGTTTTGGGTTTGATCCCTGGCCTCACTTGGTGGGTTAAGGATCCAGCCTTGCTGTGAGCTGTGGTGTAGATTGCAGACTCGACTTGGATCCTGCATGGCTGTGGCTGTGGCGTAGGCCGGCAGCTGTAGCTCTGATTAGACCCCTAGCCTGGGAACCTCCACATGCTGAGGGTGTGGCCCTGAAAAGCAAAAAAAAAAAAAAAATTTGGTAGTAGCCTGGCTAGTATTTTTTAGCACTGCTAGTCACACTGGAATCCTGCAAAATACATTTTAATGACCTGATATTTAAGAATCCTTAAAATGGTTACTGTGTTATGAGAAACTGTCCAGCATTGTGACATTTTAATTTGGATGTGAGGTAAGTTGAGAGGTGAATTTAAATATATTACAGATAATTTCCTTTAAAGTCAGGAAAGTCGAATTGTTGTAAATTCTGATTTTGACATACTTAAAACATACGTAAAAGATGAGACTTAAACGAATGTGTTTTAAAGCAACTTCCCATTACATTTTCAATATTTTCCAACCACTTGTACATTCTATCCCTACTGTCCACACTTAACAGGCGGTAGCGAAGCTCTTTTGCACAAAGAGGAAGTGAACAGTTCTGTGCCCTCGAGGATGAGGGGAAGCAGACACTTGCTTTTTGTTTTCCCCTTTTTTGGCCACCCCACAGTATATGGAATTCCAGGGCCAGGAGTCAGATCCAAGGCACTGCTGCAACCTAAGCAGCGGCAAAGGCCTGATCCTTAACCCACTGTGCTGGCTGGTCCCAGTGCCCCCAAGACACAGCCAATTCCTTTGCACAACAGTGGGAACTCCTGAAGCAGACATTCTTGATGCCACTAATGAAAAGGGACATTCCTACAACTTTCAGGGGGCACAGGAGGAAAAAGTAATGAAAGTATGTGCATAATTGCAAAATTTTCCCTCTTGCCCAGGGATTCTGAATGCATCACCAGGCTCGTCCCCAGCTCCCCAGATCATCCCATGGCTGGACACGAGGGTCCCTGTACCATGTGCCCTCCTTCCTTCCACCATCACACACAAATTTCCAGGTCTGAATCTGTGCAGGGTTTCCCCCCACAAAACAGCCAAAGTCAGTGACAAACCCCACAGCCTTCACTTCCTTCCCCCGAGCCCCTTCCCTTAAAGATGAGTTCCTGCTGTAAAATAAGCTTTGTTAAGGTGTCACTTGGAAAGTGGAGAGGAAACTATGGGATGGTGCAGGAAAGGAAGGCTCTGCACGTGAGAGTCTGCAGGGACCTCCGCAGACTTCGGGATGTGAATACATGCTGTGTATGGTTGGTTGATACCAACAGTTACTATTATAAAGTTGAATTGACTTGAAGTGCAGAAAGCAACATTTGTTTTCATATCATTTTGAGTTAGAAGGCAGATCACCATCAGCGGTGTGGTAACAGTTCCTAGTCAGAGTGATTGTGTTTGAGGAGTTATATTACTTTTATCAGGGTTGGAGACGGATTAGTAAGAAGACACTTTTTGGAAAGAAGACAGCTATTGTACTTGAATGAAGTTGGGCTGAGACAGGTGCAGGGCTTTCTATGGCTGAGAAAAGTCATGAGTAAAGGCTTAATTGGACAGATTTGCCAGTTATAGCTAAAAAAGTTCCAGTTAATAGAACAGATACTATCCGGTATATATGTGTATAATCACATCCCCTTTATCCATTTATCCATTGATGGACATTTAGATGACTTCTATATCTTTGCTATCATAAATAATGCTGCTATGAGTACCATGGTGAATGTATCTATTCAAATTAGTGTTTTCACTTTTTCAGATATATACACATGAATAGAAATGACACATAATACAGTAGTTCTGTTTATTTTTCTTCTTTTTGGTCATGCTTGCAGGATGTGGAAGCTCACAGGGCCAGGGACTGAACCCACGCCACAGCAGCCATCCAAGTTGCAGCAGTGACAATGCCAGATCCTTACCCCACTGAGCCACAAAGGCACTTCTGTTTTTAATTTTTTGAAGAAACTCTTTATAATTTCACAGTATCTACCAATTTCCTTTCCCACATTTACTAGGGTTCTCTTCACGTTCTCACCAACATTTTTTATTTGTTGTCTTGTTCATCATAGCCATTCTGAGAGATGTGAGGTGATACCTCATTATAGTTTGACGCATTTCCCTTTTTTTTTTTTTTTTTTTTTTTGTCTTTTTGCCTTTTCTAGGGTCTATCCCATGGCATATGGAGGTTCCCAGGCTAGGGGTCGAATCAGAGCTGTAGCCGCCGGCCTACGCCAGAGCCACAGCAACGCGGGATCCGAGCTGCATCTGTGACCTACACCACAGCCCATGGCAACGCCAGATCCTTAACCCACTGAACAAGGCCAGGGATCAAACCCGAAACCTCATGGTCCCTAGGCGGATTTGTTAATCACTGAGCCACGACGGGAACTCCGCATTTCCTCGATGATTAGGGATGTTGAACATATTTTCATGGGCCTGTTGGCCATCTGTATGTCTTCTTTGGAAAAAATGTCTACTAAGGTCTTAACCCATTTATTAAGAGACTACTATTTGGTTTTTGGTATTGAGTTATATGAGCTCTTTGTGGATTTTGAATTTTAATCTCTTCTCAGACATATTATTTGCAAATAACTTCTCCGCATTCAGTTGGTTGTATTTTCATGTTGATGATTTCCTTCACTGTGCAAAAGCTTTTCAGTTTAATTATGCCCATTTATTTGTTTTTGTTTTTATTTCCCTGGCCTGAGGAGTCAGCCAAAAAAAATATGGCTAAGACTTACGTCAAAGTGTGCACTGCCTATGCATTTCTCTCAAGAGTTTCCTGATTTCTGGTCTTACCTTTAGGTCTTTAAACTATTTTAAGTTGATTCTTGTATATAGCATGAGAAAATTTTCTAATTTTATTCTACTTTATATTAGCTGTCCAATTTTCCCAGTATCCCTTGTTAGAGGAGTCTGTCTTTTCCCCATTGTCATTTTGCCTCCTTTGTCATAGTAAAAGATGCCTGTAATTTCATGGGTTTGTTTCTGGGATATCTATACTGTTCTATTGGTCTAGGTGTCTGTTTCTATATGATACCATATTGTTTTCATTGCTGCAACTTTGTATTAGTCTGAAGTCAGGGAGCATGATATCTTTAGCTTTGTTCCTTTTTTTTTTTTTTTTTTTTTTCAAGATTGCTTTGGCTATCCAGGGTCCTCTTCTGGTTCCATACATACTTTCACACTTTTTCTGGAAAAACTACTTTAAGATCCAACCCATAAGAACTTCGTCATATGTTTACTAACAAAATTTCAACTTAAAAATAAAACCAAAAGAATCATTATGTATGAATACAATTAGTCAACCTTCAGAGAAAGGAGCATATCTTCACACTCTCAACAAAGGAAAGAGGAACTGAATGATGATAAAGTTTCATTTAAAATCATCTTTATAAACCCAGTCAAATTTCAGTGTGTCTCATCAGGGATGTTTGTATAGCTATCAGACTTGGAAAATAGAAATAGTGGCATCCACCAGAGCAGAAGCCTGAGTTGCTCTCTGTTTGATATAATAAAAATACCATCTCTTTCCCTCTCTCCAGGGCAAAGGTCAGCAGTCTTACCACCCCCATAGAAGAGTTGGGTCACTTATGCTCTAGGATTTTCTCCTGTAATGCAAACCCCTGCCTAAAGCAGAGTCACCCGGCCCACTGGGCATCACCTTGTAATAAGTGGGACTTCATGAACTGGCTCAAATGCCAGTGCTCTCGCCACGGCTATTGCCGTGAGTAACTAAGTCCTTTGTCTCTGATCCAAGAGTCTCATGTCTTTTGCCAGCATCCATGAGACTCTGGTAGGCTAACTGGTTAGCTTATAAGTAAGGTAAAACCACAGCCCTGTCAAGCAGTACCTGACAAGCCCTTAAAACAAGGAATAGTCTTAGGAACACAAACTAATGACAGAGTGTCCATGTGGTGGGGAAAACACAGTGGAGTATTTGGTGTGATGAAAGAACATCAAACTTGGTTATAGAGGCAAAGTCCTACCCAGATCCTGCTCATCCAAAGTGATAATGCTTTTAAGGGGCACTGTGGGGAAACTGTATTAGGATCCATGATGCCTTGGGTATTGTGGATGCCTGGATGTGCTAGAAACAGTGAAATTTCCAATTCCAGTTTTCCACACAACAAACACACCAAAAAACTCTTAGAAGTAAGAAACAAATTAAGGGAATTGGCAGGATCCAAAATGAACAGACAAAAATCAGTTGTGTTGCTGAAAACTAATAATAAACCATCAGAGTGAGAAATTAGGAAACCATCTCATTGACAATAACACCCAAAGAACAAAATACCCAGGAATTCAAAGACAATGAAATGTTAAGATGTGGAGTTTCTGCTATTACACAATGGGATTGGTGGTGTCTTGGGAACAATGGGCCACAGGTTTTTTTTGTTTTTTTTTGTCTTTTTGTTGTTTTTATTGTTGTTATTGTTGCTATTTCTTGGGCCGCTCCCGCGGCATATGGAGGTTCCCAGGCTAGGGGTTGAATCGGAGCTGTAGCCACCGCCTACACCAGAGCCACAGCAACGCGGGATCCGAGCCGCGTCTGCAACCTACACCACAGCTCACGGCAACGCCGGATCATTAACCCACTGAGCAAGGGGCAGGGATTGAACCCGCAACCTCATGGTTCCTAGTCGGATTCGTTAACCACTGCGAGGCCACAGGTTTGATCCTGGCCTGGCACAGTGGGCTGAAGTTCTGGCATCAAAGTTTGAAATTTGCAGTGAAGTTTGAGACTGTGGCTCCAATCTGATCCCTAGCCCAGGAACTTCATATTCCCTTGGGTGGTCAAAAATTAAAAAAAAAAAAAATGTTGCCATTGTGTCTCAGCAGCAGTGAAAAGGACTAGTATTAGTGAGGATGCGGGTTTGATCCCTGGCATTGCTATGAGCTGTGCTGTAGTATCTTGCAGTTGCACCTTGGATCTACTGTTGCTGTGGCTATGGTGTAGGCTGGGAGCTAAAGCTCCTATATGGTCTCTAGCCTGGGAACTTCTATGTGCTGCAAGTGTGGCATAAAAGGCAAAAAAGAAAAGAAAAAAAAAAAGAAAGAAAGAAAAAGAAAAGAAAGAAAAGAAAAAATGTGAAGATGTAGATGAAGAAGCTGAAGATGCAAGTTAAGTGGAAAGATGGCCTGTGCTCATGAATGGAAAGACTTAGTAGTGCTCAAATGTCCACTTCACCCTAAGAGACACATACAATACAATTCCTACCAAAATTCCAATGGCATTTTTCACAGAAACTGAGCCAACAACCTTGACATTTTTCCGGAAGCACAAAGGACACTAAGAAGCCAAGGGGATCACTAAGAAACCAGAACAAGTGCAAGAAAAAACTCACCACCTGAATTCAAACACCAGACAGTGTAGACATGGCACAAAAAAAAGAATAGAAAAGAGAACCCAGGAATACTCCTGCATGTATGGGGTCGGTTCATTGATTACAAAGCTGCCAGGGAAACACACCAGAGAAAAGACAGTCCCCTCATAATTTGCTTGAAACACAGAACATTACAAGCCCAAGTAGGACACTGGACTCTGTGTGCCTCACACACAACATGAACCAAAACTCCACGACTGGCCACATCAAGCCCTTCCTTGTTTGAGTCCTCAGCAGATGGACCCCACCCCAGGCATTCAGCCAGGTTCAGGAAGTTTCTCCCCACTTTTCCTTCATCATTTCCTCCCATGGTGGCAACTCTCCACTGGTCCTAAGAAAATGGAGCTCCTCTCAATGAGGATGCAGCTCTGTGTTGTTCCAAAGCCAGATCCCCAGTGAGTCCTGAAACCAGGCTCCTGTCCGATACAAGAAGTCAATGCCATTCCTATCAGAGTACCAAAGGGATTGTTTGGAGAACTAGAACAAAGAATTCTCAAGTGTGTATGGAAACCCAAACAAACCTGAAGAGTCAATACAAACAATGAAAGAAGCTTAAGACTGGACCTATCTTGCTCACTGATTTCAAACTATACCACAACCTTAGAATCATCCAAACAAGATGGTATTGGCACCAAAGAAATACACTTAGATCCAAAGAACAGAACTGAGAGCCCAGAAATAAATCCACACTTGTATAACCAATTCACCTATGACCAAAGAGGTAAGAATATGAAACAGGGAGGACGAGGGACATATTTTTCTGACATGAAGAGGCTGGGCAGGCAGAGAAGATGGGTGTGGGCCTGTGCCTGTTCTTTCCTCATGTGTGGGGAAGATGATTCTGCTTTTGCCAGATAGGATCTAATTTCTCCATGAATGATCTAGAAAGATATCAACTGAAAACAAGATCAAAGTCAGGTGGATTGGGGCAAGATGGCAGATTGATGCTAGGGTCTCCTGAACAATGATTTCTTTGAAGGCACATGCACATCCCTGGTCTCTGGACCACCGTGTTCATAGCCAATTTGGTGTGTGGGTCATGTGGAATGGACAGGGCTAACACCAGGCCATTTTGTGATACTGGCTCCAACTCAGCTGGGCGGTGCCCTCAGGCCCACCTTAAGATGAGAAAGGGGACAGGAGGAAGTCATTGAGCTGAAGTGATTTCTGAGAGGGACTCTGTGTAGAATGAGACCAGCAGATATTGGTATGCTGGTTTTTTGGGAATGGGGTGGGGGCATTGTTTACTTTCTGGATGAGGCAACAGAACTCTTCCAGTGGATGTGTTTGTACAAAATGTCTGGCAGGATAGGTCAGTGCCTGGGCCAATAAATCCAGACTACCTACAGGGGCTGAGACTCAGGCCTTTGCTCAGAAAGAGACAGAGGAGTTGGCTTTGATCATTGCAAAGATTTTAACTGGCACAACAGTAGTCCCAACAGGAGGTTCCCAGAATGAATTTATTTGCAGGAGCCAGCATGTCTGCATCCCTCAGCACTCAGAACTCAGCCCTGAGGTGGTGTACCTTTCATAGGAGAGATTTCTTTACTGGTCTCAAGGAGACTGACAGGAGGTAGAAAGTGCCTCTCCTGCATGGAGTTTTCTTGTAAGTAATAATAATTCAAAATTACCTACATGTCATTAAGGTACATTTTGAAGTGAACTCCTCTGGACCCTAAGAGAGACAGAGAGAAAGCCACACAGAGGTGGAGACAAAGAGATAGAAACATAGAGAGGCACAGGTGGGGGAAAGGAACACAAAAGAGAGGAAATGAGTTGAAGGCACATGATTTTCATCAATCAGTCTACATGTTAGAACCCAGTCACAATGTTCCTCTGATCTCAGAGAGACAGCAGTGAGTGATGGCTTGAAGTGAGATCTCAAATTCCCTGCTCAGGAATTGAAGCTGTGCAGCCTGGATGAATAACCAAGAATCCTAACCACTAGACCAGCCAGAGGCTAAAAGCAGAGTTGCCTGATTCTTGTCCCCCTTGAAAGAAAGAAATCTTTCAAGGAGGTAAAGACTGCAAAAAACTGGCACAAAGTTTATATTAGAGACACACTGCAACATGTAGGAGAGCATACAGAGAAGTCATTTATTTAAGAGAGAGGGAAAGCAGTTAATACACACCTAAAAGAGAAGTGCAGGTGCAGGCATCCTCCTGAATGAGGAGATGCCAGAGAGGGGGATTTAAATCACTTATATGAGTATTTGCATGTATAACAGATTCACTTTGATGTACACCTGATATTAATATAACATTGTAAATCAACTGTAATCTAATAAATTAAATTTTAAATTATAAATAAAACACCCAACTTGAACTTAAAAGTGCAAAGAAAAGAAAAGAATAAATCACTTCTATTGAGCAATCCTTTGGGGTCTTGATTTCCTTTGGCCGATTATCTTGTTTTATTTCTCACACCTGACCAACAGAGGCCCTCCTCAATATGTGTGCCCTATATTTTGGCCAAGATGGATTCCAGAGCAAAGACTTATGGGAAGATTAGCAGAACTTTTTATGGCCTGGTGTCCCCTCCCTTTCTGACCCCTAGAAGTCTTTCTGCACAAGTGTAGTCAGGGAGGTCTTCTTGACCTCAAAATTCATTGATATGGTCATCCTTTTTTTTTTTTTAGGGCCCCACCCACGGCATATAGAGGTTCAGATGCTAGGGGTCAAATAGGAGCTATAGCTGCTGGCCTATACTACAGCCACAGCAATGCCAGATCCAAGCTGCGTCTGTGACCTACAGCACAGCTCATGGCAATACCGGATCCTTAACCACTGAACGAGGCCAGGGATCAAAAGCACATCCTCATGGATCCTAGTCAGTTTCATTTCGGCTGTGCCACAACAGGAATTCCGATGTGGTCATCTTATCTTTTTACACCAGAGCTCCTTTCCTGCCATTAACTGTCACCTTAAAGCATCAAAGAGAAGCTAGGCCCAATTTACTCAGCCTAGCAAGTTCCAGCTGTTCTCAGCCAAGGGGCCCATTACCTCCTATTTCACATCCACCACAGGAGTGTGGGGATTACATAAGGATGTCTCAAGCAGAGGCAAGAATCCTGGCAGCCACCGTGGGGCATCCCAGCACAAGGGCTGAGATGAGACATTTGAGCCTGAATCTAAACATAAAAGGAGCACTTGGAAGCTTTTAGGCCAGAGGGGTCGATGTCTGAATTTTATGGAATTTCAACTTTTCCATGAGGGTCCTTGGAAACAGGCAGGAAGGGGAGTGACTTCCCCCAGATCCCAGAGCAGAGCCAGGCCTGTTGCCTTTGTATTCTGTGCTCAGCCAGCCCTGGATGTCACCCTTCCTTTGCTAAGTCTCTGCAGGACTTCCATGTGATACTAGGTCATGGGGTTTCCAGGTACTGGAGGTGTTTCTAGGTCCATAGACCTGATGGCCTCCCTAGGAGGGAGATGCGAGAATGACCCCTTCTGTGAAGATAGGGATTTGGGGTGACCCTGCCAGGCACATGGCTTGTCCAGGTTCACATCACTGGTGAGTAGGAGGAGGAGGGTCTGCACCAGCTGTGTTCTCAGAGCTGCGGCCCCAGCTGCACTCAGGCCTCCCTGTGGGCTGTGTTGGTGTCACTGGGCTTAGATGTGGCAGGGGGTGGGGGGTGAATTGTCAGAGGTACCCTTGGGGAGCTTTGTGTAAGGAGGAATTTGGGCTACACGGATGTAAGAATGTGACCTCACTGCCCTAGCAAGAGAGCACAACAGGACTTGCACCCTGGGTAACCAGGCACTCACTTCCCAAGGAGAGGACAGAGTAGGAATGGATATGCTCTGCTGTGCACTGTTCTCCTGAGGCCATGACCTTGGGAAAGGGTGCAGCAGAGACAACATTTGTCAAAGATACAGAGTGTAGTTCAGGTCTAAGGGCAGATGCCTAGGGCATTTTCCCAAAGAAACCCAGAGGTAACACAGGTAGCTCCAGCACAGCCTGGGGGCCTCTCTGATCCCACATGGGTAGCAGCAGGTTCCCTCCCTGGATGTGTTGAGGTGGAGGGGTTGTGAGTTGTGGATCTCCCTCAAGCAAGAGCAGGCTGATGAGGGGTTAGATGCCAGCTGGGCTGGTCACGGCCACACCCAAGGTCAAAGCTGACTGGGGCAGGGGGGTTCTGTCAATATCCAGGGCAGATCACACTGCCTGAGCTTGATCCCAAGCCCTCTAGGGAAATCTCATTCCTCCCGGGTGAATATCTATGAAGACACAGGATTGGGCCTCATCTGGGAGAAGTTCAAGTGGGCAGAAGAATCAGCGATGAGATAATGGCCACAAAGAGCTCTCATACCTCAAGGCCAATCCACCTGCTATTCACCGTCATTGCAGAGACACCACTGGAGATCAGTCAGGAGCTGGGCAATGGGGACAACCCATCCACCTCCCCAAGAGAGGGGCTGGGGCACCATAACACCAACCAGGGCCAACACAGGCTCTGAGTGAGTGTGGCCATCAAGGGAACTCCAGAACCAGGCCCAGAGATGATTGGGGAAGTTCTCCTTCTCAGAACCCACCCACGCTGGGCCACTCCTCAGGGTCCTGTTCTCAGCTTACATGTAGTTCAGCACACCTGGCTCAGATCTGGAGCATCATGTCATCCTTCCTCTGCATCAATTGGAGGACCTGGAGCTCACAGAGGCAGAGCCCAAAGGTCAGAAGCCTGAGGATGGGTGCCTGGGCATGTGTGGGAGGAATGAGAGCTTGGCCTCACAGGGAGGAGTCCCCAGAAACTGGGGTTGGACCAGGAGCAAAGATGGTCCTCAGACCACCCATCAGCTGGACTGCAGTTCAAGAAGGCATCCTGGGGAGTTCCCATCATGGCACAGCAGAAACAAATCTGACTAGGAACCATGAGGTTGGGGGTTCTATCCCTGGTCTCTCTCAGTGGGTCAAGGATCCAGCGTTGCTGTGAGCTGTGGTCTCTGCAACCGCCATGGCTGTCAGCACTGGATCTACACCATCAACCTGCTCCCCAACCTGAACTTTAACTCCCTTCCCCTGCCATTGTTTCTTTGGGGTTTTTATGAACTTTATTTTTTTCTTTCACTTTATTTAAAGCATCCTATATTTCATGTTTTAAGCTTAAAATAATGCATTTGAAGCTTTTTATCCATTTAAAATTTTGTAATTCAGGAGCATTAAGTACATTCCCAATTCTGTGCAACCATCTCCACTGTCTAGTTTCAGACTATTTCTTTCCCCCAAACAAACCCTGTATCCAAAGTACATAGTCCCAGATTTCCCGTCGTGGCACAGTGGTTAACGAATCCGACTAGGAACCATGAGGTTGTGGGTTCAATCCCTGCCCTTGCTCAGTGGGTTAAGGATCAGGTGTTGCCGTGAGCTGTGGTGTAGGTTGCAGATGTGGCTCGGATCCCACGTTGCTGTGGCTATGGCGATTAGACCCCTAGCCTGGGAACCTCCATATGCCGCGGGAGCAGCCCTAGAAAAGGCAAAAAGACAAAACAAAACAAACAAACAAAAAAACCCACAAAAAAACAAACAAAAAAAACCCCCCAAAAAACAAAAAACAAAAAAACCCCACAAAGTACATAGTCCCTACTCCTCCCTCCTGTGGCCCCTGACAACACCTAATCCTTTTTCTTTCTGTTTTTTACCTAGTCTGGGTATTTCCTAGAAATGAAACCATACAAAAGATGGCTTTTTGAGTCCGCCCACATATAGTTAGTGGTGAATTTCTGTTTTTATATTCATTTGAAATAGCATTTTTGTAACTTAAAAGGGAAATCCAGATGGATTAAAGATGAACTACACACAGGACTTCCTGTCGTGGCTCAGTGGCAATGAATCTGACTAGCATCCCTGAGGATGCAGGTTCAATCCCTGGTCTCACTCAGTGGGTTAAGGATCTGACGCTGCTGTGAGCTGTGGCATAGGCCAGCAGCTACAGCTCCAATTCGACCCCTAGCTGGGAACCTCCATATGCCTCATATGTGGCCCTAAAAGGACGGGGAAAAAAATAAATAAATAAAAAAGATGAGATACATGCAATGAAGCTTCTCCTCATCCAGCCAAGGGAAGAAGAAAAGGTCAGAAGACCAGCACAGTGACCGCACAGCTCCCTGCATGCTGGGCACCGCTTCAAGGATTCCGTACATTCCTCAGACCCATGTGAAGTAGCTGCTGGTCCCAGCCCCATACAGACAGGAGAACTGAGGCCCAGGGGACGTGGTGACTCACCCGAGGATGCATCCAGGACTCAGGCAGAGAGTACACTGGGCCCCTGGCTGAGAGCAGCCTCTGGGCATCATGGGTTCAACATGCACGCTGTTCTCCCTCTTCCAGCACCTTGGCTTGTGAGGCAAGGAAGGCTTCCAGTGCTGACATCCAGGCCTCTCTGAGGGACACTGACAAGTGTGGTCATGAAGGCTCCTGGGAAAGGAGAAAGATTGAGGGCTGGGAGTCAGGTCTGCATCATACCCTAGTGCTGCCCCTACCACCTATGTGACCGGGAAACACTGCCCAACTTCTCTGTGTCAGGCTTTCCAACCTTGATGCAGAGGCCTGTTGTGCTGGGCCCACAGTAGGCCCTCAACTAGAGGAAGAAGCCAGTCCTCCCCAAAGGACCTCTCTGCTTATGTGCACAAAGCGAACCACATGTGCCAGGCATCACCGAGCTGTCCTCACACAGCAAGGCTAGTGCAATCCAGCAGCGCCTCCCTCCCCTGCCTGAACCCTTTCCCTCCTCAGGGACAGTGGCTCAGATCAGGCCCAGCCTCCCAGAAGTCTAAACGGAGCTTTCTGAGTGGAGGGAATGCCAGCTCCAAACAACTTGTTTCCATGTCATCCCAACAATGAACAAGAGCATCTGCTCTGTGTTGTAGCTGCAAGGTCCTCTCTTTACAAACTGCCCCTTCACTTTGGGGCTAAGAAATGTGAATTCCAGAGCACGTGACCAGCTAACTGATGACTCAGGGGGATGGGGCCCACCCACCACTGCACTCCTCATAGCCAGCCTCCTAGAAGAGGAATCAGTGACCCACAGCCACATAGAGCTTTATCAGAACATGCCCCCGCCCACTACTGTAAACACATGTGGGAAAACCTGAGGATCCCAAAGGCCTGGTCCCCCGTTGTCCAGAAACCAGAGGTTGGGACAACAGACAGAAGGGGAGAAAGGACTTCCAGATCTCACATCTGGTAAGGAAACATAGAAAGAACTCCTACAACTCCACAACCAGAAAACAACCAATCTGGAGTTCCCTGGTGACTTAGTGGTTAAGGACCCAGCACTGTCACTGCTGTGGCTGGGTTTCGGAATTCTGCATGCCACAGGCATGGCAAAAAAAAAAAAAAATCTGATTTAGAAAGGGGCAGAGGAACTAATAGACATATTTCCACAGGAGACACATAGATGGCCAACAGACACAGGAAAAGGTACTCAATATCACTCCTCCTCAGGGAAATGCAGATCAAACCACAGGGAGGTATCGCCTCCCACCTGTCAAGATGGTTGTCATCAAAAAGACAAGCAAGGAGTTCCCTTAGTAGCTCAGTGGTTAACCATCCTGACTAGGATCCATAAGGATGCAGATTGGATTCCTGGCTTTGCTCAGTGGGTTAAGGATCCGGCATTGCCGTGAGCTGTGGCGTAGATTACAGATGCAGCTCAGATCTCAAGTTGCTGCGGCTATGATATAGGCCAGCAGCTGCAGCTCCAATACAATCCCTAGCCTGGGAAACTCCATATGCTGCACGTACAGCCCTAAAAAAAAAAAAGCAAAATCAACATTTGGATGATGTGGAGAAAAGAGAAATTCATGCAATTTTGGTGTGAGATAAATTGGTACAGACATTGTGGAAAATAGTATAGAGTTTCCTCAAAAACATTAAAAATAGAACTACCATATGATCCAGCAGTTCCACTCCTAAAAATATACCCAAAGGAAATGAAGTCAATATGTTGAAGAGATATCTGTATCCGTGTTCACTGCAGCATTATTCATAGTAACCAAGATGTGGAAACAACCAAAATGTTCATCAATAAATGAAAGGATAAAGGAAAGGTGGAATATATATAAAATGGAACCTTATTCAGCCACACAAAAAAAGAGGAAACTCTGGAGTTCCCATCGTGGCTCAGTGGTTAATGAATCCAACTAGGAACCACGATGTTTCAGGTTTGATCCCTGGCCTCACTCAGTGGGTTAAGGATCTGGCATTGCCGTGAGCTGTGGTGTAGGTTGCAGACGCAGTTCAGATCCGGCGTTGCTGTGGCTCTGGCGTAGGCCGGCAGCTACAGCTCCGATTCGACCCCTAGCCTGGGAACCTCCATATGCCACGAGGGTGGCCCAAGAAAATGGCAAAAAGACAAAAAAAAGACAGAGAGGGAACTCTTTCTATTTGTGACAACATAGATGGGCCTTGAGGGCATCATGCTAAGTGAAATAAGTCAGTCAGGAAAAGAAAAATAAGTATAATCTCACTTGTATGTGGAATCAAAATATTACCAAATTCATAGAAACAGAGAAAAGATTGGTTGTTGCCAGAGGTGGGGTGTTGAGGCGGGAAGGCAATGAGGTAAAGACGGCAAAAGGCATAAATTCCAGCCCTAAAATACCCATGTCTGGGGGATGTAGTGTTCAGCAAGGTGACTGGTTAACAACACTGTTGTGATTTTGATCGTCGCTATGAAAGGAGATCTGAAAAGTCCTCTCTCTCTTTTTTTTTTTTTTTTTTTTGTCTTTTTGCCATTTCTTGGGCCGCTCCCACGGCATATGGAGGTTCCCAGGCTAGGGGTTGAATTGGAGCTGTAACTGCCAGTCTATGCCAGAACCACAGCAATGTAGGAACCAAGCCACGTCTGCAACCTACACCACAGCTCACGGCAACACTGGATCCTTAACCCACTGAGCGAGGCCAGGGATCGAACCCACAACCTCATGGTTCCTAGTCGGATTCGTTAACCACTGAGCCACGATGGGAACTCCTGAAAAGTTCTCATCATAAGAAAAATAATTTGTCACTATGTGAGGGGATGGATGTTAACTAAACTTACTCTGGTGATCCTTTCACAATATGTACCTGTATCAAATCACTATGCTGGAGCCCTAAAAGCAACAGAGTTATATGACGATCCTATCGGAAAACACACATCTCAGCATGTGGGGTGAGAGCCTCAACTAACCATTGCTGAAGCTGTGTCTGCACTACAACAGCAGAGGGCACTATGAAGGAGACCGTAGGTCCCTCAAACCTAAAACTTTTCCCTCAGGCCCTCCATGGGGAAAGTGTGCCGACCCTGCCCTGGAAGACTGTGGACATAGCAGCAACAACAGGGAGCTTTTGTGAGAGATTTTCCTTCCTGAAAAAGACAAGCAGGGGAAAAAACTGCCCCCTTGCTTCCGACTTAAGTGCAAACTGTGCAGAGATGATGGCTGAAGTCAAGGCAGCCACACTGCATCCACGAGGGAGCAATACCAACATTCTGGAAATGGTGGAGTAGAGAGGTGGGTGGCATCTGAGTCACTGAGGACACTCTTGGGCTACCAGACCATTTCTGGACCTCTCACCTCTCATATCATTAAAGATTTGATGCCTTTGTGTTTTAAGCCACTCTCAGCAGGGGCTGCCATCACTTCAGGCAAACATGTAACTGATCGAGCCTTCAAATCTTAATTAAAATTTCTCTGTCCTGGAGTTCCCGTCGTGCTGCGGTGGTTAACGAATCCGACTAGGAACCATGAGGTTGCGGGTTCGGTCCCTGGCCTTGCTCAGTGGGTTAATGATCCGGCGTTGCCGTGAGCTGTGGTGTGGATTGCAGAGGCGGCTCGGATCCCGCGTTGCTGTGGCTCTGGCGTAGGCCGGTGGCTACAGCTCCGATTCAACCCCTAGCCTAGGAACCTCCATATGCCGAGGGAGCGGCCCAAGAAATAGCAACAACAACAACAAAAGACAAAAAAAAAAAAAAAATTTCTCTGTCCTTAACCAGTTTCCCAGCAGATATAGGTCTCTGCTCCTGTCCCCAAGCCTTCATCCAGGAAATCAGCTCACACACTATGGTGCCCTGTCTGCCTGTCTGGCTCATCTATATTTGGTCTATGAACACCTCAGGGTCAGGCCTCTGCATTTTCTGCTCTGTACAGCCTGAGCCTACACACAGTGGACCTTCAGGGGCTGAGGGACCTCACCTCCAGCCATCAAAACATCCATGGATTCACTTTGGGCCACACACTGCTTCCAGAACCCAGGGGCTTTGACCAGCTCTACAGCATGAAGAGTGAGGTCCCTTGTAAACTAAGGTTCCCAGCCATCAGATATCACCTCACCCTTGCATCCAAGGGTGAGCTTGGATTCACTGTCAGCGTGGTCTCTCCTGTGGTGCCATGGGGGCCACAATTTGGAGAAAAGAGTCCAGGGGCTGAGTTTCAAGGAAGATGTGGAGAGGACAGCAGTGGATGCATCCTGTTCCAAACTCAGTGGGGTCCCCTGCGTATTCTGGAAAAGGACTCTGGTGCACAAGTGGGGAATAGTTCCCCCAAGCCCTAAAGGAAGGAGCAGTCCCTATAAATGATGGGCACTCTTGGCCTCCCCTGAAGCAACTCCAGATGGCAGCCCCTGAAGAGGACTTCCTGTGTGATCACATGATCAAGACTCCATAATTGTCATGCAAACAAGAGAAAAGGATTCAGGGTGTGGAGGAACTAGGAGGGTGTGGTGGGGCTGGTTAAGGAAGGTCTCCCATTCGACCTTCAGTGGGAATTGCTTTTGTGAGTCTCCAAGCAGCTGCAGGGCAGTTACCAAGCCTCAGGCCCCCAAGGTAACTGGCATGGGCCTGGGTACCTCAGCCTCGTCACATGGACAAGCCATACCTTGTGGTTCCCAAATGTCAAGTAGCAAGATCTGGGGTTTCTCTCTGGCTCCACGCTTCCTCACTACAGCCCAGGTACCTCCCTTCTCTAAGCCTCAGTTTATTTAATTTTATTGATTGATTGTCTTTTTTGAGCCACAGCTGCAGCATATGGAGGTTTCCAGGCTAGGGGCTGAATCAGAGCTGTAGCCGCTGATCTACACCACAGCCACATCAGCCAGAACTGAGCTGCATCTGCAGAACTCCACCACAGCTTATGGCAACGCCAGATCCTAAACCCACTGAGCGAGGCCAAGGATCAAACCCGCATCCTCATGGACACCAGTCAGGTTCCTTAACCACTGAACCAAGATGGGAACTCCTGTCCCTCAGTTTTGTCCTCAAGAACAGGGACCTGGGGGAGTTCCCGTCGTGGCTCAGTGGTAAGGAATCCGTCTAGGAACCATGGGGTTGCAGGTTCGATCCCTGGCCTTGTTCAGTGGGTTAAGGATCCGGCGTTGCCGTGAGCTGAGGTGTAGGTTGCAGACGCGGCTCGGTTCCCGCGTTGCTGTGGCTCTGGCGTAGCCACAGCTCCGATTAGACCCCTAGCCTGGGTACCTCCATATGCCGCGGGAGCGGCCCAAGAAATGGCAAAAAGACAAAGAAAAAAAAAAAAAAAAAAAAGAACGGGGACCTGGGTTGCTACCTTAACAGAATACTGTAAGTATTAATTTGGGTTATCCTGCAATTTATAGCTGACCTAAGAGAGATGTCTTGAATCCACTGGCATCTCCAGAGTAAATTGAAGTCTCTCGGTGACATTTGGACGTTAAACCCACACTGATGCAGTTCCAGGGTCTCCAGTTGAGCTGAACCGTCCATTTTATTGAAAGTCAGTAACTGAAAACCAAAATGGCCTAAACAAGCTGACAAGCAGGAGAGACTGACGTACATACCTGAGACATCCATAGGCAGACCGCTTCCTGCAGGGCAGTTACCTGGTGCTCTATGAAGTCAGCAGCCGTCATCTCTCCCGACTTCTGGGCTCTGCTTACTGGAGTCACCCTCAGATGCGCCGCCTTTATGGGGGAAGATGGCCGCCAACTGCCACAGGCTCCCAACAGAAATAGAGCTCCTTGCTTCCAGAATTTCAGCACAGAAACCCCACCCTGGAGCATGATTGGCCACTCGCCCAGTCCTAAGCCAATCACAGTGGCTGGGGAGGATGCAACATGCTGATTGGCCAGATCAAGGTCATGTGACCATCCTCTCCAGGAGACTCGTGAGCATTTCACCGTTTCCAAGTGAGAGACAGTGAGATACAAGAGAGCAGGGATGAGGGTCCGGCAGCTGCATACTCTGCGCTGTTTCCTGAGATGTATCTGCTCATATTCTCTTCCCATATCCTGTTGTCCTCTGTTTACAGGAGAATTCCTGACTCACCTCTTTCCTTCCCAAGCCCCATTTCACCCACCCACACCAAAAAGAAACAAGACCTTTTGTTCCAAGATTGAATTTGGGGATCCTCTCCCCACCTCAAGGCTTGCTTTTCGTGTCCCATTATAATGACTTATGCAGTCAGCAAATGTCCACTGAGCCCCTATTACGTGCAGCTGTGGGTTCTCAGGACTGTTAGTTGTTGCGAGTAGTGGGTGTCATCCAGGAGGCTCCCAAAGGAAATGAGGTTTGTCTGAGTAAGCCTCTGGTGGAGAGCTTCCAATCCCAGCCTGCCAACCACTGTGTGGCCCTGGGGAAGTTCTCCCTCTCTCTGGCCTTCTGTTTTCTCATCTGTAAAATGAAGTGCTGGGGAAAATAAGGTCCTGAAACCCCCTCAGCTCTGACATGCTGTGGCTGGGTCTTGGAACGTGTCTCTCCAGCTGTGAGTCAGCCCATGAGTACCATGGACAGTAACCACAACACTCCCTGGAAAGGGCTGGGCTGAGTCCACAGTTTCACACTTGTGCATCTACATCCTTCCCCTTCGTGGCTGCTGAGGGCACCCCGGGCAGAGGAGGATCAGGGCTTCCTGTGCCTGTGAGGAGCCTGGGCTCTAGGTCTCTATGCATTTGCCCAGTGCTGCTTCTGCTGCTGACACAGTGTTCTCAAAGTTGAGGTTCTTATCTCCTCACAGAAGGAATTCAGAAATGAGGTGGAAACTGAGAAAGAGAAGTTAGGATTTATTTCAGTGAGAAATATACCTCTTAAATAGAGGTGGGCAGCAAGCAGCTGCCCTGTGCTTCTCTAGCAAGCCGGTTATAAGGGGCAGCCAACCGCATGTACAGAATGCTCACTGAGTAGATGGGGTTTGGGAGTTGTAGTCCTATGTTTTCATCCCAGCTCCACCTTCACGAAGGGAGGAGAGATTTTTGTCCTTATTTAGCTTTGATGGGGAGTATTGGCATTGGTGCATGATGGATCCTTCTTATATGAATAGCAAATTTATTGTAATGAGGGCAAAATAAGCAAAAAGTTACATTCCAACACTGGAGAGTCTCTCCCTTCCCCACCTTTCTGTTTGACACCAGGCACTTATCTCCCCAAAATGTGTGGTCTCCTATCTGTCTGGGGGTTCCTTCTTTTCTTTATCTGCCCATGATCCCACTCTTTGCATGTTTGGTTTACTGCCGTGTGGCCCTGTGTCCCTATTCTCTGCCCAGACCAGGTACCTGCCTGCTGTAAGAGTACTATTTTTTTTAAAGAAGGATGATTTATTAGAACACAGGGAACCTAAGAACAGAGAGAGACTGGATTAGCTGTCTTCCCAAAAGATGGAACAGCAACTGGTAAGACATGAGATGCCAAGTCTGCTATGTTTCTTCCACCCTCCTGGGTCCGCATAGTCACCTGTGCTTTCTTTGCACAGCACTAGATCCTCTTGCCTTTTAAAACTATTGGTTTCAGAGTTCCCCTTGAGGTGCAGCAGGAACAAATCCAACTAGTATCCATAAGGATGTGGGTTCTATCTCTGGGCTCACTCAGTGGGTAGGGGATCTAGCATTGCTTTCTGTGAGTCGTAGTGTAGGTTGCCCATGCAGTTCAGATCCCACATTGCTGTGGCTATAGGGCAGGCCGGCAGCTACAGCTCCAATTCAAACCCTAGCCCGGGACCTTCCATATGTCATGGGTGCAGCACTAAAAAGCAAACAAAACAGGAGTTCCTGTCGTGGCTCAGGGGTTAACGGATCCGACTAGGAACCATGAGGTTGCGGGTTCGGTCCCTGGCCTTGCTCAGTGGGTTAACAATCCGGCGTTGCCGTGAGCTGTGGTGTAGGTTGCAGACGCGGCTTGGATCCCACGTTGCTATGGCTCTGGTGTAGGCCGGTGGCTACAGCTCGGATTCGACCTCTAGCCTGGGAACCTCCATATGCCGTGGGAGCAGCCCAAAGAAATAGCAAAAAGACAAATAAATAAATAAATAAATAAATAAATAAATAAATAAAATAAAAAGCAAACAAAACAAAGCTAAACAAGATTACTGGCATCTCTCCAGCTCCATTGCCAGGGCCCTAGTCTATAGTACTATCTATCCCTGCAAAACTGGAACAGCCTCCTAATGTTTCTCCTCAAAACCACTCTGCTGTTCTCACTATGGCCGGAAGTACCTATTAAAAATGGAAAATGCATTCAGTGGTTTTCTACTGCTCCTAAGATAAACATCCTAATCTCAAGACTGGTGGAGAATCAGACTACAAATTGGCCATATTCTGTGCCCTTCTGCTGGGGCTCCCCTCTCATTGGAGGATTATATAGCCTTGCCTTTGCTTCTCTCAGTCAAGGAAAAGGATTTATGAACAACGAAAGCAATGTGAGCACACACTTTAGAACCAGTGCATGATTTACCATTTCTTTTCCTTCTAATGTGGCACTGGCAGCCTCCAGATGGAGATTGTCTGTCAGCCTGAGTCCAGAGGGGAGGATGACATGAGCAGAGCCATGCAAGCAGGTAGCATGAGGAGTACATTAACCTTATTGAAGGCCATTGACATTTGGGGAATCTTGTGTTACTCAGCATAAAAGCTTCTCCTAACTGATACACATAACTCACAAGCTCTTACTTTTGCCTCATCTCTGCTAAAGCCCCACTGGCCATTCATTCATAGTTACAAAACTTGCTCCTTCCCATAGTTTCTATTGTGGCTCAGCAAAAAGGAACCCAACTAATTTCCATGAGGATGCAGCTTTGATCCCTGGCCTCACTCAGTGGGTTAAGGATCCGGCACTACTGTGAGCTGTGGTGTAGGTCACAGATGCAGCAGTGGCTGTAGTGTTGGCTGGCAGCTGCAGCTCCAATTCCAACCCTGGCATGGGAACTTCCATATGCTGTGGAGGCAGCCCTAAAAAGCAAAACAAAAGACAAAAATTTCTCCTTCCTACAATCTTCTTTGGTTATTCTCTCTCCTGTGAAGGGTATTTACAACCTTGTGTTACTGTTACTCAGTTAATATTTACTGAGATCTTGGCTTAAACATGAAGAATTCAGAAAAGGATCACCTGATCTGTGTTGAATGGACCTAGAATTCACCTTTTAGCCATTAGATCTCTTTCATTGAAGTATAAGTTCCATGAGGACAGAGCCCAGGTATTTAGTTCATGTGTTTTGGAAGCACTGCTCCACCCCCACTATGTGCCAGGGCTCATGTTGAGCATCTAGATGTAGTGGGGGCGAATCAGCCCTGAGTCCTGCTCCCATTACACACTCCATGGCAGGAGAGACAAACCCACAAGCAGCAGCACTTGAACCCCTTGTGATCACCTTAGCAGGAGATGAACACAAAAGAGACTGGAAGGAAAACCAGGGAGTCTGCCTGGAGGAAGGGTAGGGAAGCCTGTTTTGAAGGACTTGGAGTTGCCCAGGTGGAGACTTCCTGGGTAGTGTGGTAGGGGGATGGGTGAGCAAGAAGCAGTGTGTCCAGAGTTTCCAAAGGATGAGCGCAGGAGCAGCCAGGACCAGAAATGGATACCTGGCATCAGTATTTCTGTGAACACAAGGGTTCTTATTAGGTGTTTTGCAAGTGAAAAGCAGCTTGAGGTGCTTATATATTGAAGCTGATTGTCAGTGATGATAAGAGCAGATTCCAGGCCCTTCCAGACAATGGGTGTCAGGGCAAACTCTGATCTGGGAGTTGGATGGGTCTCATGTGGTTAAAGTTAAAGTTAAACAGATCTAACACAGAGTCAGATTTGTTCTTCCCTATCACATCAGGACCCCTGAGCAATTGTGTATATGGGACCCATAACAAAAGTGCTCCCTCATGATGCTCTGGGGACTTGTCCATGTCCTAAGTAGCTAAGAACAGGCCTGTTTGGGACTGCAGAGAAGGGTTGGCCACCTGGGGTCAGGGCTTTGGCAACCAGACCTCTGAGAAATGTGCTCCCCATCCAGAGAGCCTGAGGGCAGGGCCTGTTAAGAAGGGCAGGAAATGAGTAGGGTGTATAGACAGAGACTCTCATCAGAGCTCTTAGTTCCACGCAAGCCTCTTCGGTTCAAACCCTGCATCTCAGCCTGGAGTCCCTGCCTGGCAGATCTCCATGCCTGTTTGGGGCTTCCAGAAGCGGGCAGGGGAATAATGCTAATTGAGATGAGATTTGGTCTGTATTTGTCAGTTTTGTTGCCCTTGAGAGACAAGGTGAAGGGTGCTCTGGCTCTGTCCTCCACCCCTTCCTGGAGGAGGGGGCTTCCCTGACCACCCTGCTCCAGTTTTCAGGGACAAGCCTAGAAGCTCAGGAAGCAGGAGAAATTGAGGCCCTTGGTGGACCCCCCTGCCCCTTATTGCAGCTCACCCAGCCAGCAGCTCTTACCCCAGAGCCTTCAAGACAGCAGCTGAATTAGATCAAGTCACAGGGGATCACGGTCTGTTTTAGTCACCCCAACCTGGTATGAGGCACCTACTGTTCTTACTGCTCTTTGAGTTACCATTTATCTGCAGTACAGCTGGAAATGGGGCAGAATCCCATTTGACAGAAGAGAACCTGGTTCACCAAGGTCCTGTGACTTGACCAAGATACTCAGCAAGGAAGTGGCAGCTCAGGCCAGGGCTTTTGGTTTCAAATCCCCTTGTACTGAGTCTGTGTCCCCTTCTTCTGCTCCTGGGCAGGAGGGACAGGGCATGTCTGCCCCACCAATGGGGACTTTAGTCTCACCCTTAACTCCCTGGATCCCAGTTCCCCCAATATCAGCACCTCTTCCCAAGTAGACATGTGAGGATAAAGAAGACTGAGTATTTGAGTCCTTTAGGAAACAAGGCCTCTGTGCTCAGGGGACAGCATTCTGCACAGAATCAGAGACAACCCCTCCCGGCAGTGGAGAGGGAAGGCCATCTTGCTGGCAGGTGGGCTCACTGATAGTCCTGGCTTTGAGTGACCTGGGACAAGTGGCCCTGGAGCCCCACTGCTGCATCTCACTCCTGCAGACCAGGTCACCCCCTTTGCACCCTATAGACTGCCCCTGGGGCAAAAGGCCAGATGCCCATTTTCCAGAGCTAATACCCCAGCCTGTAGGGTTGATGCAACAAAACCTTTTGTTCAATCTCTATGGAGTCTGTGCAACTTGGAATCAAAATTAAAAAAACAAACAAACAAACAAACAAAAAAAAACACAAGATGTAGGTTTAGGCACCCGGTCAAGCCCAGAAGGGGGGTTGAGCAAGGCAAAGACCAAAAACCCATGCAAGCAGTGTCATGCAGATTGAACCGAGGAAGGCCTGAATTCATCAGGGGGGGATGGGGCAAAGGGTCAGTGTAGAATGAAATGGGCTGAGGGCAAAACTCCGCCTACTGGGCAGAAAAGAACCTGGAAAGGGGCCAATTCCAGATGCACAAAAATGCAGATCTGCCAATAAAAGTGGACATCTCCACTGGTCCCCAGTCCAGCTCCCCTCCAGGCATCGGCATCCAGGGTGGTTGTTAACCATCATTTGAGGTCTGGCCAGTCCCCTGCACCCTCTGCAGTCCAGCAGCTCCAGAGACATGCTCTTTGTTTTTTGGGTTTTTTGTTTTGTTTTGTTTTGTTTTTTGGTCTTTTTGTGTTTTCTTGAGCTGCTCCTGTGGCATATGGAGGTTCCCAGGCTAGGGGTCTAATTGGAGCTGTAACCACTGGCCTACGCCAGAGCCACAGCAACACAGGATCCGAGCCGTGTCTGCAACCTACACCACAGCTCACGGCAACGCCGGATCTTTAACCCACTAAGCAAGGCCAGGGATCGAACCCGCAACCTCATGGTTCCTAGTCGGATTCGTTAACCACTGCACCAAGACAGGGACTCCAAGACATACTCTTTGAAATATGTTCTAGGCTCAAAAATGAAACCTGGAGGGTATCTGACCCTCACCCAATATAGACTCATGTTTACCTCAGAGAGGACAGTGTATCAGAAGTTGGGGGGAGTTCCCATCATGGCTCAGGGAGAGTCCTCAGAGGGGATGGCAGCTGCTGGAAGCTGGGGTTACCTTGGGATGATGGGCCCCCAAATGGCAGGGCTCAAGGAAAAGTCAAATCATTTGAAAATGTACTATCTGAAAGAAATCCTTACCTCTGCCTCCCTGACATGACCAAAGCTAAGGCAGGGAAACTGCACTTTGAGTTGGTGGGAGAAAGTCCTAGGCCCTGATGGGACACCCTCCACTAGAAGAATGATTCACTCCTAGCAATCCAGGAGACCCCGGGAACCCAATAGCCCACATCCCAGCGTAGTCAATAAAGTAGGTGTGAACTCTGCTTGGCTGTGCAGATAGCCTGGGCATGTACTACCTGACCTGCTTCCAAGTCTCTTCCCATCCCAGGAAGGAGCCAAGAAAAGACTTTAAAACATGTTTCTTTTTTAAAATCATCATCCTAATAACTTGGCTGAGCAGGTACAGCTGGTGGCACTGAGGCACCCAATGGTCTCTGGGCTACAGATAAGCTACAAAGGCCCCTGGGCCACTGGCCTGACCACCCAAAGATTAAGAGATGGCAATTTCAAGGTCACATGTTAGAAGAGTCCCAACTTGACCACAGTTTCTGGTAGAACTTGACGTCCTCAGAAGGGGGCCTACCTTTTGTAGGCTGGCCCAAGGGATGGGTGATGCTATTGATGTGGGTGAGGCTGTTGGAGTGGAGGCCACTGATGGCATTGAGGAAGAAGAGGACAGAGGCCTCTAGGAGGTCAGGGTGAGGCCAATGAGTGTGACCTGCTTCCTGAGAAGGATCAGGAAGCTCAGGTTCAGGAAGCTCAGGACCCCCCTGAATGAGAAGATGAAAGAGACAAGGAGAAGGATGGACCCCATGGCCCACTTGTGCTGTGAGCGGAGGTCCTCAGACACCTGGGATACCATGAGGAGCACCAGGCCAAGGTGGCCATGCTGCGGGCCAGGGCCATGCCCCAGGCCAACCCGGGCACGTGGGCCTGACTCAGGTCACTGAGGCATTGCGGTGCAGTCTAGTTGGAGGTTGTGCAGAAGTGCCACAGCCCAAACTGGCGGTCCTCGGCCAGGAGCCAGTGGCCATCACAGATGGAGATGGATGAGAGGATCTCGGACTAGGAGGCACACAGGATGATAAGGGTCTGGATGAAGGACTCAAAGGAGGACTGGCGGGGCCTACTTTGGACCAGCAGCCTCTGGGTCTGGGAGAAAGCACAGAGGCAGTGTGTCCAGAGGGCTGCCGAAGGGCTCAGGACCCTGACTCAACATGGACAATCCTTCAAAACACAAAACAGGAGTTCCCGTCGTGGCTCAGTGGTTAACAATTCCGACTAGGAACCATGAAGTTTCCAGTTCGATTCCTGGCCTCGCTCAGTGGGTTAAGGATCCAGCATTGCCGTGAGCTGTGGTGTGGGTCGCAGACAAGGCTCCGATCCCGCATTGCTGTGGCTCTGGCATAGGCCGGCAGATATAGCTCCGATTAGACCCCTAGCCTGGGAACCTCCATGTGCCGCGGGAGTGGCCCTAGAAAAGGCAAAAAAAAAAAAACCCAAAAAAAAACCCAAGACAAAGGCAGTCTGAGGCAGTGGAAAGAGCACCTGGGCAAGGGTCTGGGCTATGGTTTTAACTGCATCTCCATGTTCCCTAGAGGGCTTCCAGGTGCTAACACAGGGGAGTAAGGGGTCAGCACTGGCCCCTCACTTCAGCCACAAGAGATCCCTCTTACCTGCTGGAGACACTGGGAATCTAAGGGTCTGTTCTGGATTTCATTAGGAGAAGCAGCTCTGCTCAGAAACAAACCAAGAGACGTTTGAAACCTCTGTGTCTTTAAACCATTAAAGGTGTTTGTGTGGTTTCTTCACCTCCTTAGCCCTGGCTTTCTCATCTACAAAGTGGAGTTAGTGCCCTGCAGGAAAGCCTGAGCCATGAAGTCACCAGGTGAGGTTATAAGTGATAGGGATGGAGTAAGTACAGGTAGGTGCAGAAGTCCCAACAAAGGACCATAGTTAAAGAGGGAAATTTAGGGGACATTGGGAGATCACTGTAAGTTAATAACTGCTCAAGAAAGCCATCAGCACAAGGACATCATTTAAACTCTGACACCAGTAATTCAATGAGATAGGATATGTATATAAACGTGCACAGCATGTGGGCAGTTCCCGATTTACTGAAACCATTCCTGCTAATAGGATCCATTGGAGTCCTCACTCCTCACCACTGCCCCTTACCCCAGCTGCCAGCACCTCTCCAAGCTTTCAGTGATCCAGGGCCTGAAACCCTCTCCTGGAGAACAGCCAGGGGGCCGCATGGTCAGGGAAGGTTGCTGGACCAGAGGGGACAAGAGCAGCCCCTGACCCTCAGGCCTCCAGCTGTAACCTTGGGCCAGTCAGTTGAATCTCTTAGAGCCTGGACTTTCTCCACTAACAAAATGCATGAATTTCCCTTTTTCATCCAGAACCTTGAATGATTTCCAGTCATCTGTAGAACAATAGTGTCACTCCTTCCTGGGCCACTGAGTCCAATGCCAAGGTCTTGTCTTCCTCTATAACCCAGGGCTCCATGTGATCATGTCAACCCCTAAGTAGGCACTTTGGGCTCCTCACTCCTCATTCTCCACTTCTCCCTTGACTCCACCTCTCACCCCCAACTCAGACGAGGCCCTGGGCAGGCCCTCCTCCTCCTCCTCTTCCTCCTCCTCCTCTTCCTCCTCCTCCTCATCTTCTTCTGCTGGAAATCTCTTCAATGCTTCCTAAAGAGTCAGCCTGCCCCCTTCAATGCCTGGCCTACCCCTGCCTGCATTGCTGCATTGGTCAGGCAGGTGCAGAAGCCAAACTGCTTGCTTTTTTTTTTTTTGCGTGATACTCCTGGCATGTGGAATTCCCCAGGGCCAGCGATCAAAACCAAACCACAGCTGTGACCCGAGCCACTGCAGTGACAGTGCTAGATCTTTAACTCCTTGTGCCACAGGAGAACTTGCTGTCTGCTTCCTTTTTAGCACTTTGACCTCCGGCAGGTTCTTTATCCCCTAGAGATTGCAGTACCCACCTCCTGCAGTCCTGGTGGAGCCAAAATGAGTTCTTAGCACCATCAAGGCTTAGGTCTGTCCCAGGCAGGGGGTTAAGTGCTCCTAAGCACTATTTTCAACCAAGCACAGCCCCTACCACCACCCCAGTAGACCCCCAGGGGTTGACTTCATCTTCCCCAACCCCCTTTTTTTTCTTCCACTAAAAAATAAAGTCCCTTTCCCTGGTCTTCCTGCCCCTCCTAGCCTGGCACAAAGCCCTCCCCCTCCCCAGTTCGTCCTGCCTGCAGTTCCTGACCCTCTTCACTTAGCACTCACTCCCCCACACCTCCTTCTAAATCCTGCTTCCCAGGTCTCCCTCCCTAACTGTGCCCTCACCTCCTTGAGGGGAGACCACACCCTCTCCCACCTTCTCACTGCCCCTCGCAGGAGGGTGCTGGGTCAGGACCCCACAGCAGGTCCCAGAACAAAGCGGAGCAATCCCTGCATCATCTTCTCTGCCCCACCCCTCAGGCTGTGGTGCCCTGGACACAGGGGGGCTTTGGGGGGTGGCTTGTAGGTGCAGTTTCTCCTCTTAGAGAGAGTCAAAAAACGGCAGGTGGCATTGGGAGCCAAGAAATCCTGGTTCTGACTCTCGATTCTGACACTGAGGTGGCCACCAGGGGCAGGGTGCTTCACCTATGAGCCTCAGTCACCTCTTCTGTAAAATGGGCGGGGCGGCATCACTGGAGTCAGTGTTGTTGGGGTCCGAGCACTTGCAGGCAAAGTCTGCAAGCCTCTCTCATCGTCCTCAGGACCATCCAGCAGGGAGGCTCCAGAGGAGGCAAGCTGGTGGGACAGGTCTTCTAAAGGCAGTGCCCACAGGGCAGAGGTCCCCCAGGCTTAGTCTTCCCTTTGGGGAGACTCACATCCCAGGGGAGGGGACAGGAATGGGCAGGTTCTCCTAAATGAACACCTAGCATCACTCTAAGGAGAAACTCAATCTTTTCGAGAGACAGGCCCCTTCACTACAGCCTTTTCTCTGACATGTCTGCAAACCCCAGCAGGTCCACCCTGGCCCCTATGATCAGTTCGAGAGGGGCAATGGTCTTCCCACCCCGCCTCCCAAGAAAGTTCTGGCTTCCCCAGAGACGCTCACTTTGTTACATAAGGCAAGCCTCACAGGCCTGCTTTCCTCAAGGGGACCCCTCTGGTGAACCTAAGGGTTGGAGACTGTTGACCTCAGTGAAAAGCAGAACAATCCTCTCCCAAGAAGTTGGGAATCCCTGGGGCCTGCAAGGAGCCCTTGCGCAGGAACAGCCTTGGAGTTCTGGCCCCAGGAGGCTTCCTACCCACCCTCAAGACCCAAGAGAGCAACCACCTGCCCATCCCTGCCCACCCCTGCTGGAGAGCCAGGGGCTGTAAGTCGCGACCAGTGTGAGGTCCGATATCCCCTAGGGCAGGCAGCCCCCAGCCCCCAGCTCCTGGCTCCCGGCTCCAGGCTCTCTCAGGGTATCCAGCACATCGAGGGCGCTCCTGCCTGGTTCCCTCGTGCTTCTTGGCTCTAATCACCAGTTCTGAACCCACGACTTCTCCCCTGGGAGGGGCGGAGCAGGGCAGCCGGGGGAGGGCCCAGAGGGCGGGGTCGGGACTAGCCCAGCAGTCATCCCAGGGCACGCTCCTCTGGCTCCCAGCCCTCCACATCTCAGTTACTCTGAGTCAGCAGAGGCCTGCCTGGAGGAGCACCCCCACCCCCAGGATGTGAGGGGAGGGGAATGGTGCAAGGACCTTCATCTTGGTGCTGTGAGTGACACATGGGGCTGTGTTTATGAAGTGCCCAGCAAAAGGCCTGGCACAGAATGTCATGACCTCTGACACTGGGGAAGCATAGATGGGTCAGGAGGCTCCACTCTACCATTAGGGAGAGCCTTGCCCTGGGGTTTTCTCCTTTGAGCAGTTGGGGTTGGGGAGCTCCTGGTCTAGGAGATGAGGTGGAGCAGACACACTGGGAGACCCTGAGGCAGCCACTGGGAGGCCACTAGGAGCTGCCTGTTCACTGGGAGGTTTCAAAGCTGATGACTAGGAGTTCCCGACGTGGCTCAGCGGTTAACGAACCCAACTAGGATCCGTGAGGATGTGGGTTCAATCTCTGGCCTCAGTCAGTGGGTTAAGGATCTGGGCATTGCTGTAGGCCAAAAAAAAAAAAAAAAAAAAAGGTGATGACTAACTGCCTTGCCTTCACCCCCATGGTCTCCCTCTTCTCCCAGCAACCCCCTCAGGGTTTCCTGATTCCAGGTCAGTTCCATCCCCTCCAAGCAGGCATCCCCCTGCCCTTGGCCTCCTCTGCCTCCAGCTCCAGCTCTGCCTTCCTATGTCCTCCCAGGGGTCTGATAGCCATACAGACTTTGTTTACCAGATCCTAGTGGCCTAGGGGCTTCCCTGGCCCTCCCTGAGGCTTTTCTTTACAGGCTTCCTTCTGGGCCCAGTGTGACATTTTCGATGAGGGCATAGGGGTCAGCCTCAGAGAGCCCCAGGTCACCAGCTCCTGATGAGGGAGGTAGGGAAGGGAGCTCATGATGGTTGAAGCGATGAGTGAATGAAGCAGGAAGTAGGGATCTCTCCTGAACTGTGTTATGTATCAGAACTTCCCCACGTGGTTGGAGGATGATGTGGAGTCATGTAGGTGGCCTACATCAGAGGATGGCCTTTCTGTAGAGTCTGCACTTTCTATAGTCAAGTCCTTCCTTGAGATGGGAGCTCAGATTTCCAGGCTGACCTTAGTCTCCTGTGTTGGGGAGACTTCTAGCACCTTTGCAGGCTGGGACTTATCAGTATGCTCTAAGACACCCAGTCTCTAGGGGATGGTCCCCCTCAGCAGACACACCCAGGGCAGGTGTAAAGGGCAGACTGCCAACCCATCCCTTCCCCAAAATGGGCCTGTGCTCTTCCCTGATTACAAAACCTGCCTGCCAGATCAAAGAATCCACGAAGCACAACTGGGCACCAGGAATGGGTGGTGAGCAGGGGAAGTTACATGGTTTAGACAGCACTTTGCCTAGGCTCTGGGGAAGCCCAGGAAATCCTGGACCATTAAGTTTCTTTAGGTTTGATGTTTACAAGTAAAGTAGGTTGTCAGAGGATCCAAAGAAGAGATAAGGTGGGAAAGGATGGTCTCACTGGCGGAGCGGGAGGGAGAGCCTCCAGGCCTTGAGTCAGCTGTGCTTCCCCTTGTCCACAAATTGTGTGTGTATGTGTGCACGTGTGTGTTTGGCCACGCTCACAGCATGTGAAGTTCCTGGGCCACGGGCTGAACCTGAGCCACAGCAATTATTGGAGCCACAGCAGTGACAATGCTGAATCCTTAACCCACTGAGCCACCAAAGAACTCACTCTACAAAGCATTTTTATCTAAAAGCAAAAGTGTTGTTGATTCAAAAATTGGGAGGTTTTCCCAAAACTCTGGGTTTCTGGCTTCTCTTTATTCCTGAAGGTTAGGGTTTTGTCTCATTGCAGTTAGAATTCAGAAAGGAGACAGAAAATTGAGAAGGAAAATTGAGGATTTATTTAAGTGAGAAATACACCTCTTAAGAAGAGGCAGGCAGAGAGGTGAGCAGCTGCCCTGAGATTTTGGCACAGTGGTTATATGGGTGGGATACTCACTAGGAAGGTGCCGTTGGGGGTCGTATTCCTTAATTTTCATCCCAGCCTCACCTTCCTGAAGGGAGGGGGGATTTTTGTCCTTACTAATTTTATGGGAAGTGTCATGGCGTCCATCAGAGTATGATGGCTTATCTGCATAGCTAATTTTATTATAGTTTTATTATAATGAGGGCATAATGAGCAACAGGTTATATCCAGACATTGGAGATTTGCAGTCTTTTCCACCTTTCTTTGTCTGCCCCCAGGGCACTTATCACCCCAAAAGCTGTGGTTTCCTATCAGTGTGGGGGTTCCAGCTTTTCTTTATCCATCCATAGATCCTGCTGTTTGCATGACGTGTGTTTTCCTGCCATCTGGCCCCCTGCCCCCCACTTCTCTGCTCCTGCCTAACTATCTGCCTGAGGTAACATCTTGAAAACCGAAACAGTTTGGAGCCCCAAGTGTCCCTTTTCTGCATGGGAACAATGGCCACTTTGGCTGACTGCCCTGTGGACACTGTGGTCTCTGGGGGGCCTCCAGTCTTCCCCTTGGCTCTGTTCACTCCTCTGTGTCACCTGATTGGCCCTTGGAGGATTTCGGTTTATAAGCCCAGCTCTGTGTTGTGCTAGTAAATAAATAAGCAGCCATACTTTCAGGGCCTGTTTCCCTTGTCCGGCCTTCCCCAGTTGGTCCAATTTTTGTTCCTATAACTCTGCCTGCTTGAGACCCAGCCCAGTCCCCTGCCCAGACTCTAGACCTTCCTGCTGCAGCCCTCACCCCATGGTACTGACCTCTCCCTTCCTGGCTCAGGCTCCTGAGAGAGAATGTCCTTCTTGCAGGAAAGCCGGCTGCTCAGTTTAAAGGGAAGTGGATGGGAGTTCCCGTCATGGTGCAGTGGTTAACGAATCCAACTAGGAACCATGAGGTTTCGGGTTTGATCCCTGCCCTTGCTCAATGGGTTAAGGATCCGGTGTTGCCATGGGCTGTGGTGTAGGTTGCAGACGCAACTTGGATCCCGAGTTGCTGTGGCTCTGGCATAGGCCGGTGGTTACAGATCTGATTAGACCCCTAGCCTGGGAACCTCCATATGCTGTGGGATTGGCCCAAGAAATCAAAAAAAAAAAAAAAAAAGAATAGCGTTGGGAGTTCCCGTCATAGCGCAGTGGTTAACGAATCTGACTAGGAACCATGAGGTTGGGGGTTCAATCCCTGGCCTTGCTTAGTGGGTTAAGGATCTGGTGTTGCCATGAGCTGTAGTGTAGGTTGCTGACGAGGCTCAGATCCTGCGTTGCTGTGGCTCTGGCATAGGCCGGTGGCTACAGCTCCAATTAGAATCCTAGCCTGGGAACCTCCATATGCCACAGGAAGCGGCCCTAGAAAAGGCAAAAAGACAAACAAAAATTAAAAAATAAAAAATAAAGGGAAGTGGATGGCCTGAGTGCTGGGGGGCTGGGCCTGGGGGTCCAAGCCAGTCCAGAAAAGCTGTAACCAAGGGCTGGGGGCAGGGTGACAAGGTATAACTCACAGCCTCCTGGGCAGCAGAGACTCTGGGCAGGAAAGGGCTGTACACTCAACAGAGAGCTCCCCCGACTCCCCACCCTGGCCCGAGTCTTGGAGGCCCAGATCCTGCAGTGAGGGGGGTACAGTGACCTGCTAGGTCTCTTAGCCTCCTCTTTGCCAGCTCCAAAGCTGACCACCCTCCTTTCAGCTGATATTAACTTGTGGATGGTGAGGGGACCATCCTCTCTTCCTCTTCTCTTCCAACTTTGCCCCTGATAAGATTTTGGCACTGATGTTATGAACTGATTTTTAAAATTCATTTCAAGAATTCTCAGTGTTCCCAGTGTGGCCCACTGAGTCAAGGACCTGATGTCTCTGTGAGGATGCAGGTTTGATCCATGGCCTCTCTCATAGGATTAAGAATCTGGTGTTGCTCTGGCCATAACATAAACTTCAGCAATATCTCCTATTCGACCCCTAGTCTGGAAACTTCCTTGTGCTGCAAGTGTGGCCCTAAAAAAAAGAAAAAAAATTCAAGAATTCTAAATGTACAGTTCTCCAGCTCCAACATGTTTCCTGGATATTTATGTGATTCTCAAGCTTTTCCAGTAAATGACCTTCCTTCCCATATTTTTGTTTTGTTACACCCCAGTTCAGAGCCCAGCCAACATTTCTCAGATCATACAGGTGGGCATTCTTGCATTCCATATCCTCCTGAAGTTTATTTTACTTTTGTCATTCCCCCAGTGGTACTGCATTTTTTTTTTTTTTTTGGTCTTTTTAGGGCCCCACCCAGGGGCATGTGGAGGTTCCTGGCCAGGGGTCGAACTGGAACTGCAGCCACCATCCTTCATCAGATGTACAGCAATGCTGGATTTGAGCCGTGTCTTGTGACCTACACCACAGCTCACAGCAGCACTGGATCCCTAACCCAATGAGTGAGGCCAGGGATTGAACCTGCATCCTCATGGATGCTAGTTGGGTTTGTTAACCTGCTGAGCCATGATGGTACTCCCCAGTGGTATTGCCTTTTGTGTTTGATGTATATCCTTAACTATTGTGTATCCTTTTGTGTGTATATGTATGTGATTTTTTTTTTTTTTTTTTTTTTTTTTTTTTTGCTTTTCAGGGCTGCACCTGCAGCATATGGAAGTTCCCAGGCTAGCGGTTGAATTCAAGCTATATCTGCAACCTACACCACAGCTCACAGCAATGGGGATCCTTTACCCATTGGGTTCATTTCCACTGTGCTGAAGGAAAACTCTGATTTTTGCTTTTTTATATGGCATTATGCTATACATTTTTCTTCTTTCTTCCTCTTTCTTTCTTCCACTCTTCTTCTCTTGTCTGTCCTACCTTCCTTATTTCTTTCTCTCTTTCTTCTTTCTTTCATCCCACCTATGTTACATGGAGCTTCGCCAGGGACTGAATCTGAGACACAGCTGTGGCAACGCCAGCTCCTTTAACCCACCACATTGAGTGGGGGATCTGCCCTGTACCTACACAGCACCCAGAGCTCCTGCAGTGGGATTCGGTGCCACAGTGGGAACTCCAGTGCTATAAATTTTATGTTTCCTATTGTCCTCACCCAACAACGTAGTTTAAGGCCATTCCTATTGATTTATACCTACGTCTAATTCAGTGTTTTACAGATGGTAGATGGGTCCCAACAGTGGCTCCTGAAATCAGTTTGGCAGGGGGCATAATCAGCACATATCAGAAATAAATACAATATAATAGAAAATATCAGGGCACCTCAAACATTATTACGGTAAATGTTTCATGAATCTCTTCAAAAATAGACAGGTCATAGATACATGTTGCAATGTAAAAATTATTTCCTACTGAGGATCCCAGTATGAAAAGTTCATTGCTTCTGATTGCTTTAGATTGCTCTGCTTTTCACCCACCTCATTTTATTTGTTCACCTTAGTGAGGAAGAGGAGGTGACTTTACAGCCCCTCCCACCAGCCACACTGATGAATATCTTAATCCAAGTCTGTTTGTGAGCAACCAACTCCCTTTATGCTGTGGGAGCCTCCAAGCACATCACCAACAGGTGGAGCCAGAGGGCACACCATAGAAAGGCTCAGAGACCAAATGAGGATGCCTGAATCCCACAGGTTATCACATCAATTTATAGTGAGAAGAGCGGGTGGGCAGGAGAGAGGCAGCAGGTTCACACACACACCTGGGGTGGGGAGCAAGGGGGCTGGGCCATATGGGCCCCTGAATCCTAGGTCTGCAGTGCTCACTTGTCCTGTCCCTCTCTGACTCTGGCCTTTTACAGTGAAGGTGAGTTCTAGTGGCGACAGTGGAGGTTTGAGCAAAGGGCCCTGCAGCCAGGGGTGACTCAGGGCGAATGCATATGCTATTAGAGTCAAAGGACTAGGAGGCCTGGCACAGCTGTAACTGACCATTTAATCTGACCAACAGCCCTGGGCTTCCTGTGGCGGAGGACCCCTGGGACAGAATGGAAGTCACCCATAAGAAGCTGCATCCAGAGGGTGATACCTAGTGTCATAAATAGTTTGTATCTCATGAAAATTGAGTGGATCAGGAATAATTAACATACTTTTCTCTATATTCGCCCAGTATGTTCTCTAGGTCTGTCTGATCTGTCTATACGTAACCAGCCCTCTGAGTTTCATCCTTCCCACTTGTCTGATGGAACTGAATGTTCTTCAGCAACTGGGCCCATCCGCATGGCCTGCTCCTCAGATGCTGGCTTAGGGCAAGTGACTCTCAGTGCACATTGGCACCCGCAGCAGCTGTTTCCAACTCCTAGCTCCCCCGCCAAATGTGATTTGTTTTTTTTTTTTGTGGCCGAATCCAGGGCATATGTAAGTTTCCGGGCTTGGGGTCGAATCAGAGCTACAGCTGCTGGCCTACACCACAGCCACAGCAACGTCAGATCCGAGGTGAGTCTGGGACCTACATCACGCCTCACAGCAACGCCAGATTCTTAACCCACTGAGAAAGGCCAGGGATCGAACCTGCATCCTCATGGATACCAGTCAGGTTCATTTCCACTAAGTTGCAACAGGAATCCACGAATGACAGTTTAATAAGAAAAAGCAGAAGTTCATTGGCATAGGTATCTCCGGAACACCTGGGAGCAACACAGACAGTAACTCAAAGGAGTGGTTAGAAGCTGGCCTCATACAGCGTCTGAACAAGAGAACAGCACATTTTTGAAAAGTTACAGGACAAAACTTTGAGCTTCTGGAAGGCAAATTGTAGGAAAGTCAATATATGGGGGACAGTAATGGCAAGTAAGGGCTAGTGAGTCAAGTGTGACGAGGATCCTCCAGCGCCATCTCTGGGTGATTAGGCTCTGGAGTCTTCCAGGGTCCTCTCAGGCGATGAGGAGCCCTTCCCAGTACAGAGGGAAAACAGAATTGTTCTTAATGTGTTCCCTTCGTGGCTCAGTGGGTTAAGAACCCAACTAGTATCGTTATCGACGCTGGTTTGATCCCTGCCCTCACTCAGAGGGTTTAGGATCCTGCATTGCAGGTATGTCACATTGCGGCTGGGATCTGGCATTGCTGTGGCTGTGCTGGAGGCCTGCAGCTGCAGCTCCCATTCAACCCCTAGCCCAGAACTTCCAAGAGAGAAAATTTTTCTTTGTTGCTTTTGATATTTCTTTCAGTTCAAGATAAACCCTTATCAATGTGACATATTTTGTCATGGCATATTCTACCACCCTTCAACCTCCGTTGTCAAAAATCCCCTTCCTGGAGTAATCTGGGAAAATGGACTCCTGTCTCTAGAAACTTGAAGTCACTCTTAAACAGGTATCATCACAAAACTATCTTATCTTCCATCAGTTCCCGTAAGAGCCCATTTATCTTTCCAGAGAGTTGTTTTCCCGCAAGTGCCTTTCGCCCTGGCTCCTCCCTCTATTAAGATGGTACAAGAGCCCAGCTACCTCTTTGAGTTAAATTGTTTTAATCTTGTTTGTTTGTTTTGGTGAATGCCCTTATACACATGATTAAAATCTGCTTTTTCTCTTGATAATCTTGTCTTTGTCAGTTTGTTATTTATTCACACTTTTATTTTTTTTTTTAGGGCTGCCCCTGTGGCATATGGAAATTCCCAGGCTAGGGGTAGAATCAGAGCTGTAGCTGCCGGCCTACAACAGCAATGCCAGATCTGAGCATCATTTGTGACTTACACCACACCTAGGGGCAACTCCAGATACTTAACCCACTGAGCAAGGCCAGGGATGGAACCCGCATTCTCAGGGTTACTAGTCAGATTCTTAACCCACTGAGTCAAAACAGGAACTTCTCTTTTGTTAGTTTAACTGCAGACCCCAGAGTTCCCTCCATGGCTCAGTGGGTTAAGAATCTGACATAGGGAGTTGCTGTCTCAGCTCAACAAAAATGAATCTGACTAGCAACCACGAGGACACAGGTTCGATCCCTGGCCTTGCTCAGTGGGCTAAGGATCTGGAGTTGCCATGAGCTGTGGCGTAGGTCACAGACATGGCTCAGATCTGGCATTGCTGTGGCTATGGTGTAGCTACAGCTTTGATTTGACTCCTAGCCTCAGAAACTCCTATGCCACAGATGCGGACTCAAAAAGACACACACAGAAAAAATCTGATTACAGTGGCTCCAGTTCCTCTGTAAGTGTGGGTTCCATCCCCAGCCCAGCACTGTGCATTAAAGGATCTGGTGTTGCCGCAGCTGCAGTTCAGATTCAATCCCTGGCTTGGGAACCCCCATATGCTGCTTGTGCAGCTGTGAACTGAAGTTTGGCACTTGCCATCAGCTTCTACCTGGAGAAAAACACAAGCCACTGCTGCTGCTGACCCGAAGCACCCCCTGAGCGGAGCTCAGGCTGGAGACCAGGAGTGAGGCACTCACTCTGCGCTCTGAGAAAAATGGAAGAACAGGTCTTCGGATAGTTAGATATTTTTAGGACATTTTATGAGCCCAGTTCTTGCATCTCCTCATATCTAAAAAACACTAAAATCCTTCAATGATGACTGATGTCTGTGACCATTAGTAACCTTCATGAGACCAGCAGCAAAGAGTGAAATATGTGCAGGGCTGCATGCACCTCCCCCTTCACCTTTAGGACTTGATAGGTCTTGATATTCCCTCTTTCCTCTTTGGGGCAGCATTTCAGAACTTTCTGAAATACTGCCTCCTGGGCTGCAGTTAAGTGGACCAAACAAAAGGTGTCAGGGCTATCGGTGAGAACAGTCACTCCCAAGGGTGGGCAGGTGAGCCTGAGGGAAATCAGGAAAGAAACAAAGAAAACTGGCCCACAGCTGAGGTGCATATCAAAGGAGTGATTCCACTAAGCCCAGACCCTTCTATCTTCTCACAGAAACTTGTTTTCTGGGAGTTCCCATTGTGGCGCAGTGCTTAATGAATCTGACTAGGAACCATGAGGTTGCAGGTTCAATCCCCGGCCTTGCACAGTGGGTTAAGGATCTGGCATTGCCGTGAGCTGTGGTGTAGGTCGCAGAAGCAGCTCGGATCCCGAGTTGCTGTGGCTGTGGTGTAGGCCGGTGGCTACAGCTCCGATTCATCCCCTAGCCTGGGAACCTCCATATGCTGCAGGAGCAGCCCAAGAAAAATGGCAAAAAGACAAAAAAAAAAAAAAAGAAGGAAAAATAGTTATCTGTAAACCTTTGGTTCCTACTACCTTCCCTTTGTTGCAAAAACTCTCGTATCCTAACTTCTCCCTGGCCTCCTTGTAGCTGTTTCTCAGGGCTACCTGAGATGCTATCTCCTGAGCTTAAGTCCTAATTTAATTTCATCCTCCAAAAAACTTAACTCTCAGCTTTTTTTTTTTTTTGGTCAACACAGCCATTAATTAAAAGAAGAAGGGAGTTCCTGTCGTTGCACAATGGTTGATGAATCCAACTAGGAACCATGAGGTTGTGGGTTAAATCCCTGGCCTCGCTCAGTGGGTTGGGGATCCTGCATTGCCATGAGCTGTGGTGTAGTTTGCAGACGTGGCTTGGATCCCGCATTGTTGTGGCTCTGGTGTAGGCCAGTGGCTACAGCTCCAATTGGACCCCTAGCCTGGGAACCTCCATTTGCCGCGGGAGCAGCCCTAGAAAAGGCAAAAAGACAAAAAAAAAAAAAAAAAAAAAAAAAAAAAAAAAAAAAAGAAGAAGAAGAAGAATCCCAGATCCATAACTTAGGTTAGGTAAACTTAAGAGTGTAGAAGAAAATTTTTTCTTTCTGACATCTTCCCATCTCTTTTCTTTTTTCTTTTGTGTGTGTGTATTATTATTATTATTTTTATTTTTAATAGTCCCATCTCCTTTCTCATACAAATCTGCTTTCTGGTGATACTTCCCCGTACATCAGTGGTCCCTAAGCTTGGTTTGGCTGCTCAGTGGATGGAGGATTGGATGTCATGCTCAGAGCTGGCCAGCTGCCGTGGATGTCTTTTCTCTGGAGTTGTGGCTGGGGCACCAGCAGGCACCTCCCCAACATTCTCCAACTTCCTTTCCTCCAAACTTCCTTCCTTCCTTGACTTAGAATGCAACTGGGTGCGAGGAACTAATTAACATTAAGTTGTAAGTGTCTGATTTACTTCCCTCAAGCATGTCAACTTTGACATGAAGATGCTGGTTTACACAGACAGATCGCTAATTCATAGGCTAGCTGGCAGTGTAGAAAATAAAGTGAAAGTGTTAGGCTGAGGCTCGATCCTAAGCCAGGGTTGCAAACTGCACCTGCACACTAGAATCATCTGGGGAGCTTAAAAAAAAAAAAAAAATCCAGGGAGTTCCTGTCATGGCTCAGTGGTTAACGAATCCAACTAGCATCCATGAGGACTCCGGTTTGATCCCTGGCCTCGCTCAGCGTGTTAAGGATCTGGTGTTGCCATGAGCTGTGGTGTAGGTCGAAGACGCAACTCAGATCCTGCATTGCTGTGGCTGTAGTGTAGGCCGGCAGTTACAGCTCCAACTCGACTCCCAGCCTGGGACCCTCCGTATGCCGCAGGTGTAGCCCTAAAAAGACAAAGACAAATAAATAAATTCACTGCCAGTCCTCCACACCCTACCCCAGACCCAGCCACAGCCACAGCAAGGTGGATCCCTCTGCTTCTGCGACCTACACCACAGCTCATGGCAACGCCGGATCCTTAACCCACTGAGCAAGGCCAGGGATCAGACCCTCAACCTCATGGTTCCTAGCCGGATCCGTTTCCGCTGCGCCACAATGGCAACTCCCTGCAAAGGCCTTTTTAGAGTTTCACAGATCTACCACAGGGGTTTTCTAGAAACTTTAGCAGAATGCCCAGCTGGTAAGATGGTGAGCAGGGAACCAGGAAATGCTTCTCTCTGGGGAAAACATAAGAGGGGGCTGAATCAGTTGGGAGAATACAGATGATTCCACATTCCAGGGAAACCTAGAGATTCAACGTCATTCCTATCAAAGTACCGAAGGGATTATTTGGAGAACTAGAACAAAGAATTCTCAAGTGTGTATGGAAAACTAAACGGACACGAAGACTCAATACATACTAAGAAAGAAGCACAAAACTGAACCCGTCATGCTATGGATTTCAAAATAACTACAACCCTAGAATCATCCAAACAAGATGGTATTGGCACAAAAGAAATACATGTAGATCCATGGAACAGAATGGAGAGCCCAGAAATAAACCCACACTTGTATAATCAATTCACCTATGACCAAAGGGCTAAGAATACACCATGGGCAAAGAGGACCTCTTTCATCAATAGTGTTAGGAAAATTAGACAAACACATGCACAAGAATCAAACTGCAAGGCTTTCTCATGTCATCTATAAAAATAACCTCAAAAGGAATCACATGCTGCCATGGAAGACCTGAAGCCATAAAACTCCTTGAAGAAAACATAGGTAGAGTGCTCTCTGACATCAGTCTGAGATGTCAATATCATTTTTGAATCTGTCTCCCAAAGCAAAAGAAACAAAATTAAAATAAGCCCATGGGACTCCATCCAACCGAAAAGCTTCTCAACAGCAAAGGAAACCATCCACAAAACTAAAGGGCACCCTACTGAACGTGAGACAATATTTTCAAATGACATATCCAGTAAGTGATTCATATCCAGTAAGTGATTCATATCCTAAGTAGACCAAGAAGTAAAACAACCCAACCTCTGAAAAACTAAAAACCTAACTAAAAAATTGCAGAATACCAACATTTTTTCCAAAAAATGTATACAGATGGCCACCAGACATGTGAAAGGATGATCCATATCACTGATCATCAAGGAAATGTACATCAAAATAAGGAAATGGTCATCTCACATCTAAAAGAATGGCTATAATATAAAGGACGACAAATAAAAGGTTTTGATCAGGAAGTGGAGAAAAGGGAACCCTCCTGCATTTTGTCAGGAGTATTCCTTGGTACGGCCACTATGGAAAACAGGGATGTTTCTCGAAACATTCAATACAGAACTACCATACAATGGAGGAATTACACTTGGGGATATCCTTCTGAAGGAAACAAAACCACACATTCAAAAAAATATATGCATCCGTATGTTTATGGCAGCTTTATTGACAATAGGCAAAACAAGGAAGCCACCAAAGTGTCAATTCAATGATGATTAGATTTAAATATATATATATATATATACACAAATATACACACACACACACACACATACATAAACATACACCTATATGTATATATGAGATATATGGTATATATGATGCACATATACATATATTATGTGTGTATACGTGTGTGTGTGTATATATATACCCATACTCACAATGCAATAGGAGTCAGCCTTAAAAAAGAATGATGTCTTAGAGTTCCTGTCCTGGCTCAGCAGTTAACGAATCTGACTAGCAACTATGAGGATGCAGGTGTGATCCCTGGCCTTGCTCCGTGAGCTGTGGTGTTGCAGACACAGCTCAGATTCCATGTTTCTGTGGCTGTGGCGTAGGCTGGTGGCTACAGCTCAGATTTGACTCCTAGCCTGGGAACTTCCATATGCCACAGGTGCAGCCCTGAAACAGGAAAAAAATAAATAAATAAAGAGAGAGAGAGAGACAGAAGGATATCTTGAAACAACAAGCATGGACCTTGAGGGTACCATGCTAAGTGAGATACAGAAGACAGAAGAAGTGAAAGACCTTCTGATGTCACTTTATGCAGAATCTATTTTAAAAATGAACAAACACAACAAAACATAAATGGACTCACAGATCCTGAGAAGGAGGTTATGGTTGCTAGAGGGAAGGGGGCTGAGAGGATGAGAGCGATAATTGACAATAGTTGTTTGTAAAGACCTTTGCCTGTGGTTTGGCTTCTGACAGAGGAGGGACATATTTTTCTGACATGAAGGGGTTGGGCAGGCAGGGAAGAAGATGGGTGTGGACCTGTGCCTGTTCTTTCCTCATGTGTGGGGAAGATGATTCTGCTTTTGCCAGATAGGATCTCATTTCCCCAAGAATGAGCCAGCAAATACCAGTGGAAAACAAGAAGAGGAGGATGCAGGGAAGATGGAAGTTGTTGTTGTTTTTTTTTTTTTTTTGTCTTTTTGCCTTTTCTAGGGCCCCTCCTGTGGCATATGGAGATTCCTGGGCTAGGGGTCTAATTGGAGATGTAACTGCCGGCCTACGCCAGGGCCACAGCAATGTGGGGATCGGAGCTGCATCTGCGACCTACACCACAGCTCATGGCAGCACCAGATCCTTAACCCACTGATCAAGGTCAGGGATCGAACCCACAACCTCATGGTTCCTAGTCAGATTTGTTAACCACTGAGCCACGACGGGAAATCCGAAGATGGAAGATTGAAGTGATTATATGTGATACCAGGCCAAGGTGTTTCCAGGCGATGGAGGTGTTTCTAGGTCTATAGACCTGATGGCCTCCCTAAGGAGGTAGATGCCAGTTGAACCTCTCTGTGCAGATGGAGCACTGGGGAGACTCTGCAAAGCACTTGGCTTGTCCAGGGTCACATCACTGGTGAGGAAGAGGAGCAGGGTCTAAATGCAGCTGTGTCCTCAGAGCTGGGGCCCTGGCTGCACCCAGGCCTCCCCAGAACTGTGCGGTGGCTGTGTGGGGTCACTGTGCACAGACATGGCATGGGGTGAGGGGAGGTGAATGCTGAGCCTTCAGTAGCCCACAGATGCCTTGGGGAGCTTTGTGTAAGGAGGAAGCCCAGCTAAGCGGACCCCAGGAAGTGACCCCACTTCCCTGGTGATAGAGCCCAACAGAACTTGGAACGTGGGTAACCAGGCACCCACTTCTCCAGGAGAGGACAGAGGAGGGATGACAGAGGAGGGATGGATGTGCTCTGCTGTGTCCCGTTCTCCCGAGGCTGTGGCCTCAGGAAAGGGCACAGCAGAGACAATATTATCTAGAAGACTGTTCACATCTCAGGGCAGACGCCTATGGGCCTTTGCCTGGAGGGACCCAGAGGAACACAGGAAGCTTCACTTCAGCCCAGGGACCACTCTGATCCCTCACGGTAGCTCTGTGTCCCTGTTACTGAACCTAAGTGTTCCTATCACTGCAGGACAGGCCAATAAATTCGGAGACCAGTTGTTGGGGTAAGGAATAATGAATTTAATCAGAAACCTAGCAGACTTGAGAAGACTGGAGAGTGGTGTCTCAAAAAAACCATCTTGCCTCAGTCAGAATTCAGGTTCCTTTCGGGAGGGGGCAGGGCTGACAGTCACTCATTAACTGTCACTTGCTTGGGGGAGGGCCCACCACAATGCTGACCAGTGGCTGACAGGACCACTAAAGGTTGCTCACTAATGTTTGCTCCCTTACATCCCCTCCCTGGATGTGTGGAGGTGGGGGTTTTCAGGGGTGAGTCTGACTTAAGCAAGGTCTGATGAGGGGTTAGATGCCTATTGGGTGGGTCGTGTCCACAACCCAGAGCAAAGCTGGCTGGGGAGAAGGGGGGTGTGTGGAGAGTCAGGGCAGAGCCCTGTACCCAAGCTTTACCCCCAGCCCTCCAGGGGGATCTCATTCTTCCCAGGTGAGTATCTGGGCAGACAAGGCCTCACCTGATCTGGGAACAGAAGGTCAAGGAGGCAGAAGAAGCAGTGATAGGATAATGGCCCTGCAGGGCTCTGATACCTCAGGGCTGGGTCCTCTGCCACTCACTGTCTTTGCAGAGCCCCTCACCTTAGACCCACCAGGAGGTGGGCAATGAACGGAGAAGGACTCTAGACCAAATACTCCTGAGTCCCCTCCCTGGGGGTCCTCTCCTGGGCTCATGGAGAGCTCAGCACATCCAACTCTGGCACGGAGAACCGAGTCAACCGTTGCCTGAGTCCAATGGACAGTCTGTCATCCACTGAGGCACAGCCTGAAGGTGAGAAGATGGGGATGGGACACTGTGAGTGTGAGTGAGGGTGGGGGTTGAGTTCTGGGCCACACAAGGGGGAGTCCCCAGAGGATGGTGTTGGGCCAGGAGCAAAGACTGACCCCACATCACCCACCTAGTGGACCATAGGCAGAGAAGTTCCTGGGCTGGGATTTGTCTCAAGGTTCTGGGAAGGTTTTGGTCCTTGGACTAGCCCATGGAGAGGCAGGAAGGCAGGGAATCTTTTCTTCTCTCACAGCTCCAGCAGGAGACCCAGAACCACATGACAAGACACCACCAGGTCAGGGAGAACCTGTACCTGTTCTGGCAGGAAACCCAGCTCTCAACATTCATCTACCGGCCCTGCAGGGAGAGGCTGCTTTGGCTCCTGCAGGGCACCAACGCCTGGGCTCATTTCACCACCCATGATGGGAGAATCTGCTCTGGCTCCACCAGAAAACAGAGAGCCAGGTCCAAGTTCAACACTGCTGAAGGGAGAACCTGAACCGCTCTGGTAGTAATCCCAGATATTAATGTTGATTTACTGCTCCTGGAGGGAAACCCTGCACTGGCTCCTGCAGGAGAACAAGAGCCAAGTCAATATCCACCACCCCTTCTGGCTCAGCCTGCTCTGCTTCCTTCAAAAGAGCCAGAGCCCAGTCAGAATTCAAAACTCCTGGTCGCAGAGACTGTACCTGCTTCACCTGAGACCTAGATCTCAGTGCTGAGGTGCCACTGCCACAGGGAGAATCTGCACTGGCTCCAAAAGGAGACTATGGGCCAGGTTTCAGGTGACCACCCCATCTGGGGGAGTCTGCTCTTGGTCCTGCAAAAGAGACAGAGCCAGTCAGAATTCAAAACCCCTGGTGGAAGAGACTGTCCTGGATCCCACAGGAGACCAAAGTTCACCCCTACAGGGAGAGCGCTATACTGGTTTCTGCAAGAGACCCAGAGCCAAGTCAAAATGCAGAGCCCATGCAGGGAGAAGCTACTCTGGTTCCATCAAGATACAAAGAGCCAGGTCAGATTCCCCACCTCGGCAGGGAGAGCCTGCACTGACTTCTGCAGGCCACCCAGTGGTAGGTCCTAATTTACCATCCCTGTGGGGAGAATCCACACTGGCTCTTGCAAGAGACCTGGGTCCTTTCCAGAAATCACCTTCCCCAAGGTCACTACCACCCCTGCAATTGTCATCCCCATCAGCTCCCCATCAGCACTAGCAACCTGCTCCCAATCCAGAAATTTACTTTCCTTCCCCTCTTGTGGTTTGTGTTTGGGTGTTTTGTAATTTCCTTTTTTTCCTTCCATGTCCTTTATGACATTCTCTATGTTTTAAAACAATAAAGTGGAACCACGTCATCTCTCAAATTGTGCAATTTAGGAGCATTAAGTCCATTCCCAAAGCCGAGCAACCACCACCGCTGTCTAAGTTCACACTCTTTCATCCCCCCACCCCCAGTGAAAGCCTTGTATCCAAAGCACAGACTCACCAGGCCTCCCTCCCCAGGCCTCTCCCAAGCCCTCATCCTCTTTCTCTCTCTGTTTCCTGAACTATTTCCCATGTTTCCCCTCAAGGAAACCATCCCAAAGTTGGCTTTTCCTGTCTGGCTACAGATTTTAAGAGAGCACTGGGCAACTGGTATTTTGACTTTTCTTGGAAATAGCCTTTTTCTTTTTTGGAGTCCCACTTGCACTCAGCTATTTATTACCCACCTGAGGTACCTCTTATTTTCACTGTTTCCAAGCAAATTGTGAACCATGCAAAGATGCCAGGTGGAAACACCCCCATCCACCTGGAGCCACCCTCTTCCCTGTCGGCTGCAATTCCCCAACCCCACCATGATCCCCACCATTCTGGCCTGAACTCTGTGTGTTCATGTGACCATGGGTACATAGGCGTGTGGGGGGGGCAGGTACACTCTTGGGGTTTCTCTTTCTGGACCCTTTTTTCCGCCCTGGTTTGTGCTGAACACACTGATACACACAAGCCTCAGTGGCCAAAGTGGTGCCTTGCTTTGATGGTTTTCATGCGAGCTCCGAGGTGGCCCAGGCCCATGGAGCTTCAGTCAGCTTCAGGTCCAGCTGGATCCAGTGGCTTGAAGGATGACAGCAGGAGTTACCTTTGCTCTGCTTTCCATGTGGGTTTCACTCTTTGATTCGTCAGCAGCAAGTGGCCTGCTAGACCCCAGAGGAGAGAGAGCTTCTCATGCACAAGAGTTCTATTGCAAGCTGAGGCACAGGTTTCCTGGGATCAGGTCACATGTCCATCCTTGAACAGTTTCCTGAAACAAAGAAGATGAATTCTGTTGATTTTTGATCTAATTAATATATACAAGTCTTTAGAGACATCAACATCAAGTATGATACTTTTGCTGTACCTGGGTTTAATAGAAGTCAAATAATATCTTGCTATATCTGTTGCAAATTTATCAGCAAGAAAAATAATTTGATATGATGAAATTCTTGTAAGTAAATTGAAAGTAAGTTAGGTAAGAGCTTCGGGGTAAACTCTTTAAAAAATAACTGTGTTTTGGAAATGCCTACTGGCGTTCTTATCGTGGTGCAGCGGAAATGAATCCGACTAGGAACCATGAGCTAGTGGGTTTCATCTCTGGCCTCCCTCAGTGGGTTAGGGATCCAGCGTTGCCATGAGCTGTGGTGTAGGTTGCAGACGTGGCTTGGATCTGGCGTTGCTATGGCTGTGGTGTAGGCCAGCAGCTGTGGCTCCGATTGGAGCCCTGGCCCAGGAACCTCCATACACCATGGGTGTGACTCTAAAAAGCAAAAAAAAAAGTCTATTTAAAAATAATCTCTCCAGGAGTTCCTGCCATGGGACAGTGGGTTAAGAATCTAATTGTAGCATTTCAGGTTGCTGCAGAAGCATGGGTTCAATTCCTGGCCTGGCACGGTGGGTAAAAGGATCAGGCATTGCTGCAGCTCTGTCATAGGTGGCAGCTGTGGCTTTAATTCAACCCCTGGCCTAGGAATTTCCACATGCCACAAGTGTAGTTATTAAAAAATAAAAAGATCTCTCCAGATATTTGGTAACTTGAAATTCTCGAGTTTTGCTAAATTAAGTGAAATGATGAAAACTCCAGATCTGAGTCACATTTGTGACCTACGCCGCAGCTTGTGTCAACACCAGATCCTTAACCTACTGAGTGAGGCCCAGGATCAAACCTGCATCCTCATGGATACTAGTCAGGCCCAGGATCAAACCTGCATCCTCATGGATACTAGTCAGGTCCTTAACCTGCTGAGCCATAACAGGAACTTCTCATACCACTGTTTTGTTTTTGTTTTTTGTTTTTTGCCTGTACCTGCAGCACACGGAGATTCCCAGGCTAGGGGTCGGAAAGGGACCACAGCTGCAGCAACACAGAATCTGAGCTGCGTCTGTGACCTACACCACAGCTCACGGCAACGCCCAATCCTTAACCCACTGAGCGAGGCCAGGGCTTGAACCCACATTCTCATGGATCCTAGTTGGGTTCATTAACCACTGAGCCATGACAGGAACTCCCCCTCATACCATATTTAAGAAAGAAATTATGGTATATATTTCATGAGGCTATGGGATAATTCCACAAGGAAATTCTGGTATGACAGAGAGTTTACAATTACTTACTGCTTAACAGATTTTGTTAGTGATTAAGGTTTTTGAAGGTTAAATTTGTAATATGTAATTAAAGCTACTAGGAATAATAAAGGAAAATTTCAATATGCAAGGAAAGTAGAATGTATATTTTCAGTAAAGGAAGATACGAGGAGTGGAAATATATTTTGTTAAGGAGAAAAAAACTTTGGAGTTCCCGTTGTGACTCAGCAGTTAATGAATGTGAGTAGCATCCATGAGGACGCAGGTTCAATCCCCGGCCTCACTCAGAGGGTTAAGGATCTGGTGTTGCCATGAGCTGTGGTGTAGGTCGCAGATGTGGAGTGGATCTGGCGTTGCTGTGGCTCTGGGGTGGGCTGGCCCCTGTAGCTCTGATTCGACCCCTAGCCTGGGAATCTGCATGGGAGAAAAAAACTTTCTCCTAGAGCTGATTGTTCTGGATGGAAAAATAAGGGAACAAATAACATGGATAGAGGAAGTGATGGAAGGTTGTGGAACAGTAATCCTGAGAGGAGTTTTAAGCATGGTCAGGATTAACTAAATTTAGATTGATTTAATTAACTACATGGATTTGTTGTTAAACGTAAGCTAGTACAAGACTGGAGTTTGATTTTTCTCTGTTAAAAAGAAACAGAGAACAAAGAGAGAACAAAGTGTTTTTGGAATGTTAAGAGAACAAAGATTTTTGGAGTGCTGCTTTTGATAACAGATTGTGTGAGTTTCTCTGCCCTTAAGGGTGATCTATATTTACTTCTTGAAATATTTTTGTGACTTTGGTTAAATGAATGAGTATTGTTTCACAATGAACCCATGTGTTTTAAAACTTTTGGAGATATATATATATATATATATATATATATATATATATATATATATATAAATTTTGGTCTTTTTAGGGCTGCACCCTTGGCATATGGAGGTTCCCAGGCTAGGGGTCTAATCAGAGCTGCAGCTGCCTGCCTACACCAGAGCCACAGCAAAGTGGGATCCAAGCCACATCTGAGATGTACACCACAGCTCAGTGCAACACCGGATCCTTAACCCACCGAGCAAGGCCAGGGATCAAACCCTCAACCTCATGGTTCCTAGTTGGATTTGTTAAACACTGAGCCACGATGGGAACTCCAATAACTTTTATGACTTTTTGGGAAAATAATACTGGCTTAATTTTGGTTGTCCAGAAAAAACATTTCTCTATGCTGTGACCTACCACAAGTTGATAAAGTGCACATTTGTAAACAAAGGTGAAAAATCAATCTTTCTCTCTCTCTCTTTCAGAATTTGGCTTCTCTAGCTAGTTCTCCAGCAGACTAGGTGGTTTGTTGCAACCAGATTACATCTAGTTATGAAAATCATTGTTTAAATTTGTTCTTTGTTTCCAGACTTCCCGTGTGGGTCACAACATAACTACTCAGTGTTGCTTCTACAGTGGTTATGGCTTGACCCCTGGCTCGCAAACTTCCATGTGCCGCAAGTACAGCCACTTGTTTTTAAAAAAAGAAAAAAGGAGTTCTCGTCATGGCTCAGTGGTTAACGAATTCGACGAGGAACCATGAGGTTGCAGGTTCGATCCCTGGCCTCACTCAATGGGTTAAGGATCTGGCGTTGCCGTGAGCTGTGATGTATGTTGCAGACACAGCTCAGATCCCGCGTTGCTGTGGCTCTGGCGAAGGCCGGTGGCTACGGCTCTGATCAGACCCCTAACCTGGGAACCTCCATGTGCTGCGGGAGCGCCCTAGAAAAGGCAAAAAAAGAGACAAAATAAAATAAAATAAAATAATAAAATAGGAGTTCCCATCGTGGCTCAGTGGTTTAATAAACTGGACTAGTATCTGTGAGGACACAGGTTTGACCCCTGGCCTCACTCAGTGGGTTAAGGATCCGGTGTTGCCGTGAGCCGTGGTGTAGTTCAAAGACGTGGCTCGGATCCTGCATTGCTGTGGCTGTGGTGTAGACCAGCAGCAGCTACAGATCCTATTGGACCCCTAGCCTGAGAACCTCCGTATGCCATGGATGTGTCCTTAAAAAGACAAAAGACAACAGAAAAAATAAAATAAAATAAATTTGTTGTTTGTTTCCAAATTTTTTATGCTTTGTTTCTCCCTGCTGCACTATGACTTTATTAATGTTAAGCTGTATTACTTGTACTCTATTTTATTTTGTTATTTTTGTCTTTTTAGGGATGCACCCATGGCATATGGAAGTTCCCAGTCTAGGGGTTGCATTGGAGCTGCAGCTGCCAGCCTCTGCCACAGCCACAGCAATGTGGGATTCTTAACCCACTGAGTGGGGCCAGGGATCAAACCCGCATCCTCATGGATACTAGTAGGGTTCATTACCACTGATCCACAATGGGAACTCCCTATTTTACAAGATTGTTGTCTCATATTAGAGGTGTGTAACCATGCCTCTAATAAAACCGACGATGGCTAAACATCTTGAGGAAATAGATTCTATGTATAAACACAACATAGAGTAATTGTAATAGTGTGATTCTAGGTATTGGAAAAAACAACAAGGAAAATATTTCCTGGATCATAATAGATTAGTAAGACAGGTGATCCAGAGAATTTTTTTTTTTTTTTGGTCTTTTTGCCATTTCTTGGGCCACTCCCAAGGCATATGGAGGTTCCCAGGCTGGAGGTCGAATCAGAGCTGTAGCCACTGGCCTACGCCAGAGCCACAGCAACGCGGGATCCGAGCCGCGTCTGCAACCTACACCACAGCTCACGGCAACGCCGGATCGTTAACCCACTGAGCAAGGGCAGGGACCGAACCCGCAACCTCATGGTTCCTAGTCAGATTCGTTAACCACTGCGCCACGACAGGAACTCCCCGATTTTTGAGACTTCTAATCAAACAGTACTGGGAGTCTTAGCTAGAGCAATTAGGCAAGAAAAAGAAATATCAAATTAGAAAGGAAAAAGCAAAATAATCTGTTTGCAGACATAGTCTTACATGAAGACATGTCAAAAGATTCTACACCTAAATACCCTCAGACCTGTTAGAATAAACAAATCAGCAAAATTGAAAGATATAAAATCAATATGCAAAAGTCTGCTGCATTTCTGCACAATACAAATTTTTTGTTTCTGTTAACAATAAAAAATTCTAAAAGGGAATTAAGAAAACAATTCCATTACAATAGCATCAAAAAGAATAAAATGCTCAGAACTAAACCAAGGAGGTAAGATTTGTACCCTGAAAACTAAAAAATGTTGCTGAAAGAAGTTAAATAGTAAAAGCTGAAGACATCCTGTGTTCATAGGTTGAGAGATTGTTAAGATGTCAATACTACCCAAAGTGATCTACCGAACCAAAGGAATTCCTATTAAAACCCCAGTGTTTATTACAGAAACAGTATCATTAATCCTAACTTCATATGAAATCTCAAAGGACCCAGAATAGCCAAAACAGTCTTAAAAAAGAATGAATTATGAGAACTCACACTTTCTGATTTCAAAATTTTACTGTGAAGCTGCAGTACTCAAAGCAGTATCACACTGGCATAAAGACAGACCTACAATGATAAAGTTCAGAAATAGACCTATATGGTCAAATAATTTTTGACAAGGGTGCTAACACCATTCAATGGGAAAGGATAATCTTTTCAACAAACGGTATTGGGAAAACTGGATATCCAGTTTAAAAAATATATATAAAGTTGTAAATCAAATCAAGTTAACTCAAAATGGATCAAAGCCCTAAATGTAAGTAAGAGTTGAAACTATAACTTTTTGTGTGTGTGTGTTTTTAGAGCCGCACAGGCAGCATATGGGAATTCCCAGGCTAGGGGTTGAATCGGAGCTGTAGCCACTGGCCATAGCAACACTAGATGCTGCATCTTTGACCTACACCACAGCTCAGGGCAACGCTGGATCCTTAACCCACTGAGCGAGGCCAGGGATAGAATCTGTGTTCTCATGGATGCCAGTCAGATTCATTTCCACTGAGCCACAATGGGAACTCCAGAAACTGTAACTCTTTTAAGAAAATACAGAAAAAACTTCACAACACTGGATTTGGCAACAACTTCTTGGATACTGGAAAAACACAATCAAAGAGGGAAAAGATAAACATATCAAAGTTAAAATCAGAGGGTACAAAAAGCAGAGTGAAAATGCAATCCAAGGAATGGGAAATATATTTGCAAATCACATACTTAATAAAGAGTCATTATCCAGAATTCATAAGGAACTCTGACAGCTCAAGAAAAAACTTTAAAATGGGCAAAGGATTTGAATAGATATTTCTCCAAAGAAGTAAGATATCCAAAGCACCAATAAGAATACAGAATGGGAGTTCCCGTCATGGCTCAGCAGTTAACGAACTCGACTAGTATCAGTGAGGAATCAGGTTCAATCCCTGGCCTAGCTCAGTGGGTCAAGGATCAGGCGTTCCTGTGAGCTGCGGTGTAGGCCAGCAGCTACAGCTCCAATTTGACCCCTAGCCTGGTAACTTCCATATGCCATGGGTGCCGCCCCAAAAAGACGGAAAAAAAGTACAAAATGATGCTATTAGGGAAATCAAAATCAAAATTAGAATGATTCATTAGGATGGCCACTATCAAATAAAAGGGGGGTGGGGAGTAGTTTCCATCATGGCTCAGTGGTAACGAACCCGACTAGTATCCACGAGGATGTGGGTTTGACCCCTGGCCTTGCTCAGTGGGTTAAGGATCCAGCATTGCCATGAGCTACAGTGTAGGCTACAAATGTGACTCCCTGAGTTGCTGTGGCTGTGATGTAGGCCAGCCACTGCAGCTGGGATTAGACACCTAGCCTGGGAGCTTCCATATGCCACACTAATGGCCCTAAAAGAAAAATAAAAACAAAAACACCAGAGGAGTGCTCAGTTCAGCGGCATATACTAAAATTGGAATGATACAGATTAGCATGGCCCCTGCACAAGGATAACATGCAAATTTGTGAAGCATTCCATATTTTTAGCAGCAGCTCCTTTGATTTTTCTAAACTGAGGGGTATCTGTACCAAGGTAATGTAAATTTTGACTTCTGGTCAATTTGTTTTAAGCTCTTTTGTCACCAATAAAAATCTTAATAAACACAAACATAAAACCCAGAAAAGTGTTGGTGAATTTGTGGACAAATTGGAACCCTTCTGCACCATTGGTGGGAATGTAAAATAGAAAATAGCACAGCAGTTCTTCAGGAAAATCAAAAAGATCAAATTACAATTATGATTGGAGTTCCTGTCGTGGCTCAGTAGTTAACGAATCCAACTAGGAATCATGAGGTTGCGGATTTGATTCCTGGCCTTGCTCAGGGGGTTAAGGATCCAGCGTTGCCATGAGCTGTGGTGTACGTTGCAGATGTGGCTCGGATCCCACGTTGCTGTGGCTCTGGTGTAGGCCGGTGGCTACAGCTCCGGGATTCGACCCCTAGCCTGGGAACCTCCATATGCAGCAAGAGCGGCACTAGAAAAGGCAAAAAGACAAAAAAGACCAAAAAAAAAAAAAAATTACAATTATGATCCAGAATTCCACATCTGGTATATACTTTAAAGAATTGAAGGCAGAGTCTCAAATATTTTTAAACCCATGTTTATGGAAGTAGTATTCACAGTAGTCAAAAGGTAGCTGCAACCAAATGTCCAACAGATGGATAAACAAAATGTGGCATATACAGACAATCAAATATTATTCAGCCTTAAAATGGAAGGAAATCACTTCACATGCTCAAACATGGGCAGACCTTGAGCGCATTATGCTATGAATGAATATTCCAATCAAAAAAGGGTAATGTATGATTACATGAGATACATAGAGTGATCAAAATTAGACTGATGCTTCCCAGGGCTGAGGGGAGATAGGAATAAGAAGTTAATGTCCAACAGGTAGTTTCAGTTTTGCAAGCTGGAAAGATTTCTTTCTTAAAAATTGTCCTTTATGATGGCAGATTTTATGTGCATTTAACACATGTACATACAACTTCCCCAAAGTAATCAACAATCATTAGTGGAAAAAAAATATGATTCTGTATCACTACATCCAAGTGGTCAAAGTTAACATTAACATTGGGACAAACTATAGATTCCTCTTTGGGGGAGAAATTTGCTTAGGCATTTGGGGATCAAGACGCAAGCTGTCAACAAGTTATTCATACGTGATGAAGCAAATGTGGCAAAATGTTAACACTTGGTATACATAGAAGGGTATATGGGAGTTTACCATTCTTGCAACATTACTGTAAACGGGAACTATTTCCATTTTTTTTTTTTTAAAGGCTCTTCCAACCATGTGTCAATGATCAATTATACAGAAACTAGTAATTTTTTCTTATCATTTTTTAATTCCTCAGGTATGATTACCACATTAACACCCGGCACCATCAGGGGTCTTATCCTACATAGGTGAAGTTTTCAGGTGTCTGGAGCATAACCTATTCCATTAAATGCCAAACTACTGTATTAATAACTTTAAAATCTTTTTAAAAAGTACTTTACTTTTCTTGTTCAGAATTTTTAACGATCAGGGTCATCAACGTCTGCTTCAGTAGATGGCTGTGTTCTGCTTTATTCTCACAAGTGTTTTTGAGGGTCTTAATATAAAGCCACACAACACTGCATAGAAGTTCTCCATCTCCATCGACTAGTTAGCTGTTACCTTCATGTACCTGCTTTTTAAAACTACCACATTTGTGCTTGATGAAAGGGTAAAGTGGGAGTTCCCGTCATGGCGCAGCAGAAACAATCCGACTAGGAGCCATGAGGTTGTGGGTTCGATCCCTGGCCTTGCTCAGTGGGTTAAGGATCTGGCATTGCCGTGAGCTGTGGCGTAGGTTGCAGATGAGGCTCAGATCTGGTGTTGCTGTGGCTGTGGTGTAGGCCGGCAGCTACTGCTCGGATTAGACCCCTAGCCTGGGAACCTTCATATGCTGTGGGTGCGGCTCTTAAAAAAAAAAAAAAAAAAGGAAGGGAAAAGTGATCCTGATCCTTTTATGAGTAAAGTGCACAAACTTCAGGCTATTTTGGTTGTTCAAAAGCTCTTATGACAAATAAGATTCTCACGTGTTTTTGAAAACCAAGGTTGCCCTTTCCCAATCATAAGATTTTATATTTAAAACCAATTACTGGGAGTTCATGTTCTGGTGCAGTGGAAATAAAACAGACTAGGAACCACGAGATTGTGGGTTTCATCCCTGGCCTCGCTCAGTGGGTTAAGGATCTGGCGTGGCTGTGAGTTGTGGTGGAGGTCGCAGACTCGGCTTGGATCCTGAGTTGCTGTGGCTGTGGTGTAGGCTGGTGGCAACAGCTCCAATTGGACCCCTAGCTTGAGAATCTCCATATGTCGTGGGTACGGCCCTAAAAAGACAGAAAAGACAAAAAACAAAACAAAATAAACAAAAAAACCCCAACAAACCAATTACTGGAGTCCCTGTTGTGGCTCAGTGGGTTAGGGACCTGACGTCTTTGTGAAGATGAAGGTTTGATCCTTGGCCTTGCTTAGTGGGTTACGGACCCAGCCTTGCTGTGGTTGTGGCAGAGGCCACAAATGCAGCTCCAATTTGACCCCTAGCCTGGCAACTTCCATATACCACAGGTGTGACTGTAAAAAGAGACAATTAAAAAAAAAAAAAAAAGTTGCTGATTTTTGGATTTAGTCATCTTTACTAACCACAGATTTTTCATAAATAAGTCTGAGTCTTTTTAATAAAAATGACTTGAACAACATAGCCATAAGCTATATTACTCTCTATCCCAACCGACCAACTGTTTATCAGCAATTACTTAAGTGATTTTCAATTGTATCTATGTTTCCTCTAAGAGTATTTCTCAATTTTTTCTCATTCTGGAAAATTTAAATTAAATTCACCCAAGGAAGAACAAATTTAGTTAAAATCAAATAATTACAATTTTCTCTAACAAGAGAAATACTAAGAAATAAGATTTTGTTAGCATTTTGTTTCACCTTCCAGTAGGACACTGCTATTCAATTCTGACACTGACGACCTGAAGTCAGCATCAGATCCATGGTTTAAGGGCTCAGTCCTCCACCAACTGGCCCCACTGGAGATGATGGCTGCAAATGGAGTCCATCCCCACTTTTGACTGACTGGTTACAAATCTGGGGGTTCTTACAATCCCCTCACATTCAAGAATTTGCTAAAATGACTCACAGAACTCAGAAAAGCACTGCATTTATGATTAGTTATATTATAAAGGATTCAAATGAGGAGGACCAGCCAAATGAAGATACACATAAAGTGGGGTGAGGCCTAGGAGGAAACGCAGAGCTTCTGCACCCTTTCTTTGTGGAATCAAGGCACACCATCATTTTAGCACACAAGTGTGTTCACCAACCTGGAAGCTCCACTAAGCTTCTGTGTCCAGAGTTTTTAACCCAGGTCTCACCATTTGGGCATGTCTGATTACCTCACTGGGCACATGACTATAAGCCAATCTCCAGCAACGGCCTCCTATTTCCATCAGGCCTGCCCAAAGTCCCAACCCTCTAATCATGTGGTAGGCCCTTTCTGGTGCCCAGCCCCAATCCTAACGTTATCTAGGGTTCAACCATGACTTACCTCACTAGCATCACAAAGACATTCCCATCACCTGGGAAATCCCAAGGGTTTTAGAAGCTTGTTGTCAGGAACCAAAGATGGACACCAGACAAATTATACCACAGTTGGGTAGGTTGAACTTTGAAGGGTCACAAACCACTGTAAATATCTAAGATTTTTTTTCCCCCCAATCACCAACAACCAATATTCGTCCCCATGGAGAATGCATCCTTGAAGACAATGAAGAGACAGCCCCCCAAAACCAGAATGGAATTTTATTGTGTAAAGTTTATAGAAGTATGACTAGTATTCCTCTGTACAAAGTGCACAACAAATGGTTTTAAATACAACCGAGAGAAATGCGGGTCCTATGACAACATTTGATACAAGCTCAATCATTTACAGTTTCACTAAAAATTTTCTTAAAATATCTTTCTCCAAAGAGTCCATCACGCATTCTTTAGAGTAGAGATGAGGAAACATCCCAGGTAAAGTCACAGTGGCATTTTATTGCCCTCGATGCTGATTTTTACTGCATGTGCAGATCTGCTTTTTTTCCTGATGTCTGTGAACTTTCTCATCTGTTTATCCAGTCGACTGATACCCTTCTTGGAGCTCCCCTGAAACTAAGAGTGGGGTAAAAATTAAAGAGCAAATTAGTGAAACACATAAAGCTAGTTTTGTTTTTCATCTTTTTTTGTCTGAAAGTTAGCAGTCAGAAGAGCTCCTAGGTTTGGAATAACCAGAATATGTCAGTGACCCCAACAACAGAGAGAGTGCACACAGCCCTGTTAGAAAAGCATATTAAAATTTCAATGAAGAAAACATCTCCCTTTCAAAGACCAAACATGGATGTGACCGCTTGACATATATACCTTCAAATAGTGCTGGCATAAAAAAATAATGATCTTCTAAGGCAAGGAGAGTCACTGAAAAAAGGCTTAAGCATAACAAATGAGGTTAGAAACGCTGAGTACTTGCTGGAACTCTAGCTTCAGATTGGACACCGGTCAGGGTTCTATAACCCTGTGCAAATCACGGCCCCTTATTTGAACTACTTTCAGGGCTGCTGAGAAAAGGAAATGAGATAATAATATCAGATAAACACAGAGGCTGGCATTCAGTCAACCTGTGCTCACAATAATATCAGCTATACTACTATTTAATGCTATTTTGCAATCAACTAGTTTGACACAGAAAGAAAACTAAATTAAGTCTCCTGATCCAAGGAGCTTACTTGCATCTCTTCCTGGTTGCCCTTTATGTTTAAAGGTTTTCTGGCTAGGTAATTTTCTTTTATATTTTGAAAAGCTTGTGTGTCTTGAAGAGATGTGTTCTCCAAGAAATCAACACTTTTTAGAAATGCTGAAAAAGTCTGCCATTTATGTCAAAGAATAGAGCAAACTCTTCTTGTTGACTACAGTATTGCTAACAATTCTAATCTTTAAGGATGTTGAGTGGTTAAAAAGAGAGGGGTTTTCAAATTCTTCTCCTTAGAATTTGATGTTTATTACTGAATCACCTGTGAAGCCCAAGTCATGAAATGCTAAAATAAGGTAGAGACTAGGAGATACTCTAGGGTTGGTACCAGCGTGGTGAAGTTCTTTTGACCTGGAAAGCCCTTCAAGATTTATCTCTCCTCTGGACTCAAATGCCACCTCAGATACAAGCAAGGAACTCTAAAACATTCTTGAACTAGAGCTATGTTGATCATCCACCCTAGATTTTCTAGGTCTATCCCAATTCCAAATATTATGTCAATTTTAATACTTGGCACTAGACTCTGAGGGAGCATAAAAGTTCATTATCAGATGAAAAAGAGCTGCAACTATCACCCTATTGAATATTCTAGATTTCTGGACAGTCCCAAATATATGACTTCCTTTCAGACAATGTGCCTGGATTTTTAGCACTTGTAGTCAGTCCACATCGGAAACCTTACCTGCTCAGACTTTTGACAATTACTCAATTCCCAGCAGCTCTCCACATCAGCATGGACTTCTCCTTATCCACTCCCAGGACCTCTCTAAAAGTCTGAGCCCTCTAGCCTCAGCAACTGGGACACACCCAAGATGTGCTAATCTCCTCCAAGTTTCATCTCATAAGACTTGTAGCTGGCAGATGCCCAGGTACCCCAAGCCTGAAAACACACAGAACTTGGTACCTAGCATGTCAAATTCAAAGACTTCTCTCTTGATGTGTCAACCCTATACCACTTCTTTAGGACAGTAAAACTATGTGTTGCACTGCTTTTTCAGTGAAAAACCAAAGTAGCCTAAAAGCTTATTAGCAAGACAGGTTTGCCTAAAAAAATATGCTACAATCGTATTACAATACAATATTAAGTCACTGAAGAATGTTTACTCAAATGAACTTTTACCATTTTAAGTAAAACACAAACCCAATAACGTATACAAGAATACAATCATAATTTTCCTTAAAAGTTAAAAAAAAAAACACACCACCATAAACAAAAAAACCCCAAACCAGTAATAAAGTTCATGTATGCATACAAAAAAGACTGAAAAGAAATAACCCCAAGTTAACATTAAGGCATGGTGGAACTGCTTTTGAGTGCTGGGTGATTTTTCTTGTTACACTCAAAATTTTCTCCTTATAAGGAGAAAAAACTAAGTTTAAAGCATTATTGAAAATATATTTAAGGAGTTCCTGTTGTGGCACAGTGGAAACTAATCTGACTAGGAACCATGGGGTTGTGGGTTGGATCCCTGGCCTCGTTCAGTGGGTCAAGGATCCGGCGTTGCTGTGAGCTGTGGTGTAGGTTGCAGACTCGGCTTGGATCTGGTGGTGTTGTGGCTCTGGCATAGGCTGGCGGCAACAGCTCCAATTAGACCCCCAGCCTGGGAACCTCCATGTGCCACGGGTGTGGCCCTAAAAAGACAAAAGACAAAAGGCAAAACAAGTAACAAAAATTAAAAAATAACACATCAAATTGCTAACAGTCATGACTTGGAGAAGAGTAGGACTCTGGGAATGGGGTTTAGTCTATAGTATATTTACTTGTATAAAAATTACATTTAAAACAAAATTTGGAAGCCATTTTACTCCCTCCAATTTTCTTTTTGGGAAACACGTTTTCCAGGTAGCACTCATTATGTCTACGCAACATGAAAGACTTGAGTATGTAAGGAATCTTCTTCAACAGGGAAGGTTATCAGGTGGTTTAAGGACAATTTACTGAAATGTAATTCAGAGGACTACCAGTCCCTAAAACATGCATTAATACTTGTTATTTTTGACAGAGCTCTAGAAGCCAGACACAGGCTGAAATAAATACCAGCTCATTTTGATCTGGGGAGTGTTGGCGATGAAGGAAGAACTCTGCTTGAGTTCCCCTCTCCTCATATGGTCACCTCTTGCTCTAGAAGGTGGTCGGACCCCCTCTTCCCACCTCCCCATCACTTACAGGGAGCGTGGGATCAGAACCGGCAACACTAGCAACTGGCACTTGCCCTTCAGGACATAGGGTATGCTTCCAACAAGGACTGGTCACTAAGATTTTTTTATTATTAAGCTGGTACAACCACTATGGAGAACAGTATGGAGGTACCTTAGAAAACTACACATAGAACTACCATATGACGCAGCAATCCCATTCTTGGGCATACACCAAGACAAAACTTTCCTTAAAAAAGACACATGCACACTCATGTTCATTGCAGCACTATTCACAACAGCCAAGACATGGAAACAACCCAAATGTCCACTGACAGATGACTGGATTAGGAAGATGTGGTATATACACACAATGGAATACTACTTTAGCCATAAAAAAAATAAAATAATGCCATTTGCAGCAACACGGATGGAGCTAGAGACTCTCATCCTGAGTAACGTTAAGTCAGAAAAAGACAAACACCAAATAATATCACTTATATCTGGAATCTAATATACAGCACAAATGAACCTTTCCACAGAAAAGAAAATCATGGACTTGGACAACAGACTTGTGATTGAAAAAAAGGGAGGGGGAAGGAGTGGGATGGACTGGGAATTTGGGGTTAACAGGTGCAAACTATTGCCTTTGGAATGGATTGGCAACGAGATCCTCCTGCTGCGTAGCACTGGGAACTATGCCTAGTCACTTGCGATGAAGCATGATAATGTGAGAAAATAGAATGCGTACATGTATGTGCAACTGGGTCACCATGCTGTACAGTAGAAAAAAAATGTATTGGGGAAATAATAATTGATTACAATTAAAAAGAAGATTTTTTATTATTACATTTTCTCTGCCATATTATCATTCTCAATTCTCAAAAATAAGTGTGCTAGGGAAGAAAAAGTGTTATGAAAGAGGGAAAAAAGGAAGGAAGAGACAGAAAAGTAAAGAGAAACAGGGATGGTTGGTGGGGAGGAGGGATAGCAAGGGACATGGGAATGAATAAAAGTAAGGAAAAAGGTAAGGAAGTAAAGACGAAGAGGTTCTCAGTGCCAAACTAGTGCTCTTCTCCCCTTTATTTAGTCTCAGTGAATAAGACTGTGTACTTTGTTTTCATAGCAGCTTAAGAGCAAAGTGAACTGGCAGGAAGGTGACTGTAGAATGTGGAAACAGGAGTTCCCGTCGTGGCGCAGTGGTTAACGAATCCGACTAGGAACCATGAGGTTGCGGGTTCGGTCCCTGCCCTTGCTCAGTGGGTTAACGATCCGGCGTTGCCGTGGGCTGTGGTGTAGGTTGCAGACGCGGCTCGGATCCCGCGTTGCTGTGGCTCTGGTGTAGGCTGGTGGCTACAGCTCCGATTCGACCCCTAGCCTGGGAACCTCCATATGCCGCAGGCGCGGCCCAAGAAATAGCAACAACAACAACAACAAAAAAAGACAAAAAAAAAAAAAAAAAAAAAAAAAAAAGAATGTGGAAACAGCTGCCAAAGCAGGGGTCATGGAAGAGTCACAAAAGGCAGGCAGTACACCTGGACTCTCAAGTGTACACTGCAACAAAGGGGCCACACCCACGGCACATGAGGAAGTTCCTGGACCAGGGATCAAACCTGTGCCACAGTAGCAACCCGAGCTGCTGCAGTGACGACACTGGGTCTGTAACCTGACTGTACCACACGGTAACTCCAAAGGCCCTACTATTAACCTCAGAGCACGACAAGTCAGTGAGTCTGGCCTAAGGAATGTTTCAAAGTCTTTTTCATTTCAGACCATGTACTGAGTATGTATTAATTAAACTCATCTTCTAAACATTGAGTGTTGAGGCTTTATGCAACGAGTCCTCAAATGCCACTGACAACAAGCCACCTCCCTTCCAAGAAGGCACCAAGGACTTTACTGACCAGTTTATATGCCTGTAAGGCAGACCACTATAATCCCAGGCCCTAACAAAGACCTTTTAATAAAAAGGGCACCAGTCAGAAAGACTCGGAAACACTTATCAGCAAGGTAATCTATTATTCTCTAGGGTATGGATAAAGGAAGGGAATCCCATATCAATTTCTAGATATTCAAGAGGACTAGAATGTCATAAGTGAATGTTAGGGTCATTTTTTTCAGAAACTCAAGGTGGTCCCAGCCTTTTCTGGTTAAGTAAGCACACACACACTTGTTTTCACTCTGGCTGCTGACAACTCAAGCCCATGCACAGAGCATGCTTCCATGTGGATACCTCCCATACACTCTGGTAGGCCAGGCCTACAGGGGCATCCGGTTGCCTTCAATGCTGAACTTGACAGCACGGTGCACTTTGCTGAGCCGTTTCTGTTCTGCAAATCGCCTCTTATGCTTTTCCAATCGGCTTAGGCCCTTTTTAAGAATACCAGGCTAGAAAGGGTAGTTTGAATGGAGAGTGAAAAAAAGATTACTTGGAAGCAAAGAGGATCACTGAGTGGTATTTACAGAGATGGCAGAGAAAGTGTCTACCCTAAATACTTCACAACAGATTTGCTTATAACAGCTAAAGAGAAAGGGAGGGTTCTAAAAAACCCTCAGAACACTCTAGGCTTCAAGAGTCAGTTGAAATAAAAGGATTAGTAAGAAGAATCTTCCCAACTTTATAAGCTGCTCTAAGTCTGGGGTAAAGCTCATCAGCAATATAAGAGAAAATAGCTCTTTTTAAATCAGATAAACCTTAAGAGCTGTTAAGGGTTTTCAACATGAAGTAAAAGACACACAGTAACCTGCATTTGAGATTCACTCCCCCCCCATCCCCCCTCGGCTGTTTGCTTACCCTGGATGACTCCATTTCCACATTCCACTTGGGCCTGACAACATAGTCCTTGTTGGAGGGCATGGGGACCCTTGCCCGGGCACAGAATCCAGGATCTCCAGGTCTAAGAGCCCTGAGAACGGAAAGAAGAGCATGCTGCTTATGTAGCCAACCATGGCCTGGCCCATCCATTCTCGGCTGCACATGTGTTGGACCTCCTCTGCCCCCCAAAGGTCACCCAACCTGCCTCCTGCTGTATGTTTTAGCTGGCCTCACCATCATTCCTATTGCTGTATATAAACTGCTCAACTTTCCTCCCAAAGCCCACTTCCTCTGCATTTTCAGGATTCTTTTTCACCTCTCCTCAGCTTCGGATATAATCATAACCCTCTCCTTTCTAAGGCTGGTTCCTTCACCAGGACTTTGAATCTCAATTTCTCTGGTCTAATGGAGCTTACCCATGTTCACTTGTGAGGTGAAAAATCAGGTAGTCAATCAAACTGACTCCCTAAACTGAGTATGCCCATAAAGTAGTTTTACATGGTTTTGCACATGCAACTCAAAACAGTAATTTTTTTGTCTGTTTCTTATTTTCTTTCTTTTTTTTAAATGGGCACACTCGCAGCATATGAAAGTTCCCACCAGGCAATGCCAAATCCTTTTAACCCACTGCACCGGGCCAGGGATTGAACCTGCACCTCTGCAGCAACCCAAGCCACTGAGGTCAGATTCTTAACCTACTGTGCCACGGCAGGAACTCCCCTCACATGCAGTTTTAAGAATTAACACAGAGGTTAGCGAATCCGACTAGGAACCATGAGGTTGCGGGTTCGGTCCCTGCCCTTGCTCAGTGGGTTGACAATCCGGCGTTGCCGTGAGCTGTGGTGTGGGTTGCAGACGCGGCTCGGATCCCATGTTGCTGAGGCTCTGGCGTAGGCTGGTGGCTGCAGCTCCAATTCGACCCCTAGCCTGGGAACCTCCATATGCCGCGGGAGCGGCCCAAGAAATAGCTAAAAAGACAAAAAAAAAAAAAAAAAAAAAAAAGAATTAACACAGAGAGATCTAGTGACTCTCCCAAAATAACAACACACAAAACTATAGTACAAGATCATAACCAGGATACTGATGTTGCTATAATCCACCAACTTGTATTTACATTTCCCCAGTTTCACTTGTACTCATTTATTTGTGTGTGTATATTCAGTTCCATGTAATTTTATCATGTGTGTAGGTGCCTGTATTCACTACAGACCACCTCCCTACCCCATTTTCCTAGTCCCTAGCTCCTGGTGATCAGTGAATCTATTTGTTTATGTAATTTTGGCAATTTAAGAATGTCATATAAATGGAATGATACACCATGTAACCTTTAGGAATTGGCTTTATCCACTCAACATATGCCCCTGAAGATCCATCCAAGTTGTTACATCTACCAAAATTGTGTCCCATTTAATTGCTGAGCAGTACTCTATGGTATGAATAAACCATTCACTTGCTAAAGGACATCTGGGTTGTTTCCAGTTTTGGACTATTACAAATAAAGCTGTACTCATACAGGTTTTTGCACAACCATTAACCTTTCATTTCTCTGGGATGAATGCCCAAGAATCTTGTGCAAAGTGCTGGGTTGTATGGCAGTTGCGAGCTCAACCTTATAAGAAACTCTCAATTATTTTACAGAGTAGCTATACCATTTTACCCACAGCAATGACCTAGTTTCTCTGCACCCTTGCCAGCATTTGAAGGTATCACACACAGTAACTTTTATGTACAAATTTGAGAACTACCATGCTAGACTAAAGTAAGACTACCATCCTTCAAGAGTAAAGCCTATTTGATGTCTGGGCAGTCAAATCACTCAACTTTTAGGTAACTACCCACCCCAGTGGTAAATAGAGTGGGTATATGTGTGTCTGTGTCAGTGTGTGTGCTGGGGGTGGGGTGGTAGAGAGGTTGGAGGGGGGAGAGGAAGAGGAGGCTGAAAAATTTTAAATAGTTTCTATTCCCTTGTATGGTTTATCCATTGTTAATATCAAGCTTCTGTAAATTCCATATATAGGAACAGATTAACCGGCTAGAAAATTTCCCATAACCCTTATTTTCCCCTCAGCTGCTATCGGCAAAGCATAAGCAAAGCACACTTGCTCTCTCGAGCTCATTTCTCATTCTCCTTTACAATCTGGGTGCTGTCTGACTGCTGACACCCACCCCCGCCCCTCCATCGTGGCTTCCTTCTCCTCTAGGTTTTCCCTCAACCTGCAGGACCATATCTTCTCACAGGCCTTCACCGGCTACTCTGGTTACACCCCTTTCTGAAGAGTTCAGCTTATTTCTTACTCTGTACTTTCCTGATTCAACAATCTTTGCTATGGAGGTAACTACATCAAATCTATGTCTCGAGCCCAAATTCCAATTCTAGGCCAGGATATTTATAGGACTATCTCAGTCATCTTACATTTAACATGCTCAAACAAAGCTCACCTATGTCTTCATATCTACTCCTCCTCGCCACTCTAGTGAATGGCAGCGCCATGATTTTGGCTACATTAAGTTAGAATTTTGGATGGAATCTTCAAACTCTAGCTAACTCTTCACCCACTAAGCCACCAACTCCCGGCAGTTCTGTGCCTGCTAGGTCTTCTCAACCTTCTGCTTCCCTATTATAGTCTCGGTTTAACTATATCACTTTCAGTTCCTTTGCCCTGCAACCCACCCTACATCATGCCATCAGCATCAGCACTCCAGGTCAAATCTGATGACATCGTGTCCATTCCCAAAACTTTCTAAGAAATCACAAAGAGAAGTGAAAATTCCTCATCTTGATTTAAAGCACTTTTGAATTTGGTCAGTATCTGCATTTCCAACCTTATCTTCCATCCCATTACTGCCTGGCCACTTTAGTCTAGTTGCCACCGCTAAGACAGGCCTTGCTGCTTACCTCACATCTTCGCTTAAACTCTCCCTTGTGGCTATAATCCCTCTAAAGACCTTTTAAGAGAATGGACTACTTTTAATTTGATTCTGTATTTCCAGAGCTTAACAGAGCAAGCAGCAACAAAATCTTTATTGAATGAACTATTTCTCAATCTTCTTATATCCTCCAGAGCACACCCATTACAATGTGGATATTCAATGTTACACTAGAATCAACCCCCAACCACCAATGTGAACATAGCATCATTTGCTGTTTTCTTAAAACAAAGCAGCAAGCAGAACATTAGCAATATAATCTAAGTAGAAAATCAATATAAAAATCTTACTTTTCCTCTCCTGTCAGCACCTTTTCCAGATCTCTTCGTGGTGTCTGACCACCAGTGCTGGGAAAAAAATAACTGATGAGATACTAGGAATGTTAGACTCTTTTAACTAAGAAAAGAGTAAAGTTAAATACCAAACGTAGACCTTCACGTTGGATCAGGGAAAATAATTCCTAATCTTGCGAAGGTACTATTTATTTTAGCGATCATCTGCACACCAGGTGTCATTAGGCAGTAACTCACCTGTAATGACCCTGCCATTGCGGATGCAACTCCATCCAGTTTATTGATACAATTTGAACCAATGACATTTTTCTCTCTTAAGAATTTTGGAAAGGAGACTGAGAGAGGGGGGAGGTTTTTTCTCTGTAAGTGGCTGGAACAACATAAGCCACCTCTAAAACTATGGTAGAGATTCGATCCAACCAGAAAAGCTGGGAAGGGATGTGATGGTTTACTACACACCACCAAATTTAAACTTAAAGGATATTATGTGCTATGAGATATATCAAGCTGAGAAGAAAGAAAATCTTATCATCTTTCAGGTTTCCTAAATGATCTTATTTATAAAAAAACCTCGTTATCACAACGATATTTACTCCACTTACTTATACCTGTTCCCTCATACCTGCTCATTCTTCGCCGTTGAGGCATCTGTTCTAGATCCCTTTGCTCCCTTTCTTCTCTTGTCATTCCTTTGTAGTTTGAGGTAAGACCAAATATAGGCCGGGACCATTCATCTACAATGAAGCAAAATTATTTAGTCCATAAAAGTAGCACTTCTACTACCATTCCCTGAAATAATCACATTCTAGTGTAATGTCATATTTTTGGCATTTAGAATATTTTTTCCTTAAAGATACCATTATTTTAGGACCATTTATTGGATAAACACAACAAAATACCAGCATCAAAACTAGCTCCAGCTGCAGAAAATTCAAAAAGATAACTTAGGAGTTCCCATCAAGGCACAGTGGAAACAAATCTGACTAGGAAGCACGAGGTTTGGGGTTCGATCCCTGGCCTCGCTCAGTGGGTTAAGGATCTGGCCTTGCTGTGAGCTGTGGTGTAGGTGGCAGATGCAGCTGGGATCTGGCATTGCTATGGCTCTGGCACAGGCCGGCAGCAACAGCTCTGATTAGACCCCGAGCCTGGGAACTTCCATATGCCGCAGGTGTGGCCTAAAAAGACAAAAGATAAAAAAAAGATAACTTAAAACATGTAATCATGACAGAGGTATCAGTTTTCTGGGCAGATTATATTTCCTTATAGGTGGTTATATGACGCTGGGTATAATAATTTCCTGTGCTATACAGTATAGCCTTGTTGCTGATCTATTTAGGCTTAGTATTTTCTATCTGTTAATCCCAAATTCCTAATTTGTTCCTCTTTCCTCCCTCTCTCCCCTTTGTTAACTATAATTTGTTTTCTTCTTTTGTTTGTTTTTTAGGTTTTTTTTTTTTTTTTTTTTTTTTGCCTTTTTAAAGGCCAAACCTGCAGCATATGGAAGTTCCCAGGCTAGGGGTCTAATCAGAGCTACAGCTGCCGGTCTATGCTACAGCCACAGCAACACCAGATCCGAGCCGTGTCTGAGACCTACACCACAGCTCACGGTAACATGGGATACTTAACGCAATGAGCAAGACCAGGGATCGAACCTGCAACCTCATGGCTCTTAGAGGATTCGTTTCTGCTGTGCCACGACGGGAACTCCCCTGTATTGTTTTTAATTTTTATTTATTATTATTATTTTTTTTGTCTTTTTGCTATTTCTTGAGCCGCTCCCTTGGCATATGGAGGTTGCCAGGCTAGGGGTCTAATTGGAGCTATAGCTCCCGGCCTACACCACAGCCACAGCATCGCGGGATCCGAGCCGAGTCTGTGACCTACAACATAGCTCACGGCAACACCGGATCCTTAACCCACTGAGCAAGGCCAGGGATCGAACCCGCAACTTCGTGGTTCCTAGTCAGATTCGTTAACCACGGCACCACAACAGGAGCTCCGATTATTTTTTAGATTCCACATGTAAGTGATATCATATAGTATTTGTCTTTTCCTAATTTATTTCACTAAGTATAATATTCTCCAGTTGTATCCATGTTTCTGCCAATGGCACAATTTCATTCTTTTTTATGGCTAACACTCCATTGGATTATACACCACACCTTCTTAAGCCAGTTGTCTGTTGCCTGGCACTTGGATTGCTTCTATGTCTTGGCTACTGTAAATAATGCTGCTATGAATACTAGGGTACTTATATCTTTTCAAATTATGGTTTTCTCTGGATATATGCCCAGGAGTGGGATTGAAGAATCATATGGTAACTCTATTTTTAGTTTTTTAAGGAACCTCCAACAGTTTTCCATAGTAGCTGCATCAATTTAAACTCCCATCAACAGTGTAGGAGGGCTCCCTTTTCTCCACACCCTCTCCAGCATTTACTATTTGCACCCTTTTTGATGATGGCCATTCTGTCTGTTGTGAGGTGACTCCTCATTGTGGTTCTAATTTGCATTTTTCTAATAATTAGCAATGTTGAGCACCTTTCCATGTGCCTATTGGCCATCTTTATGTCTTCTTTGTGAAAATGTCTATTTAGATCTTTTTTTTTGTCTCTTTAGGGCCATATCTCTGGCATATAGGAGTTCCCAGGCTAGGGGTCCAATAGGAGCTATAGGTGCTGGCCTACACCACAGCCACAGCAACACAGATCCAAGCAGTGTCTGTGACCTACACCACAGCTCACAGCAATGCCAGATCCTTAACCCACTGAGCAAAGGCAGGGGTTGAACCCTAATCCTCATGGATACTAGTCAGGTTCGTTAGCTGAGCCACGATGGGAACTCCTATTTAGATCTGGTGTCCATTGTTTGATTGGATTTTGTTTTATTTTTTGAGTTGAATGAGCTGTCCTTATATTTTGGATATTAATCCCTTGTCGGTTGCACCATTTACAAATACTGAAAACAGAAAATACTGAAATTCCTATACTTCCTTATTCTAATCAAAAACAAAAACTTTTACTGTTTAGTCAGTAAAAGCCCAACACTGTATACTTAAAAAAAAATAAATAAAGAAAGAAAAGAAAAAAAAAAATGACCTTTACAGATAGAATTCAGGTGTTACCAAACTAAGAAGGAAGCAAGAAGGTGCCTCAGGGAGACTTTGAAAACTCTCTCTTTGAAAACTGACCCACTGTCCCCACCCCTGGGTTCAGAATCACTTATTACCATTGGGAACAGTCTGCTTCTCTCTGTCTAGGGCAAAAAGAAGGTTGAGAACCACTGCATTAAAGCATCAAAAAGTTCATTATTTAATAGGCAGTAAGTCAAAGATTATTAATAAGATCAAAGAGGTAATACTTCTATAGTTTATAAATTTATATTTCTCTAAAAGCTTTTGATAATTAAAAAAATTCAATAGAAAAATAACTACTGGAGTTCCCGTCGTGGCGCAGTGGTTAACGAATCCGACTAGGAACCATGAGGTTGCGGGTTCGATCCCTGCCCTTGCTCAGTGGGTCAAAGTTCCGGCGTTGCCGTGAGCTGTGGTGTAGGTCACAGACGTGGCTCGGATCCTGCGTTGCTGTGGCTCTGGCGTAGGCCGGAGACTACAGCTGCGATTAGACCCCTAGCCTGGGAACCTTCATATGCCGCAGGAGCGGCCCAAGAAATGGCAAAAAGACAAAAAAAAAAAAAAAAAAAAAAGAAAAGAAAAGAAAAATAACTACTGTATTCATATACAGAAGTAGTTACTATTTTTGATCTAGTCTTCAAGTTTAAAAATTCCTTCCCAACAGGAAGCACAGGAAGAGTTAAGGAGGATGATGAAGACAGGTGATGTGTCATAAACAATATGGCCAGAGGAATTTCAGTTAGACTGCTCTGGGCTTCTCTGGTAACACTGAATAATAATACACAAAAGGCTTTGGAGTCCATTATAAAAATAACAAAATAACAGCAATGGCTAACATTTCTTAAGGACTTACTATGTTCTAGGCACCATGCTTTATATACATCTTATTTACTCTTTACAATTCAAGCTAAACACATAATTCTCTTTTACAGAGGAGGAAAGCAAGGCTTAGATCTTTAAATCATTAGCCTGGGAGTTCCCTCCGTGGCTCAGTGGTTAATGAACCTAAGATCTATGAGGATACGGGTTCGATTTCTGGCCTTGCTCAGTGGGTTAAGGATCTGGCGTTGCCATGAGCTGTGGTGTAGGTCACAGACACGACTTGGATCCCGAGTTGCTGTGGCTGTGGTGTAGGCTGGCAGCTATAGCTCTGATTCAACCTCTAGCCTGGGACTCTCCATATGCCACAGGTTCGGCCCCAAAATAGAAGGAAAAAAAAAAAAAAAAAAAAAAATCACTAGCCCAAGAATATGCAGTAAGGTAGGTGGTGAATTTGAACTAAATAATCTCTGACTCTAGGGCCTACATTCTAATTCCTCTCTCTCTACATGTTCTTGATCCACGATTAGAAAATAAATGATTTTACTTGTTATATTTAATACTGGATAGCACACTTAAATATACTGAGAAATCTTTTAAGACTACAGGGGAAAAAAGCTTGGTACCTATAAGAAGTTATCAAAAAAATTTTCTATTCCATCTCACTGACTCATTTTAAATGATTATTGGTAAAATAAAAGTTACCTTTTGTATACACACATCTGTCTATATACATAAACACAACAAACAGAAAGCAAAATGTACATACTGATTAATTTCCCTGCCATGTCCTTGTTGGACCTTGACTCCTTGGGGTGTTTATAGAGATACATCACTGCTCGTCCAATCCCACTATGCTTCAGGGTCTCCTGGCTCACACTAGGTAGCTGGGGAACATAAACACACACATACATATTAATCATGCAGAAGCTGGGAGTCCTGCCATTCTATTCTAGAGGGACTCCAAGAAGACCTGGTTCACTCACAACAGAATAAATAACCAAAAAAGTTCCATTTTCAGGATCACAGACATTGAGCACAAAGATACTTCATGTTCACATCAGGAGTTGAGAGTCCAGTACTACTATGGAGTTGAAGTAAAACTCACAATGTGACAAGTGTAAACCAGGCATTCTCAAGGGTTAGCAGTTTAAAACAAGGGTCACTTCAGGCCTCTAAAGCAAACAGACCTAAATTTGAACCCAAGCATAGCCACTGGCTATCCATGTGATCTTGGACAAGGCATTTAACTTCTCTGAGTCTTAATTTCTTCATCTGTAAAATGGAAATATACCTAAATTTGAACCCAAGCATAGCCATTGGCTATCCATGTGACCTTGGACAAGGCATTTAACTTCTCTGAGTCTTAATTTCTTCATCTGTAAAATGGAAATATACCTACCTCGCAGGTTTGTTTTGAGGAATAAATGAACCTATGTATATATAAAACACCTGGCACATAGAAGGTTCTTCAGTAATTCCTTCAGAAGTTAAGTAGCTTGCCCAGGGTGTCACAGCTACATAAAGGTGACCCAGACAAGATTCAAATACATGCTTATCTGATGCTGAAGTTGGTGCTCCTTCTACTTCAAGTGCCTCCCCAGCACAGGCCCACCACTACTATACTACTCAGATAAACCAGAGCTATGCCAACATCTTTTTCCTTCAATACTATAGTTACATGAAGTTTTAAAAGGCCTTACTTTTATTTATGCTCATTTTATTTGCTATGTTCCAAATAAACATACTTAATAAATCTCTTCTGATAGGCTACAGCAGAAAGAATACCTAACTATATGGTAAAATACAGAGGTTATGATAACACAAACCACATCAGAAAATTGGTGAAAAGAAACAAGTCAGATTAACTGCCTCTAACCTCTTGCAGAATCTTCAAGAGCTCTTCTCGAATCTTTAGAGCCGGCAAACTTCTATCTGGTAGAGGAGAGAGCCATTCTTTGATGGCAGACATCACACCACTGTCAATAAATGTTTCTTTAAGGTCCTGCCTATAATAATAATTAAAAAAAAAAAAGGAAGGTCAAGGCTATGAATGTTGGTTCTACTGTAGCTTCCTTTGGATTTTCTTGGCTATTTGGTGGTGTTTCCTAAAAGTACTTCTAATAACTTACTCATATCATTATTTACTGAGCAGCTATTCATAGGTTTCAGTAGCAATATGATATTTAGTTCCTGTTTTCAAGAAACAAACAGACCTGATAGGTAAAGATGATTTATTAAAGACAAAGAAATACCCCATGGAGTTCCCATGATGGCTCAGTGGTTAACAAACCCAACTGGCATCCATGAGGACAGGGTTTTGATCCCTGGCCTTGCTCGTGGGTTGAGGATCTGGCGTTGCTGTGAGCTGTGGTGTAGGTCGAAGATGCGGCTAAGATCCCACGTTGCTGTGGCTGTGGCGTAGGCCAGCAGCTGTAGCTCCAATTTGATCCCTAGCCTGGGAACCTCCATATGCCGCCAGCGAGGCCCTAAAAGACAAAAAAAAAAAAGACAAAAAATACCCCCAAAATTACACAAGTTAGGTTAATGCTGATATGACTCAGACAATAGGAATAATGAGTTTTAATTATTACACCTAAAAAAAATGTTTAGAATAGTGATCCTCATACTGTTTCAACTAACAGAAAACCCAGAATTGTGCTACTCTTTGCAGGACACCAGGGAGAATACCATTCTCCTGGGAGAAAAAAACCCCAATGAAATAGTGATACTACTCAAATTCCATTTTATGTACTAGAATCAATTATGTTAACAGGGAGTTCCCCTCGTGGCTCAGCAGAAACGAATCTGACTAGCATCCATGAGGATGTAGGTTCGATCCCTGGCCTCGTTCAGTGGGTTAAGGATCCGGTGTTGCTGTGGCTGTGGTGTAGGCCAGCAGCTATAGCTCCAATCTGACCCCTAGCCTGGGAATCTCCATATGCCACTGGTGTGGCCTTAAAAAAACAAAAAAAGTTAACAGGGAATGAGGATTATATATACGAAATTTGATACAGATAATTTCGTCTGTTGGGATAGAGGCAGCAGTAAGTCCTAGACCATGTGTTTGGCTCATTGGTGTCATAATGCATTTCTTGGAGTTCCCGTCATAGTTCAGTGGTTAACGAACCCGACTAGGAACCATGAGGTTGCGGGTTTGATCCCTGGCCTTGCTCAGTGGGCTGAGGATCCGGCGTTGCTGTGGCTCTGGTGTAGGCCGGCGGCTACGGCTACGATTAGACCCCCAGACTGGGAACCTCCATATGCCACGGGATCGGCCCTATAAAAGGCAAAAAGACCAAAAAAACAAAACAAAACAAAACAAAAAACATAATGCATTTCTTTAGTCATCAAAAAAAGGCTATGGCTACGTTCAAAGTTGCTTGGGAATGGGAGCAAATCAATGAAGAACCTGCAGGAGGACCAATAACATCATTTGCCATTTGACACATGAGTTGTGTACAATACATGCTTCAAGTAGACTTCCAGGAATCGCTTTGTTCTCAGTCACATTGGGAAAACCAACACAATTTTATCAGACTCTAAATAGTCTATAAAGAACACAATTAGTGCTCGGATGATGCGTTGCTGTGGCTCTGGTGTAGGCCGGCGGCTACGGCTCCAATTAGACCCCTAGCCTGGGAACCTCCATATGCCGCTGGAGCTGCCCCAGAAAAGGCAAAGAGACAAAAAAAAAAAAAAAAAAAAAAAAAAAAAAAAAAAAAAAAGAAAAATTTGTGAAGAAATAACAAATTTAGGAAATTCTATTCATTGCCAGTTTTCTGTGAATCAACAGGAGGTGATCGTTCTTTAAACCCTCTAGAATACTGGTACATAAGTTTGAATATCAGTCCATTAAAAGGAAAACACTTTTTCAAGAAAACAGAATACTTTAAAAAAAAAAAAATAGAAAAGAAAATAGAATACTTACTTCTTAAGGTGCATGACCACAGTAGGTAATAATGTTAACTTTTTTAGTGCTGGCTTTTTTTGATTATTCAACTGTCTGTCTTCCTGTTCAGTAAGAAAGAGATTTAAAAAGAAAAAGAAAAGAAAGCAATTGTTAACAATGAATTCCACTGTTATTAAACTACTTTAATTGTAAACTTTAAATAAAGCAGCAATTTCTCTAAGAAACTGAAATTTTTCCTATAAGAATAATTACATAAAGAATAAACAGCCCAAGAGTTACCGTCGTGGAGGAGCAGAAACAAAGCCGATTAGGAACCGTGAGGTTGCAGGTTCGATCACTGGCCTGGATCAGTGGGTTAAGGATATGGCGTTGCTGTGAGCTGTGGTGCAGGTTGCAGACACGGCTCAGATTCTGCATTGCTGTGGCTGTGGTGTAGGCTGGCAGCTGTAGCTCCGATTTGACCCCTAGAGCCTGGGAACCTCCGTATGTTGCAGGTGCAGCCCTAAAAAGCAAAAAAGAATAGACAGCCCAGACCCACAAAACTAGTTTCAAAAACTACAAATCAAGGAGAACAATTTTAATTTACTATATTGGCATAACTGTCAAATTTTTGAAGAGTTCATTCAAGGTAGAAATTATACACGGAAAACTTTGGTTTATCACCAGGAATAATTTTCTAGCTATAAGGCTTATAAAAGAAAGTTATTAAAGAAGAGTTTTATTATTTGCCTGATTATTTTTTTCCTACTTTACTTACAGAATTTTAAATTTTACGAATACAGAAAACAAAATGGTAGATTCATTGTCATGTACATTCCAACAGTCAAACACATGTGGCCAGCCTTGTTTTAGCTATCTCTCTAGCTACTTTTCCCTTCACCTTTGAATTATTTTGGAACAAATCCCAGATACCTCAGTTAGATTCATAATACTTCAGCAACTGTCTCTGAAAGAGCAGGGCTTGTTTTTAAGCATAATACTTAGCCAATTTTTACAGTTTGGGCAGAATTTTAGAATGCAATGAGGTAAATACAACTTCTTGATCAGAGGTAAAAGAGTGACATATGGGTTTATAACATCATAAAGTTTATAATTTTTTGTATGTGAAGAAACATCATTTTGTGGTAAACTAGCTAAACCGGAGAACAAAATCATTCCCCCATAATACCAGTGAAGTCACTGAACAAAAAAGGCTCATTTTACTTAATATTTAAATCTTTTCACTTTTTCCCTAAACATTACTAAAAAATTAAAATTATTTCCATGCTTAAAATTTAGAACAGTAAATGATTATAAAAAAAAAAAGCTCCACATAACCAATCACGTGGGAGAAAGATGAAGCTAAAAGTAACCTATCTCACCTCTGCAGCTTCATTCATCTTGACAATCATGGCGCTCACAACGTCATCGGCATCACTAATAAAAGTACCACCATCTCGGTTACGCCTGCGCTTACCACTCATGCTCTTTTTCCGCTGCAACATCATCTCAAAGTCTGACAGAAAGTCCATGCTAAGAAGTAACACAAAATCAAGTGAAATATGAATTCCCCTTTAAATACACATTTACTTTCATCAGTCAAGAACCACCAACTTTTTTTTTTTTTTTTTGTCTTTTTGTCTTTTGAGGGCTACACCCGAGGCACATGGAGGTTCCCAGGCTAGGGGTCTAATCGGAGCTGTAGCCACCAGCCTACGCCAGAGCCACAGCAATGCAGGATCCGAGCCGTGTCTGCAACCTACACCACAGCTCACGGCAACGCCCGTGAGCTAGGCCAGGGACCAAACCTGCAACCTCATGGTTCCTAGTCAGGTTCATTAACCACTGCGCCCTGACAGGAGCTCCCAAGAACCACCAACTTTATTAATTCTAACTCAACAAAGTGCTACTTTCTTTTAAAGCACAAGTACCTTTAAAATTTCTTTTAAAAGAATAGCTGATCATAGATTTTATGCTCAATTTCTGTATTACCTCAACTGGTACACATCAAATACTAACAGTCCTAAACTTTTTATACACTATGTTCACACTCACATATATACTTGTCTGAGAGGGTACATTTCAAATTTCAGGTTCTCATTCAGGGGATACTGCCTGCCACTTTATGGTTCAGATTTAGCTGCATTGTCTTTTGTGGGGGAATAAAGTAGCGTTCAATAATCTGAATATTTCTGTCTTATAGCATAAAAAAAAAAAAAGATAAAATGCTGTTTTTTAGTGATAAATAAAACTCTCAAAACATAATGTGACTGAGATTAAGATGGAAATCTACAAACCCACTAAGAGCCTCAAAAAAGCCTTCACAATTTTCACCTGAATTTTTACACTTAACGAGGGAGCTAACATGCTCCCTGCCACTACTGTATAAATAAGACAATATGGTTTATATAATTTAATTTCCAAATGTGTTGCTAAACTGGTTCAGCTTAATTCTTGCATGTCACTAGGACTATTCAAAGGACTATTAAGGAGTCCTAATTAAGGACTATTTTTTAAAGTATCATCTTTACAACAAATAGTAACTTAAAAATCATTCTATGGGAGTTCCCTTCGTGGCGCTGTGGAAACGAATCCGACTAGGAATCATGAGGTTGAGGGTTCGATCCCTGGCCTCGCTTAGTGGGTTAAGGATCCGGCCTTGCCGTGAGCTGTGGCGTAGGTTGCAGACTCAGCTCAGTCTGGCATTGCTGTGGCTCTGGTATAGGCAGGCAGCAACAGTTTGGATTAGACCCCTAGCCTAGGAACCTCCAAATGCCGAGGGTGTGGCCCTAAAAAGACAAGAAAAAAAAAAAAAAAAAGAAAAAAAAAATCATTCTATGAATGGTACCTTTCAAGACACCATACTCTTCTGAACACTGATTCCAACCATCTCAACAAATGAACATGAAACATAACCAAGTAGTATTGTATCTAAAACTTTTCCCCCGGCACCCCCGAAGAGTTCTCTCTCTCTCAAAGAGGAAAAAAAAAAAAAAAAAACAAAGTTTTTATTAGGTTATTTTTCAAAAGAACTTACTTGATGGGATATAAGTTAAAAGCCTGGCATTATATGTCTCCACAAACTAAGAAAGCTGAGCAAAGGGCAAATGAAAGAAAAATAGTGGAGTCCCCGTCATGGCGCAGTGGTTAACGAATCCAACTAGGAACTATGAGGTTGCGGGTTCGGTCCCTGCCCTTGCTCAGTGGGTTAATGATCCGGCATTGCCGTGAGCTGTGGTGTAGGTTGCAGACGCGGCTCGGATCCCAAGTTGCTGTGGCTCTGGCGTAGGCCAGTGGCTACAGCTCCGATTCGACCCCTAGCCTGGGAACCTCCATATGCCGCAGGAGCGGCCCAAAGAAATAGCAAAAAGACAAAAAAAATAAAAAGAAAAAGAAAAAGAAAAAGAAAAAAGAAAAATAGCAACTGCAAATAATTTTCAAAAGCACTGTATATAGAGAAGCAGAAGGGAAGGAAAAAAAATGGAAGATTCTTTCCTACACTTGAGGATCCATAGTAAGAAAATAGTTCGTTAGTCTCTATCTTCATTTTTAAAGTTCTCTTTAACAAAGTCCTTTTCTAAAAAAATAAAACAAACTTACTGTTTCCCTCTCTTTATGTTATCATCAGAATCTGAATCTTCTGCTTCTTTTACCTGTGTTTCACTTTTTTCTTCTTCCAAATCTTCTTGGTTAAAACCCTAAAAGCAGGGTAAGTTAGCCAGAGTTATCACAACCTCATCACAGACTCTATTCTGTGTAACTGCTCTTAATTTTTTGCATTTCTAAGTAATATACTCAAAAAGAACAAAAATTAAGTAGATACCAAAAGATACATAGCAAAAAGCTTCCTACCACTCTAGCCATTAGCAACGTATTCCTGTCTCCCTCCAGAGTAGTCTACATTTACAGACTACATGTGTTTACTACACCCTTTTATTATACAAGTGGAACCATACTCTACACACTGAGTATGATATACTCAGTTCAGCACTTCCCACATTTAACAACAGAATCTGAAGACCAATTCGATAACCACGTATCTTTGTTTTTAAGGCTTTGGATGATTTCACCATATAACTGCAACCATAATTTATACATTTCCCCACTGACATTTAGGTATGTGTATTTGAAATTTTGAGAAATATTGCCGAACTGTCTTCCACAGAGGTTATACCAATTAACTCTCCTTCCAACAAAGCATAAATGTACCTCTTCCCCACCTTCTCACTACTATAGCAGCATTGATATTTGCAATATCTGAAGTGAAAAAGAAAAAGCATTTCTGTTGCTTTCCTTGCCCTCCCTTATAAAGGATAACACTGAGCATTTTTCGTGTTTAATAACCATCTATATCCTATCCTATGTCCATGTTTCTGTTGAATCTCTGTCTTACTGGTATGGAAAACCTCTTTAAAAATTAGGAAAATTAGCTTTCGCTACATGACAGAAATTGCACTATCCTCACATTTGTACAGTATGATTTTCTTTATGGTAATGTTTTCCAGGTATAATTTTTAAAAATTTTTATGTAATTTAAATGGTCTTTTATGTTATACTTAGAAAGGCCTTCTCAATGGTTCACCCGGTATGCTGTTTTTCTCACTGGACTGAACCCATAACCAGTTACTGTCAACTCTCCCACACTAGAGACATACCTTATTCTTGTAAAATGCTGCTTAACTGAGGAAAAGCTCCATGAGGGCAATGTTCAAACAATCTCTGGCATACAACTTCTCAAATATTTGCTGAATGAATTCTTTTTCTATTTTCTTTAGGTTTTTTTTCCTACCATCTTGAATTAGACTCTAAATTCATCTACTTTCATTCTCTTCTGCTTTAGTAATCAAAGTACTGACTTCTTTTTTAACACAAAAACTGCATAACATGTATGTTTTAAATTTTTGGGTGGCAAAGATGTTTGTTGATCTTACTATTAATTTCTAATTGCGATGCATGGCATTCAGAAAATCTAGGGAGTTCCTGTTGTGGCTCAGTGGTTAAGGAGTCCAACTAGGAACCCTGAGGTTTCAGGTTCAATCCCTGGCCTCGCTCAGTGGGTTAAGGATCTGGTGTTGCCATAAGCTGGGGTATAGGCAGCAGACGAGGCTTGGATCTTGTGTTGCTGTGGCTGTGGCGCAGGCCGGTGTCTACAGCTCTTATAAGGCTCCTAGCCTGGGAAACTCCATATGCCGCTGGTGTGGCCCTAGAAAAGACCAAAAAAAAGAGAGAGAGAAAATGTCTATACTTTTTGCAAAAGCTTGATTTAAAATTTATATGGAAATGCAAAGAATCAAAAAAAATTTAAGGCAATCTTAAGAGAATAACAACCTTAAAGGACATAAATAACCAAATAGCAAGAGTTATGCATTAATGGTACAAGCATAGACCAATGGAACAGAAAAGATACATTAAAAACAGATTAGAAAATATATAGCGACACTTGATTTATGACATAGATGGCACGACAGAATAGTGGAAAAGGATAACCTGGGTCAACTGGATATTAGAAATGGGGCATGGGGCCAGGAGAATCTTGACTCTCTCTCATACATGCTGCACACAAAAACCCACTCCAGGTGGACTATATAACTAAACGTGACAGATGAAATAATCAAACTTCTAAAGAATGACTCAGGAGAATATTTTTATAATCTTGGGGATAGACAAAAATTTCTTAGAATTCAAAACACTTTCCACATAAAAGAAAAGACTGGTAAAGTTGACTTACATTAAAATTAGGAACTTTTGCTCACCAAAGACTCCATTAAGAAAGTAAAAAGGCAAGCCACTGAATAGAAGATATTTTTATCTTTTATAATCTTCAAAGGGTTTATATCCAGATTATATAAAAAAGAGCTATTCCCTTTTCTATCTTTTGTGGGTTTTTTAGCCTGGTTATTCTATTCTTTACATTCCACTTAGAGATTTGTCCATTCTCTTTGCAGTTGTGTCAGGTTTTGTTTTGTAGACAACATATTTAAATCCATGTTACTAGGTACAATTTCACCTTTTATCAATATAAAGTGACCCTCTTTATCTTCTACATTGCTTTTTGTTTTAAAGTCTATCACTTTGATATTCATATGGCTTCACCAGTTTTCTTTTGGTTAGTGTTCAAATAGAGTATCTTTTTCCATCCTTCCATTTTCAACTTCTCTTTATCTTCTGTTTCAGTTGAACTTTAAAATTAGTAGATAGCTGATTTTTCAAATCCAGTCTGATCTTGTCCTTTAATTGGAGCATTTATTACATTTCATTGTGATTTCTAATATTATCAAAGTTTACCTCTGCTGTCTTACTATTTCCAGTTTTCTAACTGTGCCTCTATTTTATTTCTTTTTTTTCTTTTTAGGGCCACATCTGCAGCATATGGAAGTTTCCAGGCTAGGGGTGGAATTGAAGCTACAGCTGCCAGTCTATACCATAGCCATGGGCTACACTGCAGCCATGGCAATGCAAGATCCAAGCCAAGTCTGTGACTTACATTGCAGCTCACAGCAATAACAGATCCTTAACCCACTGAGTGGGGCCAGGGATCGAACATGCATCCTCATAGATACTTAGTTGGGTTCATTACCTCTGAGCCACAACAGGAACTCCTATATTTCTTTTTCAAATTTCTTATATTCTGTCTTCTTTTAGATTGATTAGCCTTTATTATTTCTTTTTTCCTTTCTACCAGAAGTCACACATACTATTAGTCTTTTTAGACATTACAAAGCACATCGTAATTTACCAACTGACTACTAATATACTTTTATGTGTATCTGCAAAGACCTGTAAGCATTTCACAATTTGTTATTGCTGTCATATGCTTTAATTTTATACACATCTTAAACCACAGCATGACTTTGTTTTGCATGGTCACTACCTATTTCGACCTGTCCACAGGATGTTGCTTTTTTCCTATCTGCATCCCTGACCTTTCCCCTGAGATTTTCTTTCTGCCTTTAGTACTTCCTTCACTTCAACAGGCATTTTGCTAAGATGAAATAAAGAGGGAATCTTCATTGCTAAAAAGTACTTTTGCTGAATATAAAAGAATTATAAGATAGCAGTTATTGAATTGTATTATTTCTGTTGAGAAGTTAGCTGTTAAAAAAAATGGTTGCCTCTCTGAATGTAATTTTTTCCCCCTTTGGCTGCTTTTAAGATTTTCCTGTTTTCTTTGGTTTTGTTCAATTTTACTGTGATGTATTTACATGTAGATTTCTTTGTATTTATTCTGCTTATAATGTGCAAAACTTCTAGAATCTATGGCTTTATGAAACTTTTTTTTTTTTTTTGTCTTTTTGCCATTTCTTGGGCCACTCCCGTGGCATATGGAGGTTCCCAGGCTCGGGGTTGAATCGGAGCTATAGCTGCTGGTCTACGCCAGAGCCACAGCAATGCCAGATCCAAGCCATGTCTGCAATTTACACCACAGTTCACGGTAACGCCAGAGCCTTAACCCACTAAGCGAGGTCAGGGATCGAACCTGCAACCTCATGGTTCCTAGTTGGATTCGTTTCTGCTGCGCCACTATGGGAACTCCTGAATGATTTCTTTATATACTGCTTCTGATATATGTATTTATGTGTGGGTATGTATATCTCCCCCTGCCCCCGGGATTCCAATTCATTATGTTAAACCTTCTCATGTATAATTATGTTTATTTTTTATATTTTCCACACTAATAGATCTCAGTGCTTTATTCTAAATAGTTCCTCCAAACCTACATTCCATTTCATTCATTTTCTCTTCAGATATGTCTAATGTATTGTTAAACTCATCTATCAAATTTTTAATTTTAGTTACTGCATTTTCACAGTTCCAGAATATCTACTTGGTTCTTTTCTGAATCTACCTTGTATTTTTAAAAACCGTTTGTTCTGAGAAACTTTTTAATCTTTTATCTCACTGAACATATATTTTTTTTAAGGCAGTATCTAAAATTCCTGTATCTAGAACTCCTAGCTCTACTTCTATTGTCTGTTGTTACTATTCTTTTTTAACATTATCTATGATTGTGTACCATACTGTGTATGTGAAAATTTCTAGAAATAATTTGAGGTCTATGATGATGCTACTTTTGTGCTGAAAGGATTTCACTTGCATGTCAGGTTCCTAAGAGCTAGCCAATGGGTTAAGAATCATTGTAATCAAATTTCTGAGCCCATGGTTCTCTGTCTTGCTAGATGACTCAAGTGTGGCCTAAAATCTGAGCAAAGCCTAGTATAACTTCCAGTTCACTCTTAATCCTAGCAATTTCAATTCAAAGCATGGGATTTTTAGGTCTTCTGACTTCAGCAGGTCCTGACCTCCAAGTTTTGTCTCTTGAACCTGGAGGCAATCAAGATTACATTTAGCACCTCGGCATGAACAGGTGAATATCCCAGAAAAAGCAGCTCTAAATGCTGAGCTTACCTCTTTAGGTTTCTATCTTTTGCTGGGTTTTGGCTTCATAATTCTTTTGTTATCCTGTTCTTACGATCATGAGCACATTTTAAAAAAATTTTGTCTAGCTTCTGTATTCATCTCGAGAAGGGTTGGTCCAAATTACTTTGTCTGTCATGACTATATTTATAAGTTCCATAAGTACTGTGAATCTTTCTCTTCAGCATTATAAAGTGCTTTTTGTTGTGTTCCTCCCTCCTCTTAATTCTATTTTGCCTGTTATTTTTCTTTAATGCCTTTGCAGATCCTTTTACCCCCTTCTGGATTTCTCTACTGGATACATCATAGTTGTTTTCTACTTACTGGAATCACCCATTAGACAGTCACGGCCATAAAAACAAAAAAAGTATACTCAAAGAAGAAATATTTCCAGCTTATACTTACTGTAAATTCTTCTTCCTCTTCATCACCAGATTCTCCAAATATATCTGCAATAAGATTTCTAGAAAAGAAATATAAAAAACTTTAACTTGCTTTCTTCTCATTTGCATAGGAACTATAAAATCTTTTTCTAATTGGATATAATTTACATACAGTAAAATGTGCAGGTCTTAAGTGTCCATTTCAGTGGATTTTAACAAAGAGAACACATTCATGTAATCAGTACCCTAATCAAGATATAGAACAATTCCATCTCCCCAGAAAGGTCCCTTGTGGTCCTTTCTAGTCAGTCCTCAACGTCAACATCCTAAAAGGTAACCACCATTCTGATCTCCACCATCAAAAATCAGTTTTGATTTTTCCTGAACTTCATGTAAATGAAATCAAACAATATATCCTCTTTACTTCTTTCATTTAAGATAACATTTTTGAGATTCATCCATGTTGTAGTGTGTAGCAACAGTTCCAAGAACTAAAATCTCGAATCCCCCAAAGTCATGCAATTTTAGGCAGGGTATAGTGTATTACACCTCAACACAGAATTTTAATATAAATGTGAAAAACTTGAAAAACAAACTCTTCTCTATCACCTTATATAAATGCTTGGAAGATAAAGGTTATACTGTCACTTACTCTTCTTCATTCCCTGACTCACTGTCACTCCCAAACAGGTCTTTCTCTTCATTTTTTTTATCAGACAACTCCTCTTTCCCTGCTTCTTCTTCACTGTCAGATTCTATAGTCTTCTCTCTTTTGCCTGATTTGTCTGATATAACATCACTGTCAGAGTCATCTGCATCAGACACAACACGACTCTTCTTTGCTGCTGTTGAAAAAGAAAATCCTCATTAATCTTATTCTATCATGGTCACTGCATAACTAAGTACAACAGGTGCTCTAAAATGGCAGTATGTGGCAAAAAACCAGAGGCTCATGACAGACCGTTTAGAACAAAAACAGACTTGGATATTCTTTTGTGGAATCCCATGTTCCTCAATCATCTGTCACTGCTCAAGTTGGATTTTTTCTCTTCTCCCTTAGTAAACTACACAAGTGATGCTCTTTCCCTCCTCCTTTAACAACTGTCACATTCTAAGGGAATGTCTTTTCCAAAAAAGATGTTTCATAAAAAAGTAATCAAGCAGTAAAGATTGGAATACTCTGCAGAGACACAGAGTCTCTAAATAGAGTCCCTCACAAACTTCCTTGAATTTGGACATTCAACAATGTTTAACAAATGAAGATGGGTACTTTGTGGGAGCTCAGTCACTGTCTAGATGGGATGTTATGCATTAGCTGTCAAAGAGACCCACAGCTAATTCTGGATACCGTTGGGTTTTCATGTAAACATATTTTTTTGACACATTACCCTTTCCAGTTAAAAAAAATAATATTTTCATATAAATCTTTCATACTGCCATTGCAACTCAGTCTAGTTTATCATCTTGAGTGTTAACATACACTGCTAGAACAATTCAAAGGAAACTTATTAAGACTTGCCAATGAAAACCAGTGTCCTGGTGATATCAAGTTGAATGAGAGAACATAACCTGTAACACTGCAGAAAAAGAAATAATGCTTCATAGTTCAAAAGTTTAGACAGTAAGTAAAGCCACGGATAAACAGCCCAAAATAATTCCTTACATGCTTTCTCTTCATCATCACTATCAGAAAGCACAGCAGCTTTTCGCTTTGCTGCTTTCTCCTCCTCCCCCTCTTTTTCTTCATCTTCATCACTGTCAATTTTGGGCTTTTTGGGTTCTTCCTCCTCGCTATCAGAACTGTTGAACCGTTTCCTGTCTGCACGGGTATCTGAATGAAAGGAGTCATTTTTCATTTCTGTATTCTCTCCCTTATTCTCCCCATCACTGTCCTCATCAGACTCTGGCTTCTGTTTGTGTCTGGAGGCATCCTCAGTTTCCGAATCACTGGCAGGTCCCTTCTGAGGTTCCTCACTCTCAGAGTCACTGACTCGGGGTTTGGGAAGCTCCTCATTTTCCGAATCACTGGCCTGGTTCCTTGGGGGATCCTCACTTTCGGAATCACTAATACGGGGCTTGGGGAGCTCCTCATTTTCCGAGTCACTGGCTTGGTGCCTTGGGGGATCCTCACTTTCTGAGTCAGTGATACGGGGTTTGGGAAGCTCCTCGTTTTCAGAGTCACTGGCTTGGTGCCTCGGCGGGTCCTCACTTTCCGAGTCACTGATACGGGGTTTGGGAAGCTCCTCATTTTCAGAGTCACTGGCCTGAGTCCTCTGAGGCTCCTCACTCTCTGAGTCACTGATCCGAGGTTTGGGAAGCTCCTCACTTTCTGAATCACTAATTCGAGGTTTGGGAAGCTCCTCATTTTCCGAGTCACTGGCTTGGTGTCTTGGGGGTTCCTCACTCTCAGAGTCACTGACTTGAGGTTTTAGAGCATCCTCTGTTTCTGAGTCACTGGCAGGACTTTTGGGGAGCTCTTCAACCTCTGAATCACTGGCAGGATGCTTCCTAACCTCTTCATTCTCTGAGTCACTTGCATGCCCATTGAGAAGTTCCTCATTTTCAGAGTCACTCACAGGTAATTTCCTGGTCCCCTCACTCTCAGAGTCACTCCCATGGTGATTGATGTCCTCATTTTCAGAATCACTCGCAGGAGCCTCTACATGCTCTTCGGATTCAGAGTCACTGTCCTTTTGCCTTTGAAGCTCCTCACTTTCAGAGTCACTGGCATTAAGATTTGAGGGGTCATCATTCTCAGAGTCTGTCACACGATGTCTTTTGTTAAGGCCATCCTCTCGATCACTATGTTCGTTCTGAAAAATTAAGGGAGAAAAAGTTAGAAAAATGCAACAACAACAAAAAAAGGGTTTGGCAATAAAAATGTAAAAAAATTTTCAACTATTTTCTTTCAAATGTAGGAACATGCATGCCTAAATATAGAATTCTCATCCTAAGAAACATCTACTTTAAAGAAGGCCCTTTATCTGTGAAATAGCTAATATGGTTTAAACCCCAAAATGAGGAAAGGTAACTTGCCTTCACCAAATCTACAAAGCATGCCCTCCAGATTACTATAAAGGACACTTGTACTTTGAAGAAAATCCTAACTTTCTCACATAATTCTAGCTCCTCAATGTATTTTAAAAATAAATACAAGCAAACATGTATCCAAGTTCTTTTTTTTTTCCTTTTAGGGCCGCACCCACAGCATGGAAGTTCCCGGGCTAGGGGTCGAATCAGAGCTGCAGCTGCCAGCCTACACCACAGCCACAGGAACATAGGATCTGAGCCACATCTGAGACCTACACCGTAGCTCAATGGATCCTTAACCTACTGAGTGAGGCCAGGGATCAAACTCACATCCTCATGAATACTAGTCAGGTTCCTAAACCACTGAGCCACAACAGTAACTCCTCCAAGTTCTTTTACAAAGGAACATTTTGGGGTTTTAAAAGGTTAAAATTATTTTAAGGAAAAAATTATAAAACTTTATTTGGCCAAATTATATATAGGGTACATTCTGCCAAGTGAATCTGAACAAATAAGGAGATGAACAATTAACATAGCCAAATACCGTGCCAAGCTCTCTCCTGCTAGTTTACTCCTCGCAACAGTATTTTTCATAGGAAAACTGAGGCTTGGAGCAGTCTTGGTTATACATCCAGTAACCTTGGCACGAAAGTTTAAGTTAGGGAAAACAGTGAGTAATCTAACTAGACTAACATATAATGTTACATGAAGTAATCTGAAAACTCTATGGTACAAATACGATATAAGCATATTAGAGCTTTATTTTTTAAAATGTAGAGAAAAATATACAAAACTAAACAGACCAAAATACTAATAACTAGAATGTGGAGTTTTTTCCCTTCTAGTACCTGAACTTTCAATAACATAGTAATTAATATTTTGACTTAAAAAGTAAAGTACTTCTGTGCTTGAGTTTTCCTCCTTAAAAATTTACTGAGCTGAGTATTTTTCTTTAGAATACATGCTGACATTACCTGAAATGATCACAGATCAACTTCCAAGGAGCAAAAAGTCTTTAATAAGGTATATGCCCAGCATATCATGCAATGAAATAATTAAGTACCAAAAAAATAGTGATAAGCTTCCCCCCCCCCCTTTTTTTTTTGTCTTTTTGCTATTTTTTGGGCCTCTCCCACAGCATATGGAGGTTCCCAGGCTGGGGGTCTAATCGGAGCTGTAGCCACCTGCCTACGCCAGAGCCACAGTAACTTGGGATCCGAGCCGCCTCTGCAACCTACACTGCAGCTCACGGCAACGCTGGATTGTTAACCCACCGAGCAAGGGCAGGGACCAAACCCGCAGCCTCATGGTTCCTAGTTAATTTGTTAACCACTGCGCCATGACGGAAACTTCATACAGTGATAATCTTAATGGCATTAAAATGTTTTCACAAAATCCACACTTCAACTTGCTTCAGGCTCATTTAAAGATTAATTATGCTCTGTCTGCAACTTCAAAAAGAATACAAAAAATTATAAAATTAGCTTATAAAGTAAGTTTGAGGATTTTTTCCCCCTCCATATTTGAATACCATCCTGACAGCACAGCGTTCCAAAGAAAAGGTAACTGCTATATTCATTCAAATATATTCAGGAAACTTTCTAAAATCATAACCTTTTCAAATTTCCCAAAGGCATTTTTCTTTTTTTATCACAGGACACTCACAGCATAGTACCCATTCCTGATCAGTTATACATCCTATCATCCCAATAAAACTGGCATTTATCTATTAAATTAGGAAAGAAGAAATAACACAGAATCTTGTGATACAGTACAATACTCCATACACTGCTAAAAGCTTACTTCTGGCCATACTTCATAATTTAATTCTTTTATATTTCAAAAGAATATAGATGAAAAAATTAACCATCTAATGTAAGTCCTAGGAAGGCAGGCATTTTTTGGTCTGTTTTCTTCACCAAGAAGGCACATTATGTGCTTCAGACTATAGAGTGGTGTCTGGAACATACAAAATCACAGTAAGAATTTGTGAATTAATAATAAAGAGTTAAATGAGAATAGTTTAAAGTGAGGAATAATTAACTCAACAAGTATTTCTTCAATGTCTACTATGTGCAAGGTGCTAAGAACCAAGAATGAAAATGTCTCAGTGTGTGACCTAAGAGTCAAAACTGTTGTCTAATAAGACAGTCAAACATATCACAGCAATATAGTGTAATATGCACTATTATGAAGGGAGGTGTGATATATTGGAAGCCTACAGGAAGTGATCTATATGAGACTGAGCTATACAAGGTGTGAAGACAACAGGTATTTGGGAGTTCTGGTTGTGGCTCAGCAGAAACGAATCTGACTAGTATTCATGAGGACGCAGGTTTGATCCCTGGCCTTGCTGTGGGCTGTGGTGTAGGTCACAGATGTGGCTTGGATCCTGTGTTGCTGTAGCTGTGGTGCAGGCTGGCAGCTGCAGCTCTGATTCGACCCCTAGCCTGGGAACCTCCATATGCTGCAGGTGTGGCCGTAATAAGACAATAAATAAATAAATAAGACAACAGGTATTTGGAACTGGTTTGTAATGACTGAGTTCAGAAACTAACTACATTATTGAGGACAGAAAGTGAAACATATGGGTACCAGCAGAGGCAACTCAAGGAGAGGGCAAAAGGGAAAACTGTAAAAGGATTTTAGAATGCACACCCATGGCATAATCTAACAACATGATCATGTGTGACTCAATTTATTTTAGATGTAAACAACAGAAATCATCTCAGGCTAGCTCCAGAAACAAAATCTCTCCAGAATCAAAGTGGGATGAACAGCTAAAGGATCAAGAAGGGTAGGAATCAAGGCAGCTCAGGGAAGTTAAAAAAGGAAACTCAAGGCCCTTTCACTACACCAGTAGCAATAACATGACCCCGCTCTTACCACGCTAAATTTCAGTATCCAGGAGTTAAATTTTAAATTCCTGGGAGACATGACCTAATTAGCCACAACAACAGAGGATGTCATGATTCAGTGACTCAATGGGTTATGGCCAGAGCAGCAGCTCTGGGAGCCACTCTCTTTTCTTAGAGAGAACTTCCATATGCTGCAGATGGCACCCCAAAAAGCAAAAAAAAAGTTTAAAAAATCCAAAATACAGTTTTTTAAAAGTCAAATACGAGTACAACAAATCAACAGTAGAAATTGCCATTTTAATGCTATTTCTTAATAATGCTAAAAAAAGATATAATTTCAACTGCCAGAGAAATTGAGCCTCTAAGCATCCTCAGAGGCTTTAGAAATGTCTATAATGCCTCATACCTCCCTCTTACAATCATTCACACTGTAGTTAGCCATAATGAATGATCTGATCCTTTATCTCAGCATACAAATAATAACACACTCTTTATGGACCAGCACCACAACATTTTTAAATTATAAAGGAAATAATAAAACTGCTGTAAAGCAAACATCTATTCATAAATTTCAAAGAATGTCACATAAGAGTAAATAAGGGAGTTCCCGTCGTGGCTTAGTGGAAACAGATCCGACTAGTAACCATGAGGCTGCAGGTTGATCCCTGGCCTTACTAAGTGGGTTAAGGATACAGTGTCACTGTGAACTGTGATGTAGGTCCCAGATGCAGCTTGGATCTGGTGTTGCTGTGGCTGTGGTATAGGCCAGTGGCTGCAGCTCCAATTCGACCCGTAGCCTGGGAATCTCCAAGTGCCACAGGTACAGCCTTAAAAAGACAAATAATTTAAAAAAAAAAAAAAAAGTTAAACCCAAAATTGTTGAACTTGCATACCAACCTTCCTTCACAGATTGATAAAACACTCATCATCAAGTCACACAAGTTAATTCTGTGAGGAAATACCTATAACAACATTTTCAAAAGCATGTTTCACTGGACTTTAGTTCCAAAAAATTTATCTGAAATCCTCATCTTAGAGTTTGTCAATACACATCATCTTAACAGCATAAGGAAGAATTGGAGAAATCCCAGTTTCATTACACAGTATAATAGCTCTGGGAGCGCTGCAAAGCTTTGACTTTGAGAAACTCCAGCTTTACAGCAAGCATGCATGTAATAAAATGAAGCTATAATAAAATGAAGCTTTATACTAGAGGATCCTTTTGCAAAAGCTGGCTGATCGTAGAATCAGTTAAAAACAAAAGCAGGAGTTCCCGTTTTGGCTCAGTGGAAACGAATCTAACTAGCATCCATGAGAATGCAGGTCCGATCCCTGGCCTTGCTCAGCGGGTTAAGGATCCTGCATTGCTGTGGCTGTGGTGTAGGCCAATGACTACAGCTTTGATTCAACCCCTAGCCTGGGAACCTCCATATGCTGCTGGTGTGGCCCTAAAAAGATTAAAAAAAAAAAAGCACTCTGATCAGTACTAGAAAATTTCTACACAGCTTGTATATAATGATGAAGCAAACTCCTCTACTTCTCAGACTCATTTCTGCCCTTTCACCAGCATCAGCATCATTCCACCAGCAGTTCCCACATTTTTGCAGAAGAATCAGTTGAGGAGCTTTGGTTAAAAACCAACTTTGTGCTTCTCACCTATAGACAGTAATACAGTAAGTCTGGGGAAGGGGGTCAAAGAACCTGCATTTTGACAGTTAATCCAAATGATTCTAACTGCATATTAAAATTTTATTGCCAAAAAAAAAAAAAAAAAAAAAAAAGGAGTTCCCATTGTGGCGCAGTGGAAATGAATCCAACTTAGCACCGTAAGGTTGTGAGTTCGGTCCCTGGCCTTGCTCAGTGGGTTAAGGATCCGGCATTGCCGTGAGCTGTGGTGTAGGTCGCAGATGCGGCTCAGATCCTGTGTTGCTGTGGCTGTGGTGTAGGCCGGTGGCTACAGCTCTGATTAGACCCCTAGCCTGGGAACCTCCATATGCCACAGGTGTGGCCCTCAAAAGACAAAAAAAAAAAAAAAAAATTTATTGCAGGCACATAGAACTATTAACTTCACTGTTATCTTCATGCTTTTATTTATTTATTTATTATCTTTTTTTTTTGCCTTTTCTAGGGCCGCTCCTGCGGCATATGGAGGTTCCCAGGCTAGGGGCTGAATCAGAGCTGTAGCCACCAGCCTACGCCAGAGCCACAGCAACGCGGGATCCGAGCCGCGTCTGCAACCTACACCACAGCTCACGGCAACGCCGGATCGTTAACCCACTGAGCAAGGCCAGGGATCGAACCCGCAACCTCATGGTTCCTAGTCGGATTCGCTAACCACTGCGCCATGACGGGAACTCCCCAGAGACCTTTTTTAAAGCATTTAACTTCAGGATACAGAAGATACTTAAAATAAATCCAATTAAATAAAACAGAAACCCCACAAGAGAATTCTTAACAGAAAAGAACCAAAGCAACATGTTTTTCTCCTCAATTTTGTAGGAGGAGACAAAGGCTAAAATCTAACAAAGACAAAGGCTAAAATCTAACTCAAAGAAAGGAAGTGTAGATGGAATCAAAAGAGCTTGTAAGAAATAAGATAAACAAGGACAGCAATGGCCAAAAAGAATCTTCTAGGTGCTCTGATGTACTCCCCGTAGGAATACTTTCTTGTATTAGTCACAGCCTCTCTGGGGAAAGATCAAATGAGAGGAGACACCACCATTACTCAATTCAAAGTGAGGCTGGAGCTAAAGGGGCTGTCACCAAGTTCAATGCCAGATGGATGGCCATGCCCTCTAGGCTTTGCTACAGTCATTAAACAATGAGAAGCTAGGCACCATTTCCAAACAACCTCTTACTCAAAAGACCCACACACTATTTTTTTTTCTGTGAGACTCTCAGGATGGGAATACTACTTTTCTACGCAAATGAAATATATAAGCCTCTGAATTTTAAAATGCATATTCCCTTCAATAAATTTTCCATGGGAAAAAACCATGTGACCACAATCTACAACTAATTCCATGCTGTTCAAGAGATAGTCAAGTAAAATAACAAAAATTAGAACCGACAACTAGGAGTTCCCACCATGGCACAGTGGAAATGAATCTGACTAGGAACCATGAAGTTTTGGGTTTGATCCCTGGCCTCGGATCTGGTGTTGCTGTGGCTGTGGTGCAGGCTGGCAGCCGTAGCTCCAATTCAACCCCTAACCTGGGAACCTCCATATGCCTTAGGTGCAGCCTTAAAAAGCAAAAAAAAAAAAAAAAGAACGAACGAACTGACAACTAGGTCATATTATGCTCAAATTGTTTTATTAAAAAATTATGTTTTCAGGAGTTCCCGTGGTGGCGCAGTGGTTAACGAATCCGACTAGGAACCATGAGGTTGCAGGTTCGGTCCCTGCCCTTGCTCAGTGGTTTAACGATCCGGCGTTGCCGTGAGCTGTGGTGTAGGTTGCAGACGCGGCTCGGATCTCGCGTTGCTGTGGCTCTGGCGTAGGCTGGCGTCTACAGCTCCGATTCGACCCCTAGCCTGGGAACCTCCATATGCCGCAGGAGCGGCCCAGAGAAACAGCAAAAAGCCAAAAAAAAAAAAATTCTGTTTTCAGGAGTTCCCATCATGGCTCAGTGGAAACGCATCTGACTAGTATCCACAAGGATGCAGGTTTGATCCCTTGCCTCGCTCAGTGGTTTAAGGATCTGGCACTGCTGTAAGCTATGGTGTAGGTAGCAGACATAGCTCGGATCTGGCACTACTATGGTTGTTGCATAGGCCAGCAGCTACAGTTGCAATTCGACCCTTAGCCTGGGAACCTCCATATTCCTCAGGTACAGCCCTAAAAAAGACAAAAAAAAAAAAAAAAAAAAAAAAAACACCCCAAACCCTATGTTTTTATGACTATTCAAAAACTTTTTTTTTTTTTTTTTTTGTCTTTTGTCTTTTGTTGTTGTTGTTGTTGTTGCTATTTCTTGGGCCGCTCCCGCAGCATATGGAGGTTCCCAGGCTAGGGGTTGAATCGGAGCTGTAGCCACCGGCCTACGCCAGAGCCAGAGCAATGCGGGATCCAAGCCGCGTTTGCAACCTACACCACAGCTCACGGCAACGCCGGATCGTTAACGCACTGAGCAAGGGCAGGGACCGAACCCGCAACCTCATGGTTCCTAGTCGGATTCGCCAACCACTGCGCCACGATGGGAACTCCCTCAAAAACATTTTTAAGGAGTTCCCGCTGTAGTGCAGAGAATTAAAAATCTGACTGCAGTGGCTCAGATCACTGCTGAGCTGTAGGTTCAATCCCTGACCTAGCTCAGGAAGGCATAAAGGACCTGGCATTGCTACAGGTACAGCTTAGTTTGCAACTACAGCTTAGGTTCAATCCCTGGCCCAGGAACTTCCATATGCCGTGGGTGCAGCCATGAAGAGGAAAAAAAAAACATTTAAAATAAATCTTTCTCCTTTTCCCTATTTACTCTACCATGAAAGGTGCGTGAAGATTTTGAGGTCTCAAAGTGCTCTACACAGAACAAATATACTTAAAAATCCGTACAACTATTGTGGAAAACAGTACAACGAATATGGAAAACAGTATGGAGGTACCACAGAAAACTAAATATAGAACTACCATATGACCCAGCAATCACACTCTTGGGCATAAAACTGGATAAAACTTTCACTGAAAAAGATACACGCACCCCTGTGTTCATAGCAGCACTATTCACAATAGCCAAGACATAGTAATAACCTAAATGTCTATGACAGATGAATGGATTAAGATATAGTACATACACACAATGGAATACTACTCAGCCGTAAAAAAGAACAAAACAATGCCATTTGCAGCAACATGGATGGAACTAGAGACTCTCTTACTAAATGAAGTCAGAAAGAGTAAGACAAATACTACATGATATTACTTATATCCAGAATCTAATACATGGCACAGATGAACCTTTCCACAGGAAAGAAACTCATGGACTTGGAGAACAGACTTATGGTTGCCAACAGGGAGGGGGAAGGAGTGGGATGGACTAGGTGTCTGGTGTTAATAGATGCAAACTATTGCATTTGGAGTGGATAACAAAAATGCTGCTGTATAGCACAGGGGACAATATCTAGTCACTTACGATGGAACATGATGGAGGATAATAGGAGAAAAAGAATATATACATATGTATGACTGGGTCACTTTGCTATACAGAAGAAATTGACAGAATATGGTAAATCAACTATAATGGAAAAAATAAAAATCATAAAAAAAGAAAATTCCACTGATGTTAATATGTCTTTCAGGAACCTAGCCAAAAAGATGTTAATAACTTAAAAACAAATAATTTAAATATGTAATCGACTTATTACTGCAATTGCTTATATACAAATTGGTTTAGAAAAACCAAGCCTAAGCCTAAGAACATTACTTTTAAATTTTATTTCATATGGTAAGTTTCTTTTGCCTTAAAATAGTGTGGCCTCGACCTCATAAAGATTAACTCTGGACTATCCCCTAAGAAATAATCTGCCTACTCACCATAGAGGATAATTATAAGATAACGAAAGGGAACCACACTGTCACCTCAAAATATGCCTCTTTGACATAAAAATTTTGATCTAGAGGAAATTCATATGCAGAAAACACAAGAGTAGCTCTCTTTTTTTTTTTTTTTTTTTTGGTCTTTTTGCCTTTTCTAGGGCTGCTCCTGTGGCATATGGAGGTTCCCAGGCTAGGGGTCCAATCGGAACTGTAGCCGCCAGCCTACACCAGAGCCACAGCAACGCCAGATCCGAGCCGCATCTGCGACCTACACCATAGCTCACGGCAACGCTGGATCCTTAACCCACCAAGCAAGGCCAAGGATCGAACCCACAACCTCATGGTTCCTAGTCGGATTCGTTAACTACTGAGCCATGATGGGAATTCCAAGAGTAGCTCTCTTTACCTTTTCCTTTTTCTACCTAAAAGGCAGGATATTCCCTTTACTGGAGATAGACTGTCATCAACAGCAGAGAAATTGGCAAACAAACTTTACTACATTAGTTTCTTCCCATGTATTTACCTTTCCAGTTGGCCAGCCTTGGAAGCCTAGAACTGCTTTCCTTTGTCCTGTCATTTCTCCACAAAATTGTTATCCTTTGTTGAAGATGCTATATAAGCTAGAATTTTAAGCTTTGCTTTGAATTTCTGCCTGTTGGGTTTTCTTTCTTCTGTGTGATGTATGCTGCACGTGTTAATAAAACTCATTTGTTTTTCTCTTGTTAATGTCTTTTTGTTAAGGAGTTCCAGCTGAAAACCTAAGATGGGTAGAGGTAAAATTTTGCCTCCCTACATACACTATAACTGGTATTACAGTTTTCAAAGCTGTTCCGTAAGTTTTATTTTATCTTCCTAATAACTTTTTTTAGTCTACTGTCAAGATGGTGAAGCTGAGGCTAAGAGAGATGAAATAATTTTTCTAGTTGACAGTTATTATGGTTATTAAGTGACAAAGCCAATATCTGAAACCATATTTTGGCCATCGCTCTGCCTTTCACTCTAAAAAGTTATGCAAATATAAAATCATATCATCATTACCCAAGAGAGATTTGCTATTACACCATCTAACTCAAAGTTAACCCTTCAGTATCATCTTCCATTACGCTCTTCTACTTTCCAGCCACAATACTCCATTCTTGAAATATAACAGGTTCTGCTCAATTCTAGGCCTTTGAACCTGCCCCTTTCTCCAACTAGAATTATTACCACCACCCTTAACCAGCTTTTCCATCTGGTAATGTCACATTCATTCCTCAGAGACCACTTAGCCCACCCTCCCAACCTCCACATGTGCCCTTCATGTAATTTTTAAATATATTTTAAAATATTTGATGCATCCTAATAAAAATAGGTGACCACATTAAATGACGGGACAACTATTCAAATTATTCTCCCTTTGATTTTAAATATTAATGTGCTAATACAGAAAAGTATAAAGAAAATTAAAATCACCTTTAATAACACAACCCAAAGATCAACATGATTTACATTTTGTTATAAGGAATGTTCTCTTAATCTCCTCTGTGTGAATTTACTTTTAAAAAGTAAACTAGGATCTAAAATTATAATTAATTTTGGGAGTTCCCGTCGTGGCACAGTGGTTAACGAATCCAGCTAGGAACCATGAGGTTGTGGGTTTGGTCCCTGCCCTTGCTCAGTGCGTTAACGATCCGGCGTTGTCGTGAGCTGTGGTGTAGGTTGCATATGCGGCTCGGATCCCGCGTTGCTGTGGCTCTGGCATAGGCCGGTGGCTACAGCTCCGATTCGACCCCTAGCCTGGGAACCTCCATATGCCGCGGGAGCGGCCCAAAGAAATAGCAAAAAGACAAAAAATAAATAAATAAATAAAATAAAATAAAATTATAATTAATAGTATGTATGTATCTTTCAAGTAACATGTTAGATTTTCCCAAGTCATGAAATATTCTTTGAAAACAATTTTAATGGCTGCACTGCCATTCTTACAAATGTTCTATTTATATTTTAATCATCCATTTTTTTATGTTGTTGGATATTTACTGTTTCCTTTCTTATGCTTTCGATGCTTCATTTGTCCACTTCAGTGTTCTCAACCTAAGGGTGGTTCTGGCTCCTTCTCTAAGGGGCCATTTGTGAATGTGAGGGGCCATTTTTGGTTGGCAATGACTGGAGAGAATGTTACTTACTATCTTTGCATTTAATGCTTGGGAACCAAGACACTAAACATCCTGGAATATGCAGGCCTGCCTCCAAATGCCAAGAGTGGGCTTACTCAGAATCTCCTGTTTAGGAAAGCAGAACAAGGCTTGTGCTCTTGGTGCAGGAGGAAGACACAGACAGGACTCAAACCCACACAAGAAGGAGACCCAATAAGATGAAAGAGCCAAAGGGCTCAATAGAGACTGTGGTAATAGACAAGTAAAGCATCCTGGGTTCTTCTGGGATGTGAACTGGGGAATATAATAGACTTTTGACCAGTTAGCAAAAGAAAGAAAAATAACACCAAATGAAGGCTTTTTGATATGAGAGAATGAAAACCTCAGCTGGCCCACTTTCCAGTAAAATCGGTTAAAAGTATTTTTAAAAAAGCCCAAAGAATGATCCTAAAGGAAAAGCAAATAAGCATCTACCCCAAAAAATGCACAAAAATATACTCCAGGTTGCTGCAGCCAAAAACCGATGGTTCTCTCTCTCTCTCCAGCTTCCGGGGGGGGGGGGCGGGGGGGCCCGGGGCGTTCTTCCCAAAAAGAGCATGATGTCATCCTTTCTCAATCTGCCGCCAGCTACATGTTGCTGGAGACAAATTCTAGGCAAGTGTGGTTGAAAGTGTGGGCTCCCAACTTCTGGCCAGCCCTCAATCACAGTAAGAAGGTGCTACTTTTGGAACAGCATGCTGAGAATACTGGGGCCCTAACACCCTTGCCCCAATTTGTGTGACAGTGGTTCCATGCCAAGAGAGACAGGCCAGGAGTACCTCAGATACTAACCAATGCCCACCCCACACTGAGAGCTCAGCTTCTAGAGGTGGGATGTCACTGAGAAAAACTTGCCATCTCACATACAAACACACCACTAAATTGGAGCCCTGGCTCAGAGTTTTACTTGGGAAAGAAGTAGGGAATAAATTAGATAACTTCTAATTTCTTTTTCTTTTTGTTTTTTGGGTTCTTTTTAGGGCCACACCTGTGGCATATCCAAGTTCCCAGACCAGAGATCAAATTGGAGCTGCAGCTGCTGGCCTATACCATAGCCACAGCAATGCTGAATCCAAGCCATGTCTGCAACCCATGCCACAGCTTGCAACACTAGATCCTTAACCCACTGAGTGAGGCCATGGATCAAACCCACATCCTCATGGACACTAGTCGGTTCTTAACCCACTGGGCCACAACGGGAACACCTAGATAGCTTCTAATTTTTCCCCAAAGAAACTGACTTTATTTGTTAGGCAAGCCTGGGGAAGTTCAGGCTAAGGCACTCTTAGTAACACTGGAAGTTGTGGTAGAAGGCACCAGGGAGGAGATTCAAGATACAGGATAAACTATAGGTCAGCTAGTTTGCAAGAGATAACCAGGTAATAAGAAAGGTGGGAGGAGTCATCTTGGGGTCAGAACGAATAAAACTCAGACCTCAGAAACTATTCCTTCAAAGGAGTCAGACTTTGATAAGATTATCTTGTTGAGCAATTTATGCCGTAGGGCATTGTTGAAAATAACAGAGCAAGCGTACTCACTGCAGCACAGTGGTAACAAACTCAATTAGTACCCATGAGAATGTGAATCTGATCGCTCAGTGGGTTAAGGATCCAGCAAAACCACTGGCGTGAGCTGTGGCGCAGGTTGCAAACCAGGCTCGGATCTGGCATTGCTGTGGCTGAGGCGTAGGCAGGCAGCTGCAGCTCCGATTGGACCCCTAGCCTGGGAACTTCCATATGCCATGGGTGCAGCCCTAAAAAGTAAAAGAAAATAACAGAGCAATCAATGGAGTTGGACAGCTGATTTTGGTTAAAGAAAGAGAAAAAGAGAGTCCTGCTAATACTACCATCATCCCAGGTTAACTTTGAACATTTGCCAAACTGCACATTCCTGAGGATGCAACATCAGAGATTTAAAACTGTGGGTGAGGAAAGAGAATTCACTAAAATAATCCAGTGGGTCAGCAAACAAGCAATTAACAAAAACAAGCCCCTGGTCTGGGCGGGACCAGTATCCAGAGTTGATACCACACGTTAATCTAAAATATCCAGTTTCCAACAAAAAATTAAGAGGCATGCAAAGAAATCAGAAAATCTGACCCATAACCAGGAAAAAAGTAGGTAACAGATATCAGATTTATCAGAAAAAGACAGCTGTATTAAATTAAGGAAACAACAGATGGTAAAGTAATAAATTTTTTTGGCTGCACCCACAGCATGCAGAAGTTCCTGGGCCAGGACTGAACCTGAGCCACAGCAGTAACAATGCCAACTCTTTAACTGTGAGGCCAACAGAGAACTACATTTTGTTGTTGTTGGAAAAGTAATAGTTATAACAATGTATTGTTGGGTTTTTAACTTTAATAGATATAATATGTATAACAATACTATAACAAAATGGCAAAAAGAACATAGCTACATAGCACTAAGCTTAATATATGTATCATTGGAATTAAGCTATCATAATCTAAAGCTGATTCTGGTTAAATTAAAACATGTGGTAAACTCCAGAATCACTAAAAACAAAACAAAACAAAACAAACCTCAAAAATATAGTGGAGGAGTTTCCGTCATGGCACAGCGGAAATGAATCTGACTAGAACCATGAGGTTGTGGGTTCGATCCCTAGCCTGGTTCAGTGGATTAAGGATCTGGCGTTGCCGTGAGCTGTGGTGTAGGTCACAGCCGAGGCTCAGATCTGGCGTTGCTGTGGCTTTGATGTAAGCTGGCAGCTGCAGCTCTGATTAGACCCCTAGCCTGGAGACCTCCATATGCCTCAGGTGCGGTCCTGAAAAGACAAAAAAAAAAAAAAAAAAAAAAAAAAAGGAAACACCAAAGAAATTAAAATGCACTGAGTATTAAAAATAACTGTTCACTGAAAGAATGTATTACTGGATTAGGTAATTAGGTAAAAAGACAAACTAACATCAAAAACATAAAATGCAGGGAGGGGAGTGCAAAAATGTATAACTTCAGTATGTATTTGAAGTTACCAGCTTAAAGTCTAGTACAAGAAATTTTATATCAGTCACAATGCAAAAAGATATACTAGCTATATAAAAAAAATTTTTTAAATAATCTATGCATACCGTTACAGAAAATCAGCAAACCAAAGGAAGAGAGCAAACCAAAGGAATGACAAAACAGTCAGAAAACAACAAAATGGCAATAGTAAGTCTATATCTACCAATATTTACTATAAATAGACTCAATTCCCCAACCAAAAGTTGAATGTGTGGAAGAAAAAAAAAGACCGGAGTTCCCACTGCGGCATAATAATTCAACTGCAGTGGCTCAATCACTGTGGAGGCGCAGGTTTGGTCCCCAGCCTGGCACAGTGCGTTAAAGGATTCGGGACTGCCGCTGAGTCACAGCTGCAGCTCAGACTGAATCCCTGGCCTAGGAACTTCCATATGCCACAGGTGCAGCCTTAAAAACAAAAAACAAAAAAACAAAGACCAAACTATATGCTGTTTTCAACAGACTCACTTCAGCTTGTAGCACAAACACAGGCTGAAAAAAAAAAAGGATGGAAAAAGATATTCCATACATATGGAAAACAAATGAAAGGACAGCTATATTTATAATCAGAGAAAAGAGACTTTTAACCAAAAATTGTAAGATACAAAGAAAGTCATCATATAATGATAAAAGACTTAACAAAAAATTTAATATTTGTAAATATGTATGCACTTAACATCAGAGGACCCAAATGTTAACAGACTTAAAGGAAGAAATAAGATATCAACACAGTAATAGCAGGGGACTTCAATAACTCACTTTCAATAATGGTTAAATCATCCAGACAGAAAAATCAATAAGGAAAACACTGGACTTAAACCGTACATTAGACCAAACAGACTTAACAGATATTTACAGAACATTCAATCCAACAGCAGCAGAATACATATTCTTCCCAAGTGCACAAGCAACGATCTTCGATACAGATCATCTACTGGGCCACAAAGTTTTAATAAATTTAAGAAAATTGAAATCACACCAAACATCCTTTCTGACCACAATATGAAACTAGAAATCAATTACAAGAAGAAAACTGAAAATTTCACAAATATGTGGAGATTAAACATGGGAGGGGGAGGGAGTGGGAGGGATCGGGAGTTTGGGCTTATCAGACACAACTTAGAATAGATTTACAAGGAGATCCTGCTGAATAGCATTGAGAACTTTGTCTAGATACTCATGTTGCAACAGAACAAAGGGTGGGGAAAAAATGTAACTGTAATGTATACATGTAAGGATAACTTGATCCCCTTGCTGTACAGTGGGAAAATAAAAAATAAAAAACAACAACAACCAAAAAAACCATCATGTTACTGAATAACCAATGGGGAAAAAGAGAATTCAAAAAATATCTTGAGACAAATGAAAACTGAAATGCAACATACTAAAAGTTTTGCTGTATTGCAAAGCAGTTATAAGTGGGAAGTTTAGAGCCTACATTAAAAAAAAATGAAATCTCAAATCACAACTTTATATCTCAAGGAACTAGAAGAAGATAAAAGAATAAAGTTATTAGTAGAAAAGAAATAACAAAGATTGGAGCAGAAATAAAATAGAGACTAAAAAGATAATAGAAAGTTAAATAAAATTAAAATCTGTTTTAAAAAAGAATACTTTAGACTTACTAAGGAAAAAAAAGATGCAAAGAAATAAAACTATAAAAGAAAGAGGAGACATTACAATTGATACCACACAAACACAAACAATCATAAAAACTAAGAACAATTATACTCCAAGAAACTGGACAATCTTTAAGAAATGGATAAATTAATAGAAAAACAGAACCTACCAAGATTGAATCATGAAGAAATAGAAATTTTAAATAGACTAATTACTGTGAGGAGACTGAATCAGTAATCAAAAACCTCCCAACATAGAAAAGTTCAGGATCAGATGACTTCACTGTTGAATTCCACCAAACACTTAAAGAATTAATACCAGTCCTTCTCAAATGCTGCCAAAAAACTGAAGAGGAGGGAACACTTCCAAATTCATTTTTTGGGAGTTCCCAGTCGTGGCACAGTGGAAACGAATCTGACTAGGAACCATAAGGTTGTGGGATCAATCCCTGGCCTTGCTTAGTGGGTTAAGGATCCGGTGTTGCTGTGAGCTGTGGTGTAGTTCACAGATGCGGCTTGGATCCAGCATTGCAATGCCTCTGGCGTAGGCTGGAAGCTAACAGCTCTGATTTGACCTCTAGCCTGGGAACCTTCTTGTGCTGTGGGTGCAGCCCTAAAAGACAAAACAAAAAACAAAAAACAAAAAAAACAACAAAAAAAAGGGAAACAAACACATTTTATGAAGCCAAACACTACCCTGATATCAAAACCAGATACGGACACCAGAAAAGAAAATTACAAGCCAACATCCCTGATGAACAAACACACGTAAAAATCCTCGACAAAAAATTCGCAAACCAAGTTCGATAATACATTAAAAGAACCATATACCTTGATCAAGAGGGGTTTACTCCAGGGATGCAAGGATGGCTCAACAGCTACAGATCAATAAACGTAATACATATATTAACAAAATGAAGGCTAAAAATCACACAATCATCTCAATAGATGCAAAAAAAAAAAAAAAAAAAAGCTTAACAAAAGTCAACATCAACTTATGACAAAAACTCTCAACAAATTGGGTAAAGAGAGAATGTATCTTAACATAACAAAGGCCACAAGACAAGCCCACAGCTAACATTGCACTCAATGGTGCAAAGCTGAATGCTTTTCCTCTAAGATCAGAAACAAAACAAGAATGCCCACTCTCACTACTTTTATACAGCATTGTAATGGAAGTCTTAACAATTAGGCAAGAAAAAGAAATAAAAGGCATTCAAATCTGAAAGAAAGAAGGAACACTGTCATTATATACAGAAAACCACAGACTCAACCAGAAAATTGTTAAAGCTAATCAATAAATTCAGTAAAGTTGCAAGATACAAATCAATATACAAAAATCTGTTGCATTTCTTTACACTAACAATGAACTATCAAAATTAAGAAAACAATCCCATTTAGAACTGCATCAAAAAGAATGAAATATCTAGGAATAAATTTAACCAACAAAGTAACTGAAAACTGTAAGACACAGATGAAATTGAAGATGACATATGCAATCCATCTCAAAATTGCAATGGCATTTTTCATAGAACTAGAATAATCCTAAAACTTGTAAGGAACCACAAAAGAGCCTGAATAGTCAAAACAATCTTGAGAAAGAACAAAGCTGGAGGTATCACATGCCCTGCTCTCAAACTATATTACAAAGTTACAGCAGTCAAAACAGTATGGTATTGGAGGTATTGGAGTTCCCGTTGTGGCTAGGTAGTTAATGACTCCAACTAGGAACCACGAGGTTGCGGGTTCGGTCCCTGGCCTTGCTCAGTGGGTTAAGGATCCGGCATTGATGTGAGCTGTGGTGTAGGTTGCAGATGTGGCTTGGATCCCGCGTTGCTGTGGCTCTGGTGTAAGCTGGCAGCTACAGCTCCGATTGGACCCCTAGCCTGGGAACCTCCACATGCTGTGGGAGTGGCCCAAGAAATGGCAGAAGGGCAAAAAAAACCAAAAACAAACAAACAAACAAAAAAAAAACAGTATGGTATTGGCATTAAAAAGAGACACATTTAAACAAAGGAGAAAAAAGAGAGAGACACACAGATATAAAGAACAGAAAAAAAGAGCACAAAAATAAACCCAAGAATATATGGTTGATTAATCTATAACAAAAAAGTCAAAAATATACAATGGAAGAAAATATATATATACAATGGGAAGGAACAGTCTCTTCAATAAATGGTGTTGGGAAAATTGGACAGCTACATGCAAAAGAATCAACCTGGATTACTTTCACACCATATACAATATACTAAAAATGGAACAAAGACTTATTAAGACCTAAAACCATAAAACTCCTAGAAGAAAACATAGGCAATACACTCTTTGACACTGGTCTCAGCAAAATTTTTTGGATATGTCTCCTCAGGCAAGGGAAGCAAAAGCTGAAATAAACAAATGGAACTATATCAAAATAAAAAGGTTTGGGGATGGGGGGATGTGCTGGGGTCGTGGGATGGAAATGCTATAAAATTGGATTGTGATGATCATTGTACAAATATAAATGTAATAAATTCATTGAGTAATAAAAAATAATTTAAAAAAAGCTTTTGCACAGCAAAGGAAACTATCAACAAAATGATGTCTGCCTACTGAATGGGATAAGATATTTTTAAGAAATATATCTGATAAGAGGCTAATATCCAAAAAATATACATTCATACAACATTAAAAAAATAATAACCCAATAACAAAACCGACAGAGAACCTGACTAGACATTTGTCCAAAGAAGACATATACAGGTGGTCATCAGACATATGAAAAGATGCTCAGCATCACTCATCATCAGGGAAATGCAAATCAAAACCACAATGAGACATCGCCTCATGCCTGTCAAAATGGCTCTTTTCAAAAAAGAAAACCAAAAAAAAAAAAAACCACAAAAAAACAAAGAAATAGCAAGCTTTGGAGAGGATGTAGAAGGGAAGGGAACCCTCACAGACTGCTGGTAGGAATGTAAACTGGTGCAGCAACAAAAACACTGGAAACTTACCATGTCCATCAACTGACAAATGAATCAACAAAATGTGTTATATCCAAAGAATGGAATATTACTGATCACAAAAAGGAATGAAGTACTGATAGATGCTACAACTTGGATAAACCTTGAAAGCATTATTAAGTGAAAGATGCCAGTCACAAAACACGTTTTATAATGCCATTCACATAAAATGCCCAGAACAAAGTGGGATTAGGGGGCAGGGGTGATAAGGAGGTAATAAATAGCTATAAGGTTTTTTTTTGAGGTAATGAAAATATTCTAAATTTGACTACAGTGATGAGTGATTGTTGTGAATATACTAAAGACCACTGAATTGCACACTTTAAATTTCATGATGAATAAAATATTAAAATTTAAGTAACAGGATAGGTATTGAGTTTTCCTTTTGCCTCAGACTCCAATATGGAACAACAAACAACTGTTAAAGATCCTGACTTAAGTTTTCGATTTTTTTTTTTTTTTTTCTTTTTGGCTGCACCAACAGCAGGCAGAAGTTCCTGGGCCAGGGATCAAACTGGAGCCATAGCAGTGACCCAAGCCACAGAAGTGACAATGCCAGATCCTCAACCCACTGAGCCACCAGAGAACCCCTGCATTAATTTTAAGTTTTAAAAGATTATCTTGATTTTTTTCAACACTTTCTTTTGAGGTCTAAAAAAATACATGTTGAGTGAGTACTATAAGTGAAATGAATTAAAACAACTAGCCTAAACTCCAAAATGCAAATGGGCAAAACACATTATTTGGAAAATCATGTTTTGAGTACCATCTTGCAGCAGGCAAAATAACGCCCTCCCCCAAAGATGTCCACATCCTAATTCCCAGAACCTATGAATATGTAAAAGGGATATGCTGACATAACTAAGGACAGGGAGATTATACCGGATTATCTGAGTAGGGTTTTTATAGGAGGGAGGGTCCTTATAGGAGGGAGGTGGGAGGGTCAGAATAAGAGACACAGATGTGAGGACTGAATCTGAGAGATCTGAAGGTGCTATGGCTCTAACTTTGAAGATGGAGGAAGGAGTCATATGCCAATGAATGTAAGTGGCCTGTAGAACTGGAGAAGGCAAGGAAACAAATTTTCCCTTAGAGAAGGAACACAGCCCTCAGGACACTTGATTTTACCCAGTGAGACCATTTTGGACTTCTGACCTCCAGAATTGTTAAGACAACAAATTTCTTGTTGTTGTTTTTGTTTTTAGGGACACACCTGCAGCATATGGAGGTTCCCAGGCTAGAGGTCCTGCTAGAGGTCTGCAGCCTACACCACAGCCACAGCCACACAGGATCCAAGCTGTGTCTGTGACCTATACCAATACTCACGGCAGCACTGGATTCCCAACCCACTGGGTGAGGCCACGGATCAAACCTGCAACTTCATGTTTCCTAGTCGGATTTGTTTCCACTGTGCCACAATGGGAACTCCAAATCTCTGTTGCTTTTAGTTACTAAATCTGTTCAGGTTGTTATGGCAGCAACAGAAAAATAATACATATCTTTTAAGTTTTGGGCCTATAATCTGCACTGCTCCATTTAAGATAATAGTACTCTTTTAAGGGTAAAATTGGCAAATTGCACCAAATTTGCTAGTATCAAATTAGGTACCAGGAGTTCCCGTCGTGGCGCAGTGGTTAACGAATCCGACTAGGAACCATGAGGTTGCAGGTTCGGTCCCTGCCCTTGCTCAGTGGGTTAACGATCCGGCGTTGCCGTGAGCTGTGGTGTAGGTTGCAGACGCGGCTCGGATCCCATGTTGCTGAGGCTCTGGCGTAGGCCGGTGGCTACAGCTCCGATTCGACCCCTAGCCTGGGAACCTCCATATGCCGCGGGAGCGGCCCAAGAAATAGCAAAAAGACAAAAAGACAAAAAAAAAAAAAAAAAAAAAAAAATTAGATACCAAAGTGAAACTAATTTGCAAGTTTAGTAAATTAGGATAACTCTCCTGGAGGGGAATATCTATGAAAAGCACAAAAATATGTTCATGGCAGAACTTATAATAGCTAAACAGTCTAAACATTAATTATGAAACTGTTGAATAAGTAATGTTCCATCCATACTATGAAATATTATCCCACCATTAAAAATTACGCTTAGTTTAAAAAAAAAAGAAAAAAAGAGAAGTACAAAAAAATTATGCTTAGTGAGAATCTTTAATGACATGAGGAAATACATAAGTATAATCTTAAAGGGATAAAAATGTTATATAGATACAAAATATATATAGTAAAATCTCAAGTAACTTTAAAATGTATACATACATTGTATATAAAAAGGAGAGTAAAAATCCAAGAGAAGTAATATTAAAAAGCTAACAGTCATTTCTGTCAGGAGCATGCTAACTTTAATTTTCTTTTAAAATTTTTATATGATTTCCAAATTTCAACATGCACATTCATTTGGAATCTATCTAATTTTTAAAAAGTAACTGAAAAAAGAAAGTCAACACTACATTTATAACTAAAGCATAAAGCCATGAGTCAATCTCCTGATATTGTTTTCCAAAGTAGAAAGATAGTACACATTAAATATACCTTTACAATGTTTACGTTATCAATTTCTACTTATCAATTACATAATTAATTAGAATTTAGTCTAAATGCTTAAGAGCACACAAAAAACTGAATGACATCAAAATAACTAAAAGATAAGCCCTCCTCTCCTACCTCTGATCTCACCTGCTCCCTAGTTCTTCTATCTTGCCACAATGGCTCCCACCTTAGGATCTTTGTTTGGAATGTTCCTCCCCCACATAGCCACGTGGCTATTTTGTTACTTCCTTTCATGCTTTGACTCAATGTCACTTTCCTTTTTTTTTTTTTTGGTCTTTCTTGGTCATGGTATCTGGAAGTTCCCAGGCCAGGGATCGAATGTGAGTTGGAGCTGCAACCTACACCACAGCTACAGCAACACTGGATCTTTTAACGCACTGCACCAGGATAGGGATGGAACCAGTACCTCCAAAGACAAGCTGGATCATTAACCAACTGCGCCACAGTGGGAACTCCGTAAATGTCACTTTCTTAATAAGGTCTACATGGTTCTCCTAATTTAACAAAACCTGCCCTCCATCTGGCACCCATCACTCTGTTCTAAATTTCTGCTTTCTCCACAGTATTTATCATCGTCTAATAAACTACACAATTTTTTAAAAAAATGTGTATTGTTTGATGTCTTTCTCCCCCTACTGAAAATAAATCCAAGAAGAGAAGGATTTTGGTGGCAGTGGAACCTCATTTAGTCACTGATATGTCCAAAGAGCCTGAAACATAGCAGGTGCTCAATAAATATTTGGATATATGTGTATACTGGTAATATGTCAAAGAGCAGAGTCAATAATATAGTCTCTAATGATTGCATGTACTATGTACAACTGGACAATAGTCTCCGCATGTGCAGTCAAGCAAATAAATGGCATATGAATCTTAGGAAAATTTGGCCATCTTTACCTTTCCTACATGTTTCAGTTTGTATTTTCTGAAAACTTACAGCTTATTTATTGGAAAAGTCCCGATTTTATTTTGTTAACATTGTGAAGTACTGACTCTATAACCAGGAAAGCAAATTAAACAGTTCAAATATATTTATGTATTAGGCCAAACATGTTGAAATGCTGTACACAAGATCCAACACTATTCTCTATTAATTAGCAAAACAGCTTTTTAAATTTTGTTTGCTGTTATTACATACACTGTATACACTGGTACAGTTCACATGAAGAAAGTCAAATCCTGATATAAATTTGATAGGTGATAACACCCATTACTTTCTACTTCAATTGTATTTCTTCAGACTGCAAACTCTCACTGCCCTAAGACATCACTCTGGGAATGGGGAATCCTGGTCAAATGTCAAATGCCTGGCCTATCTTTTGAATCAATAAGCACAGTTGAAACTGACTAATATCTGAAATGGGACTAAATCAGAACTATTTCCCTGTGATTACATAAGTAACCACACTATCCCTATTTATTTTAAAAGTAGTTCTCTGTTATTATTTTATAATCCTTTACTTCAAGAGTTTGAAGCTTAGACCCTATGACAGGGGTCTCTTCAACTCCTAAATAAAACAAGTCTCGGAGAACGCAAGGGAAAAGCCTCCCCAAAGATGTTTAGCCAATACCTCTGAATGACGTTCTACACTTCCAGTGTCTGATCCAGAGTGCTGCTCATTTACATCATCCTCAACGTCTGACCCTGAATCCCGTTCATCCTGTACTGGGGTAGCGCCACCATCATCTGCTTAAAAATAAAACAAAAACCCACTTAAGGTGTAAGATGGATGACATCTACAACTGAAATGAACACAATGAATCAAGAATAATGTAAGAGCAAAGGTTACCACTGATGAAGTATAACTAATGATGCTAACTTGTGAATAAGACAACAGTATAATACTTGTACAAACACCAATAATGATAACATGTATTATTCACACATGTGGCAGCGAAAATACATAAAGGAATGTGAAGCTTAGGAAATATCAACGAGGACCGAGTCAACAAACTCTAAATAATAGTATGCACTTTATTTCATCTTTATGTTAAAATAACAGTCTATTTTCTCCACAGCACACACTTACCACCTTCTAAATGTACTACACAACTTACCAAGTTAATTTTGTTTAATGTGGGTCTTTCCTCACTTGAATGCAAGTGCCAAAAGAGCAGGGATTTTGGTTCGCTGTTGAATCCCTGGAGCTCAGAACACTGCTCTGTACATGATGTACAGTATTTGTTTATGAACGAAGAGTACAAAGAACTCTAGTCCAGAAATTGTTCAAACTCCTTAAGAGAGAGCGTATACTACTACACTATTATTATAAAACGAATTGCAACCTACCTTTAAGCATACTTTAAAAATGCAAAGTAAGGGGCGCCTGCTGTGGTGCAATGGAATTAGCAGCGTCTTGGGAGCACTGAGACACAGGTTTGATCTCCAGTTCAGGCCAGTGAGTTAAGGATTCAGCGTAAGGTCACTACCGTGGCTAGGATCTGAAGCCTGGCCCAGGGGCTCCATATGCTGCAGATCAACCAAAAAAAAAAAGGGTAAAATTGTACTGAGAGGAATGTAGGGCTGTTGGAGGACATGGGAAGCCTTGGTTAGAAAGTTTGATTAAAAAAAATTTTTTTTTTCCTTTTATGGCTGCACCTGTAGCATATGGAATGAAGTTCCTGGGAGAGGGGTTCAATCAGAGCTGCAGCTGAGGCCTGTGCCATAGTCATAGCCAACACCAGATCCAAGCCTCATCTGTGACCTACACTGCAGCCTGAGGCAATGCCAGATCCTTAACCCACTGAGCAAGGGCAGGGATCACACCCACATCCTCACAGAGACAATGCTGGGTCCTTAACCTGATGAACCACAATGGGAACTCCCAAAATAAATAAATTTCAAAAATGAACTATAGACAATTACAAGAAAACCAAAATTTGTTTAAGAATGAAATCACTACATGTTTATGACTACTTAGCTAAGGAGTAAAGCATAAATTTTAATATATTTAATATTTTATTAACTAGTCAATAAAAATTACATTTTAACAGTTAAAATACGGGGGAGAAGAGGGCACAGAAGAGGCTAAAATCCTAGTCCTAGGATAAAAGGAAATCATTTCAAAATGCCTAAAAAAGATGCACTAAGATACAACATAAATTAGGAATACAGGAATAAAACAAAAAACAGCTTAAAAAATGAACATTCAAGGAACTAACTTTTCATGTCTTTCAGCACTTTATATGAAGTACTTGTTTAAAAATAATTTAAAAACACAAATGAAGTGACAACTAATTTGAAAACATAGGAAAAAACGTTTAAAGCAGTATATTGTCATTACTACTCGCCGTCATATAAGGAATTGAAGGTAACTCAAAACAGAAAAGAAGGTAGTTAACGCTCAGAAAATTATTTAAGCACTTTTTGATAAAGAATACTCAATGGAACTAGGACACAAAGGGAAGCAAAAGAAACGTTTTTATTCCCCACGAGATCCTGCCTTATTCGTCTCTTGATCTCCAGTGCCTAGCACAGAGTTAGCGGAGTGGGACAGAGAGCTCGTTGAGTAAACAGGCAAAGAAAGGAGAACAAACTCAAGCAAGGAGAAAAAGGAAAGCTCTCAATGTGAAGGACGGGCACCAAAATCACCAGTTAGGTCCCAGAGATACATATTCTAAAATATGTATACAACTCAAATAAGTGTTCTACATTTTCTTTAATGGGAGAAACTAGTTTGCAGGCGAGATCGAATTAGTCCCAACTCCGAGTGAAACGTCTGGAGGAGGTAAGATATCATACCCTCATATACCCCTTGGATTCTCGAAAAATACTCTCAACTCCTGAAAAGACGGGGGAAAAAAAAAAAAAAAAGTCCCGTATCAGGAGAGACCTTCCCTATTACTTTGCACAAAGAAAGCGCCTAATACCTAGAAGTTACTCCCCAATCTCAACACCTTTAGCCGACTCAGAAGACCGCTGTCCCCCTAGAATCCTCTCTCCAAGATTCCAACTTCGGGGCCCGCAGCCGGTCGGCGGGCTCTCCCCGCTCTGCCTCGGTCCTCTTCGGGCCGAGTCCGGCAAAGGAACGTCTCCGGGGCCTCCCCCTTTTCCCGCCGGGTGCGAGGCCAAGTTCTGCCAAGTAACCACTCCGCCCCCAGCCCTGTATCCTAGGTCCCTGCCCCACCTGACTGGTCGCCGCTGTAATATTCCGAGTCCATTTCAGGCGGCTCTCGGCGGGGAGTGTCTGCGCCCCGCGCCGCCCCCGTCACCTCCTTCCCGGCGCTGTGACCACCGATGGCGCGGCCCGGTGCTCAGAGGCTCCCGCCCGACCAAAGGGTTTGGAGAGTGCGGAGAATAAGGCAACAGGCAGCGGTAGAACCCTTTGATCTAGAAATCCCAGCAGCAGAGGCCCAACCCGGCGGGCGGGCAAAGCGTGTGGGTCAGCGCTCTACTTCCCAGAAGCACCTCTAGGGCCAAAATGGCGTCTGCCCACGACCCTCAAAAGAATGCAGTGCGCAAGCGCTGTCATCTGTCACCCGGCCAATGAGAAGACGCGACGGTAATAACGCACGGCACGGCCGGAAAGGAGACTAGTGGGAAAATAGAGCGGGAGTCGAAACTGCAGTTTAAAACCTTCCTTTGGAGGAACCTATCTCTGGTTCCCATGGAGATGATAATATTACCTTATTGGCTCTCCGTCTGCGCCTTGTTTGAGGATCTTCCGAAAAATGAAGACCCGCTAAAATTAAAATTTCCATGCTACGGTAATTAACTATCGTTCCCGTCATGCAGCGAGGCTCCTGATTCCCGCCTTTAGTACGGGGAAGCAGTGTCGCATTGCTCTCTGGGACTTGTGGTTCCAAGCCTAACGCGCTATGATGCTTTACTAAGTGGCATGAACAAAAGAGTCTCTTTTCAAGGCATTTTTCTTCCTTTCTAAAAAAACGACTGAATTTCCATATTAAGAAGCCTTTTGGTCAATGATAGGAAGTACAGGGTTTTGCATCCAGAAGGGCCCCTGGATGAAATCTTGGAGAAGAGTAACATTTTTGAACCTTACTTGAGCCTTGTAAGTGCTTTCCTTGAGCCCTGTATACTCCTGGGAAACAGCAGTGGTTAAGATACTTACAGACCTGTTCAACTCACTGTAGAGTAGTACCATTCTTCTCCTTGTCTCTTAAGTAAAACTCACTCTCTGCTCTTTTTCATGAGTTCCATAAGACTTACAGAAGACCCACTTGCTTACCTGTGACAAGGTCAAAGACCTTTCCCCTTCTTCCTGAACCTGCTCATAAGGGCAGGTTCAGACCCCTTCAATTTCCTGTTCACATCTTTGCTCTTCTAAAACTAGCTAGATACAGAGATAAGCATATTCTGTTTACTTGACTGATATTTCCTGACTGCAAGTCAATCCATAATTTTTTCTACCTTCCTCCCTATGAAAGCATAAAACTATCCTGCGTAGACAAACTGATCTTCATATCTGGAGTGCTCTTCATTTGCAATACTCGGAATGAAGTCTATTTCCTTGCTTGATTGTTTTTGTCTTAAAGAGGACGACGTTATTGCCTTTTAATTGGAGGAGGGCCAGGGGAAGTATAAGCAAATATTTATTTCCTAGGAGGTATAGCCTTGCAGAAATAGGGCCTTTTGTTAGTTGACAAAGCATATATCTTGGACTGGGTTTCTGGGCATGCCTAGCCTATTATAAGGTCTCAGGTGGTGCCCTGAAAGGTCCACCTCATACGGTGGAGTTGAGATATGTGAATTCTCTGGTGCTGGCTATGCTATGAATTCTCAGAATGCCATTAGTCAAGCTACATCTCAGCTTTGATAACCCTGGAATACTTTGTTAGCCGGTCAGAATATGCTGGCAGAACCCAATGCTAGGCTCCAGAAAAGAACATGGAAAGAGAAGAAAGAAAGATGGATGGTTTCTCTCTGGAAATTCTCATTTTCTTGCAAGAGAGTTCATGGGCATTCTTTCCCCTGTATGGTGGAAATTAGGTTTTAAATTCAAGTCTGCCCCTTCAGAGGTAGGAATGACATCTCAGGCTGTTTTGAGAATTGTGAGAGCAAGGAATTAACAGTGCCTGGAACCAAAGGCACAAAATTAAATATTCATCTAATAGAAGAAGTCCCAGTATCTAAGTTCTCTTTTAAAGAGAATGGGTGAGACCATACCTGTGTAAATTAAGGCAGAGTGAACAGGGCAGAAGTCCAGGAATTGGTTCAATGAAAGGGAACGCAGTGTAAATCCTGCCAATAAAGATCTTGTTACTTCACCAAAGGTACAAGATCAACAGTCATGAAAGTAATTGGGCTAAATAATGCAATTACAAGAGGATTAGTATTTTTATTATTTTTTTAATTGTATTACATTTATAGGTGTACAACAATCATCACAATCAAATTTTATAGCATTTGCATCCCCCCACCCCTGAACCTGTCTCATTTGGAAACCGTAAGTTTTTCAAAGTCTGTGAGTCAGTATCTGATATGTAGTACTAGGCAACAGCCTTAAGTATTTCCTTTTACATGGTTTCTTTCTTTCTTTATTATTATTTTTTTTGCTTTTTTTTAATTACTCAAATCAATTTATCACATCTGTAGTTGTATAATGATCATAACAATCTGATTTCACAGGATTTCCATCCCACAGTCCAAGCATATCCCCCCACTCCCCAAACTGTCTCCTCCAGAGACCGTAAGTTTTTCAATGTCTGTGAGTCAGCATCTGTTCTGCAAAGAAGTTCAGTCTGTCCTTTTTTCAGATTCCATATGTCAGTGAAAGCATTGGATGTTGGTGTCTCATTGTATGGCTGACGTCACTTAGCATGATAGTTTCTAGGTCCATCCATGTTGCTAAAAGTGCTGGTATTTCGTTCTTTTTAATGGCTGAGTAATATTCCATTGTGTATATGTACCACATCTTCTTGATCCACTCCTCTGTCAATGGACATTTAGGTTGTTTCCATGTTTTGGCTGTTGTAACAAGAGGATAATTATTGAATTTTAGCATAAAGTTCCTAACTGACATGGTGGTGTGGAGAACGGAAAGATAGAAGCTGAATGAACACACAGTAATGTGCTCAGCCCCAGAAGGCTGTGAGGAAATGTCAAATCTATTTATTGTACTCAAGAAGCCAGTACCTTACACAAGACACACTTTTGAAATAAACATTGTGCTTAGTTAAAGCTTTATTCTTGTAAATGCAAACAGAGCTCCAGGAGGATTTTCCAGAGCCCCCTTTCACCAGCTGGCTGTTCCTCAGAGCCAGCACTCAGAAGGCAGGCTGTTTTTCCCACCAAGGATACTAAGGAGTAGAGGAGAGGAAGGGAGAAGAAAGCTTGCAGTTATCCAGAACTCTTTTAACTGTCTCAGAGACGTGGAGTTCCCTAAGTGAATGTAAGATTTATTCCACCTGCCTTTTGATACACTGTAACTTGCTAAACCCCTCTGAGAGTGAAATATCACACAGTATAAGGAACAGCTTGGCACTGGCAGAGCTTTGGGTTGGGGGCTCAGAGATAAGAGTTCTGGGTCAAGTTCTGAGCTTATTGTGTTAGATGAGGGAGTTGAATCAGAAGATTTCAAGGCCCTTTCCTTTATTCTATGTCAAGAGAAGCTGTCTCCAAGTCTGATCCACTTTCCTGTGCTTGAGCCACTAGGGGGCCCTGCTGGTAAAGAAACAAATGAAACAATTGCATTCCCCAGCTATATTCTCATATCCCAGCCTCAAAACTCACTAGATTTTGAAAGTTTTGAGATTTGTCCTGCCAAACCATCTTTAGTACTGAAAAGTGGGACTCACTTGAAAGCCCATTAATCCTGGATAATGAGTCATTAAACATCAGTACCATGGCACACCACACAGCTGCTGATACAATTGAATTGAATCTTTAGCTCTCACATGGAAGGATGTCTAGAATATGTGAAAGAAACAGTCATAGGATACTATAAATGGTATAACTGTATTTATGTAAACAACTGAAACGGCAACCAAGAACCCAACCTAAGAATTCCTTAATAAGAATAGAGGAAAAAAGGAGTTCCTGTCCGAGGCTCAGTGGTTAACAAACCCAACTAGTATCTATGAAAACACGGGCTTGATCCCTGGCCTCATTCAGTGGGTTAAGGCTCTGGCATCATCATGAGCTGTGGTGTAGATCATTGCAGACTTGGCTTAGATCCCGAGTTGCTGTAGCTGTGGTGTAGGCTGGCAAATGTAGCTCTGATTGGACCCCTAGCCTGGGAACTTCCATATGCCGCGAACATGGCCCTAGAAAGACAAAAAAAAAAAAAAAAAAGAGGAAAAAAGGAGTTCCTGTTGTGACTCAGCAGTAACAAACCTGACTAGTAAACATGAGGACTCGGATTCTATCCTTGGCCTCACTCAGTGGATTAAGGATCCGGTGTTACTGTGCCTGTGGTATAGGCCAGCAGCTGCAGCTCCAATTGGACCCCTAACCTGGGAGATTCCATATGCTACGAGTGTGACCCTCAAAAAAAAATTTTTTTTAATTAGACTACATAAATATAAAAACCTTAAAATAATAATAAAAGAAATGTGAAAACATATGCATGGCAAAAACAGCACACTATTAGCAAAACCAAAAGATGAATGATCTGGAAGATAAAAAAATCTTTTTTCAATTCATATCATTGACTGAAGGGCTAATCTCCCTAATGAATGTATACCCTTAGAGAACAATAAGACTACATGCACCCGCATGTTCATTGCAGCACTATTCACAATAGCCAGGACATGGAAACAACCCAAATGTCCATCCACAGATGATTGGATTCAGAAGATGTGGTATATATACACAATGGAATACTACTCAGCCATAAAAAAGAATGACATAATGCCATTTGCAGCAACATGGATGGAACTAGAGAATCTCATACTGAGTGAAATGAGCCAGAAAGACAAAGACAAATACCATATGATATCACTTATAACTGGAATCTAATATCCAGCACAAATGAACATCTCCACAGAAAAGAAAATCATTGACTTGGAAAATAGACTTGTGGCTGCCTGTTGGGAGAGGGAGGGAGTGGGAGGGATCCGGAGCTTGGGCTTATCAGACACAATTTAGAATAGATTTACAAGGAGATCCTGCTGAGTAGCATTGAGAACTGTGTTTAGATACTCATGTTGCAACAGAACAAAAGGTGTGGGCAAAAGATGTATACATGTAAGGATAACTTGATCCCCTTGCTGTACAGTGGGAAAAAAATAAAAATAAATAAATAAATTAAGTTAAAAAATAAAGTGTTAATAAAACAGTCAAAAAAAAAAGACTAAAACTCAAGAGAAAAACGGGCGAAGGATATGATAATTTACAAAAGAGAAAATATTGATATGTGAAAAATATCCTAAAATAAGATAAAAGCCAATTAAAATCATGTTGAGGTAATATTTTTCACTTCTAGACTGAAAAAAATCTGATAACATTCCCTTGGCGAGGCCATGGAGGAAGAGGCTCTGTAATAAGGTGGTGGGGAGAGTAGTTAGTGCAGCCCTATACAAAAAAGCGATCTGCAATATTTATAAAAATTAGTAATGCATATGCTCTTTAACCTAGCAATTTCACTTCAGAAATACACTTGACTATGTACAAATGTTGTATCTACAAAATTATTCATTGCAGCAATATTTGAAAACTACTGGAAATAACCTAAATATCCAAACAGGAATGATCACAAAGATCTGATACATCTGTCAATGGAATGTTACGTAGCTTTAACAAAAAAAAAATCAAAGAAGCTCTCTTATGTACTGATATATAAGAAGATTTCTAAGTGTGGGGAAAAAATGCAAAGTGCAGAACTTATGTTAGAATATGCCATCTTTTGTGCAAAGGAGAGGAGAACATATATTTGTTCTTGCCTGTAACCATATTTTTTAAACTTGAAAATTGTACAAGAAACAAAATTTTGAAGGGAGGAAAAGGAAAAGAGTGGAAATAAGATTTTAAGTTTGTTGTTGTTTTCATTTTTTTTTTATGGCCACACCCACAGCATATTAAAGTTCCAGGGCCAGGGACTGAATTTGAGCCACAGCTGCGAACTGCACCACAGCTGCAGCAATGCCAGATAGTTTAACTCACTGCATTGGGCTAGGGATCGAACCCACACTTCCACATCTGCTGAGCAGAAACTCTGCTTTTTAGTTTTTTAATAACATATCACTCTTGCTCCACATGGTAATGTTTATTCAATACTATTTAATTCTGTCATATCTATGAAAATTGACAAGTAGAGCCTCATTTTTTTTTTTTTTTTTGTCTTTTTAGCTATTTCTTGGGCCGCTCCCGCGGCATATGGAGGTTCCCAGGCTAGGGTCAAATCGGAGCTGCAGCCGCCGGCCTACGCCAGAACCACAGCAACGCGAGATCCGAGCCGCGTTTGCAACCTACACCACAGCTCAAGGCAACGCCGGATCGTTAACCCACTGAGAGAGGGCAGGGATCGAACCCGCAACCTCATGGTTCCTAGTCGGATTCGTTAACCACTGCGCCACAACAGGAACTCCTAGAGCCTCATTTAAAATGGAGTTAGGAGGTCAGAAAGGGGAACTCTTATGCCTTACTATTCCAAATAAGTTGCAGACTCAACAGAAAGAGAAGTATCAGAGTTCGCATTGTGGCTCAGTAGTAATGAACCCAACTAGAATCCATGAGGATGAGGGTTCAATCCCTGCCCCACTCAGTGGATTAAGGATCCGGCGTTGCCAGGAGCTGGGGTGTAGTTTGCAGACACTCAGATCTGGTGTTGCTGTGGCTGTGTCGTAGGCTGGCAGCTGCAGCTCTGATTCAACCCCTAGCCTGGGAATTTCCATATGCCATAGATGTGGCTCTAAAAAAGCAAAAGAAGAAAAAAAAGAAAGAAAGAAAAGAAAAGAAAGGGGAGTATCTTTACATCTCCAATAGGAAGAAGATTACAGCAGAAGCAAAGAAGAATTTTTCTTTGCCTGGCAAAAGCCAGCTAGTGAGATTATCACAACTCAGCCAAAGAAAAGCCACTATACTCCAAACTCCTAATTTCCTTCAATGGACCCTGTTTAACAGCCCCTTCCACCTCCCCCTTCTCTATAAAAAACAGTCCTCTCTTTTGTTCTTTGGACCTGCCTGTGATTGCATTCAGTGAACCCCAATTCTTTGCTGTTCCTGAATAAACTAATTTTGCTGATAAAATCATTGGTTGTTTTATTGCCTTAGGTCAGCAAAACAAGTCACAGACCACTAATGGTTCCAGCCTAAAATTTGAAAACTAGAAGTGCCATTCTCCAGTTGTCCATGGTATGGAAGCAACCCACATTTATTTGCCATGATTGGGCCCCATCTCTAGGCCCAGTGATCCAGGCAGTGATGTCTTCATGGATTCTTCTTTCACCTTGTATAGAAACCATAGACATATGCCCTACACTGAGCAAAGCCTATGTAAATGCATAATTACGTGTGTGTGGCTGAATTATTCAAGCTACAAAAGGAGTCTTTGTTTTTGTTTTGTTTTAGTTTGTTTTGGTTTTGATTTTGGTTTGTGGGGAGCACAATGTCACCGGAAGTGTAAGAGTAGAGACTGCCAGTGCGTCATAAAGAAATTTAGCTTTGGAACCATGGTTGGTCCAAGTGACCTTCACAGCCCCTTTTTAAAATTATTTTTATTGTAGTAAAAAATATATATAAAACACAAAACTTGCCATTTTAGCTATTTTTTAAGGTGTACAATTCATTGGCATTAATTACATTCATAACATTATGTAACCATCACCATTATTTCCAAATATTTTCACCATCCCAAATAGAAACTCTGTGTTCATTAAGCAATAACTCCCCATTTCCCTTGCTTATAACTCCTTGTAATTTCTAATCTACTTTGTTTCTCAATGAATTTTCCTATTCTAGATATTCCATAATATTTGCCCTTTTGTAACTGGCTTATTTCACTTAGCTTATTTTCAAGGTTCATCCATGTTTCAGCATGTGTTAGGACTTCATTTTTTATGGCTAAATATTCAATTGTATGTATATACCACATTTTGTTTATCTATTCTTCTGTGGATGAACACTTGAATAGTTGCCACTTTTTGTCTACTATGAACAGTGCTGCTATGAATAGCAAAAATATAGGATTCAAAATTAACAGGATTTCCCAATGTGGCTCAGTGGTTAACAAACCCAACTAGTGACCATGAGGACACGGGTTCAATCCCTGGCCCCTCCATCAGTGGGTTAAGGATCCAGCGTTGCCATGAGCTGTGGTGTAGGTTGAAGACACATCTCGGATCCCGAATTGCTATGGCTGTGGTGTAGGCTGGTGGCCACAGCTCTGATTCGACCCCTAGCCTGGGAACCTCAATATGCCACAGATGTGGCCCTAAAAAAAAAAAATTAATATAAAAATATTAGTTTTTTTCTTTTTCTTTTTTTGGCTATGCCCAAGGCATGCAAAAGTTCCAGGGCCAGGAATTGAACTTGTGCCACAGGAGTGACCTGGGCCACTGCAGTGACAATGCCAGATCCTTAACCCAGTGTGCCACAAGAGAACTCCTAGGTTTTTTCTATACACTAGTAATGAACAATCTGAAAAGAAAATTAGGAAAACAATTCTAACAGCAAAAAAAAAAAAAAAAAAAGAATAAAATACTTAAAAAATAAAGTTAACCAAGAAAGTGGAAGACTTGTGCACTGAAAATACAAAACATTACTTAAAAACAATTAAAGAAGTTAGAAATAAATAAAAGGGGAGTTCCCGTCGTGGCGCAGTGGTTAACGAATCCGACTAAGAACCATGAGGTTGAGGGTTCGGTCCCTGCCCTTGCTCAGTGGGTTAACGATCCGGCATTGCCGCGAGCTGTGGTGTAGGTTGCAGACGCGGCTCGGATCCCGCGTTGCTGTGGCTCTGGTGTAGGCCGGTGGCTACAGCTCCGATTGGACCCCTAGCCTGGGAACCTCCATATGCCGCGGGAGCGGCCCAAGAAATAGCAACAATAACAACAACAACAACAACAACAAAAAGACAAAAGACAAAAAAAAAAAAAAAAAAAAAAAAAAAAAAACCAAATAAATAAAAGGGTATTTCATGTTCATGGAGTAGAAGACTTAATATTGTTAAGATGTTAACACTACCCCAAATGATCTACTGATTCAGTGAAATCCCAATGGCATTTTTTTTTTCAGAAATAGAAAAAACTTATCCTACAATTCATATGCAATTGCAAGGAACTCCTGAAGAGTCAAAACAAGTTTGAATAAGACAAATTAGGGGGACTTTCACTTCCTGATTTCAAAATTTTCTACAAAGCTGCATTAGTCAAAACAGTGTGGCACTGGCATAAAGATAGACATATAGAACAATTGAATAAAATTGAGAATCCAGCAACAGACCCTTACATCTGTGGTCAACAGATTTCTGACAAAGATACTAAGACCATTCAATGGGGAAAGAACCATCTCTTCAACAAATGGTGACAGGAAAACTGGACATAAAATTACAAAAAAAAAAAATGAAGTTGGACATTTATCTTACACCAAATGCAAAAATTAACTCAAAATGAATCAAAGATCTTGATGTAAAAGCTAAAGCTATAAACCTTTTAGAAGAAAACATAGAAGCAAATTTACATGACCTTAGACTTAGTGATGATTTCTTAAAAATGACACCAAAAGCATAGGCAATAACAACAAAAATAGATAAATAGGACTTTGTTCAAACTAGAAACCTTAGTATATCAAAGGAACACTATCAAGAGAGTGAAAAGACAATCCACAGATTAGAACATTTTTGCAAATCATATACCTGATAAGGGCTTAATATCTAGCATATATGAAGAACACCTATAATTCAGTAACAAGAGGACAAACAGCCCAGTTCAAAAATGGGCAAAGGACTTGAACAGACATTTCTCTAAAGAAGATACACAAGCGGCCAACAGGCACATGAAAAGATGCTCGGCATCATTTGTCATTAGAAAATGCAAATCAGAACCACAGTGGGACGTCATTTCACACCAACTAGAATGGCTGCTGTAATCAAAATAATAGAAACTAACAAGTGTTAATGAGAATATAGAGAAATTGAAATCTTTACACAGTGGCTAGTAGGAATGTAAAATTGTGTAGCCACTGTATAAAAGTTTGGCCATTCCTCAAAAAGTTAAACACAGGATTACCATATGACCCAATAAATCTACTCCTTAGTATGGATCCCAAAGAATTGAAAGAAGGGGCTCACATAGATTCTCTGCTTTTCTGTGTATTTTAAATTTTACAATAATTTTAGGTTTATAGAAAATTTGTGCAGATAGTTTCCATATATCCCTTATCCAATTTCCCGTAATATTAGCAACCTACATTACCATTTGTTGTCACTTTTGTCAAAATCCAAAAACCAATACTGATACATACTATGAACTAAACTCCAGACTTTACTTAGATTTCAACAGTTTTTTGTTTATTGTTTGTTTTTTTTTTCTTTTTTAGGGCCACGTCCTTGGCATATAGAGGTTTCCAGGCTAGGGGTCACATCAGAGCTGTAGCTGCCGGCCACAGCCACAGCCACAGCCACAGCCATAGCAAGAGAGGATCCAAGCCACATCTGCGACCTATACCACAGCTCATGACAACATAGATCCTCAATCAACTGAGCAGGGCCAGGGATCGAACCCACGTCCAAATGGATACTAGTTGGGTTAATTATCACCAAGCCAAGAAGAGAAATCCTAGATTTTAACAGGTTTTCTTTTCTTTTCTTTTTTTTTTTTTTGGTCTTTTGTCTTTTTTAGAGACGCACTCAACGCATGTGGAGGTTCCCAGGCTAGCAGTCTAATTGGAGCTACAGCTGCCAGTCTACACCAGAACCACAGCAATGGCAGATTTGAGCTCTGTCTGCGACCTATACCACAGGATCCTTAACCCACTGATCAAGGCCAAGGATTGAACCCGAAACCCCATGGTTCCTAGTTGGATTCGTTTCTGCTGTGCCACAATAGGAACTCCCTTAACAGGTTTTCTCCTCATGTCCTTCTTTGTCCCACGGTCCCAACCAAGATACCATATTGCATTTCATTCTCATGCCCCTTTGTCTCTTGGTCTATGACAGTTTCTCAAACTTCCCTTTTTTTTCATGATTGTGACAGTTTTGAGGCATCCTATTCAGATATTTTGTAGAATGTCCCTCAGTTTGGATTGTCTGATGTTTTTCTCATGATTAGACTGGGGTTATGGGGTTTGGGGGAAGGGGTGAGGTATCTTCTCATCACAGCATGTGAATATGACATATCCCAAGAGATGTTAAACCTGATCACTTGGTGTATTAACCTGCTAGGGAAGGTGTGACAAATACCACAGACTGGGCAGCTTAATAAGCAGAGACTTTCTCCCAGCTCTAGAAGTGGCAAGTTCAAGATCAACATGGCAGTAGGGTTGATTTCTTCTAAGGATTCTCTCCCTGGCTTGTAGCTTGCTGCCTTTTCCTACTGTCTCTGCCTTGTTCCTCTTCTTGTCTGTGTCCTAATCTCATAATGACATCAGTCAGATTGGATCAAGAGTTCACCCATAAGACTCATTTAACCTTAATTATTACTTCTTTAAAGGTCCTATTTCCAAAGAGTACATTCTGAGTTACTGGAAGAATACAGCTTCAACATGTGAATTTTGGGGGTACCACAATTCAGGCCACACCACTTAGGGTAGTGTCTTCCAGATTTCCCTAACATAAAGTTAGTATTTTTCTTTTGCCATATTTTATTCTTTGGAAGTAAGTCACTAAGTCCAGACTACAAGGGGGGATGTGTGAAATTCTTTGATGAAAAACAATCAGACGAGCAAGTAGAAGCTTCCCACGCAAGTTCTTTCCATTTTCCCTGTGTCCATGCAATCTTCAAGATGTGGAAACTACATGATTCACCATCCCCACCCTGCACCCTGAAACCCAGAATGGTATGCTGGAAAGCCAGGGGCTCAGTAAACACACACTGAGCAAGTGACTGAATGAACCAGCCAGTGAGGGACCACGACAGGACACCTTGAGATTCTGGACTTCCTTTTGGGTCAAGAGTCTGGTTTAACCTGACATGCAAAGCTGGAAATATAACAAAATTAAAAGAAGATTTAGGAGGAGCTCCTGTCGTGGCGCAGCAGAAAAGAATCCGACTAGGAACCATGAGGTTGCGGATTTGATCCCTGGCCTTGCTCAGTGGGCTAAGGATCTGGCATTGCCATGAGCTGTGGTGTAGGTCTCAGATGAGGCTCGGATTTGCCATTGCTGTGGCTGTGGTGTAGGCCGGCAGCAACAGCTCCGATTAGTTCGCTAGCCTGGAAACCTCCATATGCCTCGGGTGCAGCCCTAAAAAAGACAAAAGACCAAAAAAAAAAAAAAATTTAGGAGAAGTTACCAAGAGTTGTAGTCTCTAGATTTAAGGAACACACAGGAAAAAAAAAAATGCTTGTTTTTTACAAAACTAGTTTAAAGTAGCAGTGAGACCTTTTCCAGGGCTCTAGATGGTAAATACATACCAGCACTGAGAGCAAATTCTGCCCTGCCCACACAATTTGCTTCCAGCTGGTCTGCAGTTCCTTCAGTTAGCAGGTGTAGGGTGGCAGTTCCTCTGGACTGGCCGGCTTCAAGTATTGGAACAAATGGGATCAATACCATTGCTCCCTGCTCAAGGGGGGCTGCAGTTTCACTGAACAGGTAAGCTAACAGACCTGAAAATATTATGGTTAAAATGATATGATACCTGGAAACTCATTCCTTACCCAAGTTTCTGGGTGTGAATCCTGGTTCTGTCACTTTCTACCTTGTGACCTTGGACAAATGGCTGAACTTCTCTGTGCTTAAATGTCCTCATCTATAAGTTGGGGATAGTAGTAGTATTTATCTCATAGAGTTGTCACGAGGAATAAGTGTGTTTATGTATAAGTAATGATTCCTGGGACATCGTATACACTAGTTATTATCATTATTCTTACCAGGTACTATGATGATCCCCCCCGCCAAAAAAAATCTAACATGTGATTCTTGCCTTGAGAAACTTACAGTCCATCAGGAAGTGCTATAAAAAAAAAAATACATGCTAGGAAGTTCCTTTTGTGGCTCAGTGGGTTAAGAACCCAACCGGTATCCACAAGGATATAGGGTCAATCCCTGGCCTCACTTAGTGGGTTAAGGATCCAGAGTTGCCCGAGCTTGTAGGTCACAATGTGGCTTAGATCTGGCATTGCTGTGGCTGTGGTGTAGGCTGGCAGCTGCAGCTCCAGTTCAACCCCTAGCCTGGGAACTTCTATAGGCTGCAAGTACAGCTGTAAAAAGAAAAAATAAAACATGCTAGTAGGTAAATTATGTGACTTTGGTAACGAGTGCCTTAGAAATTGAAAGAGGGTGAGGCTAGAGTGAACTGTAACAGTCAGAGCCAACTTCCTGGGGAAGGAATATTTGAGCTGCTATTTGAAACACAAAGGCAGATTTGGATGGGAGAGGGACTGCATTTTAACCATGGTACATTACCTATTATAACAACAACAAATTCAGTGGCTTGACACACAAAAATTATTTCTTTTTTTTTTTAATTTTTATTTTCCCACTGTACAGCAAGGGGGTCAGGTTATCCTTACCAAAAATTATTTCTTGCTCTTGCAAATGGGCAGTGGGGTCAGTGATAATATAGAAGTGGTACTCTGCACCCAGGAGTCATTCAGGAACCCAGGGTCTTTCTACTCTGTGGCTCCCCATCCCCATGCAGTTCCACATGCCACCAGCAGAGAGAAGAAGAGAGACAGTGAAGGATGGTAACCGGCAGTTTGAATGGGCTGAGCCTGGAAGTGAAGCTTATTACTTAACCTTCATTCCGTGGCCAAGCCTAATCATGAGTGAGGCTGGAAAGTGTATCCCAGCTGTGGGACCAAGAGGAAAAGAAAGTGACCTTGGGGAATTCCCACTTGACTCAGTGTTAACAAACCTAACTAGTATCCATGAGGATGCCCGTTTGATCCCTGGCCTCAATCAGTGGGTTAAGGATCTGGAGTTGCTGTGGCTGTGGGGTAGGCAGGGAGCTGCATCCCCTATTGGACCCCTAGCCTGGGAACTTCCATATGCTAGTGGGTGTGTCCCTAAAAAGAAAAGAAAAAAAAAAAAAAGGGAAAGAACTTGACCTTGGTGCACAAAGGAGCATTCCAGCCAGGAGTAAGAAATCCATCCTAATGCTTCATATTTTCATAACTAAAACTCTTAGCAGTGGGCCACTCACCCTCAACCTCTTCCAAGATCTAGACAAAGCATTATTATCATCATCACAATCAGTATCATCAGCATAATTTAGCTGCTTTATTGAGTTGGCACATAATCAATTTTGCTTTCTCCTTCCACTGCTTCAGCCTCCCCAGGGCAATCAAATTAGTCACCAGGATGCCATTGACACTGGTCATGGAGCAGAGGTCCTCCCTGTTTATGACCAGAGGCCTGAGTTAAAATGCCAGGGCCCAAGACTGAGATTTTTTTTAAAGGCTGCACCTATGGCATATGGAGGTTCCCAGGCTAGGGGTCCAATAGGAGCTGCAACTGCCTGCCTATGCCACAGCCACAGCAACACTGGACCGGAGCCACATCTGTGCCCTATGCCGCAGCTTGCCGCAATGCCAGATCCTTAAGCCACTGAGCAAGGCCAGGAATTGAACCTGAACCCTCACAGAGACTATGTCAGGTTCTTAACCTGATGAGCCACAATGGGAACTCTCTGAGGACTGAGATTTAGTCGCTGGACTGACCACAGTTCTCCAGAGAAGAGAAAGTACTCTTATGTTTCTTATATTTTGTGCTCCTCCTGCTACCTTGGACGAACCTCTGGGTGTGTTCCTCAGAAGGCTGGTGATAAAGCATAATTAGAAATGAGCCATTCCTCTAGGAGTTCCCATGATTGCTCAGGGGTAACATCGTGAGCTGTGGTGTAGGTCACAGATGCTGCTGGGATCTGTCATTGCTGTGGCTGTGGTGTAGGCCAGGAGCTATATCTCCACTTCGACCCCTAGCCTGGGAACTTCCATATTCCATGGCTGTGGCCCTAAAAATTTAAACAAACAAACACACAAAATAGAAATGTCATTCCTCATGGACTGAGATGGTGGACGCCTCCCACTCCTCCACCCCCCAGCTCATCAGGACTTTGGATCTGAGGTCCACCCAGTCTAGCAATGCCTACCTCACACATGCCGATCCAGGGAGGATGAAGTACTCGGTCTGATCTGTTGATTCAGGCACTTCCTTGGCTTGTCAGAACCACAGTCCTTCAGGGAGCACTAATCCAATAGCCCCTTCCCTATACCTCCCACATCTTCTGAGTTGTATCTTCTTGCCTGTCAAGGAAGCCAAGTTTGATGTCATGTCTTCCAGAATGACATTCTGTTCTGGCCCTTGCTGGCCTCCTCTCTCTCCCAGCCTTAACTGCACTCAGACCTATGAGCTACCCACTGGTTCTCAATGGAGGATGGTTTTGCTCCCTAGGAGACGTTTGGAAATATTTGGAGGCAATTTCATTGCACCACCAAGGGGGTCATAGAGCGGGTAGAGGCCAGGGATGTTGTTAAAAATCCCACAGTGCACAGGACAGCTCCCCTCAACTCCTAGTAAAGAATAATATAGTCTGAAGTGTCAATCATGCCAAGGTTGAGAAACTCTGCACTACCCGGATAGAATGTGTTCTCTGACAAGCACTCCTGTGCTGTGCATAGCTGTTTCCAAAGAGGCACTTAAGCCCTGCTTCTTCCCAGATGTTCCTTGGCCCTAGCACCTCGGATATCACAGAAATGAAAGGGGAAGGAAGGGCCCTTCAGATCCTGGGCTAGGGTGAGCAAGCGGTGGCGGGAGGGGAAAGCACTTTCCCTGAAAATCTCTAAAAATGGGGTGTATTATCCATTCTTGAGAGAGGGAAGGCGGAGCCGAGGATGGTTTGATAGTTGGTGTGGTGTCAGTTAGTGCTGTGAGCACTGGCCCTGGAGTCAGATAGACTCAATTCAAATCTTGCCCCCATCCACCTACTTTAGCCACGTGACCTAAGAAAGTTTCTTTTTCTTTTCTTTTTTTTTTTTTTTTTTTTTTTTGTCCTTTTAGAACTGCACCCGTGGCATATGGAAGTTCCCAGGCTAGGGTCTTATCGGAGTTACAGCTGCTGGCCTATGCCACAGCCACAGCCATGAGGGATCTGAGCCGTGTCTGTGACCTACACCACAGCTCACGGCAACACCAGATCTTTAATCCACTGAGCAAGGCCAGGGCTCGAACCTTGTCCTTGTGGATACTAGTCCGGTTCGCTACCACTGAGCCACAATGGGAACTCCAAGTTTCTTAACTCCTTTGGTTTTCATTTCCTTCTTGTGAAACGAGGATAAACACCCCTAACTTGCAGGGCTTAGGTGAGGGTTGGGCAAGATGGCACATGCAAGAAACCCAGTACATAGAAAATAGTCATAAAATGCCCGTTCTCTTTGAGACTGAGAAGTATGACATTCTCTAAAGAGAAACTCAACTGCAGGCACCTATGCTCACAGCTATGCCGTTTTATACCGTTAATGGATAACTTGGCTGTTGTAGGCAAGATGGGATGATCAGGGTCACCAGGAAACAAGCCACTTCAGGCCACTCTATGATGTGTTGGCAGAACTGAAATGAACTACTCCCTGTTCTCTGTTTTAGTTGCTATGGTGCTACTAGCATAGCCTTGATCACGGGACAGAAATGGAACGAAACATAGGCTGTCCCATAGAGGCTTTTTCGGCTCAAATAAGAAACAGTTTTCTTTTTTTTCTTTTTCTTTTTCCTTTTTTTTTTTTTTTTTTTTGCTTTTTAGGGCTGCACCTGAGGCATAGGAGGTTCCCAGGCTGGGGTCGAATCCGAGCTGTAGCTGCCAGCCTTCACCACAATCACTGCAACACAGGATCTGAGCTGCATCTACAACCTACACCACAGCTCACAGCAACCCCTGATTCTTAACCCACTAAGGGAGGCCAGGGATCAAAACCACATCCTCATGGATACTAGCTGGATTTGTTTCTCCTATGCCACAAGGGGAACTCCAAGAAACATTTTTATTTTTATTTTATTTTATTTTATCTTATTTTTTATTTTATTTTATTTTATTTTATTTTATTTTTCTTTGCCTTTTCTAGGGCCGCACCTGTGGCATATGGAGGTTCCCAGTCTAGGGGTTGAATCAGAGCTGTAGCTGCTGGCCTACACCAGAGCCACAGCAATGCGGGATCGGAGCCACATCTGCGACCAACACCACAGCTCACGGCAATGCCGGATCCTTAACCCACTGAGCAAGGCCAGGGATCGAACCCGCAACCTCATGGTTCCTAGTCGGATTCATTAACCACTGAGCCACGACAGGAACTCCGAAGAAACATATTTTTAAAGGTCAGCAGAATATTTGCATCTTGAGAATTGTGAAAGTAGCATTAAGCTGTGGGAAAGCACAATCTGGCCACACATGTGATGCTGAGGTCCTGCCCTGAGGGCCCAGATTTCCACTTTGATTTCCAGGGTTTGGAGTATCTCAGCAACAGAGAACCTGAGGCTCTCAGAGAAATGCCCCTCAGGGTGGCCCCCTCCTAATTTTTATGGCCTCACTTGCAGCATATGGAAGTTCCCAGTCTAAGGGTCAAATTGGAGCTGCAGCAATGCCAGATCTGAGTCGAGTCTGCAACCTACACCACAGCTCATGACAACACTAGATCTTTAACCCACCGAGCAAGGCCAGGGATCAAACCCACGTCCTCATGGATATTAGTAAGGTTCATTTTTTGCTGATCACAATGGGAACTCCAGGGTATTCCCCTTTGAGCTCTGCCAATCCACATAGCAGTCAAGACAGGTACTTGCAGTTCCATGGACCCTTCTGGCTGGCAGGGAGGATTTGGTGCACCACTTGAGAAAGATTAGTGACAAAACATTCAAGCCCCTTGTTTCAATAAGTTCCCTTCTGGAATCTCCCTGTAATGACATAATGCATACAAAGCTGTGAGCCCAGACTTGTACATTGCACTGTTGTGGGTGATAGCAGTGGACCAGCAGCCTGCGGTGTCTAGCCAGGGATGACAGTTACACAAATGATGGAGCACTGGTAGGGTGGACCACCATGCTGTCTTTAAAGACTGGTGGTTAAAGTTTGGTACAGCATAAGAAAATGCTTATGATTCAATGTCAAATTTTTTTTTTTTAAAAAAAAGCAGGAGACGAGTTTGTATGTATCCAAAATGTATTTCTATCAAATTTTGTTTAAGACAGGATCTGGAAGGAGATATCGTTTTTTATTCCGCACCTGTGGCATATGGATTTCCAGACTAGAGGTTGAATCAGAGCTGCCACTGCCAGCGTACTCCACAGCCACAGCAATGCTGGATCTGAGCTGCATCTGCAACCTATGCCATAACTTATAGCAACATTGGATCCTTAAACAACTGGGAGCAAGGCCAGAGATTGAACATGCATCCTCACAGAGACAATGTTAGATTCTTAACCTGCTGAGCCATAATGGGAACTCCTAGACAGAGACATCTCATGAATCATTTTGTACTACACAGATATTCTGTTCCCCTGTTGTTTTTTTGTTTCATTTTGTTTTGTTTCTTGTTTTTTGGGGGGACAGGGTTCTGTTTTTTGGGTGGTTTGTTGTTGTTGTTTTGGCAAGAGGACAGTAGGATGAGGGCTATCAAGGACCTAGCCTGGTCTCTGGAGTCCCAAAGCTGGGGGCTCACTATTTCTGGGAGCTGCCAGGATCAGCAGTGCCAATCCTGTGGGAGTGACACGGCATCTTTTTAAAGCAGAGAAGCCACCTTCTATTGTGAACCACCCCCCCAAAAGCTAGCACTGGCCCAGAAACTGGATGAGGTTTTAAGGGGCAGGAGGCTGGTTGGAACCAGGCAGAATTTGAACACAGCCCTTGTAGGGAGTGGACCCACACTTCCTCTAAACAGGTGGCCCTTCCTTAAGTCACCTCCAGCTCACTCCCCTACCTTGCTCCTGGCCTGGTTGGTTGTAAGAAGCAGAAACTCTGGGGTTCCCATCGTGGCTCAGTGGAAGGAACCCGACTAGTATCCATGAGGACACGGGCTTCATCCCTGGCCTCACTCAGTGGGTTAAGGATCTGGCGCTGCTGTGAGCTGTGGTGGAGGTTGCAGGTGTGGCTTGGATCCTGCATTGCTGTGGCTGTGGTGTAGGCCGGCAGCTGCAGCTCTGATTTGACCCTTAGCCTAGGAACTTCCATATGCATCAGGTGCAGTCCTAAAAAGAAAAAAAAAAAAAAGAAAGAAAAAAAAAGAAGAAGGAGAAACTCCTTCGAACTGTCTCAGCAGTGGAACGTATAGCAGAAGAGGTGGGGCTCTCACTACAGGAAGCACAGAAAGCTCTCAGACAACAGTGACCACTGCCTCACTCTGGGACCAAGTGGTCTCCATCTCTGTGGCTCTTCCACTTTTCCCTTCACTCTCCCACCAGCATTTGGAACCTGGTCTCCCAAAAGGCCCAAGTTTAGTGTTGCTGCCCTGCTGTGGCCTCTACCCAATTTGAAAGGAGATAGCTGGTCTCCACTCCTCTGCCTGGGGTCCCTCCAAAGTGCTGGGAAAGGGAAAGAACCTGACTGGCTCTGGTTGGGCCAGGTGAGGTCCACCAATCCTCTGTTTACCCAGGTGGAGCAGGTATTGCCCGTGGACTCATTTTCCACCCACCTTCAAAGCCCTCACCATCACCCTCCAATCTGGCCTCTTCCAGGGCACACCACCTGATGCCCCCTCTTTCAGAAGGGTTTGTATTTGGTGGAAATCCCTCCTTCATTCAAGTCCCAGCCCAAGCCAGCCCCCTCTGCTCCCAGGAGCTCTACCAAGAATCAAGTTGCCCTGATGGCCTTTAGCTCTGTTATAGACTTCCTGGCATCTCCTGTGCACCCTGATTAGGATGGCTGCATGGGCTGCCTTGGGGTCTCTGTGATGTCTGGGATGATGCTTAGCTAGCCAGTTGGATGGTCACCACAGATTTATTTGGCTGGTGGCCAGTGACAGTGTGTAGAATGAGGCTCTCTTGGCCTATGGGGACTCTCTGCTGAAGAGGCCGGGGTTAAAGATTGGACAGCTGGGAGGCTCTGTGAACTGGGGCCACAGGAGCCGTGTGGGAATGGGTGTGCCTGGAGCCCGAGGACAAAGTCCTGTAATAAATTACATGGGCCTGGAGGACTCTGCCATTTCCTCTTGGGGCCCTTCTGCCTCTTCCTCCTCTCTCACACTCTCCCGCACACCCAGGGACCTGGCATTGCCTCTTCACCTGGCTCTTTCTGAGTGCCCAGGGCGGAGGGGAAGGCAGACACCCAGATCCTCATCCTGACAAGGTAAGGGAGCTCCTGGGGCCTTCCCTGTCTGCCAGATGCCCCGGGCCTGAGTTCTGGCAGCTGGGAGGAGGGTCTCTGGGCAGGAGGTGGGTTGAGACAGAGACCTTGGGAAACATTGCAGGGAACAAGGTGGGAAAAGCCTTGTCCACGGAACCATGAGGGAGCTGAGACTCTCTTCAGAAACCTGGAAATGCGGGTCAGCAGGTTAAGAACTTGATTAACATCCATGAGGCTGTGGGTTCAACCCTTAGCCTCGCTCAGTGCGTTGGGGATCTGGCATTTCTGTGAGCTGTGGTATAGGTCTCAGATGCGGCTCAGCTGTGGCTGTGGCGTAGGCTGGGAGTCACAGCTCTGATTTAACTGCTAGCCCAAGATCTTGAAGAAGAAGCCTGGAAATGAGAAGTGCAGCCCAGAGATCCATCCCCTCAGCTTCAGGGCTGCTGGTGTGTGTGTGGGGAGGGATGGCCAAGCCAGAGGAGAAGGAATTATCCTGGCCTCTACTCTAGGAAGGCAGACTCAGGACTGGAAGGTAATGGCAGGTGCCCCAGCAGCCTTCTTACAGAAGGAGGGCCTCATGGGGTGGAATGGACAGCCTAGGTGCTGATGATGGGGCACCTGGCAATGTCAGCCATACCATATGTGCCATGTCACTGCACCCTGGTTTTACTGCCTCTGTTTTATGGACGAGACTGAGGGACCATGGGAGATAAGGTGCCTATGGGAAGAAGCAGAGTGAGACTCAACTCCAAAACCTGGGCTTATCACAGTCACCGTCTACCTTCTTGGACAATTGTGGATGAGTGTGTTAGTCACCTCTGAAAAGCCTGGGCCCCAGGGTGACTCTGCCAGGCCTCAAAGCCTTTCCGGCCTGGGCTGTTGGATTGTGGGGGGTGGGGGTACTGAGAGGCGTGATAGCACTGCAGGCTCCTTCCTTGAGCTGTCAGCATGGTGGGCACCAGTCCCCACTTCACAGAGAGAATCTGAGACAGACCTGGGGAGGTCCTGGCAGCCGGCAGGTGTGGGGTCCCATCCTAAACCTCCCCCTCAGCATCCACTCTAATTCTGGACTTGAATTTCATTCCAACCCATAAAAACCCCTGAACTTCATTCAGGATTTTATTTAGAAGAAAACCTGAAGTCTATGGGCTGCTCTCTGGGAGCACACGCCCGCAAGGAATCTTTGTTCACAGACATTCATTTCAGCATCGCCTCCCCCTCTCCCTGGAGCCACAGAGAGCTGAGCTGTCCCCTCACAAAGGAGCTGTCCCCAAGTGTTCTGAGCACTGCTGCACCCCCACTTCAGTGCAGCTGGGCCCTTGGGGCTGTGCACCTCCATATAGGGGTGAAACAGCAGGGGTGAGCATTTCCACTTTCCCAATGTATTTGTGTAACTGAGCTTTTTATGTCTTATGAAAGCTCCTCCTCCCACATTCTTGGTCCCCATGACAAGCCCTCCAGGGAGAAACAGCAGAAATTCTGGGAGGAATTTCTCAGTAGAGGACGTTGAAGTGAAGAAAGGTAGAATCCTTTGCCCAAGGCCACTAGAAATGAACACCTCGAGGGCAGTGGCTGGACCTCCTTGGGGTTCCTCTGTCCCCTGCACCCAACCAGGGTATGGGGGAGAGTAGACCCCAGGCTGATGCATGGAGGAATGGAGGCATGAGTGGCAGAAGAGGTCACAGTTTCCAGAGCACTGCCATGTTAGATTCTCTTATCTTCCTCCTCAATTAATCGAGCAGCCTGTATCATATCCCTGCACTGCAGGTCTGTTGAGGTGAAACTGTGCCAGGGAAAATTCCCCCACCAGAGGCACAGACCTCAAGCTATCAGGAAGTCAGAGGTGAAGATCATGGGTGCCAAAGACAGATGGGGAAGGGGGAAGTGTGCCAGAGAAGGAGACAAAGGGACCAGAGCAGGCAGGGAAGGCAAGGATGGCTTGATGTCGGTGGTGGAGGGCAGGAGATGTCCAGGCAAAGGAATTGGCACCATAAAGCACAGAAAAAAGAAAGTACAAGTCCAGCTTGGGCACCACTGGCTCCTGGCATGAGCCTAGAACAGGTATAAGGGGCAGCAGGGAGTGCCCTTTCCACACTAAGAGCAGGTTCTCTTCTTCATCATTGAATACCAGTAGCCACTGGCCTCATGAGGCCTCAGAGCCCTGGAAGTGTGGCCAGTGTGCCTGAGGAACTGAAATTTTAATTTTAGCTAAGATGAATTTAGATTTCGATAGCCACATGTGACTAGTGGCTACCATATAGGATAGTGCAGCCCTAGAGGGTCTTTTTCCCTTTGACTTATTTCACTAAGTATAATATTCTCTAGGACCATCCATGTTGCTGCAAATGGCACAATTTCACTCTTATTTACGGCCAAGTGATGTTCCAGTGTGTGTGTGTGTGTGTGCACGTGTGTGTGTGTGCGCGCATGCATGTGTGTGGTTATAAATATCCATTCTTCTTTATCCATTCGTCTCTTGATGGACACTTGGGTTGCTTCCATATCTTGGCTAATATAAGTAATGCTGTTATGAATATTAGGCCCACGTATCTTTTCAAATTAGTGTTTCTATTTTTTTCTGGACTACTCAGGGGTATAATTGCTGGATCATATTCTTTGGGAAAATGTATATTCAGGCTTTCTGGCCGTTTTAAAATTGTTTTTTTGTTTTTTTTTTTTTTTTTTAATATTGAGTTGGGAGTTCCCGTCATGGCGCAGTGGTTAACGAATCCGACTAGGAACCATGAGGTTGCGGGTTCGATCCCTGCCCTTGCTCAGTGGGTTAACGATCCGGCGTTGCTGTGAGCTGTGGTGCAGGTTGCAGACGCGGCTCGGATCCCGTGTTGCTGTGGCTGTGGCGTAGGCTGGCAGCTACAGCTCTGATTAGACCCCTAGCCTGGAAACTCCATATGCCGCGGGAGTGGCCCAAGAAATGGCAAAAAGACAAAAAAAAAATTGAGTTGCATGAACTGTTTTTAAATTTTGGATATTAACCCCTCATCAGTCATACTATTTGTGAGTATTTTCTCACAAATTCATTCAGTAAGTTGTCTTTTAATTTTGTTGATACTTTCCTTTGCTGTGAAAAAGATTTTAGGTTTAATTAAGTTCTATTTAGTTCAGTGCAGTTTTTTTGTTTGTTTTGTTTTGATTTGTTCTGGTTTGGTTTGGTTTGGTTTGGTTTTTTTGCTTTTATTCCATTTGCCTCAGGAGATGGCTACAAAAATTATTCCTATAACTTACATCAAAGAGTGTTCTGCCTACACTCTCTTCTAGTGTTTTACAGTTTCAGGTCTCACATTTAGTCTTTAGTCCATTTTGTGTTTCCTCCACATATTTATGTACATGGTGTGAGGACATGTTATAATTTCATTCTTTTACATGCATCTGCCAAGTTTTCCCAGCAGTACTTATTGAAAAGACTGTTTTTTCTCCATTATATGTTCTTGCCTCCTTTGTCATATATTAATTGACCATAAGAATATGGGTTTATTTCTGGGTTCTCTATTCTGCTGCATTGATCCATATGTCTTTTGTGTCGATACCATGCTGGGATTTTTTTTTTTTTTTTTTCATTTTTTAGGGCTACACCCACAGCATATGGAAGTTTCCAAGCTAGGGATCAAATCAGAGCTACAGCTGCCAGCCTATGCCACAGCCACAGCAACGTGGGATCCAAACCATATCTGCAACCTACACCACAGCTCACGGCAAGCCTGGATCACCAACCCACTGAGCGAGGCCAGGGATTGAATTTGCATCTTAATGGATATTAGCTGGGTTCTAAATCTGCTGACCCACAGTGGGAACTCCTCTTTTTGTAATTCCTCCCTGTTCTTTTCTTATTCTTTTCATCTCCTCTGTTGTAATTTGGTGTTTTTTTAACTTTTATTTTAGTGATATGCTTGTGTTCTTTCTCTCTTGTTTCTGTGTATACATTGTAGGTTTGTGATTTGTGGCTACAATGAGGTTCATATATATTGACCTATAACTATGTCTAATTGTTTTAAACATGTTGTTTTTAAATTTCAAACACTCTCTTAAAGATCTACATGTTCTATTCCATTCCCCCACACTTGGTATTTTTGGTATTATATTTTGCATCTTCATGTTTATGCCTTTACTGATTACCCTAGTTATATTTGATTTGACAATTTTTTGTCTTTTAATCTTTGTACTAGCTTATCTAAGTGGTTGATCCTCAGCCTTTACTACATATTTGCCTTTACCAGTGAGATTTTTTTTTCGTTCTTGTAGATGCTTATGTCTTGTTATAGCCTTTTCTTTTCCAATTAACATTGTTTTTAGGTTGGTTGGTTGGTTTAGTATTAATGAACTCAATTTTTGCTTGTCTGAGAATTTTTTTCTCTCTGAATTCTAAATGATAATCTTGCTGGGTAGACTATCCTAGGTTTCAGGGTTTTCCCTTTCAGCATTTTATATATATATATCATGCTACTTCCTTTTGACCTGTAAAATTTCTGCAGGGAAATCAGCTGATAGTTTAATGGGGGCTCTCTTGTATATAGCTTTTTGTTTTTCTCTTGCTTCCTCTAGAATTCTCTCTTTTTCTTTAATTTTTCCATTTTAATTACCATATATCTTGGTGTGGGTTTGTTTGGGCTCATCTTATTTAGGGTTCTCTATGCTTCCTGTACCTGTGTAACTTTTTCTTTCTTCATGCTTTGGAGGTTTTCAGCCATAATTTCATTCAATACATTTTTTACTTTCTTCTCTATCCCTTCTTCTTCCGGGACCCCTACAATGTGAATATTGGTATGCTCAATGTTATCCCAAAGATTTCTTAAACTGTTTTCATTTTTTTTTAATTTTGTTTTTCTTTTTGCTGTTTTGCTTGGGTGATTTCCATCATCCAACCCTCCATATTGCTTATGCATTTTTCTGTATCACCTAGTCTGCTGTTCATTTCTTCTGGTATGTTTTTCATTTGAGTTCTTGTATTCTTCAGTTCTGACTGCTTCTTTTTAATATTTTATATTTCCTTAAAATCCTCTGTATTGCTTATGCATTTTTCTGTATCACCTAGTCTGCTGTTCATTTCTTCTGGTATGTTTTTCATTTGAGTTCTTGTATTCTTCAGTTCTGACTGCTTCTTTTTAATATTTTATATTTCCTTAAAATCCTCTGTGTTCATCTATTCTTTTCATAATTCAGTTAGCATTCTTATTACTCATGCTCTGGGGGGAGGTTGGCCACGCCAATGGCATATGCAAGTTCCCAGGCCAGTAATTGAACCCACGCCACGGCAGGGACCTAAGCCTTAACCCACTGCACCACAAGGGAGCTCCACTAATGCTTTGAATTCTTTATGTAGTAAATTCTGTTTCATGAGTTTTTTTTTTCAAGGGTTTTTCTCTTGCTCTCAACTGAGACAAATTGTTCTCTCTCCTCATTTTAATTATTCTTCTCTGTCTCTTTGAATTTGTGTGACATTATTACCTATGGTTGTCCTGAAGGGGTGTCCTTATGTAGACGTGTCCCTATACATTTTACACGTGCCCAATGGCTTTGCTGGCAGAGCCAGATGTTTTTTTTTAACAGCTGCACTTGCTGCAATGGAAGTTCCCAGGCCAGCAGCCAAATTGGGGCTGCAGCTTCTGGCCTATGTGACAGCCACAGCCATGCTAGAACTGAGCTGTGTCTGTGAACTATGCTACAGCTTGCAGCAATCCTGGATCCTTAATCCACTGAGCAAGGGCAGGAACCAAACCCATGTCCTCATGGATACTAGTTGGGTTTTCAACCCACTGAACCACAATGGGAATTCCAGGAGAGCTAGATTTGACATGATTGGAAATGACATCTTTTCCTTGGAATGCGTTGGCTGCTATCACCTTGGTAGTAGGTGGGACTGGAGGAGGAGAGGCTAGGACTAGAGCCAGGTGTAAATTGGGAGATTCCCCTCTGCTCAGTGGCCAACACTGCCTTATCAACAGTGGGGTTAGATCCCAAGTTGCTGGAACAGAAACCCTGAGTGTTAGATGTGAGCCGGCTAATTTCTTTTTAAGAATGTGCCCGTCCTCCTCCCAGAACCAGCACCTTCAGTCCAGAAGGGGGAAGTGCTGGAGCAAAAGGGGCTGGTGTGAGTATGGTGAGGGTCAAGCACAGCGTATAGTGATATGGCTACAGTCAGAATCTGGACTGCTTCTGATGTGATATCTGTACAATTGCCGTTAAAATGGCCCCCTCTGTACTCAGAAGCTGCTTAGTGTTTGAGCTGCCACAGACTCTCACAGCAGAGCTTTCTCCTTGGTCACGACAGCTCTCACACCAGTGTGAAGCTATGGCAGAGGGCAAGTGGTACTGGGACATTCATTTCGCTCAGGCTAGGGCATGTTCCAGGGTGGTCCTAGGAAACCAGTTAGCCAGGTGTGTGGTTTCAATCTACCCTCTCCACCCTGCTTTGGGTGCTAACAAGTATTCATGTGCTCCTTACAAGTAGGGTCCAAGGTTTCCACAGTCCTCCTGTTAGTCCCACTGGCCCTCCAACCAGCCAAGGGAGCTTATCTTCTCTTTGTCAGATCCCAGGGCTTGGGTACCCAATGTGGCTCAAACTGCTCCTTCTTCAGGGAGGGTCTCTGCCCATACAATCTCTTTTTTCTTCTGAGTCACCTCCTAGGGACACGGGTCCCCACTTGACTGCTTCTCTTCCCAATTTTATGTGTATCTTTCTATCTTTCGTCCTTTCGTCCTTTCTTCCTTTCTTTCTTTCTTCCTTTCTTTTTCTTTCTTTCTTTCTTTCTTTCTTTCTTTCTTTCTTTCTTTCTTTCTTTCTTTCCTCCTTCCTTCCTTCCTTTTTTTTTTTTTGTCTTTTTGCCATTTCTTGGGCTGCTCCCGCGGCATATGGAGGTTCCCAGGCTAGGGGTCATATCAGAGCTGTAGCCACCAGCCTACACCAGAGCCACAGCAACACGGGATCTGAGCCATGTCTGCAACCTACACCACAGCTCATAGCAATGCCGGATCCTTAATCCGCTGAGCAAGGCCAGGGATCGAACCCACAACCTCATGGTTCCTAGTTGGATTCCTTAACCACTGAGCCACGACGGGAACTCCATGTGTATCTTTCTTAGAGTCTGGGTTGTACAAGTCTTTCTGTTAGTCTCCAGTTAGTTTTCAGTGAGAATTGTTCCACATGTGGATGTACTTTTGATACGTTCATGGAGGGAGATGAATTCCATGTCCTCCTGCTCCATCATCCTTGATTTGAATTTTCATTTATTTGAAAACATTTTAAGAATTTTCTTGAGACTTCTTTGACTCCTTGTTATTTATGTTTCTTAGCCTCCAAATATTTGGGGATTTTCCAGCTATTTTGATATCTAGCTTAATTTCATCATGGTCTGAGAGCAGACATTATATAATTTTTTTTTGTCTTTTTGCCATTTCTTGGGCTACTCCTGCGGCATATGGAGGTTCCCAGGCTAGGGGTCTAATCGGAGCTGTAGCCACTGGCCTACGCCAGAGCCACAGCAACGCGGGATCCGAGCCGCGTCTGCAACCTACACCACAGCTCATGGCAACGCTGGATCCTTAACCCACTGAGCAAGGCCAGGGATCAAACCCGCCACCTCATGGTTCCCAGTAGGATTCGTTAACGGAGCCATGATGGGAACCCCATATAATTTTTATGTTTAAATTTTCTCAAGGGTGTTTATGGCCCAGAAAGTTGTCTATATTGGTGAATATTCCATGTGAACTTGAGGAGAAGTTATTTTCTGCTGTTGTCGGATGAAGTATTCTAAAAATGTCAATTAAATCCTGTTAGGTAATGGTGCTATTCAGTTCAACTATGTCCTTACTTATTTTATGCCTGCCAAGTATGTCAATTGCTGATAGAAGGGTGTTAAAGTTTCCAACTATAATAGTAGATTTATCTTTTCTCCTTGTAGGTCTACCAGTTTTTGCCACATGTATTTTGATGCGCTGTTGTTAGGCATATACAAGTAAGCAATGTCATATCTTCTTGGGGAACTGGCCCTTTTATTATTATGTAATATCACTTTATATTCCTCATAATTTACCTTTCCCTGAAGTCAGCACTGCCTGAAATCAGTGTGGCTACTCCAGCTTTCTTTTGATTAGTATTAGTCAGGTATATTTTTCTCTATCTCTTTATCAGTTATCTATCTATATCTTTATATTTAAAGTGAGTTTCTTATAGATAACTTATAGTTGGGAACTTCAGGTTTTTAGAATATGGAATCTTCAAATCCTAGTGATCATTGGGATATGAGGCTAACAGGATGACTCAAGTGTTTTCTTCAATAACTTCTAGTTTCATTCATTGAGTTAAAGAATGAAGGGGAAAGGATGGGTAGGGGGAAGAGGAGATATGTAGTCATGTTGATTTTGATGTATCTGCAGACTTTCTGCTGAAGATATCCAAAGAATAGGGCATTGGTGAGCCTGGAGTTCTGGATATAGATGAGGGTTGGAGGCATTGATTTTAGGCTTGGAAGGGCTTTGATCCTGTCAATGTCCCTGAGAGAAAGTAGGAATGCACAAGGTGAGTGGGCAGGCTAAAAGAGAATAGAATGAGAGCCACCAGATAGATAAGAATTCTATGATTTCGATGAAAGAGTCCAGATGGCTTGGCTCAAATAATAAAATGCAAAAAGGCAAAGGCAAGATTTCTGACTTTTGTTTCATTCCCTCCTGGCCTGCCAAATGTATTCTCTCATATTAGCTATTTTCAGGACACTAAGATATAGCCCCCAGCAGTTATGGAATCACACTTCAAAATTTTGCAACCGGAGAGAAAACTAACCCAGCTCCAATTCATAACATCTCAGGGAAAACCTGTGCTTGACCCTTCCTTGGATCACATGCCATCTCTGGGGTACTATGATTCATGGTCCCTATCAGAAACATTTTGGACATGGGGGGAGGGTTTCCCAAGAAGAAAATACAGAAGGCATATCAGGCAGATAAAAACAACTAGCATCTCCCCCCCAGACACCAAGAGATCAGGGCAAGGGCAAGGGCCTTGGGAGGAGATTGAGGGGACCCCCAGAAGCAAAGGAAAGACAGGGAAGTGCAGTCCTGCAGAAGCCAAGGGAGCATGGTCAGGGAAGGGGGAATGGCTAAAAGAGTCCTGGCACTGACTTGTGCAATGTTGTCTCTGGAGGAGTTGTGTAGTGTTTGTGGGTATGTGTGTGTGACCCAAGGCTTGGGAAGGCATAAAGGGCAAGAGAGTGGAAGCAGCATGATGGTGCAAGTCTTTCAAGCAGTTTAGCTGTAGAGTCGAAGCAAGAGGAAGACAATAGCTGGAGGGTGCCATGGGGCCAAGAAAATCCATTCTAAGATAGACAAGATTTGCATCTTTCTGCAGGAAGGCAAAAAAGAGTAAGAATGAATGAAGATGTGAGAGAAGGGGTAATTGTATTAGTTACCTATTGCTACATAAAAAAATGACTCCAAAACTTTGCAGCTTAAAATGACAAATACTCATTTTCTCACACAATTTCTGAAATCCAAGTGTGGCTTAGCCGGGCGGAAGGCCAGGAACCCTCATGAAGTTTGCATTCATTTTCTAGACCGGCCATAACAAAATGCCACAGAGTTGGCAGCCTAAACAACAGACATTTATGTTCTCACAGTTCTGGAGATGGAAGTTCGAGACCAAAGATACCAGCAGGGGTGGTTCTTCCCAAGGCCCCTCTCCTTGGCTTGTAGATCTTTTGTTCTCATATAGCCTTCCGTCTGCACACACACCTCTCACATCTCTTTGTCTTCTTTCAGGGACATCAGTCACGTTGGATTAGACCCACCCAACAGCCTCAATTTAACTTCACCACCTCTTTAAAAGCCTTATCTTCAAATATAGTCCCATTCTAAGAATTCAACATGGGAACTTGGGGGTCGGGGGTGGGATACAATTCATCCCATAACAAGGTTGCAGTCAGGGTACTGGCTGGAGCTCTGGTCATCAGAAGACTTGACCACGGCCGGAAGATCTGCTTCCAAGATCGCTGGCTGTTGACTGGAGACCTCAGTTTCTCACAGCGTGGGTCGCCCCTCTGGGCTGCTTGAGTGTCTTCATGACATGGCAGCAAGTTTCTCCAGGCTGAGTGATCTTAGAGAGAGCAAGGAGGAAGCCACAGAGCATTTTATGAATAGTCCCAGAAAGTACACTACATCACTTCCACCTTATTCTGTTTATTAGAAAGGAGTCACTAAGTCCACACCCAAGGTAGAGAGAATGAGCCTCCATCTTTGGAGCTGTGAAAAGCATTTGAGGATATATTTGAACCTCCACAGTAACTGATAAAGCAAAAGCCCTGAAGGAGGAGGCTTGAGAGAGCAGGGCTGTCAGGGGGGTCCCTTTCCCTGGGGAGTTGTTTAAATGCTCAGAGGAATAGGGAAAGGCAAGGAGTGGGCACAGCTGGAAGCTGAGGGTGATTTCTGTCTTCTTTTCAGCAACAAAGATCAAGGTGTTCAAAGAGTAAGCTTTGAAATAGGAATATTTTTGGTTTTGTTACAAAAAGAGCTGACCAGGGCCCACTCACAGGTCCCTGGGCATTTCCAAAATCCTGGAGGAAGTGCAGGCCATGAATATTCCTGGATTCCAGTTGTCAAGATGATGTGACCCATCCTTAGCATGCTCAGCTCAGTGTTGGGACTTTGCAAAGTGAGAGCACTCACAAGTGTCAACAACACTCACAAGACAGTGGTAAACGAGGGGGATCCACATAGTGGGCAGCTTATCGTACTTTATTTTTATATTCCAGTGATGGATATTTATAAAACCACTTTGTTCCAGAAAAAAAAATTTTTTTAACCAGTTTCTAGGCTGGTTGGCATAGAAATGAAGCTAGGATGCCTTGTTGTTGTTTTTTTTTTTTTTTTTAATTTCTGTTTTCGTCATTGTTTTGTTTTTTGTGTCTTTTTATGGCTATACCTGTGGAATATAGAAGTTCCCAGGCTAGGGGTAGAATCAGAGCCGCAGCTGCCAGCCTATGTCACAGCCACAGTAACTTGAGATCCAAGCTGTGTCTGCAAGCTGCACAGCAGCTCACTGCAATGCCAGATCCTTAACCCACTGAGCGAGGCCAGGGATCGAACCCATGACATAGTGGATACTAGTCGGATTTGTTACCACTGAGCCACAACAGAAACTCCCTAGGATGCCTTGTTGATAGATTGGGAAAAAAAGAAAGGGCCAAGGGGCTGCGATGAAATGAGGGAACAGTTGCCTCGTGCTGGTCTGGGGTACAGCTGGAGAGTAGCAGTTGGAGGACGTGGCTCCTGAAGTGGAGAAGTTCTGGGACACAGGAAGCCCAGGGCCAATTGGGGAGGAGTAGAGGTCAGTTGGAGTCTGGGGGTCAGAGGAGTGAGATTCAGGACATGTGGCAGGTCATCCCTCAGGGCTGGCAGGACTGGCAGGGGCACTCCTGAAGCAGATCCTGGTGTCTGGAGAGGGATGATGTGATGTTTGTGGAAGTCGGTGCCATGGGCGAGGGGTGAGAGTGACAAAGAACATAGCTGGGCCTCAAATTCCTAGCTGGGATGGAGAAGGGAGGAGCCAGAGCAACAGTGGGGAACCAGGAAGTGGACAATGCCCCCCTGCATCTTTCCCACCCACTACCTCCTAGGATATGTGAGGTGGGGGATGGACCAGTGTCCCCTTGAAAGATCAGTAGCCTCAGAGCTTAACGAGGAAACTCCATCTGACTAGTGCCTCCTACATAGTAGGCATTCAATAAATGCTGGAAGGTGTAGATTGCTCTAGGTGTATAAATGCCCATGCACTAAATAAACATTGGAATTAGAAAAGTCTTTGTCCAGCCGAACAGAGCGGCAAAGATATTCTGTCACACTCATCCACTCCCTACACCCCTACTCTGCTCTTATCTCCCCACTCGGTCTACTCTACCTAACCACGCTGACCCCTCACAACCTGGGCACTTTCCCCTCTGCCTTTGCTAAAATTGCAGTGTTCCTAGCGTGTGACCCCTTTTCCTTCAATTATGAATTCTTACTCATTTGGCAAAGCCATGGTCAAAGCACATCCCCTCCAAGGGCTTTGTTCTCTGTTTCACTGAACAAATATTTCCTGGGTCCCTTCCGGGGCGGGGGTAGGTGGGTGGGGGGTAGGGGTGGGACAGGTTAGAAGTGGGGATCATGTGATGCACCAAAAAGCCAGTACCTGCCTTCTGCTGACCCCGGCAAGGAAGCACAAGGCTGGTGGCAGGCAGGGCTCCTCCTCCCCATCGCCACCTGCTGGCAGCTATAGGCCTGCCTGTGAGCTCCCAAGCACCTGGGAGGGGGCCACGAGCTGGGGACAGGTTTGAAAAAAGGTAGGCCCAAGTTGAATTCCTAGCCATGCTACTGATGAACAGGTCACCTTTCCTTTGACATCCCATGAATGAAACGGGGGGATATCCTGTTTGAGGGGATACCGTGAGGTTTAGATAAAATATGTTGCGTTTATAGTTGTTTCCCTCAGCGCTCCTTGTGGTATATGGTGATGGCTGGTTCTTACAGATGTCTGACCAGATGCAGTCTGATCATCTGGATGTCAGGGACAGTGTCCTAAGAACCACTCCATTCCCTATGTCTAGTCCAGGGCTGACTGCAAAATAGACCTCCAGTGAAGATGAGCTAGGATAGAAGAAGCTGGGAGGGCCTCCTCTTACACTTGTGATGGGACTATGACTCATCCATCCGTTTATTAAGAGTCATTTCTTGGCCCCAGGCCAGGCACTCAGGGCCATGACAGTGAACACACGTGGCCCCCACCCTCCAAAGCTCCAAGTCAGGGCCATGAACGCTGACCTTCTGCTTTCTCTCTGCACACAGGCTGTCAGGAGCCGCTGCCTCAGGATGTCAGGCTTAAGACTGGTAAGAACTGTATCTTTTCCATCTAAGGGTTGTTCCTAGGAGTTGCCAAGGGCTGAGTCAAATCACTCCCAAGGAAAGAAGAGAGGCAATGAGACCCTATAAGGAAAATACGAGAGGCAGGGAATTTGAAGAACAAGACAGATAATAGCACCTAAAGAAAAGGAGTTTGGCCAACCTCTGGGCCTTGACAGAGTGGCCATGAATACACAGTAATCCGTAACTTATATTCAGAGCCTAAAATATCTTGACAAACGGTTTTCTCATTTGTTGGCTCCTGAACCCTCTAAGCATATGACTCACAGAATAAGCAGCTACAGAAGAGAGATAAGGCTGTTTTAGGCTAGAGAGAGAACACACATGGTCTAAAAGCTCAGGTTGCAAGGGCTTTGGGTAACAAAATCATAAACATTAGGACTTGGCACCCTTTTGGAGTATGAGGAGATTTTAGAATGAAGCCAGGTTTGTTTCATGAAAGAATAGACCCATAGGATGCATGAGTTCCAAGGGTCCCACTGGGACTGGGACTAACTTCATGCAGCGTTAGAAAGATACCTCCCGGGGACATACTCCTCTCAGTTGCAATTATGGGTCTGTTCTATCTTCTCAGATTGCAATTTCCAGAGTTTCCATTGTGGCTCAGCGGGTTAAGAACCCGACTAGTATCCATGAGGATGCAGGTTCCATCCCTGGCCTTGTTCAGTGGGTTAAGGATCTGGCATCGCCACAAACTGCGGTGTAGGTCATGGATGTGGCTCAGATCTGGTGTTGCTGTGGCTGTGGCATAGGCCTGCAGCTGCAGTTTCGATTCGGCCACTAGCCTGGGAACTTCCATATGCTGTGAGTGCAGCTCTAAAAAGAAAAAAAGAAAGTAAAAAATTTTTAAATAAATTAAAAAAAAATAAGATTGCAAGTTCCTTGAGAGGAGGGTGGTTGTCTTATTCATCAGTGAATCCTTCCTAGCATCCAAGTGATTGTTGACTAAAGGACAGAACCATACTGAACCTATTAATTCCATATTGTCTCTCTGTGCCTCCTCTGTGCTGGGTGCTATCTAGGTTCCTTACCCATATCACAGTCTATCTTGATAACAGCCCTGTAAAGCGACCCCTTTCAGCAGATGAGCAAACTGAAGCCCAGGGAAGTTCAGCGACCTGCTCAAGGCTATGTAGCTCATGGAATGCAGAGGAGAGCTGAGAACTGTCTGACTGCAAAGGGGCTTTCTATCAATCTGCTCAGATTGCTATAACAAAACGCCATAGACTGGGAGGCTTAAACTACAGAAATTATATTTTCAGAGATCTGGAGGTTGAAAGTCCTAAATTGAGGTTCTAATGGGATTTGTGTCATGTGAGGCCTCTCTGCCTGGCTTGCAGACAGCCATCTTCTTTTATATATATTTAATATATATTGTTATTCTTTTCCATTATGGTTTATTACAGGATATTGACTATAGCTTGCTGTGCTATGCAGTTAGACCTTGTCGCTTATCTATTTTATACATAGTTGTTTGTATCTGCTAGTCTCAATTTCCTCGTTTATCCCTCTCCCACCCCCTTTCCCTTTTGGTAACCATAAAATTTTTTTTCCATATCTTTGAATCTGTTTCTGTGTTGTAAATAAATTCATTTATATTATAGTTTTCACATATCAGTGATATTTATGAGATTTGTCTTTGTTTGATTTACTTCAATTAGTATGATAATCTTTAGGTTCATCCATATTGCTTCAAATGGCATTATTTTATTCTTTTTTTATGGCCGAGTAATATTCCATTGCATAAGTATGTACCACATCTTCTTTAACCTTTTTCTGTCAGTGGACACCTAGGCTGCTTCCATGTCTTGGTTATTGTAAATACAGACATGCAAATAGGCCTTTCTCTTGCTGCAACCACCACACTAGCTCTCCACCCCCACCCAAGAGGCAACTGAAGACACCCAGAGCCTGGTGCTGTCACTCTTTCTGGGCCATCCCAAGGCCCAGGGTGTAGGTTGGCTTTCAGTCACTTTACTGAAACGCCATTTTCCTTCCAAATGAGGACTATAAACGTTTTCATACCAGTGTGCAGAGGGACAGGGAACCTTCAGTGGGCAACACTGGGTGGAAATACTTTGAAATTCAAAGTCTCTCTCTCTGCTAGATTGGCATCATCTGCAATTTATGAAGCCATAAATATTTGTGGAGCTTGATGGCTAATATGTCATTCCCGATCCTCAATCAATCCTCAATCTGTACTTTATCACAGATGGAGGTGATCCAATGAGCAGGCAGTAGGGGGCATTCCTGGGAAAAACAGGATCCTCAGCACCAGCAGTAACTATGACATCTGTCTCTGCAGAAGGACAGGTTCTTTGGGTCTTCCAATGGACCTGCACTGGAGCTTAAACCAGAGGCCTCCTGCTGCAGATTCCTCCATGGCCCATCTGACCCTCCATTTATCTAAGTAAATGCAGTACAGAGCCATCTCTAGGTCTGTCTCTTCTACTTTGGAAAGAGAAGAATTGGCAGGTGGGCTCATGGGATCAGGGCACAGCAGCCATTTCAGCCAATGGCCAGAAGCTCCCACCCACCTTGGAAGCTGAGGATCAAGTTCCCTGGATGTGGCTTCTTCATGGCCTTGGGTCATTGAGTTTCCTTGTTGTAATTTCTGTCTCGGGCTGGGGAAAAAGCTTTTCTGCTTCATGGGCAGCAGCCAGTTGTCAGGTTTTTCCATACATCTCTCTGCTTTCTGCAACTCATCCTCTATTCCTTGAACCGCAATATAGACTTTACTTTCTTTGCAGCTGACAGCTTCTGCTTTATCTCTTCTCGTTCATTCTTTTCCTGATTCAGTTGCTTTTACCCAGTCAATTCTTTCCTCCAATAGAGCCCATGAAACATCTCTGTTTACTGCTGCTTGGCTTCTCATGTATTTCCTAGTAGAGCTTTGGTCTAGTGGAGTGAGCAGAAGTCATGCTTCAGGTCTTTTCTTTATTCTTCCAGCTCATGTTGGGCTGACACCTATCGTTCAGTGTGGATTGGAAATGGTCAAGTTTGCTGTGAGATGCCAGTCATCTATGATTATGATCTTTGACCTACGATCTTCTTGCCTTGGTGATTTGCTGACTGTTGCAGCTGCATACTGAAATTTTATTTTCTTTTTTCTCTTTTTCTTTTTCTTTGTCTTTTTTTTTTTTTTTTTTTTTTTTTGTCTAAAGAGTTTTTCCTTTTAGGGCTGCACCCATGGCATATGGAAGTTCTCAAGCCAGGGGTCAAATCAGAGCTGCAACTGCCAGCCTACACCACAGCCACAGCAACTCAGGATCTGAGCCACATCTGTGACCTATACCACAGCTCATGACAATGCCAGATCGTCAACCCACCGATTGAGGCCCGGAATCGAACCTGCATCCTCATGCCTACTAGTAGGATTCATTACCGCTGAGCTATAAAGGGAACTCATGCACACCACAATTTTTATGCTGAAATTTCATCCTTGTAAGAAAGCTTCTCCATGTCTCCGAGGTACCTGATGTGATTTAATTAGTTCACTGGACCCAGGAGGTTGCTCAGACTGGTCTTCTCTATCCTGTAGCAGCTGTTTCTTGCTATTCTTTTTCTTTCTTTTTTTTTTTTAGGGCCACATCCATGACATATGAAAGTTCCCAGGTCCAATTGTGTCCAATTGGAGCTACAGCTGCAGGCCTACACCACAGCCACAGCAACACAGTATCCAACCTGCATCTATGACCTACGCCACAGTTCACAGCAACACCAGATCCTTAACCCACTGAGTGAGGCCAGGAATCAAACCTGCATCCTCATGGATACTAGTTGGGTCCATTTCTGCTGTGCCACAATGGGAACTTCTGTTCTCTTTCATTTAGCTTTGAGTTGCATAAGGTTTAAAGGATCAGTTCCCTACTTCCTCTTCCACAGAGGTGACCACCATCCACTTTCTAGTTGATTCTTTGATATTTCCCTCTGAGTCTCTTAAAAACATGCGTACAGAGCTACTTGAGTTTGGGGTGCCAGGAAGAGTCTACAGTTGACTTCCCACTAGGTGAGAAAGGCCTTAGCTCCTCATCCCTGACTCCCTTCCAGAGTGCTATCTATCTCTATCATACTTTCTGGCTCTGCTTTCTCCCGAAATTGTTAAATCCTAGGTTTCATCAGATCTACATGCAGAATTTACTTTTGGGGCGGGAGGCACACCCACAGCTTACAGAAGTTCCCTGGTCAGAGATCAAACCCAAGCCACAGCAGTGACAATACCGAATGCTTAACTATTAGGTCACCAGGGAACTCCAGAGTTTACTTATTTTATCTAAGAAAATGCTCCTCTCCACTGAGCCAAGTGTACCCTTTGCTAGACTTTGTAATTATCCTTTTCCCCAAACTGCTTTGTTTTCCATGTATTTATCACAATGTAACCCCCACCCCAGGTTTCTCCCAGATACATCAATCTCCCTTCAAAATGATTCACCTGATAGTTCAGTCAGTTTCACCCTCAGGAAGAATAGTCTCCCAGAATTGCTGATGCAGCACCTGAACTGGCATCTTCTAGTTCTCACTCCTGACCCCCTCCCAGAGCACTCTCTCCCCTATCATACTCTCTGGCTCTGCTTGGGAACGTCTTGGGATCTCCTCCACAACCACCCTGAACTTTACGTTCACCTCTCTTTGCCCTGAATCCCTTTTCCTGGACCCAAGGTCTTTCTCTCTCTAGATTTACTCTCTTTTTTTTTTTAATTAAAGTATGGTTGATTTACAATATTGTGCCAATTTCTTCTGCACAGCAAAGAGACCCAGTCATACATACATACATACATACATACATATATATATATACACATTCTTTTTCTCACATTAACTTCCATCATGTTCTACCCCCAAGAGATTGGATAGAGTTCCCTGTGCTGTACAGTAGGACCTCATTGCTTATCCATTCTAAATGTAATAGTTTGCATCTACTAACCCCGAATTCTCCATCCATCCCACACCCTCCCCCCTTCCCCTTGGCAACCACAAATCTGTTCTCTATGTCTGTGAGACTGTTTCTGTGTGGCAAAGTTCATTTGTGCCATATTTTAGATTCCACTTGTAAGTGATATCATATGGTATTTGTCTTTCTCTGTCTGACTTATTTCACTTAGTATGAGAATCTCTAGTGGCATCCATGTTGCTGCAAATGGCATTATTTTGTTCTTTTCAATGGCTGAGTAGTATTCCATTGTATACAACCTGTAATAGATTCCTGAGAAAGGGTACATACAAGGTAAATATTTTTAACAACTTGCAGGTCCAAAAATATGTTTATTCATATTGAATGTCAGCTGGATATAATTGTCCCTGAAAAGCGTGAAGAATTGTACTCCTTCTGGTTTCCAGCATTGCTATTAAGAAGTCTTATACTGGAGTTCCTGTCGTGGCTCAGTGGTTAATGAATCCGACTAGGAACCATGAGGTTGCAGGTTTGATCCCTGGCCTTGCTCAGTGGGTTAAGGATCCGGTGTTGCCATGAGCTGTGGTGTATGTTGCAGACACAGCTCCGATCCTGCATTGCTGTGGCTGTGGCGTAGGCCTGTGGCTACAGCTCCTATTAGACCCCTAGCCTGGGAATTTCCATATGCCGCGGGAATGGCCCAAGAAATTGCAAAAAGACAAAAAAAAAAAAAAAAAAAGTCTTATACCATTCTAATTCTTGAGCCTTGGCATAAAACATTTTTCACTCTGAAAGCATTTGTAATCTTTTCTTTGTTCTAAGCATTTTGACACTTCATGATCATGTGTGTTGGTGTGGACCTATTTTCATTCTTTGTACTGTTGACAAGTTTGTCCCCTAACTATCTTAAAAAAGTTTGATCTCTTTAAGCTAGAATGACAGTTTGTCTGGATAAAAAATTATTGGATTTTTTCTATTGTTTTAAATTGTAGTAAAAAACACATAACATTAAATTTACTGTCTTAACCATTCTTAAATGTACAATTAGTATTGTTAGGTATTTTCACATTGCTGTGCAAAATATCTGAAAGCATTTTCATCTTGCACTCTTGAAACTCTACACTCATTGAACATTTTTTTCCCTCCCTCCTCCTCCAGCCCCTGACAACCACCTTTCTACTTTCTGTTTCTATGATTTTTGACTGTTTTAGATACTTTATGAGTGGAATCATACAGCATTTGTCCTTCTGTGACTGACTTCTCTTACCTTGTATAATATCCTTGAGGTCCATTTACACTGTAGCACAAGAGAGGATTTCCTTCTTTTTAAGGCTGCATAATATTCCGTTGTGTATAGTACTCATTGTGCTATGCTATTTTCTATAAGGCACTTGAGCATTCATGGATTTTGGTATCTGCAGGGGCTCCTGGAATCAATACCCCAAGTGTTTTGAGGAATGACTTATAGACTACATTTCTGTTTATTTGTCCATATGCCAGTGGACATTTGGGTTGCTTTTACCTCTTGCTATTATGAATAGTCGAATAATGCTGCAATGAAAGTGGGATGGCAAATATGTCTTTGAGATCCTACTTTGAATTTCTTTGGATATATATCCAGACGTGGGATTGCTGGATCATATGGTGATTCTATTTTTAATTTTTTGAGGAACCTTCATATTGCTTTCCCCAGTGGCTGCATCATTTTGCATTCTCATCAATAGTGTGCAAGGGTTCCAATTACTCTACATCCTAACACTGGTTATTTTCTGTTATTTTTATAATGACCATCCTAATAGCTCTAGTGCTCTTTTCCCGAGATCTTTGTAGAAGTTGTTCTGCTCTCATACATGATTTGAATTTGTCCTGAATTTTCTCCTTGTAAGTGAACTTGGCTTTTCTCTGCCTACATCTCAAAAAATTATTTCTTTATTTTTGAAGTCAAATAACCTTGACTAGTGTATGTCCTAGAGTTGGTTTTACTTTGTCATTGTTTCCTAGTACCTGGTATATGTTCAATCTATAGGCTTCACTAATTTTTGGAAAGCTGTCTTGAATTATATCTTTAAATAATTTTTCTGATATACACAATGGAATACTACTCAGCCATAAAAAAACAAAATAATGCCATTTGCAGCAACATGGATGGATCTAGAGACTCTCATACTGAGTGAAGTAAGTCAGAAAGAGAAAGACAAATACCATATGATATCACTCATATCTGGAATCTAATATACGGCACAAAGGAGCATTTCCACAGAAAAGAAAATCATGGACTTGGAGAATAGACTTGTGGTTGCCAAGGGGGGAGGGGGTGGGATGGACTGGGAGCTTGTGGTTAATAGATGCAGACTATTGCCTTTGGAATGGATTAGCAATGAGATCCTGCTGTGTGGCACTGGGAACGCTGTCTAGTCACTTATGATGGAACATGTAATGTGAGAAAAAAGAATATATACATGTATGTATAACTGGGTCACCATGCTATACAGTAGAAAAAAAATAAATAAAAGGTAAAAAAAAAAAAAGAAACTGTTTATAAAAATCAAAATAACAATAATAATTTTTCTGGATTTTTTTCCTCTAGTTTTCTTCTTTAGGCACTTCAGTTATTTGTATTTTCGCCTGTCTTCCATAACTATCCTTTTCTTTTTAATCCTAATTTTAAATTTCTGTGTCATTTTCCTCACTTTTCTCCTCTTGTCTTATATGTTTGATTTTTTTGTTCATTTGTTTTTGCCATGCCTGCAGCATGTGGAAGTTCCCAGGCCTGGAATCAAATCTGCACCACAGCAGTGGCTGCTGCAGTGACAATTCCAGATCCCTATCCCAATGCACCACAAGGGAACTTCCTCTGTCGTCTATGATTGTTACCATGATTTTAGCAGTGCTTATTCCCCTGTAGTTGTTTCCAGTTTTGCTTTCATTTCTGGTCCGTAAATTATTTCTTTTCCACCGTTTCCTGAGCTCTATCAGTTCACATCTCATCCTTTTCAGTTGTTTCAGTATCTAATTTCTGATTTTTGGAAATGATGGTGCATTACTAGGGCACAACTTTCCACTGCTCTGTGGCAGTTCATTTGCTTTCCCTGGTGAGTGTTACTCACCACTTCAAATTTCCTTTTGAATTTCAGTATCTTTGCATGTGGATCTGTGCTTGTTCCTTTTGGATTGCTCCTCTTCAAGTGGGGTGAGCTTTCTTGGATCAGAAGGAAGTTCATGTCAATCAATGCCATGTGGCAGGCCAAGCAGAAATCCAGTGAGATTTTAGTCTTTGCTTTTCCCCAGCCCATGGGCTTGGGTACTATGGGCTGGTCACAAAGCAAAAACTCTGTTTTTCTACCTCACAGAGGGACCCTTTCCTGCAAAAACATCTTGTTATTTCTTAGAACCAAGCTAGGCCAGGGAAGCTTTCCCTTCCACCTCCCATTAACATCCTGGCAAGGACAAGAAAGAACTGGGTGGGGGAGAGTGGGTTAGGAGAAAGGGAAGATGAAAAAGAAGAAGGAGGAGGAAAAGGGAGAGGACAATTGGAGATAGGATGCCCCAGCCACCTTGGGGTTTCTTGGTTGGAAGGGACAGCCCCCAGGGGAGGTAAGTCTTGATCAGAAAAGGGATAGAGTGAGAATCTGACAGTCATGTTCTCTGTCCTCCAGGGTGACCACGTGTGGCTGAACCCCACCTCTGCCAACAAGATCAGTGTGGCCATTGGAGGCATCGTCAAAGAAACCAAGCCTGGCAAGATCTTGGTTGAAGATGATGAGGGCAAGGTGAGTATGGCCATGCCCTCCTAAGAGGCTCAGCCTTCTCAGCCCCACCCTCACCCCTCCAGGGCCCTGAGCCTCCTCCCTTCTCTGATGCTGCTTGCCAACACCAGGGGTCCCAGAGCCCAAGTCTGGGATCTATGTGGCAGGACAGACCACAGGGAAGGCCCATCATGGTGAACACTGGGTGTGTCCGTCTTGGGAACTATTTCTATAGTGAAGAAGTCAGGAGCAAGTTGGCAGACAGAAAACTAGGGGAGCAGGAAAGAGTGAAGTGGGAAAGGGGCTGTGGCAGAGAGGAGGGGAGGGCAGGGAGTTTGTTTACAGAGTAAAAGAGGGGGAGCAGGAAGGACAAGAAGGAGGGAAGGGAAGACAAGAAAGATGCTTGGAGGGGAGGCCCAAAGCAGCCCAGATGAAAAGGTAGGAAACTCAAAGAGACCTGCCAGGGGGGCCAGCTCAGTCACCTGGGGGGCAGGGGTGAGGCAGGAGATAGGCAGTGGAGAAGGGCATGCAGACATGCAGAGTGAGCGGTCCAGCTGGCCACTGAAGTCCTCAGGCAGCCCTCTTTGCTGAGGGGCTGCAGAGTGAGACACATGGAGCCTTGGCTTCCGAGGAGAAAATTCCAGACTATGACCTGTGAGCCCCATAGTAAGGAAGCCAGTGAAATATTAACAATAGTATCTTCTACTTGCAAAAATGTCCCGTTTTTTTTTTAATCCCCTCCGGCTCACTTAGCCCCCAGGCCTCCCTCTCAGCCTGCCCGATCCCACCCAGCCTGCACCCTTGGCTCTGCAGCCTGCGGCCGGCCCGGCCTCCCAGTGATGGGATGTCCCACGCATTCCTTCTGAGCACCGCGCTGCAGACTCGAAAACCCACAGGCGACCTGGCCCCGCGCCCACCCCCAGGACTGGGATCTAGGACCTGGGAGTCCTGATCGCCAGCTGCTGTGTGATGGCGTGGGGCGGAGTTGGGGGGTGCGCTGCTCGCGGCACACGTGGAGGGCTGCGCCCGCCGCCACTTTCCATGGCGCGTGGGGTCGGGGCTGTGCCTCCTCTCCGCCTGGCCCCCAGCCTCCGCAGCGCCTGGCGCAGTGTGCCTTCCCACACAACCCGTCCTTCCCAGCCGTATCGGACTTCCTCTCTCCTCTCCTTTTCCCCTTAATTTTTTCGGCGCACAGGCCTTTCTTCAGCCTCATCACGGTGCACTTCAGCTCGCCTCTAGTTCGCTGCTGTCAACTTTTCCACCACTTTTGGTGCCCTGGAATGTTTGGTGTCAGAGAGCTACAGATTGTGACATTTCAGGATGAGCTGCCGCCTTGGGGGCCTGGGTGTTTTACTTTATTTGTTCAGTGCGCTCCCACGTCTCATTACTACTCTCTTCCTGTACCTTTAACTCAGTGTTTTTTCCTGCTACTGTCCCTGCCATCTTCCCTACTCACGCCTCTCGCTGCCGCTGGATTGTCTGCAATGCCATTAAAAAATTAAAAAATCGCTTTTACTTGCACATTTTTATTACAGCCATCTGTGAAGCCCCCAATTGCAAACTGTCCCGATCCCAGTCACAGATTATCCCAAATCTAACTCCTGGCTGCAAGCTCCGCCTACCCTGATCTGAAGTTCACCCTTAGCCCCAGCATACACTGACCCCTGCCCTAGACACATGCTGACTCCACCCACGGATTGACCCCATCCCTTGCCCTTCACCACAAACCGACTCTGGCCAGGCTCTGGCCACCAGCTTGGCAGATCTGTTGAGGACGTGGAGGAGATGTCCCAGGCAGAGGCCACTGCTCAGGAGAATGTGCCCTTTGTTCCAGGAACACTGGATCCAAGCAGGGGACCTTGACACTCTCAGCCCCATGCACCCCAACTCGGCTGAGGGCGTGGATGACATGATCCGCCTGGGGGACCTGAACGAGGCAGGCATGGTGCACAACCTCCTGATCCGCTACCAACAGCACAAAATCTACGTGAGTCCCCCCTGGCCACGTGGTCTCCCTCAGTGGGCTCAGGCCACATATGCTGACCTGGCTGGGGAAGCAAACCATGCACTGGGCACAGCTGGTTTGGTCCCCACTCCCCACGCCCTCACATTGTGAGTGAGCTAGGCTGTTTATCAATCTCTGCTCCCCAGTCTGAAAGATGCAGGGGGATATAAGCCCTCAAGGGTGCAAAAAGCTGACCTGCAGCATGTCAGCACAGTGCCTGACACACAGTAGGTGCCCAATTAGTGCTTCCTCTTCCTTTCACCTGTGGTTGAACAGAAGGCCTGTTCTGATGGTCGAGTGGACTGGAGGCCATGGGGAGTCATCTTCTACCCAGTCCCTTCCTAGGTATGTGGTGGAGACAGGGTCACCAGGCAGAAGACCCCTGTCTTCCTATGTAGTGAGTTGTGATGACCAGGAGGGCTGGGTAGGGAGATGTGGGTCCTTCTTCCAAAGCCTAGCAGTGGATAGAAGGTTCGCATCTCTGTTCTAATGCAGACTTCCCAGGAGCAGTGATATTCTAGCACTGATACCAGCTCTGCCTTGAGTGGCTGTGACTCGGGGACATTAACCCCTGCCCGGGCCTCTCACTAGGAGAGGCAGCTCATTGACCTCTGCCCAGCCCTTCTCCTGGGATGCTCTGAGGAGGAGGAGTGGGAAATGAGCAAGGGGCCCCAAACAGAGAAGGAGGAGGCCTCCTGGGGACAGGGCACTCTGAGTCCACTGTGGCTGAGGATGGCTTAGCTCCTGGAACTGATAACAGCAATAAGCTAAACTGAATTGCAGTTTGTCCTTCCCAAAGAGCTTTGTTAGCGTTCTTTTTTTTTTTTTTTTTTTTTTTTGTCTTTTCTAGGGCCGCTTCATGCAGCATATGGAGGTTCCCAGGCTAGGGGTCCAATTGGAGCTGTAGCTGCTGGCCTATGCCAGGGCCACAGCAATGTGGGATTTTGCTAGCATTCATTTATCTGGCTGTCATAGTCCTGAGCCAGGGAGATTGTCCTCTCCTTTACTAAAATGAAAACGATGACATGGATCCTTACATGACTCTAGAGATGGCTGTCCCTGTCCCACCCTAGAGGGGCAGGCAGGCCCAGGAAGGCTCCTGATGAGCAGGTGAACCTGAACTAGGGTCTCAGGGGTAGGGGGCATCCATGAGGGCTACCGTTGTTGCCCACCCTCATGGGGAAGGCAAGTGAAGACACATTCAGTCAATTTTTATTGAGCTTTTTCTAGATACCGGACAAGACGCCAAACATTAACCATGACCCCCTCATTTAATGCTCCTGTGAATGCTCCTCTGTCCCCAGAACTCTCATTCCTGGTGAAAACCCTTATTTTTCCAGAGGTGGGACCTGAGCAGCTGAGTGTCTCATCTCTCGACCCCAAATCAGTCCCCGCCTCCTGACCAGAGTCAGTTAGTCCTGGTGGCTCTCAGGGCCAAGGTCAGGGCCAGGCAGTGCTGATCCTCAGAGTGAAGGCCACTAACCAGCTCCTCCCTTCCCCAGACGTACACAGGCTCCATCCTGGTGGCGGTGAACCCATTCCAGGTGCTACCCCTTTACACCGTGGAGCAGATACAGCTGTACTACAACCGCCACGTAGGGGAGCTGCCGCCACACATCTTTGCCATCGCCAACAGCTGCTACTTCAACATGAAGAAGAACAAGAGGGACCAGTGCTGCATTATCAGGTGAGGTCCTGATTATTGTGATGACCATAGTAAGTTTAGTGAGCATCCATCGTCTCATATAGATACAAATGTAAAGAAATGGGAATTCCCGTTGTGGTCAGTGGGTTAAAAACCTGACTAGTATCCATGAGGATGCAGGTTCAATCTCTGGCCTCACTCAGTGGGTCCGGCATTGCTGCAAGCTGTGGTGTAGGTTGCAGATGCAGCTCAGATCCCAGCGTTGCTGTGGCTGTGGTACAGGCCTGTAGCTGCAGCTCCAGTTTGACTGCTAGCTCAGGAATTTCCATATGCCGCAGGCGTGGCCCTAAAAAAACCAAAAAAAAAAAAAAAATTATTTTTTTAAGTAAAGAAATAGAAAACAAGGTTTGTGTGTGTGATGAGAATTCTTAGGATTTGCTCTCTTAACAATTTTTGTATATAACATACAGTAGGGTTAATTATACTTCTCATGTTGTGCATTTCTTCCCTAGTACTTATTTATCTTATAACTGGAAGTTTGTACCTTTTGACTGACTGTATCCAATTCAGTGTCTCCCCACCCCCACCTCTGGTAACTGCAAATCTGATCTTTTTTTATGATTTTGTTTGTTTGTTTCCTTTTGAAATATAATTGATCCATAAATCTACAATTAGTTCCTATTACACAATATAGTGATTTTTTTTCTGTAACTGCTAAGTCTAGTTACAAAATGTCATCACAAAGATATGATTTAGTTACTGACTATATTCCCCACACTGTGCATTTCATACCTGTGATTCATTTATTTTGCAACTGAAATTTTGTCCTTCCTAATCTCTCTCAACTATGTCTTTCCTCCCCCGGCCCCTCCCCTCAGGCCCCTCTTTGTCCTATGTCTCCATAATTCTGTTTATGTTTTGTTTGTTCATTTGTTTTGTTTTGTTTAGATTTCACATATAAGTGAAATCTTATAGCATCTGTCTCCTCCAACTTATTTCTCTTAGCATGATACCCTCAAAGTTCATCCATGTTGTAGCAAATGGCAAGATTTCATTCTTTGTTATGGCTGAGTAATACTTCATTGTATATATAATTCAGTCTATTTACATGTAAAGTCATTATTTGATACGTATGTACTTATTGACATTTTTGCTAATTGCGTTCCTTTTTACCCCTTTCTTCCTCTTCTGTTCTCTTCCATTGTGATTCGATGACCATCTTTAGTGTTATGTCTGGATCCCCTTCTTTTTTTTCTTTATGTGTAGCTATTATAGATTTTTTGGTTTGTGGTTACTGTGAGGTTTATACATTGTACTCTCCCTCTCTCCCTCTCTCTTTCCCTCTCTCCCTCCCTCTCCCCCCCTTATATATATATTTGTAGGAGATGTCAGATGCATCCCAGCAGCCCACTGCTCTCTGTTCCCAGAGCTATTTGCTCTAGGGTGCCCCCTATGTGGGCTACATGGATTCTTCTGTTGTGATGGGCTGACTGCTGAGGGTGGTCTCCTAAGCGTGGCTGGCTCCTGGTCTGGTTTGTTGCCAGCCCTAACTTTCACAAAGGCTGCTGGCAGCTGGTGGGGGAGACCAGGTCACAAAGGCAGCTGGCTCACAGTAGTGAGCAGGGCAGGGTTCTGGAAGGGGTGTTATGGGCCCCGGAGTCTCAGACCTAGTGTTGACCTGTTGTTAGGTGGGGCCAGCTCCTGACATGGCTAGTTGCAGGATCTGAGGTGTCCCAAATCTGGCTTTGGCTTGTTGGTAAAGGTGAGTGGGGCTGGATTTCAGGGTATCCTTGGGCTAGTGCTGGCTCATTGGCGAACAGAATTGGGTTCCCACCGTGTCTCAGAGTTGGTGTTGACCAGCTGGTAAACAGGTCCTGGGGCTTTCCAAGGTTGTTGTTGGCCTTGTAGTGAGTGGGGGCTATGGCCCAGGGGTTCCTGGGGCTAGTGCCAGCTCACTGGTGGGTGAGGCTGGGTTCTGGGTCCTCTGGTGGACAGAGCCAGGTCCTAAGGCAGCTGTGTGCTCTGGGGGTCTTAAAGCAACAGACCTGCTGGTGGGTGGGGTTGTATCTCTGTTCTACTAGTCGCTTGGTCTGGGGTGTGCCAGCACTGGAGCCAAAAGGCTGGTGGGTGGGGCTGTGTTCCAGTGCTAATGAGCTAGAGGAAGGATTCCAAACTGGTACTTGCCAGCACCAGTGTCCACGTGGTGGAACAGGCTCTCCAAAATGTCTGCTGCCAGTGTCTGTCCTCAGGATGAGCTATAGTTACCCCCTGCCTCTCTGAGAGACTTTCCAAAATCAGAAGGTCAGGCTGACCCAGGCTCCTTTTAAATGTGTGAGGTTGCTGCAGGTATGCCCTTTGAGAGTGGAGTCTCAGGAGTCCCCATCGCGGCGCAGCGAAAACAAATCTGACTAGGAACCATGAGGTTGTGGGTTCGATCCCTGGCCTCGCTCAGAGGGTTAAGGATCCGGCGTTGCTGTGAGCTGTGGTGTAGGTCACAGATGTGGCTCAGATCTGGTGTTGCTATGGCTCTGGTGTAGGCCAACGGCTACAGCTCTGATTAGACCCCTAGCCTGGGAACCTCCATATGCCATGGGTGCAGGCATAAAAAGACAAAAGACAAAAAAAAAAAAAAAAAAAAAAAAGTAGAGTCTCTAGCTTCCACACCCTTTGGCTTTTCTTAAAGTTAAGCCCCACTGGCCTTCAGAGCCAAATATTCTGGGGGCCCATCTTCCCAGTTCAGGTCCCCAAGGCTGGGGAGCCCGATGTGAGGCTCAGACCGCTTGATCCTTGAGGGGAATCTCTGCAATTGTAATTATCCTCCTGTTTGTGGGTCTTGACTAAACTGCATCTCTGCCCCTCTTACCAATGTCACTGGCTTCTTCTTTATGCATTTAGTTATAGAAGTTCTTTTCCACTAGTCTTTCAAGTTTTGGCTTCAATACTTTCTCTGTAAATATTTGTAACTTTGATGTGTCCACAGAAGGAGGTGAGCTCATGGTCTTGTCTCCTACTCCTCCATCATGGCCTTCCACCATCCTAAGTAATTTTTTAAAATGCCTTTCATATTTCATCATTATGAAATTAATATGCATTCACTACGAGAATTTTAGAAAATTTCAGGAAAATATTCTCAGGGGAAAAAATGGCTAGACATTTTTGGAAGAAATGGCTTCCTCTACTGCTTGGTTAAAATTATGCTGAGTAGCAGAATTCCCATTGTGGCTCAGCGGGTTAAGAACCCAACTAGTATCCATGAGGATGCAGGTTTGATCCCTGGCCTTGCTCAGTGTGTTAAGGATCCTGTGTTGCCATGAGCTGCAGTGTAGGTGGAGAATGTGGCTCAGATCTGGTGTTGCTGTGGCTCGTCGCTTAGGCCTCAGCTGCAGCTCTGATTCGATCCAAACCCTGGAAATTTCCACATGCTGCAGGTGCAGCCCTAAAAAAAATTATACTGAATAGTACCAACATTTGTCACTTCACTTAACCAGTAAGCATTGCTCATGTTACTGCAGGCTCTGTGTAGACTTAGATTAAGTAGCTGCACAATGTTCTCTGACTAGCTGGACCATGACTAATTCCCCCACTGATGTTACTTCCAATTTTCTATAATTGCAAGGGTAAATAAATAATGCTTTAATGAGCAGGAAGCTTTGTGGAGAAGGCTTTCTCTGATTTTAGAATACTTTCCTCAGACTAAAGGCAGGGTAATTCTGAAGGGTTTTAATACCTATGCTAGATCGCTTTCCCAAAGGACTGATGCAGTTTCTCCTCTGGCCAGCATGACCTCACTGCTCACAGAGAAAAGGTTACCTCAAGGCATTGTGTCACCTGGTCTCATTCATCCCTCTGTGGTGACTGAGCCCAGTGCCAGGGACCCTCGAATGAACCAGATAGAACCATGCCTGCAAAGCTGAGCAGGGAAGAAAGGATGAATACACTAATAATACAAAGTAGGCAGTCTGAGATGCACAGGGGACTTCAGGGCAAATGTGGTGGGAATTCTGCACAGGGAGAGGCCATCCTTGTTCAGACTGGCCCAGAAAGTGGGCCAGGGGTGGGTTTGCAGGAGAGTTGAGAGGTATTGAAAAATAGTTGTTCTATTGACCAACCTGCCTACACACCCTCTTTGCAGTGGCGAGTCTGGAGCTGGTAAGACGGAGACCACCAAGCTCATCCTGCAGTTCCTGGCCACCATCAGTGGCCAGCATTCATGGATTGAGCAGCAGGTCCTGGAGGCCAACCCCATCCTGGAAGGTAAGCTGTCACTCATGGGACCAGTCTCCTTCCCAGACCCTGCAGGCTGGCATCTTCCTGCCAGTGGGTACTGGTGGGGAAGGACAGAATAGGCCATATGCTTTCAGTGACTTCTTGGGATTCTTCAGGATGCAAAAGACAAGGATGGGGTGGATGGTAGTGTGGGAACTCCTGGGAAGCCAGAGAAGAAAGACCAATGGCCTTGTAAACTTTTATAAGTGTGTTTCCATGGAGATCTTAGCAAGTATTCCTTTTATTTTTTTAATAAATTTTTAAATTATTTTAATTTTTTCCCATTATAGCTGGTTTACAGTGTTCTGTCAATTTTCTACTACATACCAAGGTGACCAGTCACACTTACATATATACATTCATTTTTCTCACATTATCATGCCCCATCGCAAGTGACTAGATATAGTTCCCAGTGCTATACAGCAGGATCTCATTGCTTATCCATTCCAAAGGCAATAGTTTGCATCTATTAACCCCAAATTCCCAGTCCATCCCATTCCCTCCCTCCTTGGCAACCACAAGTCTGTTCTCCATGCCCATGATTTTCCTTTCTGTGGAAAGGTTCATATGTGCTATATATTAGATTCCAGATAAAGTATTCCTTTTAAAAAGGACTCCAAGATGAAATCAATTTGGGAAATACTGGGAGTGGATTACTGATATATGGAAGGATCCCAAAGGCATTATGTTAATGAAAGTAGCCAGACCTTCAATTATGTGTGAGAGAGTGAGGATGTGTACACAAAGGGGTCCCTTTTTTTTTTTTTTTTTTTTGCTTTTATGGCCACACCTGTGGCATATGGAAGTTCCCAGCCTAGAAATCAAATCAGAGCTGCAGCTGTTGGCCTATGCCACAATCACAGCAACATGGGATCCAAGCCATGTCTGCAATCCACACCACAGTTCATGGCAACACTGGATTCTTAACCCACTGGGCAAGGCCAGGGATCGAACCCACATCTTCATAGATACTAGTTGGGTTCATAACCTGCTGAGCCACAATGGGGAACTCCACCAAGATCTTTCTTAATGCAATCACTTCATAACAGCTTGCAGAAATAGCTCTACAGAATTCACTTGGGATCATGCTGCAACCCAAATGCCATTTGGTCTAACTTTATCCTCACCCTGGCCTGTGTCATCTTTTGTCACTCTCCCTGTAAGCTTACCTTCTCTAACCCGGGCTCCACACTTCAGCCTGAACAATCGTTCTAAAATGCGAATCTGGCTGCACACTCCATCAGAGAGTTTCCTGCCTCCCCATCACCCGTGGGATTAATTCCAAACTTCTTAGCTTGGCATTCAAACCTCTATGCTTCCTGGCCCCACCTGCTAACCGGTTCCATCAGTCTTCCACTGCCTCCCTCCTGTAAACTATGCTCCTGCCAAATCCTCTCCATGAAAGGACATTTCTGACGTCTGAACTTTTAGCTGTATGTTGCCTTCCTCTTTGCAACCCCATAGCTGCCCCCACTGCCTGATGTCATCCTACCCATCCTTCAGTTCTGGGCTTGGCCACCTCCTCTGAGAAGGCTTCCCAGATGACCCCTCTAAAAACACATTTTCTCTTCTCTGCTCCTATCATGGGCATTCTCTGCTGGCCCCCAGCCTTTGGAAATGCCAAAACGATCCGAAATGACAACTCAAGCCGCTTCGGGAAGTACATTGACATCTACTTCAACTCCAGTGGGGTGATCAAGGGGGCACGCATTGAACAATTTCTCCTGGAGAAATCCCGGGTCTGTCGGCAGGTAAGGCCTCCACCTGCTGCACTGGTCCTGGGGGAACCTCCCTCCAGGGTGGGAGTCAGTGGATTAGGGAGGCTTCCAAGAGGGGTCCTTTTCGTCAATCTCACCCCTATGTTCCTTCTCCCCAGACCCCACTAGGTTCATTGTCATTGAACCCTGATCCAACATGGGCCAAGGACCCCTAGAACTGGATAATGATGGTTCTTCCCCAATATTTAAGGAAATGATAGGATCTTCAGTTTTGAATTTTCCATCTGTATAATTGTCTTCATTCTTTGGTGCTTACTATTCCTCACCTCTACTAGAATTAATTCTGAGGCCAGGCCAGTCCCTGGTTGAGAGTGGATGTATTTTCAAGTGTGTTGTCACCAGGGCCTTGTACTCACAAGGGCACTGTTGTCACCATCTTGAAATTCTTAATAACTTTTTAGCAAGAAGCCCATGTTTTCATTTTGCACTGGGCCCCACATATCAAACAGGCAGTCCTAGATGACAAGGATCGCAAAGTGTGGCAGCCACATCAGCAGAGTTAACACAATCTTTTTGGGGTTAGGGTGCACTCAAATGATGGTATAACCCCTAATACATATATACATGAGCACGCAAGCACACACATGCCCACACACTAAACAAGAAGGTTCAGAAGAAGAATATGCCACCAAAAGGACTGGGGCTGGGTGTGAGGATGGACAGACACCTGGGCACTGTGGCAGGCTGAAGAAGGAAGCCCACCTTTAGTGACCCCTGCCTGGTGCCAGGGGTTTCCCCCGCATTAACTCATTTGATTGTCACAACGATCATGAGAGGTGGGTCCCTTTCTCCCCGTTGCACAGGTGAAGAAACTGAGTCCAGCTAAGTTAATTAATTTATCCAGGGTCACAGAACTACCAGGAGGTAGAGTCTCTTTGACTCCAAAATTTGCCCTTTCCAGAAGCTTATGATTCATCACACATGAAGATTTATAGAATTCTTGGTTGGTGGATTCATAGAATTTGTTACTCAAAGATATATACCAGAATAGACAGTAGACTTCTAAGGCAGATCAGAAACAATTTCTGTCCATACTAAGATATGGATTTTTTTTTTTTTTTTGGTCTTTTTGCCATTTCTTGGGCCGCTCCCGCGGCATATGGAGGTTCCCAGGCTAGGGGTCGAATTGGAGCTGCAGCCACCGGCCTACGCCAGAGCCACAGCAACACGGGATCTGAGCCACATCTGCGACCTACACCACAGCTCATGGCAACGCCAGATTGTCAACCCACTGAGCGAGGCCAGGGATCGAACCCGCAACCCCATGGTTCCTAGTCGGATTTGCCAACCACTGTGCCACGATGGGAACTCCCCAGATATGGATTTTAAAACTTTGGTGTGTCTATACTGTGGAATGCTGAGTGAATTAAAAGGATGAGGAAGTGTGTTTGTGTCAGTGTAGACAGTAGGCCAAGAGTCATGTTTAGATGGAAAAAAAGAAGAAGCTGAAGAATAATAAATATGTTTTTACCTAAAAAATCAAAATAAACCTTTTATATACTGTAAGTAATGCACTAATGACACCTAGAAAGGAGCACAGACCATCAAATGCTTCCAAGGAAGAAGAGGTCATTTGAAGAGCGGGGAGGCGGGGTGAAAGGAAACTTTCACCCTTTCACATTCTATACTTGGGAATTGTTTGGATTTTACACTGGTGATGTGTTCATAAATAATGTTTTAAAATGCAGAAGCCCCAGCTGGGCAAACCTGTGGATGTCAAGTCTCTGGGGGCAGCGAGGTGAATAGGAAGGCTTCACAGTAGACTGTAAAGAGCCCAGGTCTGAATTCTGACACTCTCCCTCCCTGGTAACTCCGGGCTGTGAGGAGTAAGGATGCAGGGAAGCACCTAGGAGTGACCAGTTTGAAGGGCATGGTGGCCTTTGACAGAGTGGGAGGATGAGCTGGCCTTGGATGAGGACAGCCACCAAGGCATGGCCAGCCCTCGGGTCAATGCTGGAGCCGTTCAGGCTGAGAGCCCTTGGAGGGAAGCCCGGACAGGACTGGGAGCAGGGGACAGTTCTGAGGCCTCGAAGCCTCAGGGGAGTTGCTTACAAGCTCTCTGGAACTCTCTTCCTGCCAGGCCCCAGAAGAGCGGAACTACCACATTTTCTACTGCATGCTCATGGGAATGAGCGCGGAGGAGAAGAAGCTGCTGGGACTGGGAACGCCCTCCGAATACCACTACCTGACCATGGTGAGAAACGAGCTGCCCTTGCCCTGCCCCTCTCGCCACTCCTCTTCCCACCCCACCTGTCGATGACAGTCAGGAAGAGGAAGAAAAGCCAGCTCCTGCTCAATCCTTGGTTTACAGCTTCATAAAAATCCCAGCCTCTGGATGGGCTCCTGGGCAGGGACTGGGGGCTCCCCTTTGCCATTCTCCACTCTACTCACTCCATGTTTGGCATTCACTTTAGGATTTTCACAGGCTTACCCTTGTCTGTGTGCTTCCTTGTTTCCCACTGAGCCCATGGTCCTGCCCCACAAACCTCATCTTATCTTGGTCCCAGTGGACAAAAGGCTCCTGGTTACTTATCAGCTCCTCCCTCATTTCATCCCAATCACCATCCTTGTAGGTGGCCCTAGATCTTGAACTCCAGGAAAGGAGGGGCCTTGCAGGGCTGTGTCCCCACCCCCAGAACAGCGCAGTGCAAGCAGGCACTTTGTTGACAAGGGAATGAATGAGCCCCACCTCTTGAACCTCCCTCTGCTTAACTCCTCCCTCCCATGTCTCTGCCTGGAGGACCTCATCATCTCTTGCCTAGATCATGGTGCTAGTTTCCTCCTGGATCCCCACTCTTGCCAGATTTGACCCCCATTCTATCATCCACCCACAGACCTCTCACAGAGCAAGTCTGACAGACTAAGTCTCTGATTTCAGGCTCCTTGTGGCTCTTGGCAAGGTTTCCAAGTCCTTGCAGATCCCATCATCCACCAACCTCTCCCCCTCAACTGAGACCCCAGTCTCGCTGCAGCCTCCACCCCTCCCTCCCATCTCATAGCCTTTCTCCAGCTGCCCTCTGCCTGGACCCCTCTGTCCCCAGTGCTGCTATGAAACTTAGCGTGTGGGACCAGCTCAGGTGCCTTCTCCATGAAACTTTTCCCCCGTTCCCTGGAGGGCTGGCCCTGGCCGCTCCTTGTTCTTAGCACCTGTAACAGCTTAGGAGACTGTCATTTGCTTTCTGCCTCTCCTCCCAGATGCAATAGCCTCTAGGACAGGGCCAGAACTCTCCATTTCTGGATTCACAACACGTAGCCCAGGGCGTGGCACACAGTGAGCCTTGAAAAGTATTTGTTAAAGGAATGAGCTGATGGTATGCCCCCCAGAGGGTAAGGCAGGCATTACCATGGATGGCTAGTAAATTGAGGCTCAGAGAAGCTGAATGACTTAGCCATAAACACGCAGCTACCAGGTGCCATTGCACTAGCTGCAAAGCCCAGGCACTCTGTGTCTATGTCACCATGAGTCCATCTTTGGAAGTAGCTTTGTGTATTTTTTAATCTTGGGCCTCCAGGTGGCTCTCAGGATCTATCCAGAGCCTATGATGTGTCACTTACCAGGGGCCTTTGCCTGAGTCCCTGCCATGCTGGCCCTACGATGGTGGAGGTGGGGGGTGGGGTGATCCCAAAAAGTTGATGCGCCCAATCTTGCAGGGGAACTGCACCTCCTGTGAGGGCATCAATGACTCCAAGGACTACGCCCATATCCGCTCGGCCATGAAGATCCTCATGTTCTCCGACTCTGAAAACTGGGACCTCAGCAAGCTGCTGGCCGCCATTCTCCACCTGGGGAACGTGGAGTTCATGGGTAATGCTGTTTCCACCCAAAATACACCCCTGGGAAGGAAGAATAGAGGGCCTGGGATAGAGGAGGAAGAAATGCCTGAAGGTTCTCACCTGAAGAGCCCAGTGAAGTCACGATGTCTTGGAAAAGTATATTGAAAATTTTAGCTATGATTTTGGAAGCCTTGTGGGGCTAGGGGCAAGATGCCAGGGCCTAGGGCTCTCCAAAAATGAAAACTCTGGTCCATCACCCCACACTTTGGGCTGGGAATCAAAGGGTGAACCAGAGTAAGCGAAGCCACTTGTGAATTTGCAAACCAGTTTGCAAGCATCCAGCTGGTCTGGGGATTAAGGTGTCCTGGCTTGTTAGTGCCCCCCAAGCACCTGACAAAAGTTACTGACAATCCTCTCAGGAAGAAAATAGCATCCACGTAGATTACAAATTATTTCTTTAAACAGTTTCAAACTCACCATCCAGCATGCATCCAAAAATAAAGAGGAACAAGGAAAGGTGATACCATGGGCAAAAACTAACAGACATAATAGACAGTAGAAACAGAGCCACAAAGATTTCAAATTATTGAGCACAGACCACAAAGCAGCTATTCTTGCTCTGTTCAGGAAAAGTGGAGTTCCACTGTGACTCAGTGGGTTAAGAACCCAGCATAGTGTCTGTAAGGATTTGGGTTCAATCCAAGTGCTCGCTCAGTGGGTTAAGAATCTGGTGTTGCCACAGCTGTGGCTCAGTTTCAATTCCTGGTCCAGGAACTTCCACACACCTTGGGTACAGCCATAAAAAAATTTTTTTTTAATTTTAAAAAGAAAGTGACAGTACATAAAGAAAGTGACAATACATGTTTTAAAAGGAAATACATAGGAGTTCCTGCTGTGGCACAATGGGATTGGCAGCATCTTGGGAGCACTGGGACACATGTTCAATCCCTGGTGCGGCACAGTGGGTTAAGGATTCGGCATTGCTGCAGCTGTAGCTTAGGTCACAACTGCAGCTCAGATCTAATCCCTGGCCCAGGGACTCCATATGCCCTGGAGCAGCCAATAAATAAATAAATAAATAAAAGGAATCACAGAGAAATTCTAGATGTAAAAAAATAAAAACTGTAGTTCCTGCTGTGGCACAATGGGATCAATGCCTCTGCAGCACCAGGACACAGGCTCCATCCCTGGCCCCGCACAGCGGTTTAAAGAATATTGTGTTGCTGTAGCTGCCACATAGGTCACAACTGCAGTTCAGATATGATCCCTGGCCTGAGAACTCTATATGCCCTGGGGCAGCCAAAAAAGAAAAAAAATAATAAAATAAAAACCAAAATGAAGAATTCACTGGATGAGTTTAGCAGCCAGTTTTATAATGTGAAAAATGAGGAAAAGTCAGAGGTGTATACAGCATGGAAGGACAAAAAGATGGAAAATATAAAAGAGACATTAGGAGACCTTGAAGATACATTGAGAAGATGTAGTATACATTTAACTAGAGCTCTAAAGGAAAAGAGAAGAAGGAGGGGGCATAGATGATATTGAAGAGATGATTTCTGGCTCTAGATCTAATGAAAGACACCAATTCATAGAGCAGTGAGGAAAAGACAGATTTTCCAATGAAGTGTTCCAGAGCAACTGGGTGTTCAAATAGAAAACATGAATTTGAACCATTGTCTCACACCTTATAAGAAAACATACTCCAGGTGTGTTGTAGCTGGGCGACCATGTAGTCTATCAACGAAACCAGGCACTTCTGCTAGTGAAAAGTGAGTGCTGATAAGCAGGGGACTTCAGGTCGTGGAAGAGTATCATAAATGTGATACTGGGGAAATTAAGCCAGGCAAAAGAATGCAGACAATTAGATAATACACAGAATTTAAAAACAGGTAACATTGGGAGTTCCCTTCGTGGCTCAGCAGTTAACAAATCCGACTAGGATCCATGAGGATTCGGGTTCAATCCCTGCCTTGCTCAGTGGGTTTGGGGATCCAGCAATGCCATGGGCTGTGGTGTAGGTCGCAGATCCCACGTTGCTGTGTCTGTGGTGTAGGCTGGCAGCTGTAGCTCTGATTCGACCCCTACCTAGCCTGGAACTTCCCTATGCCACGATGCAACCCTAAAAAAAAAGCAAACTAACTAAATAAGTAAAATTTAAAAATAAATAAAAAAATAAAAATAGGTAACATTAAATGCTATGAAGGCATGCAAGTAGTTAGATGATATACAGGTAAACAGGTAAAATTCAATACTGTTTAGGAATTTATATGTAGGTAGTAAAAAGATAGAGAAAATTAGGAAATGGTTTCCATACAGGCAAGGAGAATGAATGCTTCTTGTGGAGGAACTGGTCTGAGCAGGAAAGGTTGTGGGGAGCTCCGGGTGTTGGTGAGGCTCTGAGTTTTGGCTTCAGCGTTTGTTACACAGTGTTGACCTAATAATTATCCACTATAACATCCCTTTGGGTTTTATGTGGGGTTTTTTTGGACACATATGTGTCCTGCAGAAATTCCTCAGTCAGGGATCATACCTGTGCCACAGCTGTAACCAGAGCCACAGCAGTGACAACGCCAGATCCTTAACCCACTGAGCCACAAGGGAACTCCCTGCTTTTTGTTTAAATCTGTATGCTCTATTTACAATTTTTTAAAGTTTAAAAAAAGGGAAAAAAAAAAAAAAAACAGAAACAGTATTCCTCCCTCCCCCCCGCCCAGCAACCCTAAGGTGCAGATTGCCTCAAAGGGGAGGGACTTGAACTAGAAGGTGGGTCAGGAGACCTGTGACAGAGCTGGGACTGGGTTCCAGTCACTCCTCCACTCTGCTCTATACTTATTTGACTGAATGAACGAATATGCTTAGGTTTCCATGGACAGCAGAGTGGATGGAAGGGGGCTAATGGCTCCTCTTCTCCCTTAATAGACCTCTCTCCCCCATTTGACTCAGGATCCTGATCCCAGAAGAGGGGGATGTTCCTGCTAACAACTGTTCACAGCTAAAGTGCTGATAGTCACCAGGGAGTCCATGGCTCTCAGAGAGGGTCTGGGAGGAGCACTGCCTCACACCCAGGAATGGGCATCTCCAAGGGGTGGATCTGGGGCTACTTTCCTAGGGCCTCTTTGCTTCTCAAGTTATTGCTTCTCTCTGCAGCTGCGGTCTTCGAGAATCTGGACTCCTCTGATGTGATGGAGACGCCCGCCTTTCCTACAGCAATGAAATTACTGGAGGTAGCTTGCTGTTGTGTCTGCCAGCTTCCATCTTTGTGCAGAGCCCAGGGGTCTGGGCTGACAGCCCTTCCCAGGCTCCAGTTCCTGCCTTCCACCCTCTCCCAGGCTCTCATCTCACCTCCTGAGCTCCCCTACAGACACTGCAGGCCCTGGGGTTGGGAATCAGGGTGAGGCTGTGGAGCTCATCATTAACTAAGTCTCAGAAGTGATCAGTTTGGCTTTAACCTGTGTTTCTTCCCTTTTCCCTTTGGTTGGATCCCTGACCTCATTCAGTGTGTTAAGGATCCAGCGTTGCCGTGAGCTATGGTGTAGGTTGCAGACTCGGCTCTGATCTGATGTTGCCGTGCCTGTGGCTGGCAGCTCTAGCTCCGATTTGACCCCTAGCCTGGGAACCTCCATATGCCACGAGTGCAGCCCTAAAAAGCAACAAAACAAAACAAAACAAAACAAAAATCTTTGTAGGTGGTTAATCTTTGCAGGCAGTTGTTTTCCACAGGTCATTGTTTCTCACTGCCTAATTCCAACAGTCACATGGGGGGGGGGGGGGCTTGGTGAGGTGGATTCTGTCTTTTTTTTTTTTTTTTTTTTTTTTTGGTCTTTTTTTGCCATTCTTGGGCCGCTCCCGCGGCATATGGAGGTTCCCAGGCCAGGGGTCTAATCGGAGCTGTAGCCACCAGCCTACACCAGAGCCACAGCAACTCGGGATCCGAGCCGCATCTGCAACCAACACCACGGCTCACGGCAACACCAGATCTGTAACCCACTGAGCAAGGCCAGGGATCAAACCTGCAACAACATGGTTCCCAGTTGGATTTGTTAACCACTGCACCACCACGGGAACTCCGATGGGGTGGATTCTGTTACACTTCCCTGGGAACCTATCAGTAGGCACATCTTGTTGCTAATGTTCTCCATGTGATTCCCGGGTTCTTAGAAAACTTCCACATGGCTCGGTTTTCCCTACATGGTGGGAGCAACTCCATCTATGTTCATTTTTCTCCCTTGGGCTTTCAATCTCCAGGCAGGAGTGACTTCAGCCGAGGTGTCTCCCGATGTCCATGGCCTGGCCTTGGAGCCCTCTCTGCCCATTTGTTTTCCAGGGACCACCCAATGGTGGACCCAGCACCAGGAGACCAGCACTTGACTGTGCAATGAAGCAGCCAGCATGCTTGGGGCCCACCCAGCTTGTGTGTCCTTTCCAAACACTGATACCCCAGTTCTCAGACTGACCCTGGACTGGGCCCTGCCCAGCATCTTGACTCTGACCCCAGTCACAGGCATCTCCCACTCTCAGGTCTTGGCACCTCAGGGTGTTCAGTCAGGAGAGAAATTTTGGGGCCAGGCCCTGCTCCATCAGCTGTGATGCCAGCCCCCACCCACCTTCCAGGTGAAGGACCAGGCACTCCGAAACTGTCTGATCAGGCACTCCATCACCGTCCGTGGGGAGTTTGTCACCAGGCCCCTGAACCTTGTACAAGCTGCAGACCGAAGAGATGCCTTCGTCAAGGTGCGGAGATGTGGGAGAAGGGGCCTGTGTGTCTCTATTAAGCACAGTTCTTTGCCTTGTGGGTGGACACTGGGAATGGGCAGAGACAGCTGGGAAAGTCCCAACTGTACCAGTCACCTGCCTGGCGACTGTGGGCTCCCAGCCTCTCCAGGCTTGGTTTCCTGCCTTAAAGTAGGGATGTTAGTCCCAGTAGGTTGATGAGATGCCGTGTGCCTGCAGTCTTTCCAGAGGAATTTCCTCTGTGCATTAAAGCCTGTGGTCTCCACCCCATGTCTCCTCAGGGCATTTATGGACACCTCTTCCTATGGATTGTCGGAAAAATCAATGCTGCAATTTTCACGCCACCTGATCAGGACCCCAAAAATGTGCGAAGGACCATTGGCCTCCTGGACATATTTGGCTTTGAAAATTTCCAGAAAAATAGGTACGGAAGAGTTCCTATTGTGGCTTGGTGGTAACAAACCCAATTAGTATCCATGAGGATATGTGTTTGACCCCTGGCCTTGCTCAGTGAGTTAAGGATCCAGCATTAGTGGTAGATTGCAGACAAGACTGGGATCTGGTGTTGCTGTGGCTGTGGTGTAGGCCAGCAGCTGCAGCTCTGATTTGACCCCTAGCCTGGGAACTTCAGTATGTCATGGATGTGGCCCTAAAAAGCAAAATAAATAAATAAATAAATATGGAGCTTAGTACACCTGCTCTCAGAAAATGGAAGATAAGCTCAGCTCCTCTCTGAGCTGGCCCGGAGGAAAGCCATTTTGCTCACAGATGCCAGGATGAGCCCCTTAGCAGGCCGGGGTCTTTCCTCAGTGAGGTGGTCCGTGTGCATCCCCTGGCATCTACAACGTGTCTAGAAAAGCATCCCTGAGAGTCAGGCTGAGCCCCCAGCATTTGTTACCCCTCTTGAACCATCCACTCTCCTCATGAACTAGAGTGAATTATATGTGGGTAAGGTGAAAATCAATAACATTGATTCAACTGCATCTTTAGGTAGGATATTATATTAGGTAATGGGGGAAAGGAAGGGATTTGTGGTCTATCCCTGACTTTTCAGTTTGGCAGGGGTAAGGCGAGGCCAGACACTTCTGACACTTCCGGAAGCTTGATGCTGAAACTTGGCCTCTGTACAGCGGTGCCAAATAGAAACATGGAGACAGAGTTGTGCACAAAGAAAAATAAAAAGCTTTATTGCTTTGCCTGGCAAAAGAGGCCTCAGCACCTAATGCCCTAAACACTGTGCCCTCCCTTGGGAGAGATTAGGAGGTGGTTTTATAGTTTGGGAATGGAAAACAGGGCTAAGGATCAGGGTAGATGCAAGCTTTCATTCTTCCTCAAAGTTAGTATTTATTGGCCCCAGGACTGGTTCTGGTGGTGGTCCTCTCTGGTTTTCATTTGTTGGAGGTTTTAGTTCTACAGAAGAACTCAAAGATATTGTTATATTCTCTGAAGAGGAACCAGATCCCTGCCCCAAGGCTGCACTATTGTCTCTCCTCCTCCCTGGTCTCTGCATTCCCTGCCTTCCCTGATGAGCAACTGTTTGAACCTACCTCTGGAACTCAGGGAAGGTCATGGAGGCTGAAGCTTTTTCCCTAAAAACAAGAAAGGAGGGACACAGAAAGGCTTGTGCCCAGGAGCCCCACAGGGCCCTGCTCAGTTGTAGGATGTAGAGCTGGAGGCATGAGGCAGATCAGAAAAGTAATTCCCAGCTGAAACTGTGATGAAGGCCAGGGCTGGGGGTGGAGAGGGGTGATGAGGGGAGCCAGATAAGGAGAGATGATGCTCTGGGGCATTATCAAGTGGCCAGAGGAGTTCAGATGAGAAATTGAGGACAGGGGGACAGGCAAGAAAGAATTGCCCTACATAAGACCTAGCTTACTTGGGCGGAGAGTCTGATTCACTTAAAGGACTGGGCGGGATGGAGCGTAGGACTGGTTCTATTACCCAACTGATTTCAGGTCTGCTCACCTAATGTGCAACAGAGTCAATCTACTGACACCAGGTTGTGGTAAAGGAAAGCACAGTGTTTATTGCACGGCCAAGAAAGGAGAATGGGCAGCCCATGCTCAAAACACAAACTCCCTGATGGTTTTCAGGGAAGGGTTTTTAAAGGCAACTTTAAGGGTGAGAGTTGCAGGGTACACAATCGGCTTGTGGGCTTTCTTCTTGGTGGTGAGGTAACAGGGTGATGTTTAGAGAATCTTAATCATCCATCTTTTGGTTCCAACCAGTCTGGGGTCTTTGTGCTTGTGGTCAGCATGGAGTCACCACCCTCTACCTGGGCAGGGATCTTAGGATCTCAGGTTCTGCAGAACAACTCAGGAGATACATTGGATTGTTATGTATTCCCCAAAAGGAGGAACCTGCATTCTGTCATATCTCTGCTGTTTGGAACTCAAAAAGGCCTAAGAGATGGAAGCCCTTTTTTTTTACAAACAAGAAACTGGGGGCTTTTGTACCCAGAAGGGTCCCACAGCATCCTGCTTGGGTTCAGTTCCAAATGGATACCTCTGGGCACTGTCAGAGAAGCCAATGGGCTGGCCTGACCTTGGCATGCCTCTGCCCTAGGCAGCTGATTTATCTGAGAAGACCCCTTGGCCAGGATTATCCAGACACAGCCATACCAAATTCAAGCACACTGGGATTTCAGCCTCCTGGTGTTGCAGGAAGGGGTACCCTTCCAGGCCTGAGCACGTGTTCTGTCTAATACTCAGAAATGAATTGTCCACGGAGACACACATACTGACAAAGGAAAAGACTTTATTATAAAGGGGTGCCCGGGCAGAGACCATCAGGGTGAGGGACCCCAGGAGAACTGCTCTGTCACCTGGCTCACAGTCTCTGGTTTTATGGGAAAGTGTTAGCCTCCCATAAAATGGCCAGCCGATCTTTTTTTTTTTTTTTTTTTTTTTTTTTTTTTTTTTTTTTGCTTTTTAGGGCCACATTCACAGCATATGGAGGTTCCCAGGCTAGGGGTTGAATCAGAGCTACAGCTGCCAGCCTACACCACAGCCACAGCCATAGCCAACACCAAATCCAAGCCACATCTGCAACCTATACCACAGCTCACTGCAATGCCAGATCCTTAACCCACTGAGCGAGGCCAGGGTTCGAACCTACAATCTCGTGGTTCCTAGTTGGATTTGTTTCCACTGTGCCACATCAGGAACTCCTGGCTGATCATCTTGCTCCACCCATTCTTGGTCTGGTTCAGGGTCCTTCTTGGTGATGAACACACCTCTCAGCCAAGATGGATTCCAGCTCCAACAATCCTGGGAGGTTGTTCATCTCCTCCCTCCTACTGGCCCCTCCCAAATCCTCCAGGTTAGTCTTCAGGGCAGCACCCTGTTCCTTATCAAGGCTTCCTGCTGTGAGGCAGCTCATGCAAGGGCTATTATCCTGCCTGGCCAAGGTGGGTGGTTTCAGTCAATGGTCCCCTAACACGGGGACCAGCTCATAGTAAGCTAAAAGTGATTGCAACCATTGGTTTCCAGCCCTGAGAGAGGCGGTTGCTCAAATCAAGCACAGCTTTGAAGACCGAGCTGGTGGATAAGTAGTTGGTTGTGGAGGATCTGGCCATTCCTTCCTCTGTGAAGGAGGCAGGGGCTGAGTTTGTGACAGGGCCGCAGTCTGGGGGCCACAGGAAGGGGCCTTGCTGTGTCACACAGCACCCATTCACCCATCCCACCTTCTGCAAGGGTTCATCGAATGCTCTCCAGGCACTGTGTCAACTCTTTGGGGTTCGTAGACCTCAAACAACCAGTGTCAGTTACCATGAGGTTTTACATAAATAGGAAGCCTGTCTTGAGGAAGAAACACCTGAGTGAGATGGGAAGGATGAGCAGAGGGAGCATGTCAGAGGAGGAGGGAAGGACCTTACATGTGTGGAGCAGAGGTAGAGAAGGGTGAGGTACCTTCACCTCCCTGGAAGCCCAGAGTGATAGTGGCCACTCCCTGGCAGAGAAGGGCAGGCTTTCTACTGTGTCACTGTCTCTGGATCCTGAAAACAACCACCCCAGGATTCCAAGCAGCAGGGAGGGCGGAGTCAGATCTGCACGTCAGAAAGCTCCCTCTAGTGGCTGTGGAGAGCGATTGGAGGGGTGAGGCTGGAGGCGGGAAGACAGTGAGAAGGTTGTTGCTGTGCTCCAGGTGAGGAAGAAGAGTGGCCTAGATTAAGGTAGCAGCAGCTGAGGTGAAAAGAAGGAAGCAGATCAGGTGCTGTGTGGGAGAGAGCATGGACCAGACTTTGGCAACTGAGTGGAACTGGAGAGGAGGGAGACAGGGATGTCAAATATGACTACAGGTTTTTGACCTGAGCCAGGGGTGATGAATGGAGGGACTATTTCCCAAGGTGGGGAACTCAGGAGGAAGAGCAGGTTGGAGGACTGGAGTGGGGGTAGGGAATATGTCTGGTTGATGCAAAGGAGCCCAGCCATCAACACTGAGTCTCAAGAAGCTTGTCTTAATACCAGGGCCATTTGCCCATAGGGCTGGGGCTGCAACAGGACACTTGGTCCCCCAGGGATTGTCTCTGGGTCAGGATAGACAGGCCTGGCAGAGGACCCTGCAGGGAACTGCAAGGAGACATTGCAGGAACTAGATGATATGCAGAGCCTCCTTGTTTGCCATGTGGCAGAGAAGGTGATGGAGGTGGAGGCAGGGGAAGAGGGATGCTGCATGTCAGCATGTGTGCATGTTTGGGGGTGTGCACCATGGGCACACACATGTGGCTATGCGCCAATGGTTGGCTGCATCAGCAACTGAGCCAACCCTGCCCTGCCTGGTATGGTGCTGCCCCCACAGCTTTGAGCAGCTCTGCATCAACCTAGCCAACGAGCACCTGCAGCAGCTCTTCGTGCAACACGTGTTCACTGTGGAGCAAGAGGAGTACCGTGCCGAGAACATCGCCTGGGACTACATCCACTACACCGACAACCGGCCCACCCTGGACCTGCTGGCCCTCAAGCCCATGAGCATCATATCCCTCCTGGATGAAGAGAGCCACTTCCCACAGGTGCACCCCCAGGCCTGCTGACCCTCAGGTGGAGACCTCATGCATGGGAAGCTCCAGAGCAGCTGGAACCTCTGCCAGGGTTTAGCAGATCAGCTCCAGCCTAACTCTTCTTCCTCTCTTTCAGGGCCTTCCTCCTGCAGGAAGGCACCTGACTCTACCCTCACTTCCATGCCCCAGCAGAGTGGCATTTCATCACTGATTATTTAGATTCAGGACCACACCCCAAGAAGGGGCTTGTTGGAGTTCCCCTTGTGGCTCAGAGGATTACAAACCTGACTAGTATCCATGAGGATGTGGGTTCGATCCCAGGCCTCGCTCAGTAGGTTAAGGATCAGCCATTGCCACAAGCTGCGGCATAGGTCACAGCATATGCTCAGATCTGACATTGCTGTGGCTGTGATATAGGCCAGCAGCTGCAGCTCCGATTTTTACTCTTGGCCTGGGCACATCCATATGCCACAGGTGCAGCCCTAAAATGACAAAAAAAAAAAGGAGGGAGCTTATTAAGACTTGGAGCCAAGGGTTGCCAAGAGTGAGAGACAGAGAAACACTTTCATTCTCACTTCAAAGGACTCTGCCTATTCTTGGGGGAATGGACCCTCAAATGTAGTCAGTAAGAACTCTGATCCAGAGAAGGGAGACGCTCCAATCTCTGGGCATTCATAGGGAAGGGTGCAGTAGGAGAACTGGCACTAAGGGTCTGCAGACCCAGTCTCTTCTCCCACCTCGGCCCTCATCCACTGCCCCAAATGACTGATCCTTGGGCATCCGTTTGCTTTCTTATAGAAAGGCCCTCAGTCATTCTGAGTCCAGTTCCTTTGTCCCCTTGAGGGAGCCCCTGAGACTTGGGGATGTGCTAGCTGGCTTCCCTGTGGCTTCACTCTGGGACCTCAGCCCATGGGCATCCATTCTTCCAGGGGACAGACACCACCTTGCTGCAAAAACTGAAGAGTGTCCACGCCAAAAACAAGGCCTTCCTGCAGCCCAAGAACATCCATGATGCTCGATTTGGCATTGCCCATTTCGCTGGCGAGGTGTACTACCAGACAGAAGGTAGGTGCTGCCCCTCTCCACAGCCCCTTCCTTCCAAATCCAGAGCACTCCGGGGAAGGGGGGGGGCATGGAAGGAAGGCCGAGGGGATTAGGTCATTTTGCAGAGCTAGCAATGGGCCAGAGGGAATGCAATGGGCCATGCATATTTGTTTGTGTTTTGCTTTGTTGATAATAGTTCTATTGAGAGATAATTTCACATACTATATCATTCACCCATTTTAAGTCTACAAATTTCTGCTATATCCATAGAATTGTATAGCTGTTGCACGGCTTTAGAATATTTGCATCACCCCAAAAAGAAACTTCCATTAGTGGTCACTCCTCATCTCTCCCCAACCCTAGGCAACCACTAATTTCTGTCTCTATGGATTTGCCTTCTAGACATTTCACATGAATGGAATCATACACTATGGGGCCTTTGTGACTGGCTTCTTTCACTTTGCATCATGTTTTCAAGGTTCATCCACATTGTAGCATGTTCCGTACTTTGTTTCTTTAGATTGCAGTACAATATTCCACTGTACAAATATGCAATATTTTGTTTATCCCTTCATCAATTGATAGATATTTGGGTTGTTTCCAGTTTGAGTTATTACATAATGTTGCTATTAACACTCACACATACAAGTAACATACAAGTTTTTATGTGGACATGTTTTCACTTCTTTGGGGTATATACTCAGGAGAGGAATTACTGGGTCATATGGTAATTCTGTTTAACATTCTGGTGGAATAAGCACCAAACCATTTTCCAAAGTAGTCACACCATTTTATATTCCCATCAGCAACGTATGAAGTTTCCAATTTCTCCAGCTCCTTACCAGCAAATGCTAATCGTACTTATTATTATTATTATGTCTCTTATCAGATATATAACTTGCAAATATTTTCTCCTATTCTGTGGGACATCTCTTCGCTTTCTTGATAGTGTCCTTAGAAGCATGGAAGTTTTGGAGTTCCCGTTGTGGCTCAGTGGTTAACGAATCCGACTAGGAACCACGAGGTTGTGGGTTCCATCCCTGGCCTTGCTCAGTGTTAAAGCTCCGGCATAGCCATGAGCTGTGGTGTGGGTCGCAGACATGACTCGGATCCCGCGTTGCTGTGGCTCTGGTGGAGGCCGGTGGCTACAGCTCCGATTCGACCCCTAGCCTGGTAACCTCCATATGCCGCGGGAGTGGCCCGACAAAAAGACAAAGGAAAAAAACCACAGAAGTTTTGAACTTTAAGCAGGTCCAATTTTGTGTATGTTGAGATAAGGTCAGCGTGGTTTTGATTGGAGAAATAAAGGCCTGAGGTGGTCAACCTGCTGGTGTGCTTAGAAGAAAAACAGGGCAGAGGGTCACAGTGTCACTCTGTGGGGCTCATATGGAGAAACAAGAGCTGCTCTGGTCTGTTTAACTGGAAACTCCAAGGCAGGGATGTTCCCAGATGGAGGACGAGGCAGTAGGAGGGGTGGTATGCTTACACAGATGGGAGGTGTTGGAAGGTTCAGGGATTATTTCTGTTGGAGAAACAAGGACCGGAGGTGGGAGGTATGTGGCTTCTTCATAGTTCCCACCACATCTTGGCTTTGGGGCTCTTCCGAGAAGAAGAGAGCAGAACTAGGAGGACATCAGAATCCCGGAACACAAAGACACAGAGCATCCCAACTTCCAAGGGCTACTCAAGGCCAAGTTTTAGTTTTGCTTTTTTTTTTTTTTTTTTTTTTTTTTTTGTCTCATTAGGGCTGCACTTGTGGCACATGGAGGTTCCCAGTCTAGGGGTCAAATCAGAGCTGTAGCCGCTGGCTACACAGGCACAGCAGTGTGGGATCCAAGCCGAGGCTGCGACTTATACCACAGCTCATGGCAACGCTGGATCCCTAACCCATTGAGCAAGGCCAGGGAGCCAACCTGAGTCCTCATGGATACTGGTCAGGTTCATTAACCACTGAGCCACGACAGGAACTCCAGTTTTGGGTTTTTTTGTTTGTTTGCTTTGTCTTTTTAGGGCCAGACACATGGCATATGGAGGTTCCCAGGCTAGGGGGCAAATCTGAGCTGTAGCTGCAGGCCTACACCACAGCTCATGGCAACACCAGATCCTTAATCCACTAAGTGAGGCTAGGGATTGAGTCCATACCTCATGGATACAGGTCAGATTTGTTTCCTCTCTGCAACAATGGGAACTCCCTAAAACAGCCTCATTGTAACTTCATTACCTCTTTAAAGGCCCTGTCTCCACATAGTCACATCCTGATAAACTGGGGCTTAGGGCTTCAACATATGGATTTTGAGGACAAACAGCTCTGCCCATACACTGCCCTCCTTGATTTCTGGAGGCTCAGTCCTGAGGCTAGAGGGACCCCTGGCCCTACCAGGACCTTCCAAGGCCTGGAGCAGGGCTGGTTAGAGGGGCTTTGGACCTCCAGGCCCTCGGGGTCTTCTCAGTGAGTTACAGATAGGCTTCACTCCAAAAACTACTCTGTCAAAGCACACACGTGCTCACACTGCCTACAGGCACACATTTATTTCCAAGAGGCAGCTCGATGAGGAGGGAAATATATCTTGGGACCTCATAATCAGCAAGTCACCCTCCTCCCCCATTCTTTGTTTATTTGTTTGTTTGTTTCTTTCTTTCTTTCTTTTTAGGGCTATACATGTGGTATATGGAAGTTCCCAGGCTAGGGGTCAAGTAGGAGCTGCAGGTGCCGGCCTACACCACAGCAACAGCAACATCAGATCTGACCCCTGTCTGTGACCTACACCACAGCTCACGGCAACGCTGGATCCTTTAACCCACTGATCGAGGCCAGGGTTTGAACCTGAGTCTTCATGGATGCTAGCTGGGTTCGTAGCCCACCAAGCCTCAACAGGAACTCCTCATCCCACATTCTTGATGCCAGGAAACCAAATGGTGTTTCATTTCTTTCCTTTTTCCACCTTGGACTTCCAGGAAGAGCAAAGCATCTACTGTCCCCTTGCTGGCTCCACAGGGGCATTCTGAAGTGGCAGCTCCTGTGCAGACTGGCCAGGTGGGGAAAGGCAGGCCTCTGGGCAAGAGCGGCCAGGCCTTCCTCTGCAGATTGCAAACTCCCCAGATGTGAGCGGGCCACCAGATTTTCAGGAATTCTGGGATGGGGAAGCCTTTTCACTTTCTCTTTTTCTTTGTCTTCATTTTGTTTTGGGTTTTTTGTTTGTTTGTTTGTTTGTTTCTTTTTAGGGCTGCTCCCGCGGCATACGGAAGTTCCCAGGTTGAATCGGAGCTGCAGCTGCCAGCCTACACTACAGCCATAGCAACACCAGATCCGAGCTGCATCTGCAAGCTAGGCTGCAGCTCACAGCAACGCCACATCCTTAACCCACTGATTGTGACCAGGGATCGGACCCAGGTCCTCAGGGACATTGTGTCAGGTTCTTAATCGGCTGAGCCACAACAGGAACTCCTCCTTGTCTTCTTTTTATAGCTCTTTTTTGTGAATGAGCAACTGCCTTAATCAGACTTGCCCAGGGTCTCCCAGAAATTCAGAGCTCTGATGACTGCTCTCAGGCCCACCCTGGGAGATCTAAACCGCACACTGAACAGACACTCTGTCCGCTGTGCTGCTCATCGGTTCCTGGGAGTATTTAGCTATGGCAGTGACGGCTGGGACTGCTGCGAGGGATGGACTTGCTCCTGCCACAGTCCACTTAGGGAGCCATGGCTGGTGGAGATGGGAAGTCCTCAGACCACCTCTGAGCCAAGGGACAGGGCCCAGGGGAAGGGTCACACAGGGCAGACAGGAGCCCTGAGGAGGGCCCCTCTCCCCATGTGTGGGCCAGGGGAGCCTCTTGGAATAGTTGACTCTTGAGCTGGCCTTGAAGCACAAGACGGGGTCAGACTGGGTGGGTTAGGAGGAAAGAGGGCCTGAGGAGGAACTTGTGGAGGCCACAGGCCTTGGGGGTTGAGGAGGAGAGACCCCCTGGGGTGGGGCGCAGGCCCTGGGGAAGAGATGGACACACCAGCAGGTTCACCCCAGGCCTCAGGAAGGTCCCTGGGGACAGAGGGACCGGGCAGGCAGGGAGGGGCAGGAGGCAGGCAGAGGAATCAGGACTGGCCGCAGCCTGGATGGGGGTGCAGTGGGAATGGTGGGTTGTGGGGGCTGCAGGGTTTGGATGTGGATATGACATGACTCGGTGCTGGGCGGAGGCAGTGGGTGCCATCCTGTGTTATGGGCCGAGTTGGCAGCTGCGGCTGAGCTCGGTGCGGGGCTGTGCTTCCCCATAGGCTTCCTGGAGAAGAATCGGGATGTGCTGAGCGAGGACATCCTCACCCTGGTCTACTCCTCCCAAAACAAGTTCCTGCGGGAGATATTCAGGCTGGAGTCAGTGGAGACCAAGCGGGGTCTGGGGACCATCATCCAGGCGAATGCGGGCAGCCGGCTCTTCAAGGTGGGCTCTGGGCGCCCCACCAGTGCCCTGGGTACTCCACCCTGGGCCATGGGGCTCAGAAAGGCTCGGGGAGGCCCCACTGCCTGGGTTTCTCAGTCAGGACACAGAGGTGACTGGAAACAGGCTGCTCTTTCTTTGGGGGCAGCACTGGGTTACAGGCACAGGACTCTGCCTGCTTCCCAGCCTGTGCCACGTGGGCCCTGGGCTCCAAAGCCTCAGGAGCTCCTGCAGAGGTGGGGGTGGGGATGATGAAAGGTCAAGGGCACCTCTGTGTACTGTGAGGGGGAGGGGTGCCAGTACCCACGGTTCCTGAGCCACTGAGCTGGCCTCATCTTCCTGCCCAGGGGTAGCAGAGCTCCTCGTTAGATGACTCGCAGTCACTGTTAAGGGGTGAAGGCACGGCCAGCAGTGGGTGGGCAGACTCCCACCCTGTCAGGATGTGCCAGGCTGCTCTGAGGAGCACCAGGGGCTCTCTGCTCCCCACCTCCCTGGCCAGCGGCCTCAGTGCTGCTGCCACCACAACACACACACACCCCACACACACCACACACATATACCCTCCCCACCACACATACCACACACCCCCCCACATGCACACACATACATACCCCCACCCCACATACTATACACACACACACACCACATTCACACCCTACCCACATATCACACACACACACATACCCTCCTCACCCCACATACCACCCCCTCACACATTCACCACATACACACACACCCCACATACCACCCCCTCACATACCTTACCCCTTCACACACACACACACATTCCACAAACCACACACACAATATTCCCCACAGAGCCCGCACACCACACACACACACAACATACACTCACACCCCACATGCCACACACTACACATACCACATTCCACCCCCTCATATACCATACCTGTCCACACACACACCACATACCAAACACAGAACTGCACATACCACACAACTAAACATAACACACACACCCACAAAACACACAGAGAAACCAATAGAGAAATTAATAACTTAAACAGAAGTGGATGAGCCCCCTAGAGGCCACAGCACGACCACATGCAGGGTAGCCAGGGGAGGCAGCAAAGAGCGGAGAGGTTGTGCAGGTTGTCCAGGGCTGGAACCAGTGAAGCTGGGCTAGACCCTCTGCATTCACGGAGCCAGGCTGGACTCTCCACAGCTGAGGCCAGAGACCAGTCTCGTCCTGGCCCTGAATGTGTCCTGCAGGTTTCAGGAAACGGGATGACAGTGGAGGGAAATGCACATTATTTTATAAACCAGGACAACATTTACTACCATGTTTACAATGTACAGTATAAAACATTCAAAAAAGCATATAGGAGTTCCCATTATGGCTCAGGGAGTAATAAACCTGACTAGTATCCATGAGGATGCAGGTTTGATCCCTGGCCTAAGTGTGTTAAGGATCTGGCATTGCTATGAGCTATGGTGTAGGTCGAAGATGCAGCTCGGATCTGGTGTTGCTGTGGCTGTGATGTAGGCTGGCAGCTGCAGCTCTGATTCAACCCCTTTGCCTGGGAATGTCCATATGCCACAGGTGGGGCCCTAAAAAGCAAAAATAGTAATAATAATAATAAAATATAAAACCTATATAAGAACTGAAAATAGAATGGGAAGTTAAAAAGTGAACTGTGGAGAGTTCCCATTGTGGCTCAGGAGTAATGAATCTGACTAGTATCCACGAGGACACGGGTTTGATTCCTCAGTGGGTTAAGGATCCAAGTGTTGCCATGACCTGTGGTGTATGTCACAGACACAGCTTGGATCTGACGCTGCTGTGGCTGTGGTGTAGGCCAGCAGCTGCAGCTCCAGCTTGACCCCTAGCCTGGGAAATTCCATATGCCGTGGGTGCAGCCCTGAAATGACCAAAAAAAAAAAAGTGAACAATGGGAATTCTAACATTCTCTCCTCACCCTGGTGCATCCTCTTGTGCACCTCACTTGGGGAGCCCCACCCCAGACAGAAGGCTTGCCCTGTCTTAGTTGCCTCTGGGTTCCCAGTGTCTAGCTGGGCACCTGCACACAGTAGGCATTTGGGGAACCTGTGATGGATGAATGAATGAGCGACTGGATGAATGTAGCCTGGCCCACCTCTGGGACCTGGGGAGAAGCCCTCATTGTGCCGTGGGTCAGCTGTGCCCCAGGCTGAGCTCCACAGCCTCCTCTTTGTGCCCTTTGCTTCTGCCTACAGTCCTCAGACTCCGGCAAGCGGCCCTCCACCTTGGCCAGCCAGTTCAAACAGTCCCTGGACAAGCTGATGAAAATCCTGACCAACTGCCAGCCCTACTTCGTCCGCTGCATCAAACCCAATGAGTACAAGAAGCCACTGGTAATGCGGGGAGGCTGGGGCTACCCACAGGCAGGGCAGGGACATCTAATGGCATCTGGGTTATGTCACTCCCTTCACCAGTGCCTGGGCAGCTTTAAGAGCTATCTGCCCCCACTGTATGGATGAGGACACTGAGGCGAGGTGACTAATCTAGGCCACTGGAAGGTCAGTGACCTTCAGGGCAATGGATTACCCAGACCTCAGCCCTGCCATTTACCTGCTGTGTACTAGGCCAGGTGTGTTGCTTTTCTGAGTCTCACTTTTCTCCTCTGTAAATTCAGAATCTACCTGCCTGCAGGGGGTGACAAGGATTGCACATGCCACCTCTGCATAACTAAACCACACTCAATAAGGGGCAGCAGAGTTCCCATTGTGGCTCAGTGGGTTAAGAACCTGACATAATGTCCATGAGGATATGAGTTCAATCCCTGGCCTTGCTACATGGGTTAAGGATGCTCAGTGGCTTAAGGATCCACTGTTGCTTATGGCAACTGTTGGTGGCCGAGATGTAGCTTTATCTGGGGTGGGGTGGGGTGGGGTGGGAGCCTGCTGTGCCTGCCCAGCCCCTGACCTGTGGGCTTGGGAATCCTACCCAGAGGCTGAAATACAAGATTCCAGGAACTGGGAGATGCCATCTGAAAGGAGATAAGATGACTCTCTCTCTCTCCCTCTCTCTGTCTCTGTCTCTGTCTCTGTCTCTCTGTCTCTCTGTCTCTCTGTCTCTCTCTTCTCCCTCTCCCTCTCCCTCTCCCTCTCTCTCTCTCTATATATATATATATATGTAAATGAAGTACCTTTTTGAAAAGTATAAAATTATATGAAATTCAGGCTGTCCCAGGAAATCTAAAATGTATATTCCTTAAAGGTACAATACACAGATGTTAGGCAGTAACTGTGCTCCCAGAGACCCCCTGCTCACGTCCATAGGTGGGGGCCTAAGGTTCATGCTCAGCTTTGGTGGGTGCCTCTGGCTGAGACTGTTCTTGGAGATGGGAGCTGCTTTGCAAGTATAGGAGAACCTGGTAAGGGGCCAGGCAGACTCAGGTTTGGAACCCTGGCTCAGTCACCTAGGAGTATACCCTGAGCCTCAGGCACCTTTAAATTGGAGCTAAGTTACCCAACCAGGTAGGGCTGTTGTAAAGATTAAAGGAGAAACACCAGGAGTTCCCGTGGTGGCACGGTGGAAACAAACCTGACTAGGAACCATGAGGAATCCAACTACAAACCATGAGGTTGCAGGTTTGATCCCTGGCCTCGCTCAGTGGGATCCCACATTGCTGCAAGCTGTGGTGTAGGTTGCAGACGCAGCTCGGGTCTGGTATTGCTGTGGCTGTGGTATAGGCTGGCAGCAATGGCTCCAATTGGACCCCTAGCCTGGGAACCTCCATATGTGGTTCCCTACAAAGACAAAATAAATGAATAAATCAAATAAATAAAGGAGGAACACGAGGCCCACAGGCAAACACTTAATAAATGGGAGCTAACTAGTTGCCCCAAACTAGTGGTCCTTGATCTCATAAGTGTTGCCTATGTGGCCCTCCATGTCTCTATGTGGGTAACTGTTTGCTGGTGGGCTTGCCAGGTTGCAGGGTGTGCCCCTAGTTCCGACACACTCCTGACTGGAAGCAGAGGGGGCGGTCCCAGCCATTCAGAATCTTGGGGTCATGGCTGAAACCTCATATCCCTGTACAAAACATCATGGCCAAATTCCTCTGTCAGCCACAATCATCTCAGGAGAAAGGACTAAGGGCTAAGTTAACTAGAATATTTTCCTTTTTTTTTTTTTTTTTTTTTTTTGCTTTTTAGAGCTGTACCCACAGTATATGGAGGTTCCCAGGCTAGGGGTCCAATCAGAGCTATGGCTGCCAGCCTATGCCACAGCCACAGCCATGCAGGATCCGAGCCGAATCTGTGACCTACACTAACGGCTCACGGCAATGCCAGATCCATAACCCACTGACCGAGGCCAGGGATCGAACCTGCAACCTCATGGTTCATAGTCGGATTCGTTTCTGTTGCGCCATGACGGGAACTCCTTTTCCTTTTTTTTAAAAAATGATTTTTACTTTTTCTGTTATAGTTGGTTTGCAGTATTCTGCCAATTTTCTACTGTACAGCAGAGTGACCCAGTCACATGTACGCATATATACATTCTTTTTCTCACATTATCCTCCACCATGTTCCATCACAAGTGACTAGATATAGTTCTCAGTGCTATAAACTAGAATATTTTCTGACTCTAGCTAGGAAATGTACTTCTTCCTTCCACTAGAGTGTGGGAGGCAAGATGGTGCCCCAGCTGAAAGGACTTCAGGGGCAGTGACCACCCCAACGTAGACAAGGCCAGGAGGAAGCAGCATTCTTTGGGATCATTGTTTGGGGGCATTTAAAAATATATTTCTTAGGAGTTCCCATCATGGCTCAGTAGTTAACAAATTCAACTAGGAACCATGAGGTTTTGGGTTCGATCCCTGGCCTCACTCAGTGGGTTAAGGATACGGCTTTGTTGTGAGCTGTGGTGTAGGTTGCAGACGCAGCTCGGATCCTGCATTGCTGTGGCTGTGGCATAGGTTGGTGGCTATAACTCCAATTTTACCCCTAGCCTGGGAACCTCTGCATGCCGCGGGTGCAGCCCTAGAAAAGACAGAAAAGACAAATAAATAAATAAATAAAATAAAAAATATATTTTTTAAAAAATATTTTAAACGTGACATATGCAAAGAAAAAAAAATTTTTTTTTCGGCCATGCTGTGGCATGTGGAAGTTCCTGGGCTGGGTATTGACTCCGCACTGCAGCGTCGACCCTAGCTGCTACAGGCTGGATCCTTAACCCGCTGCTCTACAAGGGAACTCCTCAAAAACCTTTCTATATCCATCTTACTTTGGATATCCTGAGAATGAGGGAACTATTTGGCGTTCCTGTGGATGTCCCGTCCATGGGTTATCAACTTTTATCTCCTTGGAAACCCTGCCAGGACTTTTCAGCGACTTCAACCAAATATGTCTCTTCAAAAGAGAATGTTAATAAAACCAAGCATTTGTTTCATTCTCCTGCATCTGGGGACAGCCAGACGGGTGGTGGCAGAGGGAAGGAAAGGGAACAGCGCTTCAACAACCCTTCACCTCTATGCCCGCAGCTCTTCGACAGGGAACTGTGTATCCGGCAGCTGCGCTACTCGGGGATGATGGAGACCGTGCACATCCGCAAGTCCGGCTTCCCCATCCGCTACTCTTTCGAGGAGTTCTCGCAGAGGTTCCGCGTCCTGCTGCCCAGCGCCGTGCGCAAGGAGGTGTGGGTCCCTGCCGCCTGACCGCAGGTCCCAAGAGGCGGCGTGCACATCCTCAGAACCCCGCCGCCTCTGTGCGCCCTGAACGCCCCCAGTTCCAAGCCGACTGCCCTTCTGATGCCCAGGGGCCTCCTGGACTCCAAGCTTTGAAATGACCCCTGTTCCTCCTTACCATCTCTAGATGAGGCTAGTGGCTGAATATGTTCCTTCTAGAAACAGCCACAATTTAGAGCGAACACTCTCGTGTGGCAGAATGTCACAGAGATGATGTGTGGCCAGGGAGCAGGAGGTCCTTCTTATCCTTCCCCAAACACTCAGCCATCTTAAAGTTTGCGCTGCCCATGCCGCACAGCCACACTGCAAGGTATGGTGGTCTGGTGGTCCCGGGCCCTGGGTGCTCCCCTGGGTCCCACCCGTGACCCAGGGTGCCCTGTGCCCTGGCCCAGCAGACCCTGATGGTGACACCTGTGAGAGCAGAAAGACCCCAAGCCCTAGGGAACCCCTGAGGTGGGGCCTCAGCCTTCTGCATGACTCCATAGAGCCACTCCTGTCTCTCTTTGGCAGCTTCGGGACAAGTTTCGCCAGATGGCCCTGCGTATTGCTGAAATGTGGCTGGGGACAGACAAAGACTGGAAAGTGGGAAAGACCAAAATTTTTCTCAAGGTGAGACCCTGAACGTACTGGTCCTCAGCCTCCTGAAGCGTGTGGAGTCTGGTTTGGTGCCCTGCCCTCGAGACACCCTGGTTGTAGAAAGCAGCCACGCTAGGGGGACTGAAGGCAGGAGATCCCAGGGAGAGCCCAGCCCAGCCTGTGGAAATCTTCTCTGAGGAGGGCAACCCTGAGCAGGTGAGGCTGCCTCCAAGCCACAGGGCCAGAGCAAGAAGGAGCTGAGGGAGTTTCCCACTGCCCCCATCCCCCAACCCCCAACCCCGATGATAATCAGACCTGGGGAAGCCCACTTCCACTTTCCCTGGAGGGACAGAGTTTCATGGAAGGAGGCAGTGTTGACGCTGCCCCCACTCTATGACAGCTCCCCCTTGGCAGGCTAGTACAAGCCACACCACCTCCCACCTACCTCTCCATCAACTTACAGGGAGGCTCAAGGTCATACAGAGGCAGCCTCCTGCCTCTAAGGCTGGCCTTGGGGCCCTCCAGGATTGCCAGTTGGGTCAGAGAGCCACAGAGAGAGAATGTCCAGGTCCCCTAGCCTCACATGCCTTGGGTAGGTCAGCAGGGCAAGGTGGAGGAGGAGGAAAAGAAAATCAGGGCCAGAATCAGCGCTCTGCCAGCCCACCTGGCATCCTACCCCTCCTTCCACTGCCCCTTCCGGAGTCCTCCACTCTCTCCCCTCCCCCCCATAGCCTGCCCACCCATCCTTGTCTGTCCGCCCAGCCCTAGCTCTCCAGTGAGTCTGTCCGTCTGTCCATACATTGGTCAGGTCCGTGCTGGGACTCTGGGGCTTGACAGGAAGGAAAAATCAGAGGGGCCTTAGACTCCATTGGGGACGTGTGGCTAGCAGAGGGAAGACCTCTGGGAAGTCCCAGGGCACTGCCCAGAAGGGTGTGGCATCAACGGCGAGGTCAGCCTGGGCCAAGGGCTGAGGAGGGGAGGAGAGTGCCCACCCCGCCTTCCCTCCACCTCTCTGGCTGCTCCATGAGGCTACAGTCAGGGGTCCAGTCCATCTCTGTGTCCCCAGTGCCCTGACTCAGGACTGATGGAGGCTTCTGCTCCTCATCTGCTCCAAAGGGCAGTGCTGCTCTCTGCCCTGCAACCACAGTCCCTTCCTCCCAGGCCCAGGATGCAGGGGAGCCCAAGGTCACCACTCTGGGATGAATGCATGTCATCATCTGACACTACATAAAAGCTGAGGAAATGTTTTGTTTTGGGTTTTTTTTTTTTTTTCTGTTTTTTTTCTTAGGACTGTGCCCTCAGCATGTGGAAATTGTCAGGCAGGGATCAAATTGGAGCTGCAGCTGCCAGCCTACACCACAGCCACAGCAAGGCCAGATCCAAGCCACCTCTGTGACCTGCACCACAGCTCATGGCAATGCCAGATCCTTAACCCACTGAGCAAGGCCAGAGATCAAACCCACAACCTCATGGATCCTGGTCAGGGTCATTACTGCTGAGCCACAATGGGAACTCCAAGGCTGGGGAAACAATTTTATACGGAAACTAGCATATATTACAGCTAAATGCACATTTCATGAATTCTGGGAAATAAAATACAGTGTTGGAGAAATGTTTTGCCCCCCTCTTGGGTTTTCCAGAGCAGAAGTGACATTTCCCAGATTGAATTAATAAGAGGAAAGAGTTAAGATGGGAAGCTCTTGAATTGGGGCTGGGGTGCAGCTGCCCCTGGTGGCTCTGAGCCACCTTGAGGGCCCTTCCCCTCTCTGTCCACCCGTGAGCAGTGTGGGAGTAGTCTGAGAGACCCTGACGTCCGGAGACAGAACCCCGGCTGTGGGTGGGGCTGGGGTGAGGCCGAGCAGCCACGTGATGAGAACTATCCCATCTCAGGATAACCACGACACTCTTCTGGAGGTACAGAGGAGCCAGGCCCTGGACAAGGCCGCAGTCAGCATCCAGAGGGTCCTGCGAGGCTACAAATACAGGTGCCAACCCTGCCCCAAGCCCCCTCCCAGCCCACACACCCACCTGCCACAGCCCCTGGGCAGGCCTGTACTCCCCCAAACCAGGGCCACTTATTTCCACTGGTCCCTGTCTGGACATCACTGAGGCAGAAGAGGTCTGAGGACCTCCTGACCAGGGACACTGCATTCACTGGTCAGAGAATTTTAATACATCATTTGAGTGTTTTGAGGGTGGAGGGCAAAAGACTCCAAATGAAGCATCAGCCCTGGTCCCTAGTGTCTCCTGTTGTTCTCCTTCTATTGTCTTAAAGAGCGGGTTTGGATTTATGAGGTGATTGTTTTGGGGGGTAAGAAAAGAACTATCTTTGACTCCGTTCCTGGTCAGTAAGAAGGTAAAACTTGAATCTGAGCCCAGGTTCAGCATATCAACTGTATTTCTGCCTCCCTCACCCTCACCATGTCCAGAGGGCTCTGCACATCCTACCATGCTGTTCCCTGTGCTGTCCCATCAGTCCATTACCAACCCTAGGAAGGCCTGGAAACCCAGACAGGACAGAATGGGAGAAAGAGGCTGAGCCACTTGAAAGCAGGATCCTGAGGCAGGGAGGTGTGGCCTGGGAGGCTGGACCCCATAACATTGTCTACAACCACCATCAACTGAGAACATCCTGTCATATTCCCAGAATAGATAAACAGTAGGGGTGGCCACCACCTCCCATGCTCTTTTTTTTTTTTTTTTTTTTTTTTTTTTGGCTGGGCCTGCAACAGAGAGAAGTTCCAGGACTGGGGATATAACCCACACCACAGCAGCGACCTGAGCTGCTGCAGTGACAACAATGGATCCTTAAATCCCTGAGCCACTAGGGAACTCTCTGATGATTTTTTTTTTTTAAGAGCTACACCCATGGCATATGGAAGTTCCCAGGCTAGGAGTCAAATCAGAGCTGCAGCTGACAGCCTACGTCCTAGCCACAGCAACAGAGAATCTGAGCCATGTCTGTGACATACAGCACAGCTCATGGCAGTGCTGGATCCTTAACCCACTGAGCGGGGCCAGGGATTGAACCCACATCCTCATGGATACTAGTTGGGTTCTTAACCCCCTGTGTCACAATGGGAACTCCTCTGATGCATTTTTAATGACATTTCTTTTGAGATAATCAGAGAATCAGGTGTAGTTGTAAGGAATGATATAGGCTTCCCCATGTACCCTTCACCCAGTTTCCCCCAGGGGTAACATCTTGGGAAACATTAGCACCATATTACAGCCAGTACATTGACATGGAAATGGCTTAGACACAGCATTTCCATCACTACAAGGGTCCCTTGTGCTGTACTTTCATGGTCATACCTTCCTTCCTCCCCCCTTTGCCCCTTCCTCAACCTCTCCCCCACTGCAACCACTAATCTGTCTCCATTTCTTCAGTTTTGTCTCTTCAAGAATGTTATACAATGGGGACTTCCCCTCGTGGCGCAGTGGTTAACGAATCCGACTAGGAACCATGAGGTTGCGGGTTCGATCCCTGCCCTTGCTCAGTGGGTTAACGATCCGGCGTTGCCCTGAGCTGTGGTGTAGGTTGCAGACGCGGCTCGGATCCCGCGTTGCTGTGGCTCTGGCGTAGGCTGGTGGCTATGGCTCCGATTCGACGCCTAGCCTAGGAACCTCCATATGCCGCAGGAGCAGCCCAAGAAAGAGCAAAAAGACACACACACACACACACACAAAAGAATGTTAGACAATGGAACTATACAGCATATAGCCTATAGGGTTGAGTTTTTTCAATCACCATAATTCTTTGAAGATTCATCCAAGTTGTTGCATGCATCAGTATTTGTCCCTTTTTATTGCCGAGTATTATTCCATGGCCTGGATGGACCACAGTTTGTGTAGCCATTTACCTGTTGAAGGACATCTGGGCTGTTCCTAGAATTTGGCTGTTATGAATAAAGCTGCTATAGACACTTGTGTACAGGCTTTTATGTGGATGTAAGTTTTCATTTCTCTGGGATAAATGCCCAGGAGTGAAACTACTGGGTCACATTGTAGTTACATGTTTTCTAGTTTAAGAAACTGCCACTGTTTTCCAGAGGAACTGTTCCATTTTACACCCTACCAGCAGTGTATGAATTATTCGGTTTCTCTGCATCTTCTCCAGCATTTGGTGTTGTCAGTATTTTTTTAATTTTAGCCATTCTGACAGGTGTGTAATGATAACTCATTTTGGTTTTATGTTTCTCTAAAGGCTAATGATGTTGAACATCTTTTCATGTGCTTATTTGCAATATATCTCTCCTCTTTGGTGACGGGTCTATTGTTTGCCTGTTTTCTATCTAGATTCTTTGTTGAGTTAAAAAAAAATTTTTTTTTTTTCTTTTTAGGGTTGCGTCTGTGGCATATGGAGGTTCCCAGGCTAGGGGTCAAATCAGAGCTGTAGCCGCTGGCCTATGCCACAGCCACAGCAACGCCAGATCCAAGCCATGTCTGCGACGTACACCACAGCTCATGGCAACGCCAGATCCTTTAATCCACTCATCGAGGCCAGGGATCAAACCTGCATCCTCATGGATATTAGTCAGATTCATTTCTGCTGAGCCACAACAAGAACTCCAAAAAAAGTTTTTTATATATTGTAAACTAGTAAGTCCTTTGTTAAATGTGTGTTTTTCATATATCTTCTCCCAGCCTACAGCTTGTCTTTTCATTCTCTTAACAGAGTTTGCAGTTGTGGAGGCTGGGGCTAGGGGTAGGGGTTCTCTTTTTTCTTTTTCTTTTTTCTTTTCATAGCTGCACCTGGAGCATATGGAAGTTCCCAGGCCAGGAGTCGAATTGGAGCTGCAGCTGCTGGCCTATACCGCAGCCACAGCAAAACAGGATCCAAGCCGCATCTGGGACCTACACTACAGCTTGTGGCAATACCAGACCCTGAACCCACTGAGAGAGGCCAGGGATTGAACCCAAATCCTCATAGAGACAATGTTAGGTCCTCAACCCACCAAGCCACAACAGGAACTCTGCAGTTTATTAGATTTCCCTTTTATGGATCATGCTTTTGGTGTTAATTTTAAGAACTTTTGGCCAGAAAATTTTCTCCCATTTTTTTCCTAAAGTTCTGTAGTTTTACATTTTATACCTAGGTCCATGATCTGTTTTCATTTTAAGTGAATTTTTTTATAGGATGTAAGACTTAGGTCAAGGTTCTTTTAAAAATTTTTTTGCTATGTATGTTGTTCCAGCATCATTCATTGAAAAGTCCATCCTTCCTTCAGTGAATTGATTTGCACTTTTTTCACAAAGCAGTCAGACGTATTTGTGGGTCTATTTCTGGGTTCTCTGTTCTGTTCCATTGCCCAGGTTTTTTTTTTTTTTTTTTTTTTTTTTTTTTTTTTTTTTTTTTTTTTTAGGGCTTCACATGTGGCATGTGGAGTTTCCCAGGCAAGGGGTCTAATCAGAGCTATAGCTACCAGCCACAGCCACAACCACAGCAACACCAGATCCTAGCCACATCTGTGACCTCCACTACAGCTCATGGCAATGCCAGATCGTTAACCCACTGAGCAAGGCCAGGGACCGAACCTGCAACCTCATGGTTCCTGGTCAGATTTGTTTCTACTGTGCCATAACGGGAACTCCAGCCCGGGAACTTCTGAATGATGCAGACACAGCCAAAAAAAAAAAAAAAAAAAAAAAAAGAAAGATTCTTGAGGTAGGAGCTTAGATGATTGATCCAAAGCTTTTGCTTTACTCTAACGTAAAGTGCTGTAAATCTCTCACTCATCCCTGCTTTAATTTTGTCTCACAATTTTTTTCATATGTTGTATTTTTTCTTTTCTTTTCTTTTCTTCTTTTTTTTAATGGCCAAACATGAGACATATGGAAGTTCCCAGGCTAGGGATCAAATTGGAACTGCAGCTGGGGCCTATGCCACAGCCAAGGCAATACCAGACACAAACCGAATCTGCAACCTACACCACAGCTTATGTCAATGCTGGATCCTTAACCCACTGAGTGAGGCCAGGCGTCAAACCTGTGTCCTCGAAGGGACAACGCTGGGTCCTTAACCCATTGAGCCATAATGGGAACTCCCTGTGTTTTCATTTTTATTTGGTTAATTTTTTAAAATTTCCTTTGATACTTCCTCTTTGGCCCATGGATTATTTAGAAGCATGTTCTTTAGTTTCCAAGTGTTTGGAGATTTTCCTGTTGGCTTTCCATTATTGATTTCTAGTCTGATTCGAACTGGGGCTGTCCTGGGCACTGTAGGGGGTTTAGCAGCATCTAAATTCTACACAGTAGATGCCAATAGCGTCTTCCTCCCACAGCCTCGTTTATGACAACCAAAAATGTCTTGGGATTGCTAAGTGTGCCTGGGGTGAAGGCCAGAATCACCCCCAGGTGAGATCCACCGGTATAAATATTAAAGACATATACTCTCTTTTTTCTTTTTTCTTTCTTTCTTTCTTTCTTTTTTTTTTTTTTTTTTTTTTTTTTTTTTGTGGCCATGCCTGCAGCCTGTGGAAGTTCCTGGGCCAAGGAATGAACCCGTGCCACAGCAGCAACCCAATCCACTGCCGTGACAGTGCCAGGTCCTTAACCCACTGTGTCACAAGGGAACTCTCCAACAAATTATCTTATTTTTAGATAATTCAGTTTTTCTTTGGCTTTATATTAGAATCCTTATGTGTGTGTACATGTACCAAAAAATATTAAATAGATAGATGTACAGGAGTTCCTTTTGTGGCTCAGCAGAAATGAACCCAATTAGTATCCATGAGGACACAGGTTCGATCCCTGGCCTTGCTCAGTGAGTTAAGGATCTGGCGTTGCTGTGAGCTGTGGTGTAGGTTGCAGATGCAGCTCATATCCCACAGCATTGCTCTGGCTGTGGTATAGGCCGGCAGCTACAGCTCCAATTGGATCCCTAGCCTGGGAACTCCACATGCCATTGGTGTGGCCCTAAAAAGACAAAAAAAAAAAAAAAAAAAAAAAAAGGGTAGATGTATAGATATAGATTCTCTTCCCACAGCAAAGATTCTGACTTAGTTGGACTGGGTGGGGCTCAGGCATCAATGATTTTTTTCTTGATTGTTTGGGAGGTTTTTGTCCCCAGTTTTATTGAGAGATAATTGGCCTACAGCACTATAAGGTTAAGGTGTACAGCATAATGAACTGACTTACATACATCAAGAAATGATTACCACAAGAAGTTTAGTTAACATCCATCCTCTCATACAGACACAAAAACGAAAAGAGAAACATTTTTTTCCCTTGCACTGAAAATCCTTCTTAGGCTTTACTCTCTTAACAACTTTCCTGCATCCCATTAGGCAGTGTTAACTATAGTCATCACGTACATTTCATCCCTAGTACTTATTTATCTTATAACCTTTTAACCACCTGCATCCAATTCCCCCTCCCCCCTACTCCCCAAAGATGATTTTTAATATGATTGAGATCTGCTGTTCTAAACCTAGGAAAACTGAAAAATTATTAGAGGTGATAAGAAAACTCAGTTAAATGCAGGATAAAAGGTACCTCCATATGCATCTCTGACTCCCCAGAGGCCAGGTTTTCCATTCCCTCCTCCATCTTCAGCCCACTTTCCTCCCTGTGGAGGGAGCAGTTCCATGGAGCTGACTGGGCTGCCCTCTGCCTTGACCTGCCCCCCAGAGAAATCCCTGGTCCTGAGATTTCTGACCTGATTTCTGGTGGACACGTGGGCTAGTGGCCAGAGAGACCGGGAAGAGTCTGGCAAGGTGTAAAAAGTTGGAAATGGGTTTTATCCTTTCATAGATCTTTACGGGGAATGGGGACACTTTTTCCTAACTACTTTAAAAACTGGACTGTCCTCATTCACAAATTTAGTGCTTGGCAGTAGCTTTAAGTTCCTTGCCGGTCTTTCAGCCTAGAAAGCCTTCTCAAAAAGAAATATTGTACATATTCATTTTGCCCAGCACTTCATTATTTCTCTTCCTTTCAAAATCATTTTTTTTCAGAATGGAAACTTGTTAGGAGAAAGTACACCTCATTCTGGAATCGAATGACTAATGCAAGGATGGGGTGCAGAAAATAAATTTATAGATGAGCATGAGACCGTGAAGATAGTCAAGAACATTTCAGTGATTTGCGGAGAGTGTAATAACAGTGTAACAATAATAAAAGTGATAAACATGCAAAATGAATAAAGCTTTTCCCCCCAAGGCTTTAAAAGTTCCACAGTTGTTACCACCAACTTGCATTTCTGCTTCTAGGAAGGAATTTCTGAGGCAGAGGCAGGCAGCTGTGACCCTCCAGGCTGGGTGGAGAGGCTACTACAACAGGAGGAACTTCAAGCTGGTAAGAGGATTCACTCGGGAGGCTGAGCCTGCAGGAGCAGTGGACAACTGTCCAGTTAGAAACAAATGTTGAGGGGAGTTCCCAATGTGGCACAGTGGGTTAAGGATCCTCGTTGCCCCAGCTATGGGATAGGTTGCAGTTGTGGCTCAGATTCAATCCCTGGCCCAGGAACTTCCATACACCATGAATGCAGCAAAAGAGAAAAGGAAGAGGAGTTCCTGTCATGGCCCAGCAGTAATGAATCTGACTGGTAACCATGAGGATGCAGGTTCGATCCTTGGCCTCGCTCAGTGGGTTAAGGATCTGGCGTTGCTGTGAGCTGTAGGTCACAGGTGCAGCTCGGATCTGGCATTGCTGTGGCTGTGGTGTAGCCGGCAGCTGCAGTTCTGATTCCCCTGGTCCAGGAACTGCCATATGCCACAGGTGTGGCCCTAAAAAGAAAAAGCAAACAAAAAATCCACTTCTTTAGCACTTATTTCATGCCAGAGTCTGTTCTAAGCTCCTTGTAGCTCACTTAATATGCCCTTGCTCATAGGTGGGTAAAAGGTTAGCACCAGCGCTTTGCCCAAAAGCAGACCACTGTGAAGCTAATCTATGAGTACACCTTGCCTCTCCTTCTCTGTCCCCTCTCTGTGCTCTGTGAATGCCCATCCTTCTTGCCTCTGCAGATCCTCCTGGGTTTTGAGCGCCTTCAGGCCATTGCCCGCAGCCACCTGCTGACCAAGCAGTTCCAGGCCCTGAGACAGAGGATGGTCCAACTGCAGGCCTTCTGCCGGGGCTACCTGGTGCGCCAGCAAGTTCAGGCCAGGAGAAAGGCCGTGGTGGTCATCCAGGCATACGCCAGGGGCATGGCTGCCCGGCGGAACTTCAGGCGGCAGAAAGCCAGTGTAGGTGGTCACTGCCGTCTCGGGCAGGCAGGGGGTGTCTGGGCCCAAATGAGGGCGGGCACACGGGAGGAGTGAGCAGCAACACAGGACTCTCTCCAGACCTGCCCCATTCCTGGTGCAGTTATTCCTGTAGAAGGCCCTCATGCGACAGTCTGGCACACCTAGCTCACACCTTGGGGCTCACAGGAGACGTGTCACCTCAGCAGGACAGTCCTATACCTGGAATCCAGAATTCAAGCTCTCCTGGGCCCCCTCCCTTTAGCCTTAAGGACAATTTCTCAGCAGGGCTGGTTAGTCCCTGGCAAGCTCAGGAAACCAGGGCCAGCTGAGTCATGGGAGGCCAGGGCTCCGCGGAGGAAAGGGAAGGCCCCTGGTTCCTGGGCCATGAGCCGATGGCTGAGGACAGAGAAATACCAAGAGGAGAGTCTGGGCAGGAGAAGGGGGAGGGCTGGGAGCAGGGCAGCGGCACCAAGATGCACAGCCCCTCGTTTTGGATTTTCACCCTCCCGTGATCCCACTTCCCCCATCCAGAGGGCAGCTGAGATGCAGCCCCACTCCTCAGCTCTCGCTCATGTGGCAATGATGATAAGGAAAAGGGGTTGGATGATGCCTGCCCCTGCTCTGTGGATGAAAACAGGTCCACTGAGCAAAGCACTAGAACGGTGGCCAAGACAGGAAAGAGAGCAGAGTGTCAGCCACGTCACAGCACACCCTGCACCCGTATAGCCCCAGACAGGCCACAACCAGGGCAGGCCTAGGGCCCTCTCCCATGGGAGTCTCTGGGCTCTTTGAGTGAAGGGACTGAGTGGGCTTGAGTGGGTTTTGCAGCCAGGTTCGGGGAGCGGGGGGGGGGGGGGTTGATGGTGTTTGTCATGGTACCATGTGGGGACAAACCAGCATCTTTCCTCTCTGGACCTCTGATTCTCCACTGGGAAACGGGAAGCCCAGGCTGGTGGATCTCCAGGCCCTCTTGCTATTATTTTTTAGCAAAATGCATTTGGACAGACAGGGGCGAGAGGAGGTTTATTTGGCTTCTGTGCGGGGCTTGCTGCCCCAGCCAGGCCTGTGGTGACCGTGGCCCCGTGGGGTGTCTGTGCAGGAGCCTCTGGCCATCCCGGCTGTAGAGCAGAAGAGCCCAAACGTGGTCCCCAGCCGGAAGCGTAAGTCTATCTACGACACCATCACCGACACAGAGATGGTAGAGCAGGTGTTCGGCTTCCTACCTTCCCTGGTCGGCGGGCAGGAGGGTCCAGCCCCACCACGCTTCGAGGTAAGATGGGCCCTGCCATTCAAGGGTCCGGCCTGGCAAGGAGGCAGGGGGTTGGGGGGCCTTGTCAAGTCCCTGACAGCCCACTTCTAAGCTGTACTAGGAAGCTAAGACTCAGCTCAGGGGCTGACAGAATAGGTGGGGAAGTGAATTCTGTGGTCCTGGGCGAAGAGGCAAAGAAAAGAGTGTGGGTTTCTGTTTACTTTCAAGCAAGCAGGTTTCTTACCTGCAAGGCTTCTGGGAGATTTTACTGTGCAAGAGTTACCGGGCTTTCAATCAGGCAGCTTTTCCCATGATCATTTGGCTCCTGTCACAGAGCACCTTGGCGGCTGCTGCTTTTGCAGAATGTAACCTGGGGGCCCAATTTAGAAAGCTAACACATGGCAGGAGGAGACTGTGTCCGATGGAGTAGGGAGGTGGCAGGGTGGAAGGGCCTGCAGGAGAGGACAGCTCTGGGGCTGTTTTGCTGACTCTCCCTGAGCCCTGCTCTGGGCCTTGGCACCCCCTCCCCAGGTGCTCATACTCTCCCCTCCTCCCATCCATGCTCCACTCCACTCCCCATCGTAACCTCCAACATCTGTGCAGTGGGGGTGGCTGAGCAGGCAGGGAGTGAGGGGTGTCCAGAGTGCCCAGATCTGCAGGCAGAGGGCTCTGAGGGCACACTGCCATGTACCTGTGGCTTTCACACCGAGGCCCATCCAGCACCCACCAGGTGGGGTCCAGCACCATTGAGGGCAGGGGAAGGGGAGGAATGGATAATTCTGCACCCTGTTGATAACCAGACAGAATCTTCTTGGCGCTCCCTGGCCCCAAAGATGCACACACACTGCCAGATAACATCTGAAAGGACAGCTGCCCCCTCCTTCTCACTGACACCCAGGATCTGGACGTGAAGACCCAGAAGCTGCCCGAGGTCGACCTGGACACAGTCCCCATGCTGGAGGAGCCCGAGGAGGATGAGGACGGCCTGGCTGAGTACACCTTCCCCAAGTTCGCCATGACCTACTTCCAGAAATCCGCCAGCCACGTACACATCCGGCGGCCCCTCCGATACCCTCTTCTCTACCACGAGGACGATGCTGACTGCTCGGTACCTGCCCCTCTGGTTTCTGGTGGCTCAGGCCTCCATCGAGTTCAGTGGGAACAAGGAAGGGGCAGGATCCTGTGGGTTCCATGCTGTGTGTGAGCTGGAGTCCAGCCGGGTGCTCTGTCCCCATGTCCCCAGGCCGCCCTGGCTGTGTGGAGCATCATCCTGAGGTTCATGGGGGACCTTCCGGAGCCAGTGCTCTTTGCCAGGAACACCCTGCGAGATGGCTCGGTGATGCGGCAGATCCACGACGCCCTGGATAAGGGGAGCAGCACTCAGCTTCCACAGCAAGGCGGATCGTCACAGGTTTGTGGTGATGGTGGCCCAAAGGGCAGATGCCCAGAGTTCCCACTGTGGCACAGTGGGACCGGTGGCATCTCTGCAGCGTTGGAACGAAGGTTCGATCCCCCGGCCCACCACAGTTGGTGCCCAGTGGGTTAAAGATTTGGCATTGCCGCAGCTGCAGCATAGGTGTGGATCTGATTTCTGGCCCAGGAACTCCATGTGCCACAGGGCACCTCCCCCCCCCCAAAAAAATAGCAGATGCCCTCCAGTCTCAGGGCCCCGCGGGTGCTGGACCAGAAAGGGGTGGCAAGACATGGAGCGAACATTACTCACTGAACCCAGAGGCCCCTGGGATGTTTTCGGTCTTGAATTGTACTCAGGAACTCTAGGTCAGGCGTTACACCCAGGTCTCTGTGAATTATGCAGTCACTATAGGGAAGGGTCTCCAGGGCTCTGAATACTGAGTTTCACCTATACAGGATTCAAATGTATAGAATAGTAATGATAACGACAACAGGTGTTGTTACCGTCTGGCCACGTGCTGAGTCAGTTGCTTCTCTTCGGTTAATTCCCAGATGAGCCGTCCCTACAAGGGAGGGATTATTAAGTTTTATTATGGCCAAGGAAACTGAGAAGTGACGTGGCTTGCCCCCAGATTGCAGTGGGTACGTGTGACAGCTGGGCTTTGAAAACTTCTGAATTCGTAGACCAAGTTCTTTCCCCGCGTTCTACCCTGCCCTCTGATGGAAGGTTAATGCACATCCATTTTTGGTCAGAAGTCCTTCCTAAGGCCCAAGTTTCATGATGTAATCTCAGTGGAATTAGCCAAGAATAGTCCAAAGGAATTACACAGCAGTGACAGAACTTGGGCCACCAGCAGCTGGAGCCCCTGACTGCTTATAATTCTGACACCAGTTCCAGTTATGTGGGTTTTTCCCCACACCAAGAATTCTCAGCACCAGCTAGGTATCCTGCAATTTAACTCAATTCTGACACTATCTGCCTGGAGATAATGTCAAATTCCACTGGTTCAGGTCTCAGTCCTTCCAGACAGCCCTCACTTCAATCGTAGGTCCAGATTGTTCCTCATACTGCTGACTGACTGGCTATAAATCGGAGGTTCCCACGACCCCCTCCTTGTATTCGATTAATTTGCAAGGGCAGCTCACAAAACTCAGAGAAATGTTTTACTTACTAGGTTATTGGTTTATTATAAAAGGATGCAACTCAGAACAGCCAGATGGGAGAGATGCATAGAGTCAGGTATGGAGAAAAATGAGGAAGCTTCCATGCCCTTTCCAGGCACCACTCTTGCCAGATCGCCACATGTTTACCAACCTGGAAGCTCTCTGAACCCTGTCCTATTGGGGGTTTATGGAGGCCTCATTATACAGACATGATCGACTAAGCATTGGCCGCTGAACTCAGTCTCCAGGCCCTGCCCTCTCCCTTTGTCCACTGGCAGCCAGCCCCACCCTTAGGTGCTTTCCAAAGTCACCTCATTAACATAAAAAGACACTTTTATCACAAGAAATTACAAGTGTTTTAGGAGCTCTGTGCCAATAATGGGGACAAAGGCCAAATATATATTTCTTATTATAAATCTCAATTTGGGTTCCTGTTGTGGCTCAATGGGTTAAGAACCCAACATAGTATCCATGAGGATGTGGGTTCAATCCCTGGCTTCACTCAGTGGGTTAAGGCTCCGGTGTTGCCATGAGCTGTAGTGTAGTTTGCAGATGCAGCTCCAGTTTGATCCCGAGCCTGGGAACTTCTATATACCACTGGTGCAGCTGTAAAAAGGGGGGAAAAAAATCACGATATCACATCAGAGAGCTGTGAGTCCTATGCGCAGACTACCTTTGTGGAATCTAATGGAGTCTTCAGCCTGGGATCACGTGGCCATATCTGGTCCAGGAATTACCAGCAAGTTGCCCTGACTCTCTGAGCTCTAGAGATGTGGGCTCTTCAGAGTGTAATAGTTACCCCTGCTGTGCAAAAAAATTGCCCCCTAAATCTGACAGCCTGAAACAGCCCACGTTTATTATCTCATGCACTTTTTGAGGGTCAGGAGTGGCTGAGCTAATTAGTTCTGGCTCAAGGTCTCCAAAGAGGTTGCAGTCAAGCTGTCATCCAGATGCTTGACTGGGGCTCTTGGATCTTCTTCTAAATGGGTTACCTCATGTAGCTGCTGATGGGAGGCCTCAATTCTGGCCACCTGGGCCCCTCCACTGGGCTGCTCAAGGGTTGTCACAGTACACTTCCTCCAGAATGAGTGACCTAAGGGAGAAAGAGGAAGGAAGATGCAATGCCTACATACCACGGTGGGCAAGAGTGTCAGGAGGCAGGGGTCACCAGGGGCCACCTTGGAGGCTGGCCACCACTCAAGGAGGTGACACTGGGAGGTACTCCAGCTACCAACACCTCTGGAAGGTAAGCACATGGAGAAGCAGGCCTGGCTTCCCAGAGGTCAGATCTCAAGTGTTCCTTCCTGCACATTTATTGAGCCCCCAACCTCAAACCCCCCCATAAGTGCTGCCCACCCTTCCTTGCCAGCTAACATGTCTTACACTTGGCCCCTGTGTGCCCAGTTCTAGACTTGGGCCCAACCCAGCCCAAGCCCATTGCACACTGAACTCTAATTTAGGTGGCAACTTCTCATGTTACCATTAGGACAAGGTGTGACCCCTGCCTAAGAAAACCAGCAGATCCTAAAGTTTCCACTGTGGCTCAGGGGTAACAAACCCGAGTAGTATCCATGAGGGTGCAGGTTCCATCCCTTGCCTTGCTCAGTGGGTTAAGGACCTTGCATTGCTGTGGCTGTGGTGTAGGCTGGCAGCCACGGCTCCGATTCTACCCATAGCCTGAGAACTTCCATGTGCCACACATGCGGCCCTAAAAAGAAGAAAAGAGAGAAAGAACCAGCAGATCCTGATGGCTGGAGGTAGAACCTTCCTCACCCAGCCCAGGCCCCACAGCCTAGAGTCCTGATCCACTGGCAAAGCCCCAACCTGGCAGTGGGCAGAGTGTATTCCAATTCATCTGCCAAATTGTCACTGAGAAGAACCATAGCCTGGGGCTGTCCTGAGCACCTGGGCACAGATCCAGCCTGCTTGACTGGCAAGACATCCAAGCATTGGAATCAGAACAGTCCTGAGCCCAGAGGGCTGGTGACTGGCCGGGTAGTTTTTGTCCGGTTTCTTGCCTTCCCTGGCCTGTGTCTCCTCACCCAGCCCTGAGGAGGAGGATGCATGCTTCAGTGTTGAACAGCTCAGCAGAGATGAGGGTGCACACGCTGCTTTGTGAATCAGACTGGGAAACAGCGGGGTGAACTGGAGACTAGCCCCCACCCTAAGCAGCTGTCGGGTCAGATTTGGAGGAACTGTTCCAGCTCACCTTCCCTCAGAAACTGTCTCTATCCACAGAGGCCCAGCCGCAGGGACAGAGGGACCAAGGACATCTCATCCATGAAGCTGAAGCGGTCCTCCAGGGTCACAGGCCAGGTGAGCCCTGGGACAGAGGACCCCAGCCTGGTCCCAGCACCCACATCCTCCTTTATATATGGGAAGAATCAGAAGTTCCTGTTGTGGCTCAGTGGTAACAAACCCGACTAGTATCCATGAGGACAAGGGTTTGATCCCCGGCCTTGTTCAGTAGGCTAAAGATCCAGTATTGTTGTGAGCTGCTATGTAGGTTGCAAACATGTAGGTTGCAAACATGACTTGGATGCCGAGTTGCTATAGTTATAGGTGTAGACTGGCAGATGCAGCTCTGATTCCACCACCCCTAGCCTGGAAATTTCCATATGCCACTGGTGGTGCCCTAAAAAGACCAAAAAAAAAAAAAAGGAGTTTCTGTTGTGGCAGAGCAGAAACGAATCCGACTAGGAACCATGAGGTTGTGGGTTCCATCCCTAGACTCGCCCAGTGGGTTAAGGATCCGGTGTTGCCGTGAGCTGCAGTGTAGGTCGCAGCCAAGGCTCGATCCTGCATTGCTGTGGCTGTGGTGTAGGCCAGCAGCTGTTGCTGTGATTGGAGCCCTAGCCTGGGAACCTCCATATGCCTCGGTTGTGGCCCTAAGAAGCACAAAAAAAAAAAAAAAAAAAAAAAAAAAGGATTTCAGCAGTTAACGAACCCAGATAGCATCCATGAGGACATCGGTTCAATTCCTGGCCTTGCTCAGTGGGTTAAGGATCTGGCATTGCCATGAGCTGTGGTGTAGTTTGCAGACATGGCTCGGATCCAGCGTTGCTATGGCGTAGGCCAGTGGCTACAGCTCCTATTGGATCCCTAGCCTGGGAACCTCTATATGCCATGAGTGCGGCCCTAAAAAGGAAAAAAAACGGGGGGGAGGGGGAGGATCAGGGCTGTCCTGACTGCTGCCTCTGTGTTTCAAGGTGGCCAGCCAGCTGAACATTGGAGAAGAGGCGTCTGATGGTCCCCTCTCAGAACGACCCATGTCCAATCTGGAGAAGGTGCAGTTCATCGTGGGCTTCGCCATCCTGCGGCCCAGTCTCAGGTCAGTCCCCACCTCACCCTATTCAGGATACCAGTCCCCTCACTGGCTCTCAGGAGCTGAGGAGTTGAGGGGTTCTCCCATGAGGTCTCCACTTTTCTCCCTGCAGGGGGTGAGGGGGGCTACATTCAGGGTAACAGTGGAGACCTCTAGGCAGAGGGGAAAGGTTTGGAATAATTGTGGGGTTGGAATTCCCATTGTGGCTCAGCAGTTAATGAACCTGATTAGCATCCATGAGGATGAGGGTTTGATCCTTGGCCTTGCTCAGTGGATTGAGGATCCAGCATTGCCGTGAGCTGTGGTGTAGGTTGCAGACTCAGCTCAGATCCGAGGTTGCTATGGCTATGGTGTAAGCCAGCAGCTGCAGCTCTGATTCAACCCATAGCCCAGGAACTTCCATATGCTGCAGGTGCAGCCCTAAGAAGCAAAAAAAAAGAATAAATTGTGGGCTTAAGGAAAGGAGCCAATCAGTATGGGCTGGCCTAATAGAGGGAAGGCTTTGGCTGGAGACCCCTGGACCCTCACTGCATCCGTGCCCCACAGCTGGAGGGCCAAGGTCTTGAGGGCAGAGTTGGTGAGGGAGGGAGCAAAGGCCCAGGGGACCAAGATGACTGACAGTAAGGAGGAGGGGCTAAGGCCTTGGTGAGACAGGAGTGGGGGCACAGAGCCCTGGGAAGACACTGGAGGGAGCACAGTCCAGAAGGATGAAGGGTCTACACTGGGCCTGGATGTGAGGCCAATGTGCACAATTGGAGGTGAGGAGGCTGGAGGTTCCCTGCAAACATGGCCCCAGCAGGGTGCAAGAGGAGCTGTGTGCTGCCCCTGCACTCCTGTCTCCTCCTCTCCCCCAGAGCCAACCCCTGGCCTGGCCCCCCAACATTCTGTGTCTTTCAGGGATGAGATTTACTGCCAGATCTGCAAGCAGCTGTCTGAGAACTACAAAAAGAGCAGCTTGGCCCGGGGCTGGATCCTGCTTAGCCTGTGCCTGGGCTGCTTCCCGCCCTCCGAGAGGCTCATGAAGGTGGGGAGGGCTGGGGGTAGGGGATGAAGGCAGGGGTGACATGAGTGGGCCCAGGGTTCTGGAGCAGATCTAAAAATCCCAGCCCATGGCGGGGTTCACCTGCTTCTGCAGGCCAGGATGAGCGGCATCCTGGGCTTGTCTGGGCCTGCTTCTTGTCTATAAGAGAGAATGCTTCTTCTGGCCCCTAATCAGGATCTGCAGGATCATCTCCCCTGGGCTCCGTCACCAGGAGACAGTGAGGTGGTAGGCGAAATGGGCATTGAGAAGGCAAGGGTATTCCAAGTGTGGGCACCCACTAGAGACTGACTACAGCATCTCTGTTGTGGCCTTAGAACTAATGAGAGAGGTGGTCCAAGTATTAGAGCCCCCAGGCTTCATTACTGATGCCTTTTGGTTGTGATTATAAAAGTATTATGCGGAGTTCCTGTCATGGCTCAGTGGTTAGCAAACCCAACTAGCATACATGAGGACACGGGTTCGATATCTGGCCACACTCAGTGGGTGAAGGATCCAGCATTGTCACCGCTGTGTCATGAGTTTGATCCCTGGCCTGGGAACTTCCACATGCCATGGGTGCAGCCAAAAAAAATAGACCGAAAGAAAAAGATTTGAAAATTTTTCAAAACATCTTGTCAAATGTATTTTGAAAATCAGCTTTTCTGAAGTTTTCACTTATCTCCATAAGTGTATTCTCATGTCAGAAACTTTTCCCAAATAGCAGTACTCATGCCATCTCTGAGAGCTATCCCAGAGCGAATTTTACTCATTGACGGACATTTAGGATCATCTTCCCTTTGCCCATCACCATCAATACCACCATGATTAGAAGCTATATATCTGCCTTTATGATAGGTTGGAATTGTTAGGTCAAAGAGTCCACGCATTTTAGGGAGTTCCCGTTGTGGCTCAGTGGAAACAAATCTAATATCCATGATGACAAAAGTTTGATTCCTGGCCTCTCTCAGTGGGTAAATGATCCAGCATTGCCTTGAGCTGTGGTGTAGATTGAAGATGCAGCTCAGATCTGGTGTTGCTGTGGTGACTGCAGCTCCAATGCAACCCCTATCCTGGGAATTCATACGCCCGTGGGCATGGCCCTAAAAAGAAAAAGAAAAAAAAAAAACACACACACATTATAAAACTATGCACTATTTAGGAGTTCCTGCTGTGGCTCGGGGTAAGAACCCAACTAGTATCCATGAGGATGCGGGTTCAATCCCTGGCCTCACTCAGTGGGGTAAGGATCTGGCATTGCCGCAAGCTGCCTTGTAGGTCACAGATGCCGCTCGGATCTGGTGTTGCTGTGGCTGTGGCGCAGGCCTGCAGCTGCAGCTCTGATTGGACCCCTAGCCTGGGAATTTCCATATGCTGCAGGTATGGCCCTAAAAAGAAAAAAGAAAAAAGAAACTATCTATTATTTAAAACATATTGACAAATGGCTCCTCAGAAATGTGCCAATTTATATTCCTTCTTATAGTGTGAGAGCCCCATGTCTGTGCACCTTTGCCCACACTGTTATCATTTTTATTTTCATTTAAATTTTTTTCCAGTTTTACTGATACAGAGTTGACATATTGTCCAAGCATCAGGTGTATAGTGTAGTGATTTTACATAGGTGTATATTGCAAAATGATTACCAGGAAAGGTAACATACCTATCACCTCACATAGTTACAGTTAGTCTTAAAGTTTCTAGGATCTGGACAGTAAGTAGAAAGTGGCCTCCATTCTAAGTGTCTTCCCTTCCCTTCCTTGCCCACCAGTATCTGCTGAACTTCATTGGTCAAGGGCCAGCCAGCTACGGGCCCTTCTGTGCTGAGCGCCTGAAACGCACCTGTGTCAACGGGGTGCGCATGGAGCCCCCCTCCTGGCTGGAGCTGCAGGTAGGAGCCCACAAGAGCATGAGTATGGGACAAGGCCAGGCCCCAGGGCTCCTCTAGAATAGCTCATGAGGTGCTTTTGTCCTGCCATCAGGAAGTGTGTGCTCTGGGCCCCCCAACCCCACGTGGTGCCTTGTGTGCCAGCATCCCTTGAGCCCCACGTGGGATCCTGGCCCAGGCTTCAAAAATGCCATCCCCACATCTAAATCCACATTCCTTTAGGGCCCTGCTAGCTGAAGGGGACAAGAAGTCCACTTGGGGACATTTGCATTTCATAGTCACCCAAGGTTGTCCTCATTGGTGTCATTGTCGTTTGTGTCACCCATGAATTCCTCAGGAAAGGTCCTTCGGAAGCAGGCAGGGTTGAGGGGACACCCCTGTCCCCCACTATACCTGCAGCTCCTGGAAGGCACCCACCCCTGCTCCATGGTGCCCTATGCCAGGGTGACCTCCCGCCACACTCACTCCCATCCTTGCCCTGTCACCCAAGTTCACAGGACCTCTCTCTCTTCCACATTATCTACCTGCTCTGCCCATGTACCTTGGAGTTGCACATGAACTTGCAGCAGCTGTGTGGCCGAGCTCACACCCTGCCATACACAGAAGAACAGTAGCTTCCTTGGATCCCAAAACGTTCCGGAATACAAGATGTGGCCATTTCCAAGAGCTTTTGACTTTCTGTGGTTCTGAGACACTTGGCCTAAGCTCTCATGTTAAAACGAGGCCTTCCACTTGCAAGTCACACCCCAGGGGGGTGGAAGGCGGGCAGGGAGTACCTCCACAGCACCGTGGGCAACACGCCTCTTGCCCCCTGATAGTCTGTCAGCTCAGCAACCCTCTCTTGGCCAGGACTGTGTTAACTCCCTGCAGAACCAGGCAGGGCCTCAGAAGGCCCAACACTCGGAACCCATGGGGATGGGCCTGCAGGGCCACCAGGCTGGGAAGAGGGTGGTGGGCTGGCCTTCCGGCCCAGGGCTCCAGGAGCTCCAGCGCGGGCAGCTGAGCCCAGGGGCTTCCTGGGCAGAGGACCTAAGTCTTTGTCTACCCCAGGCGGTCAAATCCAAGAAGCACATCCCCATCCATGTCACCTTGGCGACGGGCGAGAGCCTGACCATTATGGTGGACTCAGCCTCCACGTCTAGGGAAGTCTGCCTGCACATCGCCCACAAACAGGGCCTCAGCGACTGCCTGGGCTTTTCTCTGCAGGTTGCCGTGTATGACAAGGTACTGGCCAGGGGTCCCATCCACTGCCCACCTTCTTCATACATGCAGGCCAGCGCCAACCCTTGCACCATGCTAGCCTAGCTGCCGCTTGCCTTTCTGGCTGCTAAGAAAATACAAACTCCCTCTCATAGACGTGCCTCCTAACTAGGCAGCCTGTCCTCCTGCCTCAGCACTCACACACTTAGTCCAGTAGCTGTACCTCGACCCCAAACAGTGCTACATGCTCACCTGGCAGGCCTGTTACCATACCTGAGCAGCTCACATCCTGCTTCACTCCCCCATGCGGGGAGCTCAGATTCCCATGCAGCAATGGGAGGGGGGTGTCACACAATCACTGCCTCACCTGAACCCCACATTGTTGTCCCCCCGGATGCCCAGGACCCCTGCCCCGACTAGGCCCAGATAAGCTCATGACAACCAACTAATCAAGGTGTTCCAACATGTTAAGAGGGCCTTCCTGTGGGAGGGGGGCCCCCCCACTGGCAGGGGTTATTGCCAGGCCACACCCCTTGGGGAGGAGCCCTGAGGTTGTCCAGGCAGCTCTTGTTGTCTGGTCTGCCAGTGTGTGCCAAGGGCAGGTGTCCCCATGGGGCCTGGAGCACAGCAGCTGTTCACTCCTGCCGCCGCAATTTCCACCCTCAGTTCTGGTCCCTGGGCAGCGGGCGCGACCATGTGATGGATGCTGTGGCCCAATGTGAGCAGCTGGCCCGGGAGAGGGGGGAGACCGAGCGCCAGTCGCCTTGGCGCCTCTACTTCCGGAAGGAGTTCTTCACCCCGTGGCACAACTCCCAAGAGGACCCAGTCAGCACCCAGCTCATTTATCGCCAAATCCTCCACGGGGTCTGGTCCAGCGAGTACAGCTTCGAGAAGGTGAGAGGACCCCAACCATCAGGACCCTGAAGACCCATGCATCAGACAGCCTTAGGAAGAGTCCTGCTCCAGAGCAGGCGCTTCGGGGGACAGAACAAGGCCATCTGGGCTGCGGCCACCAGAGATGTGCTTCTGGGAGCCCAGGGAAAGGAGTGGACCAGGGATCCTCCCTGGTGCAGGTCCCTGGGCCCCCCTGGGCCCCTCTGGGCTCCTGCAGCAGGTGGGGAAGGCCTCCAGTCAGCCCCACACCCACCTGGCCTCACCACAGCAGCTGCTTAGGGGCAGCAGGGCCTGGGGTCAAGAACGCGGCCTTGGAACCCCACCACTTGAGTTTGGGTCCCACCTGTGCCTCTTCCTGACAATGTGACCTTTGAAAGTTAAGTTACCTCTCTGAGGCTCTGACCTAATCTAGAAAGTTCAGGGAGTCACCAGAGCTCTCTATATGGTGGTAAACTTGAGGGACGGGAGCTTGGGCACCTCAATTCCTGGGGAAGCACTGCCCCTGTTCAGCAGGTGCAGAACTCCCTAGGCCTGAACTTGGGGAATGCTGCTCTGGGGATCAGAGGTAGCAGCAGCAGTACCAGAGGCCTGCCTGGAATAGGCAGTGGCAGGGAGAGGTGGGGGCAGGGGACCCAGAGGGCAGGCAGCTAGGTGGCTGGGCAAGGTTTTGGTATCCTGGAAAGAACAAGACTGCTTGGCCCCTGTGGGGCTCCTGGAGCAAGGACCTTTCTCTGTGCTGGGCCATGCCTGGTGACTTACAAAGCCTTCTCTCCAGAGGAGTTCTTGCAGAAGCCCTGCTGGGGTGGCCTCTGATCACCCTTTCCCAGGGAGGACAGGAGAGAGAGGGTAAAGGCCTTGCCCACACTTACTCCACTCAGAAAGCAGTTCTGGGAACTTCCCTTAGTGGCCCAGCTGGTTAAGAACCTGACATAGTGTACATGAGGATGCGGGGTTTTTTTGTTTGTTTGTTTGTTTGTGTCTTTTTTTGCTATTTCTTGGGCCGCTCCCGCGGCATATGGAGGTTCCCAGGCTAGGGGTCGAATCGGAGCTGTAGCCTCCGGCCTATGCCAGAGCCACAGCAACGCGGGATCCGAGCCGCGTCTGCAACCTACACCACAGCTCACAGCAACGCCGGATCCTTAACCCGCTGAGCAAGGGCAGGGACCGAACCCACAACCTCATGGTTCCTAGTCAGATTCGTTAACCACTGCGCCACGACGGGAACTCCCTGAGGATGCGGGTTTGATTCCTAGCCTTGCTCAGCAGGTTAAGGATCTGGCATTGCTGTGAGCTGTGGTGTAGGTCACAGACTTGGCTTAGACCCCAGGTTGCTATGGCTGTGGTGTAGGCCAGCAGCTGTGGCTCCGATTCAGTCCCTAGCCTGGGAACTTCCATATGCCACAGATGCAGCCCTAAAAAGAAAAGAAAGCCAAGTTGGGGTTCCACCCAGGCCTCAAAGTTCCACCCAGGCCCCTCATTCTCAGGCAGAGGGCTGCAGGGCTCAGACAAGGCTGCTGGGAGGTTGGGCACAGCCCGAGTCCGGGCCTGGTCAGGGCACATGATGGTTCTGCCATGTCGAGGAAGGGTGGCTGGTAGCCTCTGCTGTGCTGGGGTGAGAACAGCCTGGGGGAGGGGGTTTTCACACATTCCCCCACCCCCTGTGTATCCCCTGGGCTGTGCAGGAGGAAGAGCTTGTAGCGTTTCTGGCTCAGCACTGCTATGTGCATCTTGGTGCCTCGGCGCGGAGTGAGGCCATCCAGGAGCTGCTGCCCAGCTGCATCCCCTCCAAGCTGTACAGGACCAAGACCCCAGAGAAGTGGGCCAGCCTGGTCACCGCCGTCCACACCAAGGTCAGCCTCCACAGAGCCTGTGCCCTTGGGCTATGCATTTCTTTTGGGGGGTGACAGGGGCACTGGGTGTGTGGAGGTTGTGGAGTCCCTCTCACCGGGGAGGGAGGCTAACTTGCCAGTTAGTGTAGCCCTGTCTGTTCAGGTTGAAACAGTGTCACACCAGTTCCAGTCCCTGTTTTGGTCTCTCCTGCAGTGTCAGGCTGGGCCCTGGCCTTTTGGCATAAGAGGGCATTCCCATTGCTGTCCATGAGCGAAACCTTGCCTCAGCACCAGACTACCCCTCTGAGGCTCCATCCTGGCCTCAGGTCCTCATTGTCCCCTTGCTGGCCTCTACATGTGGGCGCCAAGTGAGGATGGCTCCTGGAGGCTCACAGCCTCCTCCCCATGCCCTGCCCACACCTTCCAACACGTGTTCCCAGGATCACCCACACCAGCAGAGGTTTCCGCTGCTCCTTGAACTTCCACCCCAAGAGGGGACAGCAAAGACAACCATCAGACTCAGTCCCCCTGCCTCTCTTCCCTTCCCCACAAGGTTGTCCCAAACCTGCCCCTCTGTTAGAGCCTCCTTCCTCCTAGGGCTTTGCCCTGAGGGTGCAGAGGCATCTGTGGGCCTGTTGCAGCTGCTGCAGGAGAGCTGTGCATGGGAGGGGCTGGTTACTGAGGACAAAAACCCTCTGGTAAATGCCTCCCCTGCTTCAGTTATCCCTGTGGCACTGGGGGCCAAGAAAGAACAGGACAGGCAGTGGGAAATAAGAAGGCAACGTGATGCCTGTTTGTCAGGGGTTGATAAGCCCCAGAGGAGTGGTTCAGGCAGCAAGGGCCATCCAAGTTCAGAGAAGGGCAGGAAGGCTGACCAAGCGACATACTCTCCATTCTGTCCATGCAAAAGGAGGTGCTTGAAGTGGACAAGGGTCCTATGTGCCTGCATGGGGGAAACGCAGCTTGTCCTGTCCTGCTCTTAGGGAGTTACATCACACAGCCCTCAGAAGAGGCTTAGAGAAGTTCCGCAGGAGAGAGAGTTCCCGTTGTAGCTCAGCAGAAATGAACCCGACTAGCATCCATGAGGATGCAGGTTCGATCCCTGGCCTCACTCAGTGGGTTAAGGATATGGCATTGCCATGAGCTGTGGTACAGGTTGCAGACCCGGCTCAGATCCCAAGTTGCTATGACTGTGACGTAGGCTGGCAGCTACAGCTCTGACTGGAAACTTCCATATGTGTGGCCCTAAAAAGGCACAAAAAAAAAAAAAAAAAAAAAAGTTCTGTACGAGCGAAGCCTGGTTGTTTACCCCAATTTCCCCAAACAAGCTTGACCACGAGACAGTTGCTAGCGTCCCTTAGGAATAATCCTTGGATAGGAATTTGGGGAAGCAAATTCTGTTGGTTGTTTTTAGTGTTTCTCAGCCCAAGCAGATGTGTTTACAGGGGAGAGACCAAGGACTTTTTAGGGCTAGTATGAGATGGAAAGGAACCAGAGGCACACATGACTCTAGATAAGTGAGAAGTGGCTTCATGATTTGGGAACGGGGAGTTGGGGTGAGGGTAGAGAATTAGGAAATTTACCCCACCACTTTTTTCTAAAGTGAATATAGTTCACGGATCTTTTTTTTTTTTTTTTTTCTCATCAAACACCTAAAACTTGTACATTGCCAAATCAATCAGAAAATGCAAACAAACATTGGAGTTCCTGCTGCGGCACAGTGGGTCAGCTCAGGTCACTGCAGAGGTGCAAGTTCGATCCCTGGCCCAGCAGAATGGATTAAAAGATCTGGCATTGCCACAGCTACGACGCAGCTTGCAGCTGTGGCACAGATTCAATGTGTGGCCAGGGAACTTCCATATGCTGCAGGTGCAGCTATAAAAAAGAAAAAGAAAATACAGACGAATACAAAGAAAAAAGGGAAATCACAATAATATCACATCAAGAGCTCATCACTTTTAACTATGTGATACATATCCTAGACTGCTTTATTCACATGTACACAACTGAGATATGCATATGATTGGAGCCAGAGAAATACGCCTTTTTAAAAAATAGAAAGAGAATCATCCTTAGACAACTTTCACCCCAATTCTTCCCATTACTGAATAGTTTGAGGCCCTGTTTCCATCCTATTAAGTACTGACCTGTTTTTAAGGGCTGCAGAGTGCTGTATTTGTGGGTTATAATTTACTTCACTGCTTTCTATTGATGAATGTTAATATCCTTCTCCGTTTTTTACTGTTAAAACAAGATGGAGTGTCTGCTATGGCTCAGCAGGTTAAGAATCCGACGTAATATCTGTGAGGATGCCAGTTCGTTCCCAGGCCTCGCTCAGCAGGTTAAGGATCTGGTGTTGCCACAAGCTGCAGTGTAGGTCACAGATGCAGCTTGGATCCAGCTGTGGTGTAGGCTGGCAGCTGCAGCTCCGATTCCACTGACCCCTAGCCCAGTAACTTCCATATAACTGCAGGTGCAGCCTTAAAAAAAAAGAAAGAAAAACAACAACAAGGTGAACCTAGTTGTAAATACAGTTTTATACACTTGATGGCTGTTTCGTCAGGATCAATTTCTAGAAAAGGGACTTCAGAGTGTGTGAATGAATGTTCTAAAATCTTTACCACCGTGCTGCAAGGTAACAAATTGTATCAATTTTCATCCCCCAACCCCCCCAGTCCAGTATATGAATGTTACCCAACCACCTTTTAAAGTAGGAGCAGGAGAAATAACATTTTGTTCAACAAACTCTAACAGGAAAGCTCAGCCATGAGCACAGAGCAGTAGAGATGGGAGGTAAACGCGGAAGGAAGAGGGAAGATAAGACGCAACTAGGGTGGAGGCAGGGGTGGGGGGTGGTGTTTGAAGTGAAGGTGCCTGAGCTTCATAAATGTGCAGAGGGAGGGCTCCAAAGAGGGGCAGAGCTGGGCCCCCGAAGCACACAGACACACACACTACAGCAGGCCTCAGGCATAGAGCAGGGTGCAGCCCCACGATGCTTGTGCTAGTGAGAGCCAGCTGGGAGCCCACAAACAGCCATAGATGGAAGTGCACTGACGGGTGCCCGCAGGCACCCGCACGTGCCCTTCACAGTCTTCCAGGCTGATGGATGCAGTGAGTAGCAACCTGGCCCTACAGCCCCAGTGCTAAAGCATCAGGAGCTCTGATGTTAAAGAGGGGGATGCCTTCCTCCCTTCTCAAAACCACCAGTGAGGGGTCCTCCCCAGCCCACCAGAGCCTCCCACCCAGCCCTCGCCCGCACTGGCCTGGCTTTAGGCAGAGGCTTCCTGGAATAATCCAGTAAATAAGCACCCAGGGCACTAGGTGAGCAGGGGAATGACAAGTGATGGAGTTAACATATCCTGTCCTCCACGCAGGCACCGTATACCCAGAAGCGGGCCACACCACTGTCCGTACAAGAGCAGGTGGTGGACACCGCCTGCCTGCAGTGGCCACTGCTCTTCTCCCGTCTCTTTGAAGTCACCACACTCTCAGGTAATGGTGTCTGATGGGAGTGAGAGGGTGTGGGCGCCCCCATCCCATCCTGGGAGGGCCAGCCCAGGCTTCACACCCAGGTCTCCTTCATCCAGGCCCCCGACTGCCCAAGACTCATCTGATCCTGGCTGTTAACTGGAAGGGGCTGTACTTCCTGGACCAGAAGGAGAAAATGCTCCTAGAGCTCTCTTTCCTAGAGATCATGAGTCTGATCACCAACAGGTAGGTGCCCTGAGGGAAGGTGCCCCAAAATCTCAGTCCTTGGTGCTCCGGGAGAGACAGGGAGAGGAGGAGGCACTTAGTCCCTGGGAGCCAGGCTGGTTCACACAGTTCCCACATGCAGCAACCTGGAGCCAGCACTGCCCCATTAGGCACCATGTCTCTACATCACCTGTTGCCCTCTCAAGCTTCTCTTTAGACCCCAGCACCCCTGGAAAGAGGCATGTAACTTGCAGCCTTGGAGATGTACGTTCATGTACAGGCTCCTTCCCTTCTCATGGGCAGGAACTGCTCACAGGGAACCATCTGGAGAGGGAACAAGGGATGGGGCTATGCATGTAGGGCACAGAGCAACCCTGTGCAGCCTTGCACCCTGGGTGGGGCCCTCCATGGTTCTCATCTACAGAGAAGTTCTCCATGCCCTTTGGGAAGGCCTGCCTGTGACATGCCAGAGCCCCCCTTGGTTAAAGCACACCCCAATGTGGCAAGACCCCTGTGATCACATCAAAATGTACAGGGCACATGTAGCCACCTCTTACTGAGGCTGACCATGCTGGCCACTGTCCTCTATGCCAGTAAGGCCCACAGCTTCCCCCCTGCCCTGAGTCTGCAGGTGAATACACTGAGGCATGCAGAGGCTCCACCAAGCTCACCCAGGCTGGTGCCCCATCTCAGCACCACCATTCTGGGCAGTGCCCCCAAGGTGGCCCTGCACACTGGCCACCACATTGCCTGCCCAGAGCTGACCCCGCAAGCCAGGGCTTGGCACTACCACTGCCTTTAAAGTCCGTGGCACCCTGAGCTCTGGCTCACCTGCCTGCACACAGAGCAGGGCCCGGGGCTGAGGCAGACCCTCCCTCAGCCCCTGTCCCTGCCATGGCTCTGGACAAGCCTCTGGGTTTCCTCATCTGTAACTCGGGAGGGTCACCCATCTGAGGCTGTCGAGGGGCTGACGCAGGGGGAGGGTGGAGGAGGACCCTGTTCATGCTGCACCCTCTTCCCCTCAGGGAGGCCCGAGGTGGGCAGAGGCTGGTGCTCTCCACACTGCACGAAGAGGAATACGAGTTCCAGTCCCCCAGCAGCGTGGCCATTGCTGAGCTGGTGGCCCTGTTTCTGGAGGGCTTGAAGGAGAGGTCCGTTTTCACCATGGCTCTGCAGGACAGGAAGGCCACAGGTGCCTGGCCAGGCGGGGAGGGGGCCTGGTGAAGGGTGGCTCATGGGCCAGTGGGAGGGCCGCTTGCTTGTGTGGAGTCCCAGTGCTCACATGGTAGGCAGGGCTCATGGACTTGAGCAGAGAGAGCCCCAAATCCCTTGGGGGGGCAGCTGCAGGACTTCTGCAAAATGAGGGGATGCAGGGTGACCAAAGTGAAGCTCAAAGAGGGCTGTGCTACTGCCAGAAGCGAAGGAAGGGCCAGCACCCTCCCTCTGCAGAGGGCAAACAGCCCAGGCCACCAGCCCGGGTCTTGCACACCATCCCCACAGCCACCCTGTTGTCCCAGTTTGCAGACAAAGCCTAGAGGCTCAGAGAAGGGATGCAGCTTGGGGATGGGGAGGGGGCGAGCCCTGGCAGACAATTTTTCAGCCACGGCTTCCCGGGTGCCCCTGGAAATCAGGCTCCAGAGGTAGGGGTTTGGGGACGGGGCTGAGCATAGGGTCTCAGCTGCAGTAAGGAGCAGAGTGTCAGCCCCACAGTGGCATCGCTGTTGCCCGTTCTAGCCTTACAACTGCCACGGAAGGGAGGGAGTGTTTTCTCCATTTTGCAGTGGAGGAAACAGACTCAGAGAGGTCCCCTAAACCCTGAGCAGGCGTGGTGACTGCCAGCTGGTATTACGCCCCCTCTGTCCATTCGCCTCCTCCCTCACAGGCCATGTCGTGGTCAGGCCTCTGAGCAGGTCTCCCAGCTCTGCCCACCCCAGGCTCTGTGCCTGTCCAGCCCCCTCCTGTGGCAGCCAAGTGCCTGAGCTTGGGGAGTCCCAGCCCCACTCACACTCAGGGTAGCCTTGGGCCCACTGCTCTGCATCTCAGTCTCCCCACCCATCCCAAGAGACAGCCCCCAGAATGCCAGCATGGCCTCTGGCCTCTGCTGAGCCCTTGGTAAGTGGCGGCTTCTCTGCCCCTGTGTGTGTATGTGTCTGTGTGACCCTGATTTGTAGATGACGTCACTTTCCTGCCCTTCAAGAAGGGGGACTTACTGATCCTGACAAAGAAGCAGGGGCTGCTGGCCTCTGAGGACTGGACCCTGGCCCAGAATGACAGGACAGGCAAGACGGGGCTGGTGCCCACAGCCTGCCTCTATGCCATCCCAACAGTCACCAAGCCCTCGGCACAGCTGCTGGTAACTCACATGCTCACCCACCTTTAGCCAGGCATCATGGGCACCGGGGCAAGTGGCTGAGAAACCTGGCCTGGGGTCCTAGCTCAGGGGCCTGGGCCCCACCTCATGGAGAGCCTGGGCATTACATCAGCTCCGCCAATCCCATCATCCCTCTGGGTCAACAGAGGGACCCAGATAGCTGATGAGGCCTGGCACAGCACTTGGCACTTAATAGGTACACCATCAATGGACCTGCCTTTTATCCCTCTCACCAGGGAGTTCCCTGGGAATGACCCCATCCTTGCTTCAGCATCATTTAAATACTGATCTAAGGGGCCTCGAGTCTCTCTTCCCCTGACAACCATCCCAGCCCAGGCCCCAAGACCTGCCCTGCAGGGAGACACGGCAGACAAGCAAGCCCTCCAACATGCATATATCAAGTGCCAGCTGTGTGTCCTGCGCCTGCAGCACAGGACAGAACACAGCAGTATCCCTGCCCTCAAAGAGCACTTGGATAAATGACAGCTTGATGTCAAGTGTGCCAAGTGCCACCGAGAAGCAGCACTGTTGTTATGGGAGCAAATCAGAAGGTGGGCTTGCCCTGTCCAGGAAGGTGTCCCTGGGGGATTGACGTTTGTGCCCAGGCCTGAAGGAGATGGGGGTGCCAGGCTGGCAGGGCCAGGTAAGAGATGTCCCTGAGGAGAGGTGCCTGGTCCTGGGTCACACAGCAGGCAGCACATGTGGGGTGGCCCCCTCCCAGGTCTCTGAGGCAACCGGGTTTGGTGGAGCCCATGGGTGGGGCCTTGTGGGCGGGGCCTCTTGGACACCCACAGGCCCCTGCCCCTACAGAGCTTGCTCGCCATGTCACCTGAGAAGCGGAAGGTAGCAGCCCAGGAGGGGAGGTTGGCAGAGCCACCGCCAGAGGAGCAGCCTGAGGAGAAGCTGCACACCCTGGAGGAATTCTCCTACGAGTTTTTTAGGTACGCGCCCAGCCCACCTCCACGCCCCACCCCAACCAGTCCCTGGGTGCTCCATGGAGGCTGGGAGGCCATGAAGGCAGGTGCAGTGCCCACCTGGCCTTCTGGGGCAGGGAGGGGACCTGCACAGAGACCATCCCCAGAGCCCGGGGCCATCTCCCCACTGTGTGCACATGGCAGGCAATGGGGAGAGGACAGGCATAAGGAAGGCCTCCTTCCCTGACAGGGCCCCAGAGAAGGAGACACTCAGCAGAGCCATGCTCCCCATGGCCCGAACCCGGGGCCACCTGTGGGCCCACTCACCTGAGCCGCTGCGGCAGCCCCTGCTCAAGCGCGTCCATGCCAATGTTGAGCTGCGAGATGTCGCCTGTCAGATCTTCATCGATATCCTTTCCGTGCCAGCCCGCCCCAGCCCCATGCCCTGCCTGTCTGTGGGCACAGTCCCCTCAGCTGCCCGGGTCCCACAGAACATAGGGTGAAGGGCTGGTCCTGGGTCAGCGTGGGGCCTGGGTCAGGGATCAGGTCAGGGACCCACCACCCCACCAGCACGTTCTCCTTGACGGCTGCACCCATCCTCAGGTACATGGGCGACTACCCTTCTCGACAGGCCTGGACCTCCCTGGAGCTCACCGACCAGATCTTCTCGTTGGCGCTCCAGGATGCAGCCCTGCAGGATGAGGTCTACTGCCAGATCCTGAAGCAGCTGACGCACAATACCAAGAGGTCTGTAGAGGGATGGGGCCCCTCCACTCTCGCTCCAGCCCCCCAAGGCGTTCCCATTGTTCAGAGGGGGAGGCAGGCCCTCGAAGTAACAGTGGAAGGGTTGGAACGTAGAGTGTCCTACTGACTTCCCGGGCTGGTCCGAGCAGTTGAGGGGAAACAGACTTGCCCAGGGCCCCGCCTCTGCTACCCTCACTCCTTTGTCACCTGGGCAGGCCCTGGTCTCTCTAAACCTTCGTGTCTTCCTCCACAAAATGGCCTTGATAGAACCCCCTCCCCTTCTCATGGGCGGGAAGGCCTTGGTGGCATTGGGCAGCAGGGCAGTGGCCTCCTTGCCCAGGGCCTCAGGGGACTTCAGCTGACATGATAAATCTGAAAAATCCCATCAGGCTGGCTGGCCCGGGCCTCCAGGGTGGCCCCTCCTGGGCTAAGCAGCACTGCCATCCCCAGGTACAGCGAGGAGCGGGGCTGGCAGCTGCTATGGCTCTGCACCGGCCTCTTCCCGCCCAGCAAGGCGCTGCTGCCCCACGCCCAGAAGTTCATAGACACTCGGAGAAGGAAGGTGCTAGCCCCCGACTGTAGCCGCCGGATCCAGCGGGTACTGAGGTGAGCCTGCCAACTCCTAGGCTCACAGGAATGTTGGCCTGGGGTTGCTGAGGCCCCCTACTGGCCCTCCAGGAGCTTGTGGTCCAGCGGGGACATGCACCACTCAGCCAGACTCTGCTTCCTCCCCAGAAGCTGGCATCAGTTTGGGGAAGCAGGGCCTCCCCAGCAGCCAGGGAGGAAGATGGAAAGTGAGGCCCACAAGGGTTTTGGGGAGGCCTGGGTGGTCAGTGAATGTTTCTGCCTATGATCTCCCCCTACCCTCACAGCTGCCTGACTAGGGCAGAGAGGGAACTGCTTAGAGGCCAGAGGGTGACCTCGATGGCCCAAGCCACCCATGTCCCCACCTAGCCCAGCCCAAAGTGGTTGAGCTCAGACATGTGCCTGCCTGCCTGTCCTGCCAGCTTTTCCCTGCCTCTGCATGCCCTCCCCACCATTCCCCACCCTCCGCAATGGTTGGCCCAGCCTGGTCCCCTATGGCTGTGGGACAGGGTAGGTGGCCTGTGAGCAGCAATGACAGTGAGTGACAGCCTGGGTCATGGTGGGAAAGGTGGGTCCCACCCCCCGCCCAATGTCCAGCTGTGTGAGAAGGAATTCAGCCCACCCTGCCTGCTGGCACCCCACCCAGGAGCCCTGGCCAGCCTGGGTCCCCTCCCCATGGTGTACTGGCCTCTTGACCTCAGAACCTCGAGACACCTGGGAGATGAGGCTGGGCTGGTCTTGGCCACCTCCTCTGGGCCATGTGCTAAGCACCCTGGGCAGGGCAACCCCCCACCCTCGGCAGCCTTCCCTCCCCGGTGGTCTCCAGGAGTTTTGTTTGGTACCTGGTGCATAGCTCAGCATAAGGGCTGGCGTCTGGCACTGGGCCTGGGTTGGGTGGCAGGTGTCACATGCAGTGTGCACCGTCTGCTCCAGAATGGGGCCCCGGAAGCAGCCCCCACACCACGTGGAAGTGGAGGCCGTGGAGCAGAACATCTCCCGAATCTGCCACAAGATCTACCTGCCCAACAACACAGACGAGGTGAGCCCCGGACCCAGGGACTCAGGGCCTGCAGCCCAAAGCAAGTTCCCTCCCCATGGGCCACCCGAGGCCAGCCAGATGCCACCTGCCACCGCTGTTTTGACCTAGAGCGGAGAGTCTCACCTTCATTGCTCTCCTAGCCCTGCCCTGTCTCCCCTGAAACTTCCGCCTCGCCCTCATTGGTGCCCAGCAAACACGAACTAGTGCCAGGGGCAGGGCTGGCCTCAGGAAGCTATAGTGCAGTGGGGACATCCCAAAGGTTTGGCAGACATAGGAGAGAAAAGGCCAGAAGGCTGGGCAACAAGGCTAAGTCCCAGGGCCTGGGGGCCCCTTCAGGCTTCTGACTCAGCCCTGAGGCACAGCGACCAGAGCCTGCCATCAAATGTGCCTGTGGATGGAGCCTGGCTGGCTGCTGGGGATGGTAGAGGGGACAGGTGGGAGGCAGGAGAGCACCAGGACCCAGCTGTGACAAAGTGGCAGCAGCAGCTCAAGGGTACCTCCCCAAGCAGACCGTGACCTCATCGGGTCTGGAGATAGCAGAGCCCATAATGGAAAGCACCCATGGTCTGGCTGCAGGCTCTCAGAACAAGTTCAAAAGGCTGGGGGCCTCATGGGACTCCCCATGACAACAAGGCCTGGGACGCAAGAGCACATGCATCTGGCCAGTTTCCTAGAGGGGATCTCTTGCCCTTCTCAGGCCAGGACATCCCCAGCCACAGCCAGCAGCAGTGCCAGGCTACTGAGGGTCATCCTGGGCTGAATTGTGTCTTGAGATGGTCTGTGATGCCCCTCTGCTCAGATGCTGGAGGTGGGCACCAACGCCCGGGTGCGAGATGTCTGTGAGAGCGTTGCCACCCGGCTGCAGCTTGCCTCCTGGGAGGGTTGCAGCCTCTTCATCAAGATCTCAGACAAGGTGGGTGGCCCAGCAGGTCAGGGGCCAGGAGAGAGGGTGGGGGTGGTGAGGGGTGGGGGGTGCTTCCACTTGTGCCAAGCCAGGCCCCTAGTGGCACACAGGCTGTGGGGACGAAGGCGGGTAGAGTCACAGAGCCCACGGCAGCCCAACTTGTCCCGGGGCAGTGCAGCACCTGGCCTCCCTCCCTGGCTACTGCCCACCTCCATGCCTCCCTGTTCCTCCTCTCCTGCCCCAGGTCATCAGCCAGAACGAGGGAGACTTCTTCTTTGACTCTTTGCGACAAGTGTCTGACTGGGTGAAGAAGAACAAGCCTCAGAAAGAAGGTGAGGGGAGGGCTCTGTGGGGCAGGTGGGGCCAGGAAGGAGGGGTGCTTCTGGGATTTGAAGGAGAGTGGGTTGGAAGACCCCCTGGAACCTCCTGCATGGCCGATGCCCATTCATTCATTCATTCATGTTCCCTGGGTCATGGCCCTGGGATAGGCCTAGATCACATGGCAGGACTGCGGGGTGATGCAGGGCATATAGGGGTGGAGGGAGTGCAGGCAGCCTGACCCCACAGAGAGGTCCAGGAACACTCCTGGAGAAGGTAGCCTGTCCACTCATCTTAAAGGATGAAGAAGAGCTGGGGGTCTGGGAGGAAGAGGTGAGGAGGCTTTCCTACAGGGGAGGCTGTGGTAGCAAACACAGCAGTAAGGGTACAGGGGCCTCGGAGCTTGCTGGGCCAAAGACAGGCATGGTGCTAACTGCTGCCCCTGCCCAGGGGCCCGGGTGACACTCCCCTACCAGGTGTACTTCATGCGGAAACTGTGGCTCAACGTGGCCCCGGGGAAAGATGTGAATGCGGACACCATACTCCATTACCATCAGGTACCCGGGCAGCCCCTGCTGGTGGGCGCTAGGTCCACCCTCACCCCATCCCACACCTGCCCTGAGAGTGGAGGAGGCAGCATGGCTACCTTGCCCTGGGGCCCCCACCTCCAACCCGGGGCCTCATGGTGAGCTGGCTGAGCCCCTGAGAGTTCTGGGGCTGGGAGTAGAGGGACAGAAGCATCTGGGGTCAGTGGCCTAACAGCACGTGCAACACCCCTGCAGGGGAGGGGAAAGGAAGGGGAAGAAAGAGGGGAGGGGGAGGGTCCCACAACCCCTGGAGCACTGGCCTTGCCCTGAAGGGGCAAAGCAGGCAGCCTCCACAGAAGATGGGCCCCCACTCAGTCATCTTCCCGCTTCTGGAAACCTTACCCTGAGGACCTTAGCTTCATGGGCTCAGTCTCTGGGATGGGGGTAGCCTACCACCTGAGCGTGAGGTGGGGGTGGGCAGGGTATGGGACAGCAGCCTAAGGCCCCAGCATGTCCTTCACCCAGGAGCTGCCCAAGTACCTGCGCGGGTTCCACAAGTGTTCGCAAGAGGATGCCATCCACCTGGCAGGCCTCATCTACAAGGCCCAGTTTGCTGATGACCGATCCCAGCTAGCCAGTATCCCCAAGATCCTGAGGGAGCTCGTGCCCGAGAACTTCACACGCCTGATGTCCTCAGAGGAGTGGAAAAAGGTTCTTGGCAAGGGCTGGGGAGGGGGCCCTGGGCTGCTGCCCCGACAGAGACCCCCCCCCCTCAGGTGGGCCATGGTGGGCGGACGGGGTCTGCTGTAGCTCCCCGCCCCACGCCGCCCATGGCCTTGGGCACCAGCCGCTGCTGCTCTGGGCTGGGACCTCGGAGCCTCCCATGGAGGGATTGGTGGGGCACTGGCCTCCACTCAGGCCCTCACTGGCCCTCGCCTCCCCCAGAACATCCTCCTGGCCTATGACAAGCACAGGGACAAGACAGTGGAGGAGGCCAAGGTGGCCTTCCTGAAGTGGATCTGCCGGTGGCCCACATTCGGGTCTGCCTTCTTCGAGGTGAAGGTAGGCCACCCCAGGCCCAGCTGTCCTGGCCGAGCTGGACCTACCAGCTCTGGCCCCAAACACACGACCCGGGCAGGGCCAGCGGCCAGGTCTGGGGAGCACACGTGTGCCCGTGTGTGCGTGCATGTGTCTCGGGAAGGTGCCCACGTGGCCTCCCAGGCCAGGCTGTGATCGCTGTGACCCCCTTCCCAGCAAACTTCGGAGCCCTCCTACCCGGACATCGTCCTCATCGCCATCAATCGGCACGGAGTCCTGCTCATCCACCCCAAGACCAAGGTAGCAGCAGGGCGAGGGCGGGGCTGGGGAGGCTGCTGGGGTCCTGGTGCCCCTCACAGGTGGGGAGGCCCTCCGGCCTCCCCACACGTGGCCCATATCTGCAGGACTGCGGGCAGCAGCTCAGACTTGGGGACCCTGAACACCTGGGGTTTCAGCTGGCTCCCACCCACCCCCCAATTCACTGTGCCCCCAGGACCTACTCACCACCTACCCCTTCACCAAGATCGCCAGCTGGAGCAGCGGCAGCACCTACTTCCACATGGTGCTGGGGAGTCTGGGCCGGGGCAGCCGCCTGCTGTGTGAGACCTCACTGGTGAGCCCCAGGCCTGGGGACCTGCTGGGGGTGCTGGGTCCCTACCTGCAGCCCAGACGCAAAGGACCCAGAGCTTCCGATACTGGGTTTCCCCTACCCTGACCTCCCGCAGTAGCTGGGCGAGTTGCTCACTAGGAGGGCCCGGCCCCCCGTGCCCAGCAAAGGTTAGGCCAGGCTGGGTCAGCAGAGGAAGGGCTGGGCATGTCACCTAGGCATGGCGGCCAGGCCTGGCAGCAGGGCCCCTGTGGTCCTGGGCCACTCTGGGATGGGAAGGGGACTCGGGGCCCAGCCGCAGGAACCCTGCTTCTCTCTTCACTGCCCTGCCCAGTGTGTCACTGAGGCGGAAGTTGCCCCCCTCCCTAAGCCTTGGTCCAAGCCCCACTTAACTGAACCACTCAGATCCTGACCCCGCCCTTCCCCCCGATGCAGGGCTACAAGATGGACGACCTGCTGACCTCATATGTGCAGACATTGATGAGTGCTGTGAACAAGCAGCGGGGCTCCAGGGCCCCCCCAGCCAACCCATAGCAGCAGGGGCTCTCTTGTCCACTCAGCCACCCTCCCCAATCGGGGGGTCCTAGTGACACTTCCCTAGGGCCCTCCACTCGGCCCAGGGCCTGCCCTCTGCAGGCAGCCTTACATGTCGCTCTCTCCCCAGAACACCACCCCCCAACACCCCTGGGCACCTGGGGGGCCTCCCCCAGGTGCTGTGAGGGCCAAAGGAGGGAGCCCAGGACAGGCCTCCAGGCCAGCGGGTGGATGGCAGAGAGGATGTTCAATAAAAGTCCACGCAGCAATGGGGAGTGTGTCGGTGGGGAGCAGGTCCGGGAGACAGTGGGCAGCAAAGGGTTCTTTCCAGAAAAATCAAATTCACTCGTCCAGGGACATGGGTGGCAGCTCCATTCTCGGGAAATGACTCTCTTCCCTCTTTCCTTCTACCCGCCTTTTCGCTTCTCAGACTTGGGGCAGTGCTTCCTATGGGGCCCTCCACACACCTTTCCTCCTTCCCTGAAGGGCACTGGGACCCAGGCTGCTGCCAGGAGGGTCTGCTGGAGGCAGCTGCTGCCCAGACAGAGGGCACAGCTGGAGGCAGGCCTTGGAGGCCAAGGTTCACCCCACAGCCCTGTTGGAGCCTGTCCCCTGACTCCACCACCAGGCCTGCCTTCAAGGATGGAGGGCTTCTGCCAGCCTTGTGTCCAGGCCCAGGTGGCAGACTGGCGCTGGAACACCTGTCCTGCCCAGGGAGTAAGTGTTCGACGAGCCTGAGGCAGCATGTCCACAGCAGCCGCCCCCTCACCTCCTTCCCCCCTCTACCTCCCCCCCCCCACCATGCCACAAACCACACAGGCCTCGGGGGTCGTGTAAAGAAGCCTTCATTCATTGTGCAAGTGTGAGTCGGATGCCAGGTCCCGTGCTGTCCTCTCTGGAGAGCAGGAATGTACCCCCACAGAGCCCACCACCTCCTGGCCCAAGGCTGCATGGGGAGAGTGAGCACGTGCCCTGGCAGCAGGTTGAGCGCGTGGTCGTGGGACAGACAAGCTGCCCGAGTGGCTGCCTGGCTGGGTGCCACACCCATGCCACGTGCACATGTGGGGCCCCCTGCAGGGGGGAGGCTGGCTAAGCTGCCACAGAGAATATGAGCCATGAAGCCACCCATGGGGATGGAACAGGTCAGGACAGGCTGGGCTAGGTAACCCCGGCCCCAGTTTGCTTCTTGGGTTGGAGCTGTGGATGCAGACCTTGTCGCAGGCTCACCACATCCAGTGCCCTAACCCGGGGCTGCAAGAAGGAGGGAGAGGAAGGATGCCTGGGTAGGAGGTGGGGGTGAGGGACCAGAAGGAGGAGGAGGGATGCTGAGCAGAGAGACGGGGAGAGGGGAGATGAAGAGGCTACATATACAGGATGCTGGTGGGGAGCAAAGCCGCCCGCAGAAGCGTTGCTGTCTGGAGCAGGACATGGGCAGGTGGCCTCTCAGGCAGAGTGGAGGCCTGAGGACTTGGGCTGTGCCCTGCGGGCCACCAGCTCCGACAGCTTCTTCAGCCGCTTCTTCAGCTCCAGCGGGAACTTCTCATAGCACCTCTTACACACGGGCTTCATGTCGAACTCCACAAACTTGTTCCTAGGGATGGGGGGCCATGGTCAGGAGAGCTGGGGTTTCCTCTGACCCCAGTACCCAGCTCACTGCCTCCCCGCCAATGGGCCAGGCCCTATGGATGACCTTCTGACCAGAGGTCATGGTAAACAAGGAGATGGGCCTCCAGGCCTCCCTTCTGGCCTAGAGACTTCTCCTGAATGCTGACACCCAGAACCTTTCATGGCTCCCTGGTGTCCTTGAAAACCAGGCTGCACCTCATGGCTCCAGCTGTCCTGCCCCCCTCAGCCTCCTAGATGAGGTCTGGCTCCTTTTCTCTGAGTGTGCTGTTCCCTGAGCTGGAGTGCCCTGCTCTCCCCAGAGCCTAGCGTCTTCTGGGTGCTAGAAAGTTGTGTGACTTCCTCTCACTGTGCCTGGGGGATCTGCCTCCTCAGGGCTGGAACTGAGCCTGCACCCACTGCATCCCCAAAGCCTGATCACAGCTGGCGTTCAGGAAGGCCCCATGAAGGGAAGAGCCCATGGAAAGCCAGCCTCCAACCTGAGCCCCAGCCCAGTCTCCAGGAGAAGGGATGGGACTCTGTGCATGCCCCACCTCTCACCCCACCCCCCCATGCCAGCACCACTTACTTCAGGGTGAGCCGGCTGTTGCAGGTGGAACAGGAGAAGCAGTTCACACACCAGGCCTTGTTGAGGGCTGATACCACTGTGGGAGCAGAGGCAGGCTGAGCAGGCCCCTCCCAGCCCAGCCACGTGCCCAGCTGTACACAGTGAGGGTGAGCTGGGCATGCAGCTGTGGGACCTATAGCCCAGACATAGGGGGCCAGGGGAGGGCCAAGGGGACAGAGGGGCCTTACCATCACCCTCGATCACGTGGCTACAGTTGTAGCAGACGTCCCCAAAGAGCTGTGGACAGAGTAGGTGTTAAACACACTGCAGGCATGGGTGTACCCCGGGGCCAGGGCCAAGGGCGTGGCCCCCCCACTCCACCCAAAGGGCAGCTCTCCCCATCGGCCTGGGCCTCCTGGGCCCCTCCTGCCAGGACACAGCTTCAGAACTGAATCACCCCCCTTGGGAAGACGGCAAATTGGCCTTGCTGCCCCTCAGGCCCCTTTGCTCCCACCAGTGTCCTGAGAAGTGTGGCCAGAGTAGTAACCCTGTCTGCTGGATCAGAGCAGTGGAGCGGCTTTGCCAGGCATGGTGGGAGGAAGGCAGATGGTGGCATATGTCACCCCAGGACTCCACACTTGTCATCTCATTCAGTCCTCAGAGCAGGCCTGAGCCCCAAGGCACATTTCTCAAAAGGGGACCCTGAGGCTAGGAGGGCTGCCCAGGTCCTGAGACCCTGAGCTCACAGGGCTGGCCTCAGCACCCACCACATGGTCTCCCGAGGGCTGCCCCCCATCCTCTCCTGCCACTCCCAGGGCAGCCTTCCTAGCCTGCCTTCCTGTGGGCTCCCCATGGCCCCTCCAACCTGCCCCAGGCCATACCTGGTTGTAGTGGGTCTCACAGTAGGCCAGGCCTTTCTTCTCGTAGTGTCGGTGCCCCAGGAATGGCTTCTCACACTTGGCACAGACAAAATGCTGGGAGGAGAGGGAGCGGGTAGCATCAGGGCTGGGGTGACCTCCCCCCAGAGACAGCCAGGAGGAGGAGGCTTCAGCAGGCTCACAGGAGGGCTGTGGGGCCAACACCTCCATGGACTGCCCCTGGTCAGCAGACCCCACTCCTTTCTTGATTTCTGGGGACACAGGGCCTGCTCCCCAGCTCAGCACCCTCAGCCCTGGTGTCAGGTGCTGGCGAGGTACCTGTGGCATGGAAGGCACCTCTATTCCTAGCACAGCACTGCCTGGGAGGGCTCCTCCTGTCTGCCTCCCTTGGACACTTCTACAAGGCCAGGGTTCCTGGACATGTCTTTCCATTCACAGAGGCTCAGTGTGTGACTTCACCCTCCCCCCGGGGGCTGGGGTCCAGGGGCTGCATCAAGGACCCAAGGCAGAAACTGTGGGACACAGAGCTGGCCCGGTCACGGGACTGCACACCTCCCTTCCAGGCAGTGTCCGTAAGGCCATCAGAGCCCCAGCATAGGGGTGACTGCTCCAGATGACCCAGGTGTGGACACATCTGAGCACTTCACCTGCAGGGGGCCCCAGCTCCCGTGTCTACGGGGGGCTATACGCAGGATCCGAGATGCATCTGTGACCTATGCTGCAGCTTGTGGCAACACCAGATCCTTAACCCACTGAGTGAGACCAGGGATCAAACCCACATCCTCGTGGATACTAGTCAGGTTCTTAACCCACTGAGCCACAGCCAAATTCCATCAACCACAATCCCACAGGGCCCCCTGGGCAAACATTCCCAAGGTGCCCTCATGACTTTGGAATCCTCTAGAAGGCCAGGAGGGGAAGGGAGGAAGGGGACATGCCTGCCCGGCCACGGTCTGTGGGCTCAGGTCTCCTGGGTCCCATGGACAGGCTTGCCCCTGGCCAGGCGCAAGGAGGGGCAGCATCCAAGAGGAAGGTCCTGCTGGGAGTCGGTCACATGGCCTGAGGTGGGAGTGTGGAGGGGTTGCGGAGCCAGACTTCAGCAGTGAATGTGAGCCAGGGCCTCCCACCTGCTGGCCGGGCCGGCCTTGCTCACCTCCACGTGCCACTGCTTCCCTAATGCGTTGACCACACGGCCCTCGATGGGCCGGCGGCAGGCCCCACAGATAGGCACACCCATCTTGTCATGGCACGGCAAGCAGTAGAGCTCGCCCTTCAGCTCCCGGGCTTCTGCAGTCAGCTCCTTCCTGGAAGACAGCGTGGGGCCCCCAGGTAGCATCCCTGTCCTTCTGAGGACTGTCATGTGGGCACACAGCTGAGTACACCACAACCACAGCGATGCTGGATCCTTAACCCACTGAGCAAGGCCAGGAATAAAATCCACATCCTCATGGATACTAGTCGGGTTCTTAACCCAATGAGCCATGACGGGAACTCCTCATTTTGGCTTTTTGGGGACTTCCCGTGCCCCAGACAGGCCCTGGGGCACAGGATTCCCACACAGCCCCTGCAAAAAGCAGCCTGTGCTCTCCAGCCCCAGCCCATCCTATCTGTCCTCTCTGGTCCCCTCCACAACACCAGCTCCAACCCCTCCTCTCCACTCTTGCTTTCCATGCCTCTGATCCCCTTCACGATGCTTTACCCAGGGCCTGCCCCCCAAGCCTCAAGTCCTTCCTGAACGCACCCCAGAGAGAGGAGCTTCCTGCAGCGGTGCCCTTCTGCCCCATTCTACCCGCCCCAGCACCTCCCGCTCTGCCACCTGGTCCTCCTCTCCTGCCCCATCACTGCCCAGGGCAGGCATCCCACCTCCACCTGGCTGTCCACCTGCTCAGGTGGCAGGACCCCGGTTGTGCACATACCCGCAGTGGGTGCAGTTGAAGTGATCCGGGTGGTAGGCGTCATTCCTGAACATGAGGGGCTGCTCATCGATGACCAGGTGGCACCGCTGACAGATGTACTTGCCCAGGCCCTTGGCCTTCTCGCGGTTGTGGCAAGGACGGCACAGATGCCTGCGGGAAGTGAGGCAGGTGTCAGGGGCAGACCCACTTCTCCTCTTCTTCCCCAGACAGCCTGGGCCACTGCCCTGGAGAAGACACCCCACCACCACCTCTGCCTGCAGCTTGAATAGCTGCCGGGAAGCCTCAGGGGCTCGGCTCAGCCCAGCGGTGCAGAAAAGCAAGTGAACAGTCCTGTGGCATGGAAGGTCACAGACATGCCCTCTAAAAGGGAGCCTCTGGGGAGTTCCCGTCGTGGCTCAGGGGTTAACGAATCCAACTGGGAACCATGAGGTTGCAGGTTCGATCCCTGGCCTTGCTCAGTGGGTTAAGGATCCCGCGTTGCTGTGAGCTGTGCTGCAGGCCAGAGGCTACAGCTCCGATTAGACCCCTAGCCTGAGAACCTCCATATGCTGTGGGAGCGGCCCTAGAAAAGACAAAAAATAAAATAAAATAAAATAAATAAAAGGGAGCCTCTGCATAGGACAAAGACTGGGAGGAAACAGCGGAAAATTGGTGCTGGCCAGCTTTGGACAGCAGGGCAAACATGGTACTTTTCTTCTTTACCCTTTTTCTGAGCTTAAGACATCTTGGGGACCAGAGCAGACATCTCATGGACATTTTTTGGAAAAAATTCACTTTCATTTTTAAATGCCTTTTAACACACAAGTAAGTGTAGAGTGACGGTCAGCCCCGAAAGCTCACAGCCGAGGGGATTGCTGGGCCCGCATGCCCGCTTCCTCGGGGGCCTGCCTGACAAAGGGGAGCCCGGACGTCTGCAGGCTCTCTGTCTCCAAAGACAAGCACAGCTGTGTCAGACAGAGGCCCCCCAAACCCAGGGACTGTCATTACAGAGTCTTTTTTGTAAAAGCCTTGGAGTAATTTCTGATGTTACTCCCTCCATTGGGCAACAGCTGCAGTCTCCACTGAGAGAGAAATCAACATGGTTTCTGTTTCCTTGGGTCTCAAAGGCGGCAGGAATTTAGACTCAGGGTCCCCGGGCAAAGACATACAAAGGCCCTAATCCACTGCTCCCCATCCTCCACCTGCCACCGAGTCTGTAAGCGCTATCAATGCATCCGGGGCCTTTCCAGGCCCCCAACCCACTCTCACCAGCCGCCCAGCAACCTGATACAAGGTTCGGCCTCTTTCACAGGTGGGTCAGGGAGTCTCCTGAAGAGATGAACCCTCAGACTCAGCTCCCACTCCCACTCCTGCAAAGCAGATCCTGGATGCCAGAGCAACCAACTCAGCATCCATGCCCTTGACCACAACACCTGCCACCATATTTGGGTCTGGACTCTATGCTGGACCCACTGCTGGCCTTACATGTGTCACATCTCCCCAGGGGTGAAGGACAAGGGCCTGAGCGAGCACCCAGCAGCCGCGTGCCAACCCCCAGCTATGCTCCTCTGGGCCTCGTGTGCCCCACACAGGGCAGCGGCTTGGCATGGGTCTTCTGATGCAGGAATGTGTAAATGATTGTGAAAGACAGGAGGGGAAGAATGGCACCCATTATCTCCCCCCCCACCCCGCCAGGACAACATGGTCACTGAGACTGGAAGGCCATCCCCTGGCTTGGGACCCCCGGCTCGCTCTACCCATCGAGGGACCAAGACACGGGCCATGGCTACAGTCCTCATCTCCCAAGCAAGGCTCTGCCCCTCTGCACCCTAGACACCCTGTGCCCCAGGCTCCCTGCCTCTTCAGGGCCTCCCCACACCAGCCCTGCTGCCCACTCTGTCTGTCATGGACACAGCTCTTATTCCCCATAACCTCGCTCCAGTTCTGGTGAGTATACTTGGCAGGAGGACCCACATGGAATGATTTCTGTTTCAAAGCTATAGAAATTGCACAATTCCTCCAAATTCTGTTGCAGTCGTCAACATGCTTAAAGCCACCATCATCGATCACCCAACAGCAGAAATCCATGCTCAGGGCAGACAGTCAGACCCCGTTATTTCAAGCCACATGAGCCAGTCCTCCCAAGCAGCCACCCCAGGCCACAGCGGGAGGGGGCCACCCACCCCACCAGCTCCCAGGTGACACAGAACTGGGGCTCCCTTGAAGGAACCCCAGATGGGAAACATCTTTTCTTTCCTTTTTTCCTTCTTAGGCCCGCACCTGTGGCATATGGAAGTTTCCAGGCTAGGGGTCAAATTGAAGCTGCAGCTGCCAGCCTACACCACAGCCACAGCAACACAGGATCCAAGCCACATCTGCAACCTACACCGCAGCTTGCGGCCAACGCCAGATCCTTAACCCACTGAATGAGGTCAGGGATCAAAACCGCATCCTCATGGATACTGGTCGGGTTATTACCCTGCTGAGCCACAAGCCACAATGGGAACTCCCTGGGAAACATCTTTTCAACAGACATGATCCCAGACCCAAATTTAAGGGCAACCTGCAGAATTACCTTGCAGGTAGAATGAAGATGAAGCCTAAGAATTCACCATAGAGGTGCAAGAGAAGTCCAGGACAAAACAAAGCACATATACATACACAGCCTAAGTTTTAGAGTGACACATGCTTGGGTTCAAATCCTGTCTCCGCCTTCCTACTGGTTTATCACCGGCCAGTTACTTCACCCCTCTGAGCCTCAGTTTCCTCGTCTGTAAAATGGGCAGTAATGCCAAGTGTCCAGGATTGTGTGAAGGAACACATTTCAGACAGTCCTGATGGCAGGTGCTCCCCAATGATGGCTATGCACTACCTTAAACATTTTAGGGAAAGAATTCTAAAGTCTTTTTTTTTTTTTTTTTTTCCCCTTTTTGGCCACCCCACAGCATCTGGAGTTCCTGGGCCTGGGATCCAATCCAAGCTGCAGTTGCAACCTAAGCTGCAGCTGCAGCAATGCTGGATCCTTAACCCACCATGCCAGGCCGGGGAACAAACGCGCAGCCCAGTGCCCCCAAGACACCACCAATCCCATTGCATCACAAGGGGAACTCCAAAAATTTTAACGTCTTTTGAAATTAGGATTTCACAAAATGGTGATTTGGTTCCCCGTGTTACTGGACATATCATTTGGGGAAAGACAGGTAGAAGTTTGCTGGCCCCGTCTCAGAAACAGCCACTGTCAACATCCAAACACCCCCCGACTCCCAGGAGGTATCTTGGGGGCCAGAGGGTGGCGTGCAGCAGCAGCCCTCTTCCTAGGCCTCCTGTCCAAAGGAGGAGCCCGCACAGGCGAGGGCCAGGCCTCCGGGTCCCCACAGGCACAGACAGCGCCCCATTATGAGGCAGCCTGCAGCTGTGCCCCGCTCAAGATAAAGGCCATGATTTATTCCACACGCCCAAAGGGGCCCTCATTATACAGGGCAGGACACAAGAACCCTACAGCAAGTGTCCTGAAAGAGTCCCCTCTCATTTGATCAAACAAGACTCCTCAGCCTCCCACCCCCCCTCCCCAATTCACAAGACCCCCCCTCTGCTGATGGCCAGTGCAGGCTTGGGAGCCCAGGGCCCATTGCCATGGCAGCCAGCCCCTCCCTGTCCCCCTCCCCACGGGTAGGAAATTACCCTGTTCTGAAACGTCCTGTTGTGTCTGTCAGTCCCAGCCAGGCCCCCACCCAGCCGGCGCCCACTCTACAGCTTCGAAGACAGTCACACACTCGGCCTCTGTGACGCTCGGTGGCCAAGCTTGGGGGATGGGGCGGGTGGGGGGAGATGTCGGCTGGGAGACACTGGAATATTCACGGCCCAGTGGCAGCAGAGGCAGCCGTAGGAGTGGCCCGTCACACAGGGGACCCCTCAGGAATGAAGCGGCCTTTCAGGGCCCGAGGGGCTGCAGCCTCCCCTCCTCTCCTTAAATAGCCAGCCAGCCTCCGCCAGAGCTGCACGGAGCCCCCGGCCAGCACCACCACCCACAGGCCGCAACCCACCTGCCACACGGACCGGCTGTGAGAGGTAAGGGTAGGTGGGGAGTCTAGAGGCCCAGCAGAAGCAGAGGAGGGCAGGGGTGGGCATCCCTATGCCTGAGACGCCTCTCTGTGGTCATCGTCCAGCCTGTTTATCAAGGCCGCCCAGTGTGAATCAGAGCAGACCATGGGCAGTGTTCCTGTCTCACCCCGGGGCTTTTAAAGGGAGAGTGAGGAGTTCCCGTTGTGGCTCAGTGGGTTAAGAACCCAACACAGGAGTTCCTGTCATGGCGCAGCGGAAACGAATCTGACTAGGAACGATGAGATTGTGGGTTCCATCCTTGGCGTTGCTCAGTGGGTTAAGGATCTGATGTTGCTGTGGCTGTGGTGTAGACATCAGCTATAGCTCTGATTCGACTTGGGAATGTCCCCATGTGGCGGGTGTGGCACTAAAAATTTTTAATTTTTTTTTTAAATAAAGGGAGAGTGAGTGCCTTGCCTCCAGTCCAACGGCTGCAGTGACAGCCCCCATGCTCCTCACCTCTAGCCAGGTGACACCAGGAGGGGCCAGATGAGGAGTAAAGAGGGAGGAGTGCTGGTAACTCCCAAGAGATGCCACCAAACCCACCCATGTCCCCTCCACTGAGTCGAAGCCCTGCACCTGACCCACAGCCAAGGGAACCCCACACTACCCAGGCCACACCCCACACACCCCAGCTACCCTGCCCTGAGTGAGACATGGCGGGGCAGTGAGTGCAGGTGTTTCTAAGAGGAGCAGGAGTCACTGCAGACACACTGCAAAAATCAGCATCAAACTCCTAAGATGGGACCGAGGTAGGGAAACCTCCACAAACCAGAAACAAGCCTCAAAGTATTTTAAAAGCAAGTCTGGGGAGTTCCCCTTGTGGCTCAGTGGGTTAAGAACCCCACATAGTGTCTGTGAGGATGTGGGTTTGATCCCTGGCCTCGTTCAGTGGGTTAAGCATCTGATATTGCCACAAGCTGCAATGTAGGTTGCAGATACAGCTCAATCTGGTGTTGCTGTGGCTGTGACATAGGCTGGCAGCTACAGCTCCAATTGGACCCCTAGCCCAGGAACCTTCATGTGCCACAGGTGTGGCCATAAAAAGAAGAAAAAAACAATCAAGTCTGTACCCCAGAGAGAGCACAGTGCACACAGCCTTCAGCAGAGTGGGAGGAGGAGGGTACTAGGCAGGAGCAGAAAGCCAGGTGCTAGCAGGCCCACCTGTGCAGTCACATAGGGTCCCACACTCAGCTGACTGCTCTGCTGTCACCATCCTGAAAGTCCTACTTTTTTTTTTTTTTTTTTTTTTTTTGGCCACACCTACAGCATGTAGAAGTTCCTAGGCCAGGGATCAAACCCAACACCAGTGCTGTAACTAGAGCCATAGAAGGAATAATGCCAGGTCCTTAACCTGCTGAGCCACCAAGGAACTCCGTGAAAGTCCTACTTTTTGCATTTTTTTTTTGTTGTTGTTGTTGTTCGTTTGTTTTTAGGGCCACACCTGTAGCACATGGAAGTTCCCAGGCTAGGGGTAAAATCAGAGCTGCAGCTACCAACCTACACCTTAGCACCAGCAACACCAGATCCTTAACCCACTGAGCAAGGCCAGGGATTGAACCAGCATCTTCATGGATACTAGTCAGGGTCATAACCCACTGAGCCACAACAGGAATTCATGGAGGGGCTGGGTGACAACTGCACCGCAGGCAAAATCCGAGCCTAGGGGCAGCCCAGAGTAGAGGGTGCACAGCTCAGCCCCTCTACAGCCCCTCCCCACCTTCAGTTTCCAACAAGACCCTTCCCTCACTTGGCCTTCGAGTCTCCCCACTCAAGTCACTCACATCTGGAAGTGACAGGAAATAACCTCCGTACTAGAATTTCAGGCAGCCCAAACCATTCTGGAGCCAGGAGAGGTAATTTGAGTAGGAGAACTTCCCTGGGTCTTTCAGTAATTAAAATGTATACGGTTAGGCAAGCGTCCCCCGCCCTCTTGGCTTCAGAACCGCTGGCCGGATGCTCCCTACCACCCACTCACAATGCCCCAGCTTCCTCCTGCTCAGCCATCCGGGCAGAGGGGCCCAGGCACCCTGGTGGTGGCTGATGAGGCATGAAAGGAAGAATCAAGAGGCCCTTCGCAGTCTGGACTGGCCCTGCTCCCTCTAACAGGAACCCTTGCCTGGGGATGGCATCAGCCTCTTCCTCACAGGCTGCCTCCAGCGCACATGGACATTAAAAGGAGACTATGAGAAGAGTTCTCGTTGTGGCTCAGCAGGTTAAGAACCTGGCTAATATCCATGAGTATGTGGGTTTGTTTCCTGGTCTTATTCAGTGGGTCAGAGATCCGGCGTTGCCATGAACTGTGCTGTAGGTCACAGTTGTGGCTCGGATCTGGTGTTGCTGTGACTGTGGCATAGGCTGGCAGCTGCAGCTCCTGTTTGACTCCTAGCCTGGGAACTTCATATGCTGCAGATGTGGCCCTTTAAAAAAAAAAAAAAAAAAAAAAAAAAAAAAAAAAAAAAAAGGACAGAACAAGAGGTTGGAGAAGTTTACAGAGAACTTGCTCCAGAGCCATGTCCCCTGCCACTCAGCCAGAACAGCCACTTCAGGCGCTGCTCCCCTCCCACTCTCACCGCTGCAGGGATGTTGCTCATCTCTGGTGAGCCCCACTCAGGCCCTCTGCAGCCCAATTGCATAGTCAGGCAGTGTGGGTGCTGGGAAGTAAGGCTTCAGGGGAGCCACAGAAGCTGCACTGCAGGCAGGGGTTTTCCAGGCTGAAACCCCAAGGAATGAGAAGGAACTGGCAGTTCCCCCACCCTCAACTCCAGTTCAGACCACATGCTGTGCGGGGTCTGGGCAGAGGTTGCTCTGATCCTGCTTCTCCGGCCCCCACCTCCCAGTCCCAGGCCCAGTGAGGGAGGCAGGATGGTTGGGATCTTCCCTCCCCTTCCTGGATCTCCCCAGCCGACCAGAAACAGAACAGGAATCTATCAATGCTGGGGAGGGATCAAGGATGCCCATCCAGAACTGGGCATCACCAGGAACAAACGGCCCATTGCCAAGGCCAGCAGGGCTCTGGGCTGCAGCCCCTCGGGTGTGGGACAACCAGGCAGATGAGGCCAGGCAGAAAGAGGTGGCCTCCCTGGGCCCCAGGCCTCTCCAGGGCTGCAGAGCTTGGCCAGTCTCCCTACCTCTGAGAAAAATGGCTCTTCCTCTCCTGGAACAGAGTCTGCTTCCTGGTTGTTAAACTACTCCTAGTGTTGGCCTGGGGCCCCAGCACAGGGATTTCTAAAACCCAAATCTCCACCCCTAAAGATGCGCTAAATGGGGCTGGTGGGCTGAATCCAGAAAGCTCAGGAGACGCAGGGCTGGGTGGCCCTCAGGTGCAGGCAGACAGAGCAGGCCTCTGCTCTCCCAGGACACTGCCTGTCACTGTGTTCTTGGTGAGGCCCTCCAGTGGCAGGTGCTGGGAGAACTGGGGACGCAGTGTCAGACTCAGCACCGCCATCAGGGAACCCGGTGAACCGGTAGGTCCTGGAGGGGTGAGCGGGGTTGCAGCAGGCTCTCAGGAGTACGTAATCCACCCACCCACCCAAGAGAAGTGGGGCTCAGGGGCCCCGGTTCACTCCACCACTCAGCACACAGGGGAGGAAAGGGACAGAAAACGTGGGGTCCTTCTCTCTACCCTCCGCACCCCCAGAGCCTCAGACAGATGGCCACTCCCAGCTCACTCAGTGATGCTGATCCATTCTCCAGCTCTGAGAGAGTGGCCTTTAGGAACACCAGAGGCTCCTGTCTGGACGCCTGCAGAGAGTGATGCCTGGCTGGTCCCAGGCTCTCTCGAGTCTGTCTGCCTGCTCCCTCCAGGTTCTGTCCCGCGCTCCACCTCCAGCAGAAGCATGAATGGCCTGGAAGCAGCCTCCCCAGATCTGACCGCCAACACCTCCCTGGTATCCACGGAGCAATGTGGCCAAGAGACACCGCTGGAGAACATCCTCTTCGCCTCCTTCTACCTCCTGGACTTCATCCTGGCTTTCGGGGGCAATGCCCTGGCCCTGTGGCTTTTCGTCCGGGACCACAAGTCAGGCACCCCTGCCAATGTGTTCCTGATGCACCTGGCTGTGGCTGACCTGTCCTGCGTGCTGGTCCTGCCCACCCGCCTTGTCTACCACTTCTCAGGGAACCACTGGCCATTCGGGGAGATCCCGTGCCGGCTCACCGGCTTCCTCTTCTACCTCAACATGTACGCCAGCATCTACTTCCTCACCTGCATCAGCGCTGACCGCTTCCTGGCCATCGTACACCCTGTCAAGTCGCTCAAGCTCCGCAGGCCCCTCCACGCCCACCTGGCCTGCGCCTTCCTCTGGGTGGTGGTGGCCGTGGCCATGGCCCCACTGCTGGTGAGCCCACAGACCGTACAGACCAACCACACGGTCATCTGCCTGCAGCTGTACCGGGAGAAGGCCTCCCAGCACGCCCTTGCATCCCTGGCCGTGGCTTTCACCTTCCCGTTCGTCACCACCGTCACCTGCTACCTGCTGATCATCCGCAGCCTGCGGCAGGGCCCCCGTGTGGAGCGGCGCCTCAAGAACAAGGCAGTGCGCATGATCGCAGCTGTGCTGGCCATCTTCCTGGTGTGCTTCGTGCCCTACCATGTCCACCGCTCCGTCTACGTGCTGCGCTACCACGGCCACCACACTTCGTGTGCTGCCCAGCGCATCCTGGCGCTTGGCAACCGCATCACCTCCTGCCTCACCAGCCTCAATGGTGCGCTCGACCCCGTCATGTACTTCTTCGTGGCCGAGAAGTTCCGAGACGCCCTGTGCAACCTGCTGTGTGGCAAGAGGCTTCCAGGGCCACCCCCCAGTGGGGACGGGAAGACCAACGAGAGCTCACTGAGCGCCAGGTCGGAGCTGTGAGCCCAAGGCCACCGCCCTGCCGCCCACCTCCAGAAGGACCACCCCTCAAGCTCACCAAGAAGAAGCCCACCTCCTCCCAGAGGGGCCCCCTTCCCCTGAGAAAAGAAACTGAACTCTAAGAGGGTTACCATCACCTGGCGCTGCGTTCTGTCTTATCTGCTATACCAATCCCTGACAGGGACAACAGAAGGGACCAGACAGCCACCCTGTGCAGAGACGAGGTTGGACCTGCTCACTCCCGGCTACTAGACACTCAGTGACTTCTCCCCATGGTGAGGGTAAAAGGAGGCTGGGGAACATTCTGAACAATGAGCATCTTTCCCAAGCACTGCCTGTGCTCCCGACCTCTGTCCCATGTCAGAAACACATGGTGATGAAGCTTTACAGAGAGAACAGCTGCAAATTGGCCACAGCTACAATCAGCCCACCAGGAGAGGGGACACAGGAATCCTGGCAGAGGGGTGGGGAAGAGCATCTAATGATTTCTTCTCAAGTGCAAGGTGCACCTTTGCGAAAGGACTCTGAACCCTATAAGCACGTTTCCAGTGGTGGCCAGGTGACAGCCTGCAGCACAGGGCCAGTGGGGCATGTCAGTGCTGGCACATTGGTTCTCTGTCACTCCTGCCAGAAACCCACACACAGACCTGTGTGTGCCCGACAATCCCCAGAGCTCCCCAGCAGCTGCCCGGTCCCTCCCTAGGCCTGGTGGAGCACACAGTGTGAGGGACAGTCACGGGGAGCTGAGCTTTGTCACTGCCTGGTGGGGGAGGGGCACAGCCTGGCTTGTGAACCTGGCTCCCACTATCCCAGACCCAGCTGGGGTAGAGCTCCACTCCTTCCCAAGAAGCCACCCACCTCAGCTGGCCACGCTTTGAGCTGTTTTGCTTACAGCGTGATATGTATCTCCCTCACGGGTCCTTTTTGGTACTTAATTATACTGATCATAAACATAACTGCACTTTAATAACCGAAGGCTATTCAGTTTGGTCAACACAACTCCCTTCCCAGAACTTCTCTTCCCTGTGACCCAAGAATGGAGAATGGACCCAAAAGTGGAGGCAAAGGCAGGGGTGTGGACTGTGGTTCTGGTGGCCCCTCACAGACTGGGAAGGGGGGGCTTCAGAGTGCCAGCCTGAGCTGGAAGGTGCGAGTGGGGGTCCTGCCTTCCTTTCATCACAGCCATACTTTACTTTGTGTGTATGTGGGGGGGGGGGGGGGCTTGATGCAAATTTCCTCACCCATCCGCTGCACTAACAGCACCTGCTTCCTACTTGCTGTCTGCGGTCCGCCTGCTCCCAGGAACAGCCCCAAGCCTGGGCTGGCCCTGGACTCCTCACTCCTCACTCTCTTCAGCCTCCATCCTCACCCATAAACCAGACAAAGTGAGCCAGAAGCCCCTGGATGGGGCCCCAGGCCCGTGATGAGGGGCCAATCTCACCTGCCTGCATTCTTCACAAAGCCCAGGTCAGCCAGCTCCACGTCACACAGCTCACAGCGGAAGCACCCAGGGTGCCAGTTGTTGTTCATGGCCTTGATAACACGGCCAATGATGAATTCACCTGGAAGAGAAAGGTCCCTGCTCACCACCTGCTCTCCACCTCCAAGGCCCCCTCCTGAGCCTGTCCACACTGCCCGCTCTGCCTGGTCCCAATGTGTCCCTCCCAGAGCTTGGGAAGCTGATGCCCGCAGGGGCTCAGAGGTGATGCTCAGAGAGCCAGCTCCCAGCCCTCCCACTGCCCATGCCCAGGGAGGCCTTGCACTCGCCAGCCCTTACCGCATGACCCACAGCACGGAGCAAACAGCATCTGGAAGTCATGTTCGCAGTACTTCCGACCTTCGAACTGCAAATGAGGCCAGTAGAGAAAGGACAGGAAAGCAGCACCATTATCCCCTGAGCCTCACTGGCTGGGCTTTGTCTGGTGAGGACCTGCAGGCAGGGAGGCTGGACAAGCACCTCACTGTGTGCACCGGCTCTCACCACAGGAAGCATAGGGGGTGGGGGGCTTCCTGGAGGAGGTGATAAGGAGTGGAGAGGTGGCAGAGGATCGGGATACTGAGAGGAGGGAATTCCGGACAACAAGAAGCTGGGGCAAGGCCTGGAGACAGGACGAGACTGGCCTGTTTGACTTGGGGAGCATGCAAAGCAGGGGCCTTAAGGAAGCCGGCAGCTCAGCAGGGTCAGCCCCTCAAAGCGCCACTGCTGTTTACTGAGGATCTTGGCCCTGTTGGTCCAGGGAACAAGCCGAGGGCTGGGGGCAGAAGTTGAGGCCAGGGAGGGCAGGGATCAAGTGTGAATTCTCTATGTCCCTTGGCCCATTTCCTGTGTTCGAAGCCCCATTCCCCCAGGGGCCACAAAAGACCAGGCGGAGGGAGACAGAAAGAGGGACACAGGAAGGGGGGGCGAGGAAGAACCCCAAGTCCTACAGCTGCTGTCCCCACCAGTCTGGGCAAGGAGACCTTTGCACTGGCCCCAAGGATGACCAACACCTGCCTCTGCTTTCTTCTGCCTTGACAATTCCATTTAGTTTTCCCCTGTACTCTAACATGAGTGTCTTATTAAGCTGCAGCTGGGAATTCCCGCCATGGCTCAGCGGTTAACGAAACTGAGTAGCATCTGTGAGGATGCAGGTTCAATCCCTGGCCTCAATCAGTGGGTTAAAGATCCAGCGTTGCTGTGACCTGTGGTGTAGGCTGCAGACACAGCTTGGATCCCACGTTGCTGTGGCTCTGAAGTAGGCTGGAGGCTACAGCTCCAACTAGACCCTAGCCTGGGAACTCCATATGCTGTGGGTGCAGCCCTTTAAAAAAAAAAAAAAAAGGCTGCAACTGGTTAGGGCCCCACACAGTGACCTGGAGAGGCGGCAGGAATTTAAATTCAGCAATGAATTTTTCCTGAGCACTTACTGTGTGCCAGTATTTGTCCTAGGCACACAGCCACCACCCACAGAGCCCTGCCCCCAACCACCACACCTCCACTGCTTTGACTCCTAGCCGGCATTTCTTAGGAGGCACCACAGGGAACAGCATCTCCTCCTCTGCTGGGCACATCACACTCCCCACAACCATCTATCAGCCAATCCCATCAGCTTCGAGACTCCAAGCACCACTGTTGTATGCCCATAAACACCAAACGACCAGCTCCGAAGCTGCCTTGTAGCATTTACCAATTTCTATGGTGTAAATATTCCTACCATGGTCAGTTTCAAGCTACCAACATGACATTGGTGTGGAGTTAAAGAGATGTCAGTAGCCACCACGGTACAGTGCTTCGACCACACAGGCACAATGATAGTGAAATGTAATAAAATAATTAGAAAGTGGTGAAACTGCGCATTTATTATCTTTGATTTTAATCAAATTTTATCTCATTGTATGTTTAAAATAATTTATTTTTGTTGGCCATGCCCACGGCAGGCAGAACTTCCCAAGCAAGGGACTGAACCTGAGCCTCAGCAGTGACAATGCCAAATCGTTAAAGCCTAAGCCACCAGGGAACTCTCTCATTTATTTTTTAATGATGGCTCTGTTTAACAACCAGCTGAACATTTAACAATTTAACATTTAACAATCTGCTTTTGCAACCAAGTGCAGTCCAGTCTAGACCTCTTCCCTTTCACCTGGATTATCACAATAATCAGCTTCTGATCCCACCTGTTCTCTTAGCTTTGGTCCACCCCCCACATCACAACCCCCGCCAGTCTCTCCTCAGCACAGCAACCAGAGGTAATTTTCTAATGTCAAACAGACTGTAACTCCTCCACTCCAGACCCTGCAGGGCTCCTGCCCCTCCCAGAATGAAAGCCTAGGACCCCATGAGGCCAAACAAAGCTGCCTACCCACCCTCATCTTCTGCTGCTTCCTCTCCTTTCCTCTGCTTCCATCACAATGGCCCTCTACTGTCCCTCAAATACCCAGACGCTCTGACCTCAGGGCCTTTGCACTTGCTGGGCCATCTGCTGAGAGCTCTTCCTGCAGATACACACATGCTCCCTCACCTCCTTCAAACATTACCTTCCCTGATCATCCCTACTCCCCGAGATTCCTCATAACCATAGCACTTAGCACCAGCTGATAAATGTTGGTTGTTTACTGTCCGGCCCCAGGGAGGCTAAGTGGCCCAGAGGTGACAGGATGAACAGTGACGCTCGCTCAGTACCCACAGCCCCCAGGAGGGCACTGTTCACATCACAGTGAGGAATGGGCCCCCCAGGTGTGGGCAGCAAGGTTCTGTGCTGGTGGGAGCACTGTTCAGCTCGAGGCCTGGCACACGTGCCCATCAGTCACTGGGGGACCACATCCGGGCAGCGAGGGTCTGGGAGCATCCTCACCTCATAGAAGAGCCCCTCCGGGAAGGGCCGGAAGCACTGCGCACACACAAAGCAGTGTTCGTGGTACAGCTCTCCGTTGCTGTTGACGATCCGCTCGGAGGGAGCAAAGCGCGCCTGGCAGCGCTGGCACACCGCATTGGCCAAGGCGTTGGACATGTTACTGGGCAGGAAGAGTAAATGGGCAGGTCAGGGCTGGGAAGGGCAATGACAGCAGGCCTGTGGTTGCCCTTCATGGACACTCCTCTCCTTAAAAGCTAAGGTGCTTTCCAGGGTGAGGTCCAGCACTGTCCTCACGTGGGACATCTGTGGCACCTCAGGGACTCAGTGACACACAGTTTGGGCCACACTACCTGGCAACGGCTTGGGTCACCCCTTGTGGTTGTGCACCCATCCCCTCAGCCACTGTGTGCCTTGGACACGCTAGATGCCAGTGCAGGCCGGGTGGCAGTGTGCACTCCCCAGTGCCAACCCTGCAAGGCCAACACAGTGCCTGCATCTCACATAGGGACAAGCCAAGGCCTGGAGTGAGTGATTCCCTCAGGGCCACAAAGGGCAGAGGCAAAGCCCGGATTAGAAGCAGCCCCCCAGCCCTCAACTCTGAAGCCTCCTCTTTCCCCTCATGCCCTGCAGCCCCTGGTGCACTTCACAGAGGATCAGGAGCAGGCTAGCCACACCCCAGCCAGAGCCAGAGCTGTCAGGCTTGACTCTGGTACTCTCACTCACCTGGGCTGGCCCTCACTCCCCAGGCCCAGACCCCCAGCCATGGAAGCCCCTGGTCAAGGGTGTGGCCTTAGGTTACCAGCTGTCAGATGACAGGCACACTCGCTCTCTCTCTCCGCAGGGTGCCTGGCCCCCTGTAAGCCCACAGAGGACAGAGCTGTGATTGCCTGTCCCCTCAGCTGCTCAATCACAGTGCTGGGCCTCCTCTCGAGGTGTCAGAACCATGCCAGTTCCCTCCTGTGCCTCCCATCACCCTCTCAGGGGAACAGAGTGTCTCCCATACAGAAGGTCACCCAGGCACAGGTGAGCAGATAGGTATTCACACCCTTACATAATCCCCAAGAGACCCATGTCTCAGAGAGGTTAAGTAACTTGCTCAAACTCACAAAGCAGACGACAGCATCCAGATGTGAATGCAGATGGGTCCAACTCCAATGGCTCATTCCCCTGCCCCATGAGTTAGTTTCGAATCACCCACCCCCCAAGAGCTCCCGTCATGGCACAGTGGAAACAAACCTGACTAGTATCGATGAGGATGCAGGTTGGATCCCTGGCCTCCCTCAGTGCACCAAGGATCTGGCATTGCAGTGAGCTGCGGTGTAGGTCACAGATGGAGCTCGGACCCCATGTAGCTGTGGCTGTAGTATAGGCTGGCGGCTGCAGCTCCAATTAGACCCATAGCCTGGGAACTTCCATATGTTGCGAGTGAAGCCCTAAAAACAAAAAGAAAAAAGAAAAAAAAAAAAATCACCAGCCCCCCCAAAACACACACCCGTCCCACCACGGAGAAGGTGAAACTGTGAATACCGGGGATGGGAGCTGGCTGGGAAGCTGCTCTCCCCAGGGTAAGTGCTGGGCATCCTTCCCAGAGGCCTGGGATACAAGCCCAGCTACAGGGGAAAAGGCCCCAAGGCTCGGCCAGGAGGAGCTGGCTGTCAGCCTCCACGACCTCCCACACCCCAAAGCCATGCCTTTGGGTACAACGGCGGCAAACAGATCCTGTCCTGTGTCAACTCCAACTGATTGTCGGGGGCTGCCTGGAAAGGTGGGCACAAAAAGACAGTCAGGTTGCACAAAAAGACAGTCAGGTTCGGTGAGGAGGGAGGTAACAAATTTGGCAACGTCATATAAACAAGTACAGTGGCATGGCACATCTTTTTCTTCCTGGCTGTGCTCGTGGTCCACAGAAGTTCCCAGGCCAGGGATCGAACCCAAGCCACAGCAGTGACCTGAGCCACAGCAGTGATAACACCAGACTCTTAACTGCTAGGCCACCAGGGAACTCCGACAGCACATCTTTTGAGAACATCTTCCTTAGCCTGTTCTGCCTCCAGAATGTTAAACCCACCTCCCTCACTGCCAGGGCAGAGTGAGAAGAATTCTTAAGTGAGTGATGCTCCTGCCTGCATTCTCAGAGGCCATCATAGGGAAGAAGGGTCCCTAGGCAGGATGGGCCCAGGAGGTAGCCCTGCTCCTCGGGGGTCCAGGTATGGACTGTGGACAGTGGGTCTAGCGGAGGGTTGCTGCCACAGGGAAGCAGACTGGCAGCCGGGCTGGGGCACCCAGGCAGGAACAGGCCCCGGAGGCTCTTGGGCAAGCTTGTCAGGCAAGTGTACCTCTGCATACCTCTGCCCGCCCTCAAGTGTGCTTTGGAGACCACAGCACCGTCTACATTCATCTTTGGGCCAAAGGGGCAAGGAAGCTGGAGAGCAGCAGGGGAGTGGGCAGAGCCCAGGCTGATAGGGAGGCTCTGTGCACAGTGGCACCCCCCTCCCCTTCAGCTCCCTGCTGGTCACCACAAGACAGAACAGACAGGGCAGGGACTGATCGCTGGGCTGGACTCTGTCAGCACAGGCATGGTTTCCTGCCCAAAGACACTGTGACCCTGGCGGCCTTGTCCTCCCAAAACACACACCCAAGGTGTCTGGGAGGAAGTTCCACTGCCTGGCCATGAACAAGACCTTGGCGGGTCTTGGAGAAGTCAGAAATCAACAGGAAATCTTGTGACTCTGGGCCTGGAATTCCCCGAAAGGACCCAGAAAATGAAGCCAAAACAAGGATTCAAGTCCAACCCCAGGCTTTCAGACTGCTCCTTAAACCCAGACCACTGGACCCTAACCAAGCGAGCACACCAGGGCCACCTTCAATCTGCCCCTCTAGGGACTGCATCGGCACATTGTCACCTCAGCAGTTGGTCCTTAAGAGAGCAGCTGGCCCTTCATCAGTCTGGGTCTAGTTCCCTGGCTGGTCCTGGGAATCTCAGGTCAAGGATTTTGTCACCTATTCCCTAATACCTCACATCAGCCCTGGCACGGGGCGGCGGCGGGGGGCGGGTACCACCCACCTCCTGCCCCCCTGGCTGCCCCCCCCCAGCCCAAGTCTGTGCAAGTAGCTCCCTCAATGGCACTTCTGCAGCTGCACCCCATGCCCCCTGCTTGGGAACACAGACAACACTCCAACCCACTGGCCAGAGACAGAGAGATAGACAGACATGCCCACGTGTCAGACAACTGAACCTCAGCTCTGTCAGAGAAAATGCCAGCTGTCCCCCTGTACAAGGAGGCCGCTCAGGGCTCAACCCCATGTACTAAAATCCTGACAGCCCTAGCTACCAGCTGTGCACCTGGAAAAAGGTACCAGATGCTCTGTGCCTCCTTTCCTCATCTGCGAAGAGGAAGCAGCAGGACCGGCTGTGGAGCTAGAGTGAAGAACTCACTGCCTACGGCAAATGGCATGCAGAGCCTAGGGCCAGGCAGGCCAAGTGCTGGATAAAGAGGGCTGTTGTTTCCTTGACTCAGGGAGCCTCCCGCCCCAGCCCAGCAGCACTGCTCCCTGCGAGAGGACAAAGGAGGGAGGCATGCATTCCTGGTCTTCCTCCTTCGTACATTCTGGCCAAGAGAGGGGAGCACAGTCTGCCCAGATACCCCCAAGGAGACATCACCAACCCACCCTGGCAGGACAGCACACAAGCACTGCCCAGGACGTGGCCACTGCCTGGGTAGTGGGGAGGGGAAGCACATCTGTGTTCCCGGGCAGGGGGCATGGGGACACCACCACAGAAATGTCATCAAGGTGCTACTATTTGACAAGCTGGGCAGCCTTGTGTGTGGTAGGTGTGTGGTAGGTGGGTGGTCACCCCCAGCCCACCTTGACACCCTTCTGCAACCCTCCTAAGCACCCCAAAACAGTCTCATTTTTTGTTTGTTTGTCTTTTGTCTTTTTAGGGCCACACCAGCAGCATATGGAGATTCCCAGGCTAGGGGTCTAATCAGAGCTGTAGCTGCTGGCCTACACCACAGCTCACGGCAATGCCAGATCCTTAACCCACTGGGCGAGGTCAGGGATTGAACCTGAGTCCTCATGGATGCTAGTCAGGTTCGTTAACCACTGAGCTACGACGGGAACTCCAACAGTCTCAGTCTTGAGAGTGGCCAACACAATCCAGTTTGCTGTAAGACCTCACTAAGCTGTGGTGGGACAGGGAGGGGAGTCCTCTCTGCGCCAGGTCCTTGAAAGGGGAGGTTCCAGATAAGGAAATTGAAGTGCAGAGAAGGTCAGGAATCTGCTGAGGTCACACACGGACCACACCCATGCTCTCTCTGGTCCCCTCAGCTCCTGGAGGCATCAGACAGACATTACCATTCAAGACCATCTGTTTTTTCAACAACCCCAGACCATCCCCCACTCCCACCCACCTGAGCCTATAAAGACAGTATGGGGGTCAGGCAACAGGCAGGGGCCAGTCACAAGGGCCTTTCCACACTGGAGGGTGAGTCAGAGTCGCTGGGGCCAGGCGACCCTGCACAGCACTCAGTCACAAGAAAAATCAAGTGAAGGTTAGCACACAAGCATAGGTGTGTGTGTGCAAGCAAGGGACCACCCCGGGGGCCTGATCCTCACTACCCCCCTTGCACCTGGGCTGCGTTCTTGCGCTGCATCCACACTGTGAAACCACCCTCCAGCATGGCCTCCGGCCCATCAGTGCCCTGGCCACCCACTCCCTGGACCATGGCTCACTCCACAGACATCCAGGGTGGTCCAGAGGCCAGCAGGTGAGGGTTCTTGTTCACCCAGGTAAGTTACAGGCCTCCTGAGCTCCAGGCTTCCCACCAGCACAGTGGGCTGGTCCAGTCCCCCCTCCTGGTCTGGCCCCTGGTGAGGGCCTGAGATGCCAGTGCAGGAGCAAACCCGGGTGCCACAGGCATCCCACAGGTGCCCCTCTGCAGCCTCTGCTCCCTGTCCCCCACCTGACAGCCTCCCTCCTGCTGCATCCTTATTCCCAGACCTCATGCCCCTCAGGAAGTCTGGCCTGACCATGGGCCCACCTTGAGGGCACAGCAAGCTGCAATCTTACCTCTGGAGCATTAGCCCCTGGACTTGCTCTCCTCCCCCCATCTTCCAGGTCCCCTACCTCAGTGACCGCTGTTCTGTCTCCTCCCTGAATCCCTATCCCCTTCCTGAATCCCTATCCCTTTCTTCCGACCTCTGCAAGCCCACAGCCCTCACTGCTCTCTCTCCCTAACTTTCCGGCGGAAATTTCCACCTGAAGGCTACAAATTCAACAGGTCCAGGAGCCCTTTCCCCAGCTCCCACCCCACTCTGGGATCCCATCATACACATGCCCCCTCAGACCCTCCCCAGCCCAGATTAATTCATCCTCCATCCTCAGAGATGCCCTGAGGTCCATCCTGAACCCCAGAGGCTCCCCTTCCCAGTCCCAAAGGAAACTTCCACCATTTGCCTACACTGGCAGTTCTCCATGGGATAAAGACGACCCATCCTCAGCGCCTGGCAGGAGAGAGTGTCGGTCCCAGGACAGCAGAGCCGCGCCCTGCCCCCACCCCAGCCGCCAACCAGGCGCTGTCCTCGCGCCCAGGGCAGCCGGGCCCGCCGCCGTCGGAAGGGCCAGGCAGGGTGTCCGAGGAAAGGCCTGCGGCGGCAGCTTTCCGGCCATTGTCCCTCCGCGCCCCCGCCCTGCCCCCCGCCACCTACCCGGGCGCAGCGGGCGGCGGGCTCGGCCGGTGCTGGCGCCGCCGGTACAGCCCCGACGCGGCGAGCGCACCCAGACGGGCGGCCATGGCGCGGGCCTCCCCCGGCTCGACGGGGCTTCGGACCTCAGCCTCGGAGGGCAAGTGCAGCAGGCGGCGGCCACCTACCGCCGGACACGGCGGGAGGGCGGGTGGGGGGCGCCTCGGCGCCCACCGCTCTGCACAGGAGCTCACGTTACGCACTGCGCTCTCCAAAGGGCAGCAGAGTCAACTCCAAATAGAAAGGATATTGTTCCTGCCGCGGGGGCAGCCAAATGAAAGCTGAGGCTGGCAGGGCTGGGTCCAGGCTGGGAAGGGCCGTGGGAAGATCCCAAACAGCACTGAGGTGAGCTCCACAGTGGCGGGATAGGACGCCTGGAGATCCTGGGTGCCAGGAGACTCGGAGGAAACCTGAGGCCTCCTGGACTGTCAGCTGAGGAAGGCAGTGTGGGATTGAGCCGGTTTAGGAATCCTGCAGTCAAGAAACTGATGAGGGATTCCCACACAGGCCCACTTTCTCCTTGTTCCCTCCCTGAGACCTGCAGCTGCAAAGGCCACCGAGGAGACCCAGTCCAGGTTAACCAGGTCCCTGGATCTGGCCAAAAAACAACCATCCACCCCAAAAGAGGTCCTCACTGTCAAAACCTAGACAGCAGGTAGTCAGTCCTCCAGTTCACAGGGTTTGAAAGAAGGCTACCAGGAAGGCTATGTTTCCACCTATTTTTACCTAAAACGACTGGCAGAGTTACAGTGACCCAAGTGCAAACATCTCCTACCCAGGGGCAGAAGGGATTTCAGAGGGGGCCCATCAATGCTCAGATGCCAGGCCCACATGCTGAGGGACACACTTAATCCAATAAATCCAAACACGAGGCAGTAAGTACTCATTAACCATCTTCTGGGGCAACCCCCAAACCCAGCCAGATGCCTACAAGCATTGGGTTCAATATAGTCTGTTAGTACAGTTCAGTTCCAAAGGTGCTGAACACTGATCAATTCAACAAATATTTTCTTAATGGTGGCCCCAGGGGCGAAAGGCACAGAGAAGCTGAGCCTGGAGGAGCCAACAAGTAGAAGGATCACATCCTGCCTTCTGAAGTGGAAAGTTGAATGCTTCAGAAAGTAAGTGTAGAGATTTTTAGAGCAGTTTCCAGTCAATGCCCGAGAGCTTAGGCCCCTCTTACCAGCCTTCATTTAGCCCCGCCCATGTAAAAATCCTGAACTTTAGAACCCACAAACTTTCACCAAGAGCCACAGTTTCATTTAAAGAGGGAAAAGGAGCTTCCATTGTGGCTCAGTGGTAACAAACCCAACTAGTATCCATGAGGATGCAGGTTTGATCCCTGGCCTTGCTCAGTGGGTTAAGGATCTGGCATTGCCATGAGGTATGGTATAGGTTGCAGACTCGGCTCAGATCCCGAGTTGCTGTGGTGGCATTCACCAGCACCTACAGCTCCAATTAGATCCCTAGCCAGGGAACTTACATATGCTGCAATTGCAGCTCTAAAAAGTAAAAAAAAAAAAAAATGAGGGAACACTTTGGGGTTCCTACCATGGCGTGGTGGGTTAAAGGATCTGATTTTGCCTCAGCTGCCATGCAGGTTGCAGCTGTGGCTCAGATTCAATCCCAGACACTTCCAGATGCCACAGGTGCAACCATAAAATGAAAAAAATAGAAACTAAAAATAAAGAGGGAACATGTCCACAATGGCAGACAGACCTGGGAAGGAAGCTGTAGCCACAAGTGTTTGGCACATCACAATTTTAAATGAAGTCCAAGGTTACCGAGCACTAATCAATTCCATAAATATTTACCATAAAAGGGGGCACCAGAGGCTAGAAATTGAGAGAGGCTTAGTGTCTGAGCCCGAATCTCAATTCTCTGCATAGCCTTGCCCTCCCATTATGCAGTCTGCCTTGCAAGGGTGGGGGTCCCAGTCACTCTGGGCTCCCCAGCAAGCATTCTGGCTCCAGAGAACGCAGCTGCAAAAACATAGTAAAAATGATGTCAGCAAAAATGGCAGAATAAGGACCTCTGAAAGTTTGTCCTTCCATTAAAGCAATGAAAAAGACAGCAAAAATTGTCAGAATCAGCTTTTTCCGAACTCTGTAAATTAGTCAAAGATTTTCAGTAACCCAAAGAGCAAGACAAACAGCTGAGAAGATGTGCAGATGACCAACAGGTACATGAAAAGATGCTCAGCATCACTAATCATCAGGGAAATGCAAGTCAAAACTTCAGTGAGATAACACCTCACACCTGTCAGAAAGGCTATCAAATAGATAAGGAATAACAAGCGTCAGTAAAGATGTGCACTGTTGGTGGGAATGCAAACTGGTGCAGCCATTATGGAAAACAGTACAGAGCTTCCTCAAAAAAATAAAAATAAGATTTCCCCACTGCCCTATCAGTTAAGGGTCTGGCATTGTCACTGCTGTGATGCATGTTTGCTCCCTGGACCAGGAACTTCTTCATGCTGTGGGTGCGGCCAAAAAAAAAAAAAAAAAAAATCTAAAAATAGAAACACCAGGAGTTCTGTCGTGGCTCAGTGGTTAACGAACCAGACCAGTAACCATGAGTTTGATCCCTGGCCTCACTCAGTGGGTTAAGGATCTGGCATTGCCATGAGCTGTGGTGTAGGTGGCCGATGCGGCTCAGATCCCACATTGCTGTGGCTGTGGTGTAGATTGGAAGCTACAGCTCCAATTCGACCCCTAGCCTGGGAACCTCCATATGCTGTGGGTGTGCCCTAAAAAGACAAAAGACAAAAAAAAATTAGAACCACCAAGGGAGGGATAAGTCAGGGGGTTGGGATTGATATATACACACTACTATATATATAATAGATGAGTAACAAGGACCTACTGCATAGCACAGGGAAATTTACTCAAAACTGTGTAATAACCTATATTGGAAAAGTATCTAAAAAGGAATGGATATATGTATATGTATAACCGATTTGCTGTATGCCCAAAATTAACACATCTTTGCAAGTCAACTGTATTCCAATAAAATTAAAAAAAAAAAAAAGAACTGCTATATATAACCCAGCAATTCCACTTCTGGGTGTTTATCTGAAAAAGACAAAAACATTCACTTGAAAAAATATACCCAGGTTCACTGCATATTATTTACAATAGCCAAGATACGGAAATAACCTAGGCATCCATCAATGGATAAAGAAGATGTGTTGTACATATGCAATGGAATATTATTGGAATAGTAACTATTAATGAAATATTATTAAAAAACTAAAGAAAGTATGAAAATGATATCTCACTAAATGGAGAGAATCAATAAAGAAATTAGAAAATGGGACCAAATAGAAATCCTACAGTTGAAAAGAAATACTAAAGATAGTCTTTTAGGATGAAATGACACTGGACAATAATTTGAATCCACATGAAGAAAATAAGAGCACTGGGAACTATGTCTAGTCACTTACGATGGAGTATGATAATATGAGAAAAAAGAATATATACATGTATGTGTAACTGCATCACCATGCTGTACAGTAGGAAAAAAAAATGTATTGTGGAAATAAAAAAGAAAAAGAAAAAAAAAATAAGAGCAGTACAGGTAAGTATAAGATAAATATAAAAGGCAGTATAACTGCATTTTTTGCTTATAAACCCTTTTTTGCCATCTGGTTCAAAGATGACTGCATAATGAAATAATTTAACCCAAAATAAGGCAATGGTGTAGGAATTAAGAAACAAAAAAAGACATAAGACATATAGAAAAAATAGCACGTAAGCCCTATCTTATTAGTAATTACATAGATCAAACTTTCCAATTAGAAGATTTTAAAACATTTTTAATGGATATGTTAAATGTGATCCAACTATATGCTTTCTACAAGAGATTCACTTTAGATTAAAAAACACAAAAAGCTGGCGTTCCCATCATGGCTCAGTGGAAATAAATGTGACTAGTATCCATGAGGATGCAGGTTTGATCCCTGGCCTTGCTCAGTGGGTTAAGGATCCGGCGTTACCATGAGCTGTAGTATAGGTCACAGACGCAAACTGGATCTGGGTTGCTTTGGCTGTGGTGGAGGTCGGCAGCTATAGCTCCAATTGGACCCCTAGCCTGGGAACTTCCATATGCCATGGGTGTGGCCCTAAAAAGCCAAAAGCAAAAACAAAATGCTCCCCCCCATACACACACACACACAAAAAGCTGGAAAGTAAAAGAATGGAAAAGATATACTATACAAACAGCAACCAGAAGAGAACTGGAGTGGCTATACTAATGTCAGACAAAAATAGACTTTAAGACAAAAATTGTTACAAGAGCAAAGGAGGATGTTTTATGATGGTAAAAGAAGAAATAACAAGTATAAATAAATCACCTAACAGAGGCCCAAAATATCTGAAGCAAAAATTGACAGAATTGAGAGAAAAATAGATAATTTAACAGTAACAGTTGGAGACATGAATATGCCACTTTCAAAAATAGATAAACCATTATAAAGAAGGTAAGCAAGGACACAGAAGACATGAATAACACTATAAACCAACTGGACCTTAAAGACATCCACAGAACACGCCACCCAACAACGGCAAAATATACATTCTTCTTACGTGCACATGGAACGCTTCTCCAGGACAAACTATATGTTAGGACATAAAACAAACCTCAATAAATTTAAAATAACTGAACTCATGGGAAGCATATTCTCAGACCACAGCAGAATAAAATTAAAATTAATCATAAAAGTAAATTTAGTAAAATCACAAATATGGGAAATTAAACAACAAACTCCTAAAAAGCCAATGAGTCAAAAGAAGAAAATACAAGGGAATTTAGGAAATACTTTGGAATGAATGAAATGAAAACACAACATACCAAAATTTACTGGATGAAGCTCAAGTGATACTCAATTTATTATTGTAAAAATCTACAGTCAAAAAGAAAATCTCGGAGTTCCTGTCGTGGTGCACCGGAAATGAATCCAACTAGGAACCGTGAGGTTTCGGGTTCCATCCCTGGCCTCGCTCAATGGGTTAAGGATGCAGCATTGCCATGAGCTGTGATGTAGGTCACAGATGTGGTTCTGATCTGGTGTTGCTGTGGTTGTGGTGTAGGCCGGCAGCCATAGCTCCAATTAGACCCATAGCCTGGGAACTTCCATATGCTGCAGGTGTGGCCCCGGAAAGGAAAGGAAAGGAAAGGAAAGGAAAGGGAAGGGAAGGGAAGGGAAGGAAAGGAAAGGAAAGGAAGAAAGAAAGAAAGAAAGAAAGAAAGAAAGAAAGAAAGAAAGAAAGAAAGAAAGAAAGAAAGAAAGAAAAGAAAGAAAAAAAGAAAGAAAGAGAGAGAGAAAGAGAGAAAGAAAGGAAGGAAGGAAGGAAGGAAAGAAGGAAAGAAGGAAGGAAAGAAGGAAGGAAAGAAGGCAGGCAGGCGAAAATTTCAAATCAATAAGTTAACCTTCCATTTTAAGAAACTAGAAACAGATGAGTAAACTAAATTCAAAGCAAGCAAAAGGAAGCAACAATAACAATTAGAGTAGAAATAAATGAGATAGAAATTAGAAAAAATTAGAAAAATCATGAGAGTTGGTTCTCTGATAACAAAATTAACAAATCTTTTATCTAGACTGACCAAGAAAAAAAAGAGAACACTCAAATGACTAAAATCAGGAATGAAAGAAGGGGCTGAGCTTAGAGAAATTTAAATAATTACAAGGGAATACTATGAACAGTTGAATGCCAACATATTAAATAACTTAGTTGAAATGGATAAATTCCTAGAAAGACACAAATTACCAAAACTGACTCAAGAAGAAATAGAAAATCCAAATAGACCAGTAACAGGTACACAGACTAGGTTAATAATCAAAAAACTCCCCACAAAGAGGACTCCCCAGGACTAGATCATTTTATTGGTGAATTTACCCTTATGATCAATATCCCTTATGAATACAGATGACCTCAACACAAAACTGAATCTAGAAGCCAATAAAAAGTACCATACAACAGGACCAAATAATATTTACACCAAGAATACAATATGGTTGGAGGAGTTCCCATCGTGGCTCAGCAGGTTAAGAACCCATCACAGGGTCCATGAGGACAGAAGTCTGATCCTTGGCCTCACTCAGTGGGTTAAGGTGCCCTCATTGCCACAAGCTACAGCTCAGGTCACAGATGAGGCTCGGATCCAGTGTTGCTATGGCTGTGGCATAGGCCTGCAGCTGTAGCTCCAATTCAACCTCTAGCCTGGGAAATTCCATAAAAGAAAAAAAAAATCTATATAATATATCATATCAATAGAATAAGGGGAAAAAAACTACATGATCACCTCAATGAATGGAAAAAAATCACTTGACAAAATGCAACACCCTTTCATAATTAGAAAAACTCAAAAATCTAGGAATAAAAAAAAAAATCTAAGAATAGAAGGGAAGTTCTTCAATCTGACAAAAGCCCAGAGCTAACATCATACCTACTTGTAAAAAACTGAAAGTTTTCTCCCTAAGGTCAGGAACAAGACAAGATGTCTAACCTTCCCATTTCTCTTCAACATTGCACTGGAGGTTCTAGCAAAGACAACTAAGCAAGATTGGAATTAAAACTATCTTTAATTGTGCATCATATATGCTTATGCATAGAAAACCCTAAAGAACTCCACACACCAAAAAACCCTGTTACATCTAATAAATAAGTAAATGCAGGATAAAAGAACAACATATAAAAATCACTAGCAATAAGCAATCCGAATATAAAATTAACAAAACAATTCCATTTACAATAGCATCAAAAAGAAAAATACTGGGAGTTTCCATTGTGGCGCAGTGGTTAACGAATCCGACTAGGAACCATGAGGTTTCGGGTTCGATCCCTGCCCTTGCTCAGTGGGTTAACGATCCGGCGTTGCCGTGAGCTGCGGTGTTGGTTGCAGACGCGGCTTGGATCCTGCGTTGCTGTGGCTCTGGCGTAGGCCGGTGGCTACAGCTCCGATTGAACCCCTAGCCTGGGAATCTCCATATGCCGCGGAAGCAGCCCAAGAAATAGCAAAAAAACAAACAAAAACAAAAAAAAAAAAAACCTGACTCATGGAGTTCCTGCTGTGGCACAGCAGAAACGAATCTGACTGGGAACCATAAGGTTGCAGGATTGATCCCTGGCCTTGCTCAGTGGGTTAAGGATCTGGCATTGCCAGGTGGAGGCCTGCAGCTGTAGCTCCAATTCAGCCCCTAGCCTGGGAACCTCCATATGCCAAGAGTGCAGCTCTAAAAAGAGAAAAAAAAAAACCAAAACCTGACTCATACTGCATTGAAAACTGAAATATAAGAGTTAAAAACTATAAAACTCCTAGGGGAAAAAAAGGTGTAAATCTTTATGGATTAAGTAACATTTTCCTAGATGTGACACCAAAAACTCAAGCAATCAAAACTAAATAGGGAAATAGGGCTTCATCAAAATTTAAAATTTTGTGGAGTTCCTGCTGTGGTACAGTAGGTTGAAGATCCAGCAACACCCAGCAGCTGCGGCATAGGTTGAAGCTGTAACTTAGATTCAATCCCTGGCCCAAGAACTAAGATATGCTAAAGGTGCAGCCAAAAAAGGGGAAAAAAAAATCAATCTTGTGCATTAAAGGATACTATTAAGAAAAAAGACAATCACAGGAGAAAATATTTGCAGATCATATATCTGGTAAGTGTCTAGTATCCAGAATATGTAAAGAACTCTGACCATCAAACAATAAAAGACAATCCGATTTTAAAATGGGCACATAATTTGACTAGATATTTCTCTAAAGAAGATATACCAGAAGCCAATAAATACAGGGAGTTATTGTGCTTGGTTGGTTAAAAGGTGTCTAACATCACAAGGAAATAAAAATCAAAACTTTATACCTACTAAAACAGATAGTAATAAGTGTTAGTTAGGGAGTTCCCATTCTGACCCAGCAGAAATTAACCCAACTAGTAGGTTTGATCCCTGGCCTTGCTCAGTGGGTTAAGGATCTGGCATTGCTGTGACTGTGCTGTAGGCCAGCAGCTGCAGCTGATTCTACTCCTAGCCTGGGAACTTCCATATGCCATAGGTATGGCCCTAAAAAGCAAAAAAACATAAAAATAAAAATAAAAAATAAGTGTTAGGATGTGAAGAAATTGGGACCCTCATACATTCCTTGTGGGAATGTAAAAATCATGCAGTTACTTGGAAAACAGCTTGGCAATTCCTCAAAAAGTTTAACATAGAGTTAACATATGATTCCACTCCTGGGTATATGCTCCAAAGTAGAAAATATATATAGAAATGTTATTACTCAATAGCATTACTAATAAGAGCCAAAAGTGGAAATAATTCAAATATCCACCACAGATGAACATATAGACAAACTGCGGTATATCCATACAATGGAATATTATTTGGCAAAAAAAAAGGGAACAAAGTACTGATTCATGCAACATAAGCAAATTTTGAAAACATTTTGCAAATGAAAGAAGCCAGGCAAAGAAAAAAAAAGGGCATATAACGTATGATTTCATTTATACAAAACAGGTAAATTTGTAAAGACAGAAAGCAGATGAGTGGTTGCCAGCAGATGGGGAATGGGGGAAACTGGCTACAAATGGGTTTCTTTTGGGAGTGATGAAAATGTTCTAGACTTAGTGGTGATGGTTGCACATCCTGGTGAATTTACTAAAACATCCACTAAACTGGACACACTAAAATAGTGAATTCTATGGCATGTGAGTCATATCTCAAAATTTTAAGATAACACACATGCAGTGAAGAATGCAAATATGGAGCTTACTAGAGGCAGTGACAAAGGCCAGGGTACCAGCAAATCGTTGCCTCTCTGGTTGAGCAGTGAGTGCCATCCCCAAGGCAGCCAGGACACCACCACAAACAGCCTCCACCAGAGCCAGCCTGCCCTGCTGGACTGCACCTCCCTGGGGGGCTGAAGACGACTTGCCCACATGCTCTGTATGCCTCAGATGAATGGTAGATTTCAACCTTCCTACCCCAGAGGAAATTTGATTTTGAGTGGTTTTATTTTCTTAGTGCGGATTTATTTTCTTTTATTTTTTTAGGGCCATGACTGCAGCATATGGAAGTTTCCAAGCTAGGGGTCAAATCGAAGCTGCAGCTGCCAGCCTACACCACAGCCATAGCAACATGGGATCCAAGCTGCATCGGGGACCTACACCATAGCTCACGGCAACACTGTATCCTTAACCCACTGAGTGAGGCCAGGAATCAAACCCACATCCTTATGGACACTATGTCGAATTCTTAACCCACTGAGTCACAGCAGGAATTCCAATACATGTTTGGTTGTACATGCACACACATCAGACGTCTCATATTAGTGAGCGACAGTCATCTCATGCGAGTAGCTCATTCAGACAGTCATCCTATTGGGTCATCTCAAGGAAATAATTCATCATCTGAAATTCAGAAGATCTGAATAAACAGAACAAGGATGACTTTTCAGGTGCCTCCCTCAGCCCCTGCCCACCGTCCCCCCAGAAATGCAGTTCTAAGGAAGGTTTAAGTGTGAATCTTGGGGGGAGGGTGGCAGCAGGTAGGAGCAGAGAAAAGAAGCTTGGCTGGAGGAGCAGGGGAGAGGCTATGCATGGGAAGCCAGGTCCCTCTCCACGGTGGTGTGCCTGGGCCACCCTGTACCAGCTCACAGGTGGTCAATTTTCAGGAATTTCATGAACCGGTTAACATTATGTTGATAGCCAGAAGTGAGCCAAGGTGGAGGTGTTTTAGCCTAGCACTGGGCACATGCTGCAAATCAGGCCCCATCGCACTCCCCAAGCAGCCAGAGAAAGGAGTCTGTACCAGAGACAGAGGAAAGGAAGCAGGGCATGGGCAGGGTCCACCCTGGCCCAGTCTGGGGCTCAGGGCTCAGCTGCACATCACTCTGTCCCGGGCTTCACACTGCTTAAACCCCTGACTCCATCCCAGCCCCATGGGCCGTCCTGAGGGCTCTGGCTGCCACCAGAACTGCACCTTGGCAGGCTCCTCTGCTGAGGGGGCCACCGGGCATGTTCCTAAGGAGGGTGGGGAACAGCTGGGAGCACCATTGGGGAGGGGGCTTTGGTATGAGGACAGGGATCCAGCAGCCTCACTCTGCACTGGACTCAGCCTGGGGCCCAGCTGTGGTCTGGCACAAGCAGCCTCTGTGGATGACAGCCACGTGGTGGGTGGGACTCCCCTCCAGCAGGCCAAGCCACTGTGAGCGCCAGGTCCCAGGCTCCCTCTGGAGGAATGCCTGGGCAGGGGGACATACCACACCCAGGTTTGAACATTCTCTTAAAGAACAGACAGTGATGCCAAAGATCCCTTCAGCTGGGATGAAGATCTTTTAAGATTTAGTCCCTGGCTGCAGCCAGGGCTGCGTGTCTTCCCACACCTACTCCCAAAGCAACCATGCCCACAGCCCAGGCCTCATTTATTCTTCCTCCCTAGCTCAGCCCTCTCCTGGACCACAGACGCTCATGTCCAGTCTCAGGGTTTCTCCCTGGACTTATCACAGTTCTTGGAATGCTTCATGCCCCAAACCAGCTCTATGTCCATGCCCACACCTGCCGCCACAAAGGGGCCATCCTCCTGGACCTGCCCTGGGTCAAGTCCTATCCACACCACCTCCCAGGTCCCCTGAGTCTGTCTCCTCTGCTCTAACCCCTTGTTCTTGCCTCCTGTCCAGTCTCCTTCTCCATCTCTTCTTTGGCAGCCCTTCTTCTACAGGAATACAACTAAAATGCCTGGCTGTGGGAGTTCCTGTGGTGGCTCAGTGGGTTATTAAACTGACCAGTATCCATGAGGATGCAGGTTCAATCCCTGGCCTCATTCAGTGGGTTAAGGATCTGGCATTGCCATAAGCTGTGGTATAGGTTGCGGATGCGGCTTGGATCTGGCATTGCTGTGTGTGGCATAGGCCTAAAGCTGCAGATCTTATTCAACCCCTAGCCTGGGAACCTCCATATGCCACAGGTGCAGCCCTTAAAAAAAGCAAACAAACAAACAAAAAAACAAACTGCCCAGCCGAGCATATTACTCCAGGTCACTTCAGTGGCTCCACACTGCCTTCTTCTGGGTCTCGGCTGCTCCAGTGAAGGACTGGGACTTTGCACTGGTGTCAGGGAGAGCTTGAGAAGGTGCATGACATGTACAACAGGAGGGTAACTTCTGAAGATCAGCCTGGTTCTGGGCAACAAGGGATGGTATGGGGAGAACCAGCATCCAGGTGGGAGAACTGCCCTGGCATCTCTCAGAAGCAATGGGCATGCAGAGGGTATGGTAGCAGGAAACAGAATGAAAATGCACTCCCTCAGGTTCTGGGAGAGGAAAAATCTCAGCTATCCCAAAGGTTGGGTCGGATGGCCATACTTCTGCCAGCCTGGCCCCAGGGCGTGTGGGTGGAGGGGAGGCCAGCCAGCTCTGGCATCAATGTGGCATGTGGAGAACAACAAAGGAGGGTGGAAACCTGTGTTCACAGACCACTCACAGCTTGTGAAAAACAAACGAGCAGGAAAATACACCACAAGAAAAGAAAGCCACCAAAATGTTCCCAAGGGCATTTCTGAAGAGTGGAACTGTGAGGGTTTTCTTTCTTTCTTTTAATGTTTGTTATCTTTTTTTGTGTTAGGTTTTCCCTAACTAAGATGCACAGGTTTTTTTCTTTTTACAGTCCCACCCACAGCACATGGAAGTCCCCAGACCAAGGACTGAATCCAAGCCACAGCTGTGACTCAAGCCACAGCTTTAGCCTCTCCAGATCCTTTAATCCACTGCCCTGGGGCGGGGGATGGAACCCACACCTTGGCAGCAAACCGCTGTGCCCTGGCAGGTGCCCCTCTAAGATGAGCAGTTTGACAAGGAAAACCCCGACTCAGTGTTTTCCAAGCTCACTCTGTCCCCTGGGTCATTTGATGACCAGCATCTTTCAGGCTCAAGGTGCCCGCTAGAGCTGGCAGCGGCCAGGGCAAGCTGGCCCCTGTTCCCACTGCCCACCTGCCTTCCCAGCTTCTCCTGCTTGGCTGTCATCTGGCTGACCTGATGGCCTTCCTCACCTAGGAAGACCCTTGGGACTCAGGGTTGAGAGGATTTATGCAGAGGGAACAGAAATGCATGGGGTTTCTGCCTTCTCTCCCTGACCCAAGTTGGCATCCTGTGGCTCTGCCTTACTATGATCTGTGCCACGCATCCCACCGCAACACCCATCCATCACTGCTCCTGATTCTGCCCTTATTTTCCTTGAAAGCTCTGAGGATGTGAAGCAAGGCAGCCGGCCCTTCGAGAGACCGGGAGGGTGTGAGCACCCCAGGAGAGGTGAGCATGGGAAGCTGGCTTTGTCCGCAGACTTGGGGCGGGAAGAGAGGTCTGGGGAAAAGCACAGGACTCTCCAGGTGACAGGATCAGTGCTGGTTCCTGGGGCTGCCCTAAGACAGTGTGCCCCTGCAGGCTGGGTGACCACCCTGCACAACACCTGGGTTTGGGGCCACTACTCTGCCCTCAAATTCCTGGGCACTGACAGACTCTCCAAGCCCCTTTCCCTAACAAAGCTGCAGAGTCCCCTCCACCTGCCAGACCCAAGTCAAGGGGTCAAGAAGACCTGTGTCCTCCTCCCAGGCTTGGCTGGAAGGCGGTGGCAGGGCCTCACAGACCAGCCCCTCCTACCTCGCCAGGAGCCATGCACTTGTACTGGCCAGTACCAGAAAGGGCTGCAGAGGTCAACACTGGGCGGCCACTGGTGGACATGTGACTGGCCTGTTGAGTCACTCGGCCTCTGTGGTCTCTGTTACCTCGTCTGTGAAATGGCCACAAGGTGTATGAGGAGGGTCCCTGGCCCACCCCTGTACAGCTTGTGTTTGGGGACGCTTCTGGCCAGGCCCCCCACAAAGACCTTTTACTATTTTTACCGTTTTTGCCATTCCAGGTTTACAGAGGAGGAAACACAAGGCTCCGGAGGCGAGGCCTCACCAGGCTCCCACGGCTGGGGGAGGGGAATCTGGGAGAAGCCCGCAGCCTAGTTTTTGACGCCTTGCTGTTTAGCTGGCTGTGACCTTGACCAGGTCTCCAGCCCCTCTGGGCGCCCGCTCTCCGTGGGCAGGAGGTAACGGCCCCAACGTTCACCACCGACGGTGCAGGGAACAGGACATACCCTCCACCTGCCGCTACCCGGGCAGCCGGAGCTAGGGACCCGCCGGCGCGAGGTAGGGGTGGAGGGGCTGGAGCACCAGGCCAGGCGGGCGGGGGTCCAGTCGCGCAGCCCCGCCCAGCCAGGCGCCCACTCCCAGGTCCGCGGCGCCCTCCGCCCAGGGGCGCAGGCGGGGGCAGTTACCTTCCCGTCATGGTGGCTGCGCGCGCTGAACCGGGGCCGCGTCGGGACCCCCTGAGCCGCCGCCGCCGCCGCCGCCGCCGAAAGCCGAGCGCCCGCCAGCAGGTCCGCGCACAGAGAGAGGAGACGCCCAAAAAAGGCCGGGAGCCGCTCAGCCGGCCGCGCAGCCCAGCCCAGCCCGCGGAGCGGTAGGTGGGGGCCGGGACTGGAGGGCGGAGTGGGCCCGCCCCTCCCGCTAGATGGGGGTGGGGAAAGGGGTAGGGGCGGCAAAGGCGGTGGGAGCCGAGGGCTGGAAGGCAGGGATGGGGGGCACGCCACCCGCGCAGCCTTGTCTCTAGGGACACCCGAGCGCGGCCTGCAGCGGGCGTGGGTCACGTCCTCCCGGCTCCTTTGCTCGCCACCTCCCGGATTCCGGGCATAGCTTTCCTTTAAAAGGGAGTGAAGTTATATTAAATGCGAACTAGCCCCCTATCCCCGCCGGCGCGCCCCGCCCGGCGGTCCCCCTGAGCTATCACGGGCGCGCTGGAACACGTGTGTGCCAGGGCTAAGGGAACGCGGGAGAGAGCGACGATGCTGAGACCACCTCGCCGCTGGCCCAGAACCAGGAGGTCACCGCGCTCCCCTCAGATAGACATTCCTGGGTACCGACTCCATCCCGGGGCACTGGGGAGCCCAGGTCCACGCAGTACCCCTTCCCCGAGAGGTCAAGGTCGAGGGGCAACCCTCTGAATCATGAGCCTGATTCTGCATACTGAGATGCCAGGCCAGTGCCCTCCTCAGGTGATAACTATTTCATCCAAATCTGTGAGCAATCCCCTAACTTAGCAAAAGGTACTTTATAAAGACAAACCAAACCGAAGCTGGGGAGGAAAACCAAGTACCCCTGGGTCTTATGATGAAGCGCTAGTGACATGCTAAAGAAGAGCCGTTGAAGTGAAGAGCAGTTGAAGTGAATGGTGATAGAAAACCACTTAGGGAACTATTTAGTCTGAGAAAAATTCTTAAACAAAATAAAACCCTCGCTCTGCCTAAAGGCAGATATTTCTAGGGGGACAGTGGCATGTTGCTCATCCCTGGAAGCAGCCCAAATGCCATGGCGGGAACAGAGCTGAGCAGCCTGGTCTGTTAACCTGACTGAACATTGCATTACTTCTTGGCAACTATAAAGACTATGGAGAAATGGCCATGTGAAATAGCAACCCACAAATAAACAGTGGAATTCAGAAAGATGAATTGATACTAATGTGCAGTGTAATAGCTGCAGAATAAGCTTGAGAAAGGCATCCATCCCTAAGCAGCTGATTATCTTGAAGCCGGTGTGGTTTGCAGTTGTTCTTTTTGCAAATGTGTCTTAGCTGATTCTGTTTAATTTGATGGCTGATTAAGCAGAAAGTATGATTTCTTGGCTCATCTGCCTGTTGAAGGAGAAATGCTTTCCATAACTGCCAACAGAGAGAGGCAAGTGTGCTGGAAGCGGTGCACCAGAAATAAGCAGTGCCTGAATCAAATATTGGGGTCCTGTAGGAAACTCAGGGGATGAAAAATAGAAGGCAGAGCACCAAAGGGACCTGCTTCCTCCCTGGAGGGGATCCCACACCTGCCTTCCAGCCTTGCAGCCTCCCTTTGTGTGGTTGCCCAGCAGAAAAGGAACTGCCTGTGGCCAAACCAGAGCCCTCTGCTTCTTACCTATCACCCAGCGTCCCTCATCCCTGGGCCAAGGGCAAACTCAGCAAGAGTTCAGTGGCGACTGTGGCATTGCTCAGCCCCGCTGGAGATGTGGAAGCTCCAAGAACCATGGGCCAGTCTCCCACAGTACAGAACAGAGGTCAGATTTGCCGCAGAGTCGGCAGTTGCCTGGCAGTGGTTATTCAGATGTTCACTGATTCATCATCCATCCATTCAAGACTACTTATGATATATGAGCACGGGGGGGTACAGCCATGACAAAGAGGACATGGACCATGCTCTCACTGAGTCTAGCAAAGTGGGGGACAGACTATAAACAAATAAACATGATTTTAGACAGAGACAAGGGTTGCAACGAAAAGGCAGTGTAGGGGGTTGCTTTAGAGTGGAGGGTCAAGAAAAGATTCTGAGGAGGTGACACTTGAATGAGGAAAAGAGTTGTCAGAAAGAACAGTAAGTGCGGGCAGCCCTGAGATTAAGAAAGAGGGTGGTCTGGGGAACAGGAGGGTGGGGCACGGAAATAAGGGAGGGGCAGGGCCAGAGCACAGGGCCACTCCTCCACAGGTCCCCGAGTCTAAGCAGAGGCAGACACAACACTCTGACAAGGGTGAATCTCCAGAAAATACTCTGAGTGAAATAAGCCTTACACAAAAAAGTGCCTGCTCCATTTATATCAAGCTCTACAACAGGAAGACAAGTCTGTGGTGGAAAAAAAATTCAGGAGGGTGGCTGCCTCCAGGTGGGGGTAGGGGGCAAGGATTGTCTGGGAAGGGGCATGAGGGAACTTTTGAGGGGGATGGTAATGTTCTGTATCTTCATAGGGGTTTGGGTCACACAAGTATATGCATTTATCAAATATCATGGAATAACAGTTGACTTGTGCATTTCATTGTATGTAAATTTTTTTTGTCTTTTTTTTTTAGGGTCGCACAAGGTTCCCAGGCTAGGGGTTGAATCTGAGCTGTAGCCACCAGCCTACGCCACAGCCACAGAAAGGTGGGATCCAAGCCATGTCTGCAACCTACACCACAGCTCACGACAAGGTCGGATCCTTAACCCACTGAGCGAGGCCAGGGATTGAACCTGCGACCTCATGGATGCTAGTCGGGTTCCTTAATGGCTGAGCTGTGATGGGAACTCCCATTGTATGTAAATTTTACCTCAAAAGAAAAATCTGCCAACAATATTGAACTCTAATTAATGACCTGCAACCCTGGGCATCTAGGTAAAAAGGTACAGATGTCTCAGATGTCTGTGACTTACTTTGAAACATATTTTAAAAATCAAGATGGATGGATGGTACAGGGATGGAAAAATGAACAGATAAGTGGTAAATTGAATATACAGTTGGCCCCTCACATCCTTGGGCTCTACGTCTATGGATTCAACCAACCACTGACCAAAAATATATGGAAAAAATCAAATATATATATATATATGGGAAAAAAGATTCCGGAAAGTTCCAAAGAGCAAAACTTGAATTTGCCTCATGCCCCAGCAACTACTTACATAGCATTTACTTTATACTAGGTATTATAAGTAATATAAAGATACTCTAAAGTATATGAGAAGGGAGTTCCCTGGTGGTGCAGTGTGTTAAGGATCCAGTGTTGTCAGTGCAGTGGTTCAAGTCACTGCTGTGGTGTGGGTTCAATCCCTGGCCCAGGAACTTTCACATGCCACCAGCATGGCCAAAAAGTAAAAATAAAATAAAATATATGGGAGAATGCAAAATACTACACCTTTTCTTTCTTTCTTTTTTTTTTTTTTTTTTTTTTTTTTGTTTGTTTTCATTAGGGCTGAACCCATAGCATATGGAAGTTCCCAGGTTAGGGGTCGAGTCAGAGCTGTAGCTGCTGGCCTACACCACAGCCACAGCAATGCCCATCTGAGCTGCATCTGTGACCTACACAGCAGTTCTTGGCAACTCAGAATCCCTAACTCACTGAACAGGGCCAGGGGTAGAACTTGTGTCCTCATGGATACTAGTCGGGTTTGTCACTCCTGAGCCACAACAGGAACTTTCACACACCATTTTATATAAGGGATTTGAGTATCTGCTGATTTTAATATCCAAAGTGTATTGAAACCAATCCCCCAAAGATATCAAGGGGTAATTATAACACAATATTAATGGAGGAAGCTAGGGGCTAGGTGGGGGTGTCTGAATATTTGTGGTAACATGCTTTCAAAACTTTGCTGAATACTTGACTGGGGTGTTTGTGGCAGGTGTGGGTGTGATTTCCTTGAGAGTCCACATAATTACCAGGTTTTCTTTCTCTCCTGTGTGTTAGCTGTGCAGCAGAACAGTTGAGCCAGGTCAGATAAGAGGTGTGTTACATGGAAAAACCCTTTGCACACCTGAGGGAAGGTGGGGGTGGGGGGATTGGGCACCATGAAGCTGGAGCTCAGAGAGGTCCTGTCTCTGCAAAGATATGAAAGGTTTGGAGCAGATAGAGCTTCCACTCTGGGGCTCATGAGGTCACTAAAGTTGTCTGTACTGAGCCAGGAGCCCTCCAAGGGTGAGAGGTCAGGGGGCACAGCGAGGGAGGGCAGCCAGGAGATAAGGAGGAGAGGAGTGGGGTGTCACCCAAGCTCAGAGGGCACGACTGCTCCCATGTGCAGGCTGTTTCAGGGACAGGACAGGGAGAGCCCTGGTTTGATGTCAAGAGCAGGTCTGTGGGAGTGAGGGGACCTGAGTCCAACTGGAGGGTGAAGCAGGCCCTGCAATGTCCCACTCCTGGTAGCACCCCCTCACTGTGGTCCAGGTACACAGCACCCTCGGGAGAGAATGGAGAGGGAAGAGCCCAGTATAACTGCTTGGAGAAATCCTGCTCTAAGGGGAGCAGAGACATGGGCAGCAGTAGTGGGAGGGAGGGAGGAGATGGTGCATTTCAGAGGCTGGGGTTGACAAGGAGGGAGCTGCTGGTGACACTCCAGAGTGAGGCACAAATCACCCACTTGACGTGGTGATTCAGCAGGACAGATGAGGCTCTGAGATGTCAGAGGTCAAGGCTGGGCCACAGAGTGAGCAGTGGACCCACAGGGATGCTGTTCTAGAAGATATGCGGTCCCTTCTGGGCCTCCGGGCATCTGTGAGCACCCCTTTTTCAGGGGGTTCTCCTGCTTGTCCCACACCACCCTCTTACTCCCCACTCCTGCCCACTGCCACACCTGACCTAACCCAGTGCCCAGGGGGCCCAATGGCAAGGGGGGAGCTCGCAGACGCCAAAGGAGGGGCTGGGCCTCCCTTAAACCAGCATGGCCTACTTGGTAGCACAAGGATGGTGAGCACGGGGGTCTCCAGGTGACTCAAGAGGCCATCTCTCAAGAGCCAGGGCCCACCCCAGTGGGGGACAGGATGGAGAAGAACTTGCAGCATTGAGGAGGTCTCGGGGTCTCTCCCACCATGGTGTGCCCCCCCCATAATAGGAAGAGCAGAATGCTTTCCCATTGCACCTGGTGAACAAGGGGGGACATGAGGGCCTCCGGCGTCTCTGCCCCTGTCTCTGTCTAAGCATTTCCTTCACAGGGTGTCAGGGATGGTTACCTACTGAGCTGTCGTAGAGCAGGAAGATGTAACTCAAGTTAGCCAGCTCTCTCCAGGGTAAAGTCTGCTCCAGCAATGGCCTCTGAGAATCTCTGAGAAGGACAGGGAATCACCTGGACTGTTCTAGCTGGAGCCTTGCCCCAGCTGGGCTCCCCAGGCTGAGAAACGAACAGCGGACAGTACATCCACCTCTGCACAGCCACACACATCAGGACAGTTGTTGTTTTGACAAATACATTTTTCCATTTTAAAATGTGAGCCCCTCGACGCTCAGGGGAAGTGAACCCAACTAGTATTCATGAGGTTGCAGGTTCCATCCCTGGCCTCGCTCAGTGGGTTAAGGATCTGGTGTTGCCATGAGCAGTGGTGTAGGCCGGCAGACACAGCTTAGATCTGGCATGGCTGTGGCTGTGGCTCTGTGGCGTAGGCTGGGAGCCGCAGCTCCAATTCGACCCTTAGCCTGGGAACTTCCATATGCAATGGGTATGGCCTTAAAAAGCGAAAAATAAAAAATAAAAAAAAAATAAAATGGGAGTTCCTGTCATAGCTCAGCGGTTAGGGAACCCAACTAGCATCCATGAAGATGCAGGTTTGATCCCTGACCTCGCTCATTGGGTTTAGGATCCCGAGTTGCCATGGCTGTGGTGTAGGTAAAAGACAAAAAAATAAAATAAGGCAAAAAGACCAAAAAAATTAATTAATTAAATAAAATGCGAGCATGCCCTTAGAATAAGGGTCTGCCACATCCATACCATCTGACCAGCACAAGTGTCCTTACTTCTTCAAGGACCACAGAGTGCTCAGTGAAAGAAGCTGGTGGAATAGTAATTCCTTTAACACTTGCAGACCAGACAGAGACCCAATGCTCTCCTTCAGGCTGAGGAAAACACAGAACACAGAACTGACTCAGGGCTAGAGCTGAGCTGGGCAGCTCCCAAACTCAGGGCTCTGATTCCATTTCAAAGACTGCTTGCATTTCACTTTATTTATTTATTTATTTATTTTGCTTTTTAGGGCCGCACCCGTGGCATATGGAGGCTCCCAGGTGAGGGGTCTAATCAGAGCTACAGCTGCTGGTCTATGCCACAGCCATAGCAACGCCAGATCCCAGCCACGTCTGCAACCTACACCACAGCAACACCGGATCCTTAACCCACTGAGTGAGGCCAAGGATCGAACCCACAACCTCATGGTTCCTAGTTGGATTGGTTTCTGCTGCTTCACAACAGGAACTCCTGCGTTTCACTTTGAAGAGGAAAATGCATTTTACTTACTTTAGCTCTGGGACAGACTTGACTCAACCCGCAAATCTGCAACAAGGATGAGTGAGGGCAGCCCTCAGCAGCATTCAGGAAAGCCTTGCCTTTGCCCCTCAAAGCATCATGGCCTCAGGCACCCAACAAGACACCAGCTGTGCACAGTGGCCACAGAGTCCCTGGCCTCTCCCGACTTCTAAAAGCACATTTTGGAGTTCCCTGGTGGCCTAGCGGTTAAGGATCCGGTCTTGTCACTGATGTAACTCAGGTCACTGCTGTGGTGCGCATTCAATCCCTGGCCTGGGGAATTCCACGTGCCAAGGGCATGCCCCCCCCCCCAATTTTTTTAATTTGAATTTTAAAATAAATAAATAAAAGCATCTTTCTTCCATAGGCTGAGGTTCATTTCACTTCCCCTTTCCCAGGAGGACAACCAACCACCACCCTTTGCATTTAAGTGTCTCCCTCCTGTGTCCAGAATAAAGATCAGTGGGCCCCACCCCTAACCCCAACCTGTCCAGACTTGGCCTCACCAGCAGGAGACCTAGCATCCAGCCAAGGTGAGCGGGACATCACCCCGCGACTCTTCCCTTACCCCATCAGCGACATTAGCCGACTACTTAGAAGGCACAAAGGGAATGTCAGGGAGAACCAGGAACTGGGCCCCAGGCTCATCTCCAGAGCAAAAAGCACCACTGGGCGATGGGTGTCTACCTCTGAAGGCTGAGTCGCCACTCTGCCTCCTTCTGCTGCTTCCTGCCCTGAGCACTGCCAGCCACTTCGCAGCAGGAAATAACAGCTGCCCGGGCCTCTTGGCACGGCCACGGGGAGAAGGCCTGGGCAGGAGCTGGGAGTGTCCAGCCAGCACGTACCCAGGCATTTCAGCCTCATCCCTCCCCGGGCTGGAGGCTGGGCTGAGCCGTAAGGGGAGCTGGAGGCACTTGGGGTGGGGGTTGGGGAAGGGGGTCAGAGAAGATGGAGGAAGCCGAGGAAGGAAGGGCCGGCCTCTCGGTGGAGGTGCCAGCTGGGCGGGCCTTGCAAGTCTGTTCCCCTGAGGGCCGGGAGCCAGGACTGCAGAACAGATGGAGCGACAGCTGCCCTCTGAATTGAGGGCTGAACCGAGCATTCACTCAGCCCCTGGGAGGCCTGATGCTGAAAGCACGAACACAAGCCCACACCTCACCCCACGAGGGCGCTAGAGAGCCTGCAACCCTTTGGAATAACCCAATTCCTACGACACCTCCCTGACAGTTACTGTTTTCCCCAAAGAAGGAAACTCTCAGGATTATTTCTGTGATATCAAATTAGTTGTTTTGTGATCTTCTGCCGTCAAAATTTCATTGTATTGGGAAATGCCCAGAAGCAGAAAGAAGAAAGATTACCTTGAGATGCACCATCCTAGATGGAGGCTGAGGACTCTTTGGTTGCAGTCTTATGTGGACAGGGTTATTTGGTGCACGACTGTGGTCCTTCTGTTGGCAGTACCCAGTCGTCCAGCTCTGAGTACAAGTCACACTGCGCTGTCCGTAAATGCAGCCCCGGGGTCTCCCTGGACCCGTGCTGCTTGCAAGGAGTGGGCAGGCATTCGTGTGCACCATGTATGCAGCTTTTACGAGGGTCAGTTGTTTCTCAATCACATGTTATGCCCTTCAAGGTTGGAACTGTTTAACTTTTACACAGCACAAGATCCACCCGGCAGGCGGGCTAGATAAAAAGCAGGCACTCAGCTATCTGCTGATGTTATACGGAATTGCCATGTTGTTTAGAATGACTTGCCTTCGTGTGATAAATATGCTATGCACCAGAATGTAAACTCTCCAAGAACAGACTCCTGCCTTCTTCACTGTTCTACCCTCTGGATGGAGAACAGGGCTCTACTCAGAGAAGTCTCTCAGTAAATATTTGTTAAATGAATGCCGTTTTAAACATTCCGGTAAGTTTTACATCCACATGATGAGCTGCCTCTTTGTAGAGTGCCTGTCATACTCCTGCTGTTTAAAGCATCTCAAATATCATTTTACTCAACACATCAATTCCTGAACTGAATTTGTGTAAATTAAAAAAATTTATGGAGTTCCCATCATGGTTCAGTGGAAACGAATCCGATTAGGAACCATGAGGTTGTGGGTTCAATCCCTGACCTCGATCAGTGGGTTAAGGATCCCATGCCATGAGCTGTGGTGTAGGTCGCAGACTTGGCTCTGATCTGGCATTGCAGTGGCTGTGGGGTAGGCCAGCAGCTGTAGCTTCGTTTAGACCCCTAGCCTGGGAACCTCCATATGCTGCACCTGTGGCCCTAAAAAAAAAAAAAAAAAAAAAAAAAAAAAAAAAAAAGACCAAAAAAAATTTTTATTTACACCTGGAGAACCTATAATTTGAAGAAATCTTTTTTTTGGTGGCCGGGCACACCTGAGGCATGTGGAAGTTCCCAGGCTAGGGATTGAATTGGAGCTGCAGCTGCGCACCTACACCATAGCCACAGCAAGGCAGGAATTGGTGCCTCGTCTGTGACCTACAAGGCAGCTTACAGCAATGCCAGGTCCTTAACCCAGTGAGAGAGGCCAGGGATCAAACCCACATCCTCATGGATAATAGTCAGGTTCACTACCACTGAGCCACAACAGGAACTCCCGGACAAAATATTGAAACAATTGTTTTCAAGATACTGGATGTTAGGCAGCAAAGGCCGATGATGATCTGTAAGAGACAGGGGAAGGGAGGCGTGAACCGAGAGCACTTCCAGGCCTGCACCTGGAGGAGAGGAAGCCAGGCCAAGCTGAGTGGGCTTCTTAAACAGGTAGAGCAGAGAGCCCAGGGAGGCCAAGGTGCCAGACTTCATGGGGCTGGACACTGGAAGCAGAAAGCTGCACAGAGAGAACTCCAAAGGCTTCTAGAGGGTCCCTCTCAAGTGGTGCTTACTGACAAACACAAGCATTTGGGAAACTACTCCTCAGGGGAAAACCACCAGAAAAAGTGCAAGGAATGAGTGCCTGGTTCCCACGTGGGGCTGAGAATAATGCCTATTTCTGCCAGCCGGATCGGGAGAGCTCCAGATGGAGGAATACAAACCACCCAGACTGCGCAAAAAGGAGGGAGACTGAAAAAAATGAAAGGAACCCCAGGAACCTGTGACACTATAACAAAATGGTAGAATGTCAACACTTACAACCAGACTGTGTGTAAGTATGGAAATACAACTTTTTACAACTACTAAACAATCTATACAAAGAGGTATCCCGAGGAGTTTCCATTGAGGCTCACTGGGTTAAGAACTTGAATAGTATCCATGAGGACGCAGGTTCCATTCCTGGCCTTGCTCAGTAAGTTAAGGATCTGGTGTGCCTGTGGTGTAGGTCACAGATGCAGCTCGGATCTGGCATTTCTGTGGCTCTGATGTAGGCTGGCAGCTGCAACTCTGATTCGATCCCTAGCTTGGGAACTTCCATATGCCACAGGTGCGGCCCTAAAAAGACCAAAAAAAAAGATGTACCCCCCCCTGCCCCGCCCCGGAGTTCCCATTTTGGCACAGCAGAAACCAATCTGACTAGTAACCATGAGGTTGCGAGTTCAATCCCTGGCCTTGCTCAGTGGGTTAAGGATCCAGCATGTGAGCTGGGGTGTAGGTCACAGACACAGCTTAGATCCTGCATTGCTGTGGCTGTGGTGTGTAGGCTGCAGCTGTAGCTCCGATTTGACCCCTAGCCTGGGAACCTCCATATGCCATAGGTGCAGCCTTAAAAAGCAAAAAAAAAAAAAAAAAAAAAAAAAAAAAGAGGACCCCTCCTCAAACACTATGCATAAATCAACGTGAATTCTTAAAAAATGTTCAAGGGTTACACAGGGGGGTGGGATAAAAAGGAAGGATTTGTGTTGATACACAACTTGGGCATATCTCAAAGGCATTGTGCTAAGTGAAAAGAAAGCCAATCTTAAAAGATGACATACTGTGTGATTCCATTCATATAACTCCCTTGAAACAACAAAATTATAGAGAAGGAAACCGGTTTAGTGGTTGCCAGCATTTAGGAATGGCTGGAGAGGGGAAATGTGATACTAAAGGAGTTTTCTGACCCATTAATGGGGGTTGTCTTTCCCACAGATTTAAGATTTTAAGATTTTATTTAACTTCATTAAACAGTGTTTGTAGTTTTCAGTGTACAAGTCTTGCCCTCCTTTAGTTTTTTCTTATTTTATTCTTTTGGATGTGACGGTAAATGCCATTGCTATCCTAATTTCCTTTTCAGATATTTCATTGCTAGTGTATAGAAATACAGTTTGAATTTGTATATGATCTTGTATCCTATAATCCTGCTGAACTTGTTTATTAACTTGAATGGTTTCTTAAAGGACTCCTTAAGTTTTTCCAGCACTACTCCGTGTGCTCTACAGTAGGGCCTTGTTGTTTGTCTATCCTATATTTGCAAGTTTGCATCTGCTAATCCCAAAATCTGTTCTCTACATCTGTGAGTCTGTTTTTTCATAGATATGTTCATTTATGCTGTATTTTAGATTTCACATACAAGTGATATCATATGGTATTTGTCTTTCTCCTTCTGACTTAGTTTGCTTAATATAATAATCTCTAGGTCCATCCCTTATGGATGGCATTATTATTATGGCATTATTTAATTCTTTTTATGGCTAATATTCCTTCTTTTTTTTTTTTTTGGCTGCAGCATATGGAAGTTACCAGGCTAGGGCTCAAATCAGAGCTGCAGCTGCAGGCCTATGCCACAGCCACAGCACAGGCATGACCATAGCTACGCCAGATCCGAGCCGCATCTGTGACCTACACCACAGCTTGCCACAATGCTGGATCCTTAAAACACAGAGCAAAGCCTGGAATCGAACCCACATCCTCATGGACACTGTGTTGGGTTCTTAGCCCATTGAGCCACAACAGGAACTCCCCTTCTTTAATTCTTTTTTTTTTTTTTTTTTTTTTTGTCTTTTTGCCATTTTCTTGGGCTGCTCCCATGGCATATGGAGGTTCCCAGGCTAGGGGTTGAATCAGAGCTGTAGCCACCAGCCTACGCCAGAGCCACAGTAACGCCGAGCTGCATCTGCAACCTACACCACAGCTCACAGCAACCCCAGATCCTTAACCCACTGAGCAAGGCCAAGGATTGAACCTGCAACCTCATGGTTCCTAGTCAGATTCGTTAACCACTGAGCCACGTGGGAACTCCTAATTCTTGATTTTAGTCATTTCTGGGGTTTTTGGTTTTTGGTTTTTGGGTCAGTTTAGCTAAAGATTTATCGGTTTTGTTAATCTTTTCAAAGAGCCATTTTTTTTTTTTTTTTTTTTTTTTTTTTTTTTTTTTTTGCCATTTCTTGGGCCACTCCCGCAGCATATGGAGGTTCCCAGGCTAGGGGTCGAATTGGAGCTGTAACCGCCAGCCTACACCAGAGCCATAGCAACACGGGATCCGAGCCGCGTCTGCGACCTACACCACAGCTCACGGCAACCCCGGATCGTTAACCCACTGAGCAAGGCCAGGGATTGAACCTGAAACCTCATGGTTCCTAGTCAGATTTTGTTAACCACTGTGCCACGACGGGAACTCCTCAAAGAGCCCCAATTTTTTGATTCACTGATTTTTTTTCCATTCCCTATTTCCACTCTGACTGATTTTGTTTCCTTCCTTCTGCTTGTGTTGGGTTTGGTTTGCTCATCTGTTTCTAATTTCTTAAGGTGCAAAGTTAGATTGTTGATTTGTGACCTTTCTTCTATTTTAGTGTATACTTTAACAGGTATAAATTCCCCCCGAGCACTGCTTTTCCTACATCCCATAAGTTTTTATATGTTTGTCTTCATTTTCATTCATCTTTGTTTATTCCCTGACCTTTTGTTCTTTAGGACTATGTTAATTTCCACATATTTGTAAATTTCCCGATTTCCTTCTTTTCTTGATTTCTAATTTCATTCCATTGTGGTCAGCAAACTTACCTTTTTTGGGTTTTTTGTTGTTGTTGTTGTTGTTTATCTTTTTAGGGCCGAACCTGTGACATATGGAGACTAAGGGACAAATCAGAGCTGTAGCCACTGGCCTACACGACAGCCACAGCCATGCCAGATCCGAACTGTATCTGTGACCTACATCACAGCTCAGAGCAACACGGGATCCTTAACCCACTGAGCGAGGCCAGGGATCAAACCTGTGTCCCCATGGATACTAGTCAGATTCATTTACACTGAGCCACCATAGGAACTCCCAAACTTACTTTGCATGAGATCAGTCATCTTAGATGTTTCAAGGTTTTATTAGCTTAGCATATGATCTATGTGGAGAATGTTTGATATGCCCATGAGAAGAATGGACATTTTGCTGTCCTTGAGCAGAGTGGTCTATAAATGTCTCCTTTCCTTCTCTGTGTTATTATTGTTATACATATTATGCCAATATAAATTATAAACTTAATAATACATTATTATAATCATTACATAATCTGATGTCCTTTTAAGAATCAGTGAGAAGAAAGTGGAGCAATGATATAGGTACGTTAAACATCTTTTTTAGCATTTCTGATTCTATTTCTTCTTGTGGATTTGAGTTACCATCTAGTGTCATTACCTTACTCCAAAATAGTTCTTTTCCCCACCTACTTCCTCATGCTTTTATTGTCAGGTGATATTTTCACAAAATGTTGATACAAATTATGTTTCTATAAGTGAAAATCCTAACAATACAATTGTACACATACATTCTAGGTAATTATTTTTTAAACCAATTTAGAGAATAAAGGAGGGAAAATATGCAGTTATACTGCCTTTTATAATTACACATTTTTTCCAGTACTTTGTTTTTCATTTGGATTTGAATTACTATTGAGTGTCATTTGCTTTCAGTCTGAAGAACTTATTATTTCTTAAGTCAGGCTTGCTAGCTCAAATCTGTTGAAATCCCCAGTGAATCTTTCATTAATGGTTATCTCCAGAATTTTTACTTGGTTCTTTTTTATAATTTCTCTTTATTGGTATTCTCATCTGATGAGACACTGTCATCACGTCTTCCTTTAATGCTTCTTCTTTTTTGGCAATCCCTCAGCACATGGAGTTCCCCAGCCAGGGATCAGATCTGAGCTATAGTTGTGACCTAAGGCAGCTGAGGCAACATGGGATCTTTAACCCACTGTGCCAGGCCAGGGATCAAATATGCATCCCAGTGCTCCAGAGATTCCACCAATCCCATTGCACCACAGGAGGAACTCCATTCCTTTAATTATTATTATTATTTTTTTTTTTTTTTTTGTCTTTTCTAGGGCTGCACTCATGGCATATGGAGGTTCCCAGGCTAGGGGTCTAATTGGAGCTACAGCTGCCGGCCTACGCCACAGCTCACAGCAATGCCAGATCCTTAACCCACTGAGCGAGGCCAGGGATCGAACCTGAAACCTCATGGTTCCTAGTCAGATTCATTAACCACTGAGCCATGATGGGAACTCCAATTCCTTTAATTCTTAAAGCATGTTGTTGTTTTTTTTTAAGTTCTTTAAGAATATTGATAATTGGAGTTCCTGTCGTGGCTCAGTGGTTAACGAATCCGACTAAGAACCATGAGGTTTCAGGTTCAATCCCTGGCCTTGCTCAGTGGGTTAAGGATCCCAAGTTGCTATGAGCTGTGGTGTAGGTCGCAGCCACAGCTCGGATCCCACGTTGCTCTGGCTCTGGCGTAGGCCAGCGGCTACAGCTCCAATTCAACCCCTAGGCTGGGAACCTCCATATGATGTGGGTGCGGCCCCTAAAAGCAAAAAAAAAAAAAAAAAAAAAATTGTTTTTGTTGAAAACTGCATGTTTTATATATTACACTAGCAACTCTGGATACCAGCTCCCTCTATCACCTAAGAATTGATGTTGTCATAATGTTGGTCATGTATCTGTTCAGTTCTCTGTGAATTCTGTTTCCCCTGCAGTGTGCAGATTCTGATGTCCCTACCCAAATTTTGTCTTGCTTTTATATTTTAGTCTAGGTTTCTAGGGGTCCCCCCGGGTCATCACAGGCCATTCATTGGTCAAATCTGTGCTTAAGCCCCTTGAACGATTGTATTTTTTTACCCTTCCCCATAGGGTGTGTTTATAGCTTGGATGTTGCTATCACAGCTGTGAAGTTTTTCTTCTTGTGTTGCCTATGTTTAGCCAGAGACCAGTAGCTTGGATTTCCCCTCTCTGATCCCTCCTAAGAATGTTCAGCCTTGGCCATATGCACAGTCTTCCAAATTCCTTTTTATGTTAAAGCCTGACTTCCTAGGCAGTGCATCTGCATGAAAGTAGTTTATTCAACTAGCGTTTGGTCAGAAGTTCTACTTAAAACCCTCATGCCAGTGAGGTTTCTGCACTATGTTGATGGGTGTTTGACCAGACTGGAAAGTGTTTCCCAGTCTGCTCACATTTTGCCGTGACTGCTCCTGAGGGGGTGAAGCCTAATGCTTATATACAGACTTCCTGACACCCACAGTTGACTGTGATCCCAGAGCATTTTTCTTGACTGTGTCTTTCTTTGGTTTTCTCTATCAAACTTCTGGTTGCTCTGCCATTGTACTTGTTGCTACTAGTATTGTGGAGCTATGAGACTAATAATATGATACTCGGGAGATGCCGCCGTGGCTCAGTGGTTAAGGAACCCGACTAGCATCCATGAGGACGAGGGTTTGATCCCTGGCCTCACTCAGTGGGTTAAGGATCAGGCGTTGCTGTATGCTGTGGTGTAGGTCGCAGATGGGGCTCATTGTACCCCACGTTGCTGTGGCTGTGGGGTAGGCTGGCAGCCGAAGCTCTAATTCAACCCCTAGCCTGGGAAACTCCACGTGCCCCAGATACAGCCCTGAAAAGACCAAGGGGAAAAAAAAAAAAAGCTAGTAATATGCTACTCTTAATTGCTTTCATCCAGAATCTCCCTTGTTCTTAACACCCTTACTATGGAGTTTCCCACTTTCTGCCCCAAATGAAATCAATCCTCCTTGGACAGAGCTGGGAGCGCTTCATCCTAACAGTCCAGCTCTCCAGTGGACAGAATCTCTGCATCACAGCATAGGGCATAGTCTTGGGGGACAGCAACCTCCTTATCCCAGTGGTCAGTCTGGGCCCTGGGCTAATAGTAGTTCCTGGTCTTCTTTGCTTATATGTGGGGTGGGGGTTCAGGATGAGGATTGAGGTCTCAGGTTTCTCAGCTTGTTCAGCTGGAGCAGAGCTTTTGCTCTACAGGCACTCTGGGGGAATCCCTCCTCATCTCGGTTGCAACAAGTATAGTGCATGGAGTAGAGTTTCTGTAAGATGGAACTGGCAGGGAAGGGAGTCTGTTATAACTCAGTTGCCAAAGAAATCTGAAATTTAGGTTTTCTTGAATGAACGCTTCTCCATTTGCTCTATGCCCTTAGGACAATTTCCAGAGATTTTTGTTATTGTTTTGAATAATTTTCTCCAATTAAATTGTTGCTTTGTTGGGGAGAGAGTTCACCATACCCTTTACTACAACCTTTCAGAAATAGACTCACTTCTGTGATTTTTTTTTTTTTACTGACTTTTCATCCAGCAATGTCAAATGCATAAGCTTTATTGGCCTCTCAGCTATATATACTTTTATAGCCATGGCTGCTGATAACCGTAAGGTGTTTTAGTATATTTTCTGACTCCCAATTTTATTTTTTTAAATTTTATTTTATTTTATTTGTCTTTTTTTGCCTTTTCTAGGGCCGCTCCTGCGGCATATGGAGGTTCCCAGGCTAGGGGTCGAATCGGAGCTGTAGCTGCCAGTCTACGCCAGAGCCACAGCAACACAGGATCCGAGCTGCATCTGTAAACTACACCACAGCTCACAGCAACCCCGGATCCTTAACCCACTGAGAAAGGCCAGGGATCGAACCTGCAAACTCATGGTTCCTAGTCAGAATCGTCAACCACTGTGCCATGACAGGAACTCCCTGACTCCTAATTTTAAAAGCTTGGAGAAACTAATTTTGTCTTTGAAATTCTTTAAATCATTCGATATCTTTAAATTTTGAATTACTGTTCTAAAAGTGATAATGCAACTTAACTGGCACAATACTATTAGAAAATATTCTAGTGCATAAGATACAACACACTAAAATAAGATTTTAACACTGCGAAAGACAAAATGCACTGAACAATTAAGGAGATGATGCTATTCAGCCTATTGCCCTAGGGGAAAGGGTTCGTTAGCAAGGACTATCTCAAAGAAGTAGAAGGGGGCCTGGGACTTTATAGAAGCAGAGAAACAAGAGTGTCATGAGAAAGGGTGGAGATGGTCCTTTGTGGTGAGCCATCGCCCAGAACATTAGAGAGTCAGAAATGTCTCAATCATCACTGTTCTCGGGGATCACAGAGCTCAAATAAAACTCAATGTGGTTATTCCCCTCAACTGTCAGTGCTGAACTCAGAGGCAACCATAAACCTCCTGAGTAGATGAAAAAGGATCTAAATGATTATACTTCAACCATTCCTGTTGGTGTTGTTCTGTAAAACCAGTGAAACCATCTGTTGGAAGGTGGTGGCAAAAGTCACTTGTTTTAGGGTCGTAGAGATCACACATCTTAAAAGAGGGAAGCCTAAATGAAAAAAGGGAAATATTAATATAAAAGCTGTATTAAAGAACCCCAAGTTGAACCCTGAAAGTATCTCGACCAGTGGATTCCAAGAGGATGTGGAGAAAAACCCTTCAGTGATGCAGCAGCACTGCTTATCGAGTTTCTTAAAGCCAGATGTCAGTGCTCTGGGTGATGGTGTTCACAGTCTTGGTTGCCTCACACATATGGGACATGTGTGACCCAAGGCTTTTGCCCAAATATCCAGGGAAACCCAGCTCATGAAAGGACTGCTGCAGCAGTGATTCCTTCCAGGTTTTAACAGGTCACCAGCTCTCAACACACAGGACTTCTCCAGACCCTGGGCAAATGGTCAGGCGGCCCAGAGACCCAACAGGCATCTGGCATGTCAGGGTTTAGCCTTGGTGATGCCAAGTCCGGTGGCAGGGAAGAAACCTGGACACATTCATTTAGAGACTTGTGGCCAGATGTTGACACAACCGGAAGAACTGAAAATTTAGTAAGGTTTGACAAGTTGGGAAAGGTAGCAGGATCCAGTCTAATGTGCAAGTAGGTCCCAAACCAAATTCTTTCACAGTGTTGGGGAAGTCAAGACAAGACTTCTACCAGACAAGACAAAGTCTGCACCTTCATCAGTTACCTGCAGATTATAAAGAGGTGCCAAGGAGTTCCCGTCGTGGTGCAGTGGTTAACGAATCTGACTAGGAACCATGAGGTTGTGGGTTCACGATCCGGCGTTGCCGTGAGCTATGGTGTAGGTCACAGACGCGGCTCAGATCCTGCGTTGCTGTGGCTCTGGCGTAGGCTGGCAGCTACAGCTCCGATTAGACCCCTAGCCTGGGAAACTCCATATGCCACGGGAGCGGCCCAAGAAATGGCAAAAAGACCAAATAAATAAATAAATAAATATAAAGAGGTGCCAAGTGACTCACAGACAATGATCAGGGCTAGATCTGAATACCTAGAAGAATACACTCTGGACTGTGCATAGCGTTTCTGTTTTCGTTTTGGTTTTGATTTTGCTCTTTAGGGCCGCACCTGCGGCATATGGAGGTTCCCAGGCTAGGGGCTGAATGGGAGCTGTAGCTGCCGGCCTACACCACAGGCACAGTAACTCAGAATCCAAGCCGCATCTGTGACCTACACCACAGTTCACAGCAATGCCAGATCCTTAACCCACTGAGTGAGGCCAGGGATTAAACCCCCATCCTCATGGATCCTAGTCGGGCTCCTTAACCACTGAGCCACGAAGGCAACTTCCAGTCTGCCCACCTTTTGATAAAAAATAACCTCAAAGATAGACTATTCTTGACCACAAAATAAATCTGGCCTCATTAGATCTGTCCTGGTGTTTTCAGAGGTGCAGCAAAAATGGTCATTTACCACAGCCTTTCCTAAGTTGCTTTACTGGAGGTTTTCAAAAGAAATCTCAGGTTTTACTTTTTTTGTGGTTTTGACAGCACCTGTGACATGCATAAGTTCCAGGGCCAGAAAGAGAACCCAGGCCATAGCAGTGAACCAAGCTGCTGCAGTGACAACACTGAATCCTTAACCCTTTGAACCACACAGGAACCCTTTAGGTTGTACTTTTAAAAGCTAGGATATCAAACAAAGAACTTGCAACCAGATCTCACCTGCAGTCCTATAGACTTGGATGAATTCTCCTCTTGTCCAGGTTCGCAAGATATCCTAAGTTTCCTGGGCCTGCCAGGAAGTGACCTTCCTTGCTCACCTGTAAGCCTAGGAGATCTATAAGCCAGGAACCAGGCTGGTGTTCCAAAGAGGGTTTTGTAAGCATTGGCTCTATAAAGTCAACCTTATCTTCTTAAAAGTGTCTAATCGTATCTGATTAAATGATCATCATTCTCAAATACAATCTTCCAGGCAAGGCTTTTGTTCTATAACCAGTGTTTCCAGTTATTCCATAACTAGGAAGACAGACTCTTAATTGAATTCATTATAATAACTTATGCGCTATGAAAACAAGAGTATTCATTAAGAGTTTCAGAATTCTGGAGGGGTCAGGTAGGAAAAATAAGATATAATTTCATAAAAGGCACATTTTTATTTATGAAATCATAGTCTACTATGCTGTTATGAGTTGCAGATAACTTGAACAGAGAAAGGGGTTCCTCATGTATCTAATTTTCAAAAGTAGAAAGACCAGATGAATGTTCAATACAAGAATAGTGCAGGAGTTCCTGCTGTGGTGTAGCAGATTAAGGATCCAGTGTTCTCTATATTGGCCTGGGTCGCTGCTGAGGAACTGGTTCGACCTCTGGCCCAGCAAAGTGGATTAAGGATCTGACATTGCTGCTGCTGTGGATAGGTTGCAGCTGTGGCTAAGATTCACTTCCTGGCCCAGGAACTTCCATATGCTGTGGGTGCAAACTGCCCCCTCAAAAAAGAATAGTGCAAGTGACAAGGAAATCTGGTTGTTTCTGCAGCATGCAAGATAAAATAATTAAGCCCTCCCCAAATCTAGATAAAATAATTATATACATTTTAACCCTGTTTCCAAAGACTAAATAAGAACAAATGCTTTGTGATTTCTCCAGGGATACTCTGGGAAATTCAAAGACAGTTTTAGGTGTAAAACATATCCTGAGGAGAATCGTTCTCAAATATAACATTCCAGGTGAGACCTTGGAATTTTTTTTTTTTTTTTTTGGAACACACCCACAGTGTATGGAAGTTCCCAGGCTAGAGGTCGAATTGGAGCTGCAGCTGCCAGCGACACCAGATCTGAACTGCATGTGCGACCTAGACCATAGCTCATAGCAATGCCAGAACTTTAATCCACTGAGCAAGACTGGGAATCGAACCCACATCCTCACAGGTACTAGTTGAGTTTGTTACTGCTGAACTACAGCAGGAAGTCCTACAATTCTGTTTTACTATACATTTAGGATTCAATACTGGGAATCCAAAAATCAAAGTTGACAGATGTGAACACATAAGATAGGATCAAACCATGGGTGCCTGAGAAACAATATTTGGTCATTCATTTCAAAGTGATAATAAAACATTAAAACATTTTAAAATAATAAACATAGACGGCAATATGATTGCAAAGAACCTTAGATCATTCTTAAATGAGAAATTTTGTTTTCTAATAATCAAAGACATAATAAATGAATATAAACCAAAGAAACCTATTCTGGTAAGATACAGAATTTTTGTTGTCTAGATAGAATAAATGATCCCTCATGTTGTAGGTGAAGGTAATAAGCAATAAACCAAGGAAACAGGCCCATCAAATTCAGCAAACTTTGCTAAGATTTTAACTTTTTGAATTCAGGTATTATAAGTGAACACTTTACTCTAGACCAATCTCAGGGTGCCTTAGTCCATCCAAGTTGCTATAATAAAATACCACACACCCCATGGCTTATAAACAACAGGAATGTATTTCTCACAGTTCTAGAGGCTGGAAGTCTGAGATGAGGTGCAGCCTGGTGGGCGAGCGCCCTCTTCTGGGTGGCAGACTTTTCACCACACTCTTGACTGCCTGGAGGCTCTAATAAAAGCACCAATCCTATTCATGAGTTAAGCACCTCCCAAAGGTCCTACCTGCTAGTATTGTCATCTCTGGAGAATAGGATTTCGACATATGAATTTTAGGGGGGCATTTTCAGCCCACAGCACTGGGGATTCACATGAACTTCCATAATGCCATAATATTACTAAGACATTATTAACATGCAATGTGCTGCTATCATCCAATGAATCAATGAGTAAGCATTTCAAAGTTCTCTCAGTTTCTTTTTTTTTTTTTTTGTCTTTTTGTCTTTTTGCTATTTCTTGGGCCGCTCCTGCGGCATATGGAGGTTCCCAGGCTAGGGGTCGAATCAGAGCTGGAGCCACCGGCCTACACCAGAGCCACAGCAACGTGGGATCCAAGCCGCGTCTGCAACCTACACCACAGCTCATGGCCACGCCAGATCGTTAACCCACTGAGCAAGGGCAGGGACCGAACCCGCAACCTCATGGTTCCTAGTTGGATTCGTTAACCACTGCGCCACGACGGGAACTCCTCAGTTTCAATTTCCAATATAGTAAATATCAATAGTTACACCCACAGAGAAAGCTACTTAGGGTCCTCAATAAGGCTGAAGTGTGGGCAGAAAGGGGAAGGAGACTAAAAAAAAAATTCTTCTTTAGAACAAAATTACTGTTTTCCTTGAAAAATAGAAATGTGTACTCAGCTGGGTTTCTCCAAAATTCTTTCTTGTCTAAATCATGTATTATGATAATTTTTTTATGCTTTTTAGGGCCGAATGTGCAGCATATGGAGGTTCCCAGGCTAGAGGTTGAATCAGAGCTACAACTGCTGGCCTACACCACAGCCACAGCAACGCCAGATCCTTAATCCACTGAGCAAGGCCAGGGATTAAACCCGAATCCTCATGGTTCCTAGTCGGATTTGCTTCCACTGAGCCACGACAGGAACTCCATATATTATGATAATTTTTAGCCGAGTAACTGACTTCCAGTTTACAGAGATAACAGGGTGGATGACTGGGTCACTGCCTGTCACACACCAGCACTTTGTTGCATACCAGCAGCGCTCCTGAAGATATGCAGGATGGCTGTGTGTAGCCTTATGCCTTACAAAATGTAAGAAATGAGCAGAAATGAGCATGTTCATTACAGACCCAAGGACATAGCCCTTTGTAACGAATAAAAATCAGATGCAAAAGAATATAAAATTTAAATTATGCCTAGTAACCAATGCTTCAGTATTCTCTTCCTTGGAGATGATCTAGGTATTTTTGATTAATTAACTTGATGTACTATATAAATAAGCCCAAGGATGTAAGTTACCCAAACATCTTGGCAATTATCTTCAAAAAACATGATTACTGGAGTTCCCGTCGTGGCACAGTGGTTAACGAATCCGACTAGGAACCATGAGGTTGGGGTTCGGTCCCTGGCCTTGCTCAGTGGGTTAATGATCCGGTGTTGCCATGAGCTGTGGTGTAGGTTGCAGATGCGGCTCGGATCCCGCGTTGCTGTGGCTCTGGCGTAGGCCAGTGGCTCCAGCTCTGATTCGACCCCTAGCCTGGGAACCTCCATATGCCGCAGGAGCGGCCCAAAGAAATAGCAAAAAGACAAAAAAAAAAAAAAAAAAAAAAAAGACTATTGTTGAAATAAAGTTGTCAGAATAATGATTTGATTCAGTTAAATACAAACATATGTTCCATAATCTTAAACGGTTAGTATAAGTAATGCTAGCTTATTTGATCACTAAACCTGTATAAATTTAAGAATATATCCAAGTAGAAGAAAAATTTAAGCTCGTATCACACTTAATGCTCAGAGAAGACATAGCCATAGCTGCTTTTATTAAACTAAAAATATTAAATTAGGAGTTCCCATCGTGGCGCAGTGGTTAATGAATCCGACTAGGAACCATGAGGTTGCAGGTTCAATCCCTGGCCTTGTTCAGTGGGTTAAGGATCCAGCGTGGCCATGAGCTGTGGTGTAGGTTGCAGACACAGCTCGGATCCTGCATTGCTGTGGCTGTGGCTGTGGCTGTGGCGTAGGCTGGTGGCTACAGCTCCGATCAGATCCCTAAGCCTGGGAACCGCCATATGCTGGGGGAAGCAGCCCTAGAAAAGGCAAAAAGACCAAAAAAAAAAAAAAAAAAAATTAAACTAGTCTCACTTGCCTAAATAGTGTGAACTTATTCTTAAGACATTTGTGACTTAATTTCTATAAGAATGCATTTTCTCTTTTTGTTCTTTGAAAGTATTTGAGGTTCAGTTGCCTTAACTTATGGGAATTTTAAGAATATTGCATTTATAAGGTGCCGATTTATTTCTAAGTCAACCACAACAGAGCTCCTTTAAAAGGAATTTCATAATCGAAGCTGGCAATACCATCCTGAGGTAAGAAAATATCACACACTCACACAATGAGAAGTAAGGGCCTTTCTGAATGACAGACACAGATGGAGTGCTTATGGCTCCAATTCTGAACTTTCAGCCCTGGGCAGCAGTAAACACAGATTAAGAGAAGTCACTAGTCAACATCAAAGAGCTGTTTTCTCCCCAATGTATACGAATCTTTAATTGATGTGCTCAAAGTACACAAACCAAAAGAGCAACAAACAAGATTCCCTGTGTTCTTTCACCCAAAGAGACAAAATCTCCGTAACCCAAATGGTCAGACCCTGAAACCAGAGGAAGCCACACCAGAAACCAAGTGAGCACTCGAAAAGAATTAAAACAGCATCCTTCCTGTGCTCCTGATGGACACGGGTCCAGCCCATAGGAACAGAGGCACTTGTCAGTCCCAGATCAACAATTAGGGATGAAGAGGTTCATCAAGAGGGTGGAGGAAGGTGGGAATCAAGCACAGGTTTTGCTCCTAAACAAGTCAAGGCACCAAACTATCAAAATTCACTGACAGCTAAGGAGATGGTTTCACTCAAGATATTGTGCTGGGGAGACTGTTCATGAATGAGGAACGTCTCAAAGAGCAAGTAGTCAAGGGTTTTATAGAGACAAGTGGAGAAATCAGGTCACGGGATGGGGTGGAGGCTGTGTCAGAACACGTGAGGGCAGGGTGGCTCTTCTGCTGACATAAAGACTGGATTTGAGACAATGGGATTTCTCAGCTGTCACTGCTTCCAGGAACACAAGGCTCAGATGATGCTCACTGCCGAGGAAAAGGGAGCTTTGGTCATATTTTCCTTGCTAATGTATAGTTTGGGGGCATTTGGGTCACACCCAGGGGATGTGGAAGTTCCTGAGCCAGGGATCAAACCTGAGCCATAGCAGTAGCTTGAACCACAGCAGTGAAAATGCTGAGTCTTTAACTGCTAGACCACCAGGGAACTCCACTAATGGATAGTTTCACCCATTTCTATGGAATTGACTCCTCTCCTCCACAAGTCAGAAAATTCTGTGACAGGTCAGTTTCACATTTTTCGGCATCTTTAGATGTAGATGGTGCAGCTGTAGGTTGAGAAAGCATGCCTTTTCTTTTTTTCTTTTTTGGCTGACCTGAGGCACATGGAGTCCCCTTGCCAGGGATCAGATCCAAGCTATAGCTGCGACCTAAACCGCAGCTGCAAGAACACTGGATCTTTATTTAACCCACTGTGCCGGGGCTGGGGAGCAAACCTTTGTCCCAGAGCTCCCAAGACATCAATGACACTGTTGCATCACCACAGGAACTCCCCTGCCTTGTATTTTTAAGTCAAAAATCCACTTTAAATTATTTAAAAGTTGGTATAAATACATTTTGCTCACTTTATTTTTTTGCTTTTATTTTTAGGGCTGCACCCGTGGCATATGTATGTTCCAAGGCTAGGGATTGAATCAGAGCTACAGCTGCCGGCCTACACCAGCCATAACAACACAGTATCTGAGCCGCACTGAGCCACATCTTCGACCTACACCACAGCTCATGGCAACATCAGATCCTTAACCCACTGAGCGAGGCCAGGGATCCAACCTGCAACCTGTTTCCTAGTCAGATTTGTTTCTGCTGCGCCATGATGGGAACTCCCCATTTTGTTCACTTTAAAATGTTAAATTCTAAAATAATAAAAGTTTTAGGTTAAAATGTAAATGTATATGTTTTGAAAAATTTTTTTCAATAATATTGCAAAATAAAATGTGTGGAGTTCTTTGGTGGCTCAGCAGGATAAGGATCCGGTGTTGTCACGGCTGAGGCACAGGTTTGATTTGTAAGCGGTGGGTGCTGCCAAAAAAAGAAAAAGGAAAACAATGTGTGCTTACTTCTTGTTTCCACCTAAGTTCAAGGAAAACATCAGGATTGCATAGTAATGATTAATCAGACAATAATGAGACCACAGAGGTTATGGGTGGTAAACTAGAAGAGACCTAGTCAGAGACAAATTGAATTAAATGCTCTAAAATTGCACATCCATACACCAAATCTCCCACCTTAGAAAATTCTAGAACATACACAAACATACCTTTTGTGTGAGCTCCCTTGCTGGGACTCCTGCAGTGGGAAGGCAAGTGCTCCTGAGCACCTGCGGAGCGGCCCTCCCCTCCCCTCGCTTCAGTCACAGAAGCCATAGCCCTTCTGCAGCTTTGCTCCTGGGTGGGCCACACCTCCTCCAACGCTGTGACCTGAGGCTGTCCCAGCCAAGCCACCCCAACAGCCACACTGTCATGTGTTCTCTCCCATGTCCAGTCAGTGGGAGGTTGTGTTCCTGGTCCCCCAGCATCCTGCGTTCTTGGGCCCCACACAGGTCACCCTGTTTCCTCTGCGCTCACTGGGCCTGGGACAGGGGGAGAACTGTGGGCCCCTTCCAGGTGACCTAGAGATCACCTCCAGGGGATCTGAGTGAGAAATGACCATAACAACAAGGTCCAGTTGTTGGGATCAATGGGGGGTGAAGGGGAGTGGGGAGGGTTAATCCAGCACCCTGACCCACCATCCCTCTCAGCCCTCTTCTGAGCTTCAGTTAGACCAAGCTGTGAGAGGAAAATAAGAGGTCCTGATGAATCTTTTAACAATAAGTTCAGGAGTTCATGTGGTGGCTCAGAGGTAATGAACCCGACTAGTATCCGTGAGGGTGCATGTTCCATCCCTGGCCTTGCTCAGTGGGTTAAGGATCTGGGGTTGCCGTGAACTGTGGCGTAGGTCACAGATGCGACTCAACTGGTGTTGCTCTGACTGTGGTGTAGTCTGGCAGCTGCAGGTCCAATTGGACCCCAAGCCTGGGAACTTCCATATGCTGCAGGTGTGGCCTTACAAAGACAAAAAAAAAAAAAGAAAAAAAAAAGTTCAGCATACAAGGTCAACTATTACCACCGTGTGGCCACAGAAAGACCCCTCACCTTAGCTTGTGCTTTCCCTCAGCCATCTTTGGGAGTAGGCAGTATCCACCTCACTGCCTCCAAGATACCCAAAGAGGATGTTGGTGCCCGAGGAAATGGCACAAGGACATCTCAGGTTGAGCAAGCTAGACACACAAAGCCCTGTTCAACAGAGAGAGAGCCTGTGAAGGGGCCCTCACTGTGCATGAGAGACTCCTGTGTGAGGTGGCCAGCTTCCCCAAGGAACTTAAGGAGACAGCCTTGGGGAGAGCCCCAACTCAAGCAGCCCCTGTACTGGGGCAGCCAGCGAAAGTTTGCAGAGCCAAGCTGAGAAAACACGGTGCTCTCAGATCAGACTGCTCTGCCTGAGCTCCCTGGAGGAACAAGCCATCCCAGTCCAGACACTGCAGAAGGCATGGACCAAATGCCACAGTGGCCCCCTGTCATGGTGATAACCAAAACGCCCACTATGTTTCCCATACATTTCAAGCTGTGCTGTCCAATACAGGAGCCACTGACCACATGTGGCTCTTATAAATATGATGATATTTATATAATTTTGCTATGTTACAATAAATTATACCTTATATACTATGTGTGGTGATACGTGTGTATAGTATATTATAAATATAATTCATTATAAATAATGAATCAATCAAAATTTAAAATTAACTCCTTCCAGAGAGTTCCTGTTGTGGCGGAGCGTAAACAAATCTGACTAGTATCCCTGAGGATGCGGGTTCAATCCCTGGCCTCACTCAGTGGGTCAGGGATCTAGCGTTGCCACGAGCTGTGGTGTGGGTTGCAGATGAGGCTCAGATCCTGAGTTGCTGTGGCTCTAGTGTAAGCTGGAAGCTGTAGCTCCAATTCAAGCCTGGGAACCTCCACATGCCTTGGATGCAGCCCCAAAATAAATAAATGAATAAAAATAAAATAAAGTTCTTCCACATTACCACCCACCTTCCATGTTGCTCAGAGCTACATGTGGCTAGTGGCTACAGAACTGAACACTTGTCAAGAATCTTTCCCCATCCTCAAGCCAATGAATTTCCTGATTCGGATTCTGGCTAGATTACCCCCTCCTGTCCATGAATACAGCCCGCCCCAAGTTTTCAATGGACTCACCTGTAGTTGCTAGAGTTTGCTTTTCCCAAAATGCAATTCCTCTGCTATCCCTGAATAAGTTCAACGTCTGGTGACTCAAGCTTGCCTCAGTGTACTTCTTTATTTAGGTTGCCACACATGAGATAAATTAGAATGTATTTTGAAAGAGCACTGCTGAAACCAAGCAGGACCTTTCTGGGGCCACACCTTCCTGGGTCCTCTGCCTCTGGTTTGTAGAAAAGCTTTAGCCTTCTAGGTTTTCCTTGAGTTTTAAAGGGCAAATTTTATCATAGAAGTGAGAAAATGAAAGAACAAAGGAAAGCAGTCAAGCAAGACAAAATAATAATAATTTATCCATAAAACAAAGTCAAGGACCATTAGTTCCTCCTCAAGGGCTATACACAATACCCTGAGCCATATCTTTGAGTGGTTTTGTGGGTAATAAAACCTCCATCAGCTGGAAAAAGTTAACTGCATGTTCACTACCAGCATGTAGACCCCAGACTGGTTGGAATCAGAAGGCTGATGACTGAGATTCCTAAAACATCACCCTGTTACCTCACCAACAACCATTCAGAGAAATGTGCATGAGCACAATCATGCAGCCAGTAACCCTCCCCTCACACTACCTTTAAAAATCCTTCCCTAAAAGCCTATACGGGGCGTTCCCATTGTGGCTCAGAGGGTTAAGAACCCAACTAGTACCCATGAGGATGCGGGTTCATAGGCTGACAGCTGCAGCTCCAACTCGACCCCTAGCCTGGAAACTTCCATGTGCTGCAGGTGCAGCCCTAGGAAAAAAGAAAAAAAAAATGAAACTGAATTGTACTGTTTCTTTTTTTTTTTTCTTGCTTTTGCTCTTTAGGGCTGTACCCTCCGCATATCCAAGATCCCAGGCTACGTGTCTATTCAGAGCTACAGATTCCGGCCTGCAACAGCACCACAGGATCCGAGCTGCATCTTCGTCCTACACCACAGCTCACAGCAACCAACCCACTGGGCAAGGTCAGGAACTGAACCTGCATCCTCACGGATACCAGTTGGATTCATTTCCGCTGAGCCATGACAAGAACTCCTGATTTGTACTGTTCCTGCAAGAAAGAAAAGAAAAGAGCAAAAGCAAAGAAAAAGCAAAGCCTCTTGGGTCAGGTCATCTGAGACACAGTGCTTGGTGCCCTGCAAAACACACTGCTCTTTCCTCCACCACAACACAGTGTCAGAGTGGCTTTGCTCATTGGACAAGTGGACCAGGTTTTGGTTCAGGAAAACAGACAATGTTATGGGAATTTAATGGGGAAAATTGGTTATACAGATAACAGACTGAAAATCCAGAGATAACAACAGCAGAAAGCCATTAATACCTACCTCTTCATATTGCACAAAGGAGTGTTGTTATCGGCTGGGGTCACCCAGGGGAAGCCAGTACCAGGTGGTAAGGCGCTAGTACAGCCAGACTCTGTAGACTGAGTTTCCCTTACCATTGGCTTTAGAGGCAGCCATCTCAGACCAGATGAGAGCAAGATCAGAATGACCTGACATGTCAGGAAACTGGGACCCAGAAATGTCAGGAACACAGAACGGTGGACAAGAAATACATGACATGCCGCTTGAAAGACTCAAAAATATTGCCAAGCCTCTGCTAAAATGCGAGAAAAGCAAATTGGTGGGGGTGGCCAGTTAACTCTTCAACTCTGTAGCTTTTCCAAAGAAATTACCTAAAGTCCTGCAGTGAGGTTTTTAAAAAGTTAAATTTATTAAGATAGAGGTTAGCGTAATTATAAGAAACACGTAAGTCTGGAGTAGCCTCCCCATTTCCCCCAAAGGCAACATCTTGGAAAAACTACTGCACATCTCAACAGGATACAGATATCCATTAGGTCAAGATACATTAAGTATCCCTCAAGTTCTTTCATAGCCGCACAGACTCACCCCCCCCCCCAACTTTTAATGCTTCCACGATTTATCCAGGACTTAAGGGCGCCTACACCGTACCAAAGACTGCCGAGTGCCGGCACAAGTGGAACCTCCAGAACTAGCTTCACAGTAGTCTGCTAAGACAGTAGATCCTCAGGCTCCGCCCCTTCCGTCATGGCCGACCAACAGCCGCTGGAGGGCCGAACCGTTTCCAACAGCAACTGAATAGAACCGGAAGCGGGCGGCAGTCCACCCCTCCCAGGAGCCGCTGTCCAAGATGGCGGACCTCCACCGCCAACTACAAGAGTATCTGGCGCAGGGGAAAGCGGGTGGGCAGGCGGCTGCTGAGCCACTGCTAGCCACGGAAGAGAAGGAGGAGCCCGAGGCGGGGGCCGGAGCGACGGGGGCGTGGTTGGGCCGCGCAGGCCTGCGTTGGACTTGGGCGCAGAGCCCTGCGGAGCCGGCGGCGGCGGCAGCAGGACCGACGTGCTTGCCAAGCCTGACGCGCACTCAGCGGCTGGTGGCGAGCGGGGTGTGCCTGCTAATGGCCGCGCTCTGCTTCGGCCTTGCTGCACTCTACGCGCCCGTGTTGCTGCTGCGCGCCCGCAAGTTCGCGCTGCTCTGGTCCCTGGGCTCGGTGCTGGCCCTAGCGGGCGGCATGATCCTGCGGGGCGGCGCTGCTTGCGAACGTTTGCTGCGCGGCGAGGAGGTGCCGTCGCGGCCGGCGCTGCTCTACGTGGCCGCGCTGGGAACTACGCTGTACGCGGCACTGGGTCTGCGCAGTACGTTGCTCACGGCGCTGGGCGCCTGCGCGCAGGTGGCCGCGCTGCTGGCTGGGCTCTGCGGACTGCTGCCCCGGGGCACAGGCACGGCGCTGCGCCTCACTCTTGGGCGCCTGGGCCCGGGCGCCGCCCTCGCCAAGGCGCTACCTGTGTGAGAGGCCTAGGGCCCGCGCCATCGGAAAGGACGCATCGTCTGCTCCGGGACTCGCTGTCGGGAGATCACGCCAAGCCAGCCACCGGGGCCCAGCGCCTGCCGAGCCGAGGACTGCAACCTCCGGTTCCCAGACCGCGCGGAGCAAATGCTCCTTGCCAGAGAATCTGTAAACGCTGAGCGGCTGTTAAAAACTGAGACTTGAGCAGTTTCGGAAGATCCTCGATTTCAGCGTTTTGTGCTATACTCGATAGCACGTGCTGTGAAAACCAGATTTTGTTCTTAAATTGGCGATACGCTGTGAAATATTTAATGAGAAATTGCTTTTATGTTAACCGTGGTCTTATATTACACGCAGTAAAAATTGCTCTTCAGTTTTAATTAGTACTGCCCTTAGTACTTTTCTTAGACTTCTTATTCGTTTTATCGTTTAAAACATCCAGTGTAGCAGTTTAGCTACAGTAAACTTGTTTTCTTTGGCTCTTGGAAATTTTTTTCTTTATTTTGCATTATGAGTGGATCCGTGAGTTCAACGCTGACTTTGGCTACTGGGACATTTTAAAAGTGCTTTAATTAAGATGATTTATCTCAGTTTCTTTTTTTTTTTCTTCATTTGGTGAAATGGTAAATATGGTGCTTTATAAAATTAAAGGAAAATTGGTTCTGTATTAGCTGATGGACCAAGAAGCATGGTTTCCAGTAAGGTGCATGTAAATGCTGAGAGGTCTATGGTCAGAACTGAGCTGGGGAACTCCTGGGAAACAAGATTAATTCTACGTCCAGAGTTTCTGTATTTGACGGAAACCATGGATTTTTGCAAGGTGTAATATTTTCATTCCTAATTTTATCTTTTTTTTTTTTTTTTTTTTTGTCTTTTTAGGGCCTCACCTCGGCATATGAAAGTTCGCAGGTTAGGGGTCGAGTTGGAGTTGCAGCTGCCAGCCTACACTGAAGCCACAGCAACAGGATCCCAGCCACTTGTCTGCCACGTACACCACTGCACCACAGCTCACAGCAACGCAGGATCCTTAACCCACTGAGCAAAGCTAGGGGTGGAACCCACATCCTCATGGAAACTTTAGTGGGGATTCCTCACAGCTGAGCCAAAATGGAAACTGCCTGATCTACTTTTTAACTATAGTTTATACTTTGTAATCATCTTAATGCAGTGTAAGATTCTTTGTATATCTAATTGCCAAATTTCCTTCATTTTAGGTTTAGCATGTTGGCCTAGAACCTTATTGCTTACCTTAATTTACTGCCAGAAAATGTAGGTTCAGTATTCTGGTGTGTCCAGAAAATTACATGTTTTGTCACTAGCTATATATTAACTAAGAAGTAAACTGTATTTAGAATTTTTAAGATTCTGTGCCAGTGGTTCTCAGTCCACATGAGAATTACTTGAAGAGCCAAAGCTCAGATCACTTCATTCAGAATCTCTGGGGTGGGAGCTGCACATCAGTATTTTTCTTAGAACTCTCCAGAGCTGATTCCTTTTTCAGCTAAAGTTGAGAATCACTTTTTTTGTACGTTGATTGCATGATTTGATATGTTTCCTGGGGCTGGATTCCAGTGTTGCCTAAAGAGGTTGTCGGGCAGTGATGGATCATTGCCTCTTCCTCCAGCTTCAATTTATATTCATAGGGCCTGATCAGTGTCCTAAGCCCTGCTCCAAGAAATGGACACTAAAGTGACCAACATCCACACTGTAGACTTACCCCTACCCCCCATATTCTCTAAGAGTGCTGCCTTGTTCCCCTATCAATAAATAGGATCACCTACCTCAAGAGGAACCAGGAAAGTGTTTGTAAAAGCAAATCCACTGTTTTCAGGGAGTAATACGGTTTTTTTACTATACCATTGGCCACTCTTAGTTAAGTCTGTTCTAGTTCTAAATTGATCCAGAATTTGGATGGCTGAAGATCTTACAGTGTTCAGCCCATCTTCATGTTGACGTTATTTTTAAAAAATTGTTTTCCCAGCATTTTCTCAAGAATTCACTGTTTGGGAGCCTAGCTTTTATAAAATTCAAAGCACAATGTATTGTATGTATTTTGACACTCATGCTTTAAGTGCGTATATATATTACAGACACCAAGTGTTTAATAAATATGATGTTTAGTTTTTTCAGTTTCTGTAAATGAATTCATTCTCAAAGTGTAATCTGGTTATCTGCTTATTGAGGTACTGTGTTTTTAAAGTTAAGCCTTAAAATATTAGGATAAACTTCCACATGAATCTCAGAAAAAAGAAGCCTAATCTCTATATGGGTTTGCTCTCTAGATCCTTTTTAGCTTAGTTGATTACAACTTCTTTTTAAGCTGTACCAGTGGAGGACAAAGACTATCGTGAGCCTCCTAAATGTGTGATTGAATCGAGGTGCTGATAAATTCTTTTAAATTGTAAAGTAAAGTGAAAATCACTTGTAGTCTCTAGGTTCTAACACCCTAAAAAAAGCAGTGTGTGTGTACATTTTTTCTGCAGAAATAACTTAGCTTTCACCATTTTCTAAATTAACAGAGAACCAGTTAAGAGTTTTTTATATACTCTCCCAACGACGTCAATATCCCTTCTTTTAAGCAACTGCTGACACTTTCCAGCACCACTAAATCTGTCAAGTAAACTTGTCTCCGATGCTAAACTGAAGCTGGCAGAGTAATGAGATGTTAGGGTGACCACAGGACTGTCTTTTGAATAATAAAAGCTTGCTTTCTTTTTTTTCTTTTTTAGGCTGCACCTATGGAATATATAGTTCCAAGGCCAGGAGTCAAATCAGAGCTGTAGCCGCCAGCCTATGCCATAGCCACAGCAACTCAGGATCAGAGCCGGGTCTTCGACTTAACACCACAGCTCACAGCAACTCGGGATCCTTAACTCACTGAGCGAGGCCAGGGATCGAACTACCTCATGGATACTAGTCAGGTTCGTTACTGCTGAGCCACAACAGGAACTCCAGTCCATTCCTTTTGTACTTAAAAACATTTTGTGAAATGACTTACAGTGTTCAAAGGATATGCAGTTGATTTCTGCAACTTCAAGTTCCTCTCATCAGAAAACGGCAATTCAAGTCTAAGGTGTGATAACTAGGAGATGCAGCCCAGAGAGACCCTACTTGGACTTCCAGAAGATTTTTTTTCTTCAATGTATAATTTTCCATCTGCCAGAGCAGGTCTAACTAATAAGGCTTTGAATCTACTTCAAACCATGTTATAGTTTCAAAGTATTTTTCACTTGACTACAAAAATGTGACAGAATGGCTGTATAAGAATTTGTTTAAAACCAAAAGTTCACAGATGAATTTGGATGACTTAGAGATTCCCATCACATATGCTCACAAATATAAGCAATAATTGTACACCCCTCAGTAGACCAGATGCAACAGAAACTAAGAGGTTTCTTAAGGCAAGCACTTGACAACTAGTTGTTTTCTGTTAATTCTTGCGTAAATCACATTCTGTATTCATACAAAAACAACTTAATGTTTTTTCTCTGACAAACTGTACATATAGAAACAAATTTCCAAATGGGACATGAACTTAAATTTGTGGAGGTGCTCCATGTCTCGTGACACTTTAAAAAAAAAAAAAGATTCCAGCTTTTATGTTCACAAACCCATGTGGGAGTCAGGGCAGTGAGGGTGGACAGACGAAGCAAGGCCGGCCACTCAGAGCCAGCAGCAGTCTCTTCACCTTGAAGACCTCGATAGGGGCTCCTGGGATTCAGCTGCCCCACAGAGTTCAGGGCTACATGGTGCAGGTTTCCTTTTGTTTCTCTTGGTAAGTCCACAAGAAGTTCTTAAATACTGTCCAGAGAGGCCTAGGGGTATTGACCCCCACCTCTACCGACCCCTTCCGCCCCCCCTTGAAGCGCCTCGCCTTGGCGGGCCAGAGTTCATGTTACTCCCTCTACCCCAGTTACTGCCACTCCGGCCCCCTCTAGAAGGGGTACCACTGCCTGGAGGACCCCCAAAAGGTTCATCTCTGTGGTATCCATCATGGTGATCTCCATCCAAGGAGCTGGAACGCCCAGACTTTGGCACTCTCTGAGAAGGTCCTGGGCCCCCTCGGCCTGAAACAAAACAGTGGTTTCACATGTGACTTGTTTTTAACTTCAGACTGTTAAATCAGTTAACTCCTAGTAGAAACTGTTACTCTATGGTGAAGGACAATGGGACACTACTGACGTGTGTGTGTGTGTGTGTGCTTTTTAGAGCCACACATGTGGAGGTTCTCAGGCTAGGGGACAAATTGGAGTGCAGTTACTGGCCTGGGCCACAGCCACACGGGATCCGAGCCCCGTCTGTGACCACAGCTCATGGCAACACTGGATCCTTATGCCACTGAGCGAGGCCAGGGATCAAACCCATATCCTCAGGCATACTAGTCGGATTCATTACCACTGAGCCACAATGGGAACTCCCCACTACCGACTTTTTTTTTAAAAAGCAGAGTTCTGAGGACATTAGCATGGCACTCAGAGCACTGAACCATATGCCTCCACTTTTCTGGACCACTATCATTTCTGTTCTGGCTGGTGGCCATGCCCCTTAGCATCAACTAGATGCATGCTCCCCAAGGCTGAGAAGGAGATGATGGGAAGCCAAGAGATAAGCAGGGAGAACCTTCTGAAGGTCACTGCCATACTGGACCTCGCCTACCATCTACGAGAAGTTTATCTTCATCCTCCTATGCCACCATGGGTATTCCAGGGGGAGGTTTGAAAAGCAGTGACTTAACATTGGAAGCAACCAAGAAATGCAAACTGTTGATGGTGGTAACACAAATGCTCTAACCAGGAGAAGTGTTGTTATGATTATTCCACAATTATATAGCACTTTTAATTTCCCTTTAAAGAAATAAAATACCTCTTGAAAAACAAAAGCACAAAAACAATAGCTTTTAGAATTATTTCTCCTAGAGATAGTTTTGCCTGTTCCAGTCTTGGATGCACAAACCTCTAGGCATCTTTAAAACTCTGGCTTTTAAAATTTTTGTTTTGAGATGGCAGGATTTGGTTACATCTCCCATAATACATTATCAGAACACTACTGGCTACTCTGCCTTAAATTTGTGAACAAATTTGAATCCAGTTAAGACACAGAAATGAGGAAAGCTAACCAAAGGAATGGTTTGGGCTTCTTACAAACCTCAGCCTTAGGCCCACCTGACGGCACCCCAGGCATAGAAGCTGTCAGCTAGGGTATCATTTCCATGCCAGCCATGTTGCCTCAGCCTGGGACCTACAAGGGTGCCCTGAGTGGCCATACTCACCAGCAACAAAATTTGTGCCAGGGTGGGAAGAGGTACCAGTGACATGAGGTGATTTCTGAGGGCTTTGCACTGAGAACCAAACCATCAAGAACCAAAAGCCTGACTATGTAGAGAAGAAATGGCAACACGAGGCAGGTGAACTGGGGAGTGGAGCACAGGTGGGGCACTCAGGCAATCTCACCAGCAGCCTGCAAAGTACACCACACTGTGCGACTGGCCAGCCTATCCTGAGACCACAGCTATAGTTGGCACTTGATGGCTATTGCTCCTGGCTAAAAGTCAGCGCTGCCTCCAAAATACAGATCCAAAGTTTCAAGTTGTGGAAATAATCCATTATCCTCCTGAAAAAATAGTCCTTCCAGACCATATTCCCCAGTCTTTGGACTCTGGGCACAAGCAGAGTTCTTCCTGGGCCGAGAATGAAGAAAAAACATAGAACCTGAGAGAGGACAATTCTTCCTGCCACTGAGGGCTCAGAGCAGCCATCAGCAGAGAGCACACTTGCTAATTAGAGCAAGAGTCACACAGAAAGTACAATGAACAGAGAAACTGCTGGGACAACCTGAAAAAGAGCTGAGTGGAAAACATGAGCAAACCTGGGACTGCCAGAAGCAAATGGAGGAGACCTGCACAGGGGCTGAGCATGCGGTCACCCAGGGAGAGTGCCGCCTGGCTGCCCCGAATTTGGGAACCTGCACCTTTGCAGCCTAGGCCCTGGAGGGCCGAGTGGAGAAAGGACCCTCATTATCCCAGTGAGGGACAGGCAGAACAGGCACACCCTGGGATGGAACTGGCCAGGAGATGAGGCTTCCCGGGACCCCCACAGCCTTCTAGGCAGGGCAGTGGTACCCACAGCTCCTGAACCGTAATCACCAGCCTCAATTACCTTTGCCTCCTCGGTCCTCAGAAGGACCCCCTGGGGCTTCCATTTCTCTATGCTCAGAGGTTCCTGGCCCGTCATGCCAGGGGCGCTTTCGGGGTGGTAGGGATGCCATGTCCATGCCTTGGAGAGAAGAGGACCGCTCTCTGCCAGCTGGGGAATGACCATCGTGAGGGGGGTGATCAGGGCGGGGAGCGTCACGGAAATGTTCATGACCTGGCCCTAAAATAGGAAACACAGGTCCACAAGGCTAAGAATCTGACATTCTTGTTATATTAAAGTACAATGTGACCACAAGCAGACAAATTATACTACTGAGAAGTAGCAACTTGCAAACCAATATTCACTCAGGCAAGAAACATTCTCTGAATACCCACCATAGGCCAGTCACATCAAGAGAACACAAAAGAGGCGGAGATTAGAAATCAACATGCCTCCTAAAACAAGAGGAGCCAGGTGAGGTCCAGAAGAGGGTTTCCCAGACTTCTAGTTTCAGAATGTCTTTACATTCTTAAAAATTACTGAGGACCCCAAAGAGATATCATTTACAAGAGTCCTAACAACATTTGCCATATTAGGAATTAAGGCTGAAAAAAAACTTCAATTCATTTAACTCTATTTTCCAAAAACAAAATAATTTACTGAAAAGGGTGGTAGTTAAACAAATCCCTTTAGTGTCTGGGTCAAGAAGAGAAAACTGGCTTCTCCCATCTGCTTCCACGATCAGTCCACATTGGGCTAAAGATATGAAGACAAGCCAGGGGTCCCCTGGGAGAGCCTCAGACCACACTGTATGAGTTGCCCTGGGCTACAAGCAACTCTGCTCCTTACCTGACTCTCTATTTCCATCCCAGGAGTCTGGTTTCCGTCCTCCTTCAAACCGAGGGAACTCATCAGGAGTGGGCAGTAAGCCCTTCCTTCCTCCTACACAACAGAACAGACTATTTCAGGTGTGTTCACAGTAACCTAACTCTCCGCCCCTCTTCCCCCCCAGACCTGGGGCCCTCAACTCACCTCGAGGGGTACCCCGACCTCGACCTCTGAGATCTCTTCCTCGGGCTGCTTCATCAGCAGCATCAAAACTCTCCTCTGGTCCAAAGTCTTCAGGACCGGGAAAACCATCCCTTCCTCTGGGGGGAGCGCGGCCCTCATGTCTTGGGGGGGCTCCTCGTCTGAAGCTGTTAAGGGAAAGCAGCAGAATATTCACCTAATGGAATACTTGGTAGCTCTAAGTTCAGGTTTCAAAGAGGCATAATGATACAATGTTAAATGGGAAAAAAAAACAAACTAAAATTAAGTATTTTTTAAAGTACCCATTTTACAATCCCAATGTGACAGGCAAAAACAGGCAGAAAGGAAATGTATCAGAACGTAGGGTTGTTTTAACTTTCTTTAGGCTTTTAGCAATAACTGTGGTGAGAATTCTAAGTGCTTGTATCATGCCAAGTGCTTTACATGTATTATTTCATTTCATTTTATCCTCACAACCACCATATGAAACACACTATTAACTGTCTCAGCCATGATTTCGCTAAGGCTCAGAGAGCTTGTCGTTTATTTAAGGACATACAGAAGTGTTGGGATTTGAACTCAGCAGGTCTTGACACCCAGCCCAGGCTCCTTACCACTGCCTCACACATACTTTTCATATTACCATTTACATTTCTCTTTTTTTCTTGTCTTTTGTCTTTTTAGGGTCACGCCGAGGCATATGGAGTTTTCCAGGCTAGGGGGTGAGTCGGAGCTATAGCTGCCAGCCTACACCACAGCCACAGCAATGTGGGATCTGAGCCGTGTCTGGGACCTACACCACAGCTCATGGCAACGCCAGATCCTTAACCCACTGAGCGAGGGCAGGGATAGAATCTGCATCTTCACAGATATTAGTTGGGTTTGTTAACCACTGAGCCATGACAGGAACTTCATATTACCATTTACTTTTTTTTAACAAACATCCATGATTTATATAATCAGAAAAAAGAGGGGCACAGATCCATGCCTGCCAACTGTACTTGACTTGCTTGGGGACACCCACTCTGCCATCTGCCCCGGCCCACAACCTCTACTCAGGGGCAGACCTGGTTGCCAAGAACTGCACCAATGGCACCACCCCACAGCTGACTGGTATACAGGTAGGCAGCTGACTGACAGGTAACCCACCCGCTGGCAAGCTGATAACCTGGTGCCTGGGCTGCTGGACAATTTCACTGTCCCTTAGGAGTTCTGGAACTTGGAAACTAAGTTGTCCAAGGGGGTTACTGAAGCAAGACCATTATGAGGGGCACTGGAGCTTGAGCAGCAGCCTGTGGGGAAGCAGAGAAAGGGGCCTGCCAGCACGAAAGGTGCATGAGCACCCGAGAGGCCACGGAAATGGGGGCCCGTCTGCATGAACTGCCTGCCTGTAGCTTCCTCTCTAGCCAGGCCTTCTGCTTTTTTTCCTGAGTTTCCAATCAGTTATCTTTTACTCCAACATTTTATTTTGAAAACTTTCAAATTTACAGTAAAGATGCAGCCCTAAAAAGCACATAAATAAATAACATGTAGTAGTATTTAATACATAGAACACTTTGAATTTCTCCAATTGTCCTCAAAATGTCCTCTACAGTTGTCTTTATAGATTTCAATCATGATCACACACTATTATTCAATGGTCATTTCTTTGGTCTACTTCACTCTATGATAGTTCCCCTCCTATGTGCTTTATCTTTCATGACCTTGACATTTTTTTTTTGCTTTTTAGGACTGCACCGGCCACATAAGGAAGTTCCCAGGCCCCAGGCCAGGGGTCTAATCGGAGCTACAGTTGCCGGCCTATGCCACAGCCAAGCAACACAGGATCCGAGCCATGAATGCGACCTACACCACAGCTCATGGCAATGTGGATCCTTAACCCACTGAGCAAGGCCAGGGATCGAACCCACAACCACATGGTTCCTAGTTGGATTGTTTCCACTGCGCCACAATGGGAACTCCCCAACCTTGACATTTTTTTTGAAGGGTCCATCCAGATGTTTCATAGAATGTTCCACAATTTAAATTTATTTGTTTCCTCATGATTAGATTCAGGTAAAACATCTTTGGCAAAAACTTCTTATATACCTTCACAGTGATGCCAGCCTGCCTCATTATTTATGAGGTAAAAGTGGCATGGCAATCAAATTTCATTGTTGCAAAGGTACATTTTTTTCTTTGCAATTAAGTAATCTGTGGGGTGACACTTTGGTATTATGAGACTATCCTGATTCTCCACAATCTTTTGCTCAGTGGCTTTTAGCATCTACGGATGATCCTTGTCTGAATCAATTATGGCACTGATTGCTTAAAAGAAATAATACTGCTAATTCTACTCCTCCTCTTCCATTTATAACTCAGTGATTTACTGCAAAAAGAGCTTTTCCTTTTTCACTTCACCATTCCAGCCATCTAGCCATCTTTTCATATCTTTCTTGTCCTGAGGTAATTTAATGAGCCATGCTCCTGCAAGCAAAGGGGGTGTTCCCCCAGATGCTGGCTGAAATAAACACCTAAGGTGAGGGTAGAACTGACAGGTGGAGATGAGTGAAGCACTATTACCCTGAGACAGATTCAGGGAAGAACCCTTCAAAACATCAGGACTCTTTTCTTGCCCATGCATCCGTCATACAACTGCCCTAGCTACAAATGGACGGGGGGATCTAATGTTTGTGTACCCCCTTCTCCCCTGCAAAATTCCTATGCTGAAGCCCTATCTCCCAAAGTGGTTTTAGAAATGGGCCTTTGGGAGTTCCCGTCGTGGCGCAGTGGTTAATGAATCTGACTAGGAACCATGAGGTTGCGGGTTCGGTCCCTGCCCTTGCTCAGTGGGTTAACGATCCGGCGTTGCCGTGAGCCGTGGTGTAGGTTGCAGACGCGGCTCGGATCCCGAGTTGCTGTGGCTCTGGCGTAGGCCGGTGGCTACAGCTCCGATTCGACCCCTAGCCTGGGAACCTCCATATGCCGCGGAAGCGGCCCAAGAAATAGCAACGACAACAACAACAACAAAAAAGACAAAAAGACAAAAAAAAAAAAAAAAAAAAAAAAAGAAAAAGAAATGGGCCTTTGAGAGTTCAAGAGTTTGATGAGGTTCTGCAGGTGGGGCCCCATGATGGGATTAGTGCCCTTATAGAGACACCAGTGACAGCCTGCTTACTCTCTCTTCCCTATATGCAAGGGCAACGGGAGAAGGTGGCTATCTGCAAGCCAGGAAGAGAAGTCTCACCAGAAACATACCCTGCTAGACCCTGATCTGGAACCTCCAGCATTTAGTACTGTGAGAAAATTGATTTCTTTTGTTTAAGGGCCATACTCCATGGTATTTGTTATGGCAGCCCAAGCTAAGTGGTGCACCTCCTGATGAATGAGCCCTCTCAAATGCATCTCCCCCTTTAACAGATTCATTTACCCAACAGTTACTGAGCACCTATGGTGTCACTACTACTGCTCTAAGTGCTAAGGATTTGCCCTCAGGAAGCTGTCATGCTTCTGGGAGATACAAGTAATACAGAAATAAACACATCACTTAATGTCAAGCAGTGCTAAGTACTATGAAGAAATATAATGCAGGGTAAAAGGTACAGCAGGAGGGGAGAGCTAAGTGGAGTGAGCCACAACCATCTAGGAGGCTGTGCTCCAGCAGAGGAAAGAGCAAGCAAAATGGGAACAGGACATGGTGGGCATATTTGAAGAGAAGTTGCAAACAGCACAAGAGTCTAGGCATCAGTCTGACACTGACAGATGAAATGTAACACAAACTGAAGCACAGTAAAATCTGAAACTTTGGACAAGATGCAGAGGTTCAAGAAATCAAAGTTATGTTGATGCCAAAGCCAGTGGAAATGAGGCTCCTGTAGACATAAAAAGCCATTTCAAGGAGTGAATATGAGGATATCAGTAAGAGAACTCTTAAAATCTCTTTATTAAAAACTCCGGAGTTCCCGTCGTGGCGCAGTGGTTAACGAATCCAACTAGGAACCATGAGGCTGCGGGTTCGGTCCCTGCCCTTGCTCAGTGGGTTAACGATCCGGCGTTGCCGTGAGCTGTGGTATAGACCGGGGCTACAGCTCCGATTTGACCCCTAGCCTGGGAACCTCCATATGCCTCGGGAGCGGCCCAAAGAAATAGCAAAAAGGCAAAAAAAAAAAAAACTTCCCTCTCCAGAGTTCCCGTTGTGGCTTAGCAGGTTAAGAATCTAACTAGTATCCATGAGGTTGCAGGTTCAATCCCTGACCTCACTCACTGGGTTAAGGATCCAGCGCAGGTTGCAGATGTGGCTTGGATCTAGTGTTGCTGAGGCTGTAGGGTGGGCTGGCAGCTGCAGCTCCAATCGACCCCCATCCTGGGAATTCCCATATGCCAAAGGTTCAGCTGTAAAAGGAAAAACAAACAAACAAAAAAACCCTGACAGCTTCTCCTCTTAACCTCTGTCTTTCACCCTCCCTGGCCATACTGTCAGCCACTCTTTTCTAACACACCCCATGAGAATGGAGAGTGCCAACCCTTAACTCAAATACCTGCTAGCAACAGCAGTAAGAACTGTGATGGGAAAAGACATGGGAGAGATGACTGGGGCAGTCAGGGCAGGAGTGCAGAACAGCACAGTATGGGCACCGCAGGCGGCTAGCCCAGGCCTGCAGCTGCTCTCACACTTAGCACCCGTGGGCCTTCCAAAGTCAAGGAACCACTCTGGCTCTCAGTGTCATCCCTGCTCTATAAATGCTGACAGTTAACACCTACCTCACAATTCACCGAAGTAACATCAATTATTATCATCATTGATTATTCTGAGCCTTACTTGAGATTTCACCAATTATCTTTTTTTTCTCCTTACTTCCTTTATTTCATTTCTTAGGTGTTCAAAACTAACCTCGACCTAATTTGAGTTTAACAGCAAGATTATTTTTCAGTTTGACTGGGTTTTGTTAAGATCTTTAGGCAAGTACACACAAACTATCTATCTAAGCAATTCCTTTATTTTCCATCTAGAGATTTGGCTCATATTTCATCATTCCAAACAAGGGAACCTGGGGATTTCTAACCAAATCCAAGAACCTTTATAGTAGACTGCTCCTCCTATCTATTTAAAAGAACCAAAAAATTAACAAAAAGAAGAATGTTTCTCAGAGTTCCCTTGTGGCATGGCGGGTTAAGGATCCAGGGTCGTCACTGCTGTGGCTCGGGTTCAATCTCTGGCCCAAAAACTTCCACATGCCATGGGTGTGGCCAAAAAAAAAAAAAAAAGAGCAAAGAAAAAGATAAAGATTTCTAAGTTGTAGAGACAAAAAAGAACCATATAACAGGTGGTATTTGAGTATATATATAAATACACAAATATATATAAAATACAAAACTTATCGAGGGTAGGGTACTCTCTCCCCAAGTGAAAGAGGAATGAGACTTTTGTAGAGCTCCAGGGAAGAAGAAATGGACCCACAGAATATCTATCCCACCTTTCTTCTCTGCGCCCTCGAAAACGTGGGTCTTCAGGATCCCGAGGGAAGCGTTCGTCTCCAGGTCTGCGGCTTTCCCAGGCCCCTGGAGGGCCCCGGGCCGCACCCCGGCCATCGCCATCACTGAACTCCCTGTGATCAGGAGGAAACGGAGGCCCGGGGCCCCCCCGCCTCCACTTCTCTTCTTGTGGTAAAGGTCCTCCTCGCCCTTCAAATTCACGTAACCGGTGGCCAAAGCGCTTATCGGGGTGGAAGTCATCAGGTCTGCTGAAGTCGTCAGGGAAGTCAGGGTGAGGGCCGCGCCTGTCGGGGGGCCCCCTGCAGTCCTGGGCGCCCCGGAAAGGCCCCCTCTCGGGCCCATGTTCAGGCCCACCGCTCTGCTCGTGCCGCCTCTCTGACATTGGGCCCATGTGATGGTTTGGAGGGCCTCGGGAGTCACCTGAAGGAAATAAAACTGATTTTGACCTTGTCTTCCAGGAATCCTGCCGGTATAGGTCTGATTCTCAGCATCTTAAAATTTTCGAATGCATTCTTTTATTGCAAATGTTTTCCCTCCCTGGTTCCCAGCATACTTTGGAGACAAATGTCCCTAAAGCTGATATTATATCATGAGAAAAGCAAAGGTTTGAGGGTAGGATTTCAACTTCCTCAGTCACTAGCTAAGCAACTTGACCCAGAGGAAACCTGGCTGCTGTGAAGATTCACTTAAAAAACACAGGAGCCTCACAGGCATAAGAATAAGCCTCCCTTCCTACCTTCATTCCTTAGTGATTCTGTTGGACCAGCCTGCTCCACCCCCCCCCCACCCCCGCCCCCGGAGAAGGCAGCAGGGAAATCAGGCTCAAGGCTGGGAAGCCCAGCACAAAGAACTTGCTGTTTGGAAAAGCCTGCAGAGCCCACCACTGGGTCACTGGGACCACACCACACTGCATTCGTGTCACTCCTCAAGTCCTAGGTTCATTTAACTTGATTGGTTAACTCATACTTTGATACTTAACAAAATCCTCTGTAAGGTACATGGGCCTCTCCAGTGACTGCCTGTGACCAAAGCTTCACCATCCTTCAGTTTCAGGTTTTGTATAAACACTTTCTCTGACCCTCTCTATGAATGATCTCCCTCATCGATAATATTACCGCCATTCTTTGCCAGTAACATTTGGAAGTCTATTAAAGTTTTTTTTTGTTGTTGGTTTGTTTTTGTTTTTTTGTCTTTCATTTTCTAGGGCCGCACCTGCGGTATGTGGAGATTCCCAGCCTAGGGGTCTAATTGCAGCTATAGCCACCGGCCTACACCAGAGCCACAGCAATGCCAGATCCGAGCCATGTCTGCGACCTACACCATTGCTCACGGCAATGCTGGATCGTTAACCCACTAGGCAAGGCCAGGGATCGAACCTGCAACCTCAGGGCTCCTAGTCGGATTCGTTGAGCCATTGAGCCATTACGGGAACTCCTTAAAGAATTTTTTTAAAAATATTTTATCTGTAATATATTCAAAGTTCAGACTGAAAATGAACAGAGGCCAAGTCCATCTAGTTCATCCCCTACAGCTTTGAAGAGATTTACTTTCCTGGCTACTGATTACTGCAGCCATCGTAAATGTACACCTGTTTTCTGTCAATATACAATTTAAATCAAATATTTTTAAAAAGTAGATAGCAAAGGGACACTCTTGCTTCTAAAACAACTGACTTGTAGAAATGAAATTTCTCTACTTGCCCAGCCCATGCCTTTTACTGCTTTTCCTCAGCAAAAAGGATGACCTTCCTTTCCTTACATCACAGTCAGCCACAATTCTTACCCTTCCAATGCCCTTCCTCTTTCATTTTTATTCATTTCCCTTGGCCATTTCAATTTCTCCTCACCATTCAACATGTCTAAAAAACTTGGAAATCTCAGTATAAAAATACATATTAGAAGGACTTTCTCGTTCTCTTAAGCTTTTCCTGTTCCTTCTGCTTTCTCTCCCTTCAATTAACCCATTCCTCAGCATGCTGAGGAAAGCGCCTTCTATGCTGCCTCTTGGTAAACGCCCCCTCACTTCTCAGTATGTTCCTGCAGCTCATGGTGCCTTCTCTACCTTCATGTTGCTTGGACTTGTTGTGACCTCAGACAGAGCAGTCCTTCGACCTGAGGAAGCTGAACACATTCCATTCAGACTTACCTATGAATAATAATCCTCCCATTACCTCTATCTGCTTAAAAGTACCCTGGCTCCTCCAAGGAAAGAAACCCACCACTACAAATTAGAAGGGATGTGGCCCCCGGTGATGGGGCGGCGGCGCTGGTTAATCCAGTAGGGGATGGCAGGGCCACTTTCTCGGCTCTCCCTTCTCCCTTTGGTCCCTGGGAGGAGAAAGAGAGGAGGAAGAGAAAGAGAGAGAGAGGTAAAGAGAAAAAGGGGAAGAGCAAGGAGGAGAGGGAAGGAGGTGGAGACAGACACAGGTGGGGGAGAGGGAGAGAGGCAGGCTCTCAGTTCGCTGGTGGCTGTACCTTGTAGGTAACAGACTTCTTTTCTTAGGGTCCCCACAGCCAAAGATTGGTTCTTGATGCTTTCTTTCTCTTTTTTCCCTGTCCATACAATGAAACTAAACATTCTCCTAATTCCTGTACCTCTCCCTTTCCTACCTCTGATAAATTCAAGACTAAGCTTTAAATTCCCAAAGTCCTCAGGCTGCAAATACTGACCAGGACTTCTGTTAATCTGATCAAATGGGGGTAAAAAACCTAACATGTACCACAAGGCGCTGTGAGCTTAGGCAATTAAGTTACAAGGGATTGGAGTTCCCATCATGGCTCAGCGGTAATGAACCTGACCAGTATCCATGAGGACTCGGGTTCGATCCCTGGCCTCTCTCTGGCGTTGCCACAAGCTGCAGCACAGGTTGCAGATACAGTGTTGCTATTGCTGTGGTATAAGCCAGCAGCTACAGTTCTGATTTGACCCCTAGCCTGGGAACATCCATATGCCATAGCTGTGGCCCTAAAAAGATTTTTTTTTTTTTAAAGTTACGAAGGGTGGAGTTCTTTGCAGTGCCATCCCCACAATACTCCTGGTTCTCTAGTTTACGTCTTCCCATGAAAAGGTCCACAGTCCCTCACAGTCCCATCCTCAAACTCTCCTCTCCATCCAACAGCTGCCCCTACTCACTTCTGCCCCAGTTCTTCCTGCAGATTTGTGAGCACTGAATGCCTCAGCAAAACGAGGGAGTGGGGCTCTGGCATGTGCCCTCTTTCAACTCTTAAGGGTGATTCTTAACTTCCAAATAGCCTCACATCTCACAATGACAATCCTCAACTCTGTGCTTTTCATAGTATCAACAATCAGGCAAAAACATTCATAGTATCAACAATCAGGCAAAAACACATTGGTACATGGCTTTCTTCTTTGCAAAGGGTGCAGAACAATGTAACCAGCTAAAGAATTCAATATATGACACAATTTGAAGGGAGAAAGGAGGCAATATTAAAAACACTATTAATTCTTTATCCCATCAAAATCTTAGAAACTGTTGAGCTCTCTGTACTTGCATTCAATTAGCACAGGAACCACTCCCATTCCCAGGAGATAGACAAGGCGGCCTGTGGCACAGGCCCTGCTCCTGGGGACTGTCCAAGCGGTTATGCCGCCCACTTCTGGTAGAGAGGAGCTATTTCCTCTGGGCAGCGTTTTGGCTATAACTGAAGCACATCTAAGAAAGCAACCTAAGATAAAGCTATTACCTGAGTTGACTCTGCTCTTGTTTTTCCTAGAGGTTCATGTGACCATTCTATCAGTTACTTACCAATAAAACTATTGTAAGATTTACCCAAAGAAGGAATATAACCTCTTATTCAGCCGAGCAGATATTTACCTTTGTTAGGGCCAGGTCCTTGTCCAGGGTTAAGAGGGGGGATGCGACCTTGTGCTCCCTGCTGCCCTAGGCCTGGTATCAGGGGTGGGGGGCCTGCGTTCTGTCCTTCCTGAAAAGATGTTTTTAAAGCGGGGGTGTGAAAACAAAGGCTTGTGCTTCATGAACAGCAATTTTATCATAATGTGACAAGATAAAAACACTAGGTTGCCCCAAAACTTTCAGCAATAAATACATAGCTAGTGACATTATAGCAAAATTGTCCTTAAATTGAGGGAAAGGGGGAGTTCCCACTGTGGTGCAGCCAAAACAAATCCAACTAGTATCCATGAGGATGTAAGTTCAATCTCTGGCCTCGCTCAGTGGGTTAAGGATCTGGCATTGCCGTGAGCTGTGGTATAGGCCTGCAGCCGTAGCTCTGATTCGACCCCTAGCCTGGGAACTCCCATATGCTGCAGGTGCAGCCCTAAAATTGCAAAAAGGAAAAAAAAAAAAAAAAAAAAAAGAGGGAAAGGAGATACTCCTCCGACCATAATAAAAGGATATACTTATATTTTAAACCTACTGACAGGTTTTTATTTAAAGCTAGATCTTTACTTATAATGCCAAATGAGAACCTCAATAGAAAGTTGGAAATCATAACATAAAAACCACAACACTCTGCACAGAGGAGGAACTTCTGGCAAAAGTAAAGACCTAGGAGTTCCCGTTGTGGCGCAGTGGTTAACGAATCCGACTAGGAACCATGAGGTTGAGGGTTCCGTCCCTGCCCTTGCTCAGTGGGTTAAGGATCTGGCGTTGCCATGAGCTGTGGTGTAGGTTGCAGATGTGGCTCGGATCTCGCGTTGCTGTGGCTCTGGCATAGGCCGGCAGCTACAGTTCTGATTAGACCCCTAGTCTGGGAACCTCCATATGCCACGAGAGCAGCCCAAGAAATGGCAAAAAGACCAAAAAAAAAAAAAAAAAAAAAAAAAAGGTAAAGACCTAGAAGCCTGCCGGGACAGGTAAACTCTGCTCTTGTATCCATGACTCCTTTCAGCTATAGAAAATAATCCATCCTCTCAAAAGATTAGCTGCGTTTGAAAGGTGGGGAACAGGACAGGGTTCCTGATAAGCAAACTGTTCATTCACTGCTCTCTCCTTCACTCCATCTTATCTCTACTGTCTGATTCCCGTAGCTCAGGACCCACTGCTCATTCCCAGCTATGTCACCCAGGATCTCAGGTTCATGGATTCCCGCAGCTTCTGCTCTGATCCTCTTAATCTTCTTGCTCTGCAACCCCAGGGCTCAATACCAGCTTGTCCCTAGTCCTACTATTCTGTCATGTGACCTAGCCATACCTAAATTCTATTTATTCCCCAGACTGTCCAGTGACCTTGGATCTAGTCTCTTGACAAATAAATACACAATCAAATAAATATCTAGTCATTCCTTCATATAAAAAATGCATTTAGTGACTGGACCTACCACAAGAACAGCACAGTTTCAGAACTATCAACAGCAAAACTGCTTTCATAATCCAAACTAGTTACATGAAAAAGCAGCTATGAGCAGATACTCATTTACAGCAATGAAGTTATAAATGGCCATCATTAACTCAATACCAGTGATTTCCATCCTCCTCTGTTTCTTGTCCCTTTTACTTGAGGACAGCTCTTATCAACATCTTTCATGCTATTACCTTAACACTGGAAACAAATTCTTTTAAATTTAACCAATTAAAGCAACTGGTTTAAATAACTAACCTGGTCAAAGTAGAGTCACATTTTAGCATATTAGAAATATGAGCAAAGATTTTCATCAGGCAACTTGTGAGATCTGAAATGCCCTAAAATGTATTAAAGTTCCATTGTCATTCTACCAATATATTCTACAGGTCAATTCCATTTTTTAGAGTCATTTCGCTTTTCATATATAAAATCTTTTACCACATGATACAATAAAGTTACTGAATTGTCCCCAACAGACCTGTCCTCTTGAATCTGACATGTGTATAATTTTAGTCATAAGGTGGTAGCTGAAGTTCATTTAAGTTTTTATCCTTCAAAATGAAAACTGTTAATTCACTAACATAAGGTTGCGTAGGTAAATATTATAAACATACAAATATAGTCTGTATTAATAAAATATATAATACTTTAGTTTTAGGACAGTTCATGATAAACCTAGATTTATTAAACATCCTAAATTCTGAAAAGTGCCCAATAAATTCTGGAAATAAACTCAAATGCCATCAATTTCTTCACTGCTATGACATGTTTAAGTTCTAAAAGGTCTGAAATGTAACACATAATCTATTTTCTGAGCTAGTTATTTTAATTCACTGAATCCGATGGCCATCTTCTCACTACAGACTCTCAGAAGTGCAGTGTGTTCTACATATGCCATCTGAAGCAGGCCCTCTTCCACAGGGGTCGAGTGCCTTTCAGTGAAGACCCAGGGCGTCAACATCAGCTCACTCATTCACTCGTTCCCTTTTGGTTCACAACCGACTTTGAGGACACAAACCCAGTTGTTCATACCCAAATAATGAAATTCAGAAAAAGGTTAAAAACCACAGAGCCAGTGTTCAATCCATTCATGCCCACGTAGTCTTCTGCAATTCAGCACAAGCAAAATGAACACTCCTCGCACCATCTCTCAAGCAACAGTTCAGCAAATGGGTTAAAAAAAATAATAATAAAACTTGACTGATGATAATAGGATCCTCTAAAAAGAGCCAAGAAAATTTATACAGAAATATTCCCTCCTTTAAAAATTTTTATATGTGAACTGAAAAAACTTGAGCATAATTTCACCCAAAGGGTCACCATTTGAAAATGCCCAATTCTGGACTCAGATCTCGAGAAACATTCACTGAAATGAAAATAGTGAGATCTATGGTATACTTGTGAGTTAAACACCTCATACTATGTTAAAAAGTAGAGCCAGCAGGCAGATCAGCAGGCAGACAGGAGGTGGCTCAGTTGTCTGGCAAGCCCATAAAACACCAGCCTATGGAAGAAAGAGCCCAGAAAAGGGAGCAGGGCAGGCTGAGTCACCTATGCTCCCTGCTCAGGGCCACAGCTCTTCTGGAGCCCTGAGACAATTATGAACTGTATCCAATTGAGAGTTCATCTTTTCCGGAAGAAGTCTACTAAAAGACAGAGGTTAAGAAGATTCATACTGTGATATGTTTAGTGGTCTACTTAGTTATTATTTCTTTCTTCAGCCATGATGCTATTCTCAAGCCACCATCACTACTTGAGAAATGTCTATACCAGCTGTGACCATCTTTCACAGCATTTAAAAGTGCTGCCTCAGTGCAGAGTGTATTTTCCCCAAGTGTAATGTTTACAAGTTGGAAATAAATAATACCTGATTGAAGGGGGCCCGGGGCCCATCACCTAGCAGAGCTGTTTTCTGCTGCTGGAATGGTATTGGCCCTTGAGATGGATGTGGCCCTCTTGCCGGGTTCTGCTGTCCCTGAGGTCCAGGGGGCCCTTGCATGCCACCCTGGGGTGGAGGTCCCAAAGAGCCCTGGGGCGGCCCCTGCTGACCTTGTGAGCCTGGAGGCCCTCGCAATTCCTGGGGAGGGCCCAGCATTGATCCTTGGGGTGGAGGCCCCTGCATGCCTCGCATCTCCTGAGGACCTCGCATCTCCTGAGGGCCATGTCCCAGCAGTCCACTTGGAGGATGAGGTCCTCTCATCTCTTGAGGTGGGTGGCCCAGCATCATCCCCTGGGGAGCAGGACCCTGAGTCTCTCGGGGGCCTGGAGGACCCTGCATTCCTCTTGGATTCAATCCCATCAGAGGTCCCTGAGACACAGGGCCTTGGATCCCTTGAGACCCTGGCCCGCCTTGTATCCCATGAGGATGAGGAGGTCCTTGCATTCCTCTGGGACCAGGTGGTCCCTGCATACCTTGAGTACCAGGAGGTCCCTGAGGGCCCAAGTGACCCTGGGGACCAGGTGGGCCTTGGGGGCCTATGTGACCTTGTGGGCCAGGTGGGCCCTGAGGACCCATATGACCTTGAGGACCAGAATTACCCTGTGGTCCAGGTGGTCCTTGAGGTCCTAAAGGGCCATGGGGTCCGGGATGCCTTTGCATTCCTTGGGGCCCATGCATGTCCTGAGGCCTCGGCAACCCTTGGGGCGGGCCCTGGGGTCCCTGTGGTCCCATGAAGCCTTGTGGCCCCCCACCTCCCTGATGCAGTGGAGGACCTTGTGGTCCCATTTGTCCCTGGGGTCCAGGGGGTCTAAATTGTCCTTGTGGACCTGGAGGCCCCATTTGAGCCATGTTCATTGGCATCTGCTGAGATGGATGAGGCTGTTGAAAACCTTGAGGAATCTGAGACATTGGACCTTGTCCTGGAAAGGGCTGGGGTCCCAGAAGAGGGGTTCCGGATGAAGGAGGAGGCTGAATTTGCTCAGCCTGTTTCTGTGCAAGTCTTTCAATTTTCAGTTGCTAAGAAAAAAAAAAAAAAAAAAGAAAGAAAGAAAGAAAAAGCATGCTGATAAGTAAACCAGAGAGAGCCCTTAAAGATGACAATATTGCTATCTCTTATTTCTTTGGGGGAGCCTCAAAACAAACACAGGCTTCGACTGACCTCTCACTACCCCAACAGTAACTAGGTCTCTATGACATCAGATGTGCTGAAGGTGCTCAGGCCTCCAGACTCATGAAGACGTCTTTTTAGGTGCTGGGAAACAGCAATCAGTACTATTTATATGCACCTTCATCAGGGAAAGCCCAACAATTTACTAGTGTTGTAGCATTCTTGGTAGCTGCCAAAGGTATGAAAAATAAGAACAAACCACCTACTCTAGAGCTGACAGAAAAATTATTTTATCTGAGGAAAAGTAAGTGAATCCAAATTAAAAATATGTTGGCTTTGTCTATTAAAAGTGTATATTTAACTTATATCCACTCACTGCTTGACTGATATGGTTTTAAAAGTCTAAGAAACAGGATTCTTTTAGAAACTAGCTTCCTAATGCAGCAATAAAAAATAGTATAGCTCATCAAACCCATGTAAGAGTCCCTGCCCTTCTTTTTAAGAGCATAGCAATAAAAATGTTATCACTACTTTCTTAGATCACCTTGAATCCCCCAAAGAGCTTCACGCACCTCCAGAAGCTGTGGGTTAGTATACTGTAACGTGGCCATCTCTTGCTCAATTTCTGCTTGTGTTTTTTTCTTCTCTTCCAACTTAATGTCTTCTTTTCTGTCATTCAATACCTCATTTGGGGTAGGAATTGGAACCTTATTTTGCATCCAAGCCTTGGGAAGGAAGAGAATATTAACATATACCCTAAGTGTGTAAATTATAATGACAAAATGAAAAAAAACATTTTATAATGTCACTGGCTCCTTTTAACCTGATGAATACAAGTTGGCTCACCAGATAAACAATCTTTTTTTTTTTTTTTTGCATTTTAGGGCTGCACCCGCAGCAAGCACATGGAAGTTCCCAGGATAGGGGTTGAGTCAGAGCTGCAGCTGCCGGCCTACACCACAGCCACATCAACACCAGATCCGAGTCGCATCTTTGACGTACACCACAACTCACACCAACACCAGGTCATTAACCCACTGAGCAATGCTAGGGATTGATCCTGCATCCCATGGATGCTAGTCAGAGTCATTTCCGCTGAGCCACGACAGGAACTCCTTTTTTGTCTTTTTAGGGCCACACCCACAACATATGGAAGTTCTCAGGCTAGGGGTCCAATTGGAGCTGAAGCTGCCAGCCTACAGCACAGACACAGCAACACTACATCCTTTTTCCACTGAGTGAGGGCAGGGATCGAACCCGAGTCCTCATGGATACTAGTCGGATTCGTTCCCACTGCACCACGCCAGAAACTCCAACAACCTTTACTTCTAATGCTAGTTCATAGTGACGTAGAAATGGAGTCAGGCAAGCACATTACTAGGTAGAAATCGCTAGCTGATAAAAGCTGTTAAGATCTCGCATGTTATTAGGATGCAAAGCTTGCCTGCCTCTTCTAAAGGGCACATGTGCTTTGTGTTGAGGGAACAACTAAGTGGAAGACAGACAAAATTACGTTCAAAGAAACATACTCTTTCTGTGCCATGCTTCTCTCTTCTCCCTCTTCTGATAGCTTGGATGATAACAAGTAGGTGAGAACAAAAGATCTAGAGAAGATTCATGACAAGCTTTAGCACTAACTACAAAGGAGCAGATGGGAACTACGTCTAATAATGCTTGAAATATGCGAAGAATGCTTGAAAAAAAAAAGTCTGATACATAATACCTTCAACAGATGAGATCATTCAAGAGAAACCTATTTCTACACTTCAATTAGACTCACTGAGCAGAGTTTCCCAGTGCATGCATGGGTGGGGGAGCAGGGGGACACTTCTAGTTACTCACCTGCTGGAACTGAGCAGGAATAGGTTTTGCATAAGGAACTTTCTTCTGAGGTACTTTTTTCTGATCCTTTTGCATCACCTCCTCCATTCCCCAATCTAAACCTGGAATTGTCATTTCAATTTCGTTTGATTCATCTTTCCCTATAACCATAAAGAGAAGTAGTTAGGCAAGGAAAAGAAAGGGGCCACTTCATCATTTTATTTTTGGAAGAACAGAGTCTAAATATTATGCAGTTCACATCACTTTTATCAACATTTCTCAACATAAATCATTTGGCATTTTCAAAAGAATTCAATATCATGATGATAAGAAATAGGTAAAATTATAGAAAAAGTAAAATTTATAGGAACAACTTCTCTTACCCATCTGTTCTTGTTCCATAGCTAATTTTAGTTGTTCTGGTATTCCCATCCCTGGAATTACTGCTAGGCTATTAGGTTCAAGGTCATCTATAAATAGGAATAGAATACAGCCATTGTCAATAGAGATGTTATAAATGAAGTGGGCCAATAAAATTAACACCTTATAAAAATGAAAATGATTGCTGGTGATTTATAAATCAATAAACTTTAAAACTAAAATAGTTTCCCATAATCTTTCCAATACCTAACACTTTTATAACAAGAATATCAGATTTCAAAGGATAAACATGCAAGAACCTTACCATATTCTACTCCATCTTCAGACATTCCAGGTAATAGGTTTAAATTGTATCGATCTCGCATTTTATCACCTGGTCGGTTTCGGGTCCAAAATTTGCTATCAAAATAAAAGTATTGGAGGGGGAGGAGAAGAGCATGATTTCAATGTATCTCTGGGCACTTAATAGTATGAAACAGGCCTCTGGCAAAACAACAAAATTTTACAATGCCTTATTTTAAAAACATTTACTGTAAAAAAAGATTTTTTTATCAGATGGAAAAACAAAATTCAAATAGCAAAGTCATATTCAACACCCAATCTCCTTGTAATTATGTATTATAAACCATTACAAACAGGTCCCTAAGAATAAGTTAGAGTATAAATTAACACATTTATCTACCAATAAAATAAACATACATTTATCACCCACTGCTCTATGAAGACAGTAATTCCTTCTTATTCTTGACATACAGCTTACCTAGTGTGGTCATTTGAGCCTGAGCAGAGAATATGTCCAAGAGGATGCCAAGCCAGACTCCAGATCATTCCTTCATGGGCCATCTCCATCCCTCCCACTTCTTTCTCTACCCTGTAACAGCACCACAGAAAGTAGTTTTTTTCACATAAATTACCCAACCCCTCCCCAGCCAGAAAAGACATTTTCTTTTAATGTAACACAAAGTGACAAAAGTCTGTTACTTTAAATCTAGTCAATTCCACATGTTTCAGAGATACTGATTAGTCATCATAATATATTCCTTGATCCAAAGAGCACCTCCTCAAGGGGGGAAATGCTTCAGAAATGACCTCACCACAAGTAATAAGAATTAGGTTTCACTCCCCCTTCATGACCTCTACAACCAAAAAGAGAAGTGGTAAGTTTTCTATTCCAAACTGGGTTTACAGATAAGTACATATGAACACTTAAGAAAAACATAACACACTATTATGTTTTACACTATCAGGAGCTCGCATCATAAAATGTACAACTTCTGTGCAAAATAAGCGCCACATACCCAACATGCCAAAATAACAAAGAGCCATCAGATCCTCCACTGGCAAAAAGACCTTCATGAACAGGATGCCAGGCCACAGCTGTAAACAAAAACAAGGAGAAGGACAAAACTATTTATTATAGGATCTCAGAGCACTACAGTAATAGGATGAGAAGTATTATCACAACCACCGACCTGTAGCCTCTTTCTTATGACCTCGGAAGACTTGAAGCTCTTCCTTCAGGTTTCGTATGTCGAAAAGTTTACAGAGATGGTCACGTGATGCTGTGAGTAGCCAGTTGCCATTGAGATTTAATTTCACTTCCATTACAGTGTTTTTATGGGCATGGCTAGAAACAAAATACCAAGAAAATAATCTGTCAGAATTCGAAACAAGTATCAATCAAAACAATGGCTATTTTTCTTGAAAAGCAGATGGCTGTCAAGATGGCAAGAAGTTGAGCCTAGAAGTAATAAAGCATGTAACAATCCAGGACCACAAGAATATGTCAAAGACAGAAATAATGTCCATTATCTAAGCACAGGTTTCATTAACCAGTTAAAATATCTTCAACTGGATAGAAAAGTTTATCTGTGAAGAAGGGGAAGCACTTGAACACATAATGTTCAATAAAGCTCATTAAACTAAAAATTTGGGAGTTTCCATCGGGGCGTAGTGGTTGACGAATCCAATTAGGAACCATGAGGCTGCGGGTTCGACCCCTGGCCTTGCCCAGTGGGTTAAGGATCCGGCGTTGCCATGAGCTGTGGTGTAGGTCACAGACACGGCTCAGATCCGGCGTTGCTGTGGCTCTGGCGTAGGCCGGTGGCTATAGCTCCGACTGGACCCCTAGCCTGGGAATCTCCATATGTCAGGGGAGTGGCCCTAGAAAAGGCAAAAAGACAAAAAACCCCAAAAAAACCAACTTTAAAAATTCAATGTAACTGTTCTCATTAAGCCAAAGCATAAAAAAGGGCACAAGACAGTTTGAAGGTTAAACTAAAGACTGAGCAACAGATGAGGCCTAAACAACACACATCTCCAAGAAGCACCATTCACAAGGTCAATTCCTGTGTGGCCACTGGAATTGTGCAATAAGGCAGCCTTGCTCCAACCAGCTCAGCCCCAACCAGAGGGATAGAGCTGCTTAGTCCAAAAAAACATTAAAAACATACTGATAGGGAGTTCCCGTCGTGGCGCAGTGGTTGACAAATCCGACTAGGAACCATGAGGTTGCGGGTTCCATCCCTGGCCTCACTCAGTGGGTTAAGGATCTGGTGTTACTGTGAGCTGTGGTGTAGGTTGCAGACGCGGCTCGGATCCCGAGTTGCTGTGGCTCTGGCGTAGGCTGGCAACTACAGCTCCAATTAGACCCCTAGCCTGGGAACCTCCATATGCCGCAGGAGCAGCCCAAGAAATGGCAAAAAAACAAAAAACAAAAAAACAAAACAAAACATACTGATAGAACTGTGAATATTTACAGATAATTCAAAGAGAAAATTTTATGATGTGGCTGCATCATAACTAACTAAACACCTCACACAAAACATGAGAACTGATTCAAAAATGGAGGGGAAATTCTCTATAAATAGATGTAGTGAGATGGAGAAAGCTGGGCTGTGTCTAATAAATAGCAACTCCACACTGTGCCAAAATTTATTATAATGAGGAGATGGTAAGCTAGATTAGCAATAACCACCTCCTCCTCCCCATCCCTCTGCCCCCATGATACCCAAATTTAATTTAGATATATGTGGCAGGAGAAAAATCAAGCTTCATTTTATTAGCAATTTAGAGAGAAATCATATTTAATAAATAAGAGGGCTATAAGCAAAAGTCCATCTGCTGTCTATACTACTTTTTCCAGGAATATGAGGAACGAAAGCTAAAAGCTAAAGAATACAAGCTGCTTTGTTCTCCTTGTTTAGGGGCCAAGGTGAAGCTCGTAACACTTACAGTGTTGCAAGACTCTGCCCAGTCTTGGGGTCCCAAAACTTGATTGGCTGTTGACTATCTTTACTTCCTGAAACAACTAACCCTTTTGTTGGATGCCAGTCTACACATTTCACATCAGCACCATGCCCTGTTGGAAACAAGATAAAAACATAATCAGAAGAGATGTTTAAAGCAGGACTCCATTCTACTTTAAACCAAAGTAGAGAAACCTATTAAATGTTTTGATCCTAGTGCTCAGTCATTAACTCTTTGGTCTTTGCATCTGGAAGACCTGGGATACAGCAACCTCTCTTTCTATACCACGATGCACAGGAACCATTCCTCTTCTCGCCTACTTGCTGCTAGGCCAGTCAAGACTTTTTGGAAGCTGCACCTCTCAAGGCCCCAGCATATAAAGTTTTTCAGGAGTTCCCGTCAGGGCTCAGCGGAAATGAATCTGACTAGCATCCATGAGGACGCAGGTTTGATCCCTGGCTTTGCTCAGTAGGTTACGGATCCAGCATTGCTGTGAGCTGTGATGTAGATCACAGACTCAGCTCGGATCCTGCACAGCTGTGGCTGTGGTGTATGCTGGCAGCTACAGCTCCAATTCCACCCCTAGGCCTAGGAACCTCCATATGCCACAGGTGCGCCCCCCCCCCCAAAAAAAGACAAAAAATAAAAAATAAAAGGGAGTTCCCTTCGTGGCTCAGCAGTTGATGAACCCGACTAGATTCCATGAGGATGTGGGTTCGATCCCTGGCCTTGCTCAGTGGGTTGGGGATCTGGCATTGCCATGAGGTGTTCCATGTTGCTATGGCCATGGTATAGACCAGCAGCTGTAGCTCCAATCTGACCCCTAGCCTGGGAACTTCCAGATGCCAAGGGTGCGGCCTTAAAAAAGAAAAAAAAGAAAAAGCTTTTCAAACTCCTCATGACCTTCAATGTACTGTCCTAATTCCTAGACACAATACTATCATTCGCTTTATTTTTTTGTCTTTTGTCTTTTTAGGGCCGAACCCGAGGATATGGAAATTCCCAGGCTATGGGTACAATCAGAGCTGTAGCTGCTGGTTCATGCCACAACCACAGCAACTCGGAGTCCAAGCCACATCTGTGACTTATACCACAGCTCATGGCAATGCCGGATCCTTAACCCACTGAGCAAAGCCAGGGATCGAACCCATGTCCTTATGGGTATGAGCTGGGTTCGTTAACCACTGAGCCGTGATAGGAACTCTTTGTCATTCACTTTAGCATTCCCACTCTGCAGGAATTCCTATAAATCAAGAGTCCTAAATTGAGATTTAGACACCAATTTCTGGATGTGATAACAGGAAAGTATTCCATCTTTCTAATCCCATTTGTTGAAATGCAGGAGAAACATAATCCTGCTTCACTGCGTATGTCAGATGAAATGATAATAAAAGCGAGTCTATTGAGTACTCACTATATGGTTTGGCAGTGTGTTGAGCACTTATAAGCATCATCTCTTTCAATCCCCTCAAAATTGTGAACAGGAGCTGGAATCTGAATCTAGTCTCCAAGAATACAGAGATCATTCTCTTAACCACTGTGCTAGAGCATAAGGTTACTTCAAAATGTAACAGACTGTTAATAAAAATCGCTGAAGTGAAAATCAGAATTTATAAAACTGGGGGAAAAAATGAGCATGATTTTTGAAAACCCAGGTGCTGTACAAAAAGAGCCTCAGAGTATTTTATATAGCAAATGTGCTAAGAAGCAGGTGAACAGTGAGGTAAACAGCTTTTGAAACAGCTCCTTTTCTAACCTGGATCAAATCCAGCTTTTAGGAAGTATGAGTTGGGAAGGAGGAAGGATACAGAAGGACAGAAAAACAAGCAAGTAGTGAAGAAAGAGACGGTTCTGGATGTACTGGAGAGTGACTGTGCCCCAGCAGAGAAGGGGAATTCACATCTCAAACAGACAAGGATTTATCTACAAAGCATTCCCCATGCTGGTAAGCACTAGGTAGATACCAGCTATCTGGAGGACAGTTTGGAAATGTGTATTCAAAGCATGCAAAGTACAATAATCCCACAACTCTATGTCTCAGAATTGATCATAAGGATATAACGGGTGTCTGGAAAGATTAGCTTACAAGGATGTTTACCAATACAGTTTATTTTTAAACCCCCTTGAATAGGAAATAAATATATTACAAAATAATTTCAGTATGGCATATGTGCTCAATGGAATATGATGTACCTACTACAAATGGTAATTATACAGATAATAATGTTCATGATACTAAGTTTATTTAAAAAAAAAAACCAGTGTGTATGGCATTCCTGATGCCTTACTGTAAAAGGCAAATTAATAACATGAATGGCTATGTGTGCACATCACTATAGAGACAAAAAAAAAAAAAAAAAAAAAAAAGGCAAGAAGCCTAGATACTAAGTTAACAGAAATGATATTAAGCTGGGTGATAGTTTTAAGATAACCTCATTTCTCTGTGTCTTCTATTTTTATAATTCCTACAATAAATACATATTATTTTGTAACTAGGATCTGAATGTGGGAAAGGGGAAAGAGATTTTGCTGTTACCTTAATATTTTATTAAAAAAAAGTGAGGGAGTTCCCATCGTGGCGCAGTGGTTAACGAATCCGACTAGGAACCATGAGGTTGCGGGTTCGGTCCCTGCCCTTGCTCAGTGGGTTAATGATCCGGCGTTGCCGTGAGCTGCGGTGTAGGTCGCAGACACGGCTCGGATTCTGCGTTGCTATGGCTCTGGTGTAGGCCAGTGGCTACAGCTCCGATTCAACCCCTAGCCTGGGAACCTCCATATGCCGCAGGAGCGGCCCGAAGAAATAGCAAAAAGACAAAAAAAAAAAAAAAAAAAAGTGAGGATGGAAAAACTGAATAGAAATACAATTCAGTCCCCTAGCCCCTTGCTTGCCTTAAGAACTTTTAATGTTATTAACAATTTGATCCTAAAAAGATATAGCCAGGGAATTTAAAAACCTTATGGGTCAGTATCAACTAAAATTAAATACTATCTGCGTGTGTATGTACATATATATATACATACATATATATTATACATTATACATATATATTATACACACATTATACATTATACATATATATTATACATATACATACGCATGTATATATGTATATATACAAATATATTTTAAACCAAATTTGAATAGAAAGCACTTTTAAAATGTGATGCACTACACAATAAATTCTTAGCTGTCACCCCTACCCTCACTGTCCCTGGAGCATTTTTATGACATAAAGAAAGTATATCTGGGAGTTCCCATCATGGCGCAGTAGAAAGGAATCCGACTAGGAACCATGGGGTTGCAGGTTCGATTCCCTGGCCTTGCTCAGTGGGTTAAGGGTCTGGTGTTGCCATGAGCTATGGTGTAGGTCACAGATGAGGCTCGGATCTGGCATTGCTGTGGTTGTGGCGTACGCCGGCAGCAACAGCTCCAATTGAACCCCTAGCCTGGGAACCTCCATACGCCGAGGGTGTGGCCCTCAAAAGACAAAAAAAAAAAAAAAAGTATATCTGTTTAAAGAAGTGTATAAAAAAACAAATAAAAAAAACTATCAACCCATAAGAAAGGAACAACAAAACATAATTTAGCTGCTTTAATTTTGTTTTCTAAAATATTTAAGTAGGAGTTCCTGTCGTGGCACAGCGGAAATGAATCTGACTAGGAACCATGAGGTTGCGGGTTCGATCCCTGGCCTTGCTCAGTGGGTTAAGAATCCGGCATTGCTGCAAGCTGTGAGGTAGGTAGCAGACGGGGCTTGGATCTGGTGTTGCTGTGGGTCTGGCGTAGGCCAGAGGCTACAGCTCCAATCTGACCCCTAGCCTGGGAACCTTCATATGCCACGGGTTGCAGCCCTAAAAAGACAAAAATAAATAAATAAATAAATATTTAAGTAGAATTTAAACAAATGAGAACTCCTATCCATCCTTTTCTATTAAATGAATATCCATATACATTACTAATGTAAATCAAACTGACCAGAACTGTATTGTTCACTGTCTCTAATAATAAAAATACTATTAGCAAACACATATACTTCTTCTATATGGTACTATTCTAAGCAAAGCAGATTATATGATTACAAATAACTTGCCCATGATTATACAGTTGATATGTGGCAGAGCAGAAATCTAAATGTAGGGAGCTGGAACCCCAAGCCACTGCTCTTAATAACTATTGTATACTGCCTACATGTGAAAGGTTAGTTTAAGAGTTAGAGAAGGAAAACAAAAATATGTATCTTCCTATCTGTTTCTCTATGAATAAAGACTCACCAACGGACTGGCACATGCAGACAGGTACTGAAATAGAAGGGGAACCACTCAATCCTTTACACTATTTTACTTTTTTCTTTTTTTTGGGGGGGGGGGTGGGCTATACCCACAGCATAAAAAAAGCTCCCAAGCCAGGGGTGGAATCTGCACCACAGCAGTGACAAGGCTGGACCACCAGGGAACTCCAACATTATTTTACTTTTGTGCTATGTACATGTATTATCTACTTTTTAAAAATTAATTGCAAACAAGTAAAATAATCTAACAGAATATATACAAAAAGTATGTGCAGCTTGCAAATATTTGTGGCTTTAAAGGAGAAACACATACATTGGCTCAAAAATGCATAAAATGTGTCTGAAAGAATACACAAGAATCTGGTATTAACTGCCTTCAAGGAGGGGAACTGGGTACCATGGGAACAGGGTGAAGAGTGTTCACTAATTTTTTAATATTGAAATACATGAGTGCTCTAATGAGAAAAAAATTCAATGATAGAATTTAATTTACTAAGTAACAGGGGGTTAACTAGAAAGTGGATATGAAATCTCCACAAGTAACATATATCATTTTTGTAAGTTTTCATGAAAAAGAGGAAAATAAACAGATTAAGCTAGCATAGAAGCAAACTGAGAGGCAACTGCTTCCTTTTCCAGGGAAAAAATTTACTGAATTCCCAATGAAGTGACAAAACTATTTCAAATTATAAAATCTGACCTTCTCATATCAATGTGATATATGTGGATCAGAAGAATCAGCCTAGTAGAAATTTATTCTAAGAAGTTCCTGTTGTGGCGCAGTGGAAACGAATCCAACTAGGAGCCATGAGATTGTGTTAAGGATCCAGTGTCGCCGTGAACTGCGGTATAGGTTGCAGATGTGGCTCAGATTCAGCATTGCTGTGGCTGTGGTGTAGGCTGGCGGCTACAGCTCCAATCAGTCCCCTAGCCTGGGAACCTCCATATGCTGCATGTGTGGCCCTCAAAAGACAAAAAAAAAAAATTATTCTAAGAAAATAATTTTAAAGGACTTTTAAAATACTTTTATTTTAAAAGATGGTATTTGAAGCCTTGTTCATAAAAGAGAAAAAAGTATAAAAATTTTTAGAACTGTGCCATAGCCCCAAAATTGAATATATAACTATTAAAATGAAGATTCTGGGAATAAAGAAAAATGCTTATTAAAAAGCCTAACTTTTTTTTGGAAAAAAAAACTTTAACTTTTAAAAAGCAAACAATACATGCACAAACTGTGCATATAAGGATGATTATAAAAATGTATATGTATAATTACAAAAATGTAGATACAAATAAATAGGAAATGAAAATTATATTGGGATAGTGAGAACAAAGGTAAAGTTCTTCTATTCACATTTCCTATAATGTGATATTATGGTTTGAACCATAAATTACATGGGTTAGATCTGTGTGTGTGAACTTATTTTTTTTTTAAATGAGAAAAAAATGGAAGTTACTATGCTAGGTAATATCTTATCCATCAAATTAGCAAAAATTAAAATGGGTGACACTCAGTATTAATAAGAGTTACAGTGCATAACTGGTTGGAAAGGCAGTTAATACTATTTTTCGGGGAGGACATTTGGCATGTTAAATGCTCATAGTCTTTGTTTCTTTTTTTACTGCCACATTTGTGGCACATGGAAGTTCCCAGGCTTGGGGTCGAACTGGAGCTGCAACTGAGGCCTATGCCACAGCCAAGGCAACATCAGATTCAGGCTGCAACTGCAACCTACACCACAGCTTATGGCAATACAGATTCTTAACCCACTGGGTGAGGCCAGGGATCAAACCCATTTTTTAACGGATACTATGTCAGGTTCTCAACCTGATGAGCCACAGTGGAACCCCTCTCACAGTCTTTTTTTTTTTTTTTTTGTCTTTTTGTCTTTTAGGGCCGCACCCACGGCATATGGAGGTACCCAGGCTAGGGGTTGAATTGGAGCTGTGGCTCCCAGCCTACACCACAGCCACAGCGACGCCAGATCCGAGCCACATCTGTGACCCACACCACAGCTCACCTCAATGCCAGATCCTCAACCCACTGAGCAAGGACAGGGATCGAACCTGCAACCTCATGGTTCCTAGTCAGATTTGTTTCCGCTGCGCCACAACGGGAACTCCCCAGTCTTTTAATTCTATAATTCCTGTTAGGAATTTACCCTATGTTAGTAGCTGTAAAAGCACACCACAATGTATATACAAAGACAGCGATTGCATCTTGTTTGAATTCTAAGACTGGGAACAACCAAAATATTAATCAATGAAGGAAAATTTAGAAAAATTAAGATAAATTTATATAGTTGAATACAAAATAGTTGTGAAAACTGAAAGAGGAAACTTTGGAGTGATAGAAATGTTATGTGTCTTGATTATAGCGGTGGTTACAAAAATGAAGCAGTGAGAAGGAACTTTTTGGAGGGACTGAAATGTTCTAGATCTTGATTATGGTGTGTGTATATATATGTATATCTATATATCTATATCTATATATATCTGTCAAAATTCATAGAACTGTACACCTAACATTATCACATGTAACTTATTCCTCAAAAAGCCTGACTTTTAAAAAATATAAGCAAGAGTTCCCGTTGTGGCTCAGTGGTTAACGAATCTGACTAGGAACCATGAGGTTGCAGGTTCGATCCCTGGCCTTGCTCAGTGGGTTAAGGATCTGGCGTTCTGTGAGCTGTGGTGTAGGTTGCAGACACAGCTCGGATCCCGCGTTGCTGTGGCTCTGGTGGAGGCCGGGGCTACAGCTCCAATTTGACCCCTAGCTTCGGAACCTCCATATGCTGCGGGAGCGGCCCAAGAAATGGCAAAAAGACAAAAAAAAATTAAAAAATGAAATAAATAAAAAATGTAAGTAGACGGAGTTCCCATCGTGGCTCAGTGGTTAACGAATCCAACTAGGAACCATGAGGTTGCGGGTTCCATCCCTGGCCTCGCTCAGTGGGTTAAGAATCCGGTGTTGCTGTGAGCTGTGGTGTAGGTTGCAGACACGGCTCGGATCCCTCATTGCTGTGACTCTGGCGTAGGCTGGTGGCTACAGCTCCGATTAGACCCCTAGCCTGGGAACGTCCATATGCCACGGGTGTGGCCCTAGAAAAGACAAAAAGACAAAAAATATATATACATATAAGCAGAGGAGTTCACAATGTAGCAACGTGGGTTAAGAATCGGACTGCAGTGGCTTGTTCACTGCAGAGGTGCAGGTTCAATCTCCGGCCAGTGCAGTGGGTTAAAGGATCCAGCTTTGCCATAGCCAATGTGTAGGTTGCAGCTACAGCTCAGATTCAATCCCTGGCCTGGGAATTTACATATGCCACAGGTGCAGTCATAAAAAAATAAATAAATGAAAAACAAAAATAAATTTAAGCAGAAAAGCAAGGCATAATTTAGCCCCATCTGTAAAAAAGAAAATTTAAGCCAGTACTAGTTTTTTAGAAGAAATGGCATGGAAATAAGAAGGCATTTACTCTTCTGTACTGCTTGAAGTTTTTTTGTTTTGGGGGGGGAGTTTTTTTGGCCACACCAGCAGCATATGTGAGTTCTCAGGCCAAGGATCAAATCTGAGCCACAGCTGCAACCTATGCCACAGCTGTGGCAATGCTGGATCCTTAACCCACTGAGTCATGGTGGAAACTCTCCTGAAGTTTTTAGAATGTGTTTTTATTACTTTATTCAGTGTCAACTGCCTCTGATTTCCTTCTATTCAAAACTCAAAGGAATGACTGATATGAATTAGTGCATTTGTTTGCCAATACGTAACTAACCAGAGCCTATGGTCCCAGGAAGATGTGCCTCAGAGCCTCAGTAGGGATGCATGCTTTTTTCATCAAAAGCTCTTGCACTTGGTATTGCTGAGTTAAGTTTCAAGAATATTATGGGTTATCAATTTCAACCACTAACCTTCAAGAATGCCTTTACACCAATTTTTATCATTTCAAAGGTTCAGACTTTCAAGATAAAATCAAAGTTCTTTGTTATCCCCAAATATGGAAATTTAAAGAATGTAGTAGTATTTGCAACAGTGAAGCAATTAATAACAGACTTAATGGAAAATCATTCAAATGACAGCTGATTTCACAGCCTCGTGACCTGATATTTTAGCAGTAAAAAAAAAATCTTGCTAATGGCTTAAGATTTTAGGACTGAAAACTTCTTGCCAACGAGAGACCAACTATTTTTTAAAGTGGCATTTAAGTTTTTCGGAATCGAGCTCATAAAAAAAATACAAAAACTCTTACCACCACCAAACTGTTCCAGACACTCTAAGGCCTAACACAAGAACAATGCGGAGCCCTGCAGGGAACTGACAGGAGTCTATAGGTGGACTATAGTAAACCCATATGATCCTCAGTAGGACAGCAGAGCTTTAAGAAGCTAGTGATGTAGGCACATGGTTACCAGGTAAGAACCCCAGGATCCCTGGGAAAGATCACAAGTACCTCAGCCAGACTTGACTGCAACTAGAAATGGGGGATATGCTTAAAGAAAGATTTCAATATTGAGACCTGACAGTAAAACTGATTATTTCTAAAATATCCCAAGAGTTGCGGTTGTGGCTCAGCAGTAATGAACCTGACTAGTATCCATGAGGAGGCAGGTTCGATCCCTGGTCTCACTCATGGAGTTAAGGATCCAGCATCACCCTGAGCTGCAGTGTAGGCTGAGGTGTGATTCAGATCTGGCATTGCTGTGGCTGTGGCGTAGGCCAGCAGATGCAGCTCTGATTCAACCCCTAGCCTCAGAACTTCCATATGCCGTAGGTGCAGCCCTAAAAAAAATAAAATACAATTTTTAAAAAGTCCCAGTTGTACATCATTATATGTGAATAAGACTGCCGTGATAAATCTATGTGTGAAATTCCCTTTAAATGCTTATAAATACCTAATGCTTATAAATTTATCCTGCACTGTTCAATGTAGTAGCTATTCGCCCCATGTGTCTATTTAAATTAATTTTAATTTTAAATTAGTTTCCTTGGTCACACTATGACATTTCAAGTGTTCAACAGTCATATATGCATAATGGCTAGCATAATGGACGGCATTTAATAAACAGAAAATATTTCTTTCATCATAAGAAGTCCTATTGGAAACCCTAGTTTAGACTGCAGTTAGCCATTTTAGAGAAAGTTTCTCCTTAAATTCCCATGATCATACTATTTTTATTCACTATCTCAGTTACACAATGAATAGCAACACAAAACTTATCTTCAGTTGACACTAGAGCTTGGAAAGACCTGCAGAGTTACATAGCCTTGTAATTTTTACAAGAGAAAACTGAGGCCTATTGGAGTGAGGCCAGTGGCCGGAGGTGGCCAGCATTGCCTTCTACCCATTCCTGGCTTCCCTCATCTCACTAAATACAACATCCAAGTGAAGTGGCGCAATAGTTCCTTTTGTTTCACTTATCAATCAACTTTTGCTTTCTGAAACGGAACTGAGGAGGGTGCAGAAAGCCAACTTCTATACACCTTCTATCCATCTCTCAGAACTATACAAGGAAAGAAATTAGGTGTAATATCTAACAATTAACACATAAATAAGAGTTATTTTAACTATCTGATTAATAATCAGATTAATTCTGAAGATGAGGGTCTTATTAAGACTAGAGGAATGACCTAACTCCACCCAAAGAAATTCCAAATTAATCTAACCATCCTAGGTTAATTTCAGAGTTTAAGCCTCGAGGGCAATGAGTTTTGCATCATTTCTTAGCTACCAAAACATTCCCTCAGGGTTCTGGCATTTCTGGGATATAGGTGACACTGCTTTGTGGCCGTGTGTGACATATCAGAATTGTTTAGTTTATTACTTCATAATAATTATTTGCAGAAAGCAACCATTAATTGTGCACTAGAATTTATGTTGAATGGGGAGGTAAACAATAACTGTGCTTATTCCACTTGAGCATTCTTTCACACATTCATTCATCTTTCACTAATCCAAAGTAAGTGTGCTGGAGTTCCCCTCACGGGTCTCAGAAATGAAACTCACTAGTGTGTATGAAGACGCAGGTTCGATCCCTGGCCTCACTCATCGGGTTAAGGATCCAGCGTCACCCTGCGCTGTGGTGTAGGTCACAGACGTGGCTTGAATCCCATGTTGCCATGGCTGTGGCGTAGGGCCCTAGCTGATTTGACCCCTAGCCTGGGAACCTCCATATGTCATGGATGTGGCTGTAAACAGGCAAAAAATGAAACAAAATAAACAAACAAAAAGTAATTGTGCTCAATAAACATTTCCTGGGCTCCTCCTGAGTGTTCTGTCTCTAAAACATGTGATTGCCAAAAGAAACAGAAGTGAACACGGGGAGAGTATTTGCAGAATCACACCATCCAGGTATAACTTTTAAGTTAATACTTAGGGAAAAAAAAGTTTTACAAATATAGACTGAAATTAAGCTAGCAAACAGCTAATGCAAGTTTTTTAGGGACCTTTCTGCACGCACACACACACACACAAAAGGAGAAAAAACAACTATGCTTGAAACAGCAAAGTGAGGAATGCAAAAGAGATTTTTTCCTAATCAATGACAAAATGCTTAATGTGGTGGTGGTCGGTGTTTTTAGAGGAGATCTAGAAATATGATGTAGACCCCTTAATGAACCCTAAAATTCTAAGAATAACAGGATAGATGGTTTAGTCTTCAGTTATTTGATGAACAGGTCTAGACTGACTTTTGTAGAAAATGGAGCATTCCTTTACTAATAATTTCCTATCTCAGAATTATAAAATGTAGTGCAGTGAGGGCTGAAGCCAGTAAGGAAACAGGGCTGTTTCTAGACTCTTCCTTATAGGAGGAGGACGCCTGGCTCCTGTCAAACTGTTTGTAAACTTTGCGTGCCTGTGCATTTTTTAAGAACCTCATCTCTCCATAGCCTCACCAGATCAGATCCTAAGGGACCTATTATCCTACACAGGTAAAAAGCCCTGCCTTAAGACAATGCATATGATCCCAAGGTTCGGTGAACAGTCTGAAAATCAATATACAGAGTTTTATTTCAAGGTCAGAAATAGTGTCCATTTTCCCATTTTATTTTTACTGGATCAGACCATTATATGAACAAATCTTAAGAAAAATTTCTTTTTTACATAACTTACAAAAAGCACCAAGATTTTCTAATACAAGAAGGGAAAAAAGCAAACAAAATTCAAGTACCATCTTGTACAACATTAACAGTTGAAGAACTGTTATTCAAAACTGTGTCAAACATTAACAACAAACTTGGGCTACTTCTAGCCACAAAAACATAAAATGTAACAGATTAGTTTAAGGCAAAGGGTATGTGTTGCCATGGTCCACAGCCAGACAGCTCAGTAGATGAGTAGAATCAAAAATTTTAAAAATTAAGGAGCATAAATAACTTGTACATTGGTCAATGAATGTGCAATTTATTAACATTGTACCTTCCCATTTTGCAGAATGATTTTAAATTCGATTCAACACTGAACACCAACTGGAAGTAATTACTATCTTTGTCATCTAAGTCTAGAAAATAACATTAGTTAAGAACTATAAAACTAAATAGAAAATCAATTTTGCAAAGAGTACACCTCTTGGCAGTGTTTACATGAAGCATATTCAAGCAACAATAGTGCACAGAACAAGGGGTGAAGGGTTTCTCTGGTCAGATAGCTAGGCAATGCTGAATTTTAGAAACCAACAAGTTTCTTCCCAAGTCTGAGAACCTTCAGTGTAGGTATATGTATTACAGATCTATAGGTGAGAATTTCATCTTGAGTCTCTTTTTCTTACAGTACTTCCAAGTCCCCAAAGACCAGTAAGCACAATTTTGAAATGCTAGCTTATTATGTGGTCTGGCAGTGATGAATCTAAATTCAGGTCAGCAGACACTTCTGAAGAAGGAGAAGTGTAGTGGAGAGGAGCAAGTAAAGGGACCTTTAACCATATCTGTAATGTGTTCTTCTTTTTAACATTCAGAAATAAGTATGGCAAAATATAAGGATTTGACAGAGCTGAGTGGTAACACCCAAGTGTTTGTCAGGTTATAAAGAACTGTGAAACATATGATGTCAGAAGAGCATCCAGTATATAAACAACAACAACAAAAATGGCATAGGAGGAAAATACATCAGAAATTTGCCAATCTCCTCTTAATGCACACATTTAATTTGCATATGCAGCTAATGGTTTCTATTTATGTGTCATGTATTCACATGATACTGACAAAGGCTGACCTAAAAGAACTTGTCAAGTAAAATTGAAAATTAAGCATTAATGCCACGTAACTACTTCTGGCATAAAGTGATTACAAAGTTTATGAATATATGACTAAATATGTAATTTCTGAGTCCAATAAAAACATATACAGACATAAGCTTTGCTGAAACTTTCATGTCACACTGCTGTTAAACACATACACTAATGTGAGGAAAGGGTATAAACAGAGAAAAGCACAATTTCCATTTGAGTCAGGTTTAAAAATGTATTTAAAAAAAATCTTGGGGATATGAAAAAAAAAAATCAGATGACTACTGATACAATAGGGAAAGTTACATTTTTCTCCCCTGAAGCACTGCCTGACAGTTCATAGAATATGTATCAATTCTCTCTATTCTTCTGCTACAACCAGAAAGAAGCAATTCTTTTTTTTTTTTTTTTTTTTTTTTTTGCTATTTCTTGGGCCGCTCCTGCGGCATATGGAGGTTCCCAGGCTAGGGTTTGAATCAGAGCTGTAGCCACCGGCCTACGCCAGAGCCACAGCAACTCGGGATCCGAGCCGCGTCTGTAACCTACACCACAGCTCACGGCAACGCCGGATCGTTAACCCACTGAGCAAGGGCAGGGATTGAACCCACAACCTCATGGTTCCTAGTCGGATTCATTAACCACTGTGCCACGACGGGAACTCCAGAAAGAAGCAATTCTACAGAATGTTTTGTGCCAACCAGGAAATTCCTCTTGGTTAGCTTTTCAAAAAATTTAAAGTGTTCAAAAAAATAGAAGGCTATTTTGGAGAATATTTACCAAAGAACATTAAAGGGAAAAAACCCAACAACCAAATTCTTTCAGCCTCATCGCTACTGTACTCCCCCAAATGATGGATATTAAAAATCAATATTACAAGGAACTTCAGCCATTTGTCTGAGATTAAAGATACTTGGTGTCCCACACAATGCAGAAGGCAGCAGCAAAGTCCTTTATAAGGGCATGCTGGTGTATGTGTGTGTAAAAGGTTCTCTAGTAAATATTTCTGCACACATTCATAATTCAATAGCAATATACAGATGATATAATATTCCTTTAAAAGATCAAGAAAAAAAGCACATAGTTGTCACTCGAAAAATTAGAAAGAAAAAAGAACCTTTAAAAAATGAGCAGGGAGTTCCTGCTATGGCACAGAGGGTTAAAAATCTGACTGCAGTAGCTCAGGTCACTGCTGAGGCATAGGTTCAATCCCTGGCCTGGGGCAGTGGGCTAAAGATTTGCGTTGCCAAAGATGTGGTGTAGGTCACAGCTGCAGCTCAGAAACTTCCATATGCCACAGGTGTGGCAAAAAAAGAAGGAAAAAAAAATTTTTTTAATGAGCATGACTACCAGAAAGAGCAGTACCTATGCAGCATTAATAATAAAGTTATTAGTGTGAGCAGATACCTTAACAAGAATGAAAATAAGCCAAGCCATGATTGAAACTTCTACAGTAGAAAAAGCAAAACCATTTAAAATACTTTAGAATACTTCCAGGATAAGCTTTCCTTCTGAAAACAAGGTAGAAATATGGTTCACTTAGCTGGTCATATTAAAGAGGCAATTTTTTAAGTTGAAAGTTTCCTGATACATAAATGCAACCCATAATCCTGATCAAAGTAGAAATAATTAATTAACCCCATGTCATTCATAGCCATGCACAGCATCAACTGTACTTTGAATCTCTGAGTTTGCCAGAATCTTCTTGGGTATATTTGTACACTTTGGTAAATGTGGTTCCCTATATAATCCTGTCCATCTACTTCTACTCACCTCTTAGAAGAAAGGAAGGTACAATGGCAAAGTTACAGAAATTTACCTATATCAGAACAAAAAGGTTACATGAACTCCTAAATACTGCTGAGGGTGAATATCTATCACCTAGCAGACTGTGTAATTTTTAGCTATAACTAAGAATTTTTCCTACAGATGAATATTCCGATATGACATTACACTTCAACTGGATCTTGATAATTATCTTCATTTTTGTTTCAAAGCAGAAATAAGGTAACGGAGAAAACCTCAACTGGGAGCTGGTTATATTACCTAGTTTCCATCACAGTGAAAACATATGCCAATAAAATAAATATCCAGTAGTGCATAAATAAATAAGAGGAGAAGAGTTGAGTGTCTCGTACATGAAAAATTCCAAAATAACAGGTTTTTGGGTATAATTTCCATGGAATTATGTGAGTATAGTTCCCAACCCCTTAAGTGTGGGCTTCATGACTTCCTTTCAAATCGTCAACAGTGTAGAGAGGGGAAAAAAGAGCAGCCTTACAGTGGAGAACTCTGACAAATACTGCTTCTACCTAGTGATCAACGTCAACATCAAATCACGTTGACAGTATACACCTCTGATGTATACTCAGATGTGATAAAAATGGCACGTTAGCTCTGATCGTCCTCCGCAAATCCCATAAAACCAAAACCAATCATGTTATAAAAATATCAGATAAATCCCAATTGAGGGACATTCCGCAGTTACCCTAAGACTTTTATCAAAACACTAGCTGCAAGAAAACAGTGGAACAAGATCTTGATAGTGTGGGTGGAAACTCTGAATCTAGAATTCTGCATTTAGCCAAGGCCATTATAAATGAAATAAAGACATACAAAAATTCTTCAAAATTTTCTCCATAGATCTCAGAAAGAAAAAAAAATGTATTCTAGAAATATGGAAACCAAGTAATGCTTATTAGCAAATGTGAAAATCCAAACCAGCTTAAATTAAACTTCACATGTTAGAAAGAACACTATTATTTCCTCATGGAGGTGTTTAAAATCTGCCATCTTCTTTTACTTTGTTGAAGGAATGAATGTGTGATACAAAGCCAAGAGAGCAAAACATACATCTACACACACATTGTATTAAAAACCAATACTGGGGAGTTCCCGTCATGGCGCAGTGGTTAACGAATCCGACTAGGAACCATGAGGTTGTGGGTTCGATCCCTGCCCTTGCTCAGTGGGTTAACGATTAACGATCCGGTGTTGCCGTGAGCTGTGGTGTAGGTCGCAGACGCGGCTCGGATCCCGCGTTGCTGTGGCACTGGTGTAGGCTGGCAGCTACAGCTCCGATTGGACCCCTAGCCTGGGAACCTCCATATGCCGCGGGAGCGGCCCAAGAAACGGCAAAAAGACAAAAAATAAATAAATAAAATTAAAAAAAACAAAACAAAACTGGGAGTTCTCGCTGTGGAGCAGTGGGTTAAGAATCTGGCGTCATCACTGCTGTGATTCAGGTCACTGCTGTGGCACAGATGTAATCCCTGGCCTGATAACGTGGATTCAATCCCTGGCCCAAAAACTTCCATATGCCATTGGTGTGGCCATAGACAAAATTAAAAATAAAAGTATGTTCTTAGGGGAAAAAAAAAGATCAATGTTTTGTTTTGCCCTTCTCTCTGAGCAATGTCAAGAGTGAATATGGAATTCCCACTGTGGCACACTGGGTTAAGAATCTGACTGCGGCAGCTCTGGCTGCTGTGGAGGCACATGTTCAATCCTTCCATATGCTGTGTTTAAGGCCATTTAAAAAAAAAAAAAAAAAAGAGTGAATCACAATTCTCATCTCTATATATAATCTGCTATACCTTTCTATCTCTGGCAGAAACAGCCAAGAGATAAAATGAGCTTTTTCCAAAAGGCACACAGGTACAGTGTCAGAATAGCTTTATTTGTAATTGAGGAAAGGGTATGTTAAATATAATTTAGTTCATATAGGTTTTATACTCAGTGCTCATGTGCTATGCAATGGTTAATAGTAAAGGAAAAAGAAATGGAGTAAACTTTATCTGTTTAAACTTCTGATATCATTTACCAGTTATGGCATCATATAGTTTACTTAACTCTTGCTAAGCCTTAACATTTTCATGCCTAAGATGGATTACTCAATTATTGGGTTGTTTCAGGAACTGAATGACATGTATGAAGCACTTAGCATCATGCCTAGCACACATTTTGAGTAGTCAAATTTTAAAAAAAGGCTCTTATTTTGATCCAACTCTGCCCTGATAAAGTTCACCATAAGGAAAGATATTTCCATGTAGAGTTAGTTACTCAGCAAAAGCTGTCACTGCCAAGAACAGAGTATGGGAGAGCAGAAAATGGCTCAATATGAAAGTACTTCTAAAAGTGAGATTTCTTACTTAAGACCTTGCTAAGTTTCAGTCTTCAAATGAGCCCTGAGGGAAAAAAATAGTGAGTTCTAATTACCAACTCCCAACCTATATGTACTTGACTTGATCTAATGCCTTTTATCTCACAGAACTAGAAAACCTTTGGGGGCCCTCACTGCCTTTACTGAATTATTTTGACTATGCTCTAATAACAAAGACAGACAGATAACACTTCTGATAGATAATACTAAAGGTTCCACTACACTTAAAATGGAATTTCTAATACTGAGCTAATACCAACCACTTTCCTTTATATTTATTAAGCAAATGAAAACTCTACTTTTTTTTCCTATTTTTAAAGAATATTAACTTACTTCTAGGAAAAAAAAATCTACAGGAAAAATACTAGGTTTAAGTCAAGTGTCTTAGTTATTTTAATTGATCACTTATCTCTAAACCCCTAAATGTCATGGATTACCTTAAGCTACAAATACATGATTAAAAACTTAAAAACAAAATTTCTTATGAAATGAAGAAATGATAGAAGTAGGAAGAATACCAAGAGGGATGTAAGGGAAACTGTTTTAAGGTCACTAATGTGAAGAAGGAATTGAGTCTTAGAATAAGTCATGATTTCACTAAGTGAAATTATGTACGCAAGCCCCTTCCTGAATTGTTTTCAAAGATTTACAGTGGATGCATTTATTTCCCAAGATTGTTACTGACCATAAATTTTATGAAAATTTCACAAAACTTCAATCCAAATGTGGGCATTCTCCAAAAATCACTGGGCTCAGTGATGAATAAATCACAGCAGAGAAAAATAAAACCCAAATTCACAAAGGGCTGTTGGGGCCTTAAAAAGACTCTAGGCTCCATGACAGCTCAGTGACAAAGGCTGTGATGTTGTAACGAGGGTAACTGCGGAACTCTCCATACAGCAACTTGTCCAGGCCCCTACTCCTGACTTCCCATTTATATAGAAGAGTTGCCCTCAGCTAAAGCCGGACAACGGCTTTCTAAACAAAGCAAAAGTAAGTCTGAGAAGAAATCCCAGAATAGGACTTAAGGCTGGAGAGGAAAGCAGTACAAAGCTTATGTCAATAACTCACTATGACCCTGCAAGGGGGAAAGGAGAAAGGAGAGAAAGAAGGAAGAGAGAGAGGGAAGATGAGATAGGAGGGAGGGAGGAAAGGAGAGGGGGAGAGGGGAGAAGGAAGGGCAGTTCCATCCTCCCAAGAATGATAAACTAAACACTCCATCTCAGAATTCAATACACCTATTCTGGCAATTGTGGCAGTTGTCTGTTTACTGTAAGACTGCCCTTCCCCATCCAGCTCACTAAACACACACACACACACACACACACACACACACACACACACACACACAGTCCACAATGAGGTCTACTATTGAGCAGAGGAATTTTTTGGGCAAGTGGACTTACCCAACTGCAAAAGAAATTAAAGATAGCTTCTTATATTAACCAACAGAAATCTTCATTCAAATATTTAGCTAACCAAGGATTACTGGACATCTGAGAAATTCAAGCAGAAGGAAAGAGAAACACCAGGAAAAGAAACAGATTAAGCGATCCTAGGGAAACAAACAGGAACATCAGGCCCAACCAAATCAAACACACAAACACACACACCTCAGTTACTATGCCATATGTTTTAAAGGATATATGCATTTCAAACAAACAACAAATAGACCATTATGACAAAGGAAAATACCAGAGAAACACTAAGTCTTAGAAATTGAATATGTAGTAGATAAAATAAAAAATTCATCAAAAGGGATGAATAACAGATTGGCATGGTTGAAGATCATATTCTGGAAGCTAAAACAGAAGAAATCTCCCAGTACTTGGAGAAAAGGACAGAAATAGAAAATAAGAAGGAAAAATACAAGGCAGATAGCTCCAAGAGGCCAAAGAGTCATATATCGAGTTCCATAAGACAAGCAGAGACAATGGGAAATGATAACCAAAGAAAGAAAAACCCTTTGAATGGAATAAAGATTTGAGATTGCAGACCAAAGTGAGCTAATAAAGATGAAGTTCAAAATACACCTACATCCATAGTTTAAAAAAAAAAAGTCCAGAGAAAAAAAGAGATCATTTAAAAAACATTCAAGGGGAGTTCCCATTGTGGCTCAGTGGGTTAAGAACCCAACCAGTATCTGTGAGGATGCAGGTTCTATCCCTAGCTTTGCTTAGGGATCCAGCATTGCTGCAAGCTTTGGTATAGGTCACAGGGGAGGCTTGGATCTCGCACTGCCATGGCTGTGGCTGCAGCTCTGATTCAACCCTTGGTCCAGGAACTTCCATATGCGGCAAGCGCAGCCCTAAAAAGAAAGAAAAATAAATAAGTAAATTCAAGGAGTTCCCTGACGGCTTAGGGGGTTGCAATTAAGGATTCTGTATTGTCACTGCTGTGGCTCAGGTTGGATCCCTGGCCCCAGGGAACTTCTGCATGTCACAGGTGCAGCCCAAATAAACAGATAAGTAAAAAACATTCAGAAGGGAAACCGGGTTACACACAGAATAATGAGAATCAGAACAGCATCTGACTTCTCACCAGCAGAAGACAGTGGAAGCCTTCAAAATTCTGAAGGGAAAAGGATGTCAAACCTAGAATTCAAAATCTAAACTATGAGTCAAGCATGATGGCAAATTACAGGCCTCTCCAGACATAAGAATTTTGAAGTTTACCTCCCAAGCACTGTTTCTGGAGGCAAAATATATTTTAAACTAAATTTTTAAACAAGAGTGGACTTAGGAAGGAAAGGCAAAGAAATCCCACTATGACTGTAGTCACAGGCACAGAAGACACATTAGTCCAAATTAGAGTAGGAAGTTAGCAAAACTAAAATGTAAAAATGCTGTAACAAAGGCTTTTAGCGTCATTAAGAAAAAAAGAGAAATTAAAAATTGCAAGAATAACTAAAGCAAACTAAACTGTGACATTACTTTCCACAGTTTTATAGCACAATCAATTTAAGAACACCAAAACTTACTTGATGTTGACATTCTTTTAAGTGAAAAAGGGTTTATTATAAACCTGCTTACACTACTTGTTTCTGAGATCAATAGATGATTCATAGTCACAATTCTACTTACTGGTTTCAATTTTTTAGAATTTTAACTGGTTAAATTCTTTGGCAGTGTTTACTTATTTATTTTTTCGACCATGCCCATGGCATGTAGAAGTTCCCAGGCCAGGGATCAAACCTGAGCCACAGCAACCCAAGCCACTGCAGTGACACTGCCAGATCCTTACAGCTATGCTACAAGGGAACTCCCTGACAGTGTTTATTTTAAATAGAGATAAAAAGGAGAAAAGTAGACAGACATTGAGAGGCATAGATGTCCTTATTTAACATAATGGAGAGTCAAGAAGTGCTGCCTAAAGTCGGTGGCCCTCCCAAAATTAAGAACTAAGAACATTTAAAGCTATAAGGGAAACTATCAGAACAACACCAATCATAACAAAGCCCAGGAGGTAGAAGGCATGGCTGGTGATGTAAGTACTTGAAATTCCTCATTTATCATGGCAGGGAAGTAAAGAGACGCTATGTCATATATATCGAGAGATATATTATTTAAAATTCTAATAGTAACCACAGGAATAAATAAATAAGTTTAAAAAGATTATCCAACTTCCATACCCGCTATGGTGCTGGAGAAGAGATTTTACCTTGGGTGCATATTATTTACGAATTTTTAAAAGAAGTTTAAATTTTTAAATGATGGAAACTTCCTAAAACATTAATCCTACATTATTATTAGAATTTTTGGCTGAACTACAACATTCTTAAACGTTATCATTAATGACTCCAGGACGCTGAGGACAACTCACAAGTATCTTCCAAAGGTTTAATGTTCAGTCTCTTTATCTGAGTTTATTGTTAGGACTGCAAACCCTTAAATGTCTATCAATGAGAATGGTAAAATAAGCTATGATAAGACACATGCTATGAAATGTTATAAAGCAGTTACCTAATAAAAAGACTGCAGCAGTAATGACAGGGAAAGATAGATGTTCATGATATACTGTGTCGTGAGAAAAGCAAGTAGCAAAAGAGTGTATGCAGTATGATCCCATTTTATGTTTGTTTTTTTTTTTAGTATCTTTTTGTATATGCATAAGAGTTGTGGAAACATTCACATCAAACTTTTAATGGGATAGTGATGACCTCTGAATATGAGATTGGAAACGGAGGGGAAGACACTGATTTTTACTTCTAAGTTTTCGAACTTTTTATGAATGTTTATTACCTTTGTAAAAGGCAGTAAATTCTCAATAAAACAACTTCCACATTAATCCCACCCAATTCTTTCCTTACCTTTCCACCCCCTCCATTCCCCAACAGTGGCGCATCAAGATCTCAGCCTCCCATATAGCACACAGTAGAATGTGTGAATCCAGACAATTACAGTTCTCTCCAAATCTCATTTCCACATGATACATAGAATATACTTGTTGCCATGCATGACTGATGGAAAAACTGCATCTTAATGCTGCATGTGGTCTTCAGGTTGGTTGATTAGGGAACGGTGCTACTAATAAAGCCAAGGTTGCAAGTGATAATCCACATACATATATATAGGTCAGTGATTGTTAAGAAGTCAGCCTATGTTTATATTCATTATCTATCATCTTTCTGGTGACAGGACAAGATGTGGACATATCAACGTAAACCCATTTAACTAGTGAGAACGCTTCTGAAAAGATACACACTGGTAGTGGGCTTCAGTCTCACAGTTGTATTCTAAACACATTCCTGTGTACATATGACCACAGTGTATACATTTCTTTGCCAGTCAACCACACTGAGTTGTGCCATCAATGTTTCCCAGAGAAAAAATGCTGCTTAGACAGGTACCTGCAGCAATACTGCCTGTGCTCTGTGGGACCAGTGTTGACACTGGGGTGTATGGGACCTCAAAGTTCTCAGTTACTGGTCTTTAATTCTCATCTTCAGCCATCACACTCAACACAAAATCAAAGTAGTGTGGCAGAGTGAAGCCTTCTCAAACTTAATTGTGCTTAAAGAATAATTTTCCTTTTAGTACACGTTTTTAGAAAAGGCAATAATAAAAGGAGAAAAATCAAAGACTAAAGAAAAGTAGAATAACTAAGGATTTATGATACAATGCTAATTATATAAATATCTCTAAAAATGGAGTATGTGATTTTGATCTAACTTAAAATGCCTATTAAAAATGCCCAAATATCAGAAGAAATCCTGACACCCAGTGGGTCACCAAACCAGTCCACAAGCATAGGGAGATGTGAGGGCTGACTTCTGCAGGCAGAAAGAGCCGCAGCCTTGGAAAGGGCCACAAGTTCCACCACACTATTGGTGGTTCCCGCCGTGCAGCTTGGAGAAGGCACAATACTCTCAAGCTCCACCGTTACCACTAATAAGAAATGTCTGTAAAATTCTTACCTAATAAACAATTTAAGACATTCCAAAAAAAAAAAAAAAAAAAAAAAAAAGCCCAAAGCCCAAATAGGAGTTTCTGTCGTGGCTCAGCAGTTAGAGAACCCGACTAGCATCCATGAGGACACGAGTTCGATCCCTGGCCTCACTCTGTGGGTTAAGGATCCAACATTGCCGTGAGCTGTTGGATAGGTTGCAGACTCAGCTCAGATCTTGCGTTGCTGTTGCTGTTGCTGTGGCATAGGCCGGTGGCTACAGTTCCGATTGGAACCCTAGTGTGGGAACCTCCATATGCCATAGGTGTGGCCCTAAAAGACACCCTCCCCCAAAAAAAAATGTCTGAATAACTCACACCACAAAGATGTATTAATTTTTGGCCTTTATATTTTTCAAGATATTATAAACTTAGTAAAAAGGAGTAATGGAAAAAATATTCTATTATATCCACAGAATAACTCAGTATAACTCAGTAGATCTTACATTCACCAAATATGAATTTGCCTAACTAGAACTCAAAAAAGCAGCTAGTATTCCTCGGGAAAGATTTAAATATATCATCCACTCAAAAACCAAATAAGCGAGCAACCAAAAAGGAAAAAGAAGAGAACTTTGAGGACAGTGCATGGGATGGTAGGAGTGAATCATTGCCTATGGTAATGCTGTGGTTCAGAGGTGACAGTGGAAATAAAGTATGAGGACTTACATAAATAAAGCTTTAAAAAAATAAGTCATAGTTCCATTTCAATATAATGTTATTTATTTAAATGTGGCTTACAATACAATAATTTTATCAATGACACTTCTAAACCTAAAAGTCACTACTGAAATAGGATAATCATATATGATAACCCATCCCAATTCTTGATCTAGTAATCTCCTCTTAAATAAACCCTTTATCTTTCCTAATCAATTCCAACTTCGTCTAACTCAAATTACTTTTTTTACACCCTCCGTAACTTCTGCATCTTCCTTTGCACATATATAATTTAAGCAACAAACACTTACTTCGTGCCTGCAACGTGAGAAGTGCTTTCTTCTGTGTACTTCTGGGACCCTCACAACAACCCTGTGAGGTAGGTATGATTAGCCACACTTTACAGAGGAGGAAATGCCTACTGAGACTTGACTTGCCCAGCAGCAGAGCTGGGATTCAAAGCCAGATCTACTGCTCTCGGATGAGTAATGTTTAAAGTATCCCAGAGAAAAAACAAAGACTGCCCCAGCAAGAAACTATGATTGTAACCAGAATTTTGGAGCAGCTTGGAAAAGAGGTTTGATAACATTAATTTCTTTTTCCTTGTCACTTAACCACTGTAAACAGCAATTACACTATATTCTCCTATAGTTATAGGTAACAACGCACAAAAAAAATTTTTTAAGGAAAAAAAATGACGTGTTACAAATAGATTTGCACTCATCATTGACTATGAAAAGACACAGTAAACTGGTACTATTCTAGATCGAACGTTCTGGTAAGTAGACAGTTACAGAGAAAACACAAATGCAAACCTACTGGTTATAATAAATATAGAAGAATAAATTTTGTGGGGATCATGAACGTAGACTGCTGCCCAGATAAATTAATTTTAAAATACAAAGCCTTATCTGGATACTTCAAATCAAGAGAATGTGCCACAAACCTTTGTGCTTAAATCATATGGAGATGTATTCTGGCACCTACATGTAATTCAGACACAGATAAAAATAGCAGCACAGTAAGCTCCCTACCAATTCTGAAATCTGTGTTACTTCTGAAATACCTCTTCCCATGCAAGAGGGTGTGGGTTTTTTGTTTTTTTGTCTTTTTGCCGTTTCTTGGGCTGCTTCCGAGGCATATGGAGGTTCCCAGGCTAGAGATCGAATTGGAGCTGTAGCTGCCAGCCCTGCCAGAGCCACAGCAACTCGGGATCCGAGCCACGTCTGCGACCTACACCACAGCTCAAGGCAATGCCGGATTGTTAACTCACTGAGCAAGGGCAGGGATCGAACCCGCAACCTCATGGTTCCTAGTCAGATTCATTAAGCACTGCGCCACAACGGGAACTCCAAGAGGGTGTTTTTAAAACTTCAAATGAACACATCTTTCTCTGCTGAATGATCTTTAAGAAAAAAATCTTGTTCTGAATAGTTATCATCCTTAGTTTGGTTCAAATCAACCATATTCTAATGCCTCTAAAAGTATCAAGACGTCAAAAGTTTTGCAATCTAAACCCTTAAAGGTTTTTGAGGTTCTCACCAACATTCAAAGCTATCATGAAGATTTCAAAGACAAAATGTGCTTATATTCTTTATTTCTATAGGAAAACTCTATAAACCAATGGCAAAATTAGTGGTACCACATAAAGAAACTGGTTTGCCTATAATGTGTCTTGTCTGTCTAATGGAGCTAGACATTTTGAATTCTCTAACCATGTGACACTACCCAAATGTGCTCCAGACTTTTATCAAGTGCCCATAAGTCAAGTCTTAATTACAAACCTAACTTTTCTAGTTTTAAAACTTAATCAGTTTTTTACTAAGTGATAAAAAGATTCATTATTAAGGAGAATATTCTTAGTTTATTATTCAAAGTGAAGATAAAACAGAAGATTACATTGCAGTTTCATGGGAGACAACTTTTATTCTGAATGCGCCTACATTTTAAAAAGATTATCTCCAGACTTACATGAGCAGATGCTCCATAAATATCTGATTTCTAAAAAGTTACCACTTTTAAAGTCACAAAAACTGTAAGAACTATCTCATTAATCAGAGGGATACTTTTCTATATACTATAGAACAGTGCTTGCTTTAGAATATATATAAAATTAAGATACTACAAAAAATGGTGCCTAGAAACAAAAAATCTCAAATTAGCACTTGTATTACTCATGGGGACAGGAGAGACTATTTAACCCCCTCCTCCATACCAAGGGCCTGGCACCTAGCCTGGCACCAAATACACAGCAAATTTTTCTTTTGCCTTTTTTTATTTATTAATTTTTTTTAGGACTGTGTCTGTGACCTACACCACAGCTCAAGGCTCCTTAACCCATTGAGTGAGGCAGGATCAGTCCTGCATCCTCATGGATCCTAGTCAGGTTCATTAACCGCTGAGCTATGAAGGGAACTCCACACAGCAATTATTTGAATAAATGAATAATCTAAATTAATTTTCAGTGATCTTTGATGTATACAGTTATACTAGAGAGTAGTTTTGAAACAGGTCCTTTTTATTGTTTAAGTCAACCTGAGAGTTCCTGAAGAATTTTACAATTATTTTAATTTTTAACTGTAAGGTTTTTAACATTAAAAACCTTTAAAATCCCTTTAATGTATATGCTACATATGAACACAGACAATACACAAAATAAATAGCTGACACTTCCCAGATGTAAAGAAAAAACTCGTGAAGTATGAAAAATTAACCCTGGACACTAAATTCAGTTGAGTAAATCCTAGAATCCCCAGGGAGATTAATGCAGGAAAATTCAATCATGGTATTTCTTAAAGAGAACATGTTTTTATCCACTACATGTATCCCCTTCCTTTCTGAAGTTTGCTTTATGCCACTTCACTTTTAGGAAAGATCCACATTAGTACAGGCATACCTCCAAGATATCGTGGGTTTAGTTCCAGACTACCATGGGAAAGCAGATACTGCAATAAAGAGATTCATACAAATTTTTTGTTTCCCGGTGTCTAAGTTATGTTTACACATACTGTAGTCCATTAAGTGTACAATATCAGTATGTTTAAAAAAAATTCTTAATTTAAAAATAATGCTTTTGGAAAATGCTGCTGATAGGCTGGATTGACACAGGGTTGCCACAAACCTTCGATTTGTAAAAAGTGCACTGTTTCAAAGTGTAATAAAAACGAAGTAAAAAACAAGGTATGTCTTTCTTGCTAACAGAAAGAAAGTGAAAAGGATTTTCCGATTTTACCCAAAGGGGGGGGGGGTGGGCAAAAAGTACGTGTTTTGCACCAAAGCCCTTATAGAGGCAGTAGACACACCAAGAGCAGCAAGAGTGGTGCCACCAAGATGCTTCCCAGGAAACTACACTCAACATCTCAGTTATCAAGCAGCTGTGCTTTATTTTGTGCATCTGTTAGCCAGCTGTGTCCTACTCTGGGGATGTGGGGAAAACCCTTAACTCTTCTGGCTAGTTGAAAACTGACATGCTTCACAGTTGTTTTGTAAAAATATACCTGGCACTATCATTGTAGCTCATTCCAGAAACAGATCCAATATATCACTGCTATTAAATCTTAATCTCCCCCAGCTGGTCCCTACACAGAGAAGCCAGTCGAACGTAAATGCTTTTTTGTTTGTTTGTTTGCTTACTTTTTAGGGCCAAACCCTCAGCATATGGAAGTTCCAAGGCTAGGGGTTGAATCGGAGCTGCAGCTGCTGGACTACACCATAGCCATGGCAATGCTGTGGGATCTGAGTCATATCTGTGACCTACATCACAGCTCATGGTAACAATGGATTCTTAACCCACTGATCAAGGCAAGGGGTCAAACCCATGTCCTCATGGACACTAGTAGGGTTCATTACCCTGAGCCACGATGAGAACTCCATGAACTTAAATTTTTTTTTTTTTTTTTCTTAGCCACACCCGCAGCATATGGTGGTTCCCAGGCTAGGGGTTGAACCGGAGCTACAACTGCCAGCCTACGCCAGAGGCACAGCAACACCAGATCTGAGCCGCATCTGCAACCTACACTGCAGCTCACGGCAACACTGGATCCTTAACCCCCTGAGCAAGGCCAGGGATGGAACCCACAACCTCATGGTTCCTAGTCAGATTCCTTTCCACTGCGCCAGACAGGAACTCCTCCATGAATTTCAATGCTTTTAAAGAGGGAGGGAAAAAGCAGTCCCTGACCTCTGAGAACTAATCTGATGCTCACAGCTAAGCCTCAATGTTGTTACAAACAGTAAGACCATAAGAAGAGACAAAAACAAGGTCCTGCGCAATCCACAGACCAAACATCTCTCTTATGCTAAGAGTAACAGACCTCACTTCTTTGAACTCTCAAACCGTTTACCCAAAATCCAAATCCTATAATATAATGTTAATAACACCCTCTTCCTGAGATACTTCACGGTTACCTATGGTCTGTGTGCTTTGTTGCAGCAAGTAATAAATACAACTTGTTAAACTACTGGTATGTTGCTGGTGGTCTCTGACTGGAGGTACTGATACTTGCGAATATGAAAGGTAGAATGAAAATAGACTAAGTGTTCTAGGGTTGCAAAATGACTTGAAGTCCTATCTGTTGTTAAATTAAGCTAATTACCATGGCTTCTTAATACACATCTCATAACAGAAGGGAGGCTTTGGTATAATATTCCATTTTGCTTTTAATGTCAAGACCATGCTAATATGTGTTGAAGAATTCAGATAAAGTACAAAGCACTACTTTCAATCATACTGAAAACTGCAAAGGCATCAGAGAAATTTATGTAGCTAAGATGATTAGGAGAAAGGAGTTCATCAAGAGTCACTTCAGTTGGAAGCATGCTCATGCATCCAGACTACATCCAGATTCGTAAGTATTTTAAAACAAGAACTCCAAGAAATTATTCGGCAATAATAAAGCTAAAGGTATATAAAGAAAAGGTAGGGGAAAAAAATTTTTTTAAAAAGTAGTGCTTACAATAACTACTGGAAAATCTGGATAAGATAACTATAAGAAGAAAATGAAGATATGTACTTTTCGTATGTACTTTCTCACTGAAAAAAAAAAAATTTTTTTTTTCTTTAGGGATGTACCTGCAGCATAATTAAAGTTCCCAGGCTAGGATCAAATCAGAGCTACAGCTGCCAGCTTACCCAACAGCCATAGCAACACCAGATCCGAGCTGCGTCTGCAACCTACACCACAGCTGGCAGTAACATCAAATCCTTAACACACTGAGCAAGGCCAGGGATCAAACCCCCATCCTCATGGATACTAGTTGGGTTCTTTTCCGCTGAGTCAAATGAGAACTCCCCCCACCAAAAAAAAAAATTGTTTTAATAAAAAAAAAAAAAAAAAAAAAAAACACCTCCCACTTTGCAGCTGAATGTTATTTTTGTAAGAATTAATTACAACCAGAGGTAGAAAAGCCTAGAATGCCAACTTAGAACAAATGTCTACAACATAAACAAAGCTACTACAAACACTAAACTGAGCATTTTGTCAAAAAAAATTTTTAGGCTATTCGTAACTCTATGTTTAATGCAAAAGTTAAAAACTAGAAGTCTTGAAAAAACTGATAGTAATAATTAAAGAGGACACTCTCTGGCCCAAAGAAAAGGCAGAAAACACCTTACCTGTCAACCATAAAGTCAGCTTAAAAAAAAAAAATCTAAGTTCCTTTGAGGCACAGCAGGTGAAGGATCCAGCATTTTCACTACAGTGGTTGAGGTCGCTGCTGTGGCTTGGGTTTGATCCCCAGCCTGGGAACTTCCACATGCCACAGATGTGGCCAAACAACGACAACAAAATATATAAAAATAAATCACCCATTACTTACCTTCCAGATAAAACTGGAAGATTTTCACGTCTGGGGGTTGGAACATGGAATAAATACATGCCAGTTCCCCAAGTGCCTCTTGAGGCCTGCCTGGCCATGGAAGATCTAAGATTGGAGCTTCAGTCTGAGATCCCAAGCATGAAAGTCACTGTTTTCAAAGGCACATCATTTCTTAGGAACCTGCACTGTGTGGGGTTGTGGCTGAGAAAAAATATTTTCACCACCACTGACCACCCTCTACCGGTGTAGCACACAAAGTACTGCATATGTTACAATCTGATTCCCTTGTTAGACACTTATTATCAGTTACATTTTATGGATCACGAAAACCTGGTTATTCAACAAGGAGCAATGATTTACACACATCTTCTGATGCCATAATGCAGTTCAAAACCTTGACTTCATCATATCAATAAAAAATATTTAGGAGTTCCTATAGTGGTACAGTGGAAACGAATCCGACTAGGAACCATGAGGTTTTGGATTCGATCCCTGGCCTGGCTCAGTGGGTTAAGGATCTGGCATTGCCATGAGCTGTGGTACAGGCTGCAGACGCGGCTTGGATCTGATGTTGCTGTGGCTGTAGTATATAGGCTGGCAGCTATAGCTCCAATTGGACCCCTGGCCTGGGAACCTCCATATGCCACAGGCACAGTCCTAAAATTAAAAAACCAAAAATAAAATAAAAAATGTTTAAAAGTTTGTTCCTGAGTTCCCTTTGTGGCACAGTGGTTAATGAACCCAGCTAGGATCCATGAGGATGCAGGTCAGATCCCTGGCCTTGCTCAGTGGGTTAAAGATCCAGTGCTGCCATGAGCTGTGGTGTAGATCAGACCTCCATTGCTGTGGCTGTGGCACAGGCCAGCAGCTGTAGATCTGATTTGATCCCTAGCCTGAGAACTTCTATATGTTGTGGCACTAAAAAGCAAAAAACAACAAAACAAACAAAATAAGCTTGTTCAAAAACAGCATGTATTATATCTTGTAATAACTGTATAACTTACAGTAGGAAAAGGAAGTCTGTGATCTTCCTGAGACCACCCGGTAAATGAGGTAAAAGATTTTAGGAAACAATGAGTTAAATATTCATTACGTTACAATTTATAATAGATTTATACCCTTTCACCAACATTTTATCAGAGTATTAGAAGTAATCCAAGAGCTCCCGCTGTGGTGCAATTCAGTGGCATCTCTACAGCGCTGAGACACAGGTTTAATCCCCGGCCTAGCACACTCGGTTAAGGACCTGGCATTGCCGAAGCTGCAGCACTGGTCACAAGTGAGTCTCAGATCTGATCCTTGGCCTGGCGAATCTATACGGTGCAGGGCAGCCAAAAAAAAGAAAAAAGAAGAGACCAAAGAAAGCTGACCTTTCCACTGAATCCGCTGTAAATCTCTTCTAAATTTTTTTTAGGATATGCAATTTATTGCCTGCTGGATATCAGCACATTTAATTCAAATGTGATTATAAAATAATGTTGAAGGAAATACCCTAATATTAACTACTCTCTCTTTATAGTCTGGACCTCAATAACAGTGTGAAGCTGCATCCTTTACAATCAACAATCACTGGAGTGCCTCCTACAGGACTGAAGCTCTCCTCTACCACACTGAGGCTGTCAAATACCTATCGTCTCACAAGCGTCAATCTCTAATATTCAATTCCTAAATCAGAACCATGGCATCATCTTATTTCCTCACTGTGGGAGGAAAGCAGATGACTTTTTTTAAAAAAAGGTCTGAAATATGAAGGAAAAGAACTACATGTAAAACAGCTATTTCAAAAAGCTAAAATGGGAGTTCCCACCATGGCACAATGTAAACAAATCCAACTAGGAATCTTGAGGTTGAGGGTTCGATCCCTGGCCTAGTTCAGTGGGTTAAGGATCCAGGATCTGGCACTGCCGTGCGCTGTGGTCTAGGCTGCAGACGCAGCTCAGATCTGGTGTTGCTGTGGCTGTGTCGTATGCCGGCAGCTACAGCTCTGATTGGACCCCTAACCTAGGAACCTTCACATGCCGAGGGTGTGGCTCTAAAAAGCCAAAAAAAAAAAAAAAAAAAGCTAAAGTGCTTTACAGTGAAACTAATGATTTCTCCGCCAGTTTTCTTTTTTTGGTTTTTTTGCCATTTTCTTGGGCCGCACCCCTGTGGCATATGGAGGTTCCCAGGCTAGGGGTCTAATTGGAGCTGTAGCCACCGGCCTATTCCAGAGCCACAGAAACTCAGGATTCGAGCCACATCTGCGACCTACACCACAGCTCAGGGCAACACTGGATCCTTAACCCACTGAGCAGGGCCAGGGATTGAACCCGCAACCTCATGGTTCCTAGTCGGATTTGTTGACCACTGAGGCACTACGGGAACTCCCTCTGCCAGATTTAATAAACCAAATAAAATGCCTAACAAACTCTCATGAATTTTTTTTTAAATAAACATTTTTTTAATCACAAGTCCCTTGGTAATTTACATTTGCTTGGCACATTAAAATATTGAATGTCTAAACCTAAAAATGTCCCTAAAAACTAGACTAGATAACACACTTGAAAAAGATGTAAATGGAACACTTTCCATTAATCTCTGAAAACTAAATTAAATGGTGTGATTTGACCATTACAAAAAATAAAATACTAATAACAACAAACTTTTGAAGTATTTCAGAACATTCAGAGCCTACAGAAAGAACATTACAAGTAAGGGCTGTACTATATATATGACCTCAAGAAAGAAAAGAATTTGGAGTTTCCGTCTTGGCTCAGTGGTTAATGAATCCGACTAAGAACCATGAGGTCGCAGGTTCCATCCCTGGCCCTGCTCAGTGGGTTAAGGATCCAGCACTGCCGTGAGCTGTGGTGTGGGTTGCAAATGAGGTTCGGATCCCGAGTTGCTGCTGCTGCGGCTGCGGCGTATTCCGGCAGCTACAGCTCCGATTAGACCCCTAGCCTGGGAACCTCCATATGTCGCGGGAGCAGCCCAAGAAAATGGCAAAAAGACAAAAAAAAAAAAAAAAGAAAGAAAATAATTTAAGTTCAGAAATCATCAAATTTACAATGCTCTTCAGTCAGACAGCAAACATCATATGCTATCGCTTACATGTGGAATCTTAAAAAAGGATACAAATGAACTTATTTGTAGAAGAGAAACAGACTCACAGACTTTGAAAACAAACACATGGTTACCAAAGGGGACAGGTGTGGGGGCAGGGGAACTACTGGGGGTTTGGGACAGGCATTGTGCACACTGTGATACGTGGAATGATTGGCCAATGGGACCTGCTGTATAACCCAGGGAACTCTACCCAATATTCTGTGATAATATGGGAAAAGAATCTGAAAAAGAATGGATGTGTATGTTGTAGAGCAGAAATTATCACAACATAAATCAGCTATACTTCAATAAAACTTAAAAAAATAAAAAAAAAACTTTTTTTAAACTTAACAATGCTCTTTAACTTCTAATCTCTTCTTCTTAGCATCCTATTTACTTATCAGTTGGGTCCATGTCTGCTACATCCTACATAAAGATTTATTTAGCTCCTACCACCCTGCAACAAACTCCAGGAAAGACTTCTGAGACAGAACAGGCTTCACCCCAGCCAGTCTGCCATCAGCTGGGAAGTTTAATGGGATGGGAGCAAAGGATGATCAGGAGGCCCAAAGAAATGATACTAGATTTATATATTTAACTCCTGCCTTTTGTGACAAAAAAAAAAAAAAAAAAGTGAAATACAATTTTCCCAAGACTCCTAACTTATTGCTGATCATTTCACTCATCAAAGATGACAAACAGAAACGACATTTTACCAGAGCTCTCACTAGCTCACCCAACTTTATTGCTAAATGGAGTTAGAAGTTTAAAACTGTGATCAAATTCAGTCAATAGGAAAAAACCTGTTCTTTCACCAGAGGAAAATAAATGCTGTCCTGATGAAGCAGTCAGGCACCAATTATAACATTTGGCACAGTATGACAAGCTGTAAAAAGCAATGGTTTTCGTTACTCAGCACTCCCATTCACAATGGTACCAGACCAATTCACAAGACGTATCTGAAGAAATGAAAGAACTAGGGAAATGCTGAAACTGCTACGACATGATGCCTTGTTAATGTATCACAAGACGTATCTGAAGAAATGAAAGAACTAGGGAAATGCTGAAACTGCTACGACATGATGCCTTGTGAATGTATCAGCAAAACAATCAAGTATAACACATTGACCAATGAGTAATCATTAAATATTTGATTCATCTAAGAATTAAAATAGAATCTTTAAACGTCTCCACAGGCGATCTTTTTTATTTATTTTTTTTAGGGCTGTACCTTCGACATACAGATGTTCCCAGCCTAGGGGTCAAATTGGCAGCTGCAGCTGCCAGCCTACACCAGAGCCACAGCAACGCAGGATCCAAGCCGCATGTGCAACCTACACCAAAGCACCAGATCCTTCACTCATTCAGTGAGGCCAGGGATCAAATCCACATCCTCATGGATACTAGTCAGGTTAACCTACTGAGCCCCAACAGAACACCTCCACATGAGATCTTAAAAATGCAAATTTTAAGTGCTGATTTTTCACATCTGGAAAACATCAGAAAATCATGACGACTCTGTTTAAACAAGTAGTCATATTTATAGACTAACCATAAATAAAAATCTATACTACTGGGAATTCCCACTATGGCCCAGCGTGTTAAGGATCCAGCTATGATGTAGGTCGAAGATGCAGCTCTGATTTCATCCCTGGCCCGGGGACTTCCATATGCCTCAGGTGCAGCCAAAAAAGAAAAACAAAAACAAGATCTCCCCCACAACCTGTACTACTGTAATAACTAATGATAATGCCTGAAAAGCATTTAAATCAGAAAAGTAGAATACACTTCTGAAATAACCATTTTTATCCTTAAAGAGGGAAAGAGGCTCTTTTTTAGCTTTGGAAATAACATAATAGCTGGCATCCACTGAACATTCTTTATGGCACTAGTTAAGTGATTCTCATGAATTAAAACATTTAATTCTTGCAACTTAGTAAGGCCAGTACCATTATTAACCCCCATTATACAGACTGAGGACACAACCACAGTAATGTGATTCACCCCAGTATCACAAGGCTGCTAACAGTTAAAACTGTGACCAACATCCAGATTCCACAGTCTTGTAATAATACACAACTTTATCTTTTTATATACTTTTGTTGTGTTGCTTTTAGTAGCAGGACACTAGTAAATTAAGCTAATAACAGAATGTTATTTTCAAAAGAGTACAGCAACATATCAAGGAGAAAACATTAAGACAGCTCTACACAAGGGACGTGAGATAACAGAAATCACAAAAATGACAATTCAAATTTAAAGAATAGTAGGAAAAAAGGAAAAATAACTTAATGAAAATACCCTTTAGTTTAGGAGTCTAAACTACCTAATAAAAGGCTTAGATGGAAAAGAGGCATGAAGCAATCTTCAGAGTGCTAAAAATACTTTGCATTTGATCTAAGAGGTGGTTAGATGAGTGTGTAAATTTTTAAAATACATCATAATATACATTTAAGATTTGTGCACTTTATATGCATGTGTATAATTTAAAAGTACAAATACTATTTCAAAATGTTTTTAAAAGATTAGTTCATCTTAAAGGCTCCAAATACTAACAATAGAATTAAATGACCTAATGTCTCACCAAAAATACTTTTAGAATAGAAGGTGGCAGTATCTCCTTGTGGGATATAGCCTATTCATTTAACTCTTTATAATGAATGTATCCACATGTTTGACTTTCAGGATTTTGGGTCTACTCTAACAAATGAACCTACAGTTTAGAGACAACCTAACTCAGGTTAATTATTGCCAATTAGAACCATCCATCTGAAAAAGGAATGCCTTGCATAATCTCCTTCTAACAGTTGCAAAAGCTAAACAAGGCACAATTTCAGAAAAAGAAAAGAAAATTTATAATTAAATCCAAATATAATGCCCTATTTCCTCCCCATCCACTATATTCAAGAACTATATACAATACACCCAATCCTTTTATACAAAAGCTTTTAAATATCTGAAAGTGATAAAATTTTTCTTTAGTCTCTCTTAAACAAGCTGAATACTAAACTTCTCATTAGTCTTCCTCAAGTTTCTAGCCCCTTCCACATTTTCATTTCCCCTCAGTAACTAAGGTCCACCATTCTAAATATCCACTTTTACAAATGCAGGAAGAAATAACATATTAAAACTTCACTTATATAAAAACCCATGGCCATTTTTAATTTTTAGAAGAACTCTTATCACGAGTCTAATATAAACTCTAGAATTGAGATTGAAAACCTAAATACACAAGCTCCTGCTGCTATGCAGTGGGTTAAAGATCCAGCATTGTCTCTGTGACAGTGTGGGTTTCATCTGGCACTGAACCAGCTGTAGAGAAGGCCATAGCTGCAGCTCAATCCCAGGCCCAGAAACTTCCATACACCATACATGAGGCCGAAAAAGGAAAAAAGAAAACCTGAATATAGGACGTGATGTTTGTCTCTATTTAAAACTCTACATAATAAGTTTCTATTCATTAAGTTTACTATCACACTACATTCTTGAATCCTGACAAGATACTCTCTAGATGACAATTTCTGCTTGCAGTTTTGAATCACCTGTAAATTTGCAACTGTAAAGCCATGATCCTCTACTATGACCCACAGATTAGTATAAGAAATTAACTACTGCTTGGCTACAATTTCCTCGATCTCTTCCAGTAATTCTTTAAAAATAGGGTTGTTTTAGAATACTTTATTTCACACTACTTGTTGTCAATGGAAGCAATAATGTCCCTTAATGAGGATTTTTCTTCTCAGAGACTATCTGCATGTGCACTGCTGACTTGTTTAAAAAGTTTTATGTGGAATTTCCGTCTTGGCTCAGTGGAAACGAAACTAATATCCATGAGGACACAGGTTCAATCCCTGGCGTCACTCAATGGCTTAAGGATCTGGCATTGCCATAAGCTGTGGTGCAGGTTGCAGACAGAGCTCAGATTTGGCCACTGCTATGGCTACAGCATAGGCCAGTGGCTACAGCTCCAATTTGACCCCTAGCCTGGGAACCTCCATATGCTGTGGGTACACCCCTAAAAAGACAAAAATAAATAAATAAATAAAAATCAAGAAGGTTTCTGTGTAGGGGTTATTATCAATGAAGTTCATTACAGAAGAGTAGAGGTTAAAACAGTTTTTTAGAAAAAGCAATTATTGGGAGTTCCCATTGTGGCTCAGTGGGTTACAAAACCGGACAAGTAACCATGTGGATGCAGGTTCGATCCCTGGCCTCGCTCAGTAGATTAAGATCCGCTGTTGCTGTGAGCTGTGGTGTAGGTCACAGACATGGCTCACATCTGGCATTGCTGTGACTATGGTGTAGACTGGCTGCTGCAGCTCAGATTTGACCCCTAGTCTGGAAACTTCCATATGCCACAGGTACAGCCCTAAAAAGCAAAAAACAAAGAAAAAAAGAAAAGAAAAGCAATTATTAGCCTTTACAAGACTAAAAACAATTACTCTAACCTTTGATGACTCTGCATCACAAATTATTTTTGTTTAATTATAAAAACTTTCTGTAACCATCAAAATACTAAGCTGCGAGGTATGGAATTTCTTGGACTCACCGTTGTGCTCTTTGGTACTGCATTCATGTTGACTTCCCTTAGTATTTCCAAATTGTTTTAACATGGTAGAATACTTATGGTTTCCACCTTTAACAAAACAATCCTAGAAATTGAGTGAGGATTCCCACATGCTTTGACAGACAAAGGGAGATGGTGATGCAAGGTGAAGAGAATGCTCAAGGTTTGTTGTTATTGTTGTTGTTGTGATCTTTTTAGGGCCCTACCTGCGGCATATGCCCCAGGCTAGAGGTCAAATCAGAGTTGTAGCTGCTGGCCTATACCACAACAATACCAGATCTGAACCATGTCTGCCACCTACACCACAGCTCACAGCAACGCCAGATCCTTAACCCACTGAACAAAGCCAGGGATCGAACCTACATCTTCATAGATACTAGTCAAGTTCATTACCTCTGAGCCACAAGGGGAACTCCAAAGTTTAATCTGTAAATAAATAATTTAAAAAGAGAAAAAAATGCACACATATCCTAAAAGCAGCAACAACTCAGCCACTTTAAAAGCTATATATACTAAATTGGATCTCTACATGCTTCCCATACCTTTGCTCGTTCAGAATTAGAGACAAAGGGACATGCACAAGTCAGGGGAGGGCGGTAATAAGGCAGTACACTGGGCTATGGAAAAACTCTACCTACCACTGGTCAAAGGCACCTAGAGGTGGCTGGGCCTTCCTTGGGGGTCCGTAGAAACCAATACAACATTTGAAAACATCAAGTTAAAGCACAAATAAGTTATTTGTCAAAATATTATTTTTACAATATTTCACTGGGCTAATCCAAGTAATGGGATATTCTAAAATCATGTGAGGAGTTCCAGTCGTGGCTCAGTGGTTAACGAATCCGACTAGGAACCATGAGCTTTGGGGTTCGATCCTTGGCCCTGCTCAGTGGGTTAAGGATCCAGTGTTGCCGTGAGCTGTGATGTAGGTAGCAGGTGCAGCTTGGATCCCTCCTTGCTGTGGCCCTGGCGTAGGCTGGTGGCTGCAGCTCCTATTGGACCCCTAGCCTAGGAATATCCATATGCCACAGGAGTGCCCCTAGAAAAGGCAAAAAGACAAAAATAATAAATAAAATCATGCTAAAAATAAAAAAAATAAAACCACTCTAAGAAGGCAAAGTTCTTTTAAAGAGAACTATTTTAAATTAATTCAAGGGGTAGGATGGAAAAGAGACCTCAGCAGATAGATTTTTGAGACATCATTAGTGCATTCTGGACAAATCATGACTATTTTATGACACCATCTGTAAAAGAAGATAAACGAAGAGTTCTCATCGCAGCTCAGTGATTAACAAACCCCCTAGTATCCATGAAGACGTGGGTTCAATCCCTGGCCTTGCTCAGTGGTGCAGGCTACAGCCACAGTTCAGATCCCACATTGTTGTGGCTGTGGTGTAGGCCAGCAGCTACAGCGCCAACTCAATCCCTAGCCTGGGAATATCTATATGCTGCAGGTGCAGCCCTAAAAAGACAAAAAAAGGTAAATGATGGAGAAACTACCATTTCTTCCTTTTAAGAGAAATTCTTTTTCTGTTTGGCTGCACCCACAGCACACAGAAGTTCCGAAGCCAGGGACTGAACTCATGCCACAGCAGCAACCTGAGCTACTGCAGTGATAACATGAAATTCTTAATTAACCTGCTGAGCTATACAGGAAATCCCTGAACAGAAAATCTTATATAACTAAACAAATCACAGCACTATAGGTGCTTCTTAGAAACTCCTAAGATTTAAATTAAAATTTTAAAATGGTTTTCAGATTTATCACAAAAAAGTGAGAAAAGGGAAAAAATGACCCCAAAAAAACCCAATATTTTGACAACTTACTGGTGGTGATACTGTATTTCATTCACTTATTTATTTTAAATGGCTGCAGCTGTGACATACCGAAGTTCCAGGGATTGAACCCGCACTTCCACAGCAACCCCAGCTGCTGCAGTCAGATTTTTAACCCACTGAGCCACAGGAGGAATTCAGATACCATATTTTAATCATATGCTTTTGCTAAAGGATCTACGCACTAAAAGCTAGGGAGTTACCAATGTGGCTCGGTGGTAATGAACCCAAATAGTATCCTTGAGGAAGCAGGTTCAATCCCTGTCCTGGCTCAGTGGGTTAAGGGTCTGGAATTGCCATGAGCTGTGGTGTAGGTCACAGACACAGCTAGGATCTGGCTTTGCTGTAGCTGTGGTGTAGGCTAGCAGATGCAATTCCAATTTGACCCCTAGCCTGGGACTTCCATATGCTACAGAGTATACCCCTTAAAAAGCAAAAAAAAAAAAAAAGCTGAAAAGCTCAAAAAGATGAACTTATGCAGCAGCAAACAGAAATGTAAGCCATTTAAAAATAAACTGAAGCCATTATAGAATAGCTACTAAGTGCAAAGATGAAAACTACCTACCTAGATGGTGAGTCACATTAATTTGTTGGTGTCAAAAAATTGAAATCTTTATACACAAAAGAATGTCTATAAATTACTCTTGACTCTTAATTAAAACACTGAATATGACAGCAACAGTATGCAGCTCTGTCTGGCATCCCAAGAAAGCTAAGAGCTATTTCCAAGTTTTTACCACATATGTGCAATATTTGAAGAAAGTGCAGAGTTAGAACAAAGCCCAGCATAAAAATCTAAGAATGATTCCTGTAAAAATGTGAATGGACCACATAAAATGAGTATTTCAGGACCCTACCACATTAATTTCTTCAAATAATGTTTTAGAAGTAAATATTAGAGTTCCCATCGTGGCGCAGTGGTTAACGAATCCGACTAGGAACCATGAGGTTGCGGGTTCGGTCCCTGCCCTTGCTCAGTGGGTTAACGATCCGGCGTTGCCGCGAGCTGTGGTGTAGGTTGCAGACGCAGCTCGGATCCCGCGTTGCTGTGGCTCTGGCGTAGGCTGGAGGCTACAGCTCCGATTCGACCCCTAGCCTGGGAACCTCCATATGCTGCGAGAGCGGCCCAAGAAATAGCAAAAAAAAAAAAAAGAAGTAAATAGTCTTCCTCCCTCTCATGATACACCCAGATAATTATTTACACAGGAGAACCTACCATGATCCAGTCTACTCAGGAGAACAGAGGGAAATGAGGTTTCAATAAACACTTCCTCAAAATAAAGAACTGTGCATAGAGTAAACAGGTGTCCATATATAAAATGGGTCCACGTGATCATTTGGATGATTATATTCGGTATGTCTGAAGTTCTCTCAATAATAAAACATGCTATGTTAGTGGAAGGAGTTAATCTGCTACATGCTATTTATTTTAAAGGAAGCTGGGTGTTTTGTTTTGAGGAGAATAGAAATAATATTGTGGAATGTTTTGTAAATCACTGTACAAGTAAATTAGGTCCATTAAATCATAAACTTCATGGTTTGCCAATTTTACTGTTAATAAGTAAAATTATTTCCAATAAAAAGCATCAGACTTTTGGAACACTCAAGACTTGTAAACATGTCTTCACACAGTTCAAAAACACACTGCTGAACCGAAAGATCTTTCCAAAGAAGTTTATCTCATGTATTAAGAACCACAGCCAAAGGCAGTCAGACAGGAATACACAAGTACTTATTCAAAGTACTAATAATATTCTCTTTCTTAAGCTGTGTGTACTCGGGGGTTCATTTCCTCTCCATGAATGCCATTATTTGAAAACTAAAAAGAGATCTTACCTCCTAAGTCTCAGTATAAATCCTTATGACCATGTTTTATTTATATAACTTAGTATATAACTGATATTTCATTCCCAGTTTGAACTGTTCAGTATGGTTTAATTTTTTTGTTGTTTAATACATCATATATTGAAACCTACAGCCTGTACGGAAAGTTTTAAAGAAGAATGGTACCTAAATTTCTCTACTCACACCTCTCTCCTTCTTCCCCCTCTTCCCCCCCAAAAAAAACCTCTAATATTCTGTCATCACAGCTCAGGAATAATATCATTATCACATCCATGCTGATGGTATTTTAAAAATATAAAACACATAGTCTAACATAGTGGTTAAGAATATGAACTCTGGGAGTTCCCGTCGTGGCGCAGTGGTTAACGAATCCAACTGGGAACCATGAGGTTGCAGGTTCGGTCCCTGCCCTTGCTCAGTGGGTTAATGATCCGGCGTTGCCCTGAGCTGTGGTGTAGGTCGCAGATGCGGCTCGGATCCCGTGTTGCTGTGGCTCTGGCATAGGCCGGTGGCTACAGCTCCGATTCGACCTCTAGCCTGGGAACCTCCATATGCCGTGGGAGCGGCCCAAGAAATAGCAAAAAGACAAAAAAAAAAAAAAAAAAAAAAAAAAAGAATATGAACTCTGGAGTGAGATAACATGGGTTCAAATCTGAGCCCCACCTCTTACAAGTTACATGATCTTGGAGAGGTTTACTTAACTTTCTCGTACCTTGGTTACTAATTTCTAAAATGTGGAATAAACAGTATTTATCTCACAGTGTTACCAGTAAGATTAAATGAAGTACTTAAAGCATGTCTGATACAGAGTAATTGTAATGAGTCAGCTATTGCTTTGTTGTTTTTTTGTTTTTCCTTTTTCAGCCACATGTGCAACATACAGAAGATCCTTGGCCAGGGACTGAATTCAAGCCAGAGTTGCAACCTATGCCACAGTTGCAGCAATGCCAGATCCTTAACCCACTGTGCCACAGCAGGAACTCCAGCTATTGCTGTTGTCAAAATCAATAAGGTAAAACAAAATTAAAGCATGCTAAAGCTGGTAAACTGGATTCTTTTTTTTGTTTGTTATTTGTTTTTTCAGGGCCACACCTGCAGTATATGGAGGTTCCCAGGCTAGGGGTCTAACCTGAGCTGTAGCTGCCAGCCTACAGCACAGCCACAGCAACGCCATATCCTTAATCCACTGAACGAGGCCAGGGATCGAACCCATAATCTCATGGTTCCTGGTTGGATTTGTTTCTGCTGAGCCACAACAGGAACTCCAATACTGGATTCGTTTAAAAAGTATGTATTATGCTTCTCATTAAAATTTACTTCAATATTCTTACACTCCATATTTGCATTAGTTTTAAGTGATCTTCTAACTTCACACTGATAAAACTACACTTCTAGGAGTTCCCTTCGTGGAACAACAGAAATGAATCCGACTAGGAACCATGAAGTTATGGATTCGATCCTTGGCCTTGCTCAGTGGGCTAAACACCCAGCACCGCCATAAGTTGTGGTATAGGTCACAGACGCAGCTCGGATCTGGCGTTGCTACGGCTGTGGCATAGGATGGCAGCTGCAGCTCCGATTTGACCCCTAGCGTGGGACCTCCATATGCCGCAAGTGTGGCCCTAAAAAGCCAAAAAAAGAAAAAGAAAAAAAACAAAACTACACTTCTAATACTATCATGACTCTATTATCCAAAATCTTAAGTTTGTGAAAGTATCTTAACTTCCCTACTAGATTTTAAGAAGCACGAGGGAAAGAAGTCATCATACTTTATTGGAAAAAAAAAAAAACTTCTACCCATGATAGCATGCATAGAATATACCTTCTTTGATTAAATAATTGAATTTAATGGCTCCATTTCACTTGAAGACCAGTGCATAAACACCTAGAGGCTCATTCAGTCTCATGTATTCCTGGTGCTTAAATGTTATTTTTAATCCCAGTCCGTCAAGTGAGTGCTGTAATTCATACTATATAAGACGGATATGTATAAATTATGCTGACTTGCATAAGCTTTGGTAAAGGGTGGACATATATATATGGCACTTCTAAATGCTGCATTATATTCAATTTCACAAGTGTCTGCTTTTCCCATCTATGGACCGAATATAACAACCTCAAAATAGCATATGTGACAACAGATCAATGCTCATTTCAACATTAAAAATACTGATTACTTTCTCTTGTGTAAATTCTCTTTCCAAAAAGCTTAAGAACAATCTCAGGACATTAAATAGCACTATAAAGTCTCCACTCAATAGTACCATATTATGGCCTTTGCCACAACAGAGATCCTATAAGCTCACAGCTGAAACACTGTATTAAGTCATGAGAGCTGTCTTCAAATACTTAAAGGGCTGCCATATAGAAGAGAGTACCAACTTGATTTTTTCTGTTCCAGAATGTAGAACAAGTTATAAGTATTTCTGATATAATAAAATTTTCTGAGAATTAGAGCTACCTAAAATTGAAAGAGAGATTCATGTGAGGTAGTGAATACTGTATTACTAAAAATGTTTGTGAGTAGAAGACTGGTTTTGGGGAATAAAGAGTTGGATTCCAGGACTGCAAATATCCCCTTCAATCAAAATATTCTTGGATTTTCTTTTTTTTTCTTCTTCTTTTTAGGGCCTCATCTGCAGAATATGGAAGCTTCCAGGCCTGGGGTCAAATTGGAGCTGCAGCTGCCGGCCTACACCACACCTAGAACAATGCCACATCCAAGCTGCATCTGCAACCTATGCTGCAGCTTGCAGCAACGCCGGATCCTTTTGGTTTTTTTGGTCTTTTGGGGGCCATACTTGTGGCAATATGGAGGTTCCCAGGCTAGGTGTTGATGGGAGCTGCAGCCACTGGCCTATGCCACAACCACAGCCAACGAAGGATCCCAGCCGCATCCGTGACCTACACCACAGCTCACAGCAATGGCAGATCTTTAACTCGCTGAGTGAGGCCAGGGACTGAACCCACATCCTCATGGATACTATGTCAAGTTTTTCATCCTGTTGTTTCAGCCACAACAGGAATTCCTCTTGCATTTTCTTAGATGAACCGCAAGTGTGATAGTCTGATGCACAATACTAACGTGCAGCAGGAGTACTACCTGCCTGATGTCACAGAACCTGTGGGGCTACATGAACAGTACCCCTTCATACAGAGCAACTGATTCTTTAGAAGTTGGATGGTCCTATTCCTATTTGTTTAACTTTGTAATCCAATTTTCTTTCTACAAACACAACTAAATTAAGTTCATTTCAAATTTTATCTGAGGAATTTCACATCATCCCTCAAGACAAATGGAGTTCCATCACCCCGCAACCCCCAACCCACCAAGTGAAGGATAGGAAAATGATAACAACACTGGTTCCATTGTTTTATAATCATCTCTAAAATTCAGAAAATATAGAAAAATGACAGAAAATGGAAAAATCATAACCTAGTAACTCATCTACTACACCAGACCTTCTATCAGAACTACTACTTGAGTGGTATAATTAACTTGCCTTACTACACTCGTAATTATCATATTCATATACTCATTGAGATACTAAGAAAAAATCATGACTATAAAACAAGTAGAATACTGTTTAATGTAAATAAAAGACATAAATAAGCAAGAATATAGATCCTAAAAGTACAAGGAGGTTCATTATACTTTTGTGCATGTTGGAGATTTTTCATAGTAAAAAAAAAGAACACTCATATGAAAAATAAAATTCAACTCTCAATACAGGCACAAAATTGGTGTATCTTTTAAGCTACATGAAGAACAGGTAATGAACTGGAATTCACTTAACTTTATCCAAATTTACCTGGACTCAAATCTGAAAACATTTAACTAATTAATATTTCATGTAAATTCTAATTTCAGAAGAAAAGTTCTTAAGTACTACTTAAAAACAACAACAATTAATTGGAACTAAGGGCTGAAAATGCTATCATATAGCAGATTTTTTTTCTTTATTTAATCCAAGATGCACAGTGATTTTATACAGACTTCACAGTTGTTATTATTACAGTCCTAGGCCATTGTAAAATTAATTGTTGTTTTTTGGGGGTTTTTTTTGCTTTGTATGGCCATACCCACAGCATATTGAGGTTCCCAGAATAGGGATCGAATCAGAGCTGTAGCTGCTGGCCTCTGCCACAGCCACGCAACTCAGGATCCAAGCCACATCACGTCTACGACCTAAACCACAGCTCACAACAATTCCAGATTCTTAACCCAATGAGTGAAGCCAGGGATGGAACCCGCAACCTCACGGTTACAAGTCAGATTTGTTTCCGCTGTGCCACAGTGGGAACTCCTAAAATTAATTTCTTTGATACTTTAGAATTTCTTTCAATACATAAAATTATTTGGTTTCCTCTATATTTCTTAGGATTTTCAAAGCCTAGAACAAGTTCTTTATCTTATCTCTGTTTAACAGCTAAGACTTCTACTATTAGTGAGAAAAGATACAACATTAGTGTAGCATTTGGCTAGGTGTCAACTGACACTTGTCCCTAGCTAGTCCTGGCTCTGATTACTTTACCTTGAACGTGTCACTAGGCCCTCTGGGTCATGGTGTTCATTTGTTTAAAAAAAAAAAAAAATCAGACTAGATGATTTCAAAGACTCCATCTAGTTCTGAAGTTGTACAATATTATAACCTCACTGTGAGTACATCCCTTCCATGACAGGCACTATGTCCTTATGCTCGCTATCACAATGCATTCCTGTGGATGAAACCCACACGAAATGTGCAAAGTCAGGAATGTTTAAAAAACTGTGACTTAAAAACTGGCTTGAAATATGGGTTAAATATCAAGAACACTTAGTGTCTTCGTCTAGAAAGCATCGATAACATATTCTGTAAATAAAGCTCTGAAAAGGTGTAAGAAACTTAGAAGTCAACCAAGATAACTACCTCCAACTCTTGAATAAAAAGGGAAATCTCTGAATAGTAATTGCTGGATATCCAATGTCTGTGGCACTCATTCTCCCACCTTGCAGTTATGTGTCAGAGGAAGATGTTACTTTTAAGGCGTACTGGAATCAAGAGTACTGAAAAGAACGTACTCTTGGTTATATCAGTACACATTCAAATTAAGCACTTGAGAAAACTAGCTTCCTAGATAATAATAAACTAATGAGATTTAGTTAAAAGTGTATAAATGTTTTTGTTTCAATGTTTGTACTGAATATATAAAACACAGTTAATTATCTCTAACACCACTGAATTCACATAAATGGTGTTCACACACTGTCAGCATTTCAAAAGCTCTACCTGTATGAAGTCTAAAACCAAATTAATCCAAGTGAAAATATGGATTTCTTTTCTAGGATAGAGTAATTCATAGATGTTAGTTTATGACCATGAAATCAATAAAAGTATATAAAGAATCCCTCCAAATCTTAGTTACAAGTGAGCCATGTTGTACAAATATGGTATACTGGAAAACCACCTCCTTTCAGCAATACCAATACTGAGAAGTGTAGCTATTGAGACCTCAGTTGATGCATACTGCAAAAGTACTGCTAGGAGAATGTGAGCTATGTAGATAAAATTAGTGTCAATACGTTGGAGAAAGGTATCCTGGGTACAAGATGGGAAAAGGAATATAGTCCTAACAGATGCATAAAGATAAGTAAGTAACTGGGAGGAGAGAAGAGAAGAAGGGGAACACCTGTATTTAATTTACAGCTCAAAGAATTCAAAGATAATATTAGTAGTAAAAATATACAAAAATGAATGTAAACCAGAGAAAGAGTTGAGGTTTCTTTAAAGGGCCTGACTGAGGCGGTGTGTATGTAAAACAACTGAATGAAGATGTAAGCTGGTATTGTGGTATTGTGATGACTTAAACCACAAATGCCTTCCCTATTTAAATATTCCAATCAGTACTGTTAGTACACGTACCTCGGAGAATTCTTTCCTCATGGCAACGAAGAAAGTCCCAGATTCTAACAGTGCCGTCATCAGAGCATGTAGCAAATTTATTATCCGTGGGTGAGAAACTGTTACATGAAGACACACAGCAGGGGAAAGAAGTCAGCATTTAACAGATTATCCGTGCTTCTCAGACAGGGAAAAATAAAAACACTGCGCTGCGTTATAAACAGGAGAGGGAGGTATCCAACAGTGAAGAAGCCCTTAAAGAGAATGTTGTCAACTAAAAAACGCATCTCATCAAAAGAAGAATTCAGAGTAGTTGCTTCTTAGTTTTCAAACACCAATATTCAGAGAACTTATGAGTGTATTATTAGTCCTAGTACTACCCATGCTCCCCACAGCATATTTCCTATGGTACCAACAGAAAACATGGAGCTGATTTAAGTGTAGAAATTAAATGAATTCTATCTTTACAATATTCCTGTAAAGTCTTTAAATCACACAGGAATACTGCTCAAAAAATTAGCATCACTGTCTGCTTCGGACTTCATAAAATGATAGGCTGAAAAGTTTCAGGCAGGTTGTTTTAAAGACTGGTTACTAAACATCTTTAAGTATGATGTTTCTCATTTATGTAAAAGGTCTGTGGAAAATGTTCACACCTTCTACCTGGCAATCTATCCCATGAATGTTGCACTTTTTGAGGCAAACTAACAAGAGGACATTTAGACTGTTTAAAGCCAAAGAGTCTGCTGCAAAGGAGGAAGCCATTTTCCTCTCCCTGTAGAAGTTCATCAAGTTTCTCATCTAACTCTAAGAACTCTCCAGAACTTCTGAATTCTATGACTAAGAACGAACTGACTGTGAAAACTCAATGTATGGTTGGGACTATAAGGCAAAGTCCTTGCAGAAGCATGTTTTTATCAAACAATTTTTGTTAAGAGTCTGAAAGGAGAAAACAAGTGACTGCAGTGGATGATGTTTCTATAGATGTCAACCTCCTCCCACACATGGTGGCTCGACCATAAAGAATGCTGCTTAGCTTTATTCTGAGGCTGCAGCAATTCTTTAGGCTTGTTTTTAAAATTTTTTTTTCCAGTTCTACTGTACATATCTCACTGATATGTAAAAATATACAACTCACTGAAAATATTTTAAACTTCCACTTATACATTTGCATTACTGATGTTTTCAACAATGAATCAGAAGGAAAGTCCTACAGTCTTCTTGACAATGGTCTGCTTACAGTTTCAAAGCTTGAAAGAACCCACTCGTTAATCCATTAATGTTTGCCACATCCAGAGTTACTTGTGAAGAGTTTTTAGTCCTACTATACTTTCCTTTTGAAGTCGTGGCATAACCAAGCCAACCAGGTCTTCACTTAAGACTTTTTTCTTGTATTTTGTGTCAACTCTGAAGGTGTTTTCTGTAGGCTTTAGATTTTATTCAGTTGTATAATTAAAGACTGAATTCTTTATTTGGAATGAAATATTCTTGTCTTACAAAGTAGGTAATAAAAAGGAATAACGTATACACATTATTAACCATAAATGAAAAGAGAAAACCAGTGCAAAATGCGGCAGACAATACATCTCTAACATATTGCAAAGGCTGATATTGGGACAACGCTACTTCAGAAAAGTGCCAGCAAAATGGTGAATGTGTGAAAACAAAGAAAAATACTGTGTTTATAGGGTGCAGAAAGTTTCCCAGAATCTGACAGAGCCCATGCATCTCTGCACCCAGAATACACTTAGAGAATAATTTAACCATGACAATAGGGACTACAGAAAATGGTATATTGTGTATAAACCTGGCCTCTCTAATCGCCTCCTTATGTGCCTGGAACATCTTGACGTTGTTCATGTTCGACTGCCAATATTTCACATATCCTCCGTGGTCTGCTGTCAACATCCACATATCATTATGTGACCAAGTCATGGCCCTCACTGGGCTATCGTGAGCCTGTGAAAACATAAAACATTGTACACATTATACAAAAGAATATGTGATGGAGAGCTTTACAGGAGCATATATTAACTCCTAACAATTATCTGTCCAATTTAATTTTTTTTTTTTTCTCTTTTGTCTTAGGGCCGCACCCAAGGCAAATGGAGGTTCCCAGGCTAGGGGTCTAATCGGAGCTACAGCCACTGGCCTATACCAGAGCCACAGCAACGTCAGATCCAAGCCACGTCTGCAACCTACACCACACCTCAAGGCAATGCCAGATCCTTAACCCACTAAGCTAGGCCAGGGATCAAATCCGCAACCTCACGGTTCCTAGTCAGATTTGTTTCCACTATGCCACAATGGGAATTCCTGATTTGCCCAATTTTAAAGTTTAAAATGTCAATAAAGTATATCTCAAATTCTTTCCAGAACCACAGGATGCTATAACCATCTGATGATTACTGTTACCTGTAATATTGTTTCAAAATTGAAAGTGAGCCCATTCCACAAAGTGAACTCTCCACTAGAAGCTCCAGTGACCAAACGTCTTCCTTCTGGAGTCCACTGGGGAAGAAAAAAAGACAAATTATACAAAGTCACAAATCCTCAACCCGAATTAATTTTTAAAACACTCAGAAAGTCTTTATTTATAAAATATCCAGTAACTAACATTAAGTGGATAATACTTTCACTTAAATATATAGCTCAGATTTATAAGTACTTTGTCAGAAAAGAACTTTATTAATATAGTGTAAGTTAATGAGCTAGCACTCTAGCTCATTAACTAAGTGAAAAATAACAAGTACATTACAAATATCTGTTAAGTTACACACTTCTAGGTGCTCTAAAAAGTATTTCAAAACAAAGTATGCAAAGTCCTAATTTTCCTAGGACACATGGCAGACTAACATAAATAAGATGGTCAGCCTCCAGAAAGACTGAATGAATGAATAATTTGGTTTATCACAACTGCTGGTGAACCGATTCAGGCAGAAAAGTTACCAGTGTTGTATGAAAAAACAGTATAACAGTAACACCAATTTAAGGCCATCAAGGTTATCAAACTTTCTCTGGAACTAAATGTTACAAAAGGTAAGTGTGTGCGTGTGTGTGTTTTAAGTTCTTCTTCATTCACAGTATCACACAGTGATAGGTGTAAGGCTGATCTAGTCTCAAAAGAATGTAATACAATAGAGGCATGACTAACACTAAACTGGTATTTCAATTTCACAATTTGTATACTGAAATGAATCTGTGATACATGCTAACCAACTCAAAACACAACATATTTTTCACCTTTAAGTTTCTATAATAAATTATATATTTTCTTTAGATGTATATACATGAAATATCAACACAACAATCTTATTTTCCAAAGTAAAAACTGTGACATAAGAGTCAAAAAATGCAAGTATACTAAATGTAACAGCAGGATGAGATAGATAAAATGAGTTTATTTGGTAAATTACAGAGATATATACAAAAATCCAGCCTTTTACTGCTTACCTGGAAGATAATGATTTTGATTATTATTTTATGTTATCTGCTATGGACCCCAACTCAGTAACTACTACAGGCAATTAAATGTAGACACAGGACCTACAGTCTTCATGTCTTTAATACCTTATAATTTGGACCTACCTCAACTATATGGGAATTTCTTAAGACATTACAGCTTGATCCTCAAATGAGAAATTCACCCATCTAACAAGATCCAGGACACAGAATGCTCAGATTTTCTTTCTTTCACATTTTCTGCATTATACTAACAAGATATTAAAATAAGCTGCACACCATAACTTCTACCAAATTCCCTGGCAAAAAAAATTAAACTACATACTAGTTGGCTCTACTAACAAATAAAGCCAATCAAATAATGTTTCTAAACAGATGGTTTCTATGGCTGTAGGCCTCTGAAGCAAACAGGAGGCCTAGGACAGACTGTCATATTTTTATGGAGCTCAAGCCAGCATCTCTTCCAGCCCTCTCAGTTCACCTGGTTGTCTATTACACTTCCTTAATAAGAAGACCTGCTTATTTTGCTCATTTACCACAATGTTTGTTATGACTATCCCATTATTTTTTCAATTCTGATTTGCTTAACTTTGACTATTAACTAGCCTACATTTCTGGACTTGATATACTGCTAACTAACAAGTGCAGTCTTACTAGCAAACCACGAAGAAAATGATTACATTATTATTTGTGGGAATATTAACTGGATGCCTGGGAGACAGAGATGGGAAGATTTTTTTTTTAAACTGCAAACTCTCTCGAATTTTAATAGTTTAAACCATGTCAATGTACTATTTATTTTTAAATTACATTTTTAAAATTTTAGTGAAAATGTGTTGAGGGCCTATGGTACCTTCACAGAGCTGATGCTTACAGTCTACTATTGGTCTTCAGCTCTTCCTAGGTGTGTTCCTTCTAGTAACCCTAACAGTTTTATTAACCTTGTTCTCTAAACAGTAACAAAACATTCCTATTCAAGAACAAGTCAGAGGGAGGAAAAAAAAAAAAGCAGGGGGGGCAAGTCAGAGACCTGCCAAGCCAGCTTAGAAAATTCCAGAAAACTGAAAAGGGGAAGAAAAGCAACCCAAAAGTACCATCTCACTAAATAAATGACTAGGTATTCCAAAATAAAATTATAAGCAATACACTGATTTTTATCCCAGATATACATTTACAACTGTTTTCCTTTGTCCTTTTAAATATATTTGTAGGCTAACTCAGAATTAATTTTTCCAAAAAATATTCAAAAGAATACTTACCCTAACAACAAATACTGGACACTTTACTTTATTGGTTGATGTTCGAACAAACTTTGTTGTCACCGCATTCATAGGATTATTCAACATCCCTATAGGTGGGACAAGCTACAAAAAAGAAAACTGAGTTTAAAGAGCTCCAGGTCACACATAGGACATAACTAGGGACAGGACAAGGGAATTATTTCAACGTTTAAAAGTAAATTCATGGAGTTCCCATTGTGGCTCAGCGGTAACGAACCTGACTGGTATCCATGAGGACACAGGTTCAATCCCTGGCCTCGCTCAGTGGGTTAAGGATTCAGCGTTGCTACGAGCTGTGGTGTAGGTCATAGATGTGGCTTGGATCTGGCACTGCTCTGGCTGTGGCATAGGCCTACAACTGTAGCTCCAGTTCAACGCCTAGCCTGGGAACCTCCATATGCCACCGGTGTGGCCCTTATAAGACAAAAGACAAAAAAATATTAACTTTCTTATTACGAAGACTTTGAGGCAGTACAATCTTTTGTCAGACAATGCTTTAAGCCCTAAATCAAAAGGCCACCCTTGGAATTCCCACTGTGGTTCAGGGGTTAAGAATCCGACTAGCATCCATGAGAATGCAGGTTCAATTCCCTGGTCTCACTCTGGCATTGCCATAAGCTGTGGCACAGGTCACAGTTGTGGCTTGGATCACAAGCTGTGGCACAAGTTGCAGATGTGGCTCAGATCCCACACTGCTGTGGCTGTGGTGTAGGTCGGCAGCTGCAGCTGTGATTCAAGCCCCAGCCTGGGAACTTCCACATGCCACAAGTGCGGCCCTAAAAAGACAAAAAAAGTTCACCCATCCCCAGATTAAAAGGAAAATTTAAATTGAGATTAAAAAGATAACAATAACCTATGGTTTACAAAAATATGTTATATTATCCCTTTAGGAATGTTTTCAATTATAAAAATGTAAAAAGAAAAGTCCACGTTTGAATTTGAGATCCCGTATTTTTAGGTTCAAATTAAGCAAAGAGATTTTTATGAAGCTAGTATAACAACATCTTATACTTACATCATTATAATAACCTGCATCAGGCTGAATTGCCCTCATATCTCTCTGGTCTCTTTGCCATATTCTATTCTGTTAAAACAAAAATTAATTAATCAATATATACTCTAGTTACACTTAATTTGAAACTTAAGTAAATATTTATAAAATGCAAATTGTCATTAAAAGGGAGAAAAGAAGATTGGAAGTTCCCATTGTAGCACAGCTGAAGCAAATGTGCTAGTATCCATGAGGATGCAAGTTTGATCCCTGGCCTCCTTCAGTGGGTCAGGGATCCGACACTACTATAAACTGTGGTGTAGGTCACAGACGCAGCTAGGATCCCACATTGCTGTGGCTGTGGCGTAGGCCAGCAGTTGTAGATTCAGTGTGACCCCTAGCCTGGAAACCCATGTGCTTTGAGCGCAGCCCTAAAGAGCAAAACAAACAAAAAAACTTCCATATGCCAGAGATTCGGCCTTAAAAAGCAAAAAGGGGGGAGGGGGGAGAAAGGAGGATTAAAACTTTTTCATTATGTTCTAAAAGACAGACAATAGTATCTTAAGAGATTTTTCCCCTCTTATCCTACTGACATTGCTTAGAATTTCCCTCCTCTTTTACTTTTACCATGCCTCTTCACCTCTTTTATTATGCTGAACTCAACCAATCATCCAAGATGCTACTGACCCCAACACATTCTACTGGCTGTACCTTAATAAAAGGCAAAAGGATAAGGAATAGACAGACATCTTCAACTCCTTAAAAATCCTCAGCACAAAACAATTCCTCTTACAGTGCCCTTGGTTTTCTTAATTCCTTCCAAAGTCTCCTGATCTAGTTTACCAACACAAACACCTGAAAAAGCCTAAATCTGTCTTTACTTCTATTTTTCCATATGCCTACCACATATTCATTATTCCCAATAGGCATATAGGTCTTTAACAACTTGTCTCAGGTAATGAAAAGCAGCCAAATTTTCTTCAAAGGAGATGGAACAGACTGAAACCTGATTAAAGCAAAAGGAGTTAGTAAGAAAAGCAAATCACAGAGTCTAATCACTAGGTTAAGACAGGTAAGTAAAGAAATCAAAGGGTAGATGTGTCAAGCTGACATAGGTTTAGGTAGTCCCCTACCCTGCCTTTATTTGCCATCTCAGAATTGGTTTCACCCTACAAGACTGTAGGGGGTGCTCAACACTCAAGTAAATAGATCCCTTTTCCCTGAGCAGCAGGGAGAGTTGTGTTGCTAGTGCCAATGTCTTGGACCTGTAAAGTCACCATTCTGAAGGTATGTTCTCATACAAATATATCTCTGTTGGTAGTCTCTTAACATTTTATAACCACTGTGGGTTTAACAAGTGTTTTAAGGTTGGCTTAAGGTCAGATGGATAAAAGTACCCTCTTGTGAAAATTGTTGTGATCCTTTATAACAAAGCCTATTTCTAAATTGGAACCTAATTTTAATAATTTTTTAGGGAGTTCCAGACTTGGAGTAGCAGAAACAAATTCGAATAGGAACCATGAGATTGTGGGTTCGATCCCTGAACCCACTCAGTGGGTTTAGGATCCAGCACTGCCGTGGAGCTGTGGTGTAGGTCGCAGACACGGCTTGGATCCTGTGTTGCTGTGGCCCTAGCCTGAGAAGCTCCATGTGCCGCAGGTGCAGCCCTAAAAAGGCAAAAAAAAAAAAAAAAATTAGATTATTCATGTGCACAAAGAGTCTTTAAAAAGTACTCATTTTTATTTGAGATGAAATTCTACTTCATGCTACTAATTCAAAAACCACAGAAATGATCATTACCTTGCACTTTAAACACTTTCTTCTTTTTAAGACACCAAAGTTTAGTCATCTGAGGCACATTAATTAGACTTACCTCTAAATACTTAATTACAGATGGATTATAGTCTATGGTTTTTCGGTTTACTGCTTTTCTCATTCGTTTTCCATCAAAGGTAAGCTGTTGCATTGCTTGTTGCTGTGCAAAATCAGGTCGCTTATAAAACAGCTGTCGAGGTGCCTGGTGTTGGAACCTTGGCATATGGAAAAAACGAGGAGGAGAACCAATTTCTGTAGCCATGGTGATGTTTTCGTTCTAGGACACTAGAGTAAGGAAAAAGTACTTTCACTACAAATACATCAGCACTGAAAACATTTTTAAGCGAATATTTTTTTTTTACACTTTTCTTCCTTTTTCTAATACGCATCAGTTCTAGCTTTTCCTCAATCTTTTTCCAAAATGAATTATTAGACTTAATGCAGGGATGAGCTACACATGTGAAAAAGGTCAGTTCACAGAATAAGTGCTAAAAAGTATGTTATAAAATTCAGCCTAACAGAAAGAAAAATCAGTTTATAAAAGCTTGGGTTGAGTATGTTGCACCATGGTGGGGAGGAAGGTAAAAATCACTGAGAACTGTTCACATTTTTAAAAATAAAGTTCTCATTACATGTTTGATAGTATATCAAGTAAGTATATCGTAAGACCCCCCTTTTATCTAAGAGTCATTAAAATTTTTTAAACCTGATTTTTGTTCTTTTAAATTTCCTAGGACTAGTGTAAAAAGTGGAATAAACTATCCTATTTCATATGAATGTAAAAGTATGTATATCTAATTTCAAAATAATCTAATTTCAAAAGCTACTTGTCTAGCTCAAAGTAACTACCACAGAAACTTCTCAGTATGTGTATTATATATTTATATAGGCAAAATTTAGCTAACAGCTGAAGAAAGAAGTGTTAAGAGTTCCCATCAGGGCTCAGTGGTTAGTGAACCCGAGTAGCATCCATGAGGAGGCAGGTTCAATTCCTGACAGTAGGCTAAGGATACAGTGTTGCCATGAGCTGTGACATAGGTCACAGAGGCAGCTCAGATCCAGTGTTGCTATGGCTCTGGCATACGCTGGTGGCTACAGCTCCGAATGGACCGCTAGCCTGGGAACCTTTATATGCTGTGGGTGTGGCCCTAAAAAGACAAAAAGACCAAAAAATAAGTTAAGAGCTTAGTTTTTCAACTTTATTGCTCTCCAATTAAACCTACCTTTCAGTAATATAAATATGCATGATTTAAAAACATATCTTAAGCATATTTTAAAAAGCACACCATGAAAAACACATAAGTGGTATTAAAAGCACTTCTGCAATTTTTTTTAAAAAAAGAGAACAATTAGACTCTCCATTATTTTTCCATATTCTTAGATTTGCCTTTCCTCATTCAAGACCCTAAAGGACCTGGAAATAAATTTATGATTGCCTTCAGATGAAAACATTCTTAGTACTACTTAATTCATCCTTGTCACTTTAGTTGTCTCCTGAAACCATTCAATAATAATAGAAAGAGGATGGAGGAGGGTTGGAGGCGGGGGAAGAAATCCTGACTATCACAACACCAAAAATAAAGTAATAAAATTATGTATTTAATACATATTATTACCACTACTCTGGAGAAATCCCAAAAGGTCCCTGACAAATGTTAATTTGTACAGAGATAAGACACACTCTGTCTCTCTTTGGGCTGTGAGTAAATTAAATTAGAATGTAATACACGAATTCCCATAGTGGCTGAGTGGTTAAGGAACCCAACTAGCATCCCTGAGGATGCAGGTTCGATCCCTGGCCTTACTCAGTGGGTTAAGGATCCAGCATTGACGTGAGTGTGAGCTGTGGTATAGATCGCAGACCCATCTCAGATCCCACACTGCTGTGGCTGTGGTGTAGGCCAGCAGCTACAGCTCTGATTTGACCCCTAGCCTGGGAACCACCACACGCTGCAGGTGCGTCCCTAAAAATACAAATAAATAAATAAATAAATAAATAAGGCTGGTGAAGAATTGCTTTATTCAGTTATCCCATGAATACAACTAAGTTTCAGCATCCAGATTTCAACTAACAGTTTTAATATAGATGCCCAGGCCAGTTATTTTAAAAGAATGCAGCTTAGAAAAGTATGTTTTAAAATTACTATTTTTTTCACTTTATAATCATCAAATGTCTAATTTTATTAGAATTATCCAATATTTTAGTTTCTAAAATTACTGATGTCAAATGAGAACAAAGACTTTTACATATATCAAAAGAGGCTTAAAAATTATTGAACCAAAAAGGGGGAATGAATTCCTGAAACATGCTATAACATAGATGAATCTCAAAAACATAAGTGAAAGAAGCTAGACATTTTAGGTCACATATTGTATAATTTCATGTATATGAAAAATCCAGAACAGGCTAATACATAGTATATCACACTCTCTTCCTCTCCTGCTCTTTCTCTCTCCCTCTCCACCTCACCACCTACCTGGGCCTGACCTTTTTCCATAACTATCTTCCCTCTCTTTAAATGAACAGCTATTTACCTCAAAAAAAAAAAAAAAAAAAAAAGGCTTATTAGTGGTTGGCAGGGGAAGGGTAGAATGGGAATGACTGCTTAAGGGCAATGGGGTTTCCCTTGGAGATGATGAAAATGTTTGGAAGCAGGTAGAGGTGTCAGATGCACAGCACTGTGAATGTATTAAGTGGTGCTGAACTGGACGCTTGACACAGCTCGGATCCTGCGCTGATGTCGCTGTGGTATAGGCCAGCAACTGCAGCTCCAATTTAACCCCTAGCCTGGAAACTTCCATATGCTGCAAGTGCAGGCCTAAATAAAAAGGAAGAATGGGGTGTTTAATACACTGGAAAAAAATTTTAGATGGAGACTAGACAAAACATTAATACAAAGTTAATGGTGTTGAAGCTGGGTGATGGGTACCTGAATGTCAAAGCACTAACCAAGAGGCAAACTAAGGATCTACTGTACAAATATGAGGAAAATGACTGAAGTCAAATGCAAAACAATCAGTATGTTGTTACTAACATTCTTGAATAATTCACATGTTAAAGCTAGAGAAAAATATTACTCCTTCATTTAAGACCTTACAGAAGATGAGAGAAAATATCTTTCCATTTACAGATTTGTTGACTAAAACTTGTTCTGAAAGAAGGCCTTTAGGAGTTCCCATCATGGCTCATCGGGAATGAATCTGACTAGTATGCACAAGGACACAGATTTGATCCCTGGACTGACTCAGTGGATTAAGGATCCAGCGTTGCCATGAGCTGTGGTGTAGGTCGCAGATGGGGCTCGGATCTGGCATTGCTGTGGCTGTGGTGTAGGCCAGTGGCTACAGATCCAATTCAACCCCTAGACTGGGAACCTCTATATGCTGCGGGTGGGCCCTAAAAAGAAAAGGAAAGAAAAAAAAAAAGGCCTTTAACTTTTCCTTGAATTGGTCAAGTATCACTTGTGTTCCAGAAATAAAGAAAGGTCTGGTTGGCATAAAGAAAAAGAGAAGAATGGCGTTCCCATTGTAGTGCAGCAGAAACAAATCTGACTAGAAACCATGAGGCTGCAGGTTCAATCCCTGGCCTCACTCAGTGGGTTAAGGATCTGGCATTGCCGTGAGCTGTGGTGTGAGTCGCAGATGCGGCTCGGATCCTGCATTGCTGTGGCTGTGGTGTAAGGCCAGCAGCTGTAGCTCTGATTCGACCCCTAGCCTGGGAACCTCCATATGCCATGGGTATGGCCCTAACAACAAAAAGAAAAAAAAAAAAAGAGAGAGAGAGGAAAAAAAAATATGACTACATTCTAAATCAAAATCCAGTCCTGAAATAAAACATAAACAAACCTGACAAGACAGTAACCAGTCTTCATACAGGCCTTACATTTCAGCTTCAGCTTCCCTTACTGCAAACCACTGTAACTCGACCAAAGTCAAACAGAGCTTCTTTAGAGGTTGTTATGAGCTAAACTGTACCCCCCAGCCCCAAATTCATATGTGGAAGTCCTGACCTGCAGTACCCCAGAACATGATGCAGTACCTCAGAATGTGATGAGATTTAAAGAGAAAGCCCTAATCCTTATACCTGGTATCCTAATAAGAAGAGGCAATTAGGACAAAGGCTTGCACAGCAGGAAGGCCATGCATGTGAAAACATGGGAAGATGATGGCCACCAACAAGCCAAGGACAGGGGCCTCAGAAGAAACCAACCCTGCTCATACCTTAACCTCAGACTTCTAACTTCCAAAACTGTGAGAAAATTAATTTCTGTTCTTTAAGCCACCCAACCTACGGTACTATGTCATGGCAACCCTAGCAGAAAAACACAGAGGCAGAGCATAATACCTGGACAGACCTCCTGACTCTCCTTCAACATGGATTGCCAAAAGATTTCAGCAATAATGATATAATGGCTTTCTCTGAATGAGACAACAGAAAACTTGACATATGAGATTGAAAAATGAGTGGTCCAGATAGAAAGAACCATCATTCAAGTCATTAAAATTATCCTTTTCATGCTTTACTCCAGACTGTACTTCAAGGAACTAAATATACAACCAAATACATTAAAAAAAAAAAAGCTTTATCTTTCATAAAAATAACTACCGTAATTTCTACTCACTGCATGCAGTATCCATACTTGAGCTACATTAACAGAAGACCACAATTTAAACTAGAAGTCAGAGTTGTACCCAAAGCATAATTCATGTCACATCTGGTATGGAAGGTAAGGAAGGGAGACAGAAGGGATGGGGCGGGGGGAACAGGGGCTGTAAGCAAAAGAAGTCAAGGTAGAACAAGAACAAGTAATTTGCACATGATTATTAAATATACACTAATAATAGTACCAAACTGCTAAGAAAAACATCCACCTGAAACATTGTATTCATCGTGTCTTTTTCGTACATGCAAACCTTCGATGTTTTAAGGAATCAGCACAATTTTATCAAGTGCCTACTTTTTTATTATACCTTGCATTGTGCATAACATATAGTTCTGACTCACTGAATATCACTTCTAAGTTCACAGAACAGATTTCAGACTTTGAAGTGTCTGGTCTCTGTCTCTATTTCTGGCAAATACAAAGACTCCAGAATTTACATAAGTCTGCAGCATATTCTTAGCCTTCAAGCTTTCAAGTATTCTACAAAATTAGGCAAGGCATGCAACTTCTCTGCATGTTTTCTCAACTTGGGCAATGAGTTTAATGTAGATAACTTCAAAGATCCTTTTTCCTCAAAGATATTACTCTGCATGAAATACTGTTCTTTTAGTCTGTTGAACAAACTGAAATACTCAAACTTAGTTCTCCAATGCCTGTACACCCAAGTCCATACAAGCATTATAATTCTGCTTCTTGTCCCAACTATTATTAAAAAACCTCTTTTATAATCTTACTCATGTGACACCACCAAGACTATAACTGAAGATAGGAAAAAAAACACAAATGTTTTTCTTATGGAAAAGTCATTACAAGTTTCACACTGTAGAACTGTACTAAAAAATAACTCATTTTATTGAACCTAAACCTAATTGAAGTAATAACATCTGTATACCAGTGGTAACGAAACCTTAAAAATTAGAGCAACAATAGCAGAATGAATAGAAAGGGATTCATGAAAGTGTTAACACTTTAATTGGAAACTATATAGAAAAAAGTTAATTAAGATAATAAAAAGATAATAACGATGAGCAGGCACCATCAAATTCAACTAGTTACTATACCTGGGAACTGTTGAATTTGTTGAAAAATCCCTGTGACATGGGAAACATAACAAGAAATGTAATTCATTACAAGAAGTAATCAAAAAAGAAAAAAAAAAAAAGTAATCAGTCTGCACTAAACTACCTGTGACAGGCTAAAGACAGTCAGAGACAACCACATAGTCTGCTCTCAAGACAAAGTTTATCAAAACAGAAGAGCTCAAAAAGAAAGCAATGTGAGAATACTACTACTGCTTGTTTGCCAGGAGCCAGTATGGGTAACAGGGATATAACATAGGATGCCAGGTACACAATTCAGCCCTGAGAAGTTTAAATTCAGGGTGGGGTGTGGGGGAAGTCAGAGGAAAAGACATTGAGGGAAGAAACAAAAATAAGTAACATTCATTCAGTACATCATGACCTGTATAATCTTTTCCCCAGCCAAACATAATCCAAAATAATCTTTCCCAAACAAAAATTTCTGACTCCATTAGAAAATTTTTACCATCACAGTCAATCTCCAGCTAAAACACAGGGGATAAAGGTGCACAGTTGACCCTTGAACAACTAGGGGTTAATCTGTGTATGATTATAATTTGGGTCAGCCCTCCGAATCCATGGTTCCTCAAAACTTCAGATTCAACTAACAATGATGCACTGTAGTACCTACTATCAAAAACTATCTGCCTCTGGAGTTCCCGTCGTGGCACAATGGTTAACAAATTCGACTAGGAACCATGAGGTTTGGGGTTCGATCCCTGGCCTTGCTCAGTGGGTTAAGGATTCGGCGTTGCCATGAGCTATGGTGTGGGTCTCAGACACAGCTTGGATCCCAAGTTGCTGTGGCTCTGGCATAGGCCAGTGGCTACAGCTCTGATTAGACCCCTAGCCTGGAAACCTACATATGCGACAGGAGTGGCTCCCGGAAAAGGCCAAAAAAAGACAAAAAAAAAAAAAAAAAAAAACTATCTGCATCTGGAGTTCCCATCATGGCTCAGGGATAACGAACCCAACCAGTATTCATGAGGACGCAGGTTTGATTCCTGGCCTCACTCTGCGGGTTAAGGATCCAGCATTGCTATGAGCTGTGGTGTAGGTCACAGACGGGGCTTGGATCTGGCAGTGCTGTAGCTGTGGTGCAGGCAGGCAGCTACAGCTCTGACTCAACCCCTAGCCTGGGAACTTCCATATGCCGTGGATGTGGCCCAAAAAAGACCAAAAAAAAAAAAAAAACCCAAAAATTATCTGTGTCTAAGTGGACCTGAACAATTCAAATGCGCACTGTTCAAGGGTCAACTGTATTTTTATTTATTTATTTTTTTTATGGCCACACCCGAGGCATACAGAAGTTCCCAGGCCAGGTACCAAATCTGAGCTGCAGTTGTCACCTACATGCCAAAGCTGTGGCAACACTGGATCCTTAACCTACTGCACCACGCCAGGGATGGAATCTGCAATTCTGCAGCAATCCCAGCCACTGCAGTCAGATTCTTAACCCATTGCACCAAGCAACAACCCCTCAAATGTATTTTTTAATAGGAAAGTAACATTGCTAAAACTTAATTCCAAAATTCAATCCAAAATGAATTAATCAAATGCTTCACAGAACTGAATGAAAACATCTTTAAGATTCAGTAGGGTGGAACTGAGGGTTTGCATCAAAACAAAAATAAAAAACACCTCTATGACCTGAGAGTTCATCAATTGGCCAAAAGTACATATAAAGCAGTATTTTTTTCCTTTAAACCAAAATCATATCCTATTGCTGATTTCTTTAATCAACATGGTTTACAACTAGCATTACTTTAATGGCATTCAAGCTGCTACAATATGCTATTTGGGTTAAAAAATATCTGGACCCACAGAAATACCTATTTGGAAAAAGGAAGAATATTTTAATAGCCTCAGAAAATTATGGATTTTTTAAAATATTCTAACAAAACTTGACAAGTGGTAGGTTTTCTTTGTTTGTTTTTTAGGGCCACACTTGCGGTATATGGGTTCCCAGGCTAGGAGTCAAATAGGAGCTACAAGCTTCTGGCCTATGCCACAGAGACCGAAATTCAGGATCTGAGCCTCATTCTTGACCAACACCACAGCTCATGGGAATGCTAGATCCCCAATCCAGCAAGTGAGGCCAGGGATTGAACCCACATCCTCATGGATACTAGTTAGATTCATTTCCGCTATGCCACAAAGGGAACTCCGACAAGTGGTAGTTTATTAAATAAATATTAACTGTAATGCAGCATTTGAAATAACATCAATAAGCTTTTTATACTCTGTTATATTCAAATACACTGGCTTATTTTGCATTTTGGAACCTTAACCCATGCATGACTTTATAACATCATGCACTGAACGTTTGGAAAACACTTGTTCCGCAGAATTAGACACTTCACCCATGAAATTTCTTACAGTACATATAATAATCATTTTATTAAAATCACCATTGATCTTATCATAAAAACTATTAATAACTGGGAAACTCAACCTCACATGGCAAATGTGAGCTTTTCCAAAACTGTAATATCTTCTTTAAAATCTTTTTTTTTTTTCGGCTTCCCGTGGCATATGGAGTTCCCGGGTCAGAAATCAGATCCAGGCCTCAGTTGCGACCTATGCTGCAGCTGTGGCAATGCTGGATCCTTTAATCCACTGTACTGGGCCTGTGCTGGGCCAGTGACTGAACCTGTGCCTGGAACTGCAGAGACACCATTGATCCTGTTGCGCCACAGTGGCAACTCCAAAAACTCGATTTTTCTCACTGGCAACCAATACTGTTAGGTGCTTTCCTTGAAAGAAGTTTACCTACATTCATCTTCAAGAAAAATATCTGCCACAACTCAAGAAGTCTGAATGCCATAACTTGTTCTTTTCTTTTAATATTTTCAATACAATTTTTAAAACAGTTTTAGGACCATAGCAAAAGTGAGCAGAAACTACAGAGTTGCTACACACACACACACACACACACACACACACACACACACACACAGCCCTCTCCCCCACAACATTCAGAATGGTACATTTGTTAAAATCAGTATACCAACATTAATAAATCATTATCACTCAAAGCCCAAAGTTCATATGGATGTTCATTCACTCCTAGTGTTGTGCATTCTATGGGCTTTGGCAAATGTATTCAGACTGGTTCTTTCACAGAGCATTATGTATTTAAAGTCCCTCCAGGTGATCCCTGGTGGCCTAGCAGGCTAAGAATCCAGTGTTGTCACTGCTGTGGCTAGGGTTCAATCCCTGGCCCAGAAATTTCCACATTGCCTCAGGCAATCAATCAATCCAATAAAGGCCCTCCGGGTCTTTTCCACCACAGCTTAGATCATTTCTTTTTAGCATTGAATAACATTCCATAGTCTAGATGTACCAACTCTTTGTTTATTCACTCAACTATAAAGTACATCTTGGTTACCTAAGTTTTGGCAATTATGAATAAACTTATTTAAAAACATTCACGTACAAGTTTTTGAATGAAAAATTTTTTTTTTTTTTGTCTTTTTTGCCATTTCTTGTGCAGCTCCCACAGCATATGGAGGTTCCCAGGCTAGGGGTCGAATTGGAGCTGTAGCCACCGGCCTACACCAGAGCCACAGCAATGCCGAGCCGTGGCTTCGACTTACATCACAGCTCACGGTAACTCGGGATCCTTAACCCACTGAGCAAGGCCAGGGATCGAACCCGCAATCTCATGGTTCCTAGTCGGATTCCTTAACCACTGAGCCACAATGGGAACTCCTGAATGAAATTGTTTTCAACGCATCTGGTTAAACACCAAGGAGTGTGATTACTGGATCTTCTTATACACTTCATTTCATAAGAAACTAATAAATTGTCCAAAGTAGTTCTCACCAGTTTACATTTCTACCAGCAATGAATGAGACTTTGTGTTGCTCCATAGCCTCACCAGCATTTAGTGATGTCAGTGTTTTGGATCTTAGACATTCTAATAGGTCTGTAATGGTATCTCATTGGTTTTGTTTTTATGTTGGCTGCGCCTGCCACAAGCAGGGATTGAACCCGTGCCACATCAGTGACAACTCTGGATCCTTAACCCACTGAGCCACCAGGGAACTGCCAGCTAACTCAATGTCTGAATTTGCAATTTCCTAATAATGTATGATGCTGGTCATCTTTCCTAATGATGTATGTGCTGGGCTCACACACATCTTCTTTGACGAGCTGTCTGTTCAAATTTTTTGCCCTTTTTTTTTTTTGCCCATTTTTAAAAATGCTGTCACAAGCGGCTCAGGATCTGAACCATGTCTGCAACCTACACCACAGCTCACAACAATGCCAGATCCTTAAGCCTCTAAGTGAGGCCAGGGATTGAACCCACATCCTCATGAATACTAGTGGGGTTCATAACACACCGAGCCACAATGGGAACTCCATTTTTGCCCATTTTTTAAATGGATTATTTTATTGAGTTGAGAGTATTCTTTCTGTAATCTACATAAAAATCATTACCAGATATGTGATTTGCCAATGTTTTCTCTCAGTCTGAAGCTGCTTTTCATTTCCTTCAAAGAGCACATGGTTTTAATTTTAATGAAGTTAAATTTATCAACTGATTAATTTTTTGCTTTTGATTATATCTAAGAAATATCTAAGCCAAGAGTACAAAGATTTTTCTCTTCTGCCAATTTTATTGTTGTTTTCCAATTATTCTGTAAACAATTATGAAAAAGACTCATCTTTTCTCTACTAAATTGCCTTTCACATTTTGTGGGGCCTCAATACCTTGGTACCTTGATTGCTATAACCAGAAAGAAAAGTCTTAAAATCAATCAGATTTCAGATCAGATTCTCCAACTTTGTTGTTCTTTATCAAAAGTGTTTTAGTAATACTTAAATTAAAAAAAAAAAAGTGTTTTAGTAATCCTTGTGCCATTCTTTGATTCTTTAAAGTAGCTTATTATTCATTATCTACAAAAATGTTTCTAGGATTCTGATCTAGTAAATCAATCTGAGGAGAAATTACATCTTAACAATAGTCTTCAAAACCACAGGAGTTCCTATCATGGCTCAGTGGAAATGAATCTGATTAGCACCCATGAGGATACAGGTTCAATCCCTGGCCTTGCTCAGTGGGTTAAGGATCTGGCGCTGCCATGAGCTGTGGTATAGGGCGTAGACACAGCTCAGATCCAGTGTTTCTGTGGCTGTGTGTAGGCCAGCAGCTACAGCTCTGATTCGACCCCTAGCCTGGGAACCTCCGTATGCCGTGGATGCTGCTCGGAAAAAAAAAAAGAAGCAGCAGCACCATCCGTTTCATGAGAAAGGCCAGGCCTATGGCCCTGTTGTTCACATTCATCTCTTCCTTCCCCTTCCCTCCTCCCCTCCCCCCTCCCCTCTTTTAAAAAAAAAAAATTATTAATAGTCTTCAAAACCACAAACAGGGGAGTTCTCATTGTGGCTCAGTGGTAATGAACCTGATTAGTATCCACGAGGATGTAGGTTCAATCCCTGGCCTTGCTCAGTGGTTTAAGGACTCAGCATTTTCATGAGTTGTGTAGGCTGCAGGCACGGCTTGGATCCAGCATTACTGTGGCTGTGGTGTACGCCTGCAACTGTAGCTACAATATGACCCCTAGCCTGGGAACTTCCACATGCCACAAGTATAGCCCTAAAAAAGCAAAAAGCAAAAAGAAAAAAAAAAAATCAGAGCTGTAGCTGCTGGCCTTTGCCACAGCCATAGCAACTCGGGATCCCAGCCATGTCTGTGACCTACACCACAGTGTATTTAAAAACACACATTCACAAGAAATAGCAATAACAACAACAACAAAAGACCAAAAGACAAAAAATAAATAAATAAATAAGGAGTTCCCGTCGTGGCGCAGTGGTTAACGAATCCGACTAGGAACCATGAGGTTGCGGGTTCGGTCCCTGCCCTTGCTCAGTGGGTTAACGATCCGGCGTTGCCCTGAGCTGTGGTGTAGGTTGCAGACGCGGCTCGGATCCTGCGTTGCTGTGGCTCTGGCGTAGGCCGGTGGCTACAGCTCCGATTCAACCCCTAGCCTGGGAACCTCCATATGCCGCGGGAGCGGCCCAAGAAATAGCAATAACAACAACAACAAAAGACCAAAAGACAAAAAAATAATAATAATAAAAATAAAAAAATAAAAAAAATAAAAATAAAAACACACATTCAGGAGTTCCTGTCATGGCTTAGCAGTAATGAACCCAACTAGGATCCATACGGATGCAGGTTTGATCCCTGGCCTCGCTCAGTGGGTTAAGGAACCACCATTGCCATGACCTACGGTGTAGTTCACAGACATGGCCCAGATCTTGCATTGCTGTGGCTGTGGTATAGGCCAGTAGCTGTAGCTCCAATTTGACCCCTAGCCTGGGAACTGCCATATGCTGTGCCTGCAGCCCTAAAAAGCAAATAAATAAATAAATAAATAAAACCACATTCAAGGGTTATCATTTAAATAAATTGTTTTTGTTCCTTGTCAATAACATTCTTAAGTAAAACTGGCTTTTTTTAACTACCAGTGTGAGGTGATAGTAGTCATGCAATGGGAGTTCCCATCGTGGCTCTGCAAGTTAAGAACCTGGCATGGTGTCCATGAGGATGTGGTTTAATCCCTGGCCTTGCTCAGGGAGTTAAGGATCTGGGGCTGCCACAAGCTACAGTGTAGGTTGCAGAGGTGGCTGGGATCCTGTGTTGCTGTGGCACAGGCCAGCAGCTGCAGCTCCAATTCTACCCCTAGTCCAGAAACTTCCAAATGCCACGGCTGTGGCCTTTAAAAAAACCTACAATGGAGTTCCCGTCGTGGCGCAGTGGTTAACGAATCCAGCTAGGAATGATGATCCCTGGCCTTGCTCAGTGGGTTAAGGATCTGGCATTGCCGTGAGGTGTGATGTAGGTTGCAGACTCAACTCAGATACCACGTTGCTGTGGCTCTGTCATAGCCCGGCAGCTGTAGCTCCGATTAGACCCCTAGGCTGGGAACCTCCATATGCTGCTGGAAGTGGCCCTAGAAAAGGCAAAAAGACAAAACAAAACAAAAACAAAACAAAACAAAACACCTACAATAACTACTAGTACTTTTATCCATTACTGCTTTTATATCACAAGTGCACAGTTTAAAAAAAAAAAGTAATGATACTAATAGTTCTGACCAGCCTCTTTTTTTTTTTTTTTTTTTTTTTTTAAAAGGATGCACCCGGGAGTTCCCGTCGTGGCGCAGTGGTTAACGAATCCGACTAGGAACCATGAGGTTGCGGGTTCGGTCCCTGCCCTTGCTCAGTGGGTTAACGATCCGGCGTTGCCCTGAGCTGTGGTGTAGGTTGCAGACGCGGCTCGGATCCTGCGTTGCTGTTGCTGTGGCTCTGGCGTAGGCCGGTGGCTACAGCTCCGATTCGACCCCTAGCCTGGGAACCTCCATATGCCGCGGCAGGGGCCCAAAGAAATAGCAAAAAGACAAAAAAAATAAAATAAATTAAATAAATAAATAAATAAAAGGATGCACCCACAGCATATGGACATTTCCAGGCTAGGGGTCAAATAGATCTTGTATTGCTGTGACTGTGGTATAGGCCAGCAGATATAGCTCCAATCTGACCCCTATACCACAGCCATAGCAACACAAGATCCGGGCCACGTCTGTGACCTACATCACAGCTCACAGCAATTACAGATCCCCACCCTATTGAGTGAGGCCAAGGAACCCACATCCTCATGGATACTAGTCAGATTCGTTTCCACTGAGCCATAGTGGGAACTCCCTGACCTCACTTTGAGAACTTCTCACTGATATATAGATAAGTTCAAATAACCAGCACAGAATTTTTTTTTTTTTTCAAATTCCAAAATGTATAAGTAATTTAAGGTTACTATTATAAAGTATTCACAACAGGAGTTCCCGTCATGGCTCGGTGGTTAATGAATCCGACTAGGAACCATGAGGTTGTGGGTTTGATCACTGGCCTTGCTCAGTGGGTTAAGGATCCAGCATTGCTTTGAGCTGTGGTGTAGGTTGCAGATGCAGCTTGGATCCTGCATTGCTGAGGCTCTGGTGTAGGCCGGCAGCTACAGCTCCGATTAGACCCCTATCCTAGGAACCTCCCCTCCATATGCTGCGGGAGCAGCCTATGAAATGGCAAAAAAAAAAGTATTCACAACAGATACAACCAATACTAAAAATCTGACCCATTCCTAAACTTTCCAAATTCACTGATGAAAATGATCAAGCTACACTTTCATGTGATGAATATAAACCTTAGAAGGGTCACTATGCTGTACAGTAGAAACTGACAGAACACTCTAAACCAACTATAATGAAAAAAATAAAAATAATTTAAAAATTAAAATAAAAAACCTTTGAAGGAAATATAAAATTCTATGCGATCTAAAAAAGAAAAGATAAAAAATGACCTTGGTTGAGTTAAAACAAAGAAATCAGGCCAATGTATGCTATAAGTGCACTCATGTTTTTATGATTACATCATGAACAGACAGATACACCAAAAATATTACCAGTGATGGCCTAAGTTAGATGGCTTAGTGTAAGGATGACAGGAAATTTAGTCTATGTGCTAGTTTTATGGTGTCATGCCTTACATTTAGGTCTTTTGTTTTGTTTTGTTTGTCTCTTTAGGGCCCCACCTGTGGCACATGAAGTATGCAAGCTGGGGGTCAAATTGGAGCTGAAGCTGCCAGCCTACACCACAGCCACAGCAACACCAGATTAGAACCACATCTGCGAACTACACCACAGCTCACAGAAATGCTGGATCCTTAACTCATTGAGAGAGGCCAGGGACTGAACCCACATCTTTATGGATACTCATCGGGTTTATTACTGCTGTGCTGTGCCACCACAGGAACTCCACATTTAGATCTTTATAAATCATTTTGAGTTTATTTTTTATATATGATTTAAGGGAACATTCTAATTTCATTGTTCTACACACAGCTGTCCAGCTTTCCCAACAACACTTGTTAAAGAGACTATCTTTTCCCCATTGTATAGTCTTAACTCCTTTGTTGTAGATTGACTGCTCATAAGTACAGAGTTCATTCTGGGCTAATCTTTTCCATTTATCTGTATGTATTTTTGTGCCAACACCATGCTGTTTTGATTAGTGCAGCTTTGTAGAACAGTCTGAGGTTTGGGAAGGTTATACCTCAGCTTTGGTTCCCACCCCCGTGCCCGGCCCAGGATGGCTTTGACAATTCTGGGTCTTTTATGGTCCCACATAAATGTTAGGATTATTTGTTCTATTTCTGTGGAAAATGTCATGGGTATTTTGATAGGGATAATACTAAACCAGTAGAATGCACTGGGTACTATGGCCATTTTTAACAATATTAATTCTTCCAATCCAAGAACATAAGATATCTTTTCATTTCTTTGAATCACCTTCAGTTTCCTCCATCAATGTTTTACAGTTTTCAGCACATAGGTCTCACACCTCCTTGGTTAAATTTATTCCTAGTGAAGTTCCCATGGTGGCTCAGTGGTTAACGAATCCGACTAGGAACGATGAGGTTGCAGGTTCAATCCCTGGCCTCGCTCAATGGGTTAAGGACCTAGCATTGCCATGAGCTGTGGTGTAGGTGAAAGACGTGGCTCGGATCCTGCGTTGCTGTGGCTGTGGTGCAGGCTGGCAGCTGCAGCTCTGATTAGACCCCTAGCCTAGAAACCCTCCATATGACTCAGGAGTGGCCCTAGAAAAGGCAAAAAGATTAAATAAATAAATAAATAAATTTATTCCTAGATATTTTAGGGTTTTTTTGTTTTGTTTTGTTTGTCTTTTGTCTTTTTTTGTTGTTGTTGTTGTTGTTGCTATTTCTTGGGCCGCTCCCGCGGCATATGGAGGTTCCCAGGCTAGGGGTTGAATCGGAGCTGTAGCCACCGGCCTACGCCAGAGCCACAGCAACGCAGGATCCGAGCCGCGTCTGCAACCTACACCACAGCTCAGGGCAACGCCGGATCGTTAACCCACTGAGCAAGGGCAGGGACCAAACCTGCAACCTCATGGTTCCTAGTCGGATTCGTTAACCACTGTGCCACGACGGGAACTCCTTAGGGTTTTTTTAATGTGATTTTAAATGAAAATTTTTTTTTTCTTTCTGGTATTTTTTTCTAATAGTTTTGTGTGGAGACTTAAAGATTCTCTATTTGGAGTTATCATGTGACCTGCAAATAGTTATAGTTTTAACCTCTTCCCTCCAAACTACTGGATACTCTCTATTTCTTTTTCTTGTCTAATTGTTGCAGAGTACTATGTTAAATCAAAGTAATAAGAGGAGTTCCCTTGTGATGCAGTGGGTTAAGGATCCAGCACTGTCACTGCAACAGCTCTGGTCATTGTTGTGGTATGGGTTCCCTCACAAGGGAACTTTTTTTTTTTTGCTTTTTAGGGTTGCACCCACAGCATATGGAAGTTCCTAGGCTAGGGATCAAATGGGAGCTACAGCTGCTGGCCTATACCACTACCACAGCCACGCCAGAGTGAGGCCAGGGATCAAACCTGCATCCTCATGGATACCAGTCACATTCATTTTCACTGCCCCACAACACGAACTCCCCATGGGAATTTTTTAACATGCACGTGCCTTGGGAGCAAACCAAAAAAAAAAAAGGTGTAATAATAGTGGACATCCTTATCTTGTTCCTGAATTTAGTGGGAAGGCTAAAGTGCTAGGAGAGAACACAGGCAAAACATTCTTTTTTTTTTCTTAATGACTACACCCACAGCATATGAAGGTTCCCAGGCCAGGGACTGAATTTGAGCCTCAGCTGCAAACTATATCACAGCTGTGACCAACATCATATCCTTTAGCCCACTGTACCTGGTCAGGGATCGAACCCTCACCTCCCCAGCAACCTGAGCCACTGCAGTCAGGTTCTTTCTTATTCCACTGTGCCACAGTGGAACTCCAGAATTTATGTCAAACATTCTTTGACATAAATCACAGCAATATTTTCATAGATCAGTCTCCAAAGGCAAAAGAAATAAAAGCAAAATTAAACAAATGGGATCTAATCAAACTTACAAGCTCTTACACATCAAAGAAACCATCAAAAAAGCAAAACAGGAGTTCCCGTCGTGGCGCAGTGGTTAACGAATCCGACTAGGAACCATGAGGTTGCGGGTTCGGTCCCTGCCCCTTGCTCAGTGGGTTAACGATCCGGCGTTGCCCTGAGCTGTGGTGTAGGTTGCAGACGCGGCTCGGATCCCGCGTTGCTGTGGCTCTGGCGTAGGCCGGTGGCTACAGCTCCGATTCAACCCCTAGCCTGGGAACCTCCATATGCTGCGGGAGCAGCCCAAGAAATAGCAACAACAACAATAACAAAAAAGAAGACAAAAAGACAAAAAAAAAAAAAAGCAAAACAACAATCTATGGAATGGGAAGAAATATTTACAAATGATTCGACTAAAAAGGGATTAAATTCCAAAACACAGAAAGAGTTCATAAAGCTCAATGTCAAAAAAAGATCCAGCATTGCTGTGAGCTGTGGTGTAGGCCACAGACGTGGCTAGGAAAAAAAAAAAAAGGAATGTATATTTATGTATGACTGGGTCACTTTGCTGTGCAGCAGAAATTGGCACAACACTGTAAATCAACTTCCTCTTCTTTTTTTTTTTTTTGCTTTTTAGGGCCGCTACTACAGCATATGGACATTTCCAGGTTAGGAGTTGAATCGGAGCTACAGCTGCTGGCCTATGCCACAGCCACATCAACACCAGATATGAGCCACATCTGTGACCTACACCACAGCTCACGGCAACGCCAGATCCTTAACCCACTAAGTGAGACCAGGGATCCGCAACCTCATGGTTCTCAGTCCGAATCGTTTCTGCTGCACCATGATAGGAACTCCCAACTACTCTTTAAATAATTAAAACAAATTATTCAATTAGAAGATGGGCAGAAGACCTAAATAGACATTTACCCAAAGAAGACATTCAGATGGCCAACAGGCATATGAAAAGATGCTCAACATGGCTAATTATTACAGAAATCAAAACTACAATGATGTATCACCTCACACCACCTCACTTTGGCGTAAGTCGGTGGCTGCAGCTCCGATTCAACCCCTAGCCTGGGAACCTCCATATGCCGCGGGAGCGGCCCAAGAAATAGCAGCAACAACAACAACAACAAAAAAGACAAAAAATAAAAAATAAAAAAAATAAAACACTGAGGGAGTTCCCGTCATGGCTCAGTGATTAACGAATCCGACTAGGAACTATGAGGTTGAGGGTTCAATCCCTGGCCTCACTCAGTGGGTTAAGGATCCAGCATTGCCATGAGCTGTGGTGCAGGTCAAAAAAGTGGCTCAGATCTGGCGTTGCTGTGGCTCTGGCACAGGCTGGTGGCTACAGCTCTTATTAGACCCCTAGCCTGGAAACCTCCACATGCCGCGGTTGTGGACCTAGAAAAGACAGAGACAAAACAAAAAACAAAACACTGAAATTTCACCCTCTCATTAAACTTGGGAAATAGAGCCAGAACTCAGTTTTTGTTTTTTCTTTGGCCGGACACACATCATGTGGACGTTCCTGAGCCAGGGAATGACACTGTACCTGTGCAGCAACTCTCACCCCAGCAGCGACAACATCAGTTCCTTAATCCACTGAGCCACCAGGAAATGCCTCAGTTTTGTTTTTAAGAAAATATTTTTCCATTCCAGGATATACTATGTGTACTTTTCTAAAGCCATAGGGATCTGACTTGTTCTCCTTTAATGACTGGACAGAATCAGTTTATAAATGACAAAAATATAAATTCAGTTGCTTATTCTATGTTGGATTAAGTGTTCAATCAAAAACTCAAGACACAGTTCTTAGCCAGAAGTTCTGTAAGTATGAAAGACAACATCCATGGCATAAAGGTGATCAGGCCCTCCAAATGAATTCAGTCCAGTATAACATTTCTGAAGAACTGACAATCAGCTTCATCATTACATTATTTTAAATAAGTAAAGCACAAATCTATTATCTAGAGTCTATATGAAATACTTTTAACCAATATTAACTTAAAACAGGAAATACAACTTTCAAAAAAACAGCTGTTCTTTCACATGTCCTTAAGCAATACTTCCCATTCTAAAACTACAAACAACTAATAATTTAAAAGCCTCTTGGATATTGATGGTATCAGTAAAAAGAGAGTAAGCATAAAACAATGTGGAGGTTCCACCATAAATTAAAAACTGAGCTACCATGCAATCCAGCAATTCTACTTTTGGGTATTTATCCAAAGAAAACAAAAACACTAACTCAAAAAGACATATGCAACCCATGTTCACTATAGCGTTATTTATAATAGCTAAGATATAAAAATATCCAAGGGCCTCTCTATTATACACACACACACACACTCATACACATGCAAATATGGTATATGTATATACATATATTCATATGTGTGTGTGTGTATATACATATATATGTATCACAGTACTGTCACCATTAAAAATACAATCTTGAGTTCCCTGGTGGCCTAATGGTTAAGGATCCGGCACTGTCACTGCTGTGACTAGGGATCAATCCCCGGCCCAGGAACTTCTTTTTCCTTTTTAACTCAATGAATTTTATTACATTTATAGTTGTATAACGATCATCATGACCCAATTTTATAGCATTTCCATCCCAAATCCCCAGCCCATCCACCCACTCCCAAACTACCTCCTTTGGAAACCATAAGTTTCAAAGTCTGTGAGTCAGTATCTGTTATGCAAAGAAGTTCACTGTGCCCCTTTTTTAGATTCCACATATAAGTGACAGCACATGACGTTGCTGTCTCATTGTCTAACTTCACTTAGCATGCTAATTTCTAGGTCCATCCATGTTGCTGCAAATGCCATTATTTCTTTCCTTTTAATGACTGAGTAATATTCCACTGTGTATATGTACCACATCTTTTCTCCACTCCTCCGTCAATGGGCATTGAGGCTGTTTCCATGTCCTGGCTACTGTATATAGTGCTGCAATGAACACTGGAGTACATGTATCTTTTCAAGTCATGGTTTTCTTTGGATAGATGCCCTGCCCAGGAGTGGGTGGCCCAGTATGCCACAGGCTTGGCCCAAAAAAAAAGGTACAAACTTCCAGTTATAAAATAAATGTCAGAGTTCCCATTGTGGCTCAGTAGTTAACAAATCCAACTGGTAACCATGAGGTTTCGGGTTCGATCCCTGGCCTTGCTCAGGGGTTTAAGGATCTGGTGTTGCCGTGAGCTGTGGTGTAGGTCACGGATGTGGCTCAGATCTCAGTTGCTGTGGCTGTGGCATAGGCTGGAGACTACAGCTCCAATTCCATCCCTAGCGTGGGAACCTCCATATGGCACAAGTGTGGCCCTAAAAATAAAATAAATATCAAGGGGATGTAATATATAGCATAGGAACTATAGTTAATACTACTATATTGCATACTAGAAAGTTTCTAAGAGAGTAGTTTTTTTTATTTGTTTGTTTTTTTGCCACGCCTGCAGCATGCGGAAGTTCCCAGGTTAGGGACTGAACCCATGCCACAGGTTTAACAGAGCCACCACAGTGACAATGCCAGATCCTTAACTTGCTGAGCCACAAGGGAACTCTGAGAGTAGACATTAAAAATTCTTATCATAAGAAAAATAATTTGTGACAATGTAAGGATACACTTTTTTTTTATTTTGCTTTTTTTAGGGCTGCACATGTGGTATATAATAGTTCCTAGGCTAGGGGTCCAATCGGAGCTGCAGCTGCCAGCCACAGCCACAAGCCAGATCTGAGACTAGTGTGTGACCTACACCACAACTCACGGCAACGCCAGATCCTTAACCAATTGAGCAAGGCCAAGAATCGAACCTGCATCCTCAAGGATCCTAGTTGGGTTCATTTCGGCTAAGACACAATGGGAACTCCAGGAGACACATTATAACTAGACCTATCATGGTTATAATTTCATAATATATACATATATTGAGTCATCATTTGCACACCTGAAACTACTGAGTACATGTTATTTACAGAGGAAAAATATTAAATTTTGAAATGAGTGTGTGGGCTCCCTATCTTGATAGTGTTTCTTGTTTCACATTAGTCAATGACTTCAACCTAAACTGTAAATGCCTGCAAAGGGTTCACTGTCCTACATCAGACTTATACTGAATAATTCCATCCACTTATGGAGGAAAATGTAAAAGAAGTAGAAGCTGGGCACTAGCTCATATGCCTATGAGTCAATAAAGACTGAAATATGTCCCCTGTTGAGTTGGTTATTTTGAAATAAGATAAAGATTTCCATTGTGATACTGAAAGATCTCAGGATATATTCATATTTTTCAGGACAGTTTTTTCTGTGGGTAAAGCAGTTAAAAATTTAAATTAAAAAAAAAAAAAAAAAGAGTTCCTGCTGTGGCTCAGTGAGTTAAGGATCCAGCATTGTTTCTGCTGCAGCTCAGGTCACTGCTAAGGCACATATTAATTCCTGGCCCAGTGCAGTGACCTAAGGATCCAGCATTGCCACAGCTGTGGCATAGGTCACAGCTGCAGCTCAGATTTGATCCCTGGCCCATGAACTTCCATATGACACAGGTGCCACACACACACACACACACACACACACACACAAAAATTAAAACTAAAATATATACTGTATGGTAATTGCATTTAGGTTCTAAAGAAAAGAATCTGCAGAGAACTCTATGATATAATCTGTCCAGAGTAGTGTTCAATTCTGCAAAGAAGTTCTAAAATATCCCCCAAGCAGTTTACTCAGTAACTGAAAATAATCCAATAATAGAACTTCTGGGGAGTTCCCGTCGTGGCGCAGTGGTTAACGAATCCGACTAGGAACCATGAGGTTGAGGGTTCGGTCCCTGCCCTTGCTCAGTGGGTTAACGATCCGGCATTGCCGTGAGCTGTGGTGTAGGTTGCAGACGCGGCTCAGATCCCGCGTTGCTGTGGCTCTGGCGTAGGCCGGTGGCTACAGCTCCGAATCAACCCCTAGCCTGGGAACCTCCATATGCCGCGGGAGCGGCCCAAGAAATAGCAACAACAACAACAACAAAAAAGACAAAAGACAAAAAAAAAAAGAAGAACTTCTGGGAAACTATGGTACATTGGGTGGAACAGAAAAGCTCCCTCACGAGTTCCTGTTGTGGCCCAGTGGGTCAAGAACCTGATATAGTATCTGTGAGGATGTAGGTTCGATGCCTGGGTTAAGGATCTGATGTTGCCGTGTGCTATGACATAGGTGGCAGATGAGGTCTGGATCCTATGTTGCTGTGGCTGTGGAGTACGCCGTCAGCTACAGCTCTGATTCAATCCCTAGCCCAGGAACTTCCATATGCTGCAGGTGTGGCCCTAAAAATATACATATATATATAGATAGATCAAAATGCTGTTTAAAGAATTTAAAAAGCCGAACATTACTATTGGGCTAGCAGCTACAGCTCTGATTATACCCCTAGGCTGGGAACCTCCATATACCCTGGGTGTAGCCCTAAAAAGACAAAAAATAAAAAATAAAATTAAAGACACATTTTTTATATCTCTGGAGTTGAAAAAAAAATATCTTAATAGGAAATACTGCTTATTGTTTCCTGGTGTTCAAACTACAGTGGATCCTTTTTATTTAAGATTTGGCATTTGCAAACTTGCCTACAAGTAAATTTATCTGCAGCCCCCAAATGAGCACTTGTAGTCTACAGTAGTCATTCGTAGACATACAAACAGCAGCAAAAAATCTGCATCACCCAGAGTTCAAGTTCCCAGCTGAGGTCTAACTAACTAAGCAATATTCTGCCTTCTGGCTTCAGCTATCATACTGTAAACAAGTATCCTTTTTGCAATCTAATGCATATCATGTTCGCCATATTTTTGTGCTTTTTGTTGATTTTACAGCTTAAAATGCACACCCTGTCCCACCCCACCCCCAGCAGTGTTGTGCTGAAGTGCTATCAAGTGTTCTTAAATGTAAGGCTGTGATGTGCCTTATGGATTAAATAGTTTAGATACTGTAAACAACCAATGCTGTTGGCCATGAGTTTAATGTTAATGGATCAGCAATATACATTAAATAAAGTATCTTTAAATAGGAACACACATAAAGTAAGGTTATGTTTTTGTTGGCAGAATCAAATATTGCCACAGAGGCTCATAGGAATCTAAACTTCCCCTTAATGCAACAGTTCAGTATTAGTTTAGCATTTGTGGGAGCTTTGCAGAATAACAAGAATCAACTGGAATTGGCAGCACTTACTATTCACAAAGAAAAATAACAGACGAGATGAGACAGAATGCAAGGATGTTCTCAAACTCTTTTTTAAAAAATCCTCTTCAACTGTAGAACACCTTCCAGTTACATCTTTTTTTTTTTTTTTTTTTTTTTTTGCTTTTTAGGGCCTCACCCGCAGAATACGAAGGTTCCCAGGCTAGGGGTCAAATCAGAGCTGTAGCTGCTGGCCTACCACCACAGCCACAGCAACACAGGATCCAAGCCATGTCTGTGACCTACACCACAGCTCACAGCAACACCAGATCCTTAACCCACTGAGCAAGGCCAGGGATCAAACCTGTGTCCTCATGGATGTTAGTCAGATTTGTTCACCACTGAGCCACGAAAGAACTCTGACATCCTCATGATTCTAGTTGGATTAGTTTCCGCTGCATCACATGCTGCAAAGGGAACTCCTTCTAGTTACATCTTAAAAGTAAGTTCAAGACATACAGCAAAGTTGTACCACTCTAATAATATTCACAATTCCTCCACAGAATCTCTATAAGCCTTGGGGAAAGGGGTACTGTATCATTAAGGGCGCAAAGAATAACAAACTAGGGAAGCTAGGATTGTATTTAAGGCTCTGGTAACTTCCTTTCCTACCATGGAGAAAGTTTTGAAACCTCTGGATCTTTGTTTCCTAGATCTCTAAAATGAAGTAACAGGATTAAGAACCATTAATAGCACTCAATACTTAAAATTCATAAAGCACAGAATGACTATGACTTATAATCTTACATTTGATAGTCTAGAAAACTTTCACTATTTTTTTTTTTTTTGGCCTCACCCACAGCATGTGGGAGTTCCCAGGCCAGGGATCAAACCCATGCCATGGCAGCCACCTAAGCCACTGCAGTGACAACAATCTTTAACCCACTGCACAACAAGGGAACTCCAACTTTATTATTACTTTTTTTTTTTTTTTTTTGCTTTTGAGGGCCAAACTCGCAGCACATGGAAGTTCCCAGGCTAGGGGTCGAATCAGAGCTACAGCTGCTGGCCCACACCACAGCCACACAGGATCCAAGCCTCATCTATAACCTACACCGCAGCTCACAGCAACACAGAATCCCCAAGCCACTAAGTGAGGCCAGGGTTCAAACCCACATCCTTATGGATACTAGTCAGATTCATTTCCACTGTGCCACAATGGGAACTCCCAACTTTTGCTATTTTTAACCATGTTACAACAAGCTATAATTTCCAGAAATATCCTTGTATATTTATACATTTCAAAAAACATTCTATGATTTAATAGAGGTCCACATAGGCAACTAAAAATTGTCTTGCAAAAAAAGTATCAGTTCAGTTCACAAACATAACAGGTAACCAGAGAGGAATAACTAAATAAATTACTTCTAAATATTTACATCATGAAATTTCATATAATCATTAAGAATGTTTGGAATATTTTAGGTAGTTCCCAATGTGGCACAGTGGGTTAAGATAGTGGTGTATGATCTTTTTTTTTTTTTTTTTTTTTTTTTTTTTTTTTTTTTGTCTTTTGGTTGTTGTTGTTGCTATTTCTTGGGCCGCTCCCGCGGCATATGGAGGTTCCCAGGCTAGGGGTTGAATCGGAGCTGTAGTCACCGGCCTACGCCAGAGCCACAGCAACATGGGATCCGAGCCGCGTCTGCAACCTACACCACAGCTCACGGCAATGCCGGATCGTTAACCCACTGAGCAAGGGCAGGGACCGAACCCGCAACCTCATGGTTCCTAGTCGGATTCATTAACCACTGCGCCACGACGGGAACTCCTGTATGATCTTTTTTATGTGTTGTTGGATTCAGTTTGCTAATATTTTGCTAAGAATTTCTGTGTCTATATTCATCAAAGATATTGGCCTGTGATTTTTATTTCCAGTATTGTCTTTGTCTGGTTTTGGTATCAGGGTGATGGTGACCTTATAGAATGGACTTTGGATGTTCCCTCCTTTTAAATTTTTTGAAAAAGTTAGGGAAGGATCAGTATAAACTCTTCGTTGTATGTTTGATAGAATTCCCTAGTGAAGCCATCTGGTCCTGGACTTTTGTTTGCAGAGAGCTTTTATTATTACATTTCACTGCTAGTGATTGGTCTGTTCAAATTTTTTTTTAAACAAGTGGCCACACCTGCAGCATATGTAAGTTCCCAAGCCAGGGGTCAAGCCACAGCCACTACAGAAGCAACAGAGAGTAGTGATGCTGCAAGCCACACTGAAAGTCCGGTCTGTTCAGATTATCTATTTCTTCTTGATTCAGTTTTGGTGGGAAGTGGAAAAGTCAGATTGTGAAAAAAATCAAAATTTCTTTAAAAGAACTGTGGAATTCCCTAGTGGTCTAGCAGTTGGGAATTTGGCATTGTCGCTGCTGTGGCGCAGATTGCTACTGTGCTTGGGTTTGATCCCTGGCCCAGGAACTTCCTCATGCCAGGTGCAATCAAAAAAAAAAAAGAAAAAAAGCTATTCAAAAGCCTCTAGATTTGACAAATACTCTCACAACCTTTGTTGGTATATTCCTATACCAATGTTCTCAATTACCTATAAGTTTATGCTTATTTATTACTCTCAATTTATCCAGCAGTCTTTGCACTTCCAAAGTATATTATGAATAATCATGGAAAAGTGTATTATCACACTGGTTAAAAAAAAAAAAAAAAAAAAAAACCTATGTCTTTCTTTCTGAACTACAAATTCCTTGTAAGCAAGTACTGAATGTTTTTAATCTCTATATTCTATTGTCTTTCACTCAGCCTGGCACACATGAAAACTGTAAGAGATATACGTAAAAATACATGCTAACAGAAAAATCATTATTGAAACATCCAGTAATACTTGCTACAGACAAGCTCCACCAATGGATGATGAAAGTTTGAGAACTGTATATTTACACAGTTTCAAAGTATCTCCTGGAGTTTCCATTGTGGCTCAGTGGTGAACGAATCCAACTAGGGACCATGAAGTTGCAGGTTCGATCCCTGGCCTCACTAAGTGGGTTAAGGATCCGGCGTTGCCATGAGCTATGTTGTAGGTTGCAGACACGGCTTGGATTCCACGTTGCAGTGGCTGTGATATAGGCTGGTAGCAACAGCTCCAATTAGATCCCTAGCCTGGGAACCTCCATATGCCACAGGTGCGGCCCTAGAAAAGCCCCCCAAAAAAGTATCTCCTCCAAGATAATCATTAATTATGAAAGAAAAAATGTTAACTATACAGTGGAGAGGTCTAGCAAATATAATATTTGCTCACAGAACAATTTTTGTGTTTCAGTATCACAGGTAATGAGCTAAGAGAATTTTAACCAAATTAAAAGGGTTTGTTTCCAAGTCTAATTTAAAATACCGTAGCATATAAAATAAACATTTTGAGGTGAAAGGACAACCCCTAAACATACAGAAAAGTATAACAAAGACAGGTGATATAACAGACCTCTTAACTGTCTATTAAGAGATATGCCTTCTGTATTAAAACACCTGGAGAGAGAAAATAAATGATGATTTCAACTCATCCTAACTGGGTTTGTAGAGCATAGAGACATAATCTGCAACTGAGATAGTTCTGTAAGTGTTTAAAAAAATATACATGTATGAAAAATAAAAAAGCAAGAAAACTGCTCCCATTAAACAAGACCAAGGAAACAACTAAATGGAACATATGAACCTTAATTAGATTCTGGTTTGGGGGTGGGGGGGTAAATCAGCTATTAAAAACGGTTTAAATGTGGACCAGATACTACATAATATTAGGCAATTATGGCTAATTTTCTTAGATGAGACACTGCATGCTGAAGTGTCTTGTCATTGTATCTCTACTCTCAAATGGTTAAAAAGGATGTATGTAAGTATGTATAAGGAAACAAACTGTTACTGGTTGAATTACACCCCCTCAAAAATTCATATGGTGAAGTCCTAAAACCTCCCCCCATAACTTATTAGGAAATAGGAACATTGCAGATGTCACTAGTTAAGATGAAATTACACTGGAGTAAGGTGGGCCAGCAATACAATATAACTGGTGTCTTTATAAAAAGGGGACATTTGGAGTTATGCTGGCACAAGCCAAAGAACTACCAGAAACTAGAGGTCTGGAACAGATCCTAGCACCTTCAGAGGGAACATGGCCTTGCTCACACCTTGATCTCAGGCACCTAACCTCTATATAAGACGATAAATGTCTATTGTCTCAGCACTAGCAAGAAAATACAACAGAACTGTAAGAAATGTTGAATTTAGGAGGCAAGTATACGGTATTAACCTTTTTCTTCAACTTTTCTGTGCATCTAAAATGTTCACTGAGTTCCCGTCGTGGCACAGCAGAAACGAAATCAGACTAGGAACCATGAGGTTTCGGGTTCAATCCCTAGCCTCACTCAGTGGGTTAAGGATCCGGCATTGCCGTGAGCTGTGGTGTAGAGGGCGCAGATGTGGCTCTGATCTGGCATTGCTGTGGTGTAGGCTGGCAGCTACAGCTCCAATCAGACCCCTAGCCTGGGAACCTCTGTATGCTGCAGATTCGGCCCTAAAAAGATAAATAAATAAATAAATAAATAAAATAAAATGTTTAATACCATAGGGTAGTACCTTAGAACTGTATAAATATAAAAAAAAATAAAAAAATAAAATGTTTAATACCATAGGGTAATACCTTAGAACTGTATAAACATTCTGTACTCCAGTAACCATTCATTTACTAGACGATGATGATACTTATTCGAAAAATAAGAGCTTTGTTTATCAATATCCACAAAACAACTTGCTGGGATTTTGACTGGGATCACGTTGAATCTACAGATCAAGCTGGGAAGAACTGACATCTTGACAACACTAAATCTTCCTGTCCATGTACATTAATATTTTGCTATGACAGGGAATGCTATGGGAAGAAACAAGAACGAGTAGGGGAGCACAGATGTAAAACTGAAAAGTTTCAAGTAAACTAACTTATAGAATGATAAAAGAAAGGATTCACCAAGTGAAGAAGGGAAAGAGGGGCAATTCCAGGCAGAGGAAAGAGGAAACAAAGTAGACAAATACTGAGCTTTTTGTTTTCTGATTTGAGACACACTGTTTTAATTTTAGATATACTCCAGTTTTTTTAAATGGTTCAAGGACTTAGAGGGAAAGGGAGCAGCAGACAGGGAGGCTGGAAACCTAAGTTCATATACTGAAGCTAGATTCTGAAATGCCCATTATGCCAACCTAGCAGAAGAGTTAATATGTATCAAGTAAAGCAGGACTCCTTAAGTGTGGTATATGGATACATAAATAGGCGAAAGGATTTCGATGACCCTCCACACCTCACAGTTACATTTAGAATTTTAATATGAAGATTTACATATTCTCTGGGAAGAAGTCTACAACTTTTACCAAATTCCTATGGGTCCAAGAAGTATAGAAACCACTATTGTAGGTAATTATGAATCATCCCAGAACACTTATCATATGAAAATTATCAAAAAGGGACAAATTAGTGACTTTAACCTCCCACTTTTTTTCGCATGCCTAAGAATGACTCATCACTTCCTGAGAAAGCAACATTACTCAAGAAAGCAAAAACTATAACACAAGCAGTGGTTTGGTGTGAGAAAAACATCCATACACAGAGATACTGCAAATACCTTGACCAAGCAATTCCAATTCCATGAATTTGTCCCTACATATGTGCTCACACAAGCACAGGAACAAACGTATAAGGTTATTCAATGGAGCACTGCTTTTAATAACAAAAGACTGGAAACCACCCATGTCTATTAAGTTAATCATGAGCTGCCCGTACAATGTACATTATGCAACTATTATAAAGGAGGTAGATCTATTTAAGACCTCCAAAATAAACTGTTTAGTGAAAAAAAGTACAAAACAGTGTATAGACTACTACCATGATGTGAAAAGCAACAAATATGGGACATACACATGATCTGAAAATCAACAAAAATGGAACACATACACATCTGTAGTAAATACAGTTGCTATATAAAACCCAAAATATCTCTTGAAGAATTCACACCAAACTGGTAACTGTCCATTTTGGACAGATGAAAGAGGACTGGAGGATAACCACATGGAGGAGATCACATCACTGTACACACTCTTGTACCTTTTACTTTTTTTTTTTTTTTGTAACACAAGGACAAAGTATATAAATCAATGAATGAATGAATGAATGAATGAAAACTTACAAAAGTAATGCTACTAATTGGTGTTATGAACACAGGCACTGAACTAGAAATAACTACTCTGAGCACAAAACTGTTGTATAAAACTTAGTCAGAGATGAGCAGTGTGAGTAAAAAATATGGGTGAAAAAAACTCCTTAATAATATCAACTAGTTTGAGTACCTGAACCATATGAGGAAGGCATCTATCTCCACACTCGGGATGTGGTTTGTGTGGGTAAAATCTACCGAGAAACAGTCTACCATGATTATCTGGCAGGTTTTTTTTCTTTTTTTTGGTCTTTTTTAGGGCCACACCTGGGACATATGGAGGTTCCTAGGCTAGGGGTCGAATCAGAGCTGTAGCTGCTGGCCTACACCTCAGCCACAGCAACTCGGAATCTGAGTCATGTCTGCAACCTATACCACAGCTCATAGCAACGCCAGATCCCTAAGCCACTGAGTGAGGCCAGGGATCGAACCTGCGTCCCAATGGATGCTAGTCAGATTCCTTTCCACTGAGCCATGCTGGGAACTCCTATCTGGCAGATTTAAAGGCTGAAAATAATTAGGGTACTAAAACAGAAATACACCAAAGTCCTAGTTGGTAATCAATTTTTTCTTTTTTCTTTTTGCTTTTTAAGGCTGCACCCATTGGCATATGGAAGCTTCCAGGCTAGAGGTCAAATGCGAGCTGCAGCTGCAGGCTCACCACAGCCACAGCAATGCTGTGGGATCCGAGCCAGGTCTGTGACCTACACCACAGCCCATGGCAACACCGGATCCTTTAACCCACTGAACAAGGCCAGGGATTGAACCCACATCCACATGGATACTAGTTAGGTTCATTACCACTGAGCCACGATGGAAACTCCTGCTAGTTGGTAATCAATTTTGAAAAAAAGCTAGATATAACAATTTCAGGACCATTCAGTTCCTGATGAAAGAAGTTTCCTGTTTTAGACTTTTCTGGCCACTTAATTGTTATAATTTTAGCTCTCTCCCAGAGATAATGAACAAGCTACACTATGAAAATGTTCAGGGTTGTTTTTTGGGGTTTTTTTTAAGGGTCATAGCCATGACATATGGAAGTTCCCAAGCTAGGGAGTTCCCTTCGTGGCTCAGTGGTTAATGAACCCAACCAGGTGTATTGAATGAACCTCTTCAATATGCCAGAGAGAAGGCCCTAAAAGGCAAAAAAAAGGAAGTTCCCAGGCTAGGAGTTGAATGAGAGCTGTAGCCACCAGCCTACACCACAACCACGGTTAACACCAGATCCGAGCCACATCTGCAACCTACACCATAGCTCACGGCAATGCCAGATTCTTTAATCCACTGAGTGAGGCATGGGATGGAACTCAAGTCCTCATGGATCCTAGTCAGGCTTGTTACTTCAGAGACATGAGGGAAATTCCCTGGGGGACTGTTTGTTTTCTTTTTTTTTTTTTCTGTAAAGATAGAGAAAAGAACAAACACTAACTGATATTCAGGTGTCCTGGATTCTTCCACTAACTCTGTGACAATAAATAAATTTAATCTCCTCAATCCTGTTTCCTTAAGGATCTAGATCTGATCTCTAGAAGTAAAATAATTCTAAAATTTCAAAATCATACAGGGGGAGTTTCCATCGTGACTAAGCGGTTAAGGAAGCCGACTGGGAACCATGAGGTGGCAGGTTCGGTCCCTGCCCTTGCTCAGTGGGTTGGGGATCCGGCATTGCCGTGAGCTGTGGTATGGGTCACAGATGTGGCTCGGATCCCATGTTGCTGTGGCTCTGGCGCAGTCTGGCACCTACAGCTCTGATTAGACCCCTAGCCTGGGAACCTCCATATGCCATGGGAAGCGGCCCTAGAAAAAAAGGATCCAGCATTGCCCTGAGCTGTGGTACAGGTCACAGATAAGGTTGCACTGGCTGTGGCACAGGCCAGCAGCTACAGCTCTAATTCGACTCCTAGTCTGGAAAGTTCCATATGCTGAGGGTGCCGCCCTAAAGACACACACACACACACACACACAAAACACTCAAAGAAAGTGAAAAAACCTAGAATGAGAGCAAATTTCAGCAAATCACTACCTGATAAGGAACTAGCATTTAGAATATATAAAGAACCCTTATAACTCAACAATAAAAAGACAACTCAGGGAGTTCCCACTGTGGTGCAGTGGGTTAATGAACCAGCTTGTCTCTGTGGAGGTACCGGTTCAATCGCCCACCAAGATCCAGCATTGCTACAGATGTAGTGTAGGTGGCAGCCCCGGCTTGGATTTGAGACCTGGCCCAGGAACTTCCATATGCCATGGAAGGGGGGTGGGAGTTTGCAGGAAAGACAATGCATTTTTTTTTTTTTTTTTTTTTTTTTGGTTGCACGTGCATCATGCAGAAGTTCCTGAGCCAGGGACCAAACCCAGGACACAGCAGTAACAAAGCCAGATCCTTAACCTGCTGATCCACCAGGGAACTCCGACAACCCAATTTATTAAGTGTATAAGTGTCCGAAGAGCTCTTTCTCTAAAGGTATACAAACAGACAATAAACACAGGAAAAGATGCTTAGCATCATTAGGAAACTGCATATCAAAACCACAATGAGACAACACTTCACATTCACTAAGGTGACTACAATCAAAAAGAGGACAATAACAAGAATTAGTTCATACGTGGAAAAACTAGAACCCTCACACATAGCTAGTGGGAGTGTAAAATAGTGCAAGCTCTTAGGAAAACAATTCAGAACTTCCCTACATCGTAAACACAGAATTACCTAACACCTAGCAATTCCACTCCTGGTATATCTCCAAAAAAACTAAAAAACCATGTCCACAAAAAAAAAAAACCTGTACACAAATGTTCACAGCAGCATTATTCACAGTAACCAAAAGGTTAAAACAACCCAAACATTTTACTTCCTAAATTACTGATTTATTATAAAACAGTATGTCAGGAATGTCCAGGTATAAAAGATGTACAACGCAAAGCATAGAGGAAGGGGCTCAGAGTGTCTTTGTTCTCAGAGCCCAACATTCTCCTCAAATCTCTATGCATCACCAACCCAGAAGCTCTCTGAACCTTGTCCTTTCAGGTTTTTATGGAGGCTTCATGCCTGGGCATGACTTACTAAATCATTGGCAACTGATTCAACCTCCAGCCTCAATCCTCTCCTAAAGACCAAGAGGGTGGGACTGAAAAATTCAACCCTCAAATCTTGGTTTGGTTTCCCCAGCAACCAGTCTCCATCCCCAGGAGCTTTCCAAAAGTCATCTCATTAACATAAACTCAGGTGTAATTTAAAGGGTTGTGCTGTGAATACAAAGACACCTTTGGAGTTCCCATCATGGCTCTGCGGGTTAAGAACCCAACTAGTATCCATGAGGATGTGGGTTCCATCCATGGACCTGTTCAGTGGGTTAAAGGATCCAGCGTAGCCATAAGCCATGGTGTAGGTCAGACGTGGCTTGGATCTGTGGTGTAGGCTGGCAGCTGCAGACCCAATACAACACCTAACCTGGGAACCTCCACATGGGAAGGTATGGCCAATTAAAAAAAAAAAAAGACACCAAGAAACCTTTTCCTGCTAATCACTTAGGAAATCCACGGGTTTTAGGACTTCTATGTCAGGAACCAGACAAAAACCAACACAAATTTTTATTATAAATCACATGGTTGGGGGAGGGTGCAGGGAGGGAATCTCTGAATTGATACAGAATGATTTCTTGAATACAATGTTAGGAAAAAACAAAGGGTCCACACATATATGCGAGCTACATCAATCTTAAAAATGTGTGCAGCAAAGGACACAATCAACACTGTGAAAGGGCAACTTGCAGAATGGTGTACATACTAAAAGATGGAAAAAAAAGGAAATAAGTGTTGGTGAGGATATGGAGAAGTTGGAACCCTTTTGTACTGTTAGTAGGACTGTAGGGAGTTCCCTGGTGGCTCAGCAGGTTAAGGATACAGTAAGGATCCACTGCTGTCACTGCTGTGGCTCAGGTTCAATCCCTGACCCAAGCATGTTATGGGCATGGCCGAAAAAAAAAAATAGGACTGTAAAGTGGTGCAAACCACCATGGAAAACAGGGTGGAAAGTTCTCAAAAAACAGAACTACCATTTTGATCCAACAATCCCACTTCTGAGTACATATCAGAAAGAACTGAGGAGTTCCCTGGTGGCTCAGCAAGTAAAGGATCCAGTGATTGCTCAGATTCAATCCCTGGCCTGGGAACTTCCACATGCCATGGTCATGGTAATTTTTTTAAGAATTGAGGGGGTGGAGTTCCCGTCATGGCACAGTGGTTAACGAATCCGACTAGGAACCATGAGGTTGCGGGTTTGATCCCTGGCCTTGCTCAGTGGGTTAAGGATCCGGCGTTGCCGTGAGCTGTGGTGCAAGTCGAAGACGTGGCCTGGACCTGATGCTGCTGTGGCTGTAGCATAGGCTGGCAGTTGAGGCTCCAATTCAACCCCTCGCCTGGGAACCCCCATATGCTGCAGGTGCAGCCCTAAAACGACCAAAAAAAAAAAAAAAAAAAGAATTGAAAGCAGCGTCCTGAAGAGAGATTTGCACATTCATGTTCATAACAGCACTATTCACAAAAGTCAAGAGGTGGAAGCAATACAAATATCCATCCACAGATGAATGGATAAACAAAATGTGTTTTATATATACACACACACATATAATGAAATATTATTCAGCTATAAAAGGAAGGAAATTCTGGGATTTCCCATTGTGGAGCAGCAAAAACAAATCTGACTAGTAACCATGAGGTTTCGGGTTCAATCCCTGGCCTCGCTCAGTCAGCTGGGGATCCAGCATTGCCATGAGCTGTGGTATAAGTGGCAGACGTGGCTCTGATCCTGAGTTGCTGTGGCTGTGGTATAGGTCGGCACCTGTAGCTCCGAATTGACCCCTAGCCTGAGATCCTCCATATGCCATATGCTGTGAGTGCAGCCCTAAAAAAAAAAGAAGGAAATTCTGTCACATGCTACAACATGGATGAACCTTGAGGACATTATGCTAAGTGAAATAAGCCAGTCACAAAAAAGACAAGTACTGGGCTATTTTAATCATAGGATGTATCTAAAGTAGTCAAACTCATAGAAACATAAAAGTAGAAGGATGATTGCCAGAGGCTGAGAGGAAAGGGAGAAACTGTTCAATGGATATAGAGTTTTACTTCTTCAAGATGAAAAAAAGTTCTCATATCCATAGCCAATGTGAATATTGTACTTAAAACTATTGAACTGTAGACTTAAAAATGGTTAAAATAGGAGTTCCCATTGTGGCGCAGTGGTTAACGAATCCAACTAGGAACCATGAGGTTGTGGGTTCGGTCCCTGCCCTTGCTCAGTGGGTTAACGATCCGGCGTTGCTGTGAGCTGTGGTGTAGGTTGCAGACGCGGCTCGGATCCCGCGTTGCTGTGGCTCTGGCATAGGCCGGTGGCTGCAGCTCCGATTGGACCCCTAGCTTGGGAACCTCCATATGCCAAGGGAGCAGCCCAAGAAATAGCAAAAAGATAAAAAAAAAAAAAAGGTTAAAATAATTTTTTTACAATTAAAAAAATAAAGTTGTTCGCAAGTTTTTTTATACTATGCAACTTACATAAGAAAATAAGAATACAACCCTACACACACACCACACTGGATGAGTGAGGATGGGAGCGCAGAGCTTAGAGACAGAAGCAAAATTTAAGCACTCTTTCAATAGTGTATTAAATTTTAAGCCATGTAAATATTTAACATATTAAAAATGAGATGAAGAAAAAAGCACACCCTAAAAACGAACAAAAACTCAAACTTGGAGTTCCTGTCGTGGCGCAACGGAAATGAATCCGACTAGGAGCCATGAGGTTGTGGGTTCAATCCCTGGCCTTGCTCAGTGGGTTATGGATCTGGCATTGCCATGACCTGTGGTGTAGGTTGCAGATGCAGCTCAGATCTGACGTTTCTGTGGCTATGGTATAGGTTGGCAGCTGTAGCTCCAATTCAACCCCTAGCCCAATAATGTCCATATGCCGAGTCCGGCCCTAAAAAGCAAAAAATAAATAAAATAAAATACCAATATAGGTGTTGACTTTTGGCACAGTGAGTTAAGGATCTGGCATTGTTACTGCAGCAGCCTGGGTCACTGCTGTGATGGAGGGTTGATCCCTGGCCCAGGAAGTTCCACATGCCACAGGCACAGCTGAAAAAAAAATCCCTGGCCTGGGAACTTCCGCAAAGTGCAGGCATGGCCAAAAACAAGTAGGTAAATTATATTAAATACCAATATAAACAAATGATTTTTGAAAACATGTTACCTAGCTCTGTCCACTGAAAGGAGCCCAGAGGAAAAGATACCCTATAACACTGCATATATGACCTAGCACCCAAATCCTAATTTATAAATACCAATTTCTATCAAAAGAAAGTAGGACTTACTCTACCCAATATTCTGTGATGGTCTATGTGGGAAAATAATCTGACAAAGAATGGACGTGTGTAAGTGTATAATTGAATCATTTTGTTGTACAGAAGAAATTATCACAGTGTAAATCAACTAAACTTCAATAAAACTTTACAAAAGAAAAAAAAAAAAAAAAAAAAGAAGGGGGAGAAAGAAGACAAACATGTGAAAAATCCCTTTAGGAGTTCCCCTCCTGGGACTCGTTTCCACTGTGCCACAATGGGAACTCTAAAAACCAAGAAAGCTTTCAAAGATTAATCAGGTTCAGTCAAAAAGGACGCCAACTCAAAGAGGGGCTCAAATTGACCAAATTTGGGACAACTTAAGCATCAAAAACAAAAACAACAGGACTTTCCACTGTGGCACAGAAGGTTAAGAATCCAACTACAGTGGCTTAGATCACTGCAGAGGCATGCGCTCGATCCTCAACCTCATGCAGTGGGTTAAAAGATATGGCAGTGCAACAGCTGTGGCACAGGTCTCAGCTGCAGCTCAGGTCTTGGCTGCAGCCTGGATTCGATCCCTGGCCTGGGAACTTCCATATGCTCCTAGGGTGCAGCCATTAAAAAACACAAAAAAAAAAGTAATTAAAAATCCCCGTACTTAATATACCAAAAAAAAGTATTAGTAATACTCCCAAAACTAAGAGAAAACAAAACTAACAGCCTATACTCTTTTTGTTGTTGTTGTTGCTTTTTTAGTGCTGTACTCACAGCATATGGATGTCCTAGGCTAGGGGTCGAATTGGAGCTATAGCTGCTGGCCTATGCCACAGCCACAACCACAGCCATGCAGGATCCAAGCCACATCTGTGACCTACACCACAGCTCATGGCAATGCCAGATCCTTAACCCATTGATTGAGGCCAGGGATCGACCCTGCATTCTCATGGATCCTAGTTGGGTTCATTAATCAATGAGCCATGAAGGGAACTCCCCAACAGCCTATATTCTTATATTAAAAAAAAGTCATTAGAGAAAAAATGGGCATAGAGCTGGTCCTCATTAAAGACTAAAGAGACATGACAAATATGGTGTTCAATTATAGATTGGATCCTAAATTACTGGGGGGAAAAACTCCATAAGGGATGTTATTGAGACAACTGGAGAAATCTGAATATGAAATGTGAATGAGATATTTTAGCAATTTTATTTTTGTTTTTTGTTTGTTTGTTTTTGCTTTTTAGGGCCGCACCCATGGCATATGGAGATTCCCAGGCTAGGGGTCAAATCAGAGCTGTAGCTGCCAGCCTATACCACAGCCACGGCAATGCCAAAACCTCATGGTTTTGAACCCGAAACCTCATGGCTCCTAGTCGGATTCATTCCCACTGTGCCATGACAGGAACTCCTTAGCAATGTTAATTGTGCAGAATTTGCTAATATTTTGAGTATTTAAGAAAATGGTGTTCTTAGGGGAAAGATGCATGGTATCCTGTGAATGACACCAGATGATTCAGAAGAAATACATGGGATAGGGAAAAAGGAAGGGATGAAGAAAAGGAAGGCTAGAACAAATGTAACAAAAAGTTAACCAGAGTGAACAGGGATTAAACAAGTATATGAGGGAGTTCCCATTGTAGCACAATGGAAACGAATCCGACTAGGAACCATGAGGATGAGGGTTTCATCCCTGGCCTCGTTCAGTGGGTTAAGGATCTGGCATTGCTGTGAGCTGTGGTGTAGGTCGCAGATGCGCTCAGATCCTCCATTACTGTGGCGGAGGCCAGCAGTTATAACTCCGATTTGACCCCTAGCCTGGGGGAACCTCCATATGCTGTGGGTGTAGCCATAAAAAGCAAAAAAAAAAGTATATGAGAGTTCTTTGTACTACTATTCCAACTCTTCTGTAAGTACATATTTATTTCAAAATTTCAAAGTTGAAACTATGGAGGGGGGAGCTTTTTTTTTTTTTTTTTTTTTTTTGCCTTTTTAGGGCTACACCCGCAGCATATGGAGGTTCCCAGGCTAGGGGTCAAATTGGAGCTGTAGCTGCCAGCCTATACCCCAGCAACTCGGGATCTGAGCCGTGTCTGCGACCTACACCATAGCTCATGCGAACGCCAGATCCTTAACCCACTGAGTGAGGCCAGGGATCAAACCTGGGTCCTCCGGAATGCTAGTCAGATTCGTTTCCACTGAGTCCCAACAGGAACTCCCCTTTTTTATAGAAAGCAGTTAATAAATGTAAACAGGAGTTCCCGTGGTGGCGCAGTGGTTAACGAATCCAACTAGGAACCATGAGGTTGCAGGTTCGATCCCTACCCTTGCTCAGTGGGTTAATGATCCGGCGTTGCCATGAGCTGTGGTGTAGGTTGCAGACGCAGCTCGGATCCCGCATTGCTGTGGCTCTGGCGTAGGCCGGTGGCTACAGCTCCGATTGGACCCCTAGCTTGGGAACCTCCATATGCCGAGGGAGCGGCTAAGAAATGGCAAAAAGACAAAAAAAGAAGAAGAAGAATGGGGCAAACTAACATCTGGCTGGTAATCCCCACACCCTTACTGATGGATCACGACTAGAAACAGTAAACCAGGAATTTTGTCCTTCCTTATGTAACACAATATAAATTACACATCACCACCTACGAAGTATTTTTGCCAAAAATATATGACCCAAATTTAATCAAGCCTCTCTAGATATAACTTCCAATTGATAGGAAATTTTTTAAAATAGAGAAACAAGTTAAATGACATGTTAAGCATTCAATGAGAAAATCCCCATTCAGAACATTCTTTAAAAAGTCCATGCCACAAGTTCTCTTGTGGCACAGTGGGTTAAGGATCTGACATTGTCACTGTGATGGCTTGGGTCACCACTTTGACTGCAGCTTGATCCCTGTCCCATGAGCTTCCACATGCTACAGGCATGACCATGCCAGAGATTTAATACTGTCTTATGCATCGTAATGGCACTGTGTTTTTATATGGTCTTAGCTGGAGCCTAGTTTGCAATAAAAATACATAAAGTGTAGAGAAAATGGCATTATTTTAAAGACATCCATCCTGAGGTATTTAGGGGACAAAGAGCATATCTGCATTTAATTTCATTTGGTTGTTGACGTGAGAAGTACACTGAGGACTAAAAGCAAAACGGTTAAATGTTAATAATGGATAAATCTAAATGAAAGGTAACAGGTGTTCACTGTGTTATTCTTTCAACTTTTCTGGATGTTTTTTCACTTTTTCCTAACATATAAAGATAGAAAAAGTTACCAGACTATCACATACAGAAAAAGGGAAACTGATCCTGAAAAGTATCTTACTAAGGAGAATAATAAAAGAGCAGGTGCCTATAACAAACCTGGTCTTATAGCACAGCTGTGCATTTGTCAACCCACCCAAGGATCTGCCCAAAACCATCAGCGCACAGTAGCAGATACTACAGGACACAAAGTAACACAAGACAGTCATATAGACCTGAGGCTAACTGGAAAGACAATTGTAAATAAATAAAAAGTCACCGAGGACCTCATTAATGGGATGACCTCATTAATGGGATGAGATTTTAGCTGGATTTGAGGAGTGGACAGGATATACATAATCTAAAAGGAGGGATACAGGCAAAGAGGCCACAAGTAAGGCCCAAGGAGCAGAAATAAACCGTGTATAATAAAAAAAATAAATTAATTTTAAAATTTTTAATTAAAAAAAAAAGGTCTGTGTGAAATACGGATCCCAGTAGTCATGAGGAGCATTTTCATAGAAAATTCATTCAGTCCCCAACTTTTATAACGCCTAGGTTTTATGAATACAAAAAAAAAAAAAAAAAAGGTACTGTACCATATGTCCTCAAAGAGCTGACAAAGTAGTGAAGATACTACTCCAACCAAAACACATTAAGTAGAAATTTACACAAAATTCTTTAATAACACAGGGAAAGGAATAGTTTACCAGAGTAATGAGATTATCAGTAAGTTTTCAACAAAAACAGCTTTTTTTTTTTTTTTTTTTTTTTGTCTTTTTGCTATTTCTTTGGGCCGCTCCCGCGGCATATGGAAGTTCCCAGGCTAGGGGCTGAATCGGAGCTGTAGCCACCAGCCTACGCCAGAGCCACAGCAACACAGGATCTGAGTCACATCTGCAACCTACACCACAGCTCACAGCAATGCCAGATCCTTAACCCACTGAGCAAGGCCAGGGATCGAACCTGCAACCTCATAGTTTCTAGTCGGATTCGTTAACCACTGAGCCACGAAAGGAACTCCTGAGTTAATTTTTTAAGTGAAAATGAGAAAGAGAGGAATGGGTGAAATGGATACAGGGGCTCAAAAGGTACAAACTTTCAATTCTAAAAGAAGTCAGTTAAGGGGATGTAACAAACAGCATGGTGACTACAGTTAATAACACTATCTTGCATATTTAAAAGTTTCTAAGTGATTGGATCTTAAAAAGTTCTCATCACAGGAAAAAAACTTTGTAGATGTATGATGATGCACTTACTGGGGTGATCACTTTGCAATACACGCTAATACCAAATCACTATGTTGAACAGCTGAAACTAGTTAAAATGTTATGTCAATTATACCTCAATGTTTTATTTATTTATTTGTCTTTTCTGGGCCGCACCCTCAGCATATGGAAGTTCCCAGGCTAGGGGTCTAATCGGAGCTACAGCTGCCAGCCTACACCACAGCCACAACATCGCAGGAGCCGAGCCACATCTGCAACCTACACCACAGCTCACCACAACACTGGATCCTTAACCCACTGATCGAGGCCAGGGATCAAACCCGAAACCTCATGGTTCCTAGTCAGATGCGTTTCCACTGCGCCAGGGTGGGAACTCCAATCATACTTCAATTTTTAAAAAGAAAATGACTTCAATTAAATTCAAGTCACAGAAAGAAAAATGTCAAAATTTACTGAATTATGTAGTAGACACTTCCTTTCACCTTTGAGATAAATATCATAATTAATATTTTTATAAATAAGGAAACTGAAGTTCAGACTGTAACTGACCAACTATGAAAAAGCTAGTTAGTGGTAAGCCTGGTATTCAAACCTAGGTAGGTCTTCTACTGCTAGAACCCTTCCCCTTTCCAATTGTATCCAGCTCTGGGAATGTAAAAGCATTCAAATTTATGAATATAAGGTACAATACACACATGATAAAGTCAGTCAGTCTACCAGAAAATATTAAAATGTTCAAGAACCAGAAAGGATGAGAGTAATGTCTGTAAGATTTTCCAATACTATATATACTTACGAGTCTCAGAGAAACGTTCACTATTCCAAAAGAAAAAGAATTAACTCTAACAAGCAAAAGTTTCAACACAAAATCATGGAATAATGTTTGGCAGAAAACTAGGACAATCTGGAGTCTTAAACAACAAATCTGGAATGCTTAAACAAGCTGTTAAGTTTATGGCATTTAAATAAATATACTTTGATAATGAAAACTTCTAATTTGCAGGCTCTATTTAATACTACCTTATCTAAAAGTTGTTTTTTTTTCCCCCTAAGCAGCCTCAAATGGATTACATAAATACATTCTTGGTGAAAACCTTTCACTATTATCTTTGTCAATATACTGTTATAGTTATAAAGCTTTATTTTACCTTACTTTCTTATTCTGAAATATGAAACCGTTGGAAATTCGGCAATAATCAACATGTTGTATTGGGAAGTAACGGGAAAGTATAGAGGCTTGTTACTTAGCAAAGGGACTCTGAATAAGCACCTTAAGTGGTTACCAAAAGTATAACTAAAGCCTTAGCTCAAGACAAAACTGTGATGGCAAAAATCTGTCCTTTACTATTTTCCACCAACCAAACAATGCCAACTTCATAGATAAGGCTTCATTTTTTTTTTCCTAAAGCATTGTAAGGCCAACTTTCTAACCAAATTCTTCCCATAAACTTCAAGAAAAAAAGAGATAAATATGAAACTCCAAGCCTCAGAGCAAACTGGAATCGATAAAATATTTAACCTTCTTGTAGGCAAGAAGATCAATTAAAAAGTGCAATAAAAGATGGGTGTCAAACGCAGTTATTATTAGGAAAAGAAAAAAGACATCAGGAGAACAATTAACATGACTCCTTTAAACTAACAGTCTCTAAAAGTTTTGCCAGAATTAAACAGATGTACCACTGCATCACGTTCACAGGCAAAAACAAACAAACAAACAAAAAAAAAAAAAAACACTGCGTGGAGATACAGGTAATACTCTATCTCCATAGTGTACTTTAAAAGTCAACTCATTGCTCCCGAGGTATTTCTCATAAATCTTTTTTTTCAAATTCTGATGTCTCCCGAAGTTTCCAACAGCCTACTATCATTTGCTAAGAAATTACTTTAAAACATTCTTGAGAGACTTTTCTATCAAAAACCTGTGCTTTTCTGATTTGATTTAAACAGATCCAATTACGGGAATTCCTATCGACCAGCCTCCTTCTCCTTTCTGCGGAAGAGCTACCAACCACAGGGATTTACAACAAAGTACCAACTTTTTTTTTCTTTCCTTAAAAAAAAGAACGCTTTCTAAGAACCTAAAAATCTAGTTGCCAAAAGGCAACTTAAAATTGGAGATGCGCAGGGAGTTATTAAAGAATTTTCAGAGAACATGATCTAAACCAAACAAAGTAGGAATGTAACTGTTCCAAAGGAGGAACAGGGGTTTTATGCCTGTCAAGCTTTAGATTTATATCTGTGAAAATTGCCGATTTCAAGCCATAATAATTACGAGACTAAACCTTCCGCCGTTTTACAGGTTTCTCATTAACTAACTTCCCGTGACCCCTTCAACCAACCACTCAAAGCCACACTCATTCAACTCTCGGCCCAACCCCTTCCACTCCCGCCCCAAATTTCAGTTTAACGCGCTTCCACCTCCAAACTTCACAGCTTTATCCATAACCTTACTACTACCTACGTCTTCTAGTCGTCACTTGTCCCCAGTCAGAGTTTTAGTCCTACCATGCCCTCCTTTCCCGGTCTGCCGCAAGCTTCCAAGCCCTCCCCCCTAAGTGCTGAAACCGCCACAAAAAGCCCCAGACAGAGATCCTCTCTGCTCTTCCAACCTGTTCCCAAGCGCCCCTCTAGGCCCCCAAAGCACGCAACGGCCGAGATGGAAAATGGCGGAGAGTGCCGCCGCCTGCTGCAGGCGACCGGTCCCGTGCCGCCGCCAGACTCACCCTCCGGGGCTGAGCAGAGCTCCCAATGACTGGCGAGCGAAATGTCGGTCTTCACAGCCGGGAACGTCTCTCCTTCCTGGCCTCCCCCCTCCGCCCGTCTCAATCCCACTCCTCCAAAAGAGCAGCCGCCATCTTCCCCTATGAACCACCGAGCGCACGCCTATGCGTCATCACGCATCGGCATACGCTACTACGTCACGCGCGTCTGGGCCGACGGGCTCTTTAGAGTTCAAACTGCGCATGTGTGCAGGTGAGAGGCGGGACCTTGTTGCAAACCACGTGGCTTCACTGAACAACTCCTTTGTTCCAGCTCAGTGGAGATCGGCGCTGTCTGGAACGAGGAGGAAAGAGGAGCGGGTGGTCTCGCCTGTTTTCTTCACATTGTGAGCTAATCTTGATGCTTTCAAAAATACCCCGGTTTCCAAAATTTGAATAGGAAATTTATTCGGGGTGGTGCTGCAGTCCCGTTTATTCATCCGTGAAATCAGAGCACCTGCCTGAGAATATTTTGAGAATTTAAATGAAGGCTCGGAGTTGAGTCAAGCATACAGTTTTCGTACTTTAGATACCTCTAGGTTATCTCGTTTCCTCACTGAGAGTTGAGACCAGGTTATAAAAATTGAGCCCTGAGGTGCAACCACTTTGGAAAACTTTACACAGTCGCTCCTAAAGTTTAGCATCCCCCCACTCTGAGACTCGGTAGTCCCATTCCAAGAGGGCTGAGTGCATACGTTCACCAAAGGCATGCACAGCAATGTTTAAAGCAGTTTTTTTTTGTTGTTGTTGTTGTTGTTTGTAATAATCACTGGTAACTCAAACGCCCATCAGCAGTTGTGTAAACAAGTTATGATGTGGTCATGCAGTGAGCTACTATGTAGCAACAGGAAATTCAGACATATCTCAGACATACTGCGTGTTCTATTCCCCACAACTGTAATAAAGCTAATATTTAAATAAAGTGAATCACAAATTTTTTGGTATCTAGCGCATATGTTATATTTGCACTATACTGTAGTCTTTAAGTGTGCAATAGCACTAAGTTAAAACAAGTACACACCTTACTTTTAGAAGGCTTTATTGCTAAAAAAAAAAAAAAATCCTTTATCTGACAACGCAGGGTTGCCACAAACTTTCACTTAGTTTTTTTTTTTTTTTTTAAAGGCAATAGCAGTGAAGCACAATAAAAGAAGGTATGTCTGGGAGTTCCTGTTGTGGCTCAGCAGAAAGGAATCTGACCAGTATCCCTGAGGATGCTGATTCCATCCCTGGCCTCGCTGTGTGGGTTAAGGATCCAGTGTTGCCCTGAGCTATGGTGTAGATCCCAGATGCAGCTCCAATCCCACCTTGCTGTGACTGTGACATAGGCCTGCAGCTGTAGCTCCGATTTGCCCCCCAGCCTGGTAACTTCCATATGCCGTGGGTGCAGCCCTTAAAAGCAGAAAAAACAAAAACAAAAAAACAAAAAAGGTTTGTCTGTAACTACTGATAAATGCAACAAACTTGATGAATATCATAAATTTCCTTCTGTCAGGCACAAAAGAAGACACTGGATGATCCCATTTATAGAAAGTTAAGAATACAACTAAAACAAACAAGTTGCCTTCTAATTTTAGGATAAAAAATTTAAGTCAACATGAATCAAGAATCTTAAAAAAATGTATTACTTTTCATTCTAATTCCTCTTCTAAAAATCTATCCTAAGGATATTCTCAGAAGTGTGCAAAAAGGGAATTCCCATTGTGGCTCAAGAGGTTAAGAACCCAACTAGTTTCCATAAGGATGCAGGTTTGATACCTGGCCTCGCTCAGTGGGTTAAGGATCTGGTGTTGTCCCAAGCTGCACCAGGGTCTTAGACTCAGCTTGAATCTGGCATTGCTGGACCTATGGCATAGGCTGGAGCTGCAGCTCCAATTGACTCCTAGCCCAGGAACTTCCATGGTGCCACATATGTCGCCCTAAAAAAAAAAATAAAGTTAAAAAAATGTATGTACAAAATTTTCATTGAAATATTGATAGCGTTGCCCTGAGCTGTCCTATAGGTGGAAGTTGCAGCTCGGATCTGATGTTGCTATGGCTGTGGTGTAGGCCGGTGGCTACAGCTCTGATAAGACCCCTAGCCTGGGAACCTCCATATGTCGAGGGTGAGGCCCTAAAAAAACAAACAAACCAAAAAAAGCAAAAAAAAAAAAAAAAAAGCAATTTAAATGTCTGATAGCAGATAATGGCTAAATAATGGCACATGCATACCATATAATATTACCTGGACATTACAAAGTTTCAATACAAAGTTTTTATGATGACACCAGAAATACTAATTATCTAATTTTAGTGGAACATGAATAGGAAGAACTGTAATATGTTTTGTTTTGTTTTGTTTTGCTTTTTAGGGCCACACCCATGGCATATGGAGGTTCCCAGGCTAGGGGTCCAATCGGAGCTATAGCTGCTGGCCTACACCACAGCCACAGCAATGCCAGATCCGAGCTGCGTCAGACCTGCTCAAGGTTATCTTTTCATCAAAAAAATTTTAGCCAGTGTCCAGGGAATTTTATTGGGCAACTTTATTAGCAGCAGATTCTACAATATCTTTTTTTTTTTTTTTTGTCTTTTTGCTGTTTCTTGGGCCGCTCCCGCGGCATATGGAGGTTCCCAGGCTAGGGGTCCAATCAGAGCTACAGCCACCGGCCTACGCCAGAGCCACAGCAACGAGGGATCCGAGGCGCGTCTATGACCTACACCACAGCTCACGGCAACGCCGGATCATCAACCCACTGAGCAAGGGCAGGGACTGAACCCGCAACCTCATGGTTCCTAGTCGGATTCGTTAACCACTGCGCCATGACGGGAACTCCAGATTCTACAATATCTTCCAAGTGTAAGGACTGGTTCCTGATCAGAGCGTCATTTGCACTTACTCCTAGCTAGAGAAGGAAGGACCTGTCAGAAAACTAACTTTGAATCATGAATGCCTGCTCCAAATTCCCATTTGGGCTGTGCCTCAGGACTTTTTGAAAAAGTGATAGCCATGGAGCTCAGTAAAGTTTAAGGGTCTCTAGACTACAATAGGCAATGTTCGTAATCCATTCTGATGGTCTTTATCTGATAATTGATGTATTTAGACCATTCATATTTAAAGTGATTATTGAGATAGTTGGATTAATACATACCATATTTGCAACTGTTTTACATTCTTTGCCCTTGTTCTGTCTTTCATCTTCCCACTCTTAATTTTTTTTCCCATTTTTGGCCGCCCTGCTGCATAAAGAGTTCCTGGGACAGCCATCAGATCTGAATCGCAGTCTTGACCTAAGCTGCAGCTGTGGCAACGCCACCCACATCTTTAACCCACTGTGCCCAGCTGGGGACCAAACCTTCATCTCAGTGCTCCCAAGATGTCACCGATCCATTGCACCACATCAGAAATTCCTCTTTTAAATTATTTTTCGAAGTTCCTGTCGTGGCTAAGTGGTTAACAAACCCGACCAGGATCCATGAGGATGGGGGTTTGATCCCTGGCCTTGCTCAATGGGTTAAAGATCCACATTGCCGTGAGCTGTGGTGTAGGTCGAAGACGAGGCTCAGATCCTGCGTTGCTGTGGCTGTGGTTTAGGAAGGCAGCTGCAGCTGTGATTCAACCCCTAGCCTGGGCACTTCCATATGCTGCAGGTGAGGCCCTAAAAAAAAACCAAAAATAAATAAATAAAAATAAATAAATTACTTTTGCCTCCTGGTTTTTCTTTCTTTTCTTTCTTTTTCTTTAGGGCCGCACTAGCCGCATATGGAGGTTCCCAGGCTAGAGGTCCAATCAGAGCTATAGCTGCCAGCCTACACCAGCACCACTGCAACACTAGATCCAAGCCTCCTCTGTGACCCACACCACAGCTCACAGCAACGCTGGATCCTTAACCCACTGAGGGAGGCCAGGGATCAAACCCCCAACCTCATGGTTCCTAGTGGGATTCGTTGCCGCTGTTCCACGACAGGAACTCTGCCTCTTTGGTTTTAATCAAGCACTTAGGTTATTCCATTTTTTTCTCTCTATTAGCATATCAGTTGTACTTTTTTTTTAATTTAAAAAAAAATGGTTCCCTAGAGCATTATCTTGTGGCACAGTGGGTTAAGGATCTGACACTGTAGCAGCTTGAGTCGTTGCTGTGGCATGGTTCTATCCCTGGCCACGGAAACTTCAGTGGTCAAAAACTATTCCCCTAGGAGTAACACTCCAAAATTAAAACTAACTTAAATTCACTTTCAAAAAACCCTGAATTTCTTCATGGTTAGTGCAAGTATAACAGTTTCCCCAATTCTTCCCTTCCATCCCTTATTTCATCTTCATTTCCTTTATTAATGTTTTATAATTCTCAGCATATAGATCTTTCATCATCTTAGTTAGGTTTATTCCTAGGCAGGTTGTTGTTTGTTTGTTTTTTTTCAGTTCTTTTTTTCGTTTTGTTTTTTTGTTTTTTTTTCTTTTGGCCATACCCTCGGCATTTAGATGTTCCCAGGCCAGGGATCAAATCTAAGCCACAGCTCTGACCAACAGCTGTGGGATCCTTAACCCACTGCAAGGGGCCTGGGTTCAAACCCCCGCTGCCTCGGAGACAACCCCAGATTCTTAACCTGCTACTCTCTGCACCAGAAGAGAACTCCCCGATAGGATTTTAAACAGACTTTTTTTTCACTTTCTCTTTCTGGTATTTCATTCTTAGTGTGAGGAAAGGCAACAGATTTCTGCCTGCCCATCACAGTCCTGAAGGCTATGGACTGGCTCCATCCCTACCATGGCTGTGCCTTGGCCTAGCTCTGTTCTCTCCTTATGCAAATTCACAAACATGAATGGATAACAACAGAAAATGGTGGTGGAACGGTGGGAATCTGCAGTTTTGCATAGGAAGATTTGGGAGATGTTGTTTACTATCGTTTGTGTGAAGTTGGAACAAAATTGAACAGACGAGGAGTTTGGTGCTTTGCAAAGTGTGAAAGCTGCTTGTGAATTCTGTTCTCTGTTGGGAGAAGTAACTGAGGTTAACGGAGCTCTAGCAGAAAACCAAGGACTTGCCAACAAATCTTGTTATGAAGATGGTTGGCTGATCAAGATGATACTCAGTACCCTTTCATAACTAGATGAACTAAAGAGTGAAGAAGCAAATGAGAAATTAAAAATATATATATATTGAGTAAACTAATTCGAAACAAATTTAAAAAAATGCAACAGGAGTACCCCTTGTGGCTCAGTGGGTTGAGAACCCAACATAGTGTCTGTGAGGATTCAGGTTTGATCCCTGGCCTCAGTGCATTAAGGAACCGGCCCTGCCACAAGCTCTAGATGCAACTCACATCCAGCATTTCTGTGGCTTTGGCCTAGGGCAGCTGCTGCAGCTCTGATTCAAAACCTAGCTGGGGAACTTCCACATGCCCAGTGAGGCAGTAATAAGAAAAAGAAAAAAAAAAAACAACAGAATTTGGAGTTCCTGTTGTGGTGTAGCGGAAACAAATCCAACTAGGAACCATGAGGTTTCGGGTTTGATCCCTGGCCTTGTTCAATGGGTTAAGGATCCCGCTGTGCTGTACGTCGCAGATGCGGCTCAGATCTGATGTTGCTATGGCTGTGGTGTAGGCTGGCAGCTGTAGCTCTGATTCGACTCCTAGCCTGGGAACCTCCATATGCCACAGGTGGACCCTAAAAAGCAAAAAAAAGAAAAAAGAAAAAAAGAATTCCACTGCAGGGACTTGAATCACTGCGGAGGTGCAGGTTCAATCCCCAGTCTGGTGATGTAGGTTGCAACTGCGGCTTGAATTTGATGCCTGGCCCAGGCTCGGGAACTTCCATATGCCATGGGTACAACCATAGAAAAAAGATAAAAAGCAAGACACCCACAAACGCAAAAAAAAAAAAAATCCTGCTTTCCTCTTGCACACAGAGATATTTTCTCTATTTTTTCTAATAACATATCTTTTCTGATAAACAACATATATTAGATTTTTTTTTTCTTTTTTGGCTGCATCTGCAACATGTGGAAATTCTCAAGCCAGGGATGAAATCCAAGCTATATCTGCAACCTGTATCACAGCTATGGCAACACCTGAACCTTAACCTACTGTACCATAGCAGGATATCCCTATGTATTAGAATATTTTTACCATAATTCCCGTCATGGCGCAGCGGAAACAAATCCAACTAGAACCATGAGGTTGCAGGTTCGATCCCCAGCCTCACTCTGTGGGTTAAGGATCTGGTGTTGCCGTGAGCTGCAGTGTTGGTCACAGACTCAGCTCCAATCCCAAATTGCTGTGGCTGTGGCATAGGCCGGCAGCTGTAGCTACGATTGGACCCCTAGCCTGGGAACGAACCTCCATATGCCATGGGTGTGGCCCTAAAAAGCAAAAAAAAAAAAAGAATATTTTTTTACCACTAAAACTATTATTTCTAGTGAAAATGAGAAGTAAACAATTGTGAACTATTACTGGCTAGTTTATGAATAGAATTTACAATTCTGAGACAATTTTTAATATTCTTCCTCATACTAAATTTTCCAATGTGGTACAAAACATGTTCACTAATGAACCCAAACATCTTGAGTTCTTCTGTAAAAGGAAGACAAAAGTGGATAAATCTATGTTCATTCATTAATGTTTTGGTACTTTCTTTTCCTTTCTTTTTTAGCTGCCCCGAGGCACATGGAGTTCCCAGGCCAGGGATTTAACCTGCATCCCAGAGAGTCCAAGATGTTGCACCACATGGGGAACTCGTGTTTCAGTATTTTGTTTGTTTGGTTGGTTTGGGATTTTTGCTTTTCACGTCCACCCCAGCAGCATATGAAAGTTCCCAGGCTAGGGGTCAAATCAGAGCAGCAGCTGCCGGCCTACGTCACAGCCACAGCAACTCAGGATCTAAGTGGCATCTGCAACCTACACCACAACTAACAGCAATGCCAGATCCTTAAACCACTGAGTGAGGCCAGGGATCAAACCCACATCTTCCTGTATCCTAGTCGGGTTTGTTAACTGCTGAGCCATGGAGGGAACTCTTCCTTTCTTTTCTTCTCTTTTTGTTTTTTGGTTTTTGTTTTTTGTTTTTTTTGGTACACTGGAGGCATGTGGAAGTTCCCAGGCCAGTGTCAAATACTCACAGCAGTGACAATGCCAGATCTTTACCCACCGCACCACCAGGGAACTCCTATATATTCTTTTTCAGATTCTTTTCCCTTATGGGTTATTACAAAATATTGACTATAGGAGTTCCAGTTGTGGCTAAGCTGGTTAAGAACCCGGCCAATATCCATGAGGTTGCAGGTTCAATCCCTGACCTTGCTCAGTGGATTAAGGATCCAGTGTTGCCCTAAGCTGCAGAGTAGGTGGTAGATGTGGCTTGGATCTGGCATTGCTGTGGCTGTAGCATAGGCTGGTAGCTGCAGCTCTGATTAAGATCTCCGGCCTGTAGATGGGATTAAGATGGCAGGATAGAAGGACTAGAGCTCAACTTCTCTCCTAAAAAGAATAAAATTCACAACTAAAGGCTGAGCAGTCTTCAACCAAATGGATCAGAAACCTTAAAGAAAGATATCCTACTCTGGAAGACAAAGAGGAGGCCACATTAAGAGGTAGGAGGAGTGATCACACGATATAAGCAACCCCATACCTCCTGGGTAGGAAGCCCCACAGAATGGAAACTAATTGGTTCACAGAGACTCACCTACAGGAGTGAGAGTTCTGAGCCCCACATCAAATTCCAACGTGTGGGGATCTGGCACTGGGAGAAAGAGCCCCTGGAGCATCTGGCATTGAAGGCCAGTGGGACTTGTGCACAGGAGCTCCATGGGACTGGGGGCAAGAGAGACCCCATTCTTAAAAGGCGCACGTGGACTTTCAGGTGCACTGGGCCCCAGGGCAAAGCAAAGTCTCCAAGGGAATCTGGGTCAAACCTGACTGCAGTTCTTGGAGGACCTCCTGGGAAAACAGGGGTGAATGTGGCTTGTTGCAGGGAAGGACATTGGAAGCAAAGCTCTTGGGAATATTCAGCAGCTGCCTTTCTCTGGAGGTGGCCATTTTGGGAAAATCTGCCCCCACCCATCAGCGCTGAAAAGCCCCAGGGCAAACAACAATCCAGGTGGGATCACAGCCCCGCCCCTCAGTAAACAGGCTGCCTAAAGACCCCCCCAGGCACACAGCTGCCTCTAATCCCATCCAGAGACAAACCCCCCCTTCCAAGACTAAACCGAGATGAAATAGAAAAGGTGAATGGACCAATCAAAAGAACTGAAATTGAAACTGTGATTTAAAAACTTCCAACAAGGAGTTCCTGTTGTGGCACAGCAGAAATAAATCTGACTAGGAACCACGAGGTTGCAGGTTTAATCCCTGGCCTCGCTCAGTGGGTTAAGGATCTGGTGTTGCCATGAGCTGCGGTGTGGGTCACAGATGCGGCTCAGATCCTGTGTTGCTGTGGCTCTGGCTGGGAACCTCCATATGCCAGGGGTGCAGCCCTGAAAAGACAAAAAGACAAAAAAAATAAATAAATAAATAGGAGTTCCCATTGTGGAACTATTAATGAATACAACTAGGAACCATGAGGTAGTGGGTTCAACCCCTGGCCTTGCTCAGTGAGTTAAGGATGCAGCGTTGCCATGAGCTGTGGTGTAGGTTGCAGATGGGGCTCAGATCCTGCGTTGCTGTGGCTCTGGCCTAGGCCGGCGGCTACAGCTCAGTTTGGACCCCTAGCCTGGGAACCTCCATATGCTGTGGCAGCAGGTCAAGAAATGGCAAAAAAGACAATAAATAAATAAATAAAATTTAAATAAATAACTTCCAACAAACAAAAGTCCAGGACCAGATGGCTTCACAGGTGAATTCTATCAAACATTTAGAGAAGAGCTAACACCTCTCCTTCTGAAACTATTTCAAAAAATTGCAGAGGAAGGGATACTCCCAAACTCATTTTATGAGGCCACCATCACCCTGATACCAAGACCTCTAGCCTGGAAACCTCCATATGCTGTGGGTGGGGCTCTAAAAAGACAAAAACAAAAAAGTTTCTGACTTACAGACCTTAATGATGAGCTGGGTAAGAAATTTAAAAATCCTAAAAAGGAAATTGATGGTTTCATAAATAAACAAAAAGGATTGGTTATATTAAACTGTGTGAACTGGTGAATATGGTTATAATTTTATGGTTTCTATATAAAATAATACTGGCTTTTAATCTGTGTTTTCCAGGTATAAAGATATCCTCCCCAACAAGCAATTTGGCAAATTATACCTTTGTAAGCAGAACTGAAACATTTCTCCCTTCTCTACCAGATTTCTTCAGTGAATGGAAACTCTCAGTTTCCTGGGAGCTTTATCAGATAAATTAGGAAGGCTACCTTGTATGTAGCCTGTAAAAGCCTCAAAGTATCTGGGTTTTTTAAAGAGAAGGAATTCACAGAGCTCTTTAAACACTTGGCATGACTTTCCTAGCCCTGAGATAACTTTTAAAAGCTTAGTCTAAGATTCCTCATAAAGTTCTAACAAAGCCAATTAAAAAAAAAAAAAAAACCTGTATGATCAATTTTATTCATGTAAATCATCAGGCCAAGGTTGTCGACACCAGACTTAATTGGTAAATAAATTAGTCTTGGTTTGGCTAACATTTGATAAAAATGAGGGTATTTTGGAGAGAAAGAGATGTTTCAATGAACACTTGCTAAATCTGTTAATCTCATTCTTTTAATTGTGGTCAGTGTCACTAAAACTTACTTCTTAGATAGTTCTTTGCTATTATGTTATATTGCTGCAAAATTTAACTGAGCTTCTAAAAGAACATTCTAAGCTTGTTTCTAAAGTTTATCTCAGTAATTTATTTTTGGATAAAGATCAGATGCCACAAAACCTGCAACAAGGGGACTATGCATACTAAAAAGGACATAATATAAAAGGACTATTTCCAAGCTTGTAGAGGAAGACCATGTGGAAAGTAACAATGTCTTTTCTATCAAAGGAAATCCTTTGGTTACTCCATTTTGCTCTGGTTTAGGCTGAAACGCCCTCCTGCGACATCCCCCTCCTCCTTCCCTCTTCTCCCAGTAAAAATTTGTTTCAAATTAGCCAACCGAGAAGAATGTGTGCCCCGATCTGACCAATGGGAAGGGGACAGGTACATCACCTGCATTAGAAATAAATAGGGGAGGGTCCTTTGCTCAGCGCGCGTGCTTTTTGAGTACCCACACCCTTCTGTAGAAGTAAAGAGACTTGTCGAGATCTCCCCATGTTCAAGTGTCTCATTTTTCGGTACTGACCATCCGAGCCATGTCCCCAACAACCCTGATCACTTACTATGGAGCCAGGAGGAGGTACAACAATTTAGGGATTTAAGAGAGGCGCTGACAGGTGCCCCTCTTCTGGCTCTATCATCCTTTTGAAAACCCTTTTCATTTATTTGTAAGCATGGGCTGGGGAACAGCTCTAGGGGTCCTTACACAGAAACATGGGGGAAGCCACCAGCTGGTTAGCCTTCCTTTCCTGCCTCCTGGACCCTGTCTGTCGCCAGAGGACAGCTGAGTACATACAGTCAGTAGCTGCCACTGCCCTATTAACTGAAGGAAACAGAAAACTCACCTTTGGAGGAAGTCTGACTGAGTATAAAAACAGGATACGGGGAGTTCCTGTCCTGGTGCAGTGGTTAACAAATCTGACTAGGAACCATGAGGTTGCGGGTTCGATCCCTGCCCTTGCTCAGTGGGTTAAGGATCCGGTGTGGCCGTGAGCTGTGGTGTAGGTCACAGACGTGGCTCGGATCCCGAGTTTCTGTGGCTTTGGCATAGGCCGGTGGCTACAGCTCCAATTAGAGCCCTAGCCTGGGAACCTCCCATATGCCACAGGAGCTGCCCAAAAAATGGTAAAAAGACAAAAACAAAAAACAAAAAAACCAGGATATGGGGACACAAATGTCTGGTTGAAATGGCATAAATATTCTGTGGACACACTACACAAAGGCAGCCCCTTACGCTTGTGCCACAGGGAGATGGGAGTCCCAAGCGGTTCCCTTTCATCTGGGATGGTCATCAGACCCGCAGGGTCTTGAATTTGTGATGACCCTCTTCCAGGACAAAATGGCATGGAAAAAAAAAAAGAGTCCAGTCAGACTTTGTCACTAGGTCAAAAGTTCTGTGGTCAGCCCCTGAGAACGCTGCATGTCAACTTCTCCTCGTGTCTAAAACAAGACAAGAGGCAAAGGCGACTTTGTGAGGCAACCTGACCAGGTGCAGTGAAACTGGTCCTACACCACCCCCCACAATAAATCCCAGTTTGAAATGCTTTGGGCAGATGTCTGGTGGTATTGTGGGAGTCGACTAATGGGCACGCTTTCCAAAAATTAAAGTAACAACTGTGCTTTGGTGCAATTGGCCATCCCTTTCACCCTGGCATTTAGGCCCCAATCTCAAACTCAGCCAATCCTGAGGGAATGAGAAATCACCGCAGGGGTGGGGGAGAGGTGTCCTTTGACCCCCCAGGTCTATATTGACTCAATAGGTGTCCCATGGGTGTTCCAAACAAATTTAGGGCAAGAAATCAGGTAGCTGCTGCATTTGAATCTGTTCTCTTTTGGTGGTCAACCATAAAATGTTGATTGGATAAACTACATCTGGTATAATCAACAAAGATTCATTAATTACACTAGAGACACCATTAAAGAAATAGCTGAACAGCTAGGGCCAACTAGTCAGATGGCATGGGAAAATAGACTTGCTTTAGACATGATGCTGGCAGGAAAGGGTGGAGTCTGTGTAGTGATTGGTATCCAGTGCTGTACATTCAGTCCCAACAACTCCACCCCAGATGGCACCATCACCAAGGCCCTATGAGGATTAATGACCCTAGCAGATGCGCTTTCAGAGAATTGGTATTAATGATCCCTTCACAGACCTTTTAGAAAATTGGTTTGGAAAATGAAGGGACTAATAGCTTCAATCTTTACCCCTCTAATTGCTGTAGTTAGTGTCCTTGTCTTAGTTGCATGCTGTATAATTCCTTGTGCCAGGGGACTTATTCAAAGATTAACAGAAACTGCCCTAACAAAGCAACTGGGACCCCCCCCCCTTCCCCACCAAGCCAGTATGCTCCTGATGAACAAAATAGAGAATGAGAGCCGAACCATGCTTGAAGAAAAAAATATTTGATAAAAAAATGAAATGGGGGGGGGAGGTGAGATTAAGATCGTGGAATAGAAGGACTGGAGCTCAACTTCTCTCCTAAAAATAAAATTACAACTAAATGCTGAGCACTCTTCAACCAAATAGACCGGAAACTTTCAAAAAGATATCCTACTCCAGAAGACAAAGAGGAGGCCACATCTAGAGGTTCATGTGTGTCATCTTAGAAAGAATCCTGAAATCCTCAAGATAAGGTTGGGTCATGTGGAAGCCTTCAGTGGTTAACTGCTCACATCTCTCTTCAAACGGATAGTCTTTAAATACTAGTCTAAAGAAAAACTGGTTTCCAAATAACAAAAATTACATACAACAGGAAACTTTCCTTATGTATTATGGAATTTATGAGAAATAATACATAATAAATAATAACTGGAGCATCAGTTAAATAAATTAGCCAAAGTGTATAAACAACCAAATGTCCAACAGTAGGGTTTATATGATAATTACAGATCAACCACAGAATGGAATGCCACATAAGCAATTTTAAAATGTAAAAATCTGTATTTATGATATGGAACATTCTCCAAGGTGTTTCTTCTTCTTCTTCTTCTTTTTTTTTTTTTTGCTATTTCTTGGGCCACTCCTGCGGCATATGGAGGTTCCCAGGCTAGGGGTCGAATCGGAGCTGTAGCCACCGGCCTACGCCAGAGCTACAGCAACGCGGGATCCAAGCCGCGTCTGCAAACTACACCACAGCTCACGGCAACGCCGGATCATTAACCCACTGAGTAAGGGCAGGGACCGAACCCGCAACCTCATGGTTCCTAGTCGGATTCGTTAACCACTGCGCCACGATGGGAACTCCAGACAGGAAGGTTTGAGAGGAGGTGTGCAATAGTCATTTTGGAGAGTGTGAGGTTGAAGGGACAGAGAAAAGTCATCAGTTGTCTGGAAAGCCCTGAGGCTGCCCACACAACATTAAAAGTGCTATAAGCCCAATGAAAGTACAAAAAGGGGGACTTCTTAAAAGGGTAATGGCTTCACTGAAAGCATTAGGAAGAGGAGGGAAGCTGGGACAACTTAAACCAGGCACTCAAATCCTGGGTCTCCTGCTGGTCTTGCTTGTTTGTTTACCTCAACTCTGCTCTCTCCTGACTACCTTCCTCCATGTAGCAATGATCACACTTCTAACTGACCTTCTACCACCTGAGAGGGGTTGGGTTAAGGCTCTCTTTGGACTCAGATTCAGAAATCCCAGGGAAGGACTTTGAACAATCTGATTTGTATCTGGTGCTCACCTTGGAGGTGGTTGTGCAGATAAATCTATAAAAACATTCCACATCCCCAAGGAACCTCAGGATTGCAGGAGGCAAGCAGGTGGAGGTGCTGTTCACAGATGAAGGAAGCCATTCTTGATGGGTTATATAAACAAAAGCATCCCCCCAGGTTGATCAAGTACCAGAAAATGTTCATACTCTGGCCTGGTGATTCCATTTTGAGAACTGCCTTGTATACAAAATATCTTTTTTTATTTTTGGTCTTTTTGTCTTTTAGGGCCGCACCTGGGGCATATGGAGGTTCCCAGGCTAGGGATCGAATCGGAACTGCAGCCACCAGCCTATGCACAGCCACGGCAACTCAGGATCTGAACCACGTTCGAGACCCACACCACGGCTCACGGCAACGCCAGATCCTTTTCCCACTGAGAGAGGCCAAGGATCAAACCCACGTCTTCATGGATCTGGTCAGATTCGCTAACCGTTGAGCCACTAAATATCGTGAGTACAGAGAAAGCTCCGCATCCAGAGCTGATTCTACCTCTTTTTCCAGTAGAGAAATGGCACAATATGTTGTGGTCACCTGTTCATGGAATATTCCTCACCAATTTCATTTTTTTCTTTTTACAGCTACACCTGCGGCATGTGGAAGTTCCTAGGCTAGGGGTTGAATTGGAGCTGCAGCTGAGGCCTACCCCATAGCCACAGCAACACCAGATTCGAGCCACACCCATGATCTACACTGCAGCTTTTGGGAACACCAGATACTTAACCCACTGAGTAAGGCCAGGGATTGGACCTACATCCTCAGAGAGACAATGTTGGGTCCTTAAACCACTGAGCCAAAACACCTATTACTCACCTATTAAACAGGAGACCTTCTTTTCAGGAGGTAAGCAGTTTAATAATCAAAGTATTTTGATTTGGATGGACCTTGAGGGCTTTATGCTAAATCAGACAGAGATAAATATCACACAATCTCAGTTATAAGTGGAATCTAAAAAAAACCAAATTTGGAGTTCATGTTGTGGCTCAGTAGTTTATGAACCCAACTAGTATCCATGAGGAGTCAGGGTTCGATCCCTGGCCTCGCTCAATGGGTTAAGGATCCAGCATTGTTGTGAGCTGTGGTGCAGACTGGCAGCTGCAGCTCTGATTCGACCCCTAGCCTGGGAACTTCCATATGCCAAGGGCGAGGCCCTAAAAAAGCCAAAAAAAAAAATTAGATACTTGAGTAAACAGACACCAAGAGGGTAAACATTTATACTTCCTTAAAGGACGTTTGAGGACTGAACTTGCCTTCTCACCCAGGTCAGTGCACTTCATTGTGGACAGGGAAGTGCCAAATGCCTGCCTCTCCTTCCCCAAATAGATGAATAGACGTGCAAACTGGGGATTCAGCCTGCTGATCCCTAAATTGACAAGGGCAATTAGCCTCAGCTCACCCAGGGTGCCCCCAGCAAACTTTAGCACAGCTCCAATGCTTCCCTTTCTGGGGCCAGCCCAGCAAACACTTCCCTTTTAAAGCAAACTCACAGTGAGGGAAACCACAGCTCCTTCTTGAAACTCACAGCTTTCAACATCTTTATTTGCATTTCATTATCAGATGAAGAGCCTTGCAGTTGTATATGCCTTCGTGAAGTAGCAAAACTATCATTAATATGTTCTGTTCTTGGTGGATAAAAATGGGCTGGTTTTAGTAATAGTAATATCCTGTCTTCCTATATAAGACTGCACAGAGGCAGTCTTTTCAGCATCTCATCAGGACTCAGCTTCTCAGTAACTTGCTTCTGCAGGTTTCTAAATTTCAATAAGCAGGATGGTTTTCAAAATATTTAACAACCTAGGGAGTTCCCTAGTGGCTGTGGGTTAAGGATCCAGCATTGTCACTGCTGTGGCACAGGTTCGATAACTGGCTTGTGAACTTCCACGTGCAACAGGTTTGGTCAAAATACAAAAACAAAACAAAACAAAACAAAATAAAAATGACAAAAGAAAAAAAAAGGAAGAAACCAATGACCTGGGCGTTGTCAGGCAGTCACCCTATAATTGCCAGATTAGAGTGAGGTCCTGGGGAGCTAGGGGTGGTCACAGGTTCCTTATGGAAGTATTTCAATATTGTATGGCTCTGGGGTAATTTCTGCTGAATCTCTCCTCTCTCTCTTTCCACCTCTTTCTCACACACAGACCCATGGAGGTCTTGTCACTCCCAAGTTTATTTGCATTCGAAATAGAGAAGGAGCAAGGACAGGCCCTTGAGCCCAGGTGTTTGTGGTTAGACAGTGTCTTTTATAGATCTTATTGAAACTTCACCACAACCCGTGGGGAATATTTTAAAACACTCCTAGACAAGCCCTTATGCTCTTATGCTCACTAATGCCTTTATAACCTTCTCAAATCTGATCATTCATTCAATATATTTTATTGAACAGCCACAAAATAGACTGAGAATCAAAAGAAGAGCCAGATGAGAAGCTTCCAGCTCTCCTAGAGCTAACATTCTGGTGAAGAGTGACAGATGAGAAAAAGCAACTAAATGAATTGGGTTAGGTATGGTGCTTGGTGATGGTCTCTTGGAGGAGGTGCTATTTGAGCTGCCAAGGATGGTGCAATCTAGGGGGGAAAGCATTCCAGATCATGAAAGAGGGTGCTAAGTGGAAAGGCAGGGGCCCAGGGAGCAGAGAAATAAGCTGGAGTTTCAATAATCGGGAAATGTAGCAGGAGCTGAGATGGAGAGGCTTTCTTTCTTTTTTTGCTTTTTTTTAGGGCCACACCATGGCATATGCAGGTTCCCAGGCTAAGGGTCAAATCAGAGCTACAGCTGCCAGCCAACACCACAGTCACAGCAACTTAGGATCCGAGCCTCATCTGCGACCTATACCACAGCTCACAGCAATGCCCGATCCTTAACCCACTGAGCAAGGCCAGGGATCAAAACTGAAACCTCAGGATTACTAGTCAGATTCATTTCCGCTGTGCCACAGTGGGAACTCTGAGATCAAGAGGTTTGGATTTTATACTCTGCACACTGGGAAGCCATTTGGAGGTTTCGAGTAAGGGAGAAAAAAGATCTAGGTTTTGTTTGAAACAGGTCCTTCTAGCTGCAGTGTAGACAATAGATTAGAGTTGGGTGGGAGGGGAAGCTGAGATGAAAAAGGGGAGCAGGGAGAACATTTAGGTGAGACTGAAATAGTCCAGGCAAACAAGGCTTGTACTAGAGCAAAAGTTAACACAATTTCTTTCTTTTTTTTGCTTTTTAGGGCCACACCGGCAGCATATGGAATTCCCCCACATGCTGCTAGGGGTTGAATTGGAGCTACATCTGCCGGCCAGCACCACAGCCACAGCAAAGCCAGATCCTAGCTGTGTCCGTGACCTAAGCCACAGCTCATGGCAACGCTGGATCCTTTACCCACTGAGTGAGGCTGGGGATCGAACCCGAATCCTCATAGACACTAGGTGGATTCGTTTCTGCTTTGCCACAGTGGGAACTTCCTCAACACACTTTATATAAAGGGTCCAAGACTACTTCGGGCTTTGTGGGTTACATATGCTCCCTATCAGAGATTCTTTATCTTTTTTTTTATAGCAGCACCCTCGGCATGTGGAAGTTCCCAGGCTGGATCCTTAACCTGCTGCACCACAAGGGAAGTAGGGGTGAGAAGCTGGGCAATGGAGGTTGAGCAATGGAGGCAGGAACTAGGGTGGGAGCAATGGGTAAGTGGGCACCAGGGCTGGGATCACCACAATTGAGGCAGTGAAAGTGCAAGACCCAGGTTCTGCATTGCAGGCTGATGAGGCAGGGGAGGGGGCTAAGCCCCTCCAGTAGGAAGTGAATGGGGAAAGGTTGCTCGGGAACAGGCTGAGGCTAAGGTGGCCTCCCTGAACCAGAGGATCCAGCTGGTTGAAGAGCTGGACTGAGCTCAAGAGTGCCTGGCCGCTGCCCTCCCTGCAGAAGCTGAAGTAGCTGAGAAAGCTGAGGATGAGAGTGAGAGAGGCTGGAAGTTTATTGAAAACTGAGCCTTGTAAGATTGTTATGGTACTATTGACTGAAACTGCCTACCTTGGCCAAGCACTGTAATAGCCCTTGCATGAGCTGTCTCACAGGAGGAGGCCCTGATAAGGAACAGGGTGCAGCCCTGAAGACTAACTAGGAGGATGTGGGAGGGGCCCATAGGAGGGAGGAGACAACCATTGGCTCTGGAATCCATATTGGCTGAGAGACACACGTGCCACCAAAAACGACCCTGAGCCAGACCAATTATGGGCTGAGCAAGATGACTGGCCAGAGACAACCCAGAAATTAACCCCATTCTCATAAAACCAGAGACTTCGAGCCACATGGCAGAGGAGTTCTCCTGGGTTACCTCATCCTGCTGGTCTCCAGCCAGGCACCCCTTCTCAATAAGTCTCTTGCTTTGTCAGCCAGGTGTCTCCTCAGACAATTCATTCCCAAGTGTTAGACAAGAGCCCATGCTCGGGCCCTGGAAGGGGTCCCCCTTCTTGCCACAAGATGAGGGAAAAATGGAACTCCAGGAAATCCAATTCAAAGAAGCTAAGCACACCACAGAAGACATAGGTAGGAAGCATGAGGAGGTTGGCAGTAAGCTGGAGATTATATTGAAGGAAACTTAGGACATAGAGGGGCGAGCTGAGCTAGCAGCGTCTCGTTGCCAAGAGACGGATAAGCAGATCAGACTGAGGGACCAGAGCCTGAAGTGTCTGCCTGCTGCTGAAGTACTCTCAGAAAAAGAGGAAATACAAGGAACAGATAAAGGGTCTTACTGATAGAGTTCCCATTGTGGCTCAGCTGTAACAAGTCTGACTGGTATCCATGAGGACTCAGATTCCATCCCATGAGGATGCAGGTTCCATCCCTGGCCTTGCTCAGTGGGTTAAGTATCTAGCATTGCAGTGAACTGTGGTATAGGTGGCAGATGTGGCTTGGATCTGGTGTTGCTGTGGCTGTGACGGAAGATGGCAGCTGCAGCTCCAATTCGACCCCTAGCCTGGGAACTTCCATATGCCACGGGTGCATTCCCCCCTACCCCCGACAAAAAAAAAGATTCTTAACTGATAAACTCAAGGAGGCAGAGACTGTGCTGACTGATTTGGAAGATAAACTGAAAGGCACCAAAGAGGTACACAAAGACTGCTGGACCAGAAACTGCTTGACCTGAATGGCAGGACCTGAGAACCTCAGTCCTGCCCTGCCACTGCTCCTCCCTCTGACCCCGACTCTGCCTGGGGTCAGCCTCCTTGAAGCTTACCTTTAAATTGAGGGCTGATTTTCTGTTTTGTTTTGTTTTGTTTTTAGGGCTGCATTCGCGGCATATGGAGGCTCCCAGGCTAGAGATCCAATAGGAGCTACAGCTCCAACATGGGATCCGAGCCACGCCTGAGAACTACACCACAGCTCATGGCAATGCCGGATCCTTAACCCACTGAGTGAGGGTAGGGATCGAACCTGCGACCTCATGGTTCCTAGTCGGATTTGTTTCCGCTGAGGCTGCACCACGACAGGAACTCCTGAGGGCTGATCTTCAATTGGAAGGCTGCTTTCTCCTTTTCCCGCCACCTCTCCCACCCCAACCCCTCTGCCCTTTTCACCAAACTGTCTCTGCCTCTCCTAAGCTACATCTGTGATCTATGCTGCACCAGATCTGAGCTACATCTGTGATCTACGCTGCACCTTGTAGCAACACCGGAGCTTTAACCCACTGAGCGAGGTTAGGGATCAAACCTGCATTTTCACAGATGCTTGACCCACTGAGCCACAACGGGAACTCCTCTGATGGCTTTCTTGATGATTATTAACTTACAGTGGTCTCCCAAAGCTCCCCAGGTTTCCCTCTTTATGGTCCCCTCCTGGGACTTCTACAACTACCTGTGTCTAACTATCTTAGTCCATCCCTATCAAAAGTGCTTTGCATTAGTGCTGTAGAAATCTTGAATAGCTTATGTAAAAAACTTTTTATTTTTTATATTATTTTGAAACTGTGCTTCTTTGGGCTTGGGGTACACTAGTCACTCTATCTGGCTGTGACAGCTCTCTACAGTCTGTGGGCTGGCAGTGAGCTGATCTTTCAAAGTTGCTTTCCCTACATAATTGCTCCCTCAACCCCCTTTTTGGTGAGGTTTCAGTGAGGTGTGTGAGGTGTGCATCTTGCAACTTATTTGGCTTAAAATGTACTCTCCTTAGGTGTTGACTCTTTAGGGGCCCACTGGGAGAAAGAAAAACCAATAGTGTAACTGTTTTGTTTGTTTGCTTTTTAAGGCCACACCCACGGCACAAGGAAACTCCGAGGCTAGGGGTTGATTTGGAGCTACAGCTGCTGGCCTACACCACAGCCAGAGAAATGCCAGATCCAAGCTGTACCTGTGACCTACACCACAGCTCATGGCAAGGCTAGATCCTTAATCCACTGAGTGATGCCAGGGATTGAACCTGCATCCTCATGGATCCTAGTCGGGTTTGTTATCCACTGAGCCACGAAGTGAACTTCATAGTTTAACTGTTTTGACACTGAAAACTGATGTCTTTTTCTTTTTTTTTTTTTTAATCTTTTCTAGGGCCACACCCATGGTACATGGAGGTTCCCAGGCTAGGGGTCTAATCAGAGCTGTAGCCGCTGGCCTATACCATAGCCACAGCAATGCAGGATCTGAGCCGAGTCTATGACCTACACCACAGCTCGTAGCAACGCCAGATCCTTAACCCACTGAGCAAGGCCAGGGATTGAACCCACAACCTCATGGTTCCTAGTCGGACTTGTTAACCATGACGGGAATTCCCTGACGTCTTTTTGAAAGAGAGCCAGTCCCTCCAACTTTCAAAACAAAAATAAAAACAAAAACAAAAAAATCCTCCTAACTTCAAATTCCTTTGAATAGGGAGAACAGTTAAGTATTAATAAGAATGATGTATTTAGGACTCGTGAGGCCACAGGCTGGTGCTGATATGGCTCAGGGGATAAAGGTTGGTCCGAATGTATTTACTTATTTATTTCAGCCACACCCCCAGAGTGTGGAAGTTACCAGGCCAGGGAACAACCCTGCACCACAGTGTCACTCAGTGGGTTAAGGATCCGGTGTTGCTGTGAGCTGTGATGTAGGTCTCAGACACAGCTCAGATCCAGTGTGGCTGTGGCTGGCAGCTGCACCTCTGATTTTGACCTTTAGCTTGGGGTCTTCCATATGCTGCACATCTGGCCTTAAAAAAAAAAGAATTTCCTGATACTTAAAATCCACTTCAACGTGTGACTATTTACACTTTTAAATTTAAAAATGTAATAAAATTTAAAGTTCAGTTCTTCACATGCTCACAGGCTACCTGTGGGTAGCAGTTGCCACACTGGACAGTGTAGAACATTCCTAGCTTGCCAAGGTTCTGCTGGACAGCTTTGCTTCTCCTGAAAAATTCCTAGGTGTCTTCTGAGCTACTTCTCCACCTCAACCATGTCTCCCTGAGCCCTCTCCTCCAATACGAGTTCAGGTACAGTCTTGCTCTCCCTGCACTCTGTGTTGACCTTCTGAAAATGGGGGCAGTGTATTTACTCAACACTAAGGGAGTTCCTGTCGTGGCTCAGCAGAAACGAATCTGCCTAGCATCCATGAGGACGCAGGTTTGATCCCTGGCCTTGCTCACTGGGTTAAGGATCCCAAGTTGCCATGACCTGTAGCATAGGTGGCAGACGCGGCTTGGATCTGGCATTGCTGTGGCTGTGGCACAGGCTGCAGCTACAGCTCTGATTGGACCCCTAGCCTGGGAACCTCCATATGCCGTAGGTGCAGCCCTAAAGACAAAAACAAACAAAACAAAAACACCCCACTTACTAAGCACCTACTTGGTGTCACGCAAAGGGAAGTGAGGTGCACACAACTCAAATCTGAATGTGACTCCGACAGATCTGCCTTCGCTCTGCTGTCACATTCACACATTCTGCCTATTTAGTCTCAAACTGCCTTCCTCTTGCTGCTGCAGGAACAGACACAGAGAGCCAGCTGCAGACACATGACTGATCACTGTTTAGGGCCTGCACTCTATCTAAGCCCATTTTCCCCAGGGACTGGACCTGAAAGCAGTAGCCACATGCATTTCTTTAATTGTCACAGGTGTCAGTTTATTTTTTTGGCTGCGCCTGTGTCATTTAAGTTCCTGGGGCAGGGACTGAACCCTCGCCACAGCAGTGACAACAGTAGATCCTTAACCCCCCTCACCCAAAAAGGAACTTTTGACAACTGATTTTATATACTAAATTATACCAACACTGGGACTGACCTTTGGCCCAAAACTCTGCCCAAGAGAAATCTGAATTTGAACTGGATTTTAAGAATCAGAATTCTTTTTTTGGGGGGGGTGTCTTTTTTAGGGCCTAAAGTGTAGCATATGGAAGTTCCCAGGCTAGGGGTCAAATGGGAATTGTAGCTGCAAGCCTACACCACAGCTCAAGGCAACACCAGATCCTTAACCCACTGAGTGGGGCCTAGGATCCAATCCCCATCCTCATGGATATTACTTGGGTTCATTACCACAGAGGCACAATGGAAACTCCTCAGGAAATTCTTGATGATGTTTCTCCTAATTGCAATAGTTGTACTGAGAAAGGAAAAGCATTATTTTCCAATTTTTTTTATTGTTGCACTAGAGGTATGTGGAAATTCGGGGCCAGGGACTGAACCCACACCACAGCAGCGACAATGCCAGATCCTTAATTCTGTGCCACCAAGGGATATTTTTTTTAATTTTCTTTTTTTTACTTTTTAAATTTATTTTTTTTTTGTTGCACCCACAGCACGTGGAATTTCCCAGGCCAGGGATCGAACCTGTGCCACAGCAGCAACCCAAGCCACTGAACTGAAAATGCCAGACCCTTTCCCTGCTGAGTCACATAGGAACTCCTCATTTGTTTTTTTTAGCTCATTCCTTTTAATTCCTAAATAGTATTTAACTGTATGGCTATATCACATTTCGTTGATCCACTCACTAGCTGGTGGACATTCGTATTATTTCCAATTTTTGGTTATTATGAATAATGCTGCAGTAATTAGTCACATGCAAGTGTTTGTTTAGGCTTCAATAGTTTTAGAAAGAACCTTAAAACAGCAATTTTTTTTTTTCTGTACCTGTGGCCTATGGAAATTCCTGGCCAGGTATGAAACCCAAGCCAAATCTGCAACCTATGCTACACCTGCGGCAACACAGACTCTTCAAGCTACTCCACTGGGACAGGGATCAGACCCATGCCTCAGCAGCAACCTGAGCTGCTGTAGAGAAAACACTGGATTCTTAACCTGCTATGCCACAGCAGGAACTCCAACACAATAATTTTTAATAGTAATTCCTGTCATGGCTCAGTGGTTTAACGAATCCGACTGGGAACCATGAGGTTGCAGGTTTGATCCCTGGCCTTGCTCAGTGGGTTAAGAATCCGGTGTTGCCGTGAGCTGTGGTGTAGGTCACAGACTTGGCTTGGATCTGGCATTGCTGTGGCTCTGGCGTTGGCCGGTGGCCACAGCTCTGACTAGACTCCTAGCCTGGGACCCTCCACATGCCTGGGGAGTGGCCCTAGAAAAGGTAAAAAGACAAAACAATAAAACCCCAATAATTTTTAATAGGAATGGCTTGTGAGGGAGTTCCCGTCGTGGCTCAGTGGTTAACGAATCCGACTAGGAACCATGAGGTTGCGGGTTCGGTCCCTGCCCTTGCTCAGTGGGTTAACGATCCGGCGTTGCCGTGAGCTGTGGTGTAGGTTGCAGACGCGGCTTGGATCCCGCGTTGCTGTGGCTCTGGCGTAGGCTGGTGGCTACAGCTCCGACTGGACCCCTAGCCTGGGAACCTCCATATGCCGCGGGAGCGGCCCAAGAAATAGCAAAAAGACAAAAAAAAAAAAAAAAAAAAAAAAGACAAAAAGGAATGGCTTGTGCTCAGGCTCCATCCCTTAATGCTGTTTTTCAAGACTCAAGTTTATTCACAGATGATAAAAGATTTTTCAGGGTCTCCTGTTGACTATATAGTGAGCTATTGTCCATAGAGAATCATGTCCAGGGAGTTCCAGGGTGCACAGCGGGTTAAGGAGTCTGTGTTGTCACTGCAGTGGCTTGGGTCACTGCTGTGGTGCAGATTCAATCCCTGGCCTGGGAACATCCACATGCCATGAGTATGGCAAAAAAAAAAAAAAAGAGTGACAACCAGGTTCAACAGAAGGCACAAACCAGGCTTGGAACCTGTACCATAACATGAAGGTGATTTTACATGTAATTCCCTGGTATGAGCTATTGTTTTAAATCTGATTCTAGTCACCTTACTACTTTTTACTAGTGACTAACTATATGCCAAGCGCTTCCCACAGTTTAACACCCTCAGGTGGTCATAGCCTCCCGGCTCACAGGTGGGCAACCTGTGAAGATGGCAGCACTGCACTGTTCTTCCCAGACAGTATGTGCACCTGGATTACAGCTCAGGTCTGCCATTCAAGCTATTTTTTTTTCTTTTTTCCACACCTTGGCATATGGGGTTTCTAAGCTAGGGATCAGATCCGAGCCACAACTGTGACCTATGCCACAGCTGGATCCTTTTAAACCCACTCTGCCAGGCCAGGGATTTAATCTGTATCCTGGTGCTACAGAGATACTACTGATCCCACTGCACCATAGCAGGAACTCCCAAGTAGGTTCTTTCTGTTCTACTGCTCGCCTCTTAAAAATTCTACAGGCTTTAAGGAGGAGGCAGTTTGGTTGTATTAGTGGGGATGCTACCAAATGCCTGCACTAACTTCCATGAAGCAAGCTAACCAGTAACAGTCAATATTTACTGGGCCATAGTGTATGTCAGACACCAACAGGCTCTTTTTAATAATTTTCTCAATCAATCTTCAAAATCTATGGGATAGATATTATTATCCACATTTTACAATAGAGAATACTGAGGAGTCTCAAAGAAGTGAAGTTGTCCAAGGATGAAAAGATTATTCCTTCAAATATATCTTTAACTGAGGTATAATTGACATTTCCTTCAAATAATGGTCAAGAATACTGGTGACTTAAACCATGTCATTTCAGAAATTGAAAGAATTTATAAAAACAAAATTTTATTTTTGCCTTAGCATCTGACACAAAACTACCTTTTTTTTCTTTTTTTCTTTTTTCTTTTTGCCATTTTCTTGGGCCGCTCCCGTGGCATATGGAGGTTCCCAGACTAGGGGTCGAATTGGAGCTGTAGCTGCCGGCCTATGTCAGAGCCATAGCAACTTGGGATCCGAGCCACGTCTGAACCTACACCACAGCTCAGGGCAACACCGGATCGTTAACCCACTGAGCAAGGGCAGGGACCGAACCCGCAACCTCATGGTTCCTAGTCGGATTTGTTAACCACTGAGCCACGACGGGAGCTCAAAAACTACCTATTAAAAAGAAAATTTTTTTTTTCTTTTTAGGGCCAAACCGGAAGCATAAGAAAAGTTCTCAGGCTAGGGGTTGAATTGGAATTGCAGTTGCCGGCCTATACCACAGCCACAACAATGCTGGACCTTTAACCCACTGAGCAAGGCCAGGGATCGAACCTGTGTCCTCATGGATACTAGGAAGGTTTGTTACTGCTGAGCCACAACAGGAACCTCTACTTTGACTTTAAAAGCCAACTTTGTTCTTTCCCCAACTTTTTCCATGGATCATGAATTCACTTGGAGCCAACAAGTGCCTCAAAGAGAAATCCCCAAACTGTGAAGAATAGAGGCATATTTCCCTTCAGAAAATTCAGAGCCACGATGCTCAGCTACTAAAGTGTTCTTCCCCCAACCAGCCTCAGATGGAGGGATGTCATTGTAGTGGCTCAGGAAGTGGCATGCTCCCCCCTTTCAAGCTACTCTCATCATAGAAAGCCTGCTGCTAAGCACGAAACCAGAGGTTTGAACCTGATGGCCCATATGAGGACACTATGAAGTGTTCTCTTTCACATCTGGCCAAGGAAGGAAAAATCTGAATTTGCGAGTGACAAAGTAAGACTTCTTACTCCAAATCTATGTTCCAAAACAATCCAGGAAAAAAACACAGTACACGTCCATCTTAAGCCACAACACTCAGCAATTATCCTTAGGTATGACTCTTTTTCCTATAGCCTCTCCCTGTCTCCTGAGTTAAGTACAATGATGCCAAGGCTCCAGCATCCTTTCTTTAAGAATTTCAAACAATGATATAGGTCTGGTTTAATTTCTCCTTTTGCATTTAGGTAAGACTGTTTCCCATACCAGTTTTATATGTTCTACTATAGTTTCAAAAGTTATAAACACACTGAAATTAAACATAAAATGTTACAAATCAAAAAACAAAACAAAAGGGCCAAAAACCATGATATGAAGCAGTCAGTAGTCAATTAGCTCAGGCAGCCACTGCAAAGCCTCCCAGGGTTACAGTGGTTATCATGGTCCAACAGTCAAGTGTGAAAGAGCCTGGTCCTCAACCAAGACCAAGTTCTGGGTTGTTCTAACCAAAGGAAGCCCAAGTGTCTTCTGCAATAGAATTGTGCCAGCCAGTCCCAGACCCTGTCACAGATGTCCTGTGGCTCCCCCAGCAGCAGGGATATCTGGAGATTAATACTGAAAGCTGCGCTTGGTCTGGATATCATCAAGAATCTGCTGTAGCTCCTCATCTTCAAACCGGCCCTCCAGGCTACAAGAAAACCAAAAGAAATGAGTGCCTTAGTGACGGACAATGTTCCCCCCATTCTTCTTTCATGTGCACTAATCTTTGAGCACCACATGCCCACCTCTCCACTTAGCCCTAAACACTGACAACTTTATATTTTAACTCTACTCCTTTTTTTTTTTTAAAGGTTATACTCCTTTTATAGTTATTATAAAATATTGGCTATATTCCCAATGCTGTACAATGTATCCATGTAGCTTATTTTATACATAATAGTTTGTATCTTGTAATTCTATACCCCTCTATTGCCCCTCCCTGCTGGTAGCCACTAGTTTGTTCTCTTTATCTGTGAGCCTGCTTTTTTGTTATATTCACTAGTTTGTTGTATTTTTTTGATTCCACATGTAAATGATATTATACAGTAATTTGCCTTTTCTGTCTGACCTATTTCACTTAGCATAATGCCCTTCAAGTCCATCTCTGTTGCTGCAAATGGCAAATTTCTTTCTTTTTTTATGGGATGAAACTTATTTTTATGCTCCTTTACTATCTATTAGAAGTTTTAGGTATTGCCCTGAAATATTTATTTATTTATTTATTTATTTATTTTCCCACTGTACAGCAAGGGGATCAAGTTATCCTTACATGTATACATTACAATTACATTTTTTTCCCCACTCTTTGTTCTGTTGCAACATGAGCATCTAGACAAAGTTCTCAATGCTATTCAGCAGGATCTCCTTGTAAATCTATTCTAAGTTGTGTCTAATAAGCCCAAGCTCCCGATCCCTCCCACTTAACTCTTTCTTTCCTGCTTTTCCTTTAAAAAACATTATGAAGTATTTCAAACATATAAAAGGCATAGAAAATAAGCTAATATTAACAGTTTCCCCTACTTGATTCTTTAATAGACATAACAGACACAAACCAAAGTGTGCTTCCCACCCCAACACATTCTCTACCTTCCCCAGAAGTAACCATTATCTTAAATTTGGCATTTAACATCCCTAAACACACACACACATATATTTTATGACCACAACCACAGCATATGGAAGTTCTTGGGCCAAGGATTGAATCCATGCCGCCACAGAGACAACAATGGATCCCTAACCTGCTGTACCACAGCAGGAACTCTCCTACACATAGTTTCATGCTTACGACAGTATATGTAAATGTATCTATAAACAATACGCAGCACTATTTTTTAATTTTTTTTTTTTTTTTGTCTTTTTGCTATGTCTTGGGCCACTCCTGAGGCATATGGAGGTTCCCAGCCTAGGAGTCTAATCAGAGCTGTAGCTGCCAGCCTACGCCAGAGCCACAGCAACTCGGGACCCAAGCCGTGTCTGCAACCTACATCACAGTTCACAGCAACGCTGGATCCTTAACCCACTGAGCAAGGGCAGGGACCGAACCTGCAACCTCATGGTTCCTAGTCGGATTCGTTAACCACTGCGCCACGACGGGAACTCCGACTATTTTTTAAATAGAAAGAAATGGCTTCTACAGTATATATCCTTCTGCAATTTTTTCACTCAAAATTCATTTTGGCATTTGTTGACATTATTTCACGTTGTTCTAGTTCACTAATTTTTTCACTGTTATATCATAAACATTGTATGATCATACAATGATATATTTATTCAGTCTTGTTGACTAAAGACTGCTGTCAAATTTCTGCTCTAATAATTCAACAATAAATACCAGAATAGATATCTTCTTCTAAACTATGTATGAACTGTCTTTAGGGCATGTACCCAGGAATGCACTTTGGGTCATGGGGTATATTCATCTTTAACTTTACTGGAGGTAGCCAAACTGCTCTCCAAAGTGACTGTACCGATTTACATCCTATCATCAGTGTACCAGAGTTTCAGCTACTGCACACTTTAGCTATTAACTGGCATGCTATAAAACCATCAATCTCATTACAAAGGCACTCATTCAGTGTTGGTGATACCTACCCAGATTTTATCTGTCTGTCTGTCCATCTATCTTTTCTTCCTATCTATCCACCTATTTTCTTCTCTTATCTATCTATCTGTCTGTTGTCTGTATATTTTCTTTTTTGGCTCCCACAAGGCATATGGAGTTCCCGGGCCAGGGATCAGACCTGAGCTGCAGTGGCAACCCAAGCTGCAGCTGTGGCACCACCAGATCCTTAAACCACTGTGCTGAGCTGGGGATTGAACCTACATCCAAGGGCTCCCAAGATGCCGTCAATCCTGTTGTACCACAGTGGGAACACCAAGATTTTATTTTTTAATTTTTTTCTTTTTTGATCTGCACCCGTGGCATATGGAAGTCCCCAGGCTAGGGGTCTAATCGGAGCTACAACTGCCGGCCACAGCAATGCGGGATCCTTAACCCACTGAGCAAGGCCAGGGATCAAACCCACATCCTTATAGATACTCTGTTGGGTTCTCAACCACTGAGCCACAAAGGGAACTCCCTTTACCCAGATTTTAAATGCACAAGGCTTTTATTATTTATTTAGTTAGTTACTGCTTTTGATGGCCGCACTCGTGGCATATGGAGGTTCCCAGGCTCGGGGTCCAAGGAGCTATAGCTGCTGGCCTACACCACAGCCACATCAAATCCAAGCAGTGTCTGTGACCTACACCACAGCTCACAGCAACTCTAGATCCTTAACCCACTGATCGAGGCTAGGGATCGAATCCACAACCTCATGGTTCCTAGTTGGATTTGTTTCCAATGCCCTGCAATGGGAACTCCACACACAGCTTTTAGACACAGTAATTGTACTTGTAAGAATTCATCCAAAACATGCAGAACTTGTCACAACCAGTCCTGACCTTGGAATCAGAGCCTTGGACTCCTCAGCAGTCTCTGGACAAAGGTTGGCCAAACAGGCCAACTCAAACTTATGAAGCTTCTTCTGGAGCAGCAAGCTGATCACAGGGAAGAAAACCAAAAGAGATAATATCAGAACATGATGGAAAACAATATAAGAAAAAGAATATATATACATGTATGACAGGGTCACTGTGCTGTACAGCAGAAATTGGCACATTGTAAATCAATTATACTTTAATAAAAGAAAAAAAAAACAAAATCAGAGAATGATGACTAGGAAAAAGAGGATCAAATAAAGGTAGCAAGAAAGAGAAAAAATAAAGCACTTGCAATCTTTCCATTATGGTTAGGTTTGCCACAATCCCACTTTCAAATCACTTCCTGTTCCTCTTCCTGGAGAGCAAGAAGCTACAATGAAATCAGGCTGAGACAATGAAAGTGAGCAAGTCCACAAAGGCAGAGAGTGCTGTGATGAACGCTTAAGAAAAACTTGCTATGTACCTCTAGTACTCTACAGACTTTCCCCCCGGGAATTTATTTTGTTGCTCTCTGCTCTTCCTATCACTGTTCTTTGCTTCCTTTGTTAGTAATTTTATGTCAAATATATCCGAGACATCCCTGGCTTGGAGGAAATTCTCTTTTAAATGTTTCTAATAAATAAATAAATACAAGAACATCTTACTTTGTACAAATCTATGTATAAACTTCATTTTTTTTTTTTTTTTTTTTTGTCTTTTGTTGTTGTTGTTATTGTTGCTATTTCTTGGGCCGCTCCCGCGGCATATGGAGGTTCCCAGGCTAGGGGTTGAATCAGAGCTGTAGCCACCGGCCTACGCCAGAGCCACAGCAACGCAGGATCCGAGCCGTGTCTGCAACCTACACCACAGCTCACGGCAACGCCGGATCGTTAACTCACTGAGCAAGGGCAGGGATCGAACCCGCAACCTCATGGTTCCTAGTCGGATTCGTTAACCACTGCGCCACGACGGGAACTCCAAACTTCATCTTATTTTAAATGTACTTCTAGTTCAAACTGTGAAAAAGACCATTGTCAATACAAATCATAACCTGGATGCTCACACATCTAATTCTTAAAACAAAAGTTGTCCATGGTAAACCTGATTTCAGCGAGGACCTTAACTATTTGTTCAGAAACAAGCATTTACTGTCCTTATATTTGTTTATAAGCATATTTAGTCATTGTACAAAATTTAGAAAATAAATACAGAAAAATGAAAGTTACCCATGTTACTACCTAAACAACCAATGTATATATCTTAGTATACCATCCCAGACTTTTTCTACATTTTAGAATATAAACTCACACATTCTGCTATGAGTCAACTAATAAGGCTGTTTTCATTTTGTAAAGAAAATCTATGAACTTAGCTACATGGGTAGATGTTAATAATGTAGTATATTTATATATATGGAAGATTTGTTGTAAAATGAACAAATGCTGATTTATAAAAAAAAAACAAACCCACAAAAACAAAACAAACAAAAAAACCCAACCAACCCAAATGTGAAAACAAGCTGAATTTCTACCCAGCAATAACCAATATTAACATGATGTTAACACAGCAAATGCAGGACCTCATCCATAGCTGCAACCTATACCACAGCTCATGGCAATGCTGGATCCTTAATCCACTGAGTGAGGCCAGGAATCAAACATGTATCCTCATGGATACTGGTTGGGTTTGTTCCTGCTGAGCCACAACAGGAACTCCTCCCCTACTTCTTATACTAGGTTTCTTATTTTTTAAAATTAATTAATTAATTTTTTGTATTTTGTCCTTTTAAGGCCACACCTGCAGCATATGGAGGTTCCCAGGCTAGGGGATGAATCGGAGCTGTAGCCGCCGGCCTAAGCCAGAGCCACAGGAATGCCAGATCCGAGCCGTGTCTTGTGACCTACACCACAGCTCATGGCAATGCGGGATCCTTAACCCACTGAGCAAGGCCAGGGATCAAACCTGCAACCTCATGGTTCCTAGTTGGATTCGTTAACCACAGCGCCACGACGGGAACTCCACACTATGTTTTTAATTAAATTGGATTTGAATAGGGGAAAGTCCATCAGGATGATATTTTTATATTGCTGTAATTTTATTAAATCACAAATCACCACAGGAGAATAAGAATGGAAAATAAGAATAATAAGCAAATAACAGGAAAGACTGAGGAAAAACTGAATAACAAGTAAAACAACAGGAAAGACTAGGTGACCCGGGAAACAATCCATGTTCTCTGGCGGTTTTTCACTGTACAGGTTTTTCACTGTACAGGCAGGCTTTTATCCTGACCAGAAGCCCACCTTCAGCTTGTACCATTCAGGTGAGCTCCTTTCCTTGGTTAGGAACCTGCCTTCGGGTTTTTCTGCCATCAGGCAAGGTCCCTTCCTCAAGTCCCTGCATTTTCTCGGCTCCCCTCAAGTCTACGCCACAGCCACAAAAATGCCAGATCTGAGCTGCATCTGCTCAGAGGTTGTGGGTTCCGTCCCTGCCCTTGCTCAGTGGGTTAAGGATCCGGCGTTGCCTTGAGCTGTGGTGTAGGTTGCAGACACGGCTCGGATCCCACGTTGCTGTGGCTCTGGCGGAGGCCAGTGGCTACAGCTCCGATTAGACCCCTAGCCTGGGAACCTCCATATGCCGCGGGAGCAGCCCAAGAAATGGCAAAAAGACAAAAAAAAAAAAAAAAAAAAAAAAGAAAAAACATAGTGTTTATTTACTAACTGGTTATACTGTAAGCTTTAGAAGTTGCGATGTACTACAGACTTAGATAAAATTAGACTCATATTATTCATGGTCAAAGAAACCTAGCTATGAGAGTTGTGCTTGATTTTAGAAAGAAGGGACAAAGAGGCTGTCTCTGTGTGCATTCGCCGACACTGTCCATCCCCGACAGGGTGTGCATCCCTGGCCACTGGAGCTGGAATCCAGCATAGACTGACAGCTACAGCTCTGATTCGACCCCTAGCCTGGGAAATTCCAAATGCTGTGGACGTGGTCCTAAAAAGACAAAAAAAAAAATCTACTTAGCTATTTTTGGCATTTCTTGAGTTTCTTTGAAGATGAACTTTATTTCACAGGGATTAGATAGTCATTCGAAGTTCTGATATAGGAGTTCTGAAGTGGCTCAGTGAGTTAAAGATCTAGCATTGTCACTTCTGTGGCTAGGGTTTGAATCCTGGCCATATCCGTTGCATGGGAAGTTCTGCATGCTGCGTGTATGGCCAAAAAGCCAAACAAAGGGAATTCCCATTGTGGCTCAGCGGTAACAAACCAGACCAGTATTTATGACGATGCGGGTTCAATCCCTGGCCCCCCTCAGTGGCTTAAGAATCTGGTATTGCCATGAGATGCAGTAGGTTGCAAAAGTGGCTGTATAGGCCAGCAGGTGCAGCTCTGATTTGACTCCTAGTTTGGGAACTTCAGTATGTTGCACCCATGGCCCTAAAAAAACAGTAACAACAACAACAAAAAACCCACTAAGTTTTCTATCTTTTCAAAAATTTTACAATAGCACCTGTGTCATATGGAAATTCCCAGTCTGGGAGCTTCAACTGAGGCCTATGCCACAGACATGGCAATGCTGGATTCTTAACCAATCGAGGCCAGGGATCGAACATTCATCCTCACAGAGACATCAGGTCCTTAACCCGCTAAGTCATGATGGCGAGAAACTAAGTTCTGATATAAACCAAGTCATTACAAAATAATAAGTCTATTTCTATAAAATGGGTGTCATCTCTTTCTTAATTATTAGAATTCTCAATATTAAGGTATCAGTCCTTTCCAGTTTATTCATACTGATATACATTTTACATACAGCATTCTATTTGACACAGAGGAGTTTAAAGGTATTTATGCAAATTCATTTACTTCTTCAACAAAAATTATTTAGTGCCTACTTCAACAAAAATTGATACAGTGATGAATATGATCAAGTCCTTGCCCTCACAAAGCTCACAGCAAACCAGAGTCCATTGAGTTTCCCCGCACTTGAAGTTCTGCTAGGAGTTCCCATTGTGGCACAGCAGAAACAAATCCAACTAGGAACCATGAGGTTGCGGGTTTGATCCTTGGCCTCGTTCAGTGGGTTAAGGATCCAGCGTTGCTGTGAGCTGTGGTAAAGACTGCAGACGTGGCTCAGATCTGGTGTTGCTGTGGCTGTGGCTGTGGCGTAGGCCGGCAGCTACAGCTCCAATTAGTCTCCTAGCTTGGGAACCTCCATATGCCATGGGTGAGGCCCTAAAAAGACAAAAGATAAGTGAATAAATAAAGTTATGCTAACCACAGTCAATGTTTTGCACATATATATATATATATATATATATATATATATATATATTCATTCAAGCTATCACATAGCACTTTTATGCAATAAAGATTACTTTTATTTTATTTATTTATTTATTTATTTATTTTTTTTGTCTTTTTGCTATTTCTTGGGCCGCTCCCGCGGCATATGGAGGTTCCCAGGCTAGGGGTCGAATCGGTGCTGCAGCCACCGGCCTACGCCAGAGCCACAGCAACGCAGGATCCGAGCCGTGTCTGCAACCTACACCACAGCTCACGGCAATGCCAGATCGTTAACCCACTGAGCAAGGGCAGGGACCGAACCCGCAACCTCATGGTTCCTAGTCGGATTCGTTAACCACTGCGCCACGACGGGAACTCCAAGATTACTTTTAAATGCTTAATTCCCTTGGAAACGATTTTGATATAAGGTATATAGAATTAAAACTTTTTTTATTCTTTATTTTCTGACTGCACCCACAAGAGGAAAATGTTCCCAGGTCAGAGTTCAAACCCACACCACAGCAGCAACCCAAAACACAGCAGTGACAACCCCAGATCTTTAACTCACTAAACCTCCACAGATCTCCTAAAACTTTGTTTTAAAATATTTTTTCATGGAGTTTCCCCTCATGGAGTGGTGGAAACGAATCCGACCAGGAACCATGAAGTTGCAGGTTCTATCCCTGGCCTTGCTTGTGGGTTAAGGATCGGGTGTTGCTGTGAGCTGTGGTGTAGGTCGAAGACATGGCTTGGATCTGGCATTGCTGCGGCTGTGGTGTAGGCTGGCAGCTGTAGCTCTGATTAGACCCCTAGCCTGGGAACCTCCAAAGGCTGCGGGTTCGGCCCTCAAAAGACAAAAGACCAGGGAAGAAAAAAAAAATTAGGAGTTCCCGTCATGGTACAGTGGTTAACGAATCCGACTAGGAACCACGAGGTTGTGGGTTCGATCCCTGGCCTTGCTCAGTGGGTTAACGATCCGGCGTTGCCCTGAGCTGTGGTGTAGGTTGCAGATGTGGCTCGGATCCCACGTTGCTGTGGCTCTGGCGTAGGCCGGTGGCTACAGCTCCGATTCGACCCCTAGCCTGGGAACTTCCATATGCCGCAGGAGCGGCCCAAAGAAATGGCAAAAAGACAAAATAAATAAATAAATTAAAAAAAATTTTTTTTTCCCACTAACTTACAGTGCTATATCTTTACGACACAATGGACTCATATAACAGATTTTGGATCTGAATCTCTATTCTGTTCCAATGATCTATTATCACGCCAAAGTGTCACTAGTTTAATTACTGTCACTTTTTAATGTATGTTAACATCTTAATTCTTTGTTTTGCTTTTTAAAATTTCTTTCTGACAATGCTTACAAATTTAAGATCTTTTTGGAGAGTACCCATTTATTTATTTATTTAGCTTTTGGGGGCTGCACCCGTGGTATATAGAAGTTCTGAGGCTAGGGGTCGAACTGGAGCTACACCACAGTGGCCTACACCACAGCCACAGCCACGCCAGATTCGAGGCGCATCTGCAACCAACACCATAGCTCTCGGCAATGCCAGATCCTTAACCCACTGCGCGAGGCCAGGGATTGAACCCGCAACCTCATGGATCCTAATTGGGTCCATTTAACCACTGAGCCACAAAGGGAATGCCTCATTTATTTATTATTTATTTTCCGCAGCTGAAGGTGTATTTCTCTTGGCACAATTAGATAGACTATGCTACTCATAAAGGTAGACTGTGCTGGAGTTCCCATTGTGGATCAACAGAAATGAATGCAACTAGCACCCATGAGGAAGCAGGTTCAATCCATGGCCTCGCTCAGTGAGTTAAGAACCCAACATTGCTGTAAACTGTCATGTAAGTCGCAGACATGGCTTGGATCTGTCGTTGCTGTTGCATAGGCCAGCAGCTATAGCTCTGATTTGACCTCTAGCCTGGGAACCTCCATAAGCCTCAGGTGTGGCTCTAAAAACACCAAAAAAAAAAAAAAAAAAAAAAGTAAGGTAGACTAGGCTACCTTTTATTCATGAATGTGTAAGTCCACCTTCATTTATTCATCTTTGTGGTCCAATAGTTTGCAGTGTTTTTTTTTTTTTTTTTTTTTTTTTTTTTTTTTTGTCTTTTGTCTTTTTAGGGCCGCACCCGAGGCTTGTGGAGGTTCCCAGCTTAGGCATCTAATCAGAGGTATAGCCGCTGGCCTAAGCCACAGCCATAGCAACGTCAGATCCAAGCCGAATCTGCGTTCTACACCATAGCTCATGGCAACGCCAGATCCTTAACCCACTGAGCGAGGCCAGGGATCGAACCTGCAACCTCATGGTTCCTAGTTGGATTCGTTTCCATTGCCCCACGATGGGATTTCCCAGTTTGTAGTTTCGTACGGAATCTTCTCCCCATGCACACACCCAGTCTCCATACCAGGTTATACTTCACATACGACTTTATCATTTCATTTCCTGCATACTTATGTGAACATCTTTCATTTTCTATCATAATTTTTAATGACAGTATAAAAGTCCATCAAATGGATTTACCCTGGTTTATTTAATTACTGTGGAATATGTAGTTTTTTTTACCTTTGACTACTACAAATAGGCCTCTGAAGGATATCTGCATATATACATCTTTCTGTCCACCTGCTTTTCCTTAGGACAGTACTTCTCAAACATTTTCACCGGAGTAGAGCATATAAGTACGCCTGGGCAACCTGGGAGCAAAGGTGCAAATGATGTCCTGCAATTGCAAGGATTATAAATCTCATAATTTAATTGAAGAATTTATACACATCTTTTACTCCACAATACACTGGTGTCTGACTACACTAATGCAGAATGTTTTAAATCTCCTGTCAAGTAAAACTGTTATTTCAGGAAAACAGATGATACTCAATTTATAAAAGACTAATCTAGTAGCTCGATTTATATGAGAACTTCAAGTAACTGTCTAATATATATGAAGTAGTGTTCATCTTCATGGAAATCAAAGAAAAGGCAAAATAGCTGTTGTTTTCACTTGGGCCTCCTGTATGCCCCAGCACCTCACTTTCCCAGAGTACATCCAACCCAATTTGAAAAGCAAATGTCGGAGTTCCCATCGTGGCTCAGTGGTTAACGAATCTGACTAGGAACCATGAAGTTCCGTGGTCTTGCTCAGTGGGTTAAGGATCTGGTGTTGCCGTGAGCTGTGGTGTAGGTTACAGACGCAGCTTGGATCCCGCGTTGCTGTGGCTCTGGTGTAGACTGGCATCTACAGTTCCGATTAGTCCCCCAGCTTGGTAACACCTCCATATGCCACGGGAGCAGCCCTAGAAATGGCAAAAACACCAAAAACACCAAAAAAAAAAAAAAAAGAAAAGAAAAAGCTAATAGCTGGCCACCTTGTGAAAGGTAAAGCAAAGATCCAGAAAGAATGCTGCAAATTTATATTTATTAACATATCATGACCTCTAGGATGTCACAAGTGAATAATAAATAAGCCCACTTTATTCAAAAATAAAAACCCAAAACAATACTGTATGTTTATAGTGTGAATGCATGGAGAAAGCTCTAGAGGGCTCATACAAACTTCTGACAGCAGTCACTCCACAGGTAGGTACCTGGGATTTGTGGTACAGCAAAAGGTACCCAAGGGAAATTTTGGTTTTACAAGCTATTGTAAACTTTTTGACAAAGACATTGTTTTACTTACATTAACAGTACAGCGGATTCCCATGGGGTGGCAGAGGGTGACAGCATTCTACATGCTGATGCCTAATAGTGTGGATTAATAAAAACTTTCTGTCAGCACTCACCTACGTACACTGGCAATGGTTTCTCTGTTTTTGAAACGACTGAAACGGGCTGTGTAGTTTAAAGTTTTCATGAAGACCTCAGAAAGTTCCTGTTCATCCTCTGCACTCTCATTCTGTTGCTTTCGATGCTCCAGAAGCATGTGAACTTCTGAATTTAGAAGTGTCTCAGCTGTTTCAAACTCTGTTTGTGAGAAGCATAAATGTCAACCAAAGACATTCTTTCATTTTTTTTTTTTTTTTTTTTTTTTTTTTTGCTATTTCTTGGGCCGCTCTCGCGGCATATGGAGGTTCCCAGGCTAGGGGTCCAATCGGAGCCATAGCCACCAGCCTACGCCAGAGCCACAGCAACGCGGGATCCGAGCCGCGTCTGCAACCTACACCACAGCTCACGGCAACGCCGGATCGTCAACCCACTGCGCAAGGGCAGGGACCGAACCCGCAACCTCATGGTTCCTAGTCGGATTCGTTAACCACTGCGCCATGACGGGAACTCCCAAAGACATTCTTTCAAAAGTCAGCTTCTGGATTTCCCATCGTGGCCCAGAAGTAACAAACCCAATTAGTATCCAAGGGGACATGAGTTCGATCCCTGGCTTCAATCATTGGGTCAAGAATATGGTGCTACCATGAGATGTGGCATAGGCTGCAGATGCAGTTCCGATCCCTTGTTGCTGTGGCTGTGGCAAAGGCTGGCAGCTGTTGTTCCAGCCTGGGAACAACCATATGCCGCAAGAGCGGCCCTATAAAGAATAAAAAGAAAAGAAAACATCCTCCCTCTTTGTTACAACACCTTAAAAAAGAAAAAGAGGAGTTCCTTTGTGGTGCAGTATGTTAAGGACCCAGTGCTATACTGCTGTGGTACAGGTTTCATCCCTGCACTAGGAATTTCCACATGCTGCACATATGGCTAAAAAAAAAAAAAAAAAAAATCTGTAATTTTTATAGCAAAATCCTACATTTGCAAAGAAAAAGAATGTACATGTATGTATTCATAAATGAGCAGTTTAGAAACTTTACAGTAGTTTCCTCAGGGTGAAAGGGAGGGGAATTTCACATTTTACTATGGATATAGTAATTTTTTATTTTATTTTTTGCTTTTTAGGGCTGCACCTGTGGCAAATGGAGGTTCCCAGGCTAGTGGTTCAATCGGAGCTATAGCTGCTGGCCTATACCACGGCCACAGCAACATGGGATCTTAGCCGTGGGACCTATACCATAGCTCATGGCAATGCCAGATCCTTAAGCCACTGAGTGAGTGAGGGATTAAACCTTATCTTCATGTATACTAGGCAGGTTTGTTGCTGCTGAGTTACTTGGGAACTCCTAAGATACGACATTTTAAAATCTTAAGCTTTCTAGGAGTTTCTGTCATGGCTTATCGGAAACAAATCTGACTAGGAACCATGAGGTTGCGGGTTTGATCCTTAGCCTCGCTCAGTGGGTCAAGGATCCAGTGTTGCGGTGAGCTGTGGTGTAGGTTGCAGACGTGGCTCATATCTGACATTGCTGTGGCTCTGGCGTTGGCCAGCAGCAACAACTCCCGTTAGACCCCTAGCCTGGGAACCTTCACATGACAAAAGTGCGGCCCTAAAAAGACAAAAGGCATTTTATTTATTTTTTAATAAATAATATCTTAAGTTTTCTACTCATTTTGGGTTTCTAAATTACAAACTAAGTACATCACACTGCACAAAGGAAGTTTCCTGATAGCAAAAATGTGTTTTACTTGCTGCCACGTGACAAAGATTCTCTCTCTGACCAAACTCTAGGCAGAATCCTTTGCACCCTCTTCTTGGCTAGGACTCAACTTTGGCCCACAGACTTGAACAAAACACTAACATGATTTCTAACAGCTCAAGATTACATGATTTCTAACTGCATTCCTGGGATGAGTCTAGCTCCTTTAAAGTAACTGCCTATAACAGGAACTATACTATAAGTAGCTCCAGTTGTGGCTCAGCAGTAATGAACCCAGCTAGCATCCATGAGGAATCGGGCTCGATCCTCAGCCTTGCTCAGTGGGTTAAGGATCCAGTGTTGCCGAGAGCTGTGTGTGGTGTAGGTCACAGACGAGGCTCGGATCTTGTGTTGCAGGCCAGCAGCTGCAGCTCGGATTTGACCCCTAGCCTGGGAACTTCCATATGTGGCCCTAAAAATCAACAAAATAAAGTAAAATAAAATAAAATAGCTGCCTATGAAAACTAAAGGCTGCCAAAATAATTCACTATTTATTCCAGCCACCTCCTGGAGATAGAGCCCCCATCCCCAGCCCAGAGCAGAAGTGGGAGGGTAGGAACCTGATTTTTTGGTGTTCCCGTCGTGGCACAGTGGAAATGAATCCGACTAGGAACCATGAGGTGGCGGGTTCAACCTCTGGCCTTGCTCAGTGGGTTAAGGATTTGGCATTGCTGTGAGCTGTGGTGTAGGTCACAGACACGGCTCGGATCTCATGTTGCTATGGCCATGGTATAAGCCAGCAGCTGCAGCTCCGATTAGACCTCTAGTCTGGGAACCTCCATATGCTGCAGGTGCGGCCCTAAAAAAAAAAAAAAAAAAAAAAAAAAAAAATTATTATAGTTGATTTACAGTGTTCTGTCAATTTTTGCTGTACAGCAAAGTGACCCAGTTATACATTTATACACCTTCTTTTTTTCACGTTATCTTCCATCATGTGTCATCACAAGGGATTATACACAGATCCCTGTGCTATACAGCAGACTCTCAGGAGCCTAATTTTCCTAAGTGACAGTTAACAAATCCAAATGGGTTTCAAACTGACCAACTCTTCTCTTCCCATTTTTCTTTTAATAATGATTTTTATTTTTTCCATTAGAGTTGGTTTACAGTGTTCTGTCAATTTTTTACTATACAGCAGAATGACCCAGTCACACATGCACATATATATTTTTTCTCACATTATCCTCCACCATGCTCCATCACAAGTGACTAGATATAGTTCCCATTTCTACACAGCAGAATCTCACCGCTTATTCACTCCAAATGCTATACTTTGTTCTTCCCATTTTTCGTAGTTTTTCACTTCCCTGACCCTAGTAAGCCCCGCTCACCTCTCCCTATTCCCTCATTCTCTCTTTAAAACGTTCAGTCACCTCTCTACAAATCCAAGTTGGGACTAGTCTACGCTTGACTCTTTTCTCTACTGCAATGGTATATTACTGATTAAAATCGGTCCTGACCCCTTTAGTGCCGGTTTTATCTTTGACACATCCCTCCAGAACTTCGCAGAGTTTATCAGATAAAACGAATTACTTAAACAGGAGTAAGAGGCCGCCCAGAGCCAGTGCGGAGTTGGGCGCCGAAGGCTCCAGAGCGGTAGGTGTGCAATCAAGCTGGCCTGCTCTCACCGTACCGCTCCCCGCTGGCCTGCATCCCCCTCCTCCCGGCCCTTCGCCGCGCCCGCCAGCCCCAGCTAGGCCTACGCCAACCACACCGGACAACCGGGATAGTCGGGAAGCCCCAGGCCGCACCTTTGGGAAAAATGAGTTGTGAGGCATCCTCCTCTACATCACCAGCCCGCGGATCGCTGCCACCAGCCGCCATTGACCTGCCACGAACCTCCACTCGCACCGCCGGAAACGGAAGCGCCGATCCACGAAACACAGCACGGAAGGGGCGTGGTTTCGGAGACAGGGCGGAGTCCGAATAGGGTTGAGCAGGCCCCCACATGTGGGCGGACCCTCTGGGCTGGGCGGAACCTCTGGGCTGGGCGGGACCTGGATGGGGCGGGCGAAGCTGGGAGGCGGCAGAGAGGAGTGAAGCGACCTTAGGCTGCTCCCAAGGAAGTGGAAAGGAGCCCGAGACCGGGATTGCGGGGCTCACTCATCGCCGAGGGGCCGTCCTGCACTGGCCTCGCGGGAGAAGCCATCCTCGCCTCTTCCCCCGTACGCCCTTCGCCGCGCGGCGTGGCGACCGGTCGCTATACCTCTCTGAGGCTCAGTTAACTCACCTGTGGGGTGTGGATGAGAATACCTGCCTCCCAGGGCAGAGGGAAGGATTAGATGAGATGCAGGAACGCGCGGTTCCGAGCAGCTGGAACGAGAGGAACTCTCCTTGATGGGAAGCTGGGTAGGTGACTGAAAACGTATGATTTCCTTTATAGCCTTAAGCATTTAAAATTTTTTATTTGTAGTGGATTTTTCTAATACTTCTGAGCACGTGGATAGTGATATCGAGAGGCCTGATGGAATATTTGGGTGATACTTAGAAAACTAAGCAAATGAAAAATGATTTTGTTTCCAATGTGAGAGAAAACAGATGGTTGTACAGTGAAAGGAATAATCATAGTGCACTACTTGGCTCAGCAATGAACAGTGCTTAAGTATCATGTAAACTCTGCTAACAAAAAAAGGCATTACCAGACAAGACTAATTTTTACAAAATTAATTTGCCTTTTTTTAAATTTAATTTTTATTTATTTATTATTATTATTATTATTTTGTCTTTTTGCCATTTCTTGGGCCGCTCCTGCGGCATATGGAGGTTCCCAGGCAAGGGGTCTAATCGGAGCTATAGCCACCAGCCTACGCCAGAGCCACAGCAACGTGGGATCCAAGCCGCCTCTGCAACCTACACCACAGCTCACGGCAATGCCGGATCGTTAACCCACTGAGCAAGGCCAGGGATCGAACCCGAAACCTCATGGTTCCTAGTTGGATTCGTTAACCACTGCGCCACGACGGGAACTCCTAATTTGCCTTCTATCTGTATTTCCAAAAGAGATGTATTGGGTAAATCAATGGTAGTTTATATAGTATTGGCAGAGCTTTTTACTGCTTCAAAGTGCTTTCCTACACAATCCAACAGAGCTGTGGATTGATGTTCTGATGAAGAGGCTGGGGACAGGTAGCTGCTGGGTATGGGAGGTAGTTCTGAAGCTCAGTGTAGGCCTCTTTCTCCCATTTAGCCACCCAGCAGGACTTTACAGAGTACCTACTGCTTACCGGACCTCATCATGTGCTGGCCCCAAGGCTAGCTGGATCTTCTGCACACACACAGCAGGAAAGAAGTCAACAGGTGAAGAAAGAAGAAAAGAGGATAACAAATACATCCAATAACGTGTCACAGGGTGATTTGTCCACATTTTCATTCAAGAAACCATAAATACTTATGTGCAAGGCCCTGAAGTTAAAAAGGTGAATCAGTCCTAGAGCTGTCCCCAAAAGGAGCTCTCTACAGGTAGTTGATGCAAGACCTGGACTTACTTTTCATAATGACAGACAGAAAGTGGCAAGTGGTCTGAGAAGTAAGGAAGCATACAAAGAGGTCATCACATTGCTCAGGAGCTACTACGGTTCTTTTTTTTTTTTTTTTTTTGTCTTTTTGCCTTTTCTAGGGCTGCACCCGTGGCATATGGAGGTTCCCAGGCTCGGGGTCGAATTGGAGCTGTAGCTGCCAAGCCTATGCCAGAACCATAGCAATGCGGGATCCGAGCCGCATCTGCAACCTACACCACAGCTCACGGCAACGCCAGATCCTTAACCCACTGAGCAAGACCAGGGATTGAAGCAGCAACCTCATTGTTCTTCGTCGGATTTGTTAACCACTAGCCAGGACAGGAACTCCAATGGTTCTTTGTACAGTATTGGTCCAGTCAAGTCCTTCCACTATCCCAGTGAGTGTGCCTTTCAAAAGCAGATATTTATACCAAGGTCACACAGACCCTGGATTGATATACCCCCCAAAAAGAATGATATGGAATTCCATGCTGTTTACAGGTGGAATTACAGAAATGGAATACTCATCTCTAGAATCATTTCTCTTGAAGAAACAGAATTCCTCTCACACAGTCGGTCTGTGGTTAACCAGTCGTTTGTAATGTATCTCCAAATTTATCATCTAACCCTGACCATATAAACCTCTTGCCAACTGTAAGGGCCTCAGAACTGGTATCTTAAAAATTTTACATACTTGCAAATAAAAATTTAAACCAAAGACTAACAATATCAACACGTGAATGTAAAGTTTGAAAAATCATTCCTTGTCATTTTCTCCAAACCTCATCCTTTCTGGGCCATCCAAAATCGAGCAATGTTTTCCTCTAGGTCAGACCACACCCATGTCCCAAAGTCTCTGTTTGGGTTAATTAACCTCATCAAATGTTATGTTAAATTTGAGCATTGCCCCCCTACTCCCTCTTCAGGTTGTAGCTTTCTGGGCAAGTTCTGTGTTATTGGAAAACTTAATGACAACTACGAACTTTTTTCCTAGGGGAAAAAAGTTTTTTTGTTTTTTGTTTTTTTTGCTATTTCTTTGGGCCGCTCCCGTGGCACATGGAGGTTCCCCGGCTAGGGGTCTAAGGCTAGGGGTCTAATCGGAGCTGTAGCCACCGGCCTACGCCAGAGCCACAGCAACGCGGGATCCGAGCCGCATCTGCAACCTACACCACAGCTCACGGCAACGCCGGATCCTCAACCCACTGAGCAAGGGCAGAGACCGAACCCGCAACCTCATGGTTCCTAGTCGGATTCGTTAACCACTGTGCCACGACGGGAACTCCGAAAAAAGTTTTTTTAAAAAGGGTTCATAAACCTTAGGTTTATGCCAAGAAAACTTGGCTCTAAAAAAAAAACAGTGGCATTGCTACCAACAAGAGTATAAGGTTATTAGGGATCATCAACACCACAAAGAGTATGCAGGCTGAATAAATACTATCTAGTTGGCTGTCCAAAATAAAATGACTATTAACTGCTATTCAAAAAAAAAAAAAAAGAGGCAAGACAAAGACCACTTTTTACCCATTATGATTTATTCTCTACAATACTTTTGTTAAAGAGTTCAATGATTTGCACTCAGAAGTTATATAGCCAAGAGGCAACCAAGTGTAATACAAAGAATTGGTCTGAAGTCTTTGCACTGAAGGCCATACAAAGTCTCTTGCTTCAGGGAAATAAGAATGAAAACAAACAAAAAGAACATATAGCTCCCTAGGCTCCAGAATCTCAATAGAAAATAACATCAACAGTTAGTGAAATTGTAGGTGTTAACACATCATGGAAAACAGATCTTGTGCAAATATTAAAATTAACACCCAGGACTCCTGTATAGATGATTTTTCTTATAAACAATAAAATATATGTAATGTCTCAACTACAAACCTTTCTTGTTGAAAGGGTATCTAACATGTGTTGCTTTAGTATTATGAAGCGAAAAAGTTTAAGAACCTCACAGTGGAAACCAACACCAACAAACTCTAGTGATCAGACATTCTCTTTTAGTTAATGTAAAACAAAGACAATTTGAAATTACAGAGAGAATGTCCTAGCTGTGGGTATCATGAGACAAGCCAACGTTCCAGACCAAAAGGCACTCACAGCTAGGGATGAAACGGACTCCGAACCAAACCAGCCAAGGTAGGCTGGTTCCTTGAAAACAGTGGTTACCTACTGTTCAGCTTGAGCAGCCCAAGGACAAAGGAAACGCCAGCAGAAAACACCCCTTTCTCTTTAAACCTACCACTCATACCACATGTATTGGCCACCCTCATCACTGCTTTGGTCAAGCGCGTGGAAGGCAGTAAAGTTCCAGTTCGGAGCTGTCATCTCCCTATGCAAAGCTGCCACATGGATGATCCAGACTTAGTATTTTTCCTGAGAGCCACCTGCCATACATCTTCATGAGGTGACCATGACCGTACACTTCCAGACTACTTCCTGACTAGGCTCCATTCAGGACAGACACTGAAAGTGCCATTCCTCATGGGGCCCAAGAGTTTTCCTTGGTCGACTCCTGAGTCCCCTTGCCAAGCCAAGAGGAACCCGAGCATCTCCATCTCCATTGCTGGACTTGGATGGGAGCATGAGGGAATGTGCAGGGAGTAAGGCTTCTTCACTCCAAAAACCACCGAGCCCACTTCAGTGTGGTGCTGGGCTTAACAAGCCCGATTCTTGTGCACTGATTTTTTTTTCCCCATTTCCTGGGTTTTAAAATTTTCTGTTCATTTTCTTAAATGGCAGGTATCCTACCTGACCCTCAATAAAATAAAAAACATACTATACATTGGGGAAGACAAATAGGGCAACATTTCTACAAGATAGGCTTGAAAGAGCATGGCACTGTAAATGCTTGCATGACCAGTCTCACTGAGCGTGCTCAGGGGTGAAAGTTTAGCACCATTTTTTTTGCTTTTTTTAAACTTTAGAAATTAAACACAACTTTCAACACAGAAGACTTGAACATTAATGAGTGTAGCCCTATATATCAACACTGTTGTACAAACTGGAGGTGGGTGGTGTAGCCCAGAGCTGGCCACCCTGACATCAATCCATGGCACCTAAGAGTAACTGTCATGACATTTGTTTGTAACAAGACATTTATTATTCTCAGCAGCAGGAAATCACAGAACAATCCCTTCATCTTCAGAAGCCTGTTTCCGTTAATACTGTGAGGGACCTGAGGGCTCAGCACAGCAGCCAGGTGGTACTGCAGCCGGGCCTGTGTGTCCGCGGTCAGCCCACATTTCCCTGGCACATCCCGCATTCTCACCACAGCAGAGGCTGGCACCAAACACACCTGTCCATCCTTAACCCACCACTTCGAGAAATGAAGACAGCTAGGTCTAGACCAGCACCTGTGTTGTTCTTTAGACTGTGTCCCTGCTCCTCTCCCCCACTCCTGGCAAAAGAAAACTCCAAAGATCCTTTGACTTGACTATTTGCCCATTTTGGAAAGCCACACCAATACCACATAAACATTAAGAATAAATTAAAACAAAACATCATGTTCACTGGGTTGACACCCAACCCACTTCAAGAGTTCTCTAAACATGTTGTTGAAAACCAGTGCATCACCCTTAGGGTCCTTTCTTCCCACTGGCCACCTCTTCCTGTGAATCATCTCAGCAGTGCCTCTGTGACAATGTTTTAAAGTATCTCCAAGTCCCCAATTTCTATGACCTTTGCCACCATGTAAGTGAAGAACAGAAAGAGGGAGGAGAAATTTGCTGACAGCTATTTGGAATCAGCAACAATGGAAAAGGGAAATATGCCACATGAAAACATGAATGACCCAGAATAACATGAACTATCTGGAACTGCCACGGTGGGATGAAGATTCCCAGCATGTTAGGCAAGACAAAGACTCACCTTGTTTAATCATACAGCTTTGTTCTAAAGTCCCTAAAGACTAAAACTGCAACACGTTTCCCACTTCTACAGGCAAACTAGGAAAAGGAAACCCTCTGCTTGAAGGTCCTTCAGGATGTTTGCCTGAAAAGAAAAACAGCTTGGAGACCATCCATTCTCTCCTAGACGTGTCATTCTAGAGCCCAACCCGAGTGCTTGCTTGAACATCTCTGCCCTCTGAGAACCTAGATCCAGCTAGAGGCACTGCTACCGGCAGAGGAGTGAGGTAGCCGGGGGGGTAAGGAGGAGGTCTCTCTCCGACACTGCAGGCAGTGACGCTGTCAGGACCTCCGGCGGGCATCCCAGTCCTTCCTCGGCAGGCTACACCACAGAGCTCTGCTCAACGCCAGGAGACTCAGAGCAGGAAGAGTGCCAGAACATCCAACTGACAGTGGGATGAAAATTAAAACCTTCGTGGCTAATTGAGCAATGAGATCTGCAATGCCATCCAAAGGGCTTCCGATCTTGATGTAGGTCTCTGTCCAGGAGCCTCAAAGGACTCATGGCGCCCACCTTCCACCCTAACGTGGCATCCACTTATGAAGCATGGAGGTTGTGATCAACTCTTGGTACGCAATAAACTGGAAGTTTAAAAAAAGGAATTTAAAACAACCTAAAAATGTTTCTTGTTGGTCTCCGTTGCCCAGACTGCCAGGGGAGTACACCTACTTGATCTGGGGAGGCTGCAGGGGTGTGTGTGGGGTAAGCCTTCATCAATCAATTCCAGCTTCCACTGTGTGGCCAACACACAGGCAGCAAATCACCTGCAGCACCCACGTGCCAAGGTCTTCTGAACCCACACGGAATTCTCACTAGTCATGGAGGAGCCCCAATCCAACGGAACCCCATATTGAGGAAAGGCTGAGATAAGGCTTGGGCCCCTCAAGTTCTGTTTCATTCAGTATAACCCCGCCCCCCCTCCTCAGTCAGCTGGAGGCAGACTTGGCAACGGAAGCTAGCATCATAAAATGGTGCAGTAATAGAAGTAACTGGACCAGGAAGAGGAGGCATCTGCTCCAATGATGTCATAGCCATTGGTGGCCACAGGGGGGTGGGACTGGTCATGCAGCCGTGTGTCAGGAGTAATGATTGTAGAGGGGCGGGGCATGAAGAGTGCCATTCTGGAAACAGTGCTGTCGAGAAGCAATATACTCTGCATAACTGATTGTCACCTTCTCACTTCGGTACCTGTATAAGGAAACAGGAAAGGCTATTAGGAACCCTGAACACCTCATTTGTAGTCACGCAGCAGAGAAAACCAAAGAAAGCTTACTCCACATTTTGAAAGAATAAAATGGAAGACCGAGAGCAACCTTACTTACAGAAAATGAAAGACAGCACAAGAAAACAGTGTTGTTATTACAAATGAACAAGATGAAAAAGCACAATCACAATTCACCCCTGAGAATGTGGTTTTCTGCACATCCCACCTTTAAACACTTATCATCAGGCTGCTTATCATCAGGCTGCTCTTAAGCAATCTGCTACTACTAGGGTGTTTGGATGAAAAATTTCAAGGTCAAATTACATGGGTGGCAGATTGGAAGATCATTGTACCAATGCCCAGTGTAAAATGCCTATCTACTTTCAGGCTAAAATGTGGTAAATTTGACAGAAATGCAACCTCAACTTGAAGAAAAGCAATGAACAAGTTATTTATAACTAAAAGGGGCACAGATACCTAATTCTGGGTCAAATTCTGATGAAGCAGGTTAAAACTTCCTGGGGCTATATATAGGGTCTCACTTCCCAGATGAATATGCTGTATCATACCACAGGGTCATCAGAACAGAATCCATAGCACTTTGGCTTTGCTCTGGAAAGAGCCATGAGTCAGGATGCGAAGCATGGGGTGTTACAAACCTATGGAGCCTACTACAGACCACAGGAGCTGGGTGTGACAATCCTTACCCAGAGCCATCTCTTTCCCACTGTAATCACTCCTCCACTGCAAGGTGATTATTCCTGAATTTTGACAGGGAAATGGCTGTTCAAATAAATTATAATAATAATGATAATAATGCTTTGTATTTGAAGTTTTTTTTTTTTTTTTCTCTTTTGGAATCCAAAGCATTTCAAAAACACTGGGTTCTCTTCCAAATAGACCTGTGAGATTACTATATGATTATTCAGCATTTTACAGATGAGGAGGCCAACAGGCCCACAGAAGTTAAGCCTCTCAGTGCTTCTGATTTCAATAGGGACGGGAAGAGAACAGACATCTACTGACCACCGAGATTTTGCCTGGCCCTGGAGTAGAACTTCTTCATACATGACCTTACCACACCCAAAACAACCCCAAAGTGTCATCATTTACCTCTTCAGGCAAGAATTTTTTTCCACTCAGAGGGGCGGAATACATGGCCCAGGCCACACAGCCAGGAAGTGGTGGAGCTGGGATTGAGATTGAGAACCCAGCCCACGCTCATTTACTACACCAAGCAGCCTCCCCATGGAAGTATCTGCTGTAGACAGGTGTTTCCTTGTAATTCTGTAAAAGGCATTTTCTGACTCTTCCATCAACACGCCACCTGACTGCATGTGATGCCAACTGCCCCTGGACCTCTGTCCTGAGAGCATTCCCATCTGCTTTCAGTCTTCCCGCTCAGCCTCCCAAGTGGGTCTGGCTCAGTGGCTACTCTGCTCCCACTGTGCTATGAGTTCAGCTGTGGACACACCCAGAATGCTGGGGGTGGTCTCTGCTTTTGCTGCCCCTGCTTCCTCAGAGCTTAACCTCACCCGCACTTCTTTGGTTTAGAGATATTAGCAGAGAAAATTTTTTTCTTCTCCTTTTCATCAAAAGTATACTCCATCTCCAACCCAAACTAAATTAGAATGGCAAGGAAAATGAGACAGTGGCTTACCTGGTGAGTTTGATGGTTTTTCTGAATTCACTAGTAATTGGAGCCTTAAAGCCACCTTTCCTGAGCAAGGAGTCTATCGTCTGGATCTGATCCCAGTCTGAGGAGGAGAGGCACACGGAGGTCAGCGCACGGTGACACAAGAATGGGACGCACTCTAACGCGGGGGCAGAAGAGAAGCAGCCAGGTTGGCTGGGGCAGAGAAAGTCTGGGCCCTGCCCCATATGCCTGGAGCCCCGGCTGCCTCACTGGCAGGCTGAGGAGAATCTGAGATGGGAGATGAGAGCCAACACAGCTTTAGTGACTGGCCCCAGGCTCCCTGCATCCGAGTCTTTCCTGTCAGAGATGATGCCAGTATAATTATCCAGAACAAACAGGGTCCCAGCCTTTTGGCCTAGGCTATAAGTAGGGCTATTCTAGGAGAAGAGAGGATTCCAAGTCTGCAGCTTGTAATCCTTCACTCCAATGATTTCTACGAGTCGCAGTCTACTACAGAGAACTGACAGTGGGAAGGAAGCTATTTCTTTGGGAAGGATGGGAACGTTGTTCAGACATTTACTGCTGTTGTTCTTGAACATTTTCAACAGATAAAGCCAAATATGTCAATTGAAAACCAAAGAGAACCCCTCAAATTACTGTAATAGGTACCCTGATTTTTTAATTTTCCATTTTCAAAAGGCAAAAATACCTTGATTTACTGAAGTTATCACCACATCTCACTATTAGAAAATACTCCTGGTGTGCCTCCTTATACAGAAAATGTCAGATTTATGATCTCAAAGAGGTGGCTAAAAAGCTTCCTTTTTATGCCACATCCCTGCTGCTGAAAAGTTACTAACAAGGTAATCCCTCTCCATATAATTACTGTGGGTATTTTTCTTTATTCCAGGTTTACACCCAACAAATACGTAAACGCCCAAGCAGCATTTTAAGGTATTCTTCTAAATATTCTTTAAAGAGAAACTCTGCCTAACCCACTTCCTGCCTTTAATGTCCCAGTATAAAAACTGGGTAACTACTGAGTTCTTTAAAAAGAAATAGGTGCGATTACGTTTTGCATTTTCCCAGTTATAACAGTTTAAAAATTCATAGCCAGGGGAGTTCCCGTCATGGCGCAGTGGTTAACGAATCCGACCAGGAACCATGAGGTTGCGGGTTCGGTCCCTGCCCTTGCTCAGTGGGTTAACGATCTGGCGTTGCCGTGAGCTGTGGTGTAGGTTGCAGACACGGCTCGGATCCCGCGTTGCTGTGGCTCTGGCGTAGGCCGGTGGCTACAGCTCCGATTCAACCCCTAGCCTGGGAACCTCCATATGCCGCGGAAGCGGCCCAAGAGATAGCAACAACAACAACAACAAACAACAACAACAAAAGACAAAAAGACAAAAAGACAAAAAAAAAAAAAAAAAAAAAAAAAAAAATTCATAGCCAGGAGTTCCCATCGTGGCTCAGAGGTAACAAACCTGACTAGGATCCATGAGGATGCAGGTTTGATACCTGGCCTTGCTCAGTGGGTTAAGGATCTGGTGTTCTGTAGCAGTGGTGTAGGCCAGCAGCTGCAGCTCCAATTCAACCCCTAGCCTGAGAACCTCCACATGCCACTGGTGAGGCCCTTAAAAATAGCACAAAAAAAAAAAACACACACAAAAAAACAAAAAAAACATAAAGTTCAAAACTAATGTGGGGAACTCCCCTTTACAATGAACTCTATAATGTGGTCAAGCTGATTGCTGGAATTTTCCTACAATTACCACTATGGTTTTAGGGACCAGGAAATAGTACTATATCTTTTGGGGAATTTGTTCTCATTCTGTAAGAAACTAATAGATATGGGGAGGAAGAAAGGGCTTAGAGGCAACACACTCCACTTTCCTGACCTTTACTTTGCAACACCATAAATAGTATCGTTCATGGAAATGCCATTTGTCCAACTCACCTTGTTCCTTCGCAACCTCAGGTAAATATGTAGCTGTACGTTTGACGCCTTTCTCATTGACGAATTCAATTCGAATCCCATGGACCCCTACCTACAAAAAAAACCCCACAACCAATAAATGGCATTTACTTACTTTAATGGACCTTCAATCATCTTGTATAAATTGACACTGTCCCCTGACCAGCTTGACCCAGGTCTGAGAAAAAAGTGGGGCCCGCTTGCTTTTCATGCCTCTCAGGCATTGAAACCAAAGAATCTGCAGCTTGAGGGAAAGTGAGCATCTCTGAGCAGCCACCTCTCTGAGAGCATGAAGGTTAGAGAAATACATTCTCTCAGGAGCTTATCCAATAACGTGGACTAGTCTACCTTTGCTCTACCCCATTAAAAGAACATGCCACAGGGGTTTGGGGTTTTTTTTTTTTTAGGCTGTGCTCATGGCATATGGAAGTTTCCAGGGCAGGGAGTGAACCTGCACCACAGCAGTGACCTAAACCACTGCAGTGACAGTGCCAGATCCTTAACTCCAACATGCTGTAGGGTTTTGATCTGGGTTCATGACTCTTCACATATAGCTTCTGGTAACAACTTTTATTCAAGGGCTAACCAAGAAGGATCAGGAATGTTCTCCTTTATCCCCATTATTATTCCTTACTAGACATGGCAGAAGGATGTGGAACAGAGCAGACTGGGAAAAATGGGAGAAGAAAGCCTTTACAACTCTTCTTCTTATATATCAAAGCACCTTTTCTGTCACACGAGTTGCCTACAATCACTTCTGACCTCAGCTTTCACATTCTCATACCCTCTCTCAATGAAGGAGATACATTACCATGTACTAACCCGAACCCAAATGCAACGAGAGATGCAGAGTTCCAAATGCGGCTGTTCTCACCTCCCAGTCCAGGTAATCACTGGCATCCTCAAAGTTAGTAAGGAGGGAGACAGAGCAGAATAGTTTAGGCAGCTCCTCTCGGGTCAGGGGGGGAAATCGGCTGTCCTTAAGTGCACTGGAGGGGGACAGAAAACATAAGTGAGGCTGCTCTGGAGTTGGGAGCCAACAGCACTTGCCCAAACATTAATCGTGAGCTACTGAAAAAAACATCTATCATCACTCAGCACTAACATGCTAAAAACAACTTTACGCTATTAGCTGTGTATACCTGAACCGGTAAGTGACTCACCAGATCAAAGCCCCCACACTTTCTGATTATCAAAAAGACAGCGCTCAAACTATCACTCAGAAGAAATAGTTGGGCAATTGTTTTCAGTTTTGGCCAAGTATCTACAAATCTGATGTGTGGTGTTGTTACCTGGTTAGCGTGTATTCCCTGAGTCCTGAATGAAGATTCATGGCTGAGAAGGTCCCAATGCAGCCACGAAGCCGTTTGTCCCGCCCTGTCTTCCATGTCACAAAGAGGGGACTGAAAGAGCAAAGCAAAAATCAATCATGGAGAAGAAGAAAAGCCTGACTCTATCTCTGTTCATCTCTTCCCCGAAAGGCCTGTGTTCTGATGCCGGCTGTTGGAAAGGCTCTCGGCCTCTGGGAGCCATGCAGCCCTGGGTGGGAACAGGGAGGGAATCGCTGCAAGGCACGGGAAGAGAGGCTCTGTAGCCTGGCCCACAGTCTCTGCTCACAGGGGGACTTCACTCTGACCCCCACGGGGGGCATGCTGTTTTCTTCTTCCTCTGCCCAACTTTTTCTTCCTCTAGTATTCCATGGCTCTCTCTTCTTAACTCTCTTTTTATGTGTCTGTGTTCCCCACTTCCATCCTTCATGAAGACATGCTGGGCCTGCCCACCTGCTCCCCCTTATCTGAAAGCATTCCCTGCAACCCACATTGTTCCCATCATTCTTTCTGCCTCTCCTGCTCATAAATGTCCAGGGGAAAAAAAAAGTCTCCTCAAGAAAGCTTACTCTTAGCAGGAGTTCCCCTTGTTGCTCAGCAGGTTAAGAATCTGACTAGTATCCACAAGGATGAGGGTTCGATCCCTGGCCTTGCTTAGTGGATTAAAGGAGCCGGACTTGCCACTAGCTGTGGTATGGGTCACAGACACGGCTCTGATCCCCCTGCTGCTCTGGCTCTGGCATAGGCCAGCAGCTGCAGCTCCGATTCAAGCCCTAGCTTCAACCCCTAGCATGGAACTCATATGCCACAAGTATGGCCTTAAAAAAAAAAAAAAAAAAAAAAAAAAAAGAAGAAGAAAGCTTACTCTTTGTAGAAGTCACCACTTTCTTTTTTTTTTTGTCTTTTGTCTTTTTGTTGTTGTTATTGTTGCTATTTCTTGGGCCGCTCCCGCGGCATATGGAGGTTCCCAGGCTAGGGGTCGAATCGGAGCTGTAGCCGCCGGCCTACGCCAGAGCCACAGCAACGCGGGATCCGAGCCGCGTCTGCAACCTACACCACAGCTCATGGCAACGCCGGATCGTTAACCCACTGAGCAAGGGCAGGGACCGAACCCGCAACCTCATGGTTCCTAGTCGGATTCGTTAACCACTGCGCCACGACGGGAACTCCCAGAAGTCACTACTTTCTAGGCTAGAGTCATGCTTCATTATGCTCAGATCAACGGTAACAGACTTTCTTAGAAAGAGGTTACAGAGCTGTCCCCTCTTCCTGAAATTCCTTTACATCCCTATGCCCCTACCTCTTAGATCCTTGAGTTAATACTTCCAAAAAGCAACTTATAAGTTTTTAAAGTTATCTAACTTCCTTGATCATTACTACAAAGCAGCATATCCCACCCACCCATCTTTTCCTTCCAGTAAAACACCTGACCAGCACTAGCCAAGTTAACATACCAAAACCTACTAAAAAAATCCTTCAAGAATTCTACTGTCTCCACACCCTACAATGCTGCAACTACCACCTACTCTTCCAAACCCGTGTCCTCTCCTGTAAGGGACACAACTCGATCCCACTCAGATCAAGGTTCTGACTCTCACCTACTCAGGATGTGTCCCTTGGCAATACTTCCCTAAAAAGTCAACACGTTTCCCCCTACATTTCCCGTCCTCTGACACAATCACAGGAGCAACTTCCCCTCTACCTCTGCCGAGACAGCATGCCACACAAACTATTTGGCTTTTGTGTGTGGTCATGTCATCTGCCAACTCAACAAGTCTTCAGGAAGCGAGGACTTTTTCTTCACTTCCCCTCCCTTCCCTGCCCAGAGGACCTGTGCCCACCTCAGCATGGAGCGAACAGTGGAGAATGAATGACCAGTCTGTGAATGCTATTAAAGTACATCCTAAAAAAATTAAAAAGCAGCAGGACTCTTTAAAGCCAGCTCAAAGCTGCTTCCAATTCTGAGAAAGAAAACACTGGCCTGAGTTTCTTCACTTGACTTTGTTCTTTACATACATCTCTTATTTAAGTTATGGATACCTTGAGGGGACCTGGGACAAATAACAGTCTTGAACTAAAAACAGCAAAGTGGAGTTCTCGTTGTGGCACAGTGGTTAACGAATCCGACTAGGAACCATGAGGTTTCGGGTTTGGTCCCTGGCCTCACTCAGTGGGTTAAGGATCCAGCATCGATGTGAGTGTGAGCTGTGGTGTACGTTGCAGACGCAGCTCGGATCCTGTGTTGCTGTGGCTGTGGTTTAGGCCAGCGGCTATAGCTCCGATTCGACCCCTAGCCTGGGAACCTCCATATGCCGAGGGAGCGGCCCAAGAAAAGGCAAAAAGACAAAAAAATAAAATAAAGGAGTTCCCGTCGTGGCGCAGTGGTTAACGAATCCGACTAGGAACCATGAGGTCGCAGGTTCGGTCCCTGCCCTTGCTCAGTGGGTTGACGATCCGGCGTTGCCGTGAGCTGTGGTGTAGGTCGCAGACGCGGCTCGGATCCCGCGTTGCTGTGGCTCTGGCGTAGGCCGGTGGCTACAGCTCCGATTCAGCCCCTAGCCTGGGAACCTCCATATGCCGCGGAAGCAGCCCAAGAGACAGCAACAACAACAACAACAAAAGACAAACAAACAAACAAATAAATAAATAAATAAAAACAGCAAATTCTGACCTTCTTGATTGGGTGCCAGCAGCCACATAGGACTGACAAGGAACAAAGTGAGGGGACCATGTTAAAAGCATCCCAGCTCCCACTAAATGAGCCCCTAGTCTCCAGCCTAGCCCTTAGGCCCTGGCAATTGACCTGGACTTCAACAGTGCCTGGGTCCACAGTGGTGTGATGCTGTGGCTTCTCCACCTGAGAAGGTAAATGACCCGCCTACTGCCACAGGAACCAACAAAGACCAAGAACCAAACCCTCCTTATTCCCAGAACATGAACAACAGGACAATAACGCCTTCAAACACAGCTGAGCTAACCGTCCTATTACTAAACCTGGGGAATGGTCTAGATAACGTCCGGACTTTTTTCACCATCCTGGTCCCACTACCTTTTGCCCAAATCATGTTGAAGCATTTTAGAAGCAGGAGCCTCTTTCAAGAAGCTAGCTTGCCTTTCTCATTGTTCCCCCACAGGACTCATTTACTCACTAGGGGTCATTGGTGAATCTAGGAAGTCGTGGCTGTGGGAAGCCATAGAGGTGACAGTAAAGGACGTCAAAGCAGTAGCAGCACATCTCTGCAGTCACCACCAGATTCTTGGTGGTATTGGCAGTTCCATTGGGCCGGGGGAGAGGGCTCAGCGCTCCCGATGCGGGATTCATTCGTGTGATGGGAGAGTTTCCAGGTCCCAGAGTTAAGTCCGACACATTCTCCCGACCACTGCTGCCGTCCACATGCTGGTGGTTTTGAAGAGGTCCTGAACTAGAGCCGGGGACAGTTGTGGACTGGTTTCCGTGACTGTGCGTTCCACTTCCAGATAACTTAGGCTTCTTGACCCCACAACAGCCTGCTGCCAGCTTGGGCTCGAGTGGAGGAACACAACGTCTTTTTCCCATCCTGATTCAGTGCCTGAGGTCCGGAATGCTGCAGAACCCTAACCCAAGAGAGAACAGGCAGGCATTCATTCAAATGGTTAGTCAGGAGGAGAACACAAAAATCAAAGAGGAAGGGGTCTACACAGAGAGGGTAGGAGCCATCAAATTCTTTCTTACCCAGGTCACACTGGTCACAAAGGGTCGTAGACCAATGGGCTAGAAGAGACCCTGAATTCCAGACCAGGGACACCTAACCTTTTCCTAAAGGGCAACTATTTTTAATTTTCCATAAGGTTATGATCATCATGGCTGAAGGCAGGGAACAAGCAGCTCCCTCTTGCCCAGGACTCTCAGGGCATAAGGATGGAGTAGCAGCCAGCGTGAAGCTGAATGGGGACATTTCAGGAGTGACTGGAAAACTGCGCTTGACCTGTCAAGACTCTTCATCAGGATGCTTCCTCTACCTTTTTAGAGGCTCCAAATTGAACCATCCTATTTTTAAAGAACCCCACAGGAACGTTCCTGCTTTTTCTTGTTAACCACATCCTTTCCACATTCTCCTCGTCACTAACCTCAACCTATCTGTGTAATTTTAGCCCCAGATCTCTGGGACGATGAAAGGCAGCAGCTGCTTTCAAACACAAGGCTCCCCTCCCACCTTTCCATCTTCACAGCTCATGTTTACAGCCTGACTCATCTTCTTTGGTTCTCCTCTGACCTCACTCCAGTTTCTACACTTCTATACCTTCAAGACCCCATTCAAAAAAAGCTACAACCTGGTAGAAACCTTTATTCACACAAATGACCCAAGCTTCACAGTCCTTTTGTGAGGTAGCCATTTCTGCCCTGTCATAGGAAGGCAGACAGAGGCAAAGCCATCAGCCTAACAAAATGTGGTGTCACATGTGCCAGGAAACCAAAGGGTCCCATCTGATGATGTGAACTGGAGGAAGGAATCTTTTTTCACTAAATTCTTTTTCTTTAAAAAGCCTAAGGTAAAGATAATACAGCTGTAACAAGACCAAGATCCTTTCTTTTGTCTGTGTCAGTAATCAACAGGATCAGGAAAACAGATTCTAGTTATTTCAATGTCAATATCAAAGTTTGTAAAATCCTGCTGACTTGAGAAAAGTATACTTCGGTTTTTCTCAAGTCATTACATGTTAGTTTTAGCCCCCCACTCAGATGAATATATAATTCCTAAAATTTTCCCTGTGTTTTGAACATGTAGCACATAATTGCCTTTTTAGGCACTTGCTCTACAATATGGTATTTTGTCCGTAAATTCTACAACCTTTTAAATCAAATTAGATATTTATGTACCCATTTGCAATGGCACTGTTTCTACAAAAACAACCTGTCACTTCAGGTTGATACAAAAATTTCAAATATTGCTTATGTTCTTGATATATGCTGATCCCTAACAAAATACACATTTCTAAATCTAGGGCAATTCTTCAGAAGATGAAAGTTGTCTCGAGCAGAGGATAACAGCTTGCAAGCTTCAACGTCTGGCTTGAAACAGGGGCTTCTTTTTGAGAAAGCTTTATGCACTTGATGCAGTAAAACTTCCAATGACTAGATTGTTTCTGAGCGCGGAGGTCACTGTCTTGTTTAGACTGTTAAAAGAGGGAGCAGAATGTCTTGGTTAAAAATGCTGCCTGAAGGGAGTTCCCATCGTGGCACAGCGGAAATTAAATCCGACTAGGAACCATGAAGTTGTGGGTTTGATCCCTGGCCTCGCTCAGCAGGTTAAGGATCCAGCACTGCAGTGAGCTCTGGTGTAGGCCAGCAGGTAGAGATCCAATTAAACCCCTAGCCTGGGAACCTCCCTATGCCACAGGTGTGGCACTAAAAAGCTAAAAAAAAAAAAAAGAAAAGAAAAGAAAAGAAAACTGCTGCCCGAAGGACCAAATGCCCGGGTTCAAATCCCGATTCCTCCGGGATTAGCCTCTCTATGCCTCAGTTCCCTCAAAATGGGAATAAACAGCAGTACTGACTGCCTCATGGGGCTGTCAGGAGAACTGAGGTTAATACATGTAAAAGGCTTCAATACAGTGTCTAGCATAACATAAGCTGATTGTATCATCTGGGCTCTTGTTTGACTGTTTCCACGAGGATGGAAACTCCCTGAAGGTCAGGATTTCGCCATGCACTCAGGGCTTAGCGCACTGAACAGGTGCTCCTTAAACAGGATTTTACTGAATCCTCAAAACCACTCAGCAAAATAAATGATGTTACCATCATTCGACAAAGGAGAAACCTAAGATTTAATAAGCAAGACAATCTGCCCAAAGCCAAACTGTCACTAAAACAGAGTCAGGATGTGGACCACATCTGTCAGACTCAAAGGCCTGGATCTCCCCACCCTAAGCCCCATGGAAGAATGAGGCCTACCAATAGCCACTGGATCCACTGCCTTTCCTAATGGCATGAGAAAAAAATCAGCAAAGTGGGTGGGTTAAAGATTCAGCATCAGGTTGCTGCTGTGGCTTGGGTTCGATCCTTGGCCTGGCAACTTACACATGCCTTGGGCAGGGCCAACAAACAAACGAACCTCCCAAAACAATAAACAAAAAACCAAATCAAGGGTAAACTAAAAACTAACTTAATAGTTTGAAAAATCTTGCCAAGAAACTGGAGTAGGGAAAAAAAAAAAAAAAAAAAAGTCGAAACCTAAGCCCAAGGAGTTCCTGTTGTGGCTCAGCAGTAATGAACCCAACTAGGATCCATGAAGATGAGGATTCCATCCCTAGCCTCCATCAGTGGGTTAAGGATCCGGCATTGCCATGAGCTGTGGTGTAGGTTGCAGATGTGGCTCAGATCTTGCATTGCTGTGGCTGTGGTGTAGGCTGGCAGCTGTAGCCCCAATTCCACCCCCCGCCTGGGAACTTCCACATGCTGCATGTGCAGTCCTAAAAAGCAAAAACAAACCAAAAAACCCTCAGCCCAACGTCTGTATCTCCACCATCACTCTGACAATTATCAGGACCCCTGCCATGTCATGTCATTTGAGTCCACAAGAGATGTCACTGCCCTCTGAGTCGACTTTCCACCTTGTATATAACTGTGGGCAGGGGGTTTAGGACACTCATGGAATGAAGCAGAAGGACCATCTCTCAAGAGCCAGAGTTTTAACAGCATGAACAGGGCCCTGAGGCTTTGCCTCCAGAGAGTTTCAAAATTCAAAGCAGCAAAAAGGTGTGAAACAGGTTAAAAAAGGAGATTCTTCCTCATTCTCCTTACGCCAAAACACACCTGAAGAAAGAACAAAATGTCATGAGCTAGTGGTAACACAGGTGTTCTCAGCTACCTGCCTGGTGAAACATCCTACAAGAGAGAAACAGAAGGGCTTTTGAAACCATGCCAAGGCAGGTGAACTCAAGGCCAGGAAGATTCTGCCTACACACCACGTACAATCACCAAAGGAAAATTCTGCCCACACATCACGTACAATCGCCGACTGTACCTGAAGGGGGCATGATCACAACTTTCACCAAGAGACTACAGCTAACAATCTCCCCACACCCTCCATAACTGTGATTTGTAATCAGTAGAACCAGCCCAAGCTTTCTCTGGAGGCTACTAAGCAAAGAATTCAATTGATGTTCTCAATTAGTGACCCAAGGGAGAGTTAGGGACTTTCTGCATCAGAAATACTTTAGAAGGCATTTCTTTAAAAATTTGTTTCATGATTTATTTATTTATTCTTGGTCTTTTTATCTTTTCTAGGGCCACTCCCAGGGCATATGGAGGTTCCCAGGCTAGGGGTCTAATCAGAGCTGTAGCCGCTGGCCTACGCCACAGCCACAGCAACACCAGATCCGAGCCGCGTCTGTGACCTACACCACAGCTCATGGCAACACCAGATCCTCAATCCATTGAGCAAGGCCAGGGAGCGAACCCGCAACCTCATGTTTCCTAGTCAGATTCTTTAACCGCTAAGCCACAACGGGAATTTCTGTTCCATGAATTTAAAACACAGAAAACTTCAGACATAAAGTAAAATAATATAATGAACCTAATAGCCAACTTGAACAATTTTCGACACAGGGCCAATCTTATATCAACTGTACTTCTCAAGCCATCTCCCCTCCTCCTACTCTATTATTTAATGCTCTCTCTCTCTTTTTTTTTTTTTTTTTTTGTCTTTTTGCTTTTTCTAGGGCTGCTCCCGCAGCATATGGAGGTTCCCAGGCTAGGGGTCTAATTGGAGCTGTAGCTGCTGCTGGCCCACGCTCAGTTAACCACTGAGCCATGACGGGAACTCCCTTTAATGTTCGTTTAAGGGGACCAATATATTACTATACGTCAGCAGGAGGCAAATATTAAGTGAACTACAGTAAAGACTGTGAAGGTATTGGTAGTATGCACTTTTATTTACAAAATCAACCACTATCTATCAAGTTCATCAGGTTTCTCTTTAGGTGTGAGGCTCTGCTAACTCAAACTCCAACTATGTGGGCGTCTTCCCACAACTAAATGTCCCAGACTCAGCTCCCAGGACTGTCCTACAGTGATCAAAGACATACTCGTTTCTTCAACAGCTTGGCTTCTGAGGTGTAGTGTAGGATCTCCCAGAATAACAGCGTTTCAATACCAAAGACTAAGCTGCTGTCTGACCAGCTAAAAACAAATACCCCAATGACATGTTCTGCCGTTTCTAGAACTACGTGCATTTGTTTTCCCCCTTCCCCAAAACCTCATACAAACTGCCAGCAATGATACTTTTATCATAGTAGGAGTAACTGAATGGTTACTACTATGAAGTTGGTTCATCTGAAATAGTTGGAATTAGGTAAAAACTCATATATCACTAGGATGCTTCCAAATGAAGCTGTAAGCTTAACCTGAGGGCCACTTTAAGGACCAACAGTAGTGCTCTCCTTTTCCTACTGTCTGTTTCCTTTAGAACAAAGAGAATGGACTAGTTAAAACTGGATTTCCACCATATGGAGACAATACCTCCACAAAAAGCTGGAGGAAAAAACAGGAATCACTGTTTTACCAGGTAAGATCTCCTAACCTAGCAAGTGTCATATGAAGTTGCTCTCGAGTCACCACACTCTTCACCTGACAGGCAGCACTCAAGGTCCTGCCCTTCAACACGGTCCACAAAACAGGCATTGGAGCAGTGCATTGTTGATCTGGGCCAGGTGGCTCACAAAGCCACTTAAATTCCAATCACCACTCAACTCCTCCTGGTTGCATTTTTTTTTTTTTTTTTTTGCTTTTTAGGGCCGAACTTGGCATATGTGTGTTAGTTCTCAAGGGTTGAATCGGAGCTGCAGCTGCCAGCTTATGCCACAGCCACAGCAATGCTGGGAACTAAACTGCGTCTGTGACCTACACCACAGCTCATGGCAATGCCAGATCCTCCTGAGGGAGGCCAAGGATTGAACCCGCATCCTCACGGATACTAATCAGAATCACTTCTGCTGAGCCACAACAGTAACTCCCTGGTTACTTTTGTGTTTTTCCTTTTCAAAAGGTGCTCTATATATGATATATACACCACCAGTCTTATCTACAAATCTCCTGGTAATTTCATTTAAGTTAATAGACTTTTTTAAAGAAAGCAGTATTTATGGCACTACCTGACCTTCAGACACCGGGTTCCACATGAGGTGCTGACTGTTGAGTATGTCTGAAGGTGACTGAATTACAACTATTTGTTCTTATCGACACTGTCAACTCTGCTCAGCTCACACCAAGGGACAGCTTAATTCAGAGCAATATGGATAGTCAAGGTGGACAATTCATTCTAAAAGACAGGTCAAATATCTCCTACACTAACTTCTTGGTTTAGGCTGGTAGCTGTCTTCTTTGCTAAAACACAGTCACTAGTCAGTCCTGGATTTGGCCTTGGGGGCTATTTAACTTTAGGTTGCGCACAGCTTTCCTCCCAAGGCCATACCCAACTTCTAAACCGCACTTGAGAATATATATATATATATATATATATATATATATATATATATATATATATTTATATATATATATATTTTTTTTTTGGATGACAGGGCACTTTAAGAGCTACCCACTGGAGCATTATTTGCCTGGAGGGCAATTTATGATTTCAGGAATTAATATAATCTCATAGATTCCTGATATTTATAAACAAGGTAGAGACCAGTATGGAGCAGAGGATGTGAGGTCACCCTGACTGAAGAGGTTGGCTGGGCAGGAGTACCCGCCTCCCTCACTGGCAGTCCCTTCCAGGGCTCCTAGGTCCACTGAAAACGACTAGATGATGCCTTCCCAGAGCAGCCCCATCTTCAGAGGGCAGAGCCCGGGCTCAACTCCAAATCTAACTTAACAGGTACTGGCTATGCCAGCTCAGGCAGGCTGTCACACTTCTGCAGACTTGGACTCCTGCTACCACAGAGGCTCATTTGTGAGCATTCAATGAGTACAACATGAAAAGCACCTTAGCAGTTCTTTAACACAGAACTACCATTTATTAAAGCATCTGCTAGTACTAATACTATGTCTACCTCTACCGATAAAAGTTGGTTTTAAAAATTACAGAGCTCTGAGCTCTCACGATTTCTGGAGGGATAAACATCGTCATAATAAAGAACTACCATGTGGATAGTAGATCATATTACTCATATAGGGTTATTATTCTAACGAACTTGATACTTTTGCACTTTGGAGAGCCATGCTTCGAATAAATCACCCACTATTCATTGTGAGATGCCAGAAAATAAGGAATATTGGGCTGAGAGGTGTGCGCAGTTCTGTTCTGTCGGGGTCTTTTTTGAAACTTATACCTATGCACCAAAAAAAAAAAAAAGTCAACTTGCTAGATATGCTATTATTGCAGAAATCTTGATATATATTGAGTACTAACAGAACTATTGAGTCCAAGTAGTTAAGAGTTCCAACAACTGGACTGAAATACCTAGAAAAGCCTGGAGTTGTGGGGGTGAAATCTTGATTCAACTCAAAGACAAACCTCAAGGAGTACTTGTTGTGGCGCAGCAGAAAAGAATCCAACTAGGAACCATGCGGTTGCAGGTTCAATCCCTGGCCTCGCTCAGGGGGTTAAGGATCCGGTGTTGCCATGAGCTGTGGTGTGGGTCACAGACGCGGCTCAGATCCTGCGTTGCTGTGGCTCTGGTGTAGGCCGGTGGCTACAGCTCTGATTGGACCCCTAGCCTGGGAACCTCCATATGCCATGGGTGTGGCCCCAGAAAAGACAAAAAGACAAAAAAAAAAAAGACAAACCTCAACACAGCCTACTGAGGGGCATGAACTTCTAACAAAGAAAAGGGATTTGGGAGGTAGGAAAAAGGCAAAAAGAAAAGAAGTCTTTGCATCCTGTTATTATTATTTAGTGTCCAGATGTCTATTCAAACCAAGCTTCATACAGAAGGAACAGGATACTGTTTCCTCTGTGACAAAGAGTTGAACTGAAATTCAATTTAATAATTATGTGATTAGTGAAATGGCACCTGAGCTATAATTCTGGCCTACTTATGGAACTATTCCAAAAAACACTCAGATGAAGAGACCACAAACATTCTGGTAATCATTTCAAATAATCACTTCTATGTTTCTGAAAGCCCATCACACACACAAACAATCCAAAACATTTCCTGTGTAAAAATATCTCCTCTAAAAATACCAGATCTACCTGTATAATCCTTTTTTTTATAGATTTACAAAAATACACAGAACTACACACTTCCATGTCAAGTTAGCTTAAGCCAAACTTTGAATATCAAGAGTCAGAAGTTTTGTTTTCTTTTTAGATCCCCTTCCTTTACTATGAGCTATGGCAGTGAGCCAGGTCTTTCTGGGCCTCGTTTCTTTCATTTGCAAAATGAAAATATTTGTTCCCTGCCTTCCTCACAGAGGGACTGTGAGTCTCCATGAGATGGGAAGCACTCAAAAATTCTCTTAGAAATGTCAGCATACCATTACTAATAAACTCCAGGGTGTAAACCAGCTATAATGGAAAAAATAAAAATCATTATAAAAAAACACAAAAAAACCTCCAAGAAATTCAAGAGTAATAAAAATTTTTCCAGAACTTTGTTTACATATAAAACTCTAATTATTTTCAAGAAAATAGTATCACCCTAGCAGATTTAGGGCAAAATGTTCCAAAATTCCCTGAAGATTATAACCATATGGAAGACACTCAGTAATTGACCTTGATAGGAACTACATTAACCTCTGAGTTATTATGCTCTTTTTTTTTTGTCTTTTGTCTTGTTGTTGTTGTTGTTGTTGTTGCTATTTCTTGGGCCGCTCCCGCGGCATATGGAGGTTCCCAGGCTAGGGGTTGAATCGGAGCTGTAGCCACCGGCCCAAGCCAGAGCCAGAGCAACTCGGGATCCGAGCCGCGTCTGCAACCTACACCACAGCTCACGGCAACGCCGGATCGTTAACCCACTGAGCAAGGGCAGGGACCGAACCCACAACCTCATGGTTCCTAGTCGGATTCGTTAACCACTGTGCCACGACGGGAACTCCTGAGTTCCCTCTTTGACTTTAAAAAATGAATAATTGGGAAGGGGCGGGAGGCAGACTTTATGTACATAAAGGTTACGGATAATGCCACACCACCATCTAGGTCACTCTAATGAGATTGTGGAAAATAAATGTGTCTTTACATATTCAAAGTATTTTAAAAGAGAGCAAGTGGAAGGCAATTCATCAACATTAGGACCCCCTCTCAAGAAGTAGAAAAATAGAAGTGAACAAAGTAAACCTACATCCTGAAGTCCTAGCACCAGCCTAAAACAAAAAAAAAAAATTTTTTTTTTTTTTTTTAATTTTAAAAGGGCAACAAAATTCTAGTCTAAGTATGTCCAAGGTAATACTCACTTAAAGCTGAAAGTTTGTATTGCCAGGGGAACAGCTATAACAGAGGAGGGGAGCTATTTTGTCTCTGAAATGAATTTTCTTCCTTCCGATTCCATTCCTTCTTCCTGTACCTAAGATGGAAATGTAGGTACAGTGAATGAACAAAATCAAGGCAGTGCCAAGGTAAGGGATGGTTTCTGAAAAAACTACAACTCAACAGAGCAATTTCTAGGGGAAAAAAAAAAACAACTAAGGAACAGGCTTTCCTTAATTCAAAACATTTCAAAATCTAAATATAAGGCAGCAACGGCAGTCCCATACATTATATCACCTCATCCTTGGCATCATCACCAAGAAGGGAGGACAATGAGTATCAAAGATTTAATTGAAACCAAACATGAGACAGACATTAAAACTTCCTCCACCACTAATTTAGATAAAAACTTGCTCCCAGGCTAAGATATACCACTTCAAGATTCTCCACTGGTTTCAGAATACAAACATACTGCCATATCCTCTGCAAAGATGGTGCCGAAGGATTATTGGACAGCATGCCAGGGTCCTGAGGACAGGCCATCTTGTTATCCCAGGTGGGGAGGATAACTGTTGGTAAAAGCCACCCATCTTTACTCTGAGGCTTGCACAAATCTCTTTTACAATCTCTTCACCAACTCTCTCCACCCGCCAGGAGTAGAGAATTGAGTTTTTCCCAAAGATGTAAACAGGAGACTCCAGGCCCCACCCACTCTGTCCAAGGAGAGGGCAGTGAAAGGGGATAGGCCCAGAGGGATCTGGGTGAGGGCGTGTGGCAAAGTGAGGAGTTCACATCAGGACAGGGAATGGAGGAGGGCAAGAAGTGAAGGGCAAAACCCACAGCCTGGGAAGGAGGGAGGCATAAAACCCAGAGTGCCAGGTGGAGAAATAATGGAAATGAGGACTATGGGTACATAAGGAAAGACAGAATGAGGGTGGAGTTGGAAAAAAAGGGAAGAAGAGACGAAAGCGTGCTTGTAAAACAGAGTTCAGCAAGGAAGAGATACAGCGGGGAAAAGAGAGGCCAGCGACGGGAGGTGCAAAGCAGGCAGATAAAAAGGTGAAAGGTAAGAAAGGAGGTGGAAGGGGAGAGCGCGGGGCTCTGGGAGGAGTAGGGGGACGACCAGGCGACGGGTAGGGTTTAGAGGGCAGAGCCGCGGGGGTGGAATCCAGACGCCGGGCGGGGGAGGGGGCGGCGGGGCGGCGGGACGGTGGGCGAGGGCCGCCAGGCGGCGCCGGAGACCACCAAACTTTACACGACCCGCCACTGTTTCCTGGAGGGAGTGCAGAAAGGAGCTGGAGCCTCGCCTGGCCTCGCCTCGCGGCCCGGGGCAGGGGCATCCACTCACCCCCTCCCCAGCACGCCTTCCGACCCACTAGCTCCCCGCCCGCACACGCGGCCCGCAGGCCCCGCCCTGCCGCCTCCTTTCACCGCCCCCCAGAGCCCCTCCCCCATGCTGCCCCGGGACCCGAACCCCGAACCCCGGGGACCCACTCGCCGGCCCCTCCGGTCGCCTCGGGGTGAGGAGGCCCGACACGCACGGCGGCAGCCCCTGGGAGGACGGCCTGGCGGGGACGGGGGAGGAGGGCGCGGCGCGGACCGACTTTCCCACCTTTTCTCCTGGCCCAGGCGCAGCCGGGGCAGACGGGACCTCTCGCGCTCTGCCTCCTCCTCCTGCTTCATGGAGCCATGCGCCTGGGTGGGGGCTCGCGAGAGAAGCGGGCCGCAGACGGGCCGGACGCGCGGCGCGGACGGGGCGGGGCGAAGAAGGCCGGCGGGGGGCGGGCGGAGGAGGAAGCGGCGGGGCGGCGGTGGCGGCAGGGAAGAACTGCTAGAGGTATTCCCCGGGCAGCTGGAGGACTGAGCCGAGCCGGGACCCGAGTCTTCCGGTATCCCAGCAGCCACCGGAGGCAGTGAGGTAATGGAGGAAGAATGTAGGTAGTCCTCCAGTGGACCACACGCCCTCTAGCTAGTCGCCAAAACCATAGAGATCGGAGAGCCTCTGGAGCACCACCCCGCTGCTGTCACGTGGCCTAGCTTCGCGCACATTATTGGCTGGAGTCGACTCCACGGGTTGAATTAGGAGGCTGCTTTCCACTCTTGGGGTAGAAGCCTAGGCGGTTGAAATAAAGACGGGTGGGAGGTGAGGGGCAGGAGGAGGCCGGTGGGTCGGACCCCTCGGGTCGCTGAGCCTGCGGAGCGAAGCTCCCGGCTGTGAGGCCGGTCGGCGCAGTGCAGGCCGGGCTGCCTTGGCTTCTGCGAGCGAGCGCAGAGCGCGTCGGGAATTGTAGTGCGGCCCGGGCCGGCGGCATTGTCCGTGACGCGGCCCAGGTACCGGCTTGGGATGCAGCCGGGATGCCCAGCCTCGCCGCTCCGCCCTTTCCCGCCCAACACTCAGCCGCCCACGGCTTTTCCGGAGCAGTTAGGCTCGCGTCGCTTCACCCCACCTAGTCGAAGCCTTCGAAGGCAGCCAGGAAGGGGTAGCTCGGAGCAGCCTTATATTCAGCAGACCCATCGGATCCGGCCAGGCTTTTGAGAAGGAGTTCCAGGCTCAGTGCCAGCCTCCTCGTGTACTGGAAAGGACAGACCACCCTAGGTGGTGTCAGGAGCCCAAATCTCGGTCTTGACCCCCACCCCCACCCCAGTCCCCAGCCCAGAAACGACTCAAGTGGCCACTATCTACAGTGCAGGGTTAATTCATTTGGTCGACTAGGCAGATACCTCAGCACTGGCAGGGCAAGGGCCTCAAAGAGAGCAATACAAGAAACATTAAAAAAAATTAATAGAAAATTATTCTCGTTTCAAATATTTGGTGTTTAATTTGACAACTTAACGTTTTTATTATAGTGACAGATGGAGTTGCACTAAAAGTCTCATTTCTGCCCTGCTCCCTCACCCTAACCACTACAAACTGTTTAGGCCCTGCAGCAAAGGCATGCCCTGTTTTAAAGCATTGCCAGTCTAGTTGAGAACACAGACTCAAGCCCACAGATCGACAGTTCTGTGTTTTGCTATTCTGTTTACGCAGAAAGGAATCCTTAACATGTTTGTCCTCCAAGAGCAAAGAAAAGTCTCTAGTAAAAAATGCAAATCATATCTAACAGTGAAGCTTTCCAGCAAAAACCTTCTGCTCTAGAATGCATAATGTACTAAAGCATAGTAAGATCTGCTACTACAGACTTATAGCAAAATTACCTGTAGGCAGCAAAAAAGGGAGGAAACAGTGATTGGTGCCCCTTGGACCTGGAACTCTGAGAACCTGGCAGAGCAAAACAGTGGAAGGAAGAGACATGGCTGTAGAATAAGAAGGTGACTTTTTTCTTTCTTTTTTTGGGCCGCACCTGTGGCATATGGGAGTTCCTAGGCTAGAGGTCAAATGGGAGCTACACTTGCCGGCCTATACCACAGCCGCAGCAACAACAACGCAAGATTTGAGGCACATCTGTGACCTTTGCTGCAGCTCACAGCAATGCCGGATCCTTAACCCACTGAGCGAGGCCAGGGATTAAACTCTCATACTCATGGATACTAGTCGGGTTCGTTACTGCTGAGCTACAACGGGATCTACAAGAGGTCAGTTTTTTTTTTTTTTTTTTCCACAAAAGCCATTTAGAGCAGTCTTCATAATTCCTGTCAAGGTCTGGAGGTGCTTATCTGCTGTTGAGTTCCACTTTTCCCAGTTTCTAACCTCTGTAGGCCTGAAAAACTACAAATTAGATGATCATATGGCCTGGAGCCAGAAATGCTAGAGGCAGCAAGCCAGAGGTCATTCCTTTGTTGGTTTCTGAATAAGTGGATCATATCCTGACTTAAAATAATCAGAATAAATTTCATATAGTGAAAGTCTTTCCAGCTGAAAGTCTTGAAATCTGGAAAAGGGCCTTAGTCTATTGCTCCCAGGGTGGTGCTATGTTGTCATTGAACAGCTCACAGATAAGGGAGTTATTGCTCCCTGGTTATCAAGCTGCCAGAAGGTAAATGATGGAACTAAGTTGGACTTGAAACACTCCCAAATTAAAACAAAAACAAACCTTGCTTTGAGCTGTCAAAAGGCATTTTACCAAGAAGTAGGACCTGCTGTTGTTTACTGACACTGAAAGGCAGGACTTTTTAAAAAGTCACTTTGGGGTCACTTCACATCAGAAAGCAATAGTATGCACTGATGCAAAAATAGCAGAGTGAGGAGTTCCTGTCGTGGCTCAGTGGTTAATGAATCCGACCAGGAACCATGAGGTTGCATGTTCCATCCCTTGCCTCGCTCAGTGGGTTAAGGATCCGGCGTTGCCGTGAGCTGTGGTGTAGGTTGCAGACATGGCTCGGATTCCGAGTTGCTGTGGCTGTGGTGTAGGCCGGCAGCTATGGCTCCGATTGGAGCCCTAGCCTGGGAACCTCCATATGCCACCAGTGTGGCCCTACAAAGATGAAAAAGATTTAAAAAAAAATAGAGTGAAATTAGGAACAAGAAGAAGAAAGAAGAGGACAATTTTTACCATAAAGATGGAAGTGGCTATGTCTTATTTATTTTCTCATTTCCTGCATATAGTGCAAAAACCTGTTACATAGTAGGCATAAGGTAATTTTTTGTAGCCTGAATAATTAAATGAAGAAGAAAACCAGCAAGTGGTGGGAACGTAATATAGTTGGGATAGGGGAACTGTGGGAAAGCTAAGTGGCTCAAGCCCTGTGCATGAACCTAAAATGTCACCCCAATTTGCCATGATATAGCTGTACCACTATAAAAACAAGGCATAGCTTTTCATCATCTCTTACCTTGAATGGTTAAGAATATATATGGTAATGTACTCTAACCATAGATCTTAATGTTTCCACCCCAAAAAAAGAAATGATAGGAGTTCCCTGATGGCCCAGTGGGTTAAGAATTCTGAGTTTTCACTGCTGTGGTTGGGGTTATGGCTGTGGCTCAGGTTCGATCCCTGGCCCAGGAACTTTTGTATGCCATGGATGCAGGCAAAAAAAAAAGGGGGACAATTATGTGACATGATAGAGATATTAGCTAACTCTCCTGATGGTAATCAGAGTGCAGTATGTAAATGTGTCAAATCAACACATTGTATACCTTAAACTTATACAATGTTGTATGTCGATTATATCTCAATTTTTTTTTTTGTTTTTTTTTGCTGTTTAGGGCCACATCCAAGGCATATGGAGGTTACCAGGATAGGGGTTGAATTGGAGCTACAGCTGCCAGCCTACGCCACAGCCACAGCAACATGGGATCCCCAACCTATTGAGTGAGGCCAGGGATCGAACGTGCATCCTCATGGATACTAGTCAGATTCATTTCCACTGCACCACAGAAGGAACTCCTCTTACTGTTTCTTAAGAAAAGAATAAGAATAAGAATAAATGATAATGATTAAGAGAGAAAGGAATCAGACTGCATAGTTTCAAATTCCAGCCCTGCCCTGGAAACCTGCGATGTTAAGTGAGGTGAGTATATTTCAGTAACTTGGGTTTCTCATCTGTAAAATGGGGATTGTAGCAGTACCTATCTCAGAGTTGTTAAGAGATTTAAATAAGTTTTTGCGTAGAAAGCTATGATAGGGTTAGCATGTCAAAAAATGCTTCATAACTGATCCTCATCGGTATTAAGATGTTGAATACACATGAAGTTAGCCTGCACACCAAGCACACGCTATTTTGGATATGCGCATTGGATGGGCAGTGCATTGATGCGCCAGGGGCATTTGCCAGCCTCTGGCAATGAAATAAGTTTTCACAGGATATATTGATGGGTGTTATAGATTTCGTTTGTCCCACTTTTCAGACTGACATGAGTCTGGTCTTGGTAAGAGATACAGAACCTGATTCTGTGCTCTGGACTCCACAAAAGTGCCTGTCTCCTGTGTATCCACTACAGAAGAAGCCCAGTTGGGTACTTCAAAGAGAGTATGGGAGGAGTTCTGGTGGCCTCGTGGTTAAAGGATCTGGTGTTGTCACTGCTGTGGCTCAAGTCACTGGCCAGGAACTTCTGCATGCTGTGGGCATGGCTGAAAAAAAAAAAAAAAAAAAAGATGATGGGTACTTGTCTGATTAAAATAAATCTTCAATTTTTTTATTATAGTTGATAAAGTAAATCTTTATATATAGAAAGTACATGAGTGTTTCAGAAATATGAAGTAGTTTAAATAAACTAATAAGGCCAACAGTGTTTTGTTTGTGGTAGAGTTAAATTATATTACTCTGAGAAGATGTGTTTTTAAACTTTATATGTCACTTGGGTACGTAATTCATCAAAAAGTTCCTAAGCTTCTATTAGTATTATTGGTGAAATAAATGAAACATAGGTGGGAAGCTCAAATCACATATCCATTTATCTTTGTTTCCCATTTTTTAAAAAGTTTTATTGATGTATAGTTGATTTACAAGTTTGTGATAATTTCTGCTGTACCACCAAGAGATTCAGTTATACATGTACACACATCCATTCTCTTTCAGATTCTTTTCCCACATAGATTACCACAGAACATTTATCTTATAAACACTCTTTTTTTTTTTTTTTGCCATTTCTTGGGCCGCTCCCGTCGCATATGGAGATTCCCAGGCTAGGGGTCGAATCAGAGCTGTAGCCACCAGCCTACACCAGAGCCACAGCAACGCAGGATCCGAGCCGCGTCTGCGAACTACACCACAGCTCACGGCAACGCCGGATCCTTAACCCACTGAGCAAAGGCAGGGACTGAACCCGCAACCTCATGGTTCCTAGTCGGATTCATTAACCACTGCGCCACGACGGGAACTCCTATCTTATAAACACTCTTAATGTCTAATCTGTACTGGGGATTTTGCATTGCTTTTTTATTGAGAGATATACATGTAGAATGCACAAAGCTTGTTTTTACTTTTTAAATACTTTATTAAAATATAGTTGATTTACAATGATGTTAATTTCTGCTGTATAGCAAAGTGATTCAGTTATGCTTATATATACATTTCTTTTTCATCTTCTTTTCCATTATGGTTTATCACAGGATATTGACTGTAGCTCCCTGTGCTATACAGTAGGACCTTGTTGTTTATCCATCCTACATATAAGAGTTTGCATCTGCTAACCCCAATCTTTCAGTCCTCCCTCTCCTACCTCCCACTCCTCCACCAAAAATCTGTTCTCTATATCTGTGGGTTTGTTTCTGTTTCCTAGATAAGTTCATTTGTGTTATATTTTATTTTGTTTTATTTTATTTTATATCTTATTTATTGCTTTTTAGGGCTGTACCTGCGGCATACAGAATTTCCCAGGCAAAGGGTCTGCGACCTACACCACAGCTCACTTCAACTCAGGATCCTCAACCCACTGAGCAAGGCCATGGATTGAACCTGCATCTTTTATTTTATTTTATTTTATTTGTTTTTTTGCCTTTACTAGGGCTGCTCCTGCAGCATATGGAGGTTCCCAGGCTAGGGGTCAAATCGGAGCTGTAGCCGCTGGCCTACGCCAGCGCCACAGCAACGCGGGATACCAGCTGTGTCTTTGACCTACACCACAGCTCACGGCAACACTGGATCCTTAACCCACTGAGCAAGGCCAGGGATCAAACCTGCAACCTCATGGTTCCTAGTCAGATTCGTTAACCACTGAGCCATGACGGGAACTCCTCGAACCTGCATCTTCATGGATACTAGTTGGGTTTATAACCTGCTGAGCCATGATGGGAACAACTATTTTATTTCATTTTTTTATTTTATTTATTTTGGCTTTACCACATCTTTTTAATCCATTCTTCTGTCAATGGACATTTAGTTTGTCTGCATGTCTTGGATATTGTAAATAGTGTTGCAATGAATATTGGGGGTGCATGTATATTTTCAAATTGTAGTTTTTTCCTGATGGACACCCAGAAGTGCAACTCCTGGATCACATGGTAACTCTATTTTTAGTTTTTTTTAGGAACCTCCCTACTGCACCCATTTGGCTGCACCAATTTACACTCCCACCAACAAGGAATGCCCTAATGTTAAGTGTACAGCTCAGCAAATTCTTACATTGATATACATCCATGTAAATGCCATCCAAATTAAGGTGTAGAAACTTCCAGCAGCCCAGGGAGTTCCCTTCATGGTTCAGTGGCTAATGAACCCAACTAGCATCTATGAGGATTCGGGTTCTATCTTTGGCCTTACTTAGTGGGTTAAGGATCCAACATTGCTGTGAGTTGTGGTGTAGGTCAAAAAAGTGGCTCAGATCTGGCATTGCTATGACTGTGGCATAGGCTGGCAGCTGTAGCTCCAATTTGACCCCTAGCCTGGGAACTTCCATATGCTGCAGTGTGGCCCTAAAAAAAAGAAAAAAATTTTCAGTAGCTCAGAAGGCTTCTCTGTGCCTACACCCAGTTATTAATTTCCCTTCAAAAGAGAACTATTATTCTGACTACTATCCCAATGGAATAATTTTGCTTGTGCTTGGATGTCATAGAAATGGCCTCAGGAGGTCCCATCGTGGCTCAGAAGTAACAACCCAACTAGTATCCATGAGGACGTAGGTTTGCTCCCTGGCCTCACTCAGAGGGGTAAGGATATGGTGTTGCTGTGAGCTGTGGTGTAGGCCAACAGCTGAAGCACCAATTGGACCCCTAGCCTGGGAACGTTCATATGCTGTGGGTGTGGCCCTAAAAAGCCAAAAAAGAAAAGTAAGAAAGAAACAGCCTCAATGGGAGTTCCCTGCTGGTGCAGCATGTTAAGGAACCAGTGTCGTTACCACTGTGGCTTGGGTCACTGCTGCGACTTGGGTTTGTTCCCTGACCTGGGAACTTCCACCTGCCCTGGATGTGGCAAAAAATAAAATAAGAAAGAAAAAGAGAGAGAAAGGAAGAAATGAAGGCAGGAAGGAGAAAAAAAGAAATAGCTTCAATGGATTCCTTTGTTTCTAGTTTCCTCTTTCCCAGGAATTCATCTCTTTGATTATGTGTAGTTATAACTCACTATTTTTCTTTGCTGCATAGACTACTATGCAATTACATACATATTGAATGAACATGCCACAATTTGTCTATCCAGCTTTATTTTCAAACAATCTTGTTCCTTTCTCCAATCTAAATCTTTTTTTTTTTTTTTTGTCTTTTTTTGCTATTTCTTGGGCCGCTCCCTCGGCATATGGAGGTTCCCAGGCTAGGGGTCGAATCGGAGCTGTAGCCACCAGCCTACGCCAGAGCCATAGCAACGCGGGATCCAAGCCGCGTCTGCAACCTACACCACAGCTTATGGCAATGCCGGATCGTTAACCCACTGAGCAAGGGCAGGGACCGAACCCACAACCTCATGGTTCCTAGTCAGATTCATTAACCACTGTGCCACGACGGGAACTTCTCCAATCTAAAATTTTAAGATTTTTTTAAAAAGCAAAATCTCATGTTTTTTGCAACCTCAGTGTAGTTCATCCTCAAATAGCAAAGCCTAAAAATGGCTATTGTATCTGTCAGGACCCAGTTGGGAAGGAGGTATTTCAGAGACAGCAATACATTACTTGTCTAGCCTCAGGGTCACATCACCTCTCCTTCCCATCATTGTATCAGCAGAGAACTTCATCTTCCTGACATTCCACAGAACATCACACAGATCCATTATATTCGTGACATCTCACTGAGTAGACTGGGGAACAGGAGGAGGAGAGTACCTCAGATGCATGAGAAAGTCCAATGTGTTCCACTAGGTGGGAAATCACTCCTAATCCTGGTACCAAGTATCCTATCAATTAACACCCAGGACATAGAATCCACTCTAGGCATTTCATGCAAAAGGGATGGGCCACCACCAGCTGGTGCTGGGATCTCTAAGAGGGTCTGTGCAGCAGGGGCTCCAGCCTTTGGGGGGTGCCCTTGTGGAGAGCTGCAGTAGCTGAAGACTGAGGGATGCCCTTCCTTGCCACCTTCCAGCCTCCCACCAGCACCTTCCATGGGCAGGACCTGGAAAGAAATCAGGTGGCAAGGGAACTTGGAAAATGCAGTTTACAGACTCCAGGCCCAGCAAGGCAGAGTGGAACAGAGAAAGGTAGGCTTGGCCCAAGCAATAATAGGTAAATAATGGCACAGCCATCACTTCAAGCTTCCACCAAAATAAGATGGCTCTCTGGTTTTTCTGGAATATGCCAGTAGCAGATCCTTCAGGTTTGGGTTGAAACCTTAGAAGTTTTGGACATTATCCCAATAATGCTGAAAGTTGGCACCATCCCTGAACTGTCTAGCACCTTAGGCCTTGCTGACTTCCTGAAGTTCTAGCTTCTAAAGCTGCAGTGGTCAGATACACAGGAAGGAAGGAAAGGGCCTAAGGTCAGATATACTTTTCTTTCTTAGCTCTATCTGAGGTTGGAGGGACCTATTCTAAAAGTCAGTGCCTTACAAATGTTACAAGGAGCCTCTTAATATAGTTAGTTCTTCTTTCTCAGATGGAAACACATGACAGCAGTTGAAGACTACCATCTTTTCCCCTTCTCTCTTCTGTTAGGAGATCTTTCTCTCTCTCTCTTTTTTTAAATATTTTTTTAAGAGCCGCCTCTTTAGGACATAGACATTCCTGGGCTAGGGCTCGAATTGAAGCTGCAGCTGCCAGCCTACACCATAGCCACAGCAATGCTGGGATCTGAGCAACATCTATGACCCACACCACAGCTCACAGCAACGCCAGATCCTTAACCCATTGAGCAAGGCCAAGGGTTGAACCTGAGTCTTCATGGATCCTAGTTGGGTTCATTACTACTGAGCCATGATGGGAACTCTGTTAGGAGAGCTTTATGGCAGAAACGATGGGGGGACAAAGGTATTAAAACAGTTAACATCTGGAGTTCCTGTCATGGCGCAGCGAAAACAAATCTGACTAGGAACCATGAGGTTGCGTGTTTGATCCCTGACCAGGCTCAGTGGGTTAAGGATCTGGCATTGCTGTGAGCTGTGGTGTAGGTTGCAGACGTGGCTCGGATCTGGCGTTGCTGTGGCTGTGGTGTAGGCCTGCAGCTGTAGCTCCAATTAGACCCCTAGCCTGGGAACCTCCATAGGTGCGGCCCTAAAAAAAAAACCAAGCAAAACAAAGCAAAAAATAGTTAACATCCAACAACTGCACAAGGAAAGGTAGAAGATGGGGGCCCAGAAGGAACGAGCCATGGTGAAGTCACATGCACAGGGACTGATTTCTGCTCAGAAAGATTACAATTAGCTTGGGCTTTGCTCAGGGAAAACAGAAGTAACCACGCTGAGTGGAAATCCCTGAACAGACACAGAGCAGTAGAAAACACAAAGTCACAGAGGGTGGACACCAAAGCAGAGTAAAAGAAGCTCAGTATGTCTGAATGTGTCTTCAGTCTTTGCTCACTGACCACTCCGTCCCTCGCTGTCCACCAAAACTCATGAAGGCGTTCCAGCTCGAGCATGCAGCTGGTATGTTAAAGATGTCAAAGCATGAAGTAACATGTAGCTACAGAATTGGGAACAGGTGTGTCCATCCAGAAGCATGATAACACGAGTGAATTTCAAAAGCCATTAGTATTTTTTGACTTCTCAGGGCAAATATCTTATCTGATGACAAAGCTGAGTTCCTAAGCTTAGAATCTTAGGACCCTGGCATACATTTCTCCAGAGAAACAGAGCCCAGATATCTCAATCTAGTGATTATTTTTCTTCTAAACTCCACAAAGCTCTAGGAAGGAGGATGCTGGGAGAACAAGTCAAGAGGGTCCAGGATGGAGAGAGGAGAGGACAGACCTGTGCACAGGTGGACAGATCACTGGGCCCAATACTCCCTGTGAATGTGGTTTGTTTCTTTGTTTTATTTTTTGGAGGGGGTGCCTCATGGCCTATGGAATTCCCGGGCCAGGGATCAGATCTAAGCTGCAGTTTTGACCTATGCTACAGCTGCAGCAACGGCAGATCCTTCAACCTGCTGTGCTGGGCCAGGGATCTCACCTGCATCCTGGCACTGCAGAGAAATTGCTATGCCACAGCAAGATCTCTTGAATGTGATATTTCTAGCCTCTAAACACAGAGGGATTTTTTTCATAAATTTTTCCTTTTAGGGCTGTGCAGCATATGGAAGTTCCCAGGCTAGGGGTTGAATGGAAGCTGCAGCTGCTGGCCTACCCCATGGCCACAGCAATGTGATCAGAGCAGCATCTGTGACCTACACCACAGCTCTGGGCAGTGGTGTATCCTTAACCCACTGAGCAAGGCCAAGGATCAAACCCACATGCTCATGGATAGCAGTCAGGTTCTTAAGCCGCTGAGCCACAACAGGAACTCTAAACAGAAGTATTTCTGACTCTGCACCTTGACAGAACAACCATAGTTCAGTTTCTGCCAGCTCAATTTAGATATAAGGCCTCCTTTACATATTTCTACGTCTTGCCTAAACAGAGACAGGACCTGAAAAATCCCCCATCATAACTGGGATTTCAGAGACCTAATTGTGGCTCAGTAGGATAAGAACCTGACTAGTATCCATGAGGATGTGGGTCCAATCCCTGGCCTCCCTCAGTGGGGTTAAGGATCCGGCTTTGCTGTGAGCTGTCATGTAGGTTGGCAGCTGCAATGAAGTATGAATTCAACGTAGCGCTAGAAGTTTTAAGGTATAAGCAGCACAATACAGCAAGAAAAGGTAGTAAAAGGATAGAGACTGGAAGCCAATTAAAGAAACTGTCCCTGGAATTTCTGTGTAGCTCAGTGGGTTAAGTATCTGGGTCTGTCACCGCAGTGGCTTGTGTTGTTGCTGTGGCATGGGTTTGGTCCCAGGCCTGGGAATTTCTGCATGCTGTAGGCAAAAAAAAAAAAAAAAAAAAAAAAAAAAAAAAAAAAGAAAAGAAAAGAAAAAGAAAAGACAAAAAAGGTAAGGCAGGAGTTCCTGTCGTGGCTCAGTGGTTAACGAATCCGACTAGGAACCATGAGGTTGCAGGTTCGATTCTTGGCCTCACTCAGTGGGTTAAGGATCCGGCTTTGCTGTGAGCTGTGGTGTAGGTCAAAGACACGGCTTGGATCCTGCGTTGCCGTGGCTGTGGCGTAGGTCAGCGGCTACAACTCCGATTAGACCCCTAGCCTAGGAACCTCCATATGCCACGGGAAGCGGCCCTAGAAAAGGCAAAAAAAAAAAAAAAAAAAAAAAAAAAAGGTAAGGCAAAAGAAAGAAAGAAAGAAAAAAGTAAAGAAAGCTGTCCCCATTTGCAGATGATGATTGTCTTTGTGGAATATCTGTAGGAGGCTACCAAAAACTCCTAGCGCTAATAAATGAGTTCAGCAAGACCAGAGGATACAAAATCAACACAAAAACATCAATTGTACTTCTACATTCTAGCAATGAACACATGAAAGATGAAATTAAAATATATATGCCTGGAGTTCCCATTGTTGCTCAGTGGGTTAAGAACCTGATAGTATCCATGAGGATAAGGGTTCAATCCCTGGTCTTGCTCGGTGGGTTAAGGATCCAGCTTGGCTGCAAACTGCAGCAAAGCTTGCTGATGTGGCTCAGATCTGGTGTTGTTGTGGCTCTGGCATAGGCTTCAGCTGTAGCTCCGATTTGACCCCTAGCCTGGGAACCTCCATATGCCACAGATACAGCTGTAAAAAAGAAAAAAAAGAAATTAAATTAAATTAAAAATAAATATATACCAGAGTTCCCACTGGGGTGCAGCAGGAGCCACAGCATCTCTGGAGTGCTGAGATGCAGATTCAACCCCTGACACAGTGGGTTAAGAATCCGGCATATGCTGGGAATTCCATATGCTGTGGGGCGGCCAAAAAAACCCAAACAAACATATATATATATTTATTCCAGTAACAATTGCTCAATAAAGAAAATCAAACACCTAAGTATAAATCTAATAATTTATTTAAGGGCCCATATAATGAGAACTATAAAATGTTTATGAAAAGTGAAAGAAAAAATCTAAAAAACAAAGAGACATACTGTGCTCACAGATTGGAAGACTCAATAGAATAAAGATATTGGCCTTCCCCAACTTGATTTATATGAAGATCAATTAATACAACTCCTATCAAAATTCTACCAAGGTTTTTTTGTAATCATAGAAAAGCTTATTCTACAATGTATACAGAAGGGTATAGGAACTAAAATATCTATAAAAATTTTGAAAAGAAAAATAAAATGGGAAGATTCACTCTACCTGATATATATGTATATATATATTTAGGGCTGCACCCATGGCATATGGAGGTTCCCAGGCTAGGGATCTAATTGGAGCAGTTGCCACCGGCCTATGCCACAGCCACAGCAATGCCAGATCTGAGCCCCATCTGCTACCTACACCACAGCTCACAGCAATGCAGGATCCTTAACCCACTGATCGAGGTCAGGGATTGAACCCGCAACCTCATGGTTCCTGATCAGATTTGTTTCTGCCGTGCCACAATGGGAACTTCACATTCTACCTGATGTTTAGGCTTACTTACACAGCTACAGTAATCAAGATTTTGGTTTTTTTTTTTTTTCTTTTTTTTTTTTTTTGGCTGTGCCTCAGGCATGCAGCCGTTCCTGGGCCAGGGAGAGAGCCCATTCTACAGCAGTGATCCAAGCTGCTGCAGTGACAATGCTGGATCCTTAACTACTGCTCCGCAAAATAACTCCAAGACTGATATTGGCTGAGGGACAAACACACAGATTATAGGACAGAGACGCTACATAAGTACAGCCAACTGGTTTCTGACAAAGATGACAAATCAGTTCAGGGGAGGAAAAGAATCTTGTCAACAAATGGTGCTGGACTAATTAGACATCCTTGGGCAAAACAAAACAAAATAAAGACAAAAACATGAGAGGAAGGAGTTACCTGGTGGATCACTGGATTAAGGATTTGGTGCTATCACTGCTGTGGCTTGGTTTAAAGCCTAGGTGTGGGTTTGATCCCTGGCCTGGCATAGTGGGTTAAAGGATCCAGCATTTTCACAACTGTGGCATAATCCACAGCAGCAGCTTGGATTCAATCCCTGGCCCAGGAACTTTCAGGTGCCACCAAAAAACTTAAAAAAAAAAGGTGAGGAGTTCCCGTTGTGGCTCAGTGGGAATGAATCTGACTAGTATCCGTGAGGAGGCATGTTTGATCCCTGGCCTCACTCAGTGGGTTTAGGATCCTGCATTGCTGTGAAAGACGAGGCTTAGATCTGGCATTGCTGTGGCTGTGGCGTAGGCTGGCAGCTACAGCTCTGATTAGACTCCTAGCCTGGGAACCTCCACATGTCGCGGGTGTGGCCCTATAACAACAACAACAACAAAAAAAGTGATAATACAAAATCTGGCAAAGATACAGAGACACCGGCTATCTCCTACATTGCTAATAGGAATATAACATTGTACAACCGGAGTTCCCACTGGGGCGCAGGAGAAATGACTCCAACTAGGAAGCATGAGGTTGTGGGTCTATCCCTGGCCTCCCTCAGTGGGTTAAGGATCTGGCATTGCCATGAGCTGTGGTGTAGTTCATATATGCAGCTCGGATCCTGCGTTGCTGTGACTGTGGTGTAGGCTGGAAGCTGTAGCTCCTATTTGACCCCTAGCCTGGGAACCTGCATAAAATTGTACAACCATTTTGGAAATAGTTTGGCAGCTTTTGAAAAACTAAACATACTTATTATATGAACTGGCAATGGCACCAGTGGACGTTTATCCTAGAGAAGTGAAAAGGTATGACCTCATAAAAACCCTTACACGATTGTCATAGCGGCTTTATTTGTACTAATCTATAACTAGAATACTGCTCAGTCATAAAAATGAACAAACTTATTTTTAAGCAAGTTTTACTGAGGTAGAGTTGATTTACAATGTGTTCATTTCTGCTGTATAGCAAAATGCGTCACTTGTACTGCTATACATCCATTCTTTTTCATACTCTTTTCCATTATGGTTTATCACAGGATACTGAATATAGTTCCCCATGCTCTACGTAGAACCTTGTTGTTTATCCATTCTATATATAATAGTTTGCGTCTGCTAATCCCAAACTCCAAATGCATTCCTCCCCATCGTCTTCTCTCACCCCATCCCTGGCAACCCAAGTCTGTTCACTATGTCTCTGAATCTGTTTCTGCTTCATAGATAAGTTAAAAATGAACAAATTCTTGGACTTCACCTGTGGCACAGCAGGTTAAGGATCCAGCATTGTCACCGCAGCAGCTTAGGTTGCTGCTGTGTGGTGGGTTTGATCCCTGGCATGGGAATTCAACATGCATCAGGGTTGGCCAAAAAAAGAAAAAAGAAAAAAAAATCTTGATAACTGCTCTACCTGGGGGAAGCTCAAGGATCGGGACCTGGGGGCCATGTGCTGAGATTCTCCAGGGAGCACGCCTTTACTGCTTTCACACCCAGCCTTCAGGTTGGCTCCACTTTCCTCTTCACTGCAAGGACAGGATGGGACCCTGCCTGGCCTCTCATCCTCCTTGTCCCCACTGAGTGGTCAAGCCTGAGCCCATAGCCTAATTGAGGCCAAAGACAGTTGCCCAGCCAGAGTGGCCGCTTGCCTTTCTCCTGGTGTTGCTGCCTGGGGTTTTGCCAACGTCTGGCTCGTGACCTGGAGCAGCTGGAAAGAAATCATAATTATAATTGTCTGAACTTCTGCAACAGTCTATGCCTGGAGGTGAAACTTCTGCCAGAATTATAGGCGCCAATAAACTATGTCTTTAAAATTTTGGGGGGACACACCCGTGGCATGTGGAAGTTCCCAGACCAGGGATCAAACCTGTGCCAGAGCAATGACCCTAGCCGCTGCAGTGACAGCTCCAAATACTTAACCTACTGCACCACAAGAGAACTCCAGTCTTCTATTAAAAGAACAAAAAAACTATAAAGTGTCCCAGGAACAAGTCAAATGACCACAGACACCAAAAATGCCTCTGCTTTGAGGTTCCTTGATGGCCTAGTTGTTTAGGATTTGGGGTTGTCATTGCTGTGGCTTGGGCCCAGAAAATTCTGCATGCTGTGGGTGCCACAAAAAAAAAAAAGCATCTGTTTTGAATGAGTTGCAGAACACCCAAAGTCGACAGGAAGGAGGAAAAAGTCAGAGAAGAATTATTCAGGGTTCCCCGAACTCTATCTTCCATTCTCACAAAATCAGTAGATCTTAAAGGAATCAATATTTTTGCAGTAGCAGTCTCCCATTTTTCTGACCCTATTTTTGTGTCAGTTCCATTAAGGAATAACTTTCTAGTTCCATCAGTGGAGCCAAAATCAGATTCTTTTGACTCTAAAGAGAAAGACTTAAAATATGGGTAACATACAAGCAAGGCGTTATGCTTCTTTTGTTCCCTTGAGCAGAACTGGGGTGTTGGGGGGAGCGTCGCTGGTTCAAGAGAGGTCACAGCCTCTCACATTTCAGACTTTACTGGAGAAGAGACATGAGTATGGTATTAGCAGCTTCAAGGAAACTGGTGTCCTTCTTTGTTAGAGTTCATTTCTCTCAGGAGGTGCCAAGGAAGTGGCAAGTTCCAGGGGCCTGGTTATTGTTCTGTCTATCTAAAGGGCTGGCCACCATACCCTCCCCGTGACAAGTCACCTGATCTAACCTTTTTTTTTTTTTTTTTTTTTTTTGCGGTATTCTGCAAAATGTGGAAGTAACCGGTCCAGGGATCAAACTTGCGCCACTGCAGAAATCCAAGCCTCTGCAGTGACAATACCAGATCCTTAACCTGTTGAACAGCAAGAGAACTCCTGATGCTGCTTTTTTTTTCCCCTTTTTGGCTGCACACATGGTATATGGAAGTTCCCAGGCCAGGGATTACATTTGAGTCGGAGCTGCAGCAACGCTGGATCCTTAACCCACTGCACCGGGCCAGGGATGGAACTTGTGCCTCCATAGAAACAGGCTGGATCATTAATCCTCTGCACCATAGCGGGAACTTCCTGATCCTGCTTTTTAACAAGAAGAGGGAGACATTGTGGGGATGAGACCCGGTTATAGCGCAAACAACTCACCAGTCATCTGAGCTCGACATTAATCTACCTCACCCACATGACACTTACTATTGGCCCCAAATTCCAAGCTACCATATCATGATAAGCTATATTAGCCAACCTTATCATTAAGGTTGCAACTATTTTGGCAGAAAATTACTCCCAAATTTTCATCACAAAATGACAGTTTTTGTGAGATATTTCAGGAAACTTGGCAGGAAGTGCAACTTCCCCAAAATATCCAAGCTGAACATTTTTTCAAATAATTGTGAAGAAAGTGATGTTTAAAAAGAAATTACAGGGAATTCCCCTTGTGGCTCAGTGGGTTAAGAACCCTCAATAGTGTCCATGAGGACTCTGGTTAGAACCCTGACCGCTCTCAGTGGGTTAACGATCCCACTTGGCCACAAACGGCAGCAAATGTTGCTGATGCAGCTCGGATCTGGCATTGCTGTGGCTGTGGCATAGGTTGGCAGCTGCAGCTCCAATTTGACCCCTAGCCTGGGAATGTCCATATTCCATGGGTGGGGCCCTAAAAAGAAAAGAAAGAAAGGAAAAATTTACCGTAGAAGAAGAGCCCATAGACTGAATGTTCATGTCGCCCCAAATCCACACGGAAGCCCTACACACCTGCATGCCTTGCCCTCTGAGTCTCTCCCATTTAGCTATTCCTGTGTTGTAACCTTTATAATCAGTAGGAGTTCCCGTCGTGGCTCAGCGGTAACGATCCCGACTAGTATCCATGAGGACGTGGGTTTGATCTTTGGATTAAAGATCCAGCATTGCCCTGAGCACCTCGGATCCTACATTGCTGTAGCTGTAGTGTAGGCTGGCAGCTGCAGCTCTGATTTGACCCCTAGCCTGGGAACTTCATGAGCAGCGGATGCAACCCTAAAAAGACCAAAAAAAAAAAAAAAAAAAAAAAAAAAAGAAGAGAAAAAAGAAAAAGAAGAAGAAAAAGAAATTATATATATGTAAATTAAATTATATATATATAGTATCATTTAGGGCTGCACCCATGGTATATGGAGGTTCCCAGGCTAGGGGTCAAGTCAGAGCTGTAGCTGCTGGCCTACACCACAGCTCACAGCAATGCTGGATCCTTAACCCAATGTGTAAGGCCAGGGATTGAGCCTGTGCCCTCATGGGTGCTAGTCAGGTTCCTTTCCACTGAACCATGATGGTAACTCCTAAGAAATGATATTTTTAAAAAGATAATAATAATAAACCAGTAAAAGTAAATAGTGTTTCCCTGAGTTCTGTGAGTCGTTCTACCCAATTATGGAAACTGAGGAGGAAACCTTTGATCTGTAGCTGGTCTGTCAGAAGTGGCTCCCCAGAACTTGCAATTGGCATTTGAAGTGGGGGTGGTCTTGTGGAAGTGACTTTTCTTTTCTTTTTTTTTTCTTTTTAGGTCCGCACTTGAGTCATATGGAAATTCCCAGGCTAGGGCTAATGGTAACTAGTTGGCTCACTAGTTGGGTTTGTTTCTGCTGCACCACAGTGGGAACTCCCATGGAACTAACTTCTTAAAACCTTTGAGGAGTTCCCATTGTGGCACAGCAGAAACGAATCTAATATCCATGAGGATTTGGGTTCAATCCCTGGCCTCATTCAGCGGCATTGCTGTAAGCTGTGGTGTCGGTCACAGACGTGGGGCTTGGATCTCACATTGCTGTGGTTGTGGTGTAGGCTGGCAGCTGCAGCTCCGATTTGACCCCTAGCCTATGAACTTCCATATGCCACCGGTGCAGCCCTAAAAAGCAAAAAAAAAAAAAAAAAAAAAAAAAAAAAAATCCTTTGAGATCCGCCCCAATCCTGGGTAGTTAGTGTCAGAATCAGATTAAGTGTAGGACAGCTTGTTGGTGTCAGGGAATGTGTGAGAGTTGGTGTCAGAACCACAATTACAGGTGGCCTTTTTCTCTGACTCTGAAAGGAGACGTCTGTGGGAAAGGAGCTCGGGCAGGCAAGCAAAGGTGCATATCAGATGCTCAGTGCCTATAGAATAAATTTTTATTTAAAATAAATACTGGGGCAGTTCCCACCATGGCTCAGTGGTTAAGGAATCTGACTAGAAACCATGAGGTTGCGGGTTCGATCCCTGGCCTTGCTCAGTGGGTTAAGGATCCGGCGTTGCCGTGAGCTGTGGTGTAGGTCGCAGACGCGGCTCAGATCCTGCATTGCTGTGGCTGTGGCGTAGGCCGGCGGCTACAGCTCCAATTAGACCCCTAGCCTGGGAATCTCCATATGCCACGGGAGTGGCCCTCAAAAGATAAATAATAATAATAATAACAATAATAAATAAAATAAATATTGGGGAGTTCCTGTTGTGGCTCAGCAAGTTATAAACCTGACATTGCATATGTGAGGATGTGGGTTCAAGCCCTGGCCTTGCTCAGTGGGTTAAGGATCCTGCATAGTAGTTGCTGCAGCTGCAGCTCCTATTTAACCCCTAGCTTGGGAACTTCCATATATCATAGGTGTGGCCATAAAAAGAAAAAAAAATAATAAATTAAAATTTTTAAGGAGGTTTCATTATGGCTCTGTAGTAACGAACCTGACTAGGGTCTCCGAGGATATGGGTTCCATCTCTGGCCTCGCTCAGTGGGTAAGGATCGGGCGTTGCCATGAGCTGTGGTGTAGGTCACAGACGAAGCTTGGATCTGCATTGCTGTGGCTGTGGCATAGGCTGGTGGCTACAGCTCCGATTTGACCCCTAGCCTGGGAACGTCCATATGCCGTGGGTGGGTCCCTAAAAAGACAAAAAAAAAGTTTTTTTAAATATTGGCATTCCCTTGTGGCCTAGTGGTTAAGGATCCCAAGTTGTCACTGCTGCAGCATTGGTTCAGTCCCCGACCTGGGAACTTCAGTGTGCCACAGATGTGGCCAAAATTTTTTTATTAATTTAAAAAATAAAAAAATAAATATTGCTGAAATGCCTTTCAATATGGGGCATTTAAGTTATTCTCACAGAAGTCATAGGACATTTCAAAGATTCTGATTTAAAATTGTTATCTGTACCCTTCTCTTTGAAGTTACTCCCATATGACAGGAGAGGCCTGGCTTATTAAACTCATTCTGAGATTATAAAATATAAAACCTTGGGAATTTCCTGGTGGCCAAGCAGTTAAGGATTTCATGTTATCACTGCTACGACTTGGCTTTGATCCCTGGCTCAGGAAGCATGCTGAGGTCACGGCTGAAAAAATTAATTAAATAAACCTGTATTTTTAAAAAAAATCTGTTTCTTTAATTATTTGCAACTGTCTCTGAATCAGACACAAAAATCCTCATGCCTGCTGCACAGAGATAATGGTATTCAAGAGAGAGGGTGGATGCTCAGGAGAGGGGAGGGGAGATGCTGTTCTGTTTCTTGATCCAGGTGTGATCCCACCTAGGTGTGTTCATCTTGTGAAAATCCACTGGGATGTATACTTAGGATCTGTGTACTTTTCTGTATGGACTCCTGCTTAGAAAATAAATGACACTATTCAAATAAAAAGTTCAAAGGTGACCACCTCTTAGAACTGTGAGGATTAAGAGTCACCTCCGTACGTAAGCCACCTGACAGTTTCTAGCACACAGGACACACTCGTTAGAGTTATGTGCCAGCTCTGCTCAGTAGATGAAAGGCCAAGTGAGTGTGCAAATGGCTAGAGTGGTTGAGGAAAGGATCACCAGTCCATGATGAAGAATAGGATAGCCCGCGGAGAAAAGGGCACAGATTTGGGCTGTGCATTTAGCCCCTCCACCTCTGAGCCAGTAACTAAAAGTCTCAGAACCTCAGCTTTCTCATCAGATTATTAACTGTCCAACAGGTGATTGCCAAGGTGAAATGAGGTACGTACACGCCCTGTCCTGGCACTCCACCTGTGCACTTACACTCCTGCTCGGGAGGTGGTAGGCGTAATGGTGATGGTTACTGAGTCCAGCTCGAACTGCTCTCCGCCCAACAGGCTGATAAACTGAGAGAGGATTTTCTTTCTTTTTTTTTTTTAGGGCCGCACCTGCAGCATATGGGAAGTTCCCAGGCAGGGATTGGAATCAGAGCTGCAGCTGCCATCTCACAGCTGCAGCAATGCTGGATCCGAGCAGCACTGTGACATACGCCACAGCTTGCAGCAACACCAGATCCTTAATCCACTGAATGAGGCCAGGGATTGAACTCACATCCTCACAGCCACTGTGTTAGGTTCTTAACCCACTAAGCCACAATGGGAACTCCTTGAGAGAGAAATTGTTGGGGCAATGAATTGCTACTTTATTCAGAAAGCCAGCAGACTGAGAAGATGGTGGACTGGCATCCCAGAGAACCATCTTGCTTGGGTTAGAATCCAGACTTCTTTTATACTAAAGGCAGAGGAGTAAAGTCAAACAGTTCCTGGTCTGGTCAGCTTCTGGAGGGGCTGTGTTAATTTCCCCCTTCCTGCAGCCATCTGCAGGTGGGTCTGTTCAGGATGCTCCTTATGAGCTAAACAAAGGTATTTTAGCTTAATGCTCATTACCTGGGAGGCAGGGTTCCCAGAGATGGGCTATTATGTATAATTTAAGTTTATAGGCAACATCCCTTTGTTGATTAACTTATAATAGAATGCACAAGTTCTTCCCTATTAGAGGACAGTTGGGGATCCTGGACATGGCAAAGTCCCCACACTCTGGCATCCTGCACCGCGGACATGCTGGCAGCTTGAGTTACAGATTCCCCAGTGGCCACGAACCCTGAAGCTTTTATTGGCTGAAGCTTTCAATGTTGCTCTCGAAAGTTAAACTTTCTAAGAAACACTGTTCACAATCTACCTTCCAGGAAATCATTTGCAGTTCCAGCTGCCACGTCCTCATATTAAGCTTATGGCTGGTCATGACTGTGCCAACGAAGTCGTGCCAAATCCAGCGTTCCAGAGCGACCTTAAAAAAACTAAGCTAATGGCAATTTTATGTGTTATGGAAGCTTTTCCTGTCTATTCACTGCCAACAAGAGCCAATCCTGGCCTCTTCTGCCTACATCTCAGCCTGGACATTCTTAAGAAACTCAGCAGGAAATTATATCAGTGCAGATTAAAATGGCTCTTGGCTATCCTGTGAATTTTTTTTTTTTTTTTTCAGGGCTGCACCTGCAGCATATGGAAGTTCCCAGACTAGAGGTTGATTGGAGCTGCAGCTGCCACCCTACACCACAGCTACAGCAATGCCGGATCCTTAACCCACTGAGCAAGGCCAGAGATTGAACCCACATCTTCATGGATACTAGTTGGGTTTGTTACTGCTGAGGCACAACGGGAACACTGAAACATGGTTTTTTTTTTTTTTTTTTTGTCTTTTTAGGGCTGCACCTGCAGCATATGGAGGTTTCCAGGCTAGGGATCAAATCAGAGCCTTTGCCACTGACCTACACCAAAGCCACAGCAACGTAAGATCCGAGCAGGGTCTGTGATCTACACCACAGCTCATGGCAACGCTGGATCCTTAACCCATGGAGCGATGCTAGGGATCAAAACTGCATCCTCATAGATACTAATCAGATTCGTGAAACATGATTTTTTTTTTTTTCCTTTGGTCTTTTTTGTCTTTTTGTCTTTTGTTGTTGTTGTTGCTGTTGTTGTTGCTATTTCTTGGGCCGCTCCCGCGGCATATGGAGGTTCCCAGGCTAGGGGTTGAATCGGAGCTGTAGCCACCGGCCTATGCCAGAACCACAGCAACGCGGGATCCGAGCCGCGTCTGCAACCTACACCACAGCTCACGGCAACGCCGGATCGTTAACCCACTGAGCAAGGGCAGGGACCGAACCCGCAACCTCATGGTTCCTAGTCGGATTCGTTAACCACTGCGCCACGACGGGAACTCCTTTTTTTTTTTTTTTTTTTTTTTTTTGGCTTTTTTACGGCCACACCCATGGCATATGGAGGTTTCCAGGATAGGGGTCAAATCAGAACTACAGCTGCCGGCCTATGCAACAGCCACAGCAATGCCAGATCTGAGCTGCGTTTTCGACCTACATCACAGCTCATGGCAACACCAGATCCTTAACCTATGAGTGAGGCCAAGGATCAAACCTGAAACCTCTTGGTTCCTAGTCAGATTCGTTTCTGTTGCGCCACGATGGGAAATCCATTTACCTGAGTTTTAATAGTTGAGTTATATGTATTCCTTACATATCCTGGCTGCAAGTCAGATATGTGATTTGCAATTATTCTCTCTCAGTCTGTTGATTGTATGTGCCCATTCTGTAGTTGAAAACTCCTTGAACTCTCCCTTTCCTCCACAATAGTTTGGTTGGAGTTTAGTAAGTGAGAAATTATTCCTATCTCTCAGTCTGAAGTGTTGGCAGAGAGATAGGTGGGTTTCAATTACTGAAAGAAGAAACATCCAAAGTCCTCAGTTTTAAAGAACTGACCTCTAATCTGGAAACTTCCATATGCTGCAGGTGTGGCCCTAAAAAACAAAAAATAAAAAATAAAATAGAGGAAGTTCCTGTAGGGGTTCAGTGGTAACAAGCCCGACTAGCCTCCATGAGGATGTGGGTTTGATTCCTGGCCTTGCTCAGTGGGTTAAGGATCTGGCATTGCTGTGAGCTGTGGTGTGGGTCTCAGATGAAGCTTGGATCTGGCATGGCTGTGGCCAGCAGCTACAGCTCCAATTTGACCCCTATCCTGGGAACATCCTTATGCTGCAAGTGCAGCCCTAAAAAGCCAAAAAAAAAAAAAAAAAAAAAAAAAGGAATGTATATATGTGTATAAGAAGTCAACTTGCTGTACAGCAGAAATTAGCACAACATTGTAAATCAACTATACTTTAAGAATAATATTAATAATAAAAGACTGTATCTTCCCCCAGGTCCTGTGAGGACAGCAAGACTACCACTGATCCCCTATTAGATTCCAAATCTCACCCACAGACCAGGCTGTGGGTATAAACACCCCAGGGAAGCCTTTCACAGCCACTAGAGGCATAGGAGTCTCTTCCTTCCTGACTCTTTGCACCTTAGTAATATACTCAAGGCCATGGATGACCCTTCTAGAGCTTGCCCATACTCAATCCTCCCTCTCTTCCAGGGACATCTATAAAGTTGTGCTCTCAAGTTCTCTTGCAGTTAAGACAGGGCAGTAGGGGGAGTTCCCTAGTGGTGCAGCAGGCTATGGATCCTGAATTGTCACTGCTGTGGTGCGGGTCTGACCCCTGGCTTGGGAACTTTTGCATGCTGCAGGAGCAGCCAAAAAGGAAAAAGTAAAAGAGAGAGAGAGAGAAAGAAAAAAAGACAGGGCAATGGGCTAGCACTCAACGTGACACGTCTCACTTCTAGGTTAAAGCATTTGATTTCCTGTGTGAAACCCTCTCAGCATGTTATTCCCTGGGGTGTTGACAGTGAGGGCCAGGTGTTCAAGATAGTGATCCTCTGTCGATCAGGTGAATGTGTGGCACAGAGCCTTGGGACTACCCGTGTTAGGTATGGCGCATAGGAATATCTGTGCTATAGAGCCACTGGGAGTACACAGTTGTTTGTTCTTGTGGAACAGTCTAACATAGAGCCTCTACAAAGCACCTTAAAAAATACATACAAACAACATGATCAAAAGGTGCAACAAGGGGAAGAGGAAGAAAGTTTAATATTTCTCTCCTCATCTCTGAAAAACAGGAGTCAATGATTTTCCTTTGTTTATATTTACATTCCATTTCTTAAAAAAAATTTTTTTTGGTCTTTTGTCGTTTTTTAGGGCAGAGGTTCCCAGGTTAGGGGTCAAATTAGAGCTACAGCTGCTGGCCTACATCAGAGCCACAGCAATGCCAGATCCTTATCCCACTGAGCAAGCCAGGGATTGAACCCGAAACCTCATGGTTCCTAGTCAGATTCGTTTCTGCTGTGCCACGACGGGAACTCCTACATTTTATTTCAAATCATATTTCCCCCATTGTTCAATCTTGGTTCTATTTTTAACTTGATTTCATTTTCAACTCCAGTCCTTTTACCTTGACTTCGCTGTTGTTGCTTTTTTTTTTTTTTTTGCTGTGCCCACAGCATGAGAAAATTCTTAGGCCAGGTATCGAATCCATGTTGCAGGCGTGACCTGAGCCACAGCAGTGACAATGCCAGATCCTTTACCTACTGAGCCACCAGGGAAATTCCTGTTGAATTCTTTAATCTGAATCTTTCTTATTTGGCTGTCTTTCATTTTTTGTTAGCTTTTTCAGCTTTTGTATTTGAATAGATATCTTGACTGTGTATAAAATTCTTTTTTTTTTTGTTTTTTGTTTTTTGTCTTTTTGTTGTTGTTGCTATTTCTTGGGCCGCTCCCGCGGCATATGGAGGTTCCCAGGCTAGGGGTTGAATCGGAGCTGTAGCCACCGGCCTACACCAGAGCCACAGCAACAAGGGATCTGAGCCGCGTCTTCAACCTACACCACAGCTCACGGCAACGCCAGGTTGTTAACCCACTGAGCAAGGGCAGGGATCGAACCCGCAAACTCAAGGTTCCTGGTCGGATTTGTTAACAACTGTGCCACGACGGGAACTCCCTTAAAAAAATTTTATTATAGTTGATTTACAATGTTCTGTCAGTTTCTGTTGTACAGAAAGTGACACAGTTTTACAAATACATACATTCTTTTTCTCACATTATCCTCCATCATGTTCAATCACAAGTGATTAATATAGTTCCCTGCGCTCTAAAGCAGGATCTCATTGCTTATCTACTCCAAATGCAATGGTTTGCATCTACTAACCCCAAACTCCCAGTCCATCCCACTCCCTCCTCCTCCCCCTTGGCAACCATAAGTCTGTTCTCCAAGTCCATGAATTTGTTTCTTTTCTGTGGATAGATTCATTTGTGCCATATATTAGATTACAGATATAAATGATATCATATGGTATTTCTCTTTCTGATTTCACTTAGTATGAGAGTCTCTAGTTCCATCCTTGTTGTTGCAAAAGGCATTATTTTGTTCTTTTTAATGGCTGAGTAGTTTTTCCATTGAGTACATGTACTGCATCTTCTTAATCCATTCACCTGTCTATGGACATTTAGGTTGTTTCCATGTCTTGGCTGTTGTGAATAGTGCTGCTATGAACATAGGGGTGCATGTATCTTTTTGAATGAAAGTTTTGTCTGGATGTATGTCCAGGAGTGTGATTGCTGAATTATATGGTAGTTCTATATTTAGTTTTCTGAGATTCCTCCATACTGTTTCTGTAGTGGTTGTACCAATTTACATTCTCACCAACAGTGTAGGAGGGTTCTCTTTTCTCCACACCTTCTCCAGGATTTGTTATTTGTAGACTTATTAATGGCCATTCTGACAGAATGAGGTGGACCTCATTGCAGTTTTTTTTTTCTTTTTAGGACCACATCCACAGCATATGGAGTTTCCCAGGCTCGGGGTCCAATTGGAGTGGCAGCTTCTGGCCTATGCCATAGCCACAGCAATACAAGATCCGAGCGACCTACACCACAGCTCACAGCAACGCCAGATCCTTAACCCGGTGATCGAGACCAGGGATTGAACCCACATCCTCATGGATCATAGTCAGGTTTGTTACCCACTGAGCCACGAAGGGAACTCCCCTCATTGCAGTTGTGATTTGCATTTCTCTAATTATTAGTGATGCTGAGCATTTTTTTCATGTGCCTGTTGACCATCTGTATGTCTTCTTTGGAGAAATGTCTGTTCAGGTCTTCTGCCTATTTTTCAATTGGGTTGTTGTTTTTTCTGCTGTCAAGTTGTATAAATTGTTTGTATATTTTATCAATTAAGCCCTTGTCAGTTGCATCATTTGAAACTATTTTCTCCCACTTTGCAGACTGTCTTTTTTTTATGATTTCCTTTGCTGTGCAAAAGTTTGCCATTTTGATTAGGTCTCATTGGCTTATTTTTGTTATTATTTCTGCTGGCTTGGGAGACTGACCTAAGAAAACATATGTAAGGTTGATGTCAGAGAATGTTTTGCCTATGTTCTCTTATAGGAGTTTGATGTTGTCATGTTTATTTCTTTAAGTTATTTTGAGTTTATTTTTGTGCATGGTGAGAGGGTGTGTTCTAGTTTCATTGATTTACATGTCTAGTTTTGCTAACACCACTGGCTAAAGAGACTGTCTTTTTCCCATTTTATGTTCTTGCCTCCTTTGTCAAAGATTAATTGACCATGGTGTCTGGGTTTATTTCTGGGTTCTGTTCCATTGGTCTGTATGTCTGTTTTGGTACCAGTACCACACTGTCTTGATTACTGTAGTTTTGTAATATTGTGTGAAGTCTGGGATACAAGATTAACATTGAGAAATCTGTTGCATTTCTGTATACCAACAGCAAAATATTAGAAAAATAATATAAAAATACAATAGCTTTTAAAATCACACCCCAAATATTAAATACCTAGGAATAAACCTGACCAAGGGGGTGAAAGACTTTTATGCTGAGAACCGTTAAACATTAATCAAGGAAATTAAAGAGGATTCAAAGAAATGGAAAAATATTCCATGCTCCTGGACGGGAGGAATTAATATTGTTAAAATGGCCATACTACTTGAGGCAATCTACAGATTCAATAAAATCCCTGTCAAATTACCCATGACATTTTTCATAGAACTATAACAAACAATTCAAAAATTTATATGGAAGACTTCCCATTGTGGTACAGTGGAAAAGCATCTGACTAGTATCCATGAGGATGCAGGTTCAATCCCTGTCCTTGCTTAGTGGGTCGGGGATCTGGCATTGCCAGGAGCTGTGTGTAGGCCACAGATGGGGCTCAGATCTCGTGTTGCTGTTGCTGTGGCGTAAGCTGGCAGCTGCAGCTCTGATTCGACCCCTAGCTTGGGAACTTCCATATGCCGTGGGTGCAGCCCTAAAAAGCAAAAACAAACAGACAAAAACCCCCAGCAATTTATATGGAACCACAAAAGACCCAGAATTGCCAAAGCAATCCTGAAGAAAAAAACCAAGCAGAAGGCGTCATCTAATTTTAGAACATTTTTATTGCTCCAAAGAGAAATCTCCCATCCATTAGCCATCAGCCCATCCATTCCCATCACTCCCCTTCTCTCCTCCCTCCAGTCCCTAGCAACCATTGATCTATGATGGATTTGCCTATTCTGGACATTTCATATGCATACAGAATGATGCAGCGTGTGGTCTTTTGTGTCTGGCTTCTTTCACTTAGCATGTTTTCAAGGTTTCTCTGTGTGGGGCATGTATCAGTCCCATTTTATGGCCAATAATATTCCGCTATAAGAATGGACACATGGCATTTTGTTTGTCATTCACCAGCTGATGGATATGTGAGTTGTTTCTACTTTTAGGCTCTCATAAATAATGCTGTTATGATATGCATGTACAAATTTTTGTGTAAACCTATCTTTCAGTTCTTTTGGTTGTACACCTAGGAGTGGAATTGCTGGATCACATGTAACACTGTTTAATATTTTGTTCAACTGCCAGAATGTTTTCTAAGTGGCTGCACCATTTTACGTTCCAACTTGTAATATATGAGAGTTCCAATTGCTCCACGTTGTGGACAGTACTTGTTTTTGTCATTTATAGTAGTAATCCTAAAGTGTGTACATTTTTGTCTTAATTTTATTGCAAAACTAGTGATGTTAAGCATTTTTTTTTTCATGTGCTTACTGGCCATTTATGTATTTTATTTATTTATTTATTTATTTTGCTTTTTAGGGCCACACCTGCGGCATATGGAGGTTCCCAGGCTAGGGGTGGAATCAGAGCTGCAGCTGCTGGCCTACATCACAGCCAAAGCAACACCAGATCTGAGCCTGTCTTCGACCTACACCACCACTCATGGCAACGCCGGATCCTTAATCCACTGAGTGAGGCCAGGGATCAAACCTTCGTCCTCATGGATGCTAGTCAGGCTCATTTCCGCTAAGCCATAATAGGAACTCCTACGTATTTTTGAATAAATGTTTATTCAAATCTCTTGCCCATTTAAAAAAATGGGTTATGGAGTTCCTGTTGTGGCACAGCGGAAATGAATCTGACTAGTATCCATGAGCATGCGGGTTCCATTCCTGGCCTCACTCAGTGGGTTGGGGATCTGGCGTTGCCATGATCTGTGGTGTAGGTTGCAGACCTGGCTCGGCTCTGGTGTTGCTGTGGCTGTGGTGTAGGCTGGCAGCTGTAGCTCTGATTGGAACCCTAGCTTGGGAAATTCCATATGCTGCAGGCGTGGGCCTAAAAAATCAATCAATCAATAAAATAAAATAAAATTTAAAAAGTGGGTTATTACTATTGAGTCTTAAGAGATTTTTTAATTCAATGAATTTTATTATATTTAATTGTACAACCATCAACCTAATTTTATAACATGTAAGCGTTCTTTAAATTGTCTAGATACAAGTCCCTTAGCATATACAAGATTTACAAATATATTCTCCCATTCTGGGAATTTCCTTTTCACTTTCTTGATGGTATTGATTGAAGTACAAAAGTTTTAAATTTTGATAAAGTTCAAATAATCAATTCTTAAATTTTCACTTGTGCATTTATTATTATAAGAGATTATTGCCTAACTCAATGTACTTACTATGTTTTCTTCTCAGAGTTCTATACTTTTAGCTCTTACATACATGTTTTTGAGGTATTTTGATTCAATTTTTGCATATAACATGAGGTGAAGACCCAAAAGCATTCTTTTTTTTTTTTAATTTTAATTGTAGGTTTTTGTTGTTTGTTTTTTGTCTTTTTAGGGCTGCACCGGAGGCATATGGAGGTTCCCAGGCTAGGGGTCTAATCAGAGCTAAAACTTCAGGCCTACACCACAGCCACAGCAACCTGGGATCCAAGCTGAGTCTTCGACCTACACCACAACTCACGGACCTTAACCCACTGAGCAGGGCCAGGGATAGAACCCGTGTCCTCATGGATACTAGTCAGTTTCATCAACCACTGAGCCGTGACGGGAACTCCCAAAAGCATTCTTTTGCATGTAGATATCCACATGCCCTAGTATCATTTGTTGAAAACCTTATTTTTCCCCATTGTATTGTCTTCACATGGAGGCTTCGTTTTCTTTCTTTCTGAGGCTCAGATTTGTCAGTACTGATAACACAAGGTTCTTAACCACTGAGGCACCAGGGAAACCTGGAGGCTTCTTTATGTCTGGATGTCTGCAGGATTTTTGTCATCTTTCTTTTGGCTGCAGAATGCAGTAGCTTGATGTGGGGTTGGGGCCTCAGTTCCCAGACCAGGGAATGAACCCAGGACACGGCAGTAAAAGCATTGAATTCTAACCATTAGACCACCAGGGAATTCCTAAGGATTTTTTACATTTAAGGTTCAGAAATGTAAGCAGAAAGGGTCTTTATGGCAATTGTTCTGTATCACTTTTTTCTTTTTCCTGTTCCTATGCTATTTAGGTAGGTTCATCTCATGGAAAACTATATTGCATGCTAAGAGGGTTTTTTTTTTTTTCAAAAAGAATTAACACCTCTTCTAAAATTCAGTAAGTTTTTTTTGTATTTAAATTAATAAAACATTAATTTTTTTATTACTCAAATGAATTTATCACATCTGTAGTTGTATAATGATCATAACAATCTGATTTCACAGGATTTCCATCCCACAGCCCAGGCACATCCCCCCACCCCCCAAAACATATTTATTTTTATAGCCACATCTGTGGAATATGGAAGTTCCCAGGCCAGTGACTGAATCTGAGCCACAGCTGTTACCTAAGCTGCAGCTGAAGCATCATGGGATCCTTTAACCCACTGTGCTGGGCTGGGGATTGAGCCTGCACCCCTGTCAGGACCGAAGCCACTGAAGTCTTGTTCTTTTTTTTCAGGGCCACAGGTGCAGCATATGGAAGTTGCCAAGCTAGGGGTAGAATCAGAGATACAGCTGCCGCCCTACACCACAGCTACAGCAATACGGGATCCGAGCCACATCTTCGACGTACACCACAGATTACGGCAAAGCCAGATCCTTAACCCACTAAGAAAGGCCAGAGATCGAACTTGAGTCTCCATGGATACTAGTTGGGTTCATTACTGCTGAGCCACTGTGGGAAGTCCTGCAGTCTTATTCTTAACCCACTGTGCCATGGGGGAAATTTCTAAAGTTAATAAAATTTAATGCTCTTTATATTTTAAAAATAGCCAGTGTGGCACAATCCATTCTATAAAATGATTTCTGCCCTTATCTTGATTCTCTCTCCCCCCATCACAGAGTAATATCCAGAACTATGATCACTGTTAACATCGATTTTTTTTTCTAAGTGGTAGAACTTCAGGAGATACACTAATTTTTTCTTTGTACCTCTCTGAGTGGATTAATTTTTTAATAATGAGAATATATAATTTTTATTTATTTATTTTTTGCTCTTTAGGGCTGCACCCGCGGCATACGGAAGTTCCCAGGCTAGGGGTTGAATTGGAGTTTCAGCTGCTGGCCTATGCTGCAGCCCGTGACATGCTCCATCCTTAACACACTGAGTGAGGCCAGGGATCAAATTTGCATCCTGATCGATAATGCATCAAGTCCTTAAGGGGAACTCCCTAAAACTGTATTAACTATAGTCACCTTATTATATATTACATCCCCAGGATTTATCTTTATTTATTTTTTATAATAGCTGAATCTGTGGCAACTGAAATTTCCCAGGCCAGGGATTGAATCCAAGCTGTAGTTGCACTGCCAGATCATTTAACCCATTGTGCCAGGCTGGGGATCAAACCTGCACCTCTGCAGAAACCCAAGCCTCTGCAGTGGGTTTCTTAACACACTGTGCCACAGCAGGAACCCAAAGGACTTATTTTTGTCTTTTTTAGGGCTGCACCCACGGCATATGGAAGTTCCCAGGCTAGGGGTTGAATCAGAGCTGTTGCCACCGGCCTATGCCACAGCCACAGCAACACCAGATCCGAGCCATCTGCAACCTACACCACAGCTCACGGCAACACTGGATCCTTAACCCACTGAGCGAGGCCAGGGATCGAACCCACAACCTCAAGGTTCTTAGTTGGATTCGTTTCTGCTGCGCCATGACAGGAACTCCTCAGAGGACTTTTAACTTCTGCACACTTTTTTAACCCCCTTCACCCAATTTCCCTTCCTCCAACACTTGACTAATTTCTTGACTAGAGATTCCTTATCTCTGACTAAAGTAGCTAAATATTCATCAGTTTCTCAATACTGGCCCTTTGAAACTACTTTAAAGGCTTTGCACAGAATATTCCATTTAATCTCCTCATCAACACCTCAGAAATAGAAACTATTATTATCCCAGTTTAACAGATGTGACAGTTGAGGCTTGGTGATGTTAATTAGCTTTCCAGTGGGTAACTGAAGAAATGCAGGAAAACTTGGTGCCTTTGTTGCCCTCCACTTCTCTCTCCAAGGCCCATGAAGAATTCCCAGGACACTTACAGATTTTTAAATTACTCAATGAATTTTATTACATTTATAGTTGTACAACGATCATCATGACCCAATTTTATAGCATTTCCATCGCAAACTCCCAGCCCATTCCCCCCACCCCCCAACCTGTTTCCTTTGGAAACCCTAAGTTTTTCAAAGTCTGTGAGTCAGTATCCAGGACACTATGGTTAAGTGGAAATCATGTAGTGGGGTGTTTGAGACCCGAGCCTTGGGCTCTGGCATGTTCTCAGTCCTCTTGCTTGGTTTTTCTTTCCCCTGTACCCTGCCTTTCAGCTGTGTCATTTCTTGCTTTTCCCATTTCCTGCAGTCCCCCATTTATCCTTTACAATGCACAGGATTTCTCCCTGATGCATTCTATTTCCAATCTACCTACTTTTTAATCTGCCCACATTCATTTGGTTCAATGTTTGTCTCTCCTATCAGACTATCCATTCCTGGAAGGCAGAGACTGCATGATGCATCTTTCCACTCCCATAGTGTCACTTGGGGCTTAATAAATATTTGGTCAATTCCATTTTGAGACTTAGTTCTATTGTTAACCTCATTCTGTCACTATCTTAGGATGATTTCCTTCTCTAAACCCTGACAGCACTTTCATTTTGTGCACCTGATTTACCCCCTTAGCAATGCTGCTGCCTATTGCTTTTTTTTTTTTAATGTACACAGTCTACAATAAAACAGTTGGAGAAGTACAAACGTGCTTTATTCTATCTGTCCTTAATCTTAGACCTAAGCCTTGTTCACAGGAGAAACTCAAGACACGGAGTTCCCATTGTGGCGCAGTGGAAACTAGGAACCATAAGGTTGTGTGTTCGATCCCTGGCCTCGCTCAGTGGGTTAAGGATCTGGCGGTGCCGTGGGCTGTGGTGTAGGTTGCAGACATGGCTAGGATCTGGCTTTGCTGTGGCTGTAGCGTCAGCCGGCAGCTGTAGCTCCGATTCAACCCCTAGCCTGGGAACTCCCATATGCTGTGGATGCGGCTCTAAAAAGCAAAAAAAAAAAAAAAAAAAAGCAATTCAAATTATAATAGCATCAAAAAGAACAAAATACTTAGCAAGGTAAAATGGTATAACTGCTATGGAAAATATTTTGGTGGCTCCTCAGAATGCTAAACCCAGAATTATCATATGATTCAGAAATTCCACTTCTGGGAGTTTCCTTGTGGCACAGTGGTTAAGAATATGGTGTCACTGCAGTGGCTTTGGTCGATGCTGCGGTGCAGGTTCCACCTCTGTCCTGGGAACTTTCACATGCTATAGGCATACCAGAAAAAAAAAACAAAAAAAACAAAAAATAAAAAACAAAGCACCCAAACCAGAAATTTCACTTTTAGATATATATCCAAAGGAAATGAAACCAGGAACTTAAACAGACACTTACATGCTAATTTTTGTTACGGTATTATTATTATTATTTTTTTAGTACCACACCTAAGGCACATGGAAGTTCCCAGGCTAGGGGTGAAGTGGAGCTGCAGCTGCTGGCCTACGCCACAGCCACGCGACCCCAGATCCAAGCCACATTTGCGACCTATGCCACAGCCCATGGCGATGTCAGATCCTTAACCCACTGAGCAAGGCCAGGATTGAACCCACATCCTCATGGGTACTAGTCAGGTTCTTAACCCGCTGAGCCACAGTGGGAACTCTTCACACCTCACAATTTCAAAACTTACTGCAGTTTCAGTGAACAGGACAGTGTGGTAGTGGCCTGAGTTTGGTCAATGGAATAGAACTGAGAATCAAGACATAAGCCTTTACAAATACAACTAACTTGTCTTTCACAAGTTACCAGGACAATTCAATGGTGAAAGAATAGTCTTCACCAAATGATGGTGGGACTACTGGCTTGGTACATGCAAAAGAATGAAGTTGGGCCCCCTACTTCACATCAGATGCAAAAATTAATTCAAAGGAGATTAAACTCCTAAAGTAGAGTAATGGCTTCAGGGTGCAGGGCTTGTTTTGGGGGCAACATTGATTGTGGTGATTGGTACACAACCCTGGGAATACAGTCATTGAATTTCATATTTCAAGTGGGTGAATTGTATGTTACATGGGTTATATCTCAATTGATATTTTAAAAAGTGATACGAGGAGTTCCCTGGTGGCCTAGTGGTTAAGGATCTAGCATTGTCACTGCTGAGGCTCAGGTCACTGCCATGGTGCCAGTTTGATCTTTGGCCCAGGAAGTTCCACATGCCATGGGCACAAACCAAAAAAGAAAGAAACAAAAGAATCATATAAATACTCTTCCCACAGACATGGAAAGAATAATAAAGGAATACTATTAACAACTTTATGCCCACAGATTGAATAACTTAGATGAAATGCTCCAATTTCCTTTTTTTTTACCTATGCCTGTACCCTGTGGAAGTTCTCAGGTCACGGATTGAATCTGTGCTAGTCTAATTTCTTCAAAGACAGAAACTACCAAAACTCACACAATAAGGGATAGAAAGACAATCTGAATAGACTTATGTCTCTTTAAACAATTAGGTTGAGGTGCTCCCATTGTGGGTCTATGGTTAACGAACCTGATCAGCATCCATGAGGATGTGGGTTCGATTCCTGGCCTTGCTCAGTGGGTTAAGGATCTGGCGTTGCCATGAGCTGTGGTGCAGGTCACAGATGTGGTTCGGATCTGGCATTGTCGTGGCTGTGGCATAGGTTGGCGGGTAGAGCTCCAATTGGACTCCTAGCCTGGGAAACTCCATATGCCACGGGTGCAGCTCTAAAAAGCAAAAAAAAAAAAAATAAAAAAATAGAAAGGTTGATAATAATTTTCCCCCAAATAAAGTACCAGGTCCAGATGTTTTCACTGTTGAATTTGACCAACATTTAAAGAAGAAATTGTGCTAATTTTCTACAATCTCCTCCTAAAAAGAGAATAGAGAGAGCATTCCCTAACTCATTCTATGAGGCCAACATTACCAAGACACTGAAACCAGACAAAGGCATGTACAGCAAACAAGCCACAAACCAGCATATCTCATGAACATAGATGCAACTGAATCTATGGCAAATTGAATCTAACAATGTGTAAAAAGAATTATATACCATAACCAAGTGGGGTTTATTCCAAGTATGCTGGTTTGACTGACTGGATCAATAGCACAAAATTAATGTAATCTAAGATACCAACATGCTTAAGAAGAAAACTCATATGATCATATTAGTGGTGCGGAAAAACATTCAACAAAATCCACCCTTCATTCTGTGGCTGAAAATTCTCAGCAAACTTGGAAGAGGGGAGAAATTCAACTTGAGAAAAAACATTTACCAAACTCCCCTACAGTTCACATCACACTTAATGGTGATAAACTAGACACTCTACCACTAAGACTGGGAACAAGGCAAAGATATCCACTCTTATCACTTCTACTCAACACCTTAATGGAAGGCCTATCCAGTGCAATAGGAAAAGGAAATAAAATGAATACAGATTAAGGAAGAAGAAATAGGAGTTCCCTTGTGGCTCAGTGGTTAACAAATCCGATCAGGAACCATGAGGTTGGGGGTTCGATCCCTGGCCTTGCTCAGTGGATTAAGGATTTGGCATTGCCATGAGCTGTGGTGTAGGTCACAGACGCAGCTTGAATCTGGTGTTGCTGTGGCTGTGGCTGTGGCCAGTGGCTACAGCTCTGATTAGACCCTTAGTCTGGGAATCTCCAAATGCTGCAGGAGTGGCCCTAGAAAAGGCAAAAAGACAAAAAAAAAAAAAAAAGACAGAAAAAAAAGAAGAAATAAAACTGTATTTGTTCAGATGGAATTACTGCTTATGTAAAAAGTCATGAAGAATCGACTAAAAAACTCTTGTGAATGTAGCAACATCACAGCACATAGGTTAGTAGTATATAAATGTGGACTGATTTCCCATAGACCACCAGGGAACAATTAGAATTTGAAATAAAAAACACAGTACCACTTATAATAGCAAATACATAAATATGAAATATTTAGGTATAAATCTAATGAAATATGTATAGGCTGTATATGAGGAAAACTACAAAACTGATGAAAGAAAATGAAGATCTAAATAAATGAAGAGACAGTCCCTGTTCACAGACTAGAACATGAAATGTTACTAAGACGTCAATTCCTTCCCAACTTGATCTATAGATTTAAGTAATCCCAATCAAAATTTCAGGAGGCTGTTTTGTAGATATTAACAGATTCTAAGCTTTAGATGAAAAGATGAAAGACCTAGAATAACCAACACAACACTGAAGAACAAAGTTAGAGAACTGATACTGCTCAACTTCAAAATTTACATAAAGCTAGAGATCGAAACAGAGGGATACTGGACATAGAGACAGACTTGGCATTGCCAAGGGAGAGAAGGCTCATGGAGAGGTGAAGTGGGAGGCTGAGGTTAGCAGATGTAAGCTATTTATATACAGAATGGATAAATAACAAGGTCCTAATGTATAGCACAGGCAATTTTATATTCTATATCCTATGATAAACTATAATGGAAAAGAATATAAAAATTAAAAAAATATATACATATATATGTATAACTGAATCACTGTGCTGTATAGCAGAAATTAGTACAATACTGTAAATCAACTATATATTAAAATATATAGACAATTTAATTTTTTTTGCTTTTTAGGGCTGCACCTGTGGCACATGGAGGTTCCCAGGCTAGGGGTCAAATCAGAGCTGTAGCTGCCGGCCTACACCACAGCTGCAGCAACACCAAATCCAAGCAGCATCTGCAACTTGCACCATAGCTCATGGCAATGCCAGATCCTTAACCCACTGAGCAAGGCCAAGGATCGAACCTGCAACTTCATGGTTCCTAGTCAGATTCATTTCCCTTGCGCCACGATGGGAACTCCTAGACAATTTAATATTTAGGGGAAAAAAAAAAAAACCCAGAGTGATATTGGCAAAAGAACAGAAAATTACGTCAATGGGGACAGAACACAGAGCCCAGAAATATGCTTCCACATAAACATTCAGCTGATCTCCGACAAGGGGGCAAAGGCAATTTAATTAAGAATAGTCTTTTCAATAAATACTGCTGAACAATTGGATATCCATGCCCCCCCCCCAAAAAACAAATAAAAACCGAAACGTTTACATGGCTCTTACAACTTTCACAAAAATTATCTCAAACTGGATCATTAAAGCCTAAATGTAAAACACAAAACCATGAAACTACTATAACAAAACACAGGAGAAAATCTAGGTGACCTTGGATTTGATAATATCTTTAAATATAATCCAAAAGCACAATTATTAAAGAAAAAAACTGATGTTGTACTTTACTAAAATTAAAAGCTTCTCTCAAAAAGACACTATTTATTAAGTAAATGAAAAGACAGGCCACAGACAGGGAGAAAATGTTTGCAAAACACATATCTGAAGAAGAGCGGATATCCAAAATATACAAAGAACTCTTAAAACTCAATCAGAAAACAAACAAATTAAATAAAATATGGGCAAAGATCTGAACAAATACCTCATCAAAACCATATAAAGGACTTCCTGTTGTGGCTCAGTGGTAACGAACCCTACCAGTATCCATGAGGATGTGGGTCTGATCCCTGGCCTCACTCAGTGGGCCAAGGATCTGGTGTTGCTGTGGCTGTGGCGTAGGCCAGTAGCTGCAGCTCTGATTTGACCCCTAGCCTGGGAACTTTCATATGTCGTGGGTGCAGCCCTAAAAAGCAACCCCCCTAAAAAAACAAAGCCCAAAAAACAAAACAGAAAAACATATGAAGAAGTTCCCTTGTGGCACAGTTAACAATCCGGTGTTGTCACTGCTGTGGCTCCAGTTGCTGGTGTGGTGTGGATTCGATTCTTGGCCCAGGAACTTGCACATGCCGTAGACATTGCCAAAAAAAAAAAAAAAAAAAAAGATTAAAAGTGTGATTAAAAAAACAAGATATAAAGATGGCAAATGAACATTTGAAAAAATGTTTAACATCATGTCGTTAGGGAACTTCGAATGAAAACAATTAGATACGACTATAGGGAGTTCCCATCATGGCTCAGGGGTTAACAAACCCAGCTAGCATCCATGCGGACGAGGGTTTGATCCCTGACCCTGCTGAATGGGTTAAGGATCCAGCGTTGCCATGAGCAGGTGCAGCTTGGATCCTGCGTTGCTGTGCCCGTGGCGTAGGCAGTAGCTACAGCTCCAGTTTGACCCCTAGCCTGGGAACTTCCATATGCCTCAACTGCGGTCCTAAAAAAACAAAAAACAAAATAAAACTAATCCATAAGGGACAGTAGATCAGTGTTTACCTTGGTGGGGTGGTGATGGGAGGGCAGAGCTGGATTGACTACAGAGGAGCACTCTTCCTGGTTTACAGCAACATTTTATATCTTTATATGCATGTTAATCACAATGTCAAACCCCATAAAACTGTACATTTAAGATTTAGGTATCTTACTCTCTGTAATTATACCACAATGAAATTGACTACGGGGCGGGGTGGGGGGAGAGTCAAGACGGTTGATTATTTTAGGGGAGGTAGAAGGTTGTCAGTAGATTGGAGCTGTTACGGGTTTTCTGAGGTGACTGGCAAAGTTCTATTTCTTAGCCTGGGGAGCCATTTCAAAATTGTTCTTAAGGGAGTTCCCATCATGGCTCAGTGGAAACGAATCTGACTAGTATTCATGAAGATGCAGGTTTGATCCCTGGCCTCGCTCAGTGGGTTAAGGATCCAGCATTGCTGTGAGCTGTGGTATAGGTCAAAGATGTGGCTTGGACCCTGTGTTGCTGTGGCTGTGGCGTAGGTTGGTGGCTACAGTTCCCATATGACCCTTAGCCTGGGAACCTCCATGTGCCACAGGTGTGGACCTAAAAAGACCAAAAAAAAAAAAAAATTGTTCTTAAGAACTTACAAAGTTGCATTTTTGTTTCATGTACTCTTCTGTATCTGTGCTGTATCTTACAAGAAAAAAAGTATAAAAACTTACATTCTTTTAAAGATATCCATTTTACCACAGGTTGGGTTGGATGGACTATATAAAAAAATTGTGTGATTCTATATTACTATGATAATCACTGAAAAAAATACTCTCAGACATTTAATGATCTTTTGAAATATCCAGGTTTTAAACCACTATATGAAAGATTTCCTAGACCAAGCAGATCAATTTCCCCCACCCCCCAGATTTATGTATCTTTGGTTTTCTACTGTAAAGAACAGAATCCAAATTAAAGTCTTTTTCTTGTGTGTGACTTTTTAGGGCCACACCTGTGGCACATGGAAATTCACAGGCTAGGGGTCCAATCAGAGCTACAGCTGCCGACCTACACCACAGCTCACAGCAATGCCGGATCTTGAACCTACTGAGTGAGGCCAGGGATCCAACATGCATCCTCATGGATACTAGTTGGGTTTGGTTTGTTTCTGCTGAGCCACAATGGGAAATCAAGCTTTTTTTTTTTTTTTTTACTATATTAAATTTAATTGTATTTCTTTTAAGGGCTGTACCTATATAGCACATGGCAGTTCCTAAGCTAGGTTTGAAACGGAGCTGCAGCTTCCAGCCTACATCAAAGCCGCAGCAATGCCAGACTGAGCCGCATCTGTGACCTACACTGCAGCTTGTGGCAACAATCAATCCTTAACCCACTAAAGTCAGAAATCGAACTTACATCCTCACCAACATTATGTCGGGTTCTTAACCCACTGAGCTTCAGTGGGAACGCCAACAAGCTGTTATTTTTTTTTGTCTTTTATCTTTTTAGGTCCGCTCCCGTGGCATATGGAGATTCCCAGGCTAGGGGTCTAATCTAGCTTTAGCCACCGTCCTGCACCAGAGCCACAGCAACGCCAGATCCGAGTCACATCTGTGACCTACACCACAGCTCAAGGCAACACCAGATCCTTAACCCACTGAGCCTGGCCAGGGATCAAACCCGCAACCTCGTGGTTCCTAGTCGGATTCGTTTCCACTGCGCCACAACGGGAACTCCTCCAACAAGCTGTTCTTAAATAACGCTGTATATGTAGATAGGATTTATCTCCCCCTCCCCCATCCATCCTTTCCCAACTTTTTTTTTTTTTTAAGGGCTGCACCCACAGCATATGGAGGTTCCCAGGCTAGGGGTCATGTCGGAGCTACAGCCCTGGCCCATGCCATAGCCACAGCAATGCCAGATCTGAGCCGTCTCTGCGACCTATACGACAGCTCATGGCAATGCCAGATCCTTAACCATTGAGCAAGACCAGGGATTGAACCCACCACCTCACGGTTACTAGTTGGATTCGTTTCCACTGTGCCACAACAGAAACTCCCATTCTTTCCCAATTTCTGATCATACTATCCTCACAACGTGAGGGAAGACAGAAAACACTTCTGTTCTAACCTGCACTGACATCAACACTAGCACTGACAAACTTCCTTTGACCGGAGTTACTGAAGTTTTGTTTAAACAGAGGGAAGAACTCCTTTAGAGAGAACAGGCCTGTAGTGTAGGATCCCAAATGTCTGGGTCTGTCCTTCACGTGCCAGCACACCACGTGCCATTGGGTCATATGCACAGCTGAGAAATGGAGGCAAAGCATCCCTGTTCTCGCAGTCACACTATACTGGCATCTAGTACACAATCAGGAGCACCTTCAAGTTCAAATATTCCAGTGCAGCAGCATTGATGGTGCCGAGGATTTGTTTAGCTTGGGCTATGCCATCCCTACAGCCTAACAGGACAAAGGCTGAGGGCTTGCTTTGCTTCCCTCTTCCCCAATCCTACAACCAGTGAGAGTTCATCTTTCCCCTTTGAGGAAGGCTGTTTCAGGAGAGCCAGAACACGGGTCCCAGAGACTGGATCAGAATCGGAACAGATTCCTGTCTCAAGTCTGTTCAGGTTAAGGCAAAAAGCCAGCCTGGGCTACCTTATCATTAAAGCTAGTTCACAGGGAGCAATAGCAGGCCTGTAAAGAAAACCTACTCTCCTCAAGTTTCACTCCCATTACCACAGCCTTAAGTGTCCTATACTATGACCAATTTATATCTGCCATGGGAGACAATACAACCAAAGGCCAACAGACTTCACCATTGTGACATCTTCAAAATACCAGGGCAAATGGAACTCCACATGGAACAGCACAACCACAACAGAGAAGACTCAACAATGAATGAGAAACTACAGCAGGGTAAAGAACTGAGTGAAGCTCAGATAGTGATGAACTTTATAAAAAGATGCAAACTGCTTATGTACAAAAACCTCTTTGAGTCTTTTATTGACGTTTGGAGATGTGCGGTACAGACAATTAACAGCATCACACCAGCTACAGAAGTACAGGTAACCAAGAATGTACTTCAGAACAAGGATCTCAGAGCATCTTGGTGCTGTTGCCTGCTCTGAACCTCCACAAAAACCCAACTCTGACACACGCAGGACAGACAATATAACAAGTTCACTTTGAAATGGTTCGTTAAAAAAAAAATGGTTAAGAATTGATAGTTCCAACCCTTTAGAGCGAGATGTGGCAGGTCTCTTGGTGCCATGGCACTGCTTTAGAAGGCCAGCGTGGGCATCTGAAGGTCAGACAGAGGGAGAACCGAATGGGGTGAGGGGAAGAGGTTGGATTTTCAGTGTAGGGAGAGAATGGATGGTCCGGGCAGATACTTTCAGTCCAGGCTCAGTATGGGTCCGGCGGGAATCCATCAGATAAATACAGTTTAGCAACTGGAAGGCGGAAAAGTGCCAGCCAGTTATTTGTGTCACTGATTCCAAGTGGGAGACACTGAGGCATCAGGAGTCACGGATGACACAGTACATGGAGAAGGAGACGCCTGGAGGAAAGACTGGAGGCCACTGTGCCAGATCAGCTCTGACCCTTCTGTGTCTCTGGATGCTATGGGTCCCTCTGCTTGCACGGGTGAATTAAAGAACGCTTCCTTTATTTCAATGTTCCACTTTGAAAATAAACACGGCCCTCCCCCCACCCCCAACGTCATTCTTCATAAATTCTGTTTCCAAAGACCTGATTTGGGGTCTAGACTTTTTCCTTCCGCTTCAATTTTGACACCTTCTTGACAGTCCCATTCTTGTTGAGAAGCTTCAGGACCCGATCTTTATGATCTAAAACCTTAAGCATGGAGTCTCTGGCCTCACTGATTTGATCCATCACAAGTTTACACCTCTGCATATTTCCCTGCAACAAAAGACACGTAGTCAATCAGTGTCTTCAAGACAATTTGGCTTTTAAAGAACTTCTCATCTTTGGGTGAAGCCATTTTGAGGCTTTCACATAGAAAAAAGGCCTTAGTATTTCCTCCTCTTCTTTATTTTTTGTCTTCTTAGGGCCGCACCCACGGCATATGGAGGTTCCCAGGCTAGGGGTCAAATTGGAGCTACAGCTGCCGGCCTATGCCAAAGCCATACTAGATCCAAGCCGAGTCTGTGACCTACACCACAGCTTACAGGAATGCCAGATCCTTAACCCACTGAGCGAGGCCAGGGATCAAACCCGGAACCTCAGGCTTCCTAGTCAGATTTGTTTCCACTGTGCCATGACAGGAACTCCAATAAGTTTTTACTAAAGGTATTAGTGGACAGAAGTGGGAGAAGTAAGAAGAGAAAAGGGCCCTTTCAAACCTGTATTAGTTCATTTATTCGGTGTAAATCATCATCAGTTGCTGCTTTTTTCTTTGGGATAATCCCTTCCTGTAGATTGGTGAGTCGTTCATAAACATCGTGTTCTAGATTCGTCTGCAACAAACAAGAGGGAGGGCATCATGACCTTGGGGATGCTTTTCTTTGTCAAACTTGGGCAAACAACCCACATTGAATCACCTGTGTAAACTGGTATAAGATCTGTTTGGGTGATAAAATTTTCCCCCAATGAGTAAGGTACAGTACAATAAAGAAAACTCATCAACAACTTGTTATAATTCAGAGTCCATCCTCCCAGATAACTTTTAAATACTGCCCTTATTACAGTTCCTCTGAAAAACAAGTCTTGTAAGTTTCATAGAAATCTGCTTTAATGAAAGACAAAAACCAGTCATGGCACCACATCTTAAAAAAATACTCATAAAAGACATTGTTTTTCAGATTACTGCTACTCTAGATGAAAGACTCTGTGAGATTATTATTTTCATCACCTCCTCTTTACCTTGTTGAAGGAAGGCTTCCGACCCTGGGGTGATGGAAATGGCCGAACACATAACACACTGGACAGCTGGGATCAACAGCAGTTTACTAGTCAATATACTCTCAGCCTAGGGGCAGACACCGCACACCCCACAGGGCCACATGCGGGATGCACTCCATGAACGGGCAGGGAATACAGTGCACAAACAGGCGCTGGAGTAGGCAGGCTTTGTAGTATTAAGAGGGAGCATTTATTTGAATAAGCTGGCAGAGAACTGAAGCCCACTATTCAGGGAGAAGTAGGAACTGTGCCTGGTCCCCACGATAAGGAGCAGACTGAGGAGGAGGGGCTTACAGTTCAGCTATTTGAGGCTCCCTCTGTTTCAGATGTCACAGCAGCACATAAAACTAAACCTTCATTGTAGGTCTTACATTATAGTTGTTCAGTATATTTTGGTTATGGAGACCAAAACTAAGATATATCGAGATTACAATTACATCCCATGGAATAGACACAGTAATTATATTACATGGCACATATAAAAATTTCACCATGACCCACGTTAACTGGAAATGCTTCAGTCAATCACTCAAAAGAAAATGCTCTATGAACTGAGGTGTCTCCAGCAAGACGTAGCAACCGCTAAAGAGCCACCTACCAGCTGCAGCAATTGGGCGGCACAGAGGTGGACTTTCCAGCCTTGGGCACGACAGGATACTCCTTTCTGATTAGCTATTTCCTGCAGCATAGCTTTCTTCTCCTCTGGAAGCATAAAAAAAAGCATATTTTAGTATTTTTTCTTGGCCATGCCCACAGCATGCAGAAATTCCTGGGCCAGGGACCAAATCTGCACCATAGGGGTGGCAATGCCGCATCCTTAACCTGCTAGGCTACCAGGGAACTCCCTGTGAAGTTTTAACATTACTGTTTGTTTTAACTAAGACTTAAAATATTTTTTCACATTACATAGGTAATTCAGAAACATTAAAAAACCCCACTCTTATTTATTAAAAAAATAATTTTGACAAATCTCTATTTGTCAAAAATGATACAATGTACAATGTACAACACCAAGGCTGAACTCTAATGTAAATGATGACCTTTGTGCTTTTTTAAAAACAGGGGTTCCTGAGCTAGGGGCTGAATTGAGGTGCAGCTGCCGGCCTATGCCACAGCCCTGGCAATGCTGGATGGAGCCACACCTGTGATGTACACCACAGCTCACGGCAACGCTGGATCCTTAACACACTGAGTGAGGCCAGGGATGGAACCTGCATCCTCATGGATACTATTTTGGATTCTTAGCCCACTAAGTCACAACAGGAACTCCAATGATGACCTTTGGCTGATAATTATATGTCAGCTTAGGCTCATCAAATGTAACAGATATATCACTGTGGTGAGGGGTGTTGATCATGGAGGAGGCTACATGTGTGTGGGGGTGGGGGGGGACGGGAAATCTCTTTATCTTCCATTCAATTTTGCTTTAAACCTAAAAGGGATGAATGTTACTTCTTAGAGCACCTGAAAGTACTTGTATTTCAGTTACCAAAGGAGACAGGATGGGAGGTGGGGAGGGATGAGGTGGGAGTTTGAGATGGCAATGCTATGAAATTAGGCTGTGATGATGGTTGTATAACTATAAATATAATAAAATTTACTGAGTTTAAAAAAAGATACTTGCATATTTCATTGTGAGCATTAAAAGAAACTTTTTCGTTTGAAATAAATTATAGATTCATAGACATTGCAAAGACAGTACAGAGATTTGGTAAGAGACTGGTATCTAGAATATGTGAGGAATTCTTACCACTCAATAATAAAAAGATAAACCATTTAAAAAGGGCAAAGGATCTGAACAGACATTTCTCCAAAAAAGAGATACGATGGCTAATAAACTCATCATTAGGCATTAGGAAGTGCACATCAGAACCACAGTGAAGTACCACTTCATACCCATTAGGATGCTATAAAGAAAAAGCAAGTAAGGGTTGGTGAGGATGTGGAGAAATCACAGCTCTCAGGCATTGCTGCTGGGAAAATAAAATGTATTCACTTGGGAAACCAGTCTGGGAGTTCCTAAGGTATTAAATATAGTTACCACACAACCCAGAAATTCCATTCCTAGGTATATGCCCAAGAGAAATGAAAACAGATGTTCCCACACAAATTTGGACAAAAATGATCACAGCACCATTATTCATAATCATCAAAAAAATGGAAACAAACCAAATGTCCATGAAGTGACGTAAGGATAAATAAAATGTGGTGTATATATCCATAAAACAGAATGTATTTGTTTTATTTTATTTTTTGTCTTTTTGCTATTTCTTTGGGCCACTCCCTCGGCATATGGAGGTTCCCAGGCTAGGGGTCGAATCGGAGCTGTAGCCACTGGCCTACGCCAGACCCACAGCAACGTGAGATCCGAGCCGTGACTGCAATCCACACCACAGCTCATGGCAATGCTGGATCGTTAACCCACTGAGCAAGGGCAGGGACTGAACCCGCAACCTCATGGTTCCTAGTCGGATTTGTTAACCACTGCGCCACGATGGGAACTCCCAGAATGTCTTTGGTGTGGAGGGGTGAAGGTGGCAAGAGTGGGGATGGTGGCTAAGCGTGGTAAAGTTTCTTACTGGGGTAATGAAAATATTTTAAAATTAACTGCTGTGATGGATGGGCAACTCTCTGACAAATCAATGAATTGTACACTTTAATGGGTAAGTTGTATGCTATGTGAAATATGGCTTAATAAAGCTATTATTGGGGGAAAAAATAGTAAAGAGAGGAGTTCCTGTCATGATGCAGCAGAAACAAATCTGACTAGGAATCATGAGGCTGTGGGTTCAATCCCTGGCCTTGCTCAGTGGGTTAAGGATCTGACATTGCTGTGAACTGTGGTGTAGGTTGCAAACACAGCTCAGATCCCACATTGCTGCGGTTCTGGTGTAGGCCAGTGGCTACAGTTCCAGTTGGACCCCTAGCCTGGGAACCTCTATATGCCACGGGTGTGACCCTCAAAAGCAAAAAAAAAAAAAAAAGTAAAGAGAGGTCAAGTTCTTCTCCCTTACCTTGTTCCTCCCACTGTGAACACCTTAACAAGTGCAGCACAGTATCATACCCAGGAAATGGACACTGACGTAAAGGGAAGATACATCGTGTCCTGTGCAGATTCAGAACTACTGCATCACCATTCATCTCTCCTGTACTACACTTTTATGATCACACCACCCCTGCCCCATGACTAACCCCTAGATCACCAATTTGTTCTGTGCAATTTTGTCAATTCAAGATTGTTATATAGATAGAATCACGTGGTATATGTCCTTCTAAGTTTAGCTTTTTCCACTAAGCACAGGCACAATGCCCTTGAGACCCATCCAAGCTGTTGCATTAGTAGTTCTTTCCTATCCATTCCTCAGTAGTACTCAATGATACTACAGTTTGCTTAACCATTTGATGTCATCTGTGTTGTTTCCAGCTTTTGCCTCTTACTTAAAAAGCTGCTATGAACACCTGTGTATAGGTTTTTGTGTGGATACAGGTTTTCATTTTTCTGGGATAAATGCCCACGAGTGCAGCTGTTGGGTCATACAGTAAGTCTGTGTTTAGTTTTAATGAAACTGCCAAACTCTTTCCACAGCGGCTCAGCAATGTATGAGACAACTGACTTGTGCTCTGACAGTGTTCTGCTAAGCAACTTCCCCAGTGAAACCTGGGAAATTTTTAAACCATCCTTTAAAGTCTTTGGGAAAGGTCCCCAAGGGCAAACGGCAATGTAGGAAGATCTATTCAAGCAAGTCTACTAAAATGTGGTAACAACAGTAAGTCTGCAGTGTTTGAACCAAGGCTGTTCCCGTTCTCCTTCTCCTCAAGCTCAGAGAGGCTGAGACTCCATTCCAGATTGCTGCAGCCTAGAACACAGGCTCCCCTGTCCTCCAACTCCTAGGGAGAGGACTTTCCTCCCAGGAGTAGCAGGTCATTTCTCATCCTGATCCCTAGTGCTAAGGCTAAGTCCCAGTTGAGTCTAAGCGACAAGTGGGGGGCTCCCGGGGCTCCCTTCTGTTCAACCCCCACTTGTAGAATGGAGGCTATGCCTTAGGCAAGGGGTGCTGAGAACACTGGGGCCCCAGGAGGCCTTTTTTTGGCTTGTGACATAGTGGCTTCAGGCCAGGAGAGGCAAGTTAAGTCAACACCAGGCTGCTCATTCCTCTTCCCTCCACTGAGTGCTCACTTTGTAGAGTGAGGTGCTACTCAGAGAAGGCTGCCAACCCCCCCACCACCACCATCTCCAGAGCCTTAGGCTCAGAGCTTTTGCCTGCAGGGAGCAAGAGGCCATGAAATAGAAAACTTCTAATCTCTTTCCAAAGGAACAAGCTCTACTTTCAATAGTGTGAAGTTCAAAATTAAAGGTGCTCCCAAGAACAGTGGAGGGTGTAGGGAAGGAAAGTGGGTCAAAATGCACAGACCCGATGGACACACAGCTTAGACTGTGCAGGAGAGAACATGGAACAAGACAGCTGGCAGGAGTGCTCCTGAGGGAAGAATACCATGCACTGACCTCAGGAACCATCCTGCCCAAGAGCTACAATGTGACTGTGTTAGTCTGAAGAGGAGTTTGTGTTTCAAGGCATACTCCAGTGCTGTGTGCTAGCAGAGCAGATGGCATGCAAGTTTCAGTGGATCATCAGCTGGATGTGGTCAGGGCAACAGTGGGAAAGAACCCTATCAATACCACTGTCATCCCAGGGTGACTGTGGAGGCAACCCAAAGCCACGCCTCCCCAAGGAGTTACATCAGAGCCTGAACATGCCATGCTGCTGCTTGGACAGAAGGATTAGACTTGCATACAAAAATCTTGCTGGTCACTAAACAAACTAGCAAATGACAATAGCAAGTCTTGGAGGAGGCAGGGAGATTAGTGTCCAGAGTTAACGATAGTTTACAACATCCAGTTTCCAACAAAAATTATGAAGCATGCAAAGAAACAGGACAGTATGACCCACATATGGGGAAAAAGAGACAGGCATCAGAAACTGCAGGATAAGAGTGACTAGATTTCAGATTTATCAGAAAAAGATTTCAAAGCAGCCATTATGGATAAATTCAGAATGCAAAGAAAGCATGAGTGAAGGAGGTATGATGACCATGTCACATTAAATAGAGAATAACAATAAAAACATAGGGATTACTTATTTTCTTTCTTTCTTTTTCCTTTTCTTTCTTTCTTTTTTTTTTTTGGTCATTTTAGGGCCACACCTGTGGCATATAGAGGTTCCCAGGCTAGAGGTGGAATAGGAGCTACAGCTGCCAGCCACAGAAATGCAGGATCCTTAACCTACTGAACGAGGCCAGGGATCGAACCTGCGTCCTCATGGATACTCGTCAGATTCATTTCCACTGAGCCACGATAGGAACTCCATAGAAATTACTTTTTAAGAAAAGAACCAAGTGAAAATTCTGGAGTTAAAGAGTACAATAAAGGAAATTTAAAAATCTACTAGAGGGGCTCAAGAATAGAACTGGATTGGTACAAAAGAGAATTAGTAAAGTTGAAGACAGCTTGATAGAGGTTATGCAAGCTGAAGAACGGAGGGAAAAAAGAAATGAAGAAAAATGAACAGGGCCCCAGAGGAATGTGGAACACCATTAAGAGCACCAAGGTATGTATCATGGAGTACCAAAAGGAAGAAGTATTCAAAGAAAAAATGGCTGAAAACTTCTCACATCTATTGAAAAACAGATATAACCTATATATCCAGGAAGCTCAAGGAACTTGAAGTATGATAAATGCAAAGATAAAAAGAGACATATCATAGTAAAAATGTTGGAAGTCAAAGCTGAGAAAATCTTCAAAAAGGCAAGACAAAAAATGATGCATCACTTACAAGATAAACCCCCAAAGCCCAGCAGCTAACAATGAAGGCTAGAAGGCAATGGAAGCTAGAATTCAAAATGCTCAAAGAAAAATATGAGAGATCTGGTTTTTCCACATCCTCACCAGCATTTGGCATTACCAGTATTTTTAATTTCAGCTACTTTGATAAGCATCTCAATTTAAATTCCTCTAATGGCTAGGGATAAACATTTTTTCTTGGCCATGCCCAGAGCATGTGGAAGTTCCTGGGCCAGGGATTGAACTCACACCACCACAGTGACCCGAGCCACTGCAGTGACAATGCCAGATCCTTAACCCATTGTGCCCACTTTCTAAAAATTAAATTTTTTACTCTTTTTTGTTTGTCATGTCTCCTGACATTCCTTTTGGCTTGATGGGTTTCTCATACTTCCCTTGATTCTGATGAACTTGACAATTTTAAAGAGTACTGGTTAAGTATTTTGTAGGATGCCCTTCTATTTAATTTGTCTGACGTTTCTCTTAGGATTAGATTGTGGTTATGGGTTTTTGAGAGCACACAGAGAAATACTGTCATCACTGCTTGTGAGGGTACATACTACTTTTTTTTTTGGCTGGAAGTTCCTGGGCCAGGGATTGGACCTGAACTACAGCAGTGACAACACAAGCGTTCCTTAACCATTAGGCCACAAGGGTATGTACTATCAAAGTGATTCATCACTGTTGAAATTGACTTTGACCACCTGGCTGAGGTGATGTTTATGAGGGGTCTCCACTATAATGTTAGTGTTTCACCCACCTCCCTCTTCCATACTGCACGCTTTGGATGCACGTCTACAGAGCCTACATTCAAGGGTAGGATTTATGTCCTCTTGGACCTAATCCTCAAGGACTAGGATTTAGGTCCTCTTGAACATCTTAGGTGATTGCCATCCATGTATCTTCTTTGGTGAAATGTCTCCTCACATCTTTGTCCATTTTCTAACTGGATCATTGTTTTTATTTACTTATAAGTATATATCCTATAGATCAGTCCTTTATGAGATACCTGATTTGCCAATATTGCCTCCCAGTCTATAGCTTGTATTTTCATCTTCCTAAGAGAGTCTTTCACAGATAAAAAAGGTCTTATGAAGTCCATTTTACTGATTGTTTGTCTTTTATAGATGGTGTTTTTGGTGTCATGTCTAAGAATTGTTCACCAAGCCCTAGGTTCTAAAGATCTGCTCCCAGGTTTTCTTCTAAAAGTTTCATAGTTTTATATTTCATGTTTAAATCTATTATCCATTTTCAGTTAATTTTTGTATAAAGTGTTGAGGATTAGGTTGAGGTTCTTTTTTTCCCCTCCAAACATATAGATGTTCAACACTATTTGTTAAGATGGCTTTCCTTCCTCCACTAAATTGCTTCTGCACTTTTTTTTTTTTTTTTTTTTTTTTTTGTCTTTTTGCCTTTTCTAGGGCCGCTCCCGAGGCATATGGAGGTTTCCAGGCTAGGCGTCCAATCGGAGTTGTAGCCACCGGCCTACGCCAGAGCCACAGCAACACAGGATCCGAGCCAGATCTGCGACCTATACCACAGCTCACAGCAATGCCGGATCCTTAACCCACTGAGCAAGGCTAGGGATCGAACCTGCAACCTCATGGTTCCTAGTCGAATTCGTTAACCACTGCGCCAGGACGGGAACTCCGCTTCTGCACTTTCATCAATAATCAGTTGGGCATGTGTGGATCTATTTCTGCATTTTCTACTCTAGTCCAGTCATCTACACACCTATCCCTCTGCAAATACCAAGCTGTTTTGAGTATTACAGCTAAATCAGTTTTATTACTGGTAACAATGATTTCTCTTATTTTTTGAGATAATTTTCGCTATTTTTTTTTTTTTGCCTTTTTGCCATTTCTTGGGCCGCTCCCGTGGCATATGGAGGTTCCCAGGCTAGGGGTCGAATCGGAGCTGTAGTCACCGGCCTACGCCAGAGCCACAGCAACGGGGGATCCAAGCCACGTCTGCAACCTATACCACAGCTCATGGCAATGCTGGATCATTAACCCACTGAGCAAGGGCAGGGATCGAACCCGCAACCTCATGGTTCCTAGTCGGATTCGTTAACCACTGCGCCACGACGGGAACTCCAATTTTCGCTATTCTTGTTTCTGTGTCTTTCCACATAATGTTTAGAACAAGCTTCACTATGTCTATAAAAACCTTTGAGATTTTGGTAGGAATTGTAGTCAATCCAGGGAGAATTGACATCCTTGAATTTTTTAAATCATGAATATTGTCTTTTCATTTATTTAGATCTTCTTTTATTTCTTTTATGAGCATTTTGCAGATTTTACCGAACATGTCCTATACGTTTGCAAAATTTGTACCTAAGTCTATCATTTTGAGAGGAATAACTATACATAGCATTATGTTTTCAATGTTTCCTCAATATTCCAGGTATCTAAAATTAAAATAGATATTTTTCATGTTGATACTGTATTCTGTGAACTTGCTGAATTTATTTATTAGTTACAGGAGGTTTTTTTTTTTTTTTGTAGACTCCTTGAGATTTTCTATGTAGAAAATGATGTTGGAGTTCCCATTGTGGCGCAACAGAGACAAATCTGACTAGTATCCATGAAGATGAGGGTTTGATCCCTGACCTTGCTCAGTGGGTTAAGGATCTGGTGTTGTCAAGAGCTGTGGTATAGGTTGCAGATGTGGCTAGGATCTGGTGTTGCTGTGGCTGTGGATGGCAGCTGCAACTCCAATTGGACCCCCAGTCTGGGAACTTCCATATGCCCTGGGTGTGGCCCTAAAAAGCAAAAAGCTAAAAAAAAAAAGAGAGAGAGAGAAAAGAAAATGATGTCATTTGCAAATAGAGACACTTTTATTTACTACTTTCCAACCTGTATAGCATTTTATCCTTTTCTTACAATGTGGCTAGAACTTCCAGCTTTTTACTAACAGGTAAGAGAAAAGGCCTTGACTTTTTGCTAATTTCAGGTAGAAAGACTTATGGTCTTTCGCCATTAAGTACAAATGTCAGCTCCAGTTTTTTTGGTAGACTTTTTTACCAAGTTGAGGAAGTCTTCCTCTTTTCGTATTTTTTAGTTTTTATCATGAATAAGTTTTGAATTTTCTGCAGCAATTGATACGATCATGTGACTTTGCTTTAGCTTTTGTTGTGGGTTGAACTGTGTCCTTCCAAAAGATAGGTGTAAGTCCTAACTCTTGGTACCTGTGAATGTGACCTTTGGAAGAAGGTCTTTGCAGATGTAATCAAGTGAAGAGGTTATAATGAGATAGGGTGGGCCCTGAACCCAAAGAGTCAAGAAACACAGGGAGAGTGCTAGGTGGAGATACTAGGGAGAAATTGGAGTATGCAGTTCCAAGCTGAAGAATACCTAGGGTTGCTGGCAACCACCAGAAGCTAAAAAGAGGTGAGGAAGGATTCTCTTCTACAGCCTTCAGGAAGGGCATGATCCTGCTGATAAGTTCATGCTGCTCTTCTTTTTCTAGGTTTTTTTTTTTTGGTCTTTTTAGGGCTGCACCCACGGCATATGGAGGTTCCCAGGCTAGGGGTCGAATTGGAGCTGTAGCTGCAGGCCTACGCCACAGCCACAGAACAAGGGATCTGAGCTGCATCTGCGACCCACACCACAGCTCAAGGCAACGCCAGATCCTTAACCCACTGAGCAAGGTCAGGGATTGAACCTACATCCTCATGGATGCTAGTCAGATTCATTTCTGCTGAGCCACGATGGGAACTCCCTTTTCTAGTTTTTTTGATGTAGAAACTTTGAGCTATTCCTCTTTTCTGATATAGGCATTTAGTGCTATACATTTGCCTATAAATGTATGCAACTAAAGCATACATTTATGCTTTAGTTGCCTTTCACATACTTTGGTATGTTGGTTGTTATTTTCATTCAGTTTTTTAAATTTCCCTTGAGACTTGCTCTTTGAGCCATTATTTAGACATGTGTTGTATAATTGCCATGGCTTGGAGGCTTTTCAGTTATCTCTGTCACTGGTTTCTAGTCCACCATAGTCAATGAAGATACTCTGTAGGATTTCAATTCTTCCAAACTTGTTGAGGTTTATGATTCTAAATATGGTCTATCTTGATATATTCTGTGTGCACTTGAGAGAATTTGTATTCTGCAGGTGTTGGAGTGTTCTATAAATGTCTACAAGATGTTGGTTTGTGAACATCCTTGCTGATATTCTGTCAAGTACTTTTTTTTTTTGTCTTTTTAGGGCCCCACCCATGGCATATGGAGGTTCCCAGGCTAGGGGTCGAATCAGAACTGTAGCCTCTGGCCTACAGCAGAGCCACGGCAACGCCAGATTGGAGCCACGTCTTCAATCTACACCACAGCTCATGGCAACGCCAGATCCTTAACCCACTGAGCAAGGCCAGGGATTGAACCAGCAACCTCATGGTTCCTAGTTGGATTGTTTCCACTGTGCCACGACGGGAACTCCCTCTGACAAGTACTTCTATCAACTGCTGAGAATAGGGCATCGATGTTCTAACTATAATCGCACATTTGCCTATTACTCCTTCAGTTCTGTTTTTGTTTCAAGTATTCTGAAGCTCTTGGTTTCTGTTGCCCACTTATATTTATTTAATGTTCAGTGAAAGGAGTTCCTGTTGTGGTGCAGCAGAAACGAATATGACTAGGAACCATGAGGTTTAGGGTTCGATCCCTGGCCTCGCTCAGTGGGTTAAGGATCAGGTGTTGCCATTAGCTGTGGTGTAAGCTGCGGATGCAGCTTGGATCTTGTGTTGTTGTGGCTGTGGCATAGGCCGGTAGCTGTAGCTCTGATTCAACTCCTAGCCTGGGAACCTCCATATGCCATGAGTGAGGCCCTAAAAAGCAAATAAATAAATAAATAAATAAATACATACATACATACATATTCAGTGTATTTATTTAATTAATTTTTTTGGCTGCGTCCATGGCATGTGGAATTGCAGAGCCCGGGATTCAAACCCACACCACAGCAGTGACAATGCTATATCCTTAACCTGCTGAGCCACCATGGAACTCCTGCCTATGTATTTTTTTTTTTTTTAATTTATTATTATTTTTTTAGTAGTTATTTCCCCAATACTGCCTATGTATTTTTAATCAATGTGTAATGTCTTTCTTTGTCTCTAATAATTTTCTTTCTTGTGAAGTCTACTTTGATATTAACTGCTCTTGTTTTTTGATTAATTTTTGTACTGGATATATTTTTTCATACTTTTACTGTCAATCTGACACATTGTATCTGAAGTTTCTTATAGGAAGAATAAAGTTGGATCCCTTTTTTTATTCTCTCTGCCAATCTTTTTTCTTTTTCTTTTGGGTATTTTTGTCTTTTTAGGGGCAAATCTGAGGCACATGGAGGTTCCCAGGCTAGGAGTCTGACTGGAACTACAACTGCCAGCAGACACCAGAGCCATAGCCAACATTGGATCCAAGCCTTGCCTGTGACCTACACCACAGCTCACAACAATGCTGGATCCTTAACCCACTGAGAGAGGCCAGGGATTGAACCCATGTCCTCATGGATGCTAGTTAGGTTCACTAACTGCTGAGCCATGACGGGAACTCCCTCTGCCAATCTGTTTTAATTGGTATGTTCAGACTGTTTACACTGAAGCTAACTACTGATACATAAGGCTGAGTCCATTATTTGTTTTCTATTTGTTCTCTGTGCTTCTTGTTCCTGTTTCTCTTTTCTTTCCTTTTTTCCATCTTTATTTCTTCTTCTTTTTTTTCCCCTTATCTTTTTTGGCTGCCCTGTGGCATATGGAGTTCCTGGACCAGGGATCAGATCCAAGCTGCAAATGTGACCTACGCTGCAACTTCGGCAATGTTAAGATTCTTAACCCACTGTGCTGAGCCAGGGATAGAACTCGTATCCCAGTGCTCCAGAGATGCCACTGATGCTGTTGTGCCATAGTGGGAACGCCTCCATCCTTATTTCTTTATATGAATATGACTTTAAAGCTAGGCAAAACAGTTCAATTAAGTGCAACAGTCAAAAGATTTGGCACAAGGTGATTAACATGAACATACATACTCCAATAGAAGATTTAGGAATCAATATATTCAGCTGTTAAATTGCCTTTCTTGAGATGGCTTTTGCAGAGGGAGTTTCAAAAAGCACTAAGACTCCTTTAATATGAATTATAATGTTACCAAGGAAAACTGTAAATATTTTATTGCTATGATATGGAATTCTTGTGGTATGAAGAAATGTTTGGTGGCTCTTATCCTGCTTCCACCAAGAGCCCACATTCTCTGACTTTGGAAATCTTTCCCTCTGTGAGGACGAAAAGCTGGGCAGTGCAGCTTTTCCATTCAGAAACTGAACTGTCAAGGCCCTTCACTCCTGCTAACAGGTACCAGTCAGTGCCACCCAATTCAGATTCATCCTGAGGCTTCAAGGAAACTCTCAGAGAAGCTTCCCACTAGAATTTATTTGAGGGAATGAGATATGTGACAACTCCTTTGAAAACTTACACTTCTCTGTGCAATGATTATATTTGAGACTAATGACACTTCAAATTTATCCAGAGAGATTTTGCAGATATTTGCAAAGTGCTATCATCCATTGTTTTTTGGTCTTTCTAGGGCCACCCTCACGGTATACGGAGGTTCCTGAATCCTCATGGATACAGTCAGATTCGTTTACACTGAGCCATGACAGGAACTCCAGCCATTTTTACTACATGTGGGTTTTATTCTCACGTTCAATAACCACAAAAACATTTACTGAGTGCTATCCCTGGCCCATTCCAAGGGCTTCACATATGATAAATAAAAGGTCCCCTTTTGTTTTTTTTTGGTCTTTTTAGGGCTGCACTGGCGGCATGTGGAGGTTCCCAGGCTAGGGGTGGAATGGGAGCTGTAGCTGCCAGCCTACACCACAGCCAAAGCAACGTGGGATCCGAGCCGTGTCTGTGGCCTACATCACAGCTCAAGGCAACGCTGGATCCTTAACCCACTGAATGAGGCCAGGGATCAAACCTGCATCCTCATGGATGCTAGTCAGATTTGTTTCCACTGAGCCACAGGAACTCCTAAAAAGTCTTTTGGAAAATACACTTCTTAGGGCTTGTGATGTCCACACACCTGCACATCTTGGGACTATGTTAGACCATGTCCAATAACGGTCCATTACAGCTCTTCCTCAACTACTCTGTGGGCTAAAGGGGTCATCTGTTACCACTTGGGGAGCTGGCAACACATGCTATCACTTACTCATTACAATAAGATTTCCGTAGCTTTCTGAGGCAAAAGATAATTTTCCAAATTTTATTTTATTTTTTTTGCTATTTCTTTGGACCGCTCCTGCAGCACATGGAGGTTCCCAGACTAGGGGTCGAATCGGAGCTGTAGCCACCGGCCTACGCCAGAGCTACAGCAATGCGGGATCCGAGCTGCATCTGCAACCTACACCACAGCTCACGGCAACGCCGGATCGTCAACCCACTGAGCAGGGGCAGGGACCGAACCCGCAACCTCATGGTTCCCAGTCGGATTTGCCAACCACTGCGCCACGACGGGAACTCCAATTTTCCAAATTTTAAACTCAAGTGTTTATTTTGCCTAAGTTAATAAAGTCTTGAGACTTTATAACAAAAACATGGTTCTTTTTGAAACTAGAATATTGATTCTGTCTTTCTATTCTACTTTTTTGCTTTTTAGGGCTGTACGTGCAGCATATGGAGGTTCCCAGGATAGGGGTCTAACTGGAGCTACAGATGCCGGCCTACGCCAGAGCCACAGATCTGAGCCGTGTCTGCAACCCACACCACAGCTGGTGGCAACACTGGATCCTTAACCCACTGAGTGAGGCCAGGGATGGAACCTGCAACCTCATGGTTCCTAGTGGGATTTGTTTCCATTGCAGCAGGACAGGAACTCTCCTCTATTCTACCGTTTATTTCGATATAGCTGAGTGAAAGGTCAATTGCATGCATTCACATCAGACATTTCTGGAGAAACTGACCTTTGACCCGGACGTCACTGTACCGCTGAAAGTGGTGGTAAGCAGCTTTCCAGGGGTTCCGATAGTGTCGGAGCAAAGTAATGGGAGGTCTTGGACGCACTGGGACATACCTCACACCTTCTTCATCTATTCAAAAGAGAAGAAAAAGAAGACATTAAATAGCTTACGATCTATTTGCAATGATCCTCCTGGTATAATTCCTGCAGGTGAGCTGTAAGTGAAATCTGGCTGGTAGACAGTTTCAAGGAGGGACTCTGGACTCAAGTGGGATGCTTCCCGAGACAACAGTTAGCTCAAGTGTGCATTACCAATATACTCCTTGGGAGGAGACTTGCGCTTCTCGGCCTTCACCAGAAGACTCTTGGCAGTGGACTTCTCGTCGTCCGTGCTGTTGGTCTCCATCATATCCCCTTCTTCTGTTGAAATCACGTGCTGCTGCTTCCGAGGCTTTTTCCTTGGGGAGGCACCGGGTGGTAGGTCACTTGTCGGCATGGACAGGTTGTTAGCCAGCAATGCCAGTGATGGAGACACGGTGTTGGTAGCCAGGGGAGGAACTGCTATCATAGGAAAAAGAGCGCACATGTCTATGAGAACCCAAACACAGTGGCAAGTGCTACTTGATTTCCATCAACGAGAAAGAGGAGAGACAGAAAAGAAAGAGAGCTCACATTTATGGAGTCTTCTGTGTGCCCAGGACTGTGCTAAGCACTCTAATTGTGGCAGACGCTGCCAACTGCTTCCCAGTTCCTCACAACTTCACCTCCCTCAGCGAGCTCCCCTCACTTTAAAATGGGCATACTGCCACTCAGCTGAAAGACCATATGGACCAGTCTCCCCCCAGAGCTCAATGTGGGCACTTGAAATGAAAATGCTAGTGCTCTGAAGATCTTTTTTTTTTTTTTTTTTTCCTTTTTGGCCATGCTAGGGTAATGTGGAAGTTCTTGGGCCAGGGATTCAACCTGCATCACAGCAGCTGATGAGTCCTTAACTGCTAGGCCACCAGGGAACTCCTGGTGTAAAGAAGTTTCCATGAAAGAAAGAAGGAATGACTCACTCCTTGTTGCTGAGTCCTTAACTGCTAGGCCACCAGGGAACTCCTGAAGTACTTTAAAGAAGTTTCCATGAAAGAAGGAAGGCATGACTCACTCCTGTGACTCTGGAGCTCAGATGGGATAGCTGGAGTTCCAGCAGTTATCTTGCATCAAGAGCATGAGGGTCAATGCTAGGGGTGGCTGGCGCCTGGATCCCTAGTGGTTTTATGGTGTCCACATACCGTGCCTGGACTGTCTGCTTCAGGATTTGCTTTGAGGAAGATAATAAAACCTTCTATGTTCAAGCCACTATTTTTCAAGCCATTGAGCATAAATTTTTAGGAGGTAACTCATTAACTCAGACAATCTTAATAATCTGAGTGAGCAGGCATTCTATCATGTCCTGATTTAAAGATGAGAATATGTGGCACAAATCATACAAGCAGGATATGGGAGAGGTGGGAGCTGAGTGAGACAGTCTGGTTTAGTTCAGAGCTTGGACTCTTTAACTACTTTAGTCCTCTGCCTCCAGATAAGCTTCATTCTTAGTATGGACTCAACAACTGTTGCTTGGGCTTGTATGGGTCAAACCATGATGAGAGTTCACCTTGATTTTTCTTCTGACTTTGGCTCCATCCTTCCCCTCCATCTTCCTCAGCCACCCACTCCCAATAGTCATACCCTCAACTCTGTAATTACATCTCAATTTCTAGCATCCGACTTTCCAGCCCAAAGCAATACCTTTACAGATCACAGCTCTTTGTAACTCACCTCCAACAATTTCTAGAGCCATTTGGAACTGTTACCCATTATCCAGACCCTCCCCCCCTTTTTTTGCTGTCGCACATGCCTCTAATATCCTCTCTCTCCTATCACTGGGTTTTAATTCTCCCATCATCATTTGCTTTATTTATTCATTTCCTGTCCCTTCTCTTGCTTCACTGTACTCACTGAGCAAAAGCACAACAGCTTAAATCTAACTCTTCAACTATCTGCACCTGTGCAGCTGAATGTAACCAGAGAAAAACAGAGCAACTCAGACAGGTCTCCCATCAGCTGCTCACTGACCTCAGGCAGGCCTTGCTGCTGCTGGACAACTCAGCTGCATCTGCTAAATCCATTCACCCTCCACACCACCTTACTCCCAGCCAATGAGCCTTCTTTCTATTTTACCGAAAAACAGAGAAATAATCAGAAGGAAACATCCCTAAGTTCCCATCCCATGTGCCCACTTACCTGCATGGTGAGCAGGCACTTCTTTCTCTTGGTCTCCACAAAGACAGATCCCTTCACAGAAACAACAGGTCCCACTCACTCTCACCTCCTCAGACATCGCTTCTGGAATTCTCATCTCCTTTCCCTGCATTATCAGTCCTTCCCCCCTCTACTGGATCATTCCCATTAACATACGCAAGTCATTTGTCCCATCTTAAAAGTAACTTCCTGTTGGCATCACTTCCCTTCAGACAGTGCCCTTCCTTTTTTGGGTGCTTTATAACAAGATCCTCAAGGTGTTTATACTCACCATCTCTAACATCCCCCTTCTAGCTTTCTCTTGAGCCCACTCCGCATCATGTTCTGACCAATATTATTACATGGAAACGGCTCAAGATCTCCATGACCTTAGTATTGCTCAGTCCTTACCTTAATTGATCTCTCAGCAGCCGTGACCCTTGTCCTGGCTTTCCAGGACACCACATATACCAGGGTATTTTATCCCTCTCCTCTGGCCCCTGCATTGAGTCTCCTTTGCTGGCTCTGCCTCCTCTCCCTCCTCAAAATGGTGCACTGCCCCAGGGCTCAGTTCACAACTGCTAGTTTCTTATCAGCGCTCATTCCTCAGGTGAGCTTATCCAGGCTCATGGATTTAAACATAATTCATAAATACAAGGACAACTTCCCAATTTCTATTTGCAACTTAATTTTCTTCCAAAAGCTAGGCTCACAGATCCAACTGCCTACCTGATGTGTCCATCTGAGGTCTAACAGAGGCCTCCCACTCACCACAGCAAAAACCAACTCCTAACCTCTCCCTATACAACAGAGTCCCTGCACCCTCTCCTGTCTCAGCAAGCGGCACCTCTATGTTTCCAGTTACTACGACCAAAACCTTTATCGTTGCCTCTGACGCCAGTCTCTCACTTACAACATCCAATCTTTGAAGAAGTCCTCTCCGTTCCACACCAACAGTCTATCTAGACTGTCACCACTTCATACCACGTGACTGCTACCCTGGTTGAAACCTTCACTGCCTCCTGAAATTAATGCACCAGCCTCTGAACATGTCCCCCTAAGGTGACCCTTGTTCCCACAGTCTTTCCCCACAGGGCAGCGACTGGTCTGTTATAACTGAGCTCAACTCCCTTCTCTGCTCAGAACCCGTCTAATAGCTCCCCACCGCCCTTAGCAAAGTCAAAGTCCTTACAGAGGTCCAAGGCTCTCACAATCCTGACCTGTTTCTCCCACTGCCCTTACTCACTCAGCTCATCTAACACTGCCTCTTTGCTATTCTTTGAGCACGCGAGGCATGTTCCTATCTTTGGCTTTTACATTTACTGCTCTCTTGGTCTGAACTGCTTTTTATCTATATATCCTCGTGGCCAGCATTTCATCTCTTTAATGTCTCTACTCAGAGACCATTTCCTCAAGTAAGGCCTTCCCTTTAAAACACTTTTAAAAATCACAGCTCTAGCCCTAATTTTCCCTTATACTTTGTCCCTGCTTTATTTTACTGTCTATTGTCCTTGCTATAATGTAAGCTCTAAGAGGATGGCGACGTGCTTGTTTTGAACAAGCTTGTATCGTGCATGTCTGGTGCCACGCCCTTCACAGTGTGAGGAATGACTACTGCCAGCCTCCTGGTACAGAAGGGTAAGAGGAACTATCCAGAACAATGAGAGAGATGGACAGCAAGATCGAGACTATTTTATTTCCCCTCCAGGGTTTATGCACGTCTTTCAACGGAATTGCTGAGGCTAAACATGGGTACCACGGAAGGGTACTTCATGGTATGATTAATGACAATAAATAAGGAAATAAATACATAGCAGGTTTCCTTTTCAGGGCTGCACTTGTGGTACATGGAAGTTCCCAGGCTAGGGATCAAACTGGAGCTGCACCTGCCGGTCTACACCACAGCCACAACAACACGGGATCCAAGCAACGTGGGAAACCTTGTGGATACTAGCTGGATTCTTAACCCACTGAGCCACAATGGGAACTCGTTTTTTCTTCTTTTTTTCTGTGGCAGGTTTAACAGCTGTAGACATAGCATGGCCACACCTCTTAACTAAAAGGACAGCAAGAGATGGGGGCCGTCATGCCAAAATGGTAAGAGGGTGATATGTGGTAACTACAGCACCAAGTTACTTACTTTCCACTTTGGTTTTGTCTGTGTTTCATCAGTATCATACACTGAATGTTACATTCATAGTCAGGAAAAATTAAGATTCCATAATAAATTGTTAAAAAAACAGAAAACAAAACAAATGAAAAGAAAACCTCCAAAGTGACCTGCCTTTTACAAACTAAAAGTTTAGAGCTAGGAAGAAAGAAAAGGGGTAATGGTAGTTAAATCTTAGTTTTAAGATTTAACTAATCACAAATAAGTTTAGAACTATTTTCAACAATACAAATTTTACTTTATTGCACATACATGGCAACAAAAATTGTCAGGGGATAAATTGTAAATTACTTACCCCTCTGCTATAATCACATTGTGATCCCTTTTTACATGGCAGTATTTTCTTTTCCTTTTTCTTTTTTTTGTCTTTTTAGGGCCATGCCTGCGGCATATGAAGGTTCCCAGGCTAGGGGTCTAGTCGGAGCTGCAGCTGCTGGCCTACACCACAGTCATATAGCAATGCCAGATCTGAGCTGTGTCTGCAACCTACACCACAGCTCACGGCAATGCTGGATCCTTAACCCACTGAGTGAGGCCAGGGATCAAACCCACAACCTCATGGTTCCTAGTCAGATTCGTTTCTGCTGTGCCGCAACGGGAACTCCAACATGGCAACATTTTCTTAATGAGTACAAGAGGCTATGCGTAAAGATATTCTTAGGGAAATAATAATCTTTTTCATGATTTTGGTAAGAAAATTAATTATAAAAGGGCAGCAAAATGGTTTTAGTTTTCAAAAGGCACTTTATGCTTCTTCTATTTATTAAAAACTAATAAAATACAAGTATAAAATGGGCATCAAGGAGTCAGGCTTCCTGCCTGAGGGTCACACAAGAGTTTGGACTCAGGAGATTTAGAGAATGGGGAAGAAGCAATTGCCAATTAAGAGTATTCTGATAATGAACTTACCGGAAACCGGTCTCATGATGTCCATTGGTTCCACTTCTTCTTTAACTTTTATTTCAGGAACAGGAGGGCCCAAAACGGAGGAGAGACTGCCACCTACTGCTGCTGATGGTGGAGGGGCAGCTGCAATGGTAGTGATGGGTGGAGTGATGGGAACTGCTCCAGGAATGGTTGGAAGGGCGACGGCTGGTTGTGATGGGGGGCTAGCTGCTGTAATCATGGTTGGAATGGTTGGTGGAGGCTGCTGGGCGGTGGGTGGGACTGCGATGGTGGGCTGATCAGTATTTTGATTGGATATGGTCTCCATTGACACAGTGACTGGAGTGGCCATAGATACATGGATTTCTGACTTGGGTTTGGCACTGAAATACAAAAGCAAAGATGATGTAGAAAGCAAGAACAAACTTGGAGCATCACAGAAAATTAGTTATTTGTGCAATTGTTTTTGTACAACAAACAGCACAACTAAAACTCTATTCCTTGATTTAACTAAATTAAATAATTAATTTATTTTTTGCTTTTTAGGGCCACACCTGTGGCATACAGAGGTTCCCAGGTTAGGGGTCGAACTTGGAGCTGCAGCTGCCAGCCTATGCCACAGCCACAGCAATGTGGGATCTGAGCCGCGTCTGTGACCTACACCACAGCTCATGGAAATGCCAGATCCTTAACCCATTAAGCAAGGCCAGGGATCGAACCCACAACCTCATGGTTCCTAGTTGGCTTCATTTCCGCTGCACCACAATGGGAACTCCATAATCCTTGATTTTAAAAATGAACTTAAAGGTAACTTTGAAAAGGAATTCAAGTTTTAAAATTATCTCCACCTTGGAGTTCCTGTTGTGGTGCAGTGAAAACAAATCTGACCAGGAACCATGAGGATGGGGGTTCAATCCCTGGCCTCACCCAGTAGATTAAGGATCCGGCATTGTCGTGAGCTGTGGTGTAGGTTGCAGATGTGGCTCGGATCATGCCTTGCTGTGGCTGTGGTGTAGGCCAGCAGCTATAGCTCTGATTTGACCCCTAGCCTGGGAACCCCCATACCGAAGGTGTGGCCCTAAAAAGAAAAAAAAAATTAAAGAAAAAAAAATTATCTCCACCGTGACCCATTCCAATCAAGTTTTCATAAGGTGGTAATGGATTTAACTTATAAAACAAAGAACATTTTATTATTATTATTATTTTTTTTGTCTTTTTGCCATTTCTTGGGCCGCTCCTGCGGCATATGGAGGTTCCCGGGCTAGGGGTCGAATCGGAGCTGTAGCTGCCAGCCTACGCCAGAGCCACAGCAACGCAGGATCCGACCTGCGTCTGTGACCTACACCACAGCTCACGGCAACGCCGGAACCATGACCCACTGAGCAAGGGCAGGGATCGAACCCGCAACCTCATGGTTCCTAGTCGGATTTGTTAACCACTGCGCCACGACGGGACTCCACAAAGAACATTTTAAAGGAATAAATCAAACCACATCAATGAAAGACAACCAAGTTTCATTACAGTGTACTTTTTTCCTCCAAGAATTCCTTAATTCATGTTGCCTGAGGCGTTTTTAAAAAATAACAATTGTACTCCTACTTCATATGTAGTTTCTTGTAAACTTATTTTATAACTTCATCTACTTCACACGTCCAGCCCTTTACCCAAGGACACCATTCTTATAACTTTCCAGCATGTTTTACCAAAGATACTCCAGATATCTAAAGTAACTACAGTGTTCTGAAATACTTATTTTGGACTTTCACTGTGACCAAAGCATAACTACACATCATTATTTCTGCAACAGCTCAGATTATAGCCCTACGTGCTATGGCTAAAGCCAAAAAAGAAAAGATAAAAGTACATTCTTTTTTTTTCTGCCTTTTTAGGGCCATACCTATGGCATATGGAAGTTTCCAGGCTAGTGGCAGAATTGGAGCTGTAGCTGCTGGCCAACGGCACAGCCACAGCAACTTGGGACCAGAGCTGTGTCTGCGATCTACACCACAGCTCACCATGGCAACGCCAGTTCCTTAACCCACTGAGTGAGGCCAGGAAGCCAGTTTATATAAGAGACCTGAGCGTTCATGGATTTTGACATTTGCAGTGGCCTACCTTAGTCACGGAACCAATGCCCTTCGGATACTGAGGGATGACTACTGTAGGACTCCACTTATATGAAGTACCTAGAATAGTCCAATTCATTAAAAAAGCAAGCAAAACAGTGATTTCCAGGGGCTGAGGTGAGGAACAATGTTGTATAATGGGTATACAGTTGCAATTTTGCAAGATGAAAAATCGGAGATCAGTTGTGCAACCGTATGGATGTACTTAATACCACTAAAATGCGTAATTAAAAAATGGTTAAGATGGTTAAAAAACCCAAAACATGTATCTAATTAAGGAATTATATTCAGACTATGTAAACACCTCTGTAAACTCAACACTAAGGAAACAATCCCATTAGAAAATGGGCTCAACACATGCATGATGAAAATATTCTTTGCTAAAGAGAATATTCAGATGGCTAATAACCACACAAAATGATGCTCAACACGATTAGCTATTAGAAATATGCAAAGTAAAGCTTCAATGATATACGACCACACACATATCAGAATGGTGAAAATATACATCCTTTTTTTGCTTTTTAGGGCTGCACCTGCAGCATATGGAGGTTCCCAGGCTAGGGCCTGAATTTGAGCTGCTACACCACAGCCACAGCCACAGCAATGTGGAATCTGAGCTGCGTCTGCGACCCACACCAAAGCTCACAGCAACACTGGGCCCTTAACCCACTGAGAATGGCCAGGGATCGAACCCATATCCTCATGGATCCTAGATGGGTTTGTTAACTGATGAGCCACGAAGGGAACTCCTTTTTTCTTTTTCTTTCTTTGTTTTTTTAGAATGGTAAAAAAAAAATATATCCTATGATATCAAGCATAGGAAAGAATATGAGTATCTACAAAAAACTTCTTAGAACTAATAAATGAGTTAAGCAAGGTTATATAATAAACAGATCTCACGTGTTGCAGCTATGAATTTAAAATGGTACAGTCACTCTGGAAAATAGTCTGGTGGTTTCTGACAAAATTTAAAAAATATTGGAGTTCTCTTGTGGTGTGGTGGGTTAAGGATCAGGTGTTGTCACTGGAGCAGCCTGGGTCGCTGCTCTGGCATGGGGTTTGATCCCTGGCCAGGGAACTACCTCCCACATGCTAAAGATGTGCCCACCTCAAAAAAAAAAAATAAATAAATATATATATTTTTGGTCTTTTCTAGGGCCGCTCCCATGGCATATGGATGTTCCCAGGCTAGGGGTCGAGTTGGAGCTGTAGCCACCGGTCTACACCAGAGCCACAGCAACACAGGATCCGAGCCACGTCTGTGACCTACACCACAGCTCATGGCAATGTTGGATCCTTAACCCACTAAGCAAGGCCAGGGATCGAACCCGAAACCTCATGGTTCCTAGTCGGATTCGTTAACCACTGAGCCACGATGGAAACTCCCAAAATAAATAAATTTAAAAAATACAATGTACAGTATAATGCAGCGACTACACTCTTGGGATTTTTATCCTAGAGAAATGAAATGTGTGTTTATCCAGAACTCTGCAGATGAATGTTTAGAGCAGCTTTATTTGTAATAGCCCCAAACTAGAAACAACCCCAATGTACTTCAGTGAGCAAACAGACAAATAAATTCTGGTATATCCATATTTTTTTTCCTTTTAGGGCCACACCTGTGGCATATGGAAGTTACCAGACTAGAGGTCAAATCACAGCTGTAGCTGCCTGCTTATACCAAAGTGGCAGCAACACGGTATGCAAGCTGTGCCTGCAACCTACACCCCTACAAATCTATTCATGTGATAAAATTTCAAAGTAGTATACACCAAAAGAAAAAAAAGTACATTATACAAACTGGTGACATTTTAATACCATCTGTAGTTAAGTCAACAGTATTGTACCAATGCCAATTCTTTCATTTTGAAAATATACTAGTTTTACATGTAAAATGTAATCATTTGGGGAAGCTGGATAAAGGGTACATGATAACTTTATTATTTTTGCAGCTTCTTGCAAGTCTTAAATTATTTCAAAATAAGTATTTTAAAAATAAAAAATTCTTACCAGAGGTAAGAATTATCCTGGAATTAAAGAGAATCAAAAGATGAAGTAACCAGAGACATCAGCAAAAACACAAGATCTCTGAAAACTCCCTTTCATAAAAGCAACAAAAAAATTGCCCCCCCAAAAAAGAATGAAAAAAAAGTCAAACAACAACTTTTTCTGAACACAGAAATTAATCAAAGGCTATCAACAATCTGGCAAAATTATTCCAGAAAACAGACTGAATCTTGGTAAGAACAGTAAATTTTGCGGTGTTTTAACCTGCACTATTTCCATTCTTTCATCTCCAATTCCACACTCCAACAGTCCTCTTATCAGCCAACACCACATCCCAGTGAAAACCAGCAGCCTGACAGCTACCAGAGGGGTCATAACCACTACAAACCTTCCTCGCCAAAGAATGACCATCATAGGACCTGTTTGGTCATTATCATATGTAAGACTGACTTATTTGACCTGACTTGGAGCTTATCAGCACAAACATCCTTTTCCCGAGGGGTGTTTCTGGAAAAAATTAGAGGCAATCAGTCAGGTTCTCTGCTGACAACAGGGCAGACAATGAGCTAGCTAAAATACTTGAAAGGTGATATCCACCAGGGCTGTGAAAAGCTCTGACGTAGCACTTCTGGCAGTCTAGGAATCAACACGAATACACAGGACTGTCTGCATACCCATCCAGGGCTGTGGAATTCCACACTCCAACAGCCTAGGGAAGAACTCAAAGGGCCTAGGGAAGAACTCAAGGGCCCTAAGCACTCAACTCTGGCTGACTGTGAGACTGTGCACACAGGAAGAGTGGGCTAGGGCAGAGCTGTAAAGTGCCTGAGTGTTTCTGGGGTACCCAAGACATACCCAGTGCAACACCTACAGGCAAACACCTACAGTGCCTTATTAGTTCCAAGGATTAAAGAAATTTGTTCTTTCATCAGCTGACTATACAGTTAACCAAGTGGAGATTTCAGTGGTTGTACTAGACAAACACACAGGTTTAAAAGAATTAGTTCAGAAAAGTTACTAAACCACCACAACTACAACAAGGAGCAAAAGTAAAGCCAGGGAGGGGTGGGAATCAGGTTTTCAGCGCTGCCAGATTATGCTGTTTAAACAGTTTTCGACAACAAATTCTGAGGTATGTATGTAAAGAGACAAGAAAGGACTGTTCAAACACAGAGGAAAAAAAGTAATAAAACTATCACTGAGGAAGCACAGATGTTAGACTTGCTAGTCAATTTAACTTAGCTATTTTAAATAAATCCCAAAAATTAGATTATGGTTAAAGAATGGCATGAAAACATCTCTATAAATTCAGAATATAAATAGAAATTATAAAAAATTCCAAACAGAAATTCTGCAGTTGAAAAGTATAAAAGCTTAAAGGAAAAATACTAGAGTGTTTTCAAAAGCACATTTTGGCAGGCATAAGGGAGTCAACAAACTTGAAGACAGGTCAACTGAGATTATCCAGTCTGAGAAATGAGGGGGTGGGGGAAGAAGCAGGGAAAACAAACAGCTTCAAGGATCTTTGAACAGTAATAAACGTATCTAATATATGCATAATGGGAATCCCAGAAAAGAAGGCGAGAGAGGGGCAGAAAAGATATGTGAAGAAATAATGTCCCAAATCTCCCCAAATTTGATGAAAAGCATCTATACAGGTATCCTCTGCTTGCTGCAAGTTTGTTTTATGTCACTTCGTTTTTGCAAATGATCTACATTAGTACCTGTTTTCACTAACCAAAAGAAATCCCAAGAGGATTTTTGCTTTTATGAAAAAAGCTAACAGAAGCGTTCAGTATTTGTTTTGAAGTGTGCTGTTTTTAGAGGCACTGCACCTCAAGCAGTGAAAGTGGCACTGCCAAGCTCCTTCTGAGAACTACACTCAGCATCCTAGATTGAAGCTGCCACAGCCTTGGACTGTGGGTGCATCTGTGTTTTATCTTGATGTATTTTGTGCATCCCTTAGCAAAATGTGTCCTAACTTCTTCACTTTGTGCCATTTCAGTTTGCAAAAGGTTTTATAGAACACTCTACTTTTGGATAGTGGGGGAAAGCTACATATCTAAAAGTTCAATTTCCCCAAGCAGGATAAATTGAAAGAAACACATACCAATACACATTATAATCAAAATGCACAAGGAAGTATTTAAAAGTCAAACTCTGTAATTTAATTGCACTAAACGGGTAATATATGAGCAAAATTGTAAAACAGTTAAATCTGGTTGAATAGTATTATTTTCTCTATTTTTCTCTACATTCATAGATTTTCATATTAAGAACTTAAAGAGAAAATGCTGTAAGGTAAAACTGAAGATATCACCTAGAAAGAAAAGAATTATTTCCAATTTAAAATTCTCCCAGCCATTATATCATTTAAGAGTATGGGTAGGACTTCTGTTTATGGAAAGATGGCATACCTTTCCTATTCCTCTTGCTAATAAGTATAGTTAAGAATCACTATTATTACACATAAAATAAAAGGCTGCTGAAGATGATGAGAAGACAGACTGGCTGGAATCGCAGGACACTGGGAATGACCAGCACTGACATTCTTTTTTGCCTCCCTGATCCCAGACTGAGTGCTGGGGAGCTGGCCCATGGGAACGTCAAAGGGAACAGACAGAAGTCCCAAGAAAAGTCTCCCTCTAGCCAAAGAACCAAGAAAGGAGCAGCTTAGCAAGATGGAAACTTTTATACAATAATTGCTCTACTCTAGTGAAGCATCACAGAAACAACTGTGGCCCCACTCACTCCAGCAAAGGCTGTGGAGAACCTAGACTTCCACACTTTGTCAGGATGTAATGACACACCTTAATTCCCTCCCCCTCACCTCACTACTAAAGCTGTATCAACAGGGGCCAAGAAGAGAACCTGGGCTTCAACCCCCATATTGGAGGTAACGAGGCAATGCTTTCCCTTCCCCAAATGGGGCAGTTTGAGAGGAGGACTGCAAAAATAAAGCTGCATATATACTTGATCCTTGAACAACACAGGAGCTAGGGGTGAGAACCCTTGTGCAGTTGAAAATCCACATGTAACTTTACAGGCGACCTTCCATACCTGAAGTTCTACAACCAACTGCAGACCTCTATAGGCGTATAGTGTTCATATTACTCTGTAATTATTTTTAAAAATCTGTGTATAAGTGGACCCGTGCAGTTCAAACCTTTACTGTTCAAGGGCCCACAAAAATTCCTGAGTCCATAATGCCTAAAATAGGAAACCATTCCCCTAATCAAGGGCCAGGTAAATCACAAATTGAGTATGAGATGAATAATGCAGCAATTATCTAACAAGGACTTTAATAGAGAGATCTTTAAATGTTTCAATAAGCAATCACGAATTCCGGTGAAACAAAAAAATTTAAAAAGCTCAGTTAAGAAATCAAAGTTATAAAAAGAATCAAATGGAAATTATAGAACTGAAAAATATGTACTCTTTCTCTGTTACACAAGAGGTGCTCTAACAAATCCAGAGAGTAAGCCAAGAAAGAGGACGCGTACAGGCTCCAGGTGATGAGCTGCAGGGAATTCAAAAAAAGCAGCACCAGGGACAAAAGCTGGGCATCAAGCCTAGAGAGAAACCGATGCAGACTGGAGGGATGCCACCAAGAACAAGTGAAACTGACAGAAATTGGATGGGTCTACCTTTATTCAGTTTTTCTACAGGTTTGCTGGAGAGTTTGAGGATGGATTAGTGACTGGCAGAGAAATCCTAAGCAAACATGGGAAGTAGCCTTGTAGTACTATGTGACTTCTTCTCAAATTCAAGCTTTAAATTTATTTTGCTAGATTTTGGATTTACTTTCTAAGTGCACTGTTTTCTGTTTTATAATATTCCAACTTTTTTTTAAATGTTTTGTCTGAATTACTATTCATGTTTCAAAAGATGTACTGAGACATCTCTTTCCTCTTGCTCTAACCCAGCCATCACCATCTCTACACAGCATCACTCTATTTCAGTATTTCACTGAATCTAAGTTGCTGACACCATACAATAGACCAATATTTTGTGTACAACTTAGAAAATATATTAATGATAGAATATTAACATGCCATCAATTTAAAGTTAAAGACTGAGTTCGGAGACACTGATAACATACGTTTGATCTTACGTGTATCATAGTATGTTTTGTATAGGTTTTTGTTTTACCTTTGTTTCCTTTTGTTCACTTCTTTCATTTCTGTCCTCTGTGCCTACACTTTTCTGTTTTGTCTTCATTTTCTGATGGTTTGTTCTAGAGCTTTACTGACTTCTGTCAATCCATCTGTCATCTCTTTATGTTTTGTTTATTTATTCTTGGAAATTTTTGGATATCACCTTTGTGTTTTCTTTCATAGAGGTGATGGTTATTTCATTAAGAAATTTATATTCACAGTCAAATATCTTGTTATAAATTTCATCTATCCCCTGTAAATTTTTTCTGGTCAGTGTTCTTAGTGAACACATTAGTATATTTAGTTGCTTCTTTCCTACTTTTAATTATCTTCACATCAATCCTTCTGTTATTACTCATCAGTGAAAGAGCTGGGCTATTTCAAAAATCAGTCATTTACTTGATTCCTTTTCCTTGGGCAGGGAGTGTGGGGAGACTGCTCTTTCAGCTGGTTGTTTTTGACAATCCAAATGCTCTCTTTTTTCAAGTGCCACAGAAACAGACTGCCTACTGCAACAAAGGCCAGACTGCATGTCTGTGTGGGCCCCTTTCCCCTGGCTTCTCTAAAGCATACTAAGCCCAGGCAAGAGTCTACAGGAGCCCCATCTCACCCAAGTTTCTGCACACACTGCTCATAAGAAATATGCTTGTACTTTACAGTGTGTCCTTCACCTTCAGGAACTAACTTTTTTCCTATCATTTAAAAAGTAACTCCATATGCTACTTTGTTCAAAACTTTTTTAAAAAACAATGGAAAATAAAGTATTACATTTATAAAATTTAATAGCTAGTGTTGGCAAGAATGTGGAGAAAATGGAAACACATGTTTTATGAGAATGTAAAAGGCAGAGTGATTGGAAGTCAGAATTTAAACTGCATGTTTACTTTGACCCATCAATTCTACTTCCAGAAATACATCCCAGAGAAATGTTTACAAAAGGGTTCAAAGATAAAGAGATTCACTGCAGTACTGTTGATCATTGTGATAAATGGAAATAGCCCAAATATTCATTAATTGAGGAATTTAAGGCACCAACACATCTGGGAAGATCACAGAGCAAAGGAATACAGTCTCCTTTTCTGCCTTTGCATTTTTATGACCTTTAAAGAGGGAGTGTCCTAAGATGTGATCCTTGTATCACTTCTATTCTTTATTTATAATCACTGTCAATGGGATCTTTTCCACTCTCATGATGTTAAAGCATATATACAATGTACCTTGGAGATAATGTAGGTGTGGTTCCAGACCACTGCAATAAAGTGAATATTGCCAGAAAGCGAGTCATACAAATTTTTTGGTTTCTCAGTGCACATAAAGTTATGTTTACACTACTATAGTCTATTAAGTGTGGATTACAGCTAAAAAACCCCCAACAGGAGTTCCTGTCATGGCTCAGTGGTTAACGTATCCAACTAGGAACCATGAGGTTGCGGGTTCGATCCCTGGCCTTGCTCAGTGGGTTAAGGATCCAGCATTGCCGTGAGCTGTGGTGTAGGTCGCAGACATGGCTTGGATCTGGTGTTGCTGTGGCTGTGGTGCAGGCCAGCGGCTACAGCTCCGATGAGACCCCTAGCCTGGGAACCTTCATATGCTACGGGAGCGGCCCTAAGAAAAAAAAAAAAAAAAAAAAAAAAAAAGACAAAACCTCCAACATACATGCCTTAATTGAAAACATACATTATTGCTGAAAAAAACAAAACAAAACCTAACCATTATCTGGGTCTTCAGGGAATCATAGCAGTGACATTAAAGATTACTAATTATAGATCACCATAACAGATACAATAATAATGAAAAATTTGAAATAGTGTGAGAATTACCAAGATGTGACACAGAGACCAAAGTGAGCAAATGCTGAAAAAACAATGGACTGACAGACTTGCTTGATGCAGGGCTGTCACAAACCTGCAATTTGCAAAAATCGCAATATCTGCAAAGTACAATAGAACAAGGAATGCCAGCACCTGCTTTAATTCCCAAAACTTAACTATCAGCACAGACCTCTATCAATTCTAGAATTGTACAAACCTCAGGATTATATATCCAACTATGTACCAAATGACATCTCCATTTGGGTGTGTCTAACCAAGTATCTCAAAATAAAATATTTAAAACCAAACTTTTTTTTTGAAGTTAATGGAAACAAGTATTTAGCAATTTTTAATATCAGAAAAAGAAAACTTTCGGACTTCCCTATGTGGCTCAGTGGTAATGACCCTAACTAGTATCCATGAGGACGCAGGTTCAATCCATGGCCCCTCTCAATGGGTTAAGGATCTGGCTTGCCATGAGCTGTGGTATAGGCCACAGACGAGGCTGAGATCTGGTGTTGCTGTGGCTGTGGCACAGGCTGGACTTGATCCCCAGCCTGGAAACTTCCCTATGCCATAGATGTGGCCCTAAGGAAAAAAAAAAAAAGACAAAACTTTTATAATTCTCTTTACAGTAAATATATAATGTCAGTCCTCTGGCCATCTTAGGTTAAAGGCCCTTTATCATAAAATATATAGTTTCTTGGTTTTCTTTTTTTTTTTTTTTTTTTTGTCTTTTGTCTTTTTGTTGTTGTTGTTGCTATTTCTTGGGCCGCTCCTGCGGCATATGGAGGTTCCCAGGCTAGGGGTTGAGTCGGAGCTGTAGCCACTGGCCTACGCCTGAGCCACAGCAACGTGGGATCCTAGCCGAGTCTGCAACCTGCACCACAGCTCACGGCAACGCCGGATCGTTAACCCACTGAGCAAGGGCAGGGACCGAACCCGCAACCTCCTGGTTCCTAGTCGGATTCGTTAACCACTGCGCCACGACGGGAACTCCTAGTTTCTTGGTTTTCTTTTTGCCCTTTTTTGTCTTTTCTAGGGCTGCGCCCGCGGCACATGAAGGTTCCCAGACTAGGGGTCCAATCAGAGCTGTAGCTGCCAGCCTATATCACAGCCACAGAAACTCGGGATCCGAGCCGTGTCTGCAACCTAAACCATAGCTCACGGCAACGCCGGATCCTTAATCCACTGAGCGAGGCCAGGGAACGAACCTGCAACCTCATGGCTCCTAGTCGGATTTGTTAACCACTGAGTCACGATAGGAACTCCCATAAAATATATAGTTTTAAACTTTACTCAAGTTGAATTTATAATTCCTATGACTTCCCTATGTAAATAAAGAGGAAAGGAAAATTAGTAAATACTAAACTACATTGATATTCTATCATTCTTTTCTTTCTTTTTTTTTTTTTTTTTTTGTCTTTTGTTGTTGTTGTTGTTGTTGCTATTTCTTGGGCCGCTTCCGCGGCATATGGAGGTTCCCAGGCTAGGGGTCGAATCGGAGCTGTAGCCACCGGCCTACGCCAGAGGCACAGCAACGCGGGATCCGAGCCGCGTCTGCAACCTACACCACAGCTCACGGCAACGCCGGATCGTTAACCCACTGAGCAAGGGCAGGGACCGAACCCGCGACCTCATGGTTCCTAGTCGGATTCGTTAACCACTGCGCCACGACGGGAACTCCGATATTCCATCATTCTTAGTTTGTGGTTTCTAGAAACAGTACATCCACCTAATATACGCTCATTCTTCGGCATATTTGTTGCAGTATTGTATACAAAATACATTCTTGGTAAACATTTGTTTGCATCTATAAGACTGCAGCTACTGATTAGGTTTCAATACTGACATTTAACTGTGCTACAAGCAATTAGTGTTATATCACAATATGCCATCAAGGCAATATTTTTTCTACTGAAAAAAAATCAAAACCCATTATTTGTATACTTTTATACAAAATGTAACTCATCAAGTGGAAATAAATAAAATTTGTCTATTTACTGATACACATAGGATTTTGATTTTGTTACACTGAGAAGAAAAGCTCTTTTGTGTTGGGAAAATAACACTTCAAAATATATTTAGTAGGAAAACCTCACCAGTATAGTGTTTTGTCCATTCAATGCCAGCACAGATTTGGGAGTATACTGAGGATGAAGTCACAGACATCCACAGTTGAAATGTAAAAGCTAATACCAAACTCTTGATCCCTACCCCCAACTTCGGTATTCTACAGGGTTCCTCACTTCAGAAAGGATAATTTCTTTTTTCTTTTTTTCTTTTTTTTTTTGTCTTTTTGTCTTTTCTAGGGCGGAACCTGTGGCATATGGAGGTTCCCAGGCTAGGGGTCTAGTCAGAGCTGTAGCCGCTAGCCTATACCACAGCCACAGCAATTTGGGATACGAGCCGTGTCTGCGACCTACACCACAGCCCACGGCAACGCCGGATCCTTAGCCCACTGAGCGAGGCCAGGGATCGAACCTGCAACATTCATGATGGGAACTCCAGAAAGGATAATCTCTTATCTGCAGTTGCGCATGCAAAAATGGATGGCTCTCCTTGACTCCTCTCCTTTCTCTCTACTCAGAAAATTCCAACAGCTGTAGCTTCAATACATATCCAGAATCTTAACTCTTAAGACTTTTATCACCTCCATGCTGGTCCAAGCCTCTAAGATAATAATCTAAGGTGTTACCATTGCTCATTTGTCTCACTGCTTCTACTCTTCTTGCAGTTTATTCTCAGCAAAGCAGTCAGAGCAAACCTTTTAGAAATAACTCAAATCATGTCGCTCCTACGCCTTAGCCCTCTGGTGGCTCCCTGTCTCATTCAGAATAAAATCCAAAGGACTGTGAACGGCCCACAAAGGCCAGCACACACAATTACGTCTGTGAACTATTCTGTACAATCATCCCCACTCCCTTCCTGTTCCAGGCTATTCTCCTTTGCAGTTCCTTCTTTGTTTCTCATATAAAGGCAGCGCTCAATTCCCACAACACTTGTATGTGTGTCCTTCACATCTACACGTGTAACTATATCCCACCAGTCCCCACCAACACTCTTCACATTTCAGGTACTACAGTATATTAACTGCAAACTCTGTTGCTAGCTCTTCAGGCCACAAATTGCTCTGTAACTTACAGATGTGCACATCATAACCACTTCTTTTGAAGTACATTGGTGACTGGGCACTGCACATCTGTAGCTCAGTTCATGTAGACAGCAAAGCATGTAGTTGTGCTGTCTCATTTCTCAGAGATAAACCCAGGCGAGATTTTACCAAAATGAATGATCAGAAGAGAAAGAGAACTGGTCAACAAAGATGAAAATGCAGCAAAGAAAAAAAAAAAAAGCGATAATTCTATAGGTAAAATGGGATGTGACTGGAAGATCTGAAAATGGCAATAGCAAAGAGAAGACAGGATGAGACCTATGCTTGTATGAAGCTGTAATATGAACCATATTGAGAAAGCCCAATCAATATAAAAAAGGCGGTAAAGTCATTTCATATAATGTTTTAGTTGAAACTGCAGTAGGAGCAAAAGGCAACAATAGTGAAATGGGAGCATTTACTTCTACTTTGGACTGAAGACAGTAAAAACATCAACAACCCAATCATCCACAGTGAAGTGATGAATTAACTGACACTATGAAAAAAGATGGAAATTACAAGGAAAATTTTAAATAATAACCTCTTACAGCCAATAAAGGCTGGATTCACTTTTTTCAAGAGTCAGGATTAATCTGATTAATGTTAAGCTATCTGGTGTTAGCACAGATAAGGATGCTGCTATAAAAAGTGCACCCAGATCCCAAGGATAAGTTAAGGCACATGGTTTTGATGAAAAGAATGAAGATATCCCTGGAAGTGATGCTGGCAAAAACTTCCTATTAAGGAACTCTTGGAGATAATTTACAATATTGTAAAGACAAAGGGTAAAATGTCAGGAGCAGATCCAAACTGAGAAAGGAGTACAATTTACCAGAGCACAGAAGTTGCTCTGTACCAGAAGTTATGCAGTGTGAACAAGGCAAGCACTGTTCCAATCACACTCGTCCCTTGGTACCCACCCTCCAGCAGATACCAAAAATCCATGGACCCCAAAACCTGTGGAAGCTCAGATATAGAACCCTTGAAGTTCCCTGGTACCTAGCAGTTAAGGATTCGGCCTTGTTACTTCTTCGGCTCGGGTTCAATTCCTGGTCTGGAAACTTTTGCATGCTGCAGGTGCAGGCAAAAAAAAAAAAAAAAAAAAAAGATGTGGAATACGTGGATACAGTACTCCTGATCAGCTTTTAGAAAGAAATAAAACACTTTAATTCTCAGTGTACTAGGTAAATTTTAGTTTTACTATTTTTTTTTTCATTTCCCTATATAATGAAACTGACAGTAGGAGAGTTCTTTTAAAATCATTTTCACAAGTGTTTTTAAGGTCATGGAACAACCATAAATAAGCATGCACAGTTTCCATCTGCATGGTTATTTTTACATTGCTGTGCTAGTGTGCAAAGTGGTGACTGCAGGTTCTCCTACATCAAAGTCTTGGTTCCGGCTCCTTCCTCTGCCTGAAACAGTCTAACATCAGGGAGCATGTGACTTACTCCTTTATGCTCTTTAAACTTTTGCTCAGACAAATTTCTAAAAGTCATCACCCTTCCCTCCATCACTTACATTCCCTTTACATTGCTTTCTTTTTCTTCACATACTCTATACTCACTAGATAGTTAAAGAGAATTGGCATTTTGTTTCAGTCATTCCAATATCCCTAGATTCCAAAACTTGGCACACACATGGCAGTCACAATTTTTTTTTGTTTTTTAGGGCCGCACCTAGGGGCCTAGGCTAGGGGTTGAATCAGGTACACCTGTCAGCCTACGTCACAGCCACAGCAACACAGGATCTGAGCTGTGTCTGTGACCTATACCACAGCTCACGGCAATGCCAGATCCTTAACTCACTGAGCAGGGCCAGGGACTGAACCTACATCCTCATGGATACTAGTCAGGTTTGTTTCTGCTGAGGCACAATGAGAACGGCCCACAATTTTTTTTTGAATGAAGTTTTATGAAGAAGTAGGTCTAAATATATTAACATGGAAAGCTATTACTAATACAAGTAAAAAAAAAAAAAAAAAAAAAAAATGAAATATGTAGGAGTTCCTGTCATCGCTTAGCAGGTTAAGGACCTGGTATCTCTGTGAGGATATGGATTTGATCCCTGGCCTTGCCAGTGGATTAAGGATCTGATGTTGCCATGGCTGTGGTGCAGGCCGCAGCTGCAGCTTGGATTCCATCCCTGGCCAGGAACTTCCATATGTCACAAATGTGGTTGCAAAGAGAAAAAAAAATGGAATATATAAAGCAACCAACAAAATCTTGTTTTTAAGAATCTATGAACCTATCTACATGTGTATATAGAAAAAGATACTGAAAGATATTTAACACAACTATAACCAATCAGTATTATTCTGGGGAGTGGGACTAGAGAAATGGGTGGAGAACAGGACAATGATTTTCACTTTATGCTTTATATACAGATATTTTTTTGGCCATGGCATGAAGCGGGTTGAAGAGGGATCTCAGTTCCTCCACCTGGGGTTGAACCTGGCCCAAAGCAATGAAAGCACCACATCTTAACCACTAGAATACCAGGGAACTACCATACTTTAACTATTTTTATATTACCTCATTTTCTTTTCCAAAATAATACCTTTGGAATTAAGAAGACAAAGAATAAAGAAAAAAGCATATACTATTTTCATGATGCCATTTTTGACAGTAAAAATAACTGGTGCTTACTATAAGGCAGGCCCTGTTCTAAGTGCTTTATATGCATCATTTCATTTAAATAACAAGAATCCTATGAGGTAGATGTTATTGTATGCCCATTTTACAAATGAGGTAATAAATAGGGATCAGAGAGTTTGAGAAATGTGTTCAGATAACACAGCTAGAAAGTAGTTCTAAAAGATGCACAGGGGCAAATTATGTGAAATGTGTCACATGGATCAGACTTTCCTGTCTCCAGTTATGTGCTCACCCTGCAGGCCTAGGTGACCCAGACGTACTCCGCATAGAACTCTCCACTCGAGGACTCGCCACTTCAGGAGGCTGAGGAGGAATAAGGGTTTTCCGAACTGCCATTCTGAAAGAGACAAGAGACAAACCCAGAATACAACAGTCTGAGGGCATTAAAGGATAAGAACTACACATGTGTTAAGTGTACCTATGGCAAAATTAAAGCACTACCTTGCGAGTTACTTAAAAATCTTATCAAAGTAATAAAGGCATATTACTTAAAAAGCCAAACAGTACTAAAAAGCTTTTAACAAAATACAGCAGATCCTTTTGCCACCCTTCCCCGCTTCCTGCCCATCTCTTTTTAGGAAGCAACTATTGTGACTCTTACCTGCTCCTTCTTCTACCACAGCTCCTTTCTACTTAACATTAATATTCAAGTCCATTTAGATTTATAGTCATTATTACATCTATGTACTTACATTGACCTGAGCAAGTACCTGGAAGCCAAGTGAAAAAAGTTGATCAAAGTAGCTGGTGAGCAACTGGCACTCAGGAGAGAGGCCATGTGTGGCTCAGACTGATAACTAACTACTGGGGCTTAGCAATGTGGAAGTCACCAGTGATCCTGAAATATCAGAGCTGTGGAAGCAAATGCTAAAAGAGAGCTGGTTTGAGAGAAAATGGCTACAGCCAGAATACACCATTTTGCAATGTCTAATCATTCACGGGTCCAAATACACACATGTACTGTTTTTTGCCTGCGGCAGCTTGATATGGGAGTCTCCATTCCGACACCAGGGTCTGAACCCAGGCCACAGTGGTGAGAGTGCTGAGTCTTAACTGCCAGACGACCAGGGAACTTCCTCATGGGTCCAGACCCTGATCATCAGGATAGCCAACATCTCCAAAAGGGTGACCACCAGACATCATATTCCTCCTGGTAAAAGACTACTAAAAGTCTTGCCAAAAGGGAAAAAATAAAGTAAATCGAACCAAGCCTTTAGATTCAAGTAACAACTTAGAGAAAATGAGGAGAGAATAACAAGTGAAACTAGACAATGGGGGTGGTGGGTTGAGTTGCGTTTCCTAAAATGACACATTTGGATCCTATCCCTCATACTTACCAACGTAAAAGAGATAAGACTTTGCAAATTTAATTAAAGATCTTGAGATAAGATCATTCTAGAAGTCCTCTTGTGGCACAGTGGGTTAAGGATCTGGTGTTGTCACTGCAGTGGCTGTGGCATGGGTCCGATCCCTGGCCTGGGAACTTCCACATGCCATGAATGTGGCCCCCTATAAACAGATTACTCTAGACACAGAGTGGCCCTAATCCAATGACTGGTATCCTTATGGCAGAAAGGAGACGGGGAGATGGGATTAAATGGTGGAGTGGAAGGACTGGAGCTCACTATCTCTCATAAAAGCAACAAAAGTAAAACCAACTGCTGAACAACCTTCAACCAAATAGACTGCAAACTATCAGAAAAGATATCCTACTCCAGAGGATAAAGAAGAGGCCACATTAAGACGGTAGGAAGGGCTATAAGCAACACCAGGATTGGGGGGTCCACAAACTGGAAAGTAACTATATCCCAGAGACTCACCCATGGGGGTGACATTTCTGAGTGCCATGTCAGGTTACCAGGCCTGGGGATCAGGCATTGGGAGGAGGAGCCACTAGAGCGTTTGGCTTTGAGGGCCAATAGGGCTTGTGCACAGGAGCTCCATGGGACAGGGGGACTCTACTCTTGAAAAGCGCACATAGGCTTTCATGTGCACTGGGTCCCAGGGCAAAGCAGTGACTCCAAAGGCATCTGGGTCAGACCTGCCTGCACTTCTTGGAGGATCTCCTGGGAAAACAGGGGGTGACTGTGACTCACTGTGAGGGAAGGACATTGGAAACAAAGGTCTCAGAATAATTATCAGCATGAACTCCTCTGGATGTGGCCATTCTGAAAGAATCTGGCCCCACCCACCAGGGCTGAGAAGCCCCAGGCCAAACAAAAAACTGGGTGGGAACACAGCCCCCCGCATCAGCTGCCCTAAGGACCCCCCCAGACACACAGCTGCTTCTACTCTCACCAAGAGCAAAGACCAGAGGGATAAGAATCAGCTCCACCTATCAGTCGAGGCACCAGTCCCTCCTGTCAGGAAGCCTACAGCAAGACCCTGTACCAACTTTAGCCTCAAGGTGGGTCAGGGGGTGGGGTGGGGGTGGGCAGACATCAGAAGCAAAAGAGGCTACAACTCTATTGTCTGCAAAAAGGAGACCACACCAAAAATCTATACAAAATGAAAAGGCAGAGAATTAGGACTCAGATAAAGGAATAAGAAAAAAAACCCACAGAAAAACAGCTAAGTGATCTGGAGATTACTAACCTTCATGAAAAAGAATTTAGACTAATCACAGCAAAGATGATTCGAGACCTTGGAAATAAACCAAAGGCAAAAACTGATAAATTACAAGAAACATTTAGCAAAGAAATAGATTTAAAGGACTAAGCAAGCTGAGGTGCAAAATACAGTAACTGAAATAAAAAATTCACTAGAAGCAACTGACAGCAAAATACAGGAGAAAGAAAAACAAGGAAGCAAGTTGGAAGACAGAGTAGTGGAAATAGCTGACATGGAAGAGAAAAGAGAAAAAAGATTGAAAAGAAATGAAGGCAATCTAAGAGAACTCTGGGGCAATGCTAAATGCACAAACATCCATATTATAGGGGTGCCAGAAGGAGAAGAGAGAGAAAGGGCAGAGGAAATATTAGAAGAGATAATAGCTGAAAACTTCCCTAACATGGGAAATGAATCACTCACTCATATCCAAGAAGCACAATGAGTACCATATAAAATAAGCTCAAGGAGGAACACCCTGAGACACATATTAATCAAACTGACCAAAATTAAGGACAGAAAATATTGAAAGCAGCTAGGGAAAAGAAACAAATAACATACAAGAAAACCCTGATAAGGCTATAGGCAGATTTTTCAGCAGAAACTCTGCAGGCCAGAAGGGAGTGGCATGATATACTTCAAGTGATGAAAGGAAAAAACTACAACCAAGAATAATCCACCCAGCAAGGCTCTTATTCAGATTTGAAGGAGAAGTCAAAAGCTTCACAGAAAGTGAAAGCTAAGAGAATTCAGCACCATTAAGCTAGCTCTACAACAAATACTAAAGGAACTTCTCTAGGTGGAAAAGAAAAGGTCACACCTAGAAATAAAAATATTACAAATGACAAGGCTCACCAGTAAAGGCATAAATACAGTAAAGGTAGGAAGTCATCCATACACAAATATGCTACCAAAACCAGAAATCATGAGAAGAGGAGGATACAAATGCAGGATACTGGAGATGCACTTGTAATTAAGAGACCAACAACTTAAAACAATCTTGTGTGTGTGTGTGTGTGTGTATACACATGCTACTATAGCAAAACTCTGGGGTAACTGCAAACCAAAAATCTACAATAGACATACATATTAATAAGAAAAAGCAACTCAAATACAAAACTAAAAATAGTCATCAAAGCAAAAGAGAAGAGAACAAGAGAAGGGAAGAAAAAAGACCAACGAATCCAAATCCAAAACAATTAATAAAATGGTAATGAGAACGTACATATCAATAACTACCTTAAATGTAAATGGACAAAATGCCCCAACCAAAGACATAGACTGGCTGAATGGATACAAAAGCAAGACCTGTATATATGCTGTCTTCAAGAGACAACTTCAGTTCTAGGGACACATACAAATTGAAAGTGAGAGGATGGAAGAAAATATTTCATGCAAATGGAAATCAAAAGAAAGCTGGAGGAGCAATACTCATATCAGACAAAACAGACCTTAAAATAATCACTTTACTGTATATGGCAACTGCTATTACAACCTTAAAATGAGAAATTGACAATAACACAACAGTGGGGGGACTTTAACACCCCACTTACAGCAATGAACAGATCATCCAGAAGAAAATTAATAAGGAAACACAGGCCTTAAGTGATGCATTAGACCAGATGGACTTAAAAGATATTTATTGAACATTCCATCCAAAAGCAGCAGAATACACATTCTTCTTAAGTGCACATAGAACATTCCCTAGGATAGATCACATGCTGGGCCACAAATCAAGCCTTAGTGAATTTAAGAAAACTGAAATCATATCAAGCATCTTTTCCAACCACAATGCTATACAACTGGAAATCAAGCACAAGAAAAATACTGTAAAAAACACAAACATGTGGAGACTGAACATGTTACAACCAATGGATCACTGAAGAAATCAAAGAGGAAATTAAAAAATACTTAGAACCAAATGACAACAAAGACGTAACAATCCAAAACCTATTGGATGCAGCAAAAGCAGTTCTAACAGCAAAGTTTATAGCAATATAAGCCTACCTCAGGAAACAAGAAAACCTAACTTTACACCTAAAGCAACTAGAGAGAGAACAGAGAAAACCCAACGTGAGCAGAAGGAAAACATTAAAGGGTTAGTACTTTAAAAAAAAATTTCTCTCTCAATAAACACATACTGAAATGCATACAAATGAAGTGATGTGTTCCCTGGGATTTGCGTCAAAATAATTTGGTGGAAGGGGGCAGATGGGCATCAGATAAAACATGAGTTAATAAATTAATAATTGAACTTGGACAATGGATATAAATTCATATGCTCAAATTTGTATTATGTTTAAATTTCCCACAATAAAATTAAATAAGCAAGACCAATTCTACCCCAGCCCCCTAAAATAATCCCCCCCCAAAACCCGTAATGAGATACGTCACTATGAACCCACAGAATGACCAAATTTAAAAAGAGTGCTGATTAACAAATGTTGACAAAGGCAGCGACCCCACTGCTGGCAACTGTAAATGGTTATAAAATCCCGGACAGATTGCTGGCATTTTCTGCTGGAGCTGAACATGAGCACAGCCAAGAGCCTAGCAAACCCCCTCCAAGGTACATAACAGCAATGTGTTTACCGATGCATCAAAACAACATGATGGACCGAAAATGGAAAAAAACCAAGTACCTAAGGATGAACTATGGTATTCTTATACAAGGGCATTTTATATAATAATATAATAGTTACAATCGCATGCAGTAATGTGGATGAATCTCCCCAAACCACGTGAAAGACAGACTTAACACAAAAAATGTATAACACAGGATTCTATGGGAGCTCAAAAAGAGGCAAAACAATTTGGTAAGGTAAAAAGCAAACTGGCTAGTCACCTTTGGGAGAAGGTGCTGGTAATGTTGTTTCTTGACCTATACAGTGGTTGTATGTTGTGTTTGTCTTGTGCTAACTCTTTACACTGTACAAACATTGTCTGTGCAGTGAAAATGTTGAAAAAAAGGGGCTGGAAGAAGAGGAACCAGCAAATAGAGACAACTCCTTTATTTTCTTTTTAAATAGGCCCGACAAAAAAAACGTGGGGTAGATAGTGGAACAAAGTGGCTCAATAGGATTTTTTTTTTTTAAGACGGAAGAAATGGCAGCGAGTTTATAATTTTTATGTGAATGATCCACTAGCAAGAAACTGATAAAGAAGAAGAGAGGGAGGAGAGCTGGAGCACTGCTCTCAAGCAGGTGAGAAGGGCTGCAACCAGGAGCTTTAGTGAGACGTCCTGAGTGCTCACTTGTACTGAGAGATGGAGGCGGAGTAGGGGATGGGCTGACAGGTAAGAGATGACAAAAAGTTTGTGAAGTTCTCTTTTGGTTGTTTCTGTTCATGAACTACAAGTGAGTGTGGGGGAGGAGGTGTGGACACCTGGGGGGGAGCAGAGGTCACAGTATCTAGAAGGCTGGTCTGCGAAAGCATACTCTACTGGTCTGCTGTGAGGTCTCAGTGTCAGTCGACGTGGTGCTCCCTGCCTCAGTCTTCTGCAAAGATGCAAGAAGCATGACACAAATGAGTTGGACTTAACCCTGGTTTGACAGTGTGAGGAGCCGAGGCTGTATGCAAGGAAATGACTGCAACAGACCATAGAGTCTGACCCAGGAAAGGCAGTGAGGACAAGTCAAAGCGTGAGATTGACCAGCAGTCTGAAGGCTCCCAGGTGGGTCTTGCTGGAGTGGGAAGAGGGGCAGGCTATGGAATATGGAGCACAGATGAAGTTGCTAGCGCTAATGAGTGTGCACTGCTGAGGGAGGGCAGAGGCGGGAGGGCATTCCAGCAACTGGGAGGCCAGAGCTGAGAAAACATTTGTTAACATTCAAATTAAAGGAGTTCCCGTCGTGGCGCAGTGGTTAACGAATCTGACTAGGAACCATGAGGTTGCGGGTTCAGTCTCTGCCCTTGCTCAGTGGGTTAACGATCCAGTGTTGCCGTGAGCTGTGGTGTAGGTCACAGACGCGGCTCGGATCCTGCATTGCTGTGGCTCTGGCGTAGGCTGGCGGCTACAGCTCCGATTCGACCCCTAGCCTGGGAACCTCCATATGCCGCAGGAGCGGCCCAAAGAAATAGCAAAAAGACAAAAAAAAAAACCAAAAAAAAAAAAAAAACCAAAAAAAACATTCAAATTAAAGACAGTGTGACAGCCAGACCCTAGGTACTTTCTAAGGACAAACGCAGCCCCCAAATGAAACCTGAATCTGATCAAGCCCCAAGAGCCTCCCTGTCCTGGAAGGTAACCACCAGCCATATGGTACCATGAAGCACCTGAAAGCTGGTAAGTGCAAGTGATGAGCAATATTTAACAATATTGCATTTAAATTAACTTGAATTTAAACACTGGTATTTGGAGTTCCCATCATGGCTCAGCGGAAACGAATCTGACTAGCATCCATGAGGATGCAGGTTTGATCCCTGGCCTCATTCAGTGGGTTAAGGATCCAGCGCTGCTGTAAGTGGTGGTGAAGGTCGTAGATGCAGCTTGGATCTGGCATTGCTGTGGCTGTGGTGTAGGCCGGCAGCTACAGCCCCGATTTGACCCCTAGCTGAACATCCTATGCCGCAGGTGTGGCCCTAAAAAGCAAATAAATAAACAAATAAATATATAAAAACTGGTATTTGATTCAGTAACTGGAAAACTTTTCAGCATGTCTGGATTAACCTGGTTATGCGAAACTGCTTTTTCAATTGCAGATTTTATGAACTATAAACACAGATGAGAAAGAACATCTGCTTTTGAGAAGGAATGGCCTGAAAGTGGCAATGATCTACCCAGCCCCAGGCCCAGTGACAGGAAGGGATGGGGGTGGGGTGGGGGGAGAGACAGCCACCACCCTGGGGAAAAAGAGAAAGAGCCCAGTTAGAATTAAAGCAAAAAGCCATACTTGGAGAAGAGGTCAGGTTTCAGAGGACTCAGATGACAACAGGCAATCACAGAAGGCACAGCAGCAGAAGGGCCTCTGGAGGTGACCAAGTGTGGGAAGAGGACAGATCTTTTTGTGTAAAGTGCTGTGAAATTCTAAAGTATTTTCTCTTGGTGATGTTTGTGTCCACTTCGTCTACTGTGCTGAGCATTTCATGGTTTGTGAAATCAGGAAACTCCTACCCTTGAGTTTTGGTAACTTTCTATGAATTACTTTTTTAAATTTTTTTTGTTTTTGTTTTTTTTAGGGCCACACCCTTGGCATATGGAAGTTCCCAGGCTAGGAGTCAAATTGCAGCTGTAGCCACTGGCTCACACCATAGCCAGAGCATCGCCAGATCTGAGCTTCGTCTGTGACCTACACCATAGCTCACGGCCATGCCAGATCCTTAACCCACTGAACGAGGCCAGGGATCAAACCCACAACCTCATGGTTCCTACTCAGATTTGTTTCTGCTCTGCCATGACGGGAACTCCCCTCTATGAATTATTTTTAAGTGACCGCCCCCCCACCCCAGCTTTTCTCTGAACTGTCTTGCTGAAAGCCCGGTATCTGGAAATAGGATCTCATGAACTAGTTCTTTAATTTTTTTTTTTTCTTTTTCTTTTTTGGTCTTTTCTCTCCTATTTTCTGCTTATTTTTTTGATCTACTTTTGAGAGATTTCAATTTTACCTTTCAGTTACTCCACTGAGTTTTTGATTTCTGCTATCACACTTCAGGATGTACTCTTGATCTCCAAATGTTCCTTTTATGAAGGACTGCCTTCCTATTTCAAGGATGCAGTTTTGCTTTTGTCCTCTGAAGATGGAATTGACAGTATCTGTCTTGTTCATGTGTTCTTGTTTTTGGTTTTATTCTTCTCGGCTAGCCTCTGCATCTTCCAGATTGTACAGATCTATCTTGCACTGGCCAAAGCCCCCTCGGATATGTGATATGCTTGGCTGCCTGCTCATGATGAGGAGCAAAGACTGAAGCTGGCTGGAAGCTCTGAATTGTGTCTACTGTAAGGGTGATTTGCTCCCCATCCTTAAGCCCCCAGTGGTCCTATCTTTAGACCTAAAACTAAAATTTACCTAGTACGCTGAGAATTAAAGTATTTTATTTCTTTCTAAAAGCTGATCAGGAGTACTGTATCCACGTATTCCACATCTTTTTTTTTTTTTTTTTTTGCCTGCACCTGCAGCGTGCAAAAGTTTCCAGACCAGGAATTGAACCCGAGCCGAAGAAGTAACAAGGCCGAATCCTTAACTGCTAGGTACCAGGGAACTTCAAGGGTTCTATATCTGAGCTTCCACAGGTTTTGGGGTCCATGGATTTTTGGTATCTGCTGGAGGGTGGGTACCAAGGGACGAGTGTGATTGGAACAGTGCTTGCCTTGTTCACACTGCATAACTTCTGGTACAGAGCAACTTCTGTGCTCTGGTAAATTGTACTCCTTTCTCAGTTTGGATCTGCTCCTGACATTTTACCCTTTGTCTTTACAATATTGTAAATTATCTCCAAGAGTTCCTTAATAGGAAGTTTTTGCCAGCATCACTTCCAGGGATATCTTCATTCTTTTCATCAAAACCATGTGCCTAACTTATCCTTGGACCCTTGAAGGAGATTAGAGTTCTCCTCCCACTTTCTGTCAACAGATTTAAGTTCAACTGCCAGGGCTGTTTCAGCCATAAGGGAGAAGTGGACTGGGATACGCTTGGCCACCTAACATCTGGTATAATCCTGGTCATGCATTGTGCTGGCTGACCCCAGTGGACCATGTGCAGAGTTCACTGGGCTGGGGCGGAGGGGCAGTGCACCCCACAGTGTGGGTAGGGAAGAAGAGGCAGAGTTCTCACCACTTCTCAGACAGACTTCAGCCCAGCCTCCTCTTACCTCCAGTTCTTCCTGTTCTTGGTCCTTTTGAAAATTTACAATTTAAATCAGGATGGTTCTTAGCTTTTTTTTTCTGCAGATTTAATGTTCAACTTGCTCAGAGCTAAGGGAGTGGGTGATCAAGTGCCTGTTTCCCAGCTTCAAAGTCTAGTTGCTGTTGTGGTCTTCTATTCCCATCCTTGTGTGTTTATACCCCTTTTTTTAAAAAGCTAAAACAGTTAAATACAGTTTAGACTTAAACTTACTAAAAGTTCTGTAGTATTTTGAGAAGAAGTTCTGTAGGGTTTTGAGAGGACGGGTGTGTTCAATCTGCCATCTTAACTACAAGCTCTGCCTTGGGTTTTCATTGATAAGGTCATGGTGTCATGGACTGACTTAGAGTTGAAAGAAACTCTATAGTCTGTTTCATAGGAAAGCACATACCTTCCCGCCTATGGCCTGGCAACTCAGAAGCTTATGGGACAACACAGAACACTATCAGCCATTATATATGACCCTTACCACACTGGGGAAATTGTGTGCCCTGAGCAATAATTCATTTAGGACAACTAGGAAAACTACACAACTAGACACATTCCACACTGTGTCTACCTAGACAAGCCTGAAGCGTTCCTTAACAAGCTACTTTAGGGCTTCTGATATTAAAGTCTCAGAACCAGAGAGAATTCCTAAAGTAATCTACAAGAGATGCTTACCAACTGACACCAAGTGAATCCTGGATTCTTACCATCCTATAGTCTGAGCTTGGCAAGGGCCTAGGAATAATGCTGCATTCCAGCCATTTTGGCGGAAATTTATTTTGCCACCAACACTGGACTGGTGCCTGTCGTTTCTACCCATTATATCCAGAACCAGAGGTACCATTTGGTACTCCTGGGTCTACTCACCCATCAGTGGCAGGTTTCTTCCGGAGTATACTTGGCCGTGGGGATGAGCCCTGGGCTGGAGCGTTGGTGCTTGCACTCTGGCTATGAGTCTGTACCACAGTTGTTGCTGCTGGAGCAGCGCTGAATGGATTGCTAATGGGGTTGGCTACAATTGTGGCTCCATCTGCCAACACCACTGCTAGAGGACATGGAAGGGGAGGAACAATGAAGAGAAGGAAATGGGAGGAATGTTACTAACACGTCACATAAGAAAAAAGACAATGATTCGACCACCATGAGTTCCCATCGTGGTGCAGCAGAAACGAATCTGACTAGGAACTAAGAGGTTGCAGGTTCAATCCCTGGCCTAGTTCAGTGAGTTAAGGATCTGGTGTTGCCGTGAGTTGCAGTGTAGGTTGCAGACGCAGCTCGGACCTGGTGTTGCTGTGACTGTGGCAAAGGCCGATGACTGTAGCTCCGATTATATGCCTAGCCTGGGAACCTCCATATGCCAAAGGTGTGGCCCTAAAAAAAGGTACCCATGTTATGGCTGTCCGATTTCAAGAAGATGAGGGATAAAGCACAATGTTCACCTGCTGAAAGCAGATGGCAAAGTGGAAGAGGTGACAAAGTCTAATGACACAGGATCCACGGCCATTTTTCCTTCCTCTACAATTGTTAACTACTTTAAGACACATAAAGTACACATACACTTTAAGACATTCTTCTACAGCTTTTTCTTTTTGTACAATACCACTGCCTCTCAGTCCCTAATAATGGTATTAACATTCCAACTTCACAGCGTTACACACAACTTCAAAGAAGATCTTAAAACAGAATGAAAACACTACTCCATAAGGTGAATGTGTTCTCTCAACTAAAAGCTCTTTTAGAATGCTCCCGCCCACACAAAGAAGCATACTAGGCTGTTTATGTACATGGCTTCTCAGGAGGGTAACTGAGACTACAAAGCTAGCAAGTGGCAGAACCATGATTTAAATCCCTTTATCTTTTTCCTCCACACCATCCACGGAAAAAATTAAAATTACCTGAAGTCTTTCCTTCAGGCTGGGGCTGCTGGGTACCTATTGGCGCAGGCTGAAGTCCTTGTGTGCTGATTGGGGTTGCGGGGTGAATTCCCTGTGTGCCAATGGGGGCTGGCTGGATCCCTGGGGTCCCGATGGGGGCTGGTTGGATACCCTGTGTACTGATGGGGGCTGGCTGGATCCCTTGGATGTGTCGAGCATGAGAAGCATCCACTGTCATCAACTGCATGGGGTTCAGGTGGACTGTGGACGCCACCCCAACTCCAGTCTGAGCTGTGATGGCAGAGTTGGGAGCCTGAGCTGAAACTGAAAATGATGCAAAAAGTGACAAAAATGTTAGATCTGATTAGACACAGTCCATACAAGGAGAAAAACATTCAAATCAAAACAGAATTTTTCTACTGTTTAAGATCTAAACCCTTAGTTTTTTTTTTTTTTTTCCTAAAGAGGGGATTAAATAAAATTCTATATATCGAGGATTTTTTTTCTTCTTACTTTCTACCAATTTGATATGATCTCTCTGCAGATTACTAGAAATAGCATTAAAATGAGAAAAAAGCAATCATTTATTAAATGCCAAATGTGAGCAGGCAACTATGCAAATAATGTAAAACTTCTGAGCTACATCAATGCCTCTAGGTTAAGAATCTGCTTTATTAACAAAACCACTATCACAGGTATTTCTGAACTCCTACCTTATACGGTAGTTTTTTTTCTGTTTTTGCTTTTTAGGGCTGCACCCAAGGCATATGGAGGTTCCCAGATGAGGGGTCGAGTGGGAGCTGCAGATACCAGCCTACACCACAGCCACATGGGATCCAAGCTGCGTCTGTGACCTACACTACAGCTCATGGCAACACTAGATCCCCAGATCACTGAGTAAGGCCAGGGATCGAACCTGCATCCTCATGGATACTAGTCAGAATCGTTTCCACTGAGCCACGATGGGAACTCCCAGGAGTTATGAATTTTAAGTTCCATAATATCCACTGAAGACAGAGAACAATCAGCTTTCCTTTTTTTCTATCAGGCAAACATATCACCTACAGTGTATATTAAAAGCAAACACAACAACAGCAAAACTGAAAACAAAAACATTCCCAGGAAGCAACAAAAATGATTTCTCACCATTTGTGTAAAGAAAACAAAAGACTTTTCTTCTCAGTCATCAAAACAATCCAGAAAAAGATATATGTATTCCCAAGTTTATTGCAACACTATTTACAACAGCCATGATATGGAAATAATCTGTCCACCAATGGATGAATGGATTAAGAAGACAGGGTATGTGTATGTGTGTGTGCATGTGTATACACATATATATATCCACATACATACACACACAATGGTATGTTAATCATTAAAAAAAAAACCCTGAAATCTTGCCATTCGTGACAACATGGATGGGTCTAAAGAATATCACACATAGTGAAGTAAGTCGCACAAAGAATGACAAATTCTGTATGATCTCACTTATACATGGAATCTAAAAAGCAGAGAACAAAAACATACTGAGCTGTTAGATGCAGAGAACAAATTGGTGGGTGCCAGAGGCAGCGGTAGAGGGTGGGCAAAACAGGTGATGGGGGTCAAAAGGTACAAATTTCCAGTTGTACGATAAAGAAGTCATGGCGATACAATGTACAACATGGCGACAACAGTTAATACTGTATTTTTAATATTTTTTTTGTCTTTTTAGGGCACACCTGCAGCATACGGAGGTTCCCAGGCTAAGGGTCAAATAGGAGCTGCAGCCATTGGCCTATGCCACAGCCACAGCCACAGAGGGATCCGAGCAGTGTCTGTGACCTACACCATAGCTCACTGCAATGCTGGATCCTTAACCTGCTGAGCGAGGCCAGGGATTGAACCTGCGTCCTCATGGATGCTAGTCAAATTAGTCTCCATTGAGCCACGATGGGAATTTCTATATTTCATATTTAAAAGTTGCTGAGAGAGTAGTTCTCATCACAAGAAAAAAACAATCTATAACTATGGTGACAGATGCTAACTAGACTTGCAATACATATAAACATTCAATCACGTTGTACATGGGACACTAATATATGTCAATTATAACTCAATTTTTAATTTTTTAAATTTTCATTTTCTTTGTCTTTTTGCATTTTCTAGGGCTGCTCCTGCAGCATTTGGAGGTTCCCAGGCTAGGGGTTTAATCAGAGCTGTAGCTGCCGGCCTATGCCAGAGCCACAGCAATACAGCATCCAAGCTGCATCTGCAACCTACACCACAGCTCACAGCAACACCGGATCCTTAACCCACTGAGCGAGGCCAGGGGTCGAACCGCAACCTCAGGGTTCCCAGTTGGATTCGTTAACTACTGAGCCATGAAGAGAACTCTGATAACTCCATTTTTAAAAAAGATCTAACTTTTGAAAAAGTTTTATAAACCACAGAGATAAAAATTATCATGAATAAGAAAAGTATAGTGAATAGTACATGTAAATTTATAGTCACTGCTGTATTGCAATTCTTCCCTTGTAAAATACATACATAGACAATTTCCAGAGCATTACTGGAAATGTTTCTTCCTGAGAAGCGTATCTTTGTTATTTCAATAACAGTTTTTGGTTATGCGTCTGTTGCAGAACCTGCAGTCTAGTCACTACTCTAGGCCTTTTTAAGATTCATTCTTATTCCATGCTTTGCATTCTCACTCACACTACACTCCTACCAAAATCAAACCACTCTTTTTCAAGCACATATTCTATGCTAATACTTCATTTACAGACAGAAATGTGTTTTTATCTAGTCCTATCATGGCTCTGGACTGTCCATTCTGAGACTTGCTTTCCAAACGTCACTTCATTTAGGAAATAATTCCTGACCTCCAACCCTACAACCCTACTTGAGGAGTCAAATGGAAATAACCCTCAGCTCAGAATACACACAGCTTTGCTCAAGCCCCTCTCTTGGGATTTGGCACACACTACAGTATCTCTTCACATCTTATCTCCCTACTAGATGCTAGGCTTGTTGAAAGTGACATCTGTTTAAAAGTCAACTGTAAAAATAAAGCCTAACAGTTTGCTGGTGGCTCAGTGGGTTAAGGATCCTGCCTTGTCACTTTTGTGGCTCTGGTCACTGCTGTGGCGCAGGTTTGATTCCTGGCCCAGGAACTTCCCCATGCTGTGGGTGTGACCAAATAAATAAATAAAGCCTAGCATAGGACCTTGCATACAGTAGAGTTTCAATAAGTATTTGTGGAATCAATAAATGCATGAGTGAAAAAATGAAGTGGAAAACATCTCTGAAACAAGCGAAGTTTCAGGAACAAAGACAGGGATCAATTCCTTGCAAATGATAGAGACTATGTACCTACTTTCATAACTACATATTCACCTCTCCATTTAACTTATAATTAATAGACCAACAAGGTTCCTTTTTTTTTTTTTTTTTTTTGGTGTTTTAAGGCTGCACATTGAGGTTCCCAGGCTAGGGATCGAATTGAAACTGTAGCGGTTAGACTACTCCAGAGCCACAGCAACTTGGGATCTGAGCTACATCTGTGACCTACGCTACAGATCACAGCAGTGCCAGATCTTCAACTCACTGAACGAGGTCAGGGATGGAACCCGTGTCCTCATGGATGCTAGTTGGGTTCGTTAGCCACTGAGCCATGATGGGAACTCCAAGATTCCATTTTTATAAGCAACTAGAGACCACAAACAATTGGTTTAATGTATCGTAAACTATGTATTAGAGTAATTCCATATTTGTCAACACCAGAGCCTAATATATACAAATTTTCCTGTTCTCTTTTGTTTTTAATTTTTAAAATTTTTTGGCCGTGGCCACAGCACACAGACATTCACAGGCCAGGGATAGAACCCGAGCCATAGCAGTGACAATGACAGATTCTTAATCCACTGAGTCACTAGGGAACTCCTCCCATTTCTTCATGATTCAAAAACATCTCCCTTAAAATAAGCTAATGGGTCCATAATGCTGGAAAACAGTACAGTGTAAGCTAATTACTAAATCATTTTTTCATTTATGTCCATCCATGTATAGATTCACATGTCTGAGAAATAATATATTAGCTCTCATCTGCACCAGTGACAGTATATAGGTACTGGATGAAATAATGTATTGATTGTACTATTCACTTTACTGTGTTAGTAACCAGCAGGGCTACTGTGGTGGTGAAAAAAGACCCTTGAAAAAGGAATCATGAAGAGAAAGAGATGACTGGCAGGACCCCCAACATTTCGGACTGTGCTCTTATGATGGACTTTCACAATAAATGTTTATACAAAGTGACAGTGTCTGCAGCAGCTTGGCATGCCCTTTTCAGTTGACTAGCATTCAGAAACACATACTGGTAATGAATCACCTCCTCTGGTGCAGGCAAAATGACTGCACTGTTACAGAAATATCAGTTGGCTAAGGCAGTAGATGAAGGAAGCTGAAGGCAAGTGCTGTTACTGATACAGAAACTTAAGAATTTTCAGCAGTGCCAACACACACACACAAAGAGGCATGAAATTTACTTCCTAACTGTCGATATGTTTCTATGATAGTTTTTGTATTGTACTTCTGGCAATAATCAATCAAACATGATTTTACCTTATAGGATTGTTAGTAAAGAAATCTTTATGGGGAGTTGCCATCATGGTGCAGTGGAAACGAATCCAACTAGGAACCATGAGGTTGTGGGTTCAATTCCTGGCCTTGCTCAGTGGGTTAAAGATCCGGTGTTGCCGTGAGCTGTGGTGTAGGTTGCAGATGTGGCTCTAATCTGGCATTGCTGTGGCTGTGGTGTAGGTTGGCAGCTGTAGCTCCAATTCAACCCCTAGTCTGGGAATCTCCACATGCCACAGGGTGCGGCCCTAAAAAAAACAAAAGACCAAAAAAATAAAAAATAAAAATAAAGTTATTTAAACCTTAGTGTTTGAAAGGTTTCAACTAGCACTGTCCAATGAAAATATGTCATACATGTAACTTTGTATTTTTCAGTAGCCATATTAATAAAGTAAAAAGCAAGCCAAATTAACGTTAATGATACATCTTTTCACACCCGTGGCATATGGAGGTTCCCAGGATGGGGTCCAATCAGAGCTACAGCTGCTGGCCTATGCCACAGCCACGGCGATGCCAGATCCGAATTGTGTCTGTGACCTAAACCACAGCTCAAGGCAACGCCAGATCCTTAACCCACTGAACGAGGTCAGGGATGGAACCCGTGTCCTCATGGATGCTAGTCAGGTTCATTAACTGCTGAGCTACTATGGGAACTCCTAATAATATATCTTGTTTAACTCAATATACCCCCTAAATTATCATTTCAAAATGTAATCACTGTAAGAATTATTAGTAAGACAATTTACATTCTTTTTTTCATATTATGTCTTCAAAATTCAGGGTACATTTAACTCTTAAAATGCTTCTCAATTCACATGATAAATTTTTATTAGAAATATTTCATTTTGTATCTCAATCCCGTAAAATCTACAATTTTGAAAAAAGTAGTTTCCTATCACTAAGTTGTTCTGAACACATTTGAAATTTCTCTCATTTTAATGAAGTAAAAAAAAAATTCAGTTCTTTATTTGGGCCACATCCTCCCCCTTCAAATGCTCAATGGCCACATGTGGCCCTGGCTGCAGTCCTTGACTGTACTGCAGAAGGGCAACTGTCACAATTTCATGAAACAGCTTTTTTTCAGCCCCAAGTGAGCCAAGGGTCCCACAAGAAAACATCCTATAAACCGTGAATTTTAAGTACTGTTTATCCTGGATTGGCAAAAATAACTATTTTTTTAAAAAACAAGACTGGATGATGAATGTTGAGCATAATTGGACTAACATTAAAAATCCAACAGAAGTTTCTGCTGTGGCACAGTAGGATCAGCAGTGTATTGGGAGTGCTGGAACACAAGTTCAATCCTCAGCCTGGCACAGTAGGCTAAGAATCTGGCACTGCGGCAGCTGCAGCTTGGGTCACAACTGTGGCTCAGATCTGATCCCTGGGCTGGGAACTCTACATGCCATGGAGCAGCAAAAAAAGGTTTAAAAAAAAAAAAAAAAAAGCCACAACAAATATCCCACAAAATAATAGATACTCTATAAAGCTTTACTTATTTTTTTATATTTTTAATTTTTTTTTTAGGGCTGCTCCCACAGCATATGGAGGTTCCCAGGCTAGGGTCAAATTGGAGCTGCAGCTGCTGGCCTACAGCACAGCCACAGCAACATCAGATCTGGGCCACATCTTCGACCTACACCACAGCCCATGGCAACATCGGATCCTTAACCCACTGAATGAGGCCAGGGATCGAACCTGCGTCTTCATGGATACCAGTAAGATTTGTTTCTGCTGAGTCACAATGGGAACTCCACTTTACTCATTTTAACTGTACCACCACTTGAAAGGATTATATTAAAAACTGTTAACATAATTATCTTCAGGGTGGGAAAAGAATCATGCTAATACCACTAGTAAGTAACAACCTTTCAAAGATTGCAGAGATGGGGATTTGCAACCTTAAAGCTTCAGATTTCAGCTTTATTGGAATTTGAAAATAGAAACTGGAGTAATTAAATACATACTAGACATACTCACTGATCAATTTCTGTCTCATTGCTTGCAAAAATTAAAATGCTAAAAGTCATCTTCACAGTGGGGCTCATACCTGGATATTGTCGAATGGTGGACACAGAGCTGGTGATGGGGGTGTAGGTGTGAGCAGCCAGCGGGTATGCTGAAGGTGGGTACGTTGGCAGAAAGTACTGGAACTGAACAGGAACAGACGGTCTACAGATGGAACATAGATAATAGGAACCAAAATGGTCAATTCTCCTCTTTCCCTTCAAATGATCCTATCCCCTACAAACTCTTCTGCCATACCAACATTTCTTGAATTATGTCCTAATTACATCAAAGGGCACAGACCCAGAAAGAATATTTAAAAAAGAAATGGATACTAATGGATTAGCAATGAGATCCTGCTGTGTAGAACTGGGAACTATGTCTGGTCACTTATGATGGAGCATGACGACGTGAGAAAAAAGAATGTATACATGTATGTGTAACCATGCTGTACAGCAGAAAATTGACAAAACACTGTAAACCAGCTATAATGGAAAAAAATTTTAAATCATTATATAGAAAAAAATAAAATCAAAAATCAAAAAAAGAAATGGATACTATCAATAACTACATTAATAAAACACATACATAGAAAAGTAATTAACAAAACAGATCAAAAAAACTCAGTAATCAAAAATCTTTCCTGCTCAACTCCATTTGAGAGACTCTAGGTTCAGACTGTTTTGACTGGCAAATTTTATCAAACATACATAAAACATACAATCCCAACCTTACAGAAACTGATTCAGAGACCACAAAAAAAAAAAAGATCTAACACTTTTTGAGCAAAATATAGCCTTAATACCAAAGTTGGACAGAGAGTATGAGAAAAGATTATAAACAAATCTCACTTTCTACATTGAAGAAAAATTAATAAACTTGAATTTAGAACTATACAAAATAATTGCATCATGATCAAATAAGGTTTATCTTAGACAGGAATGATTCAATATCAGAAATTCTGGAGTTTCCATCTTGGTGCAGTGGTTAATGAATCCGACTAGGAACCATGAGGTTGCAGGTTCGGTCCTTGCCCTTGCTCAGTGGGTTAACGATCCGGTGTTGCTGTGAGCTGTGGTGTAGGTTGCAGACGTGGCTCAGATCCCAAGTTGCTGTGGCTCTGGTGTAGGCCAAGGGCTACAGCTCCGATTCAACCCCTAGCCTGGGAACCTCCGTATGCCGTGGGAGCGGCCCAAAGAAATAGCAAAAAGACAAAAAAAAAAAAAAAAAAAAAAAAAAAAAATTCTATTAATGTTTCAGATACTAAAAAATTAAAAGAGAACAATCATTTGAAACTTTACAAAAGATACACAAAAAAATTTAGCAGCATACAATACTTATTCATGATACATAATGCCTAAGAACACAGGAACAGAAAGAAATTTTGTCCCTCAAACTGAAAACAGTATCTTATCAAAACTTATAATGAAATTTCAGAACTCCCATTCAGGTCAGGAATAAGACAAGGATGCTCACTATCACCATATAAGAAGCTCTAGCCAACAATTAGAAAAACATAGGTATACAGAACAGAAAAAAAAACTCCATTCCTCAAAAAACTGTCCTTATTTGCAGACATCTACATAGGAAATAAAGAGGATCTATAAACCTTCACAGCTAATAAGCATGTTCGGCAAAGTGGATGGGCACAAGATCAATAATACTAAAAGCTAACAAGCATTTCTTCTTTTAAATTTATTTTTATTGAAGTATATAGTCCATGTACAACTTTGCATTAATTTCTGCTGTAGAGCAAAGTGACTCAGTTACAAATATATACATACTCTTTTTTTCGTTTTCCATGATGGCTTATCAGAGGACACTGAATACAGTCCTCTGTGCTACACAGTAGGACCTTGTTGTTTATTTCCTCTGTGTATGACAGATTACATCTGTTAACTCCAACCTCCAATGATCCCTCTACGAAACCCCTCCCATTTGGCAACCACAAATCAGTTCTCCTTGTCTGTGAATCTGTTTTTGTTTTGTAGATAGGTTCATTTGTGTCATATTTTAGATTCTACAAGATTCATTCATGTCATATTTTAGATTCCACATATAAATGTTATCAAATGGTATCTGTCCTTCTCTTTCTCATATCACTTAACATGATAATCTGTAGTTGCATTTGTGTTGCTGCAAACTGGCACTGTTTCTTTTTTGTTCATGGTGGAGTAGTATTCTCTTGTATACATGTACCATATTATCTGAATCCATTCATCAATGGACATGTAGGTTGTTTCCATGTTTTGGCTATTGTGAATAGTGCTGTTATGAAAACAGGGGTGCCTGCATCTGTTTAAACTATAATTTTGTCTGGGTATATGTCCAGGAGTGGGACTGCTGGATTATACGGTAACTCCATCCTTAGTTTTCTGAGGAACCTCTGTACTGTTTTCCCTAGTGATCATGCCAACACACATTCCCACCAAGAGTGTAGACGGCTTCCCTTTTATCCATATTCTCTCCAGGATTTGTTATTGTAGACTTTTTAATGATGGCCATTCAAACAGGTATGAGGTGATAGCCCCTTGTAGTTTTTTTTTGTTTCTTTTGCCTTTGTCTTTTTAGGGCCACACCCGTGGCATATGGAGGTTCCCAGGTTAGGGGTCAAATTGGAGCTGTAGCCGCTGGCCTACATCACAGCCATAGCAACGAGGAATCCAAGATGCATCTGTGATCTACGGCACAGCTCACGGCAACAGTGAATCCTTATCCCACTGAGTAAGGCCAGGGATCAAACCTGAGTCCTCACGGATACTATTCAGATTCATTTCTGCTGAGCCACGATGGAAACTTCATCATATCACCTTGTAGTTTTGGTTTGCATTTCTCTAATAATTAGTAATGTTGAACATCTTTTCATGTGCCTACTACCCATCTGTATTTCTCCTTTGGAGAAATGTCTATTTAGGTCTTCTGTCCATTTTTGTTGTTACTGTTGAGTTACATGAGCTGTTTGTATATATTGAAAATTAAGCCCTTGGTGATTGCTTCAATTGCAAATTATTTTCTCCCATTCTGTAAGTTGTTTCTTCATTTTGCTTACGATTTGCTTTGCTGCACAAAAGCTTTTAAGTTTTATTAGATCCTATTTGTTTATTTTTGGTTTTATTCCTATTGCCTTTCTTGACCTAAGAAAACACTGGTGGCATTTATGTCAGAGAATGTTTTGCCTACGACCTCTCCTAATTTTATGGAATCAAGTCTTATGTTTTTTTGTTTTCTTTTGTCTTTTTAGGTCTGCACCCGCCCATGGCATACAGAAGTTCCCAGGCTAGGGGTCAAATCAGAGGTACAGTTTCTGGCCTATGCCAGAGCCACCGCAACACCAGTTCCGAGCCTGCATCTTCGACCTACATCACAGCTTATGGCAACACCGGATCCTTAACCCACTGAGTGAGGTCAGGGATCGAACCCAAGGGAACTCTATGTTTAAGTTTTTAAGCTATTTTGAGTTTATTTTTGTGTATGGTAAAGAGGTGTGTTCTAACTTCATTGATTTACATGCAGTTTTCCAACTTTCCCAACACGACTTGCTGAAGAGATTGTCTTTTTTTCCAATGGTGTATTTTTGCTTCCTATGTCAAAGATTAGTTGACTGCAGGTGTGTGGGTTTATTTCTGGGCTCTCTATTCTATTCCATTCATTGATCCATATGTCTGTTTCTGTGCCAATACCACATTGTTTTGATCACTGTAGCTTTACGGTGATGTCCGAAGTCTGGGAGGATTACGCCTCCTGCTTTGTTCTTTTTCTTCAGGATTGCTTTGGCAATTCTGGGTCTTTTATGGTTCCATATACATCTTAGGATCACTTGTTCTAGTTCTATGAAAAATGTCATGGGTAATTTCACAGGGATTACATTAAAGCTGTAGATTGATTTGGGTAGGTATGGCAATTTTAACAATATGAATTCTTCCAATCCAAGAGCATAGAATATCTTTCTGTTTATTTAAATCACCTTCTATTTCCTTTATTAATGTTTTATACTTAGCATATATATCTTTAACACTTGGTCAGTTTTACTCCTAAGTATTTTACCTTTGAGGTGCAATTTTATTTATTTATTTTTTTAGGGCTGCACCCACAGCATATGGAGGTTCCCAGGCCAGGGGTCAAATTGGAGCTGTAGCTGCTGGCCTATACCACAGCCACAGCAATGCCAGATCCAAGCTGTGTGTGTGACCTACACCTCAGCTCATGGCAACGCTGGATCCTTAACCCACTGAGCAAGGCCAGGGATCAACCCTGCATTCTCATGGTTATTAGATTAGTTTCCGCTGAGCCGTGACAGGAACTCCTGGGGTGCAATTTTAAAAGGTATTGTTTTTGTAATTCCCTTTCTGATATTTCATTGTTAGCATGAGGAAATGTAACTGATTTCTATATGAATTTTGTCTTTGCTTTTGCTTTTACAGCCTCACTTAAAGCATATGGAAGTTCTTGGGCCATGGACTGAATCTGAGCCACAGCCATGACCTAAGCCGCAGCTGCAGCAATGCCAGATCCTTTAACCCACTGTATCAGGCCAGGGATTGGTCCCACACCTAATACCGTAACCCAAGCCACTGCAGTCGCATTCTTTTTTTTTTTTCTTCAGTCTTTTTAGGGCTGCACCCATGGCATATGGAGGTTCCCACGCTAGGGGTCTAATCGGAGCTGCAGCCGCCAACCTATGACAAAGCCACAGCAATGCCAGATCTGAGCTGCATCGGTGATCTACACCACAGCTCAAGGCAATGCAGGATCCTTAACCTACTGAGCAAGGCCAGGGATCAAACCCGCAACCTCATGGTTCCTAGTTGGATTCGTTTCTGCTGTGCCACAACAGTTTTTTTTTTTTTTTTTGGTCTTTTTTGCTATTTCTTGGGCCACTCCCGCGGCATATGGAGGCTCCCAGGCTAGGGGTCCAATCGGAGCTGTAGCCACCAGCCTACGCCAGAGCCACAGCAACGCGGGATCCGAGCCGCGTCTGCAACCTTCACCACAGCTCACGGCAACGCCAAGCTCACGGCAACGCCAGATCGTTAACCCACTGAGCAAGGGAAGGGATTGAACCCGCAACCTAATGATTCCTAGTCGGATTCGTTAACCACTGCGCCACGACGGGAACTCCTGTAGTTGCATTCTTAACCCACTGTGCCATGGCAGGAAATCCTGATTTCTGTATGTTAATCTTGTACTCTCCTACTTGCTGACTGTTTCTCTGTAGTGTTTAGTGTTTTCTACATATAGTATCATGTCAAGTATATAATGACAATTACACCTCTTTCCCTCCAATTTGGACAACTTATTTCTTTTTCTTATCTGACTGCTGTGGCTAGGACTTCCAATACTATGTTGAATAGAAGAGGTGATAGTGGGGATCCTTGTGTTGTTCCAGATTTTAGTGGGAAGGCTTTCAGCTTTTCACCATTGAGTATTATATTGGTTATGGGTTTGTGAAAGATAGTTTTTGCTATTTTGAGACATGTTCCTCAACATAATAAAGTACTGAAATACCTATACTGATAAGACTTTTTACCATGGATGGATGCTGAATTCTGTTAAATGCTTTTTTTTTGCATTTAATGAGATGAGCATGTGGATGAGCTGCAGTATAGGTAACAGACGTGGCTTGGATCTGGCATTGCTATGACTGTAGCACAGGCTAGCAGCTGCAGCTCTGATTTGACCCCTAGCCTGGGAACTTCCATATGACATAGGCACAACCCTATAAAGTGAAAAAAAAAAAAAAAAAAAAAGATGTATATCTTTTTTTTGGGGAAGTAATGTTCTAAAAATATCAATTAATTCTGTTTTATTGTATCATTTAGGGTCTCTGTTACCTTACTGATTTTCTCGCTAGAAGATCTGTTAAAGGACTTGAGTAGGGTGTTAAAGTCTCCTACTCTTGTTGTGTTTCCATCAATGGTTTCTCCTTTTATGCTTGTTAGTACTCATATATTATAGGTGCTCCTATATTAGATGCATATATGTTGACAGGTATAAAATCCTCTTCTTTTATTGATCCTTTTATCATTATATAGTATTCTTCATCTTTATGGCTTTTCTTTTGACATCTATTTTCTCTGATATGAGTATTGTGACCTCCGCTTTGCCATTTCCATAAAATACATTTTCCATCCTCTTTCAACCTGTGTCCTTTACCCTAAAATGGGTCTCTTGTGGATAGCATATTGTAGGCGCCTGTTTTTTTCTTTTTTTAAATCCAATCTGCCACTCTCTGTGTTTGATTTTAGGATTTAATGCAGTCATTTAAGGTAATTACTGATAGGTATGTATTTATTGCCATTTAAACCTTGTTTTCCTACTAGTTTTATACTTCTTCTTTGTCCTTTTTCTTTTTCCTTTTGTGGTTTGATGATTTTGTTTTATATTACATTTATGCTTTCTTCTTTTAGGTTTTTATGAATCTATTGTATGTTTTTGATTTGGAGTTACTCTGTTTTCAAGTATGTTACCCCCTAACCATACCTACTTGCCTTAGCCTGGTAGTCATGTAGGCTCAAACACATTCTGGGGAAAAAAAAAAAAAATCTACATTTTCTTACTTTCCTCCCCCTCATTTTATAATTTTGAGGTCCTCTTTTATATCTTCAAGTGCATTATTTTCCTGTTCATTGTGGTTACCATCAATTTCTTTTTAATTTTTTGGTTGCATGTGTTTTCATTTTATTCATTCATTTCATGTATATACTTTATTTCTTAAATGATTTTTATTTTTTCCATTATAGATGGTATAGATTTATACCATCACTTTCACAGAAAACTTATTTTTTCTTTTTTGGTTGCCCCCTAGCATATGGAGTTTCTGGGCCAGGTATCAGATCCAAGTTGCAGTTATGGCAATGCTGGATCCTTAACCCACTGTGCCAGGACAGGGATTGAACCTGTGTCCTAGCACTCCCAAGATACCACTGCTGACCCCACTGTGCCACAACAGGCACTCCAACTCTAAGAAAAGTTTTAAACAGTTTATTTTTTAAATCAGTGTACTGGCTTATTTAAGTGATTTACTTTCCAACTGTGATCTTCTTTTTCCTATCGATTTTTCTTTTCTAGTTAGAGAAAATCTTGTAATATTTCCTTTTTGATAGGTTTAGTATTGCTGTATTCTTTGTTTTTGTTTGTCTAAGAAATTCTTTATCTCTCCCATTCTAAATGATAATATTGCTGGGCATTGTAGCTTGAAGATTTTTCCCTTTCAGAACTTTGAATATATCTTGCAATGCCTTTCTATAGAGAAACCAGCTGATAGCCTCGTTGCAGGGGGTTGGGGGGGGTTCCCTTTTATTTAACTCTTTTTCTTTTGCTGCCATTTAGAATTTTCTCTTTAACTTTTGCCATTTTTATTATATCTTGGTGTAGATCTGTTTGGGTTTACCTTGCTTGGGACCCTCTGTGCTTCCTGCATGTGAATGTCTGTTTCCTTCCTTTGGTTTGGGAAGCTTTTAGCCATAAGTTCCTCAAATATATTTTCAATCACCTTTTCTTTCTTCTGCCTCTGGAACACCTATCATGTGTAGATTGGCACGCTTTATATTATCCCACAGGTCTCTTGGTTTGCTTTCATTTTTTCTTTTTTTTCCCCAATTTGGCTTTCTGTCTGTTGTCCTGAGTGATTTCCATTGTTCCATTTTCCAGATCACTTACTAGTTCTTCTGCATTACTGACTGTGCTATTCACTGCCATTAGCTTAGCTTTTGGCTTGGCAAATGAATTTTTGAATTTTTCTTGGTTCCTCTTTATAGTTTCTAGTTTCCTTTTAGACAACTCTGCATTTCTGCTGATAGCCCTTCTTAGTTCCTTAAGTATTTTCATTATGTCCTTTCTGAAATCAGTGTCTACTAGACTAAACAGGTCTGTTTCATTGTTCTTTCAGAAGAATTCTCGGTCTTTTCAATGGGACTGGTTCCTCTGCTTCATTTTACTTATATCTCTTTTTTTTTTTTTTTTTTTTTTTTGCTATTTCTTGGGCCACTCCCGCGGCATATGGAGGTTCCCAGGCTAGGGGTTGAATCTGAGCTGCAGCCACTGGCCTACGCCAGAGCCATAGCAACGCGGGATCCGAGCCGCGTCTGCAACCTACACCACAGCTCACGGCAACGCCAGATCGTTAACCCACTGAGCAAGGGCAGGGACTGAACCCGCAACCTCATGGTTCCTAGTCGGATTCGTTAACCACTGTGCCACGACAGGAACTCCTTACTTATATCTCTTTTATTCTGTGAGTTTAGGAGAAACAATTGTCTACTGTGGTCATGGAGGGCTCCTTATATGTGAAACCACCCCTGTGTAGCTTGTTTGAGCTTAACATTTTTTGGTGTAAGGGCTGTTTTTAGTACAGGTGCCCATCATCCCTTTCCTCAGCTTGTGCTGGCCATTATCCTCTTGATAGTAGATGTGGAGATGTGGTGGCTGGTTCCTGGTCTTGGAGTTCTCAGCAGTGGTACCAGCTTCTATATGTACCCAAAGTATGTGATGGGAGTGGAGGTAGTTTGTGACCACTCCTAGAACCAGGTGGTGGTGATGGTTCATGTGACTTTCTGGAGCATGAATAAGGATTCCTGCTGCCTAAGAGCCTGCATAGGGAACAAGGCTGTAATGGTGGGTCCTGCCCCTTTCCTCCCGCACCCCTCAACAATGGCACCTGGTCTCTAAAGCAGCCCAGGGTACCTTCACGTACACTCTCAAATGTGGTTACCCTAGTCTTTAGGCCCTGCGGGCTGTTTTGGCACAACCAAACCCAGTTCTCTCTGCACAACCAATCCCAATTCTCCCCAAGTCTGATCTCCAAAGCCCAAACTTCAGCACCAAGGCCCCACTCACACCCATGGAGGCACATCTTGGTCTGGAGAGTGCAGGGTGATGGCACTGACTGTGTGGGTCTGTCTCCTATGTGGCTGCTGCAAACCTGTTGCTGTGTTCTCTTCAAAGGCTCTAAAGCCACCTCCACCCCACCCCAGTCATGGCTGATCTTCCCACTGGTGAAGGGACTTCCAGTGTATAGGAACTTTTCTTCTGTACCAGTTCCCTCCCAGGGACACAGGTCTCATCCCAATTTCCTTCTCAGTTTCTCTTTTATTTTGTCCTATCCAGTTATATGGAGATTTTCTTGCTCTTTCAGAAGTCTGAAGTCTTCTGCCAGCATTCAGTAGATTTTCTATGTGAACCGTTGCACATGTAGATGTATTTTTGACATGTTTTTGGAAGAAGGCAAGCTTCACATCCTACTACCCTGCCATCCCAATCAATCTCTAACAAGCATTTCTAATGCAAATCAAAACTATAATGTGGAGTTCTCTGGTGTCAGTGGGCTAAGGATCTGGTTTGTCATTGCTGTGGCTGGGGTTGCTGCTGTGGTATAGATTTGATCCCTGGACTGGGAACTTCCACATGCTGTGAGTGCTGCCAACAAACAAACAAAAAAATACCCAAACTACAATGAGGTACCATTTCACACCAATGAGAAGAGCCATCATTAAAAACTACAAATAACAAATACTAGAGAGGGTGTAGAGAAAAATGAACCCCCTACAATGCTGGTAGGAATGTACATTGCTGTTGCCAATATGGAAAACAACATAGAGGTTCCTCAAAAAACTAAAAATAGAGTTGTCATATGATCCAGCAATCCTATTCCTGGGCATATATCCAGAGGAAACTCTAATTTGAAAATATACACTCACCCCTATGTTCATAACAGTGCTATTTATAGTAGCAAAAACATGGAAATAACTTAAATATTCACTGACTGATGAATGGATTATGAAGATCTGGTGTGTGTGTATATCTATACATCTATAATAATATAGATATATACACACAATGGAATGCTACTCAGCCATTAAAAAAAAAGAAATAAAGCCATCTGCAGTAACACAGATGCAACTAGAGATTATCACACTAAGTGAAATAAGGCGGAAAGAGAAAGAAAAAATCGTATGATATGACTTATATGTAGAATATAAAATATGATACAGGAAGTTCCCACATGGCGCAGTGGGTTAAGGATCTAGTGTCATTGCAGCTCTGCTGCAGGTTGCAACTGCAGCATGGGTTCAATCCCTGACCTGGGAACTTCCATATGCCATGGGTACAAGCCAAAAAATGATACAAATGAACTTATTTACAAACCAGAAATAGTCTCACAAGATACAGAACACAAACTTCTGGTTACCAAAGGGGAAATGGAATTGGGGAGGATAAATAAATTAGGAGTATGGGATTAGCAGATATGCACTATATATAAATAGAAAAATAACAAGACCCTCTATATGATACAGGAAACTATATTCAATAGTCTTTAATAAACCATAGTGGAAAACTATATATGTACATATACACATACATGTAAGACTGAATCACGTTGCCGTACACCAGAAACTAACATTGTAAATCAACTTTACCTCAATTAAAAGAAAAAAAACCAACTAATAAGTATTTCTATACATAAAAATCAAAGAAGAATATTTAGAAATGATCCCATTCTCAAATTACTTCATGTGCACTCCAGCACATACTGGGGTAGTAGAAAGAAGATACAAACATGGGGGAGGGAATGGGGTTGAACCCAAGGTACCAGAGTACACTAGTGTTTTAGTTTTTAAAATGTTACCTACTTCCCACCTCTACCTGCTGAAAGGGCCTAGAAGAAATGATAATCCAGTAACAACAAACAGAGCTAATGCTAGATCTTGGATTCTAAATGATGAAAAGGTCCAAGTGCTCCTTGGAGAAATGGCAGATTCCAGGGCTCAGACAGACCAAGCTCAGGAGGAACTTCAAGTATCTCATTCCAGTATGAAGTAAGGTAGGGCTAGAATCACCAGGACATAGCAAAAGCCACAGGAACTAGTCTGAAGGGGCTCCCAAGGACCAACCCGGAGACAATTTGTGCATGCAAACAGATGACAGTAATGGATTACAATTATGAATAAACAAAATCAAATCCATGAGCTCATGTTGATTTTAAAAAATAAAATACACAACAAAATAAATAAAGTGTGACAGATAAAGAAAAATTCTTTTTTTTTTTTGGCTTTTTTAGGACCATACCCTCAGCATATGGTGGTTCCCAGGCTAGAGGTCGAATCAGAGCTACAGCTGCTGGCCTACACCACAGCCACAGCAACGCCAGATCCGAGCCATGTCTGCAACCTACACCACACCTCACTGCAATGCTAGATCCTTAATCCACTAAGCAAGGCCAGGGATCGAACCTGCAACCTCATGGTTCCTAGTTGGATTTGTTTCCACTGTGCTACAATGGGAACTCCAGATAAGAAAAAAATTCTTTACATCTGATAAAGATGTAAGAAATGACTGAAAAAGTCACTATCTAGCAACCATTACATTGCAAGCACCAACAGCTTCAGCCAAGAATCATCAACAGGTGCAAAAACTATTGAGTGACAGTTTTTGGGGGATCTGGATATTTACAGTCTCAAGGGAATTCTACACAGATTAGTTACTAAGGAGAAAAACACACCTTTAGAGTAGAAAAATCTGGCAAACATCACCTTTTCTAAATAATTAATGTTGACATAACTAATAATGGGACAAAGCATGAGCATAAGCTCTCTGATGTATTAACAGTGGTTAGAACTTACCACCTAAATGATATTCACTCCAAAAATGCACAGCCTGAATCTACAAGGAACAATCCAACAAACCCAAATTGAAGAATAGTCTGCAAAAACAACTGGCCTATTTATATACACTCTTTAAAAATGTCAATGTATGAAAGAGAATGGAAGGCTAAAGGATTGCTGCAGATACCATACTTTTCTTATTTACTGTGGTTAAATAAGAAAAGCTTGTTCTCTGGAGATGAAAATGGAAATAGCTAGGGATAAAGGGGCATGATACTGCCACTGTTACTCTTAAAATGGCACAAAATAAATTAAATAGAGAAATACACAAATTTAAAAAAATGGATACTAGGAGAACATTCATCAAAAGGAGAATGATTGAATAAGTATAGTACATTTTCATACGACTAAAAGATTGTTTTGGGGGAAAATTTGAAAATAATGAAACATATGCCATATTTGTGGGTCAATTTGTTTTACCGAAAAATCAAAATAATTAACGACACAATGGGGCACATCCCCTCCTACCTATTGTCACTTCGGGTTTCCATGGCCACAGGATTTGGAGAGGCTCGGTGTCCTGAAATGGGAATCAGGCTACTCCTCTCTGCAGGGTACTCAGGTTGGATCCGAGGAGAAGTGTGTGTGATTTGCTGAGGCACCACCTTAGCTACAAAAAGTATAATCCAATTACATTACTGCTCATCTGCTGAAGCATTCCTAGCCAGCAACAACCTTAAGAATGCAAACAGTAATAAGACGCCTGGATTTCTAGTTTTAATCACAATAAAATATGAAAGATGAGTACATATGGTTCAACTGAATTACTTTAATAATCCACTGATATATTGTTATTTGTCAAAGCAGGGTTCAATATTAATACTTGAACAAAAATATGAGCAACCAGGCCCTTTTACCCCTGACTTGGCTTCTTGGAGACTTTTAAAAATTTAAATGTAAATGTATGTATTTATTTATTTCACCATGCCCTTGGCATGCAGAAGTTCCTGGGCCAGGGACTGAACCCACACCACAGCAGCAACTTGAGCCACAGCAGTAGCAACATCACATCCTTAACCAGCTGAGCCCCCAGGGAACTCCTTAATTAAAAATTTTTTTTGGAGACCTTCTTTCCAAAGGAGGAAAGTTAAAAAAAAAATCAACAAAAATGTGAATGCAGAAATAGCAAACACTTAAGATTCTACTCTGGGGCCCATAACTAATTAGTAATATGCTGCTAGTTATAGTAATGAGAGGATCACTTTAATTTCCAAGTTGCAGTTTCTTCATCTATGACGAGGCCTTCTCTTGATAATCACTTAATTACCTAAGTCTTCTGAATGTCCTGTGAGTCTGCATAATACTTTACGGCAAAATCAAAATGATCATACAGGAGTTCTTGCTGTGGCTCAGTGGTAACAAACCCAACTAGCATCCATGAGATGCAGGTTCCATCCCTGGCAGTGCTGTGAGCTGTGGTGTAGGTCACAGATGCAGCTCAGATCCCAAGCTGTTGGCTTACACCTGCAGCTCTGATTGGACCCCCAGCCTGGGAACTTCCATATGCTGCGGGTGGTGCCCTAAAAAGCCAAAAAAACAAACAACAACAACAACCAAAAAAACCCCCAAACAAAACAAAAACCCATATAGTTTTCAAATTTAATCTGAAGCTCAAGGTTTGCTCTCCTCTACAATTTGCAGTCAAATTTTGTTTAAAAGGTACAGCTGAGCTATTCCTACAGACTTGTCTGTTAACTCTCTGCCTGGGAATCCGAAAAAAAAAAAAAAAAAAAAAAACCCCAAAAAAAACAACACCTCAGAGAGATAGAGGGACAGCCTCCACTTGGTTCAAGACCCAAGTAACACCAATGGCTGGCACAGAAACACCAGAGATTGAGATGATGTCATCACATTACCTAAAGTGCAGCATACTGAACACCAAAGATGAACAGCACAAAGATAAGCACCCCACCCCCAATGCACAGCTGTCTCCTGAGGGAGGCGGCTAGGGAAGTTCCTGCAGGATGATGGGTAGGATGCCCAGTTTGACCAGTGAGGACAGCCTCCACTGGCTAATGCAGAAAGAGAAACTGGCATGATGTATTTTCCATCAGTAGTAAGTAGAGAGGGTGTTAAAAGCAACAAAGCCTTGTTTTTTCACTGTGTGCATAGAAGTAGGAAAAAATCATGCTTCCAGTAGGAAAGCAGCTGTCATTTGGTAGAGTAACTAAGCAGAGGTTGGTAACCCACACACAAATTATATCTTTACATTTTCCTAAATTAAAAAAGCCACTACCTTCAATTATTAAAAAAAAAAAAACCACAGGAAAAATGTAAGTTGGGGTTATTTCCAAAGATAATCCCTGTTTTCTGAACACTGTGATCATCTGATTCTGCTTTTTATAATTCTGAGACCACTGTCATGCATGGAGAAAATAAGGATGGCATTCTGTTGGAAACGGGAATTCACTGCAGGCGAAAACCTTATGTTTGTGGTTAATCAGGCTTTCCTCCCGGAACACATTCTTTTTAATAACAATGGCTGAATTCAGTATTTAATCTCACCTGGAAAAAGCATGTGACATTTAGAAAAAGCCATTTAGGCGATTTTAATATATCTCTTATTCCCCCAGCTTGAAAATCAATGCTCTAGGGTTAATATCAGGTTTCCTTTCACAACCAAGGCACTTCTGTTCAGAGATCCTATTATGATTTAACAAGTATGTGGGATACTATACAAGAGGAAAACAAAACTAGAGCATAAACCTGAAAGAACTTAGACAAAACCAATAACATTAAGTAGCACATGTTAAATCTGTTGGGACACTTCTGTCAAATGATTTTCATATCTAGAATTTAGTCAACGGTTAAAATACAAAGATAAATGAGCTGGGGAAATAAAGAATACAGCAATATAGTAACTCAGAACAGGTAAAAATTGAAAGTGTTAGCCCAATCAATGAATATTAATTACTTGTTGCCAGGTATTTTTTAGTGAGTTTACTTTGGAAGTGTCTTAGTACCCTCTAAGAGTGATATTAACAAGATATTAACAGTGATATTGACAAGAACTCTGTAAATAATTCTTCACATAGAGGGTTCAAGATGAAACCAGAGAGCCCTAGAGTGTACACCTCCCCTCTTTACTGGCCTAATTTTCTTCATAGCTACTACACATTCCTCAGTGAGATTTCCAACTACAAAACTGAAAAGAATAGGCCTGACTTTGACTTAACAGCACTGGGGATGACTAATGATGCTGCAAGGTAGAGCCAGAAAACGGTCTGCAATGACAATATGGAAAAACCTACCATCTTTTTCAACAAAAGTGCATTAAAGCTGAACTCCCCCAACCCACACACCAAAGTTCACAGAAGTGATATTAAATTCAGAGGAGTATGGGAGAAATTTGGTCTTTCCAATGGCAAGTTTCAGGGAGCAGTAACGTAGGAAAGCCTGCCGTATCCTCCCTGCTAAGCCTTCGGTGGTGCTTAATATCCATGTAAGGGCTGGAATGGTCCAGCGATCCAAAAGAGGAGCAAGGGTTTCCTGGATCCTGCCATTATTCTGCAAAAGGGCCCTTGAGAGTTCCCTGGTAGCCTAGCAGTTAAGGATTTGGTGGAGTCACTACTGTGGTGTGGATTTGATCCCTGGCCCAGGAACTTTCACATGCTGTGGGCATGGCCAAAAAAAGAAAAAAAACAGTGCCTTCGAAGTTTGCTAAGAGGTCCGTGGCAGCTGCAGCTTATCTCACATGCAAAAGAAGGAAGGAAACAGAGGGAGAGGGACCACTCCAGTGCTGGGACACCGCAGGCAGGGGAGACACACTTCTGTGTCTGGTCACCAGATTTCTGACAACTAAGTGTGTCACTTCATCCTCTCACAAAAAGCAGTCTTACTTCTAAAAGTACAGTATGTTAAAAACATGGCAGCTGTCCTGTATCTTTGGGAGTAAAGAAGATGGCACGCTTACCGTTTCAGAGACAAGGCACAGGTAACATCAGAAACTAAAACCTGTGACTTATGGGTTAAAGAGGGTAAAGAGGGAAGTGTTATGGCTCACAGGACACGGTCTCAGCTCTGGAAGCTCCAACAGTGAGCTCTCAGCTCCTAGGACAGGCATCGATGAGCTGTGTCCAAAACCTGACAAGGCCTATTTTGGCCTTTGAGCTAACAATAGGTTCACACTACTAAGCCATTTGTGGGGGGAAAAAAAAATCAAAAGAGTATTGTGTGACACATGAAAATGATATGAAATTCAATTTCTGTGTCCGTTAACAGTCTTACTGAAACACAGCCATGCTACATTTACACATGGTCCATTGCGGAGTGGCTGCACAGACACGTAAGGCCTGCAGAACCTAAAGCATTCATGGTCTGGTCCTCCAGAAAAAGCTTGCCACCCCTGCTCTTGATCTTTGAAGTTTGGCTGCCAGAAAATTTTAATATCAAAAATATACACATATTTATAAGGGGAATAAGAATGCCTGGAAGAAATTTTTGGATGGTCATTAAGTACCTTGGTGACACTCAGGTAAGAACCCTTGGGTGAATAATCTGAGGTTCAGCATTCTTCCCACTATTGCATCACCCAGAGATTTTTCCTGAACAATCTATCAGTGTACAAGTTCTTTTTGTTCTAGATCTTTTTCTTTCTTGCTTTTCCTGTTGTTCTTGCCAAACTTGCATCAGTAAAGTTAATATTTATTTTTTTAAAGATACACATAGAAGAGATGAAGTTTGATGATTAAGTCAAAAAAAGAGTTAAAATTGTTTACACTGAGCTCTCAATGATTTACTGTTATCTTCTTTTTCTCCCCCTACCGTCAAAATGCCAAATTTGTATGTTAAGTCGAAGTCAGTGCTGCTTTGAAAATTAACAATAAAAAAAATCAACACTAGCTGTCTATATGAGGACCTGGTCAGAGGTGCTGAAAAATTCCTTTTAAGCCTCTGTCTGCAGGCTGCACAACACTTACCAACCGGGATGTTTGAGGTGGTCACGGCCGTAGCATGGGATGAATGGGAGGGCATTGTCATGGTAACAATTGTACTCGTGGGTGCCTGTGTGTGTGACACAGATCCTGGAATAGGAGAAAAAGGGAAATTCTTCAACAATGGCTTCTCTGCACACATAACAGATTCTCAAGAACTCAAGAAAAGCTCTTAGAGAAAGTTAAGAGAGCTTTTCTAGCCTAATTCTCATCTTTTGACAGAGGCTGAGCAATGAAAAACGGACCCATAACCTGTGCCTTCTCCTTCCCAGGCAGGAAGGGCTGCCGACTCACCGGCTGTGGTGGCTGAAGGAATGGTGTTCGTTGCCAAAATTGGTGCTACTGTTGCCGCAGCCACTGGTGTGCCCGTACTGAAGATCGTTTTCTGTGGGGGGAACACCCCATAAGAGAATTACAAGAACATTTCCCACTAGATCCTGTTGCAAAGGAATCCCTGCCTTCAGCACTGCTGGCCCTGTAGCAAGTTTTGCACAATTCTGGTTTTAACCCACAGAGTAGACAGATGGCTCTTCACCTCTGGTTTTACCTGAGCCATGGTATGGAGCTGCTGTTTTGGTGTCCCCAGAGCAGGGTGAGAGGGCAGAGTGATTCTTGTTGTCACATCCCGTGATTGGGCAGGACGCTGAATACTAATTGCTGCAGATGGTGGATGCTGGAGAGACAGAGTCGGCCGACTGGGGAGACAGAAAAAGACGTTACGACTCGAACTTGTCTCCAGATGCAATGCAGGTAGTCAAGGCACTTATAGTCTTGAGCTAGATCAGGATCAAAGCATTTATTTATTTATTTGTTTATTTACTTATTTATTATTTTTCTCTCTTTTTTGGCTGCCTTATAGCATATGGAGTTCCTGGGGCAGGGATCAGATCCAAGCTGCAGTCACATCCTAAGCTACAACTGCGGCAGGGCCAGATCCTTAACACACTGTGCCAGGCCGGGGATCAAACCTGTGTCCCAGTGCTCCCACGACGCTTCCGATCCTGTTGTGCCACGGCGGGAATTCCAAAGAGTTTTATTTTTTCAAAGATCTGTGGAGTCCACAGGTGAATCAATAAAGTAAACTGGCCACTGAGAAAACTGCCATTAAGCCTCATTTTAAAAGGTATCAAGGGAGTTCCTGTTGTGGCACAGGGGCAACAAACCTGACTAGGAACCATGAGGTTCAGTCCCTGTCGTCATTCAGTGGGTTAAGGATCGGGCATTGCCATGAGCTGTGGTGTTAGTCGTGCATTGCTGTGGCTGTGGTATAGGCCGGCAGCTGTAGCTCTGATTCGACCCCTAGCCTGGGAACCTCCATATGCTGTAGGTATGGCCCTAAAAAGAAAAAAAGGAAAAAGAATAAAAAAGATATCAGGATGTACCATGAATGGAATAAATTAATCCTTAAGTCATTCTTTGTGTCCTCGACACAATTAATCAACACTATGACAATCACAAGAACGCATCATTGTAATGAATACACTTCACTCTGTGAACAAAGCTGAAGATACACACTAAGATTCGAAATGTCATGTGGGAATATTAGAGAAAAACTTGAGAAACATAAATTTAACCTGTGACCCTTGAAGCACTGACTTCCTTCCCCAAGTTTATACCATCGCTTACCAGATGATAAAGTTTCAGTTATGACTGCCTAGTAATTGAAAGGGATATCAACACAGAACGCATATCAAATGAACTGGCAACAAGCTACTGAAACTGCAAAAATAGTAAGAAAACTTGACAAGATATCAAAGTTGACTTCTCAAATTAGAAGGGGAAGAGTGGATTATTTAATAAATAAGGCTGGTAAGACTATGGCTCCATTTGGAAAAAATAAAATTGGATCCATGCTTCACACAGTACACCAGGACAAATATGCAAGTGATGAAAGGTATAATGGAAAATGAAAAAGCACATGAAGAAAAGATGGAATTCTTTGATAACCCTGAAGTAGAAGAGAAAAATTAAAAGTTCTCAAAATCCAAAAGCTATAAAAGATAAGTAAATTTGACTCTGTGAATAAGTAAGAAAACCTCCTAACATAACTAAACATCCCATAGCCAAATTTAAAAGACTCAAAGGTGAAGGTGTAATCTTAATGTACTAAGAGCTCCTAGAAATCCACGAGAAAAATAACAGCCCAACAAAAAAACAGGCCAAGTATATGACTAGCCAGTTTGCTAAAAAGAAAACACAAATGGCCCCTTAACAAAGGGAAAATATTCCGAGTCTTACTCATAGGAAGAGAAATATAATTTAAAATACACTGATGGAGTTTTCTTGTGGTGCAGCAGGTTAAGGAGCTGGTGTGGTCAAAGGTTTGATCCTTGGCCTAGGAACTCCCATTTGCTGAGGGCGTGACATAAAAAAAAAAATAGACTGAGATAATCAATTGGCAAAACTGACAGTATACCCTGTTGTTCAGGCTATAAGGGAACAGGCACTTTAAATATTCTGGAGGGGGTATAAACTGGTACAAATCCCATGGAAAGCAATAAGACACAGGCTGCAAAATCACAATCACATATACCCTCTGATCACTTCTGGGAATTTATCCTGTAGATATTTCTTTTTTTGTGTGTGGTTTTTAGGACCACACTGTGGCATATGGAAGTTTCCAGGCTAGGGGTTGAATCAGAGCTGTAGCCACCTGCCCACACCATAGTCACAGCAATGCAGGATCCGAGCCATGTCTTCGACCTATACCACAGCTCACGGGAACACCAGATCCCCAACCCACTGAGCGAGGCCAGGGATAGAACCTGCATCCTCATGGATTCTAGTTGGGTTCATTAACTGCTGAGCCACGAAGGGAACTCTATCCTATAGATATTCTTACACACACGCATGGTGACATAAATGTAAAGTTATTCACTACAATATTATTTATGATAGTAAAGTACTGGAAAAGACCTCAGATCCATTTACACAACGCAATGGGTCCTTGTAGTGCTACCAAAAGAACAATGAAACTCCAGGTACTGAAATGGAAAGCTTTTGATATATATTGTTATACGGAAAAAAAACCAAAAGAGGAACATATGAATTATGAGACTGACATAATGATACATGAATTAAACAATCGTTGGAGTAAAAAGGGTAAAAGTTAAGAACTGCATTTGAATTCAACTATATTTAAGAAACAGTGGGAGGATACCCCAAAGCTATTAACATGTTACTTTACAAAGGCAAAGGGAACAAAGGAACCTAGAAGGTCGGGGAGAGGCGTGATGCTCCTTACTCTATATCTTTTCAGGTTTTTGTATTTTGGAACCATGAGAACATAAATTGGGAGGAAAAAAACATGAAAAGTTGAGCCATAGGGTGAAACCTGATTGGGATTTCATATGTCCAAACTTAGCAATGCTTCATCATAAGGATCCTGTCTCAAAATGCTTTAAAATCACACTAGTGATATACTGGTGAATAAAGTTTACAAATTGAATAAAGGATGGCTTTCTCCCTTAGGGAAGACCTACACCACAGCCGCGGCAATGGCAGATCCATTAACCCACTGTGCAGGGCCAGGTATTGAACTCGTGCCTGTGAAGCGACAGGAGCCACTGCAGTCAGGGTCTTCACCCCGCTGTGCCACAGAGGGAACTCCATGACCGGCTTCTTTTAATGGTCTCAAGGGTGACTCTAAGGATAGCGACTCTATTAGAGACTTGACAAATAGAGAAAATAGGGGTTAACTGACAAGGGGACTCATAACCACCCTTCAATATTCAGCTGGGTCCTTCTTTGACCTCTTTGGAGTGAGGACAAGAAGGACTGAGGCAGATACTGCCAGTTTGGCATTTTCCCCTTCTCCTCTCAGGGAACAGTAACAAGGAAAAGAGAAGAGGGGAAGGCATCCTTCATCTCTAGCAAAACTAGGATACCTGAAACTTCGAACCACAGCACAGGTAGCAGAACTGCCAAAGGCAGTGATAACCAAACATGGATACAGGAGCCAATGGAAAGAGGATTTCAGCAGCTACAATTTAGGAGATAAAACCCAGTAAAGTATAATTCTCCCAAATGATAAGCATACTCTAGGTAAACTCAAATGTTTAGTTTATAACAGTGGGAGATGACAGTAGAGTGGTACCTGGACCCTGACCAGTCAGTTCCAAGATCCAATGAGCAAGGCATGAACGAAGAGTTACACAGATTCACATAATCCCTGCATGGGAAACAGTGTGGGTGAGACCCAGGAAGAGAAACTTTCTCATTCTGAGCAGTGTTATCTTCATCAGCAGGAGAGAAGTAATAGCCCAAAAGCCTCAAAAGAAGGATCTTGACTCAGAAAGGTTCTATTTAAAGATGCTACAAGAAGCATCGTGCGTGCCTCAGTGGTTAACAAACCCAACTAACATCCATGAAGACATGGGTTTGATCCCTGGCCTCGCTCAGTGGGTTAAGGATCTGGCATTGCTGTGAGCTGTGGTGTAGGTCGCAGACGTGGCTTGGATCCTGCACTCCTGTGGCTGCGGCGTAGGCCAGTGGCTGCAGCTCTGATTCGACCCCTAGCCTGAGAACCTCCATATGCCGCGGGTGTGGCCCTAAAAGGACAAAAGGCAGAAAAATAAAATAAAATTTAAAAAGATGCTACAAGAGGAGTTCCCGTCGTGGCTCAGTGGTTAACGAATCTGACTAGGAACCATGAGGTTGCAGATTCGATCCCTGGCCTTGCTCAGTGGGTTAAGGATCTGGCGTTGCCGTGAGCTGTGGTGTAGGCTGCAGACACAACTCGGATCCCACGCTGCTGTGGCTCTGGCATAGGCTGGTGGCTACAGTTCTGATTAGACCCCTAGCCTGGGAACCTCCATATGCTGCGGGAGGCGCCCCTAGAAAAAGCAAAAAGACCAAAAAAAAAAAAAAGCCACAAGAAAAAAGGTGGACAGGAATTAAGGATGTGGTGTTGTCACTGCTATGGTACGGGTTCAATCCCTGGTTCGGGAATTTCTGCATGCCGTGGGTGCAGTCAAAAAAAGAAAAAGAGAAAAAAAGTGGACAGAAATGAGGATGTTCACTACAAATGCTTTCACCAAGCAGATGGAAATTACGCCATGAATTAAGAAACTTAATAACATATTGCTTCCATGAAATGAAAACACAAAGCAAAGATCTAAGAGCTCAATGGGAGTGATGACAAGACAACAAAAGATGACGAAATAAACGGGAAAACAGAAAAAAACCATTCAGCTACTATAGGAATGAAGGCAAAATTAAAAGTAGAACATGAGATCCAATGCTGAAAATTCAGTAAGAGACATAGAAGATCATGAAAAAAGTAAGCAGATTCAAAGGAAAAAGTTAAAGGGATTTAGATAAGGAAGTCACACAGAGATGCAACAAACACATAATGGATGCTCATCTCCCTCAAATAGAACGGAGGAGAACATATAAATAATACATAAACATTTATAAATATTCAAGAAAACTTTTTATAAATAAAACAAACTGACAGATAATGGTCACTATGAAACATCCTAGTGAAGTTGCTGAAATTCAAAGATAAAGAATCTTATGCAATCAGGAAAAAATATCAAGGTCTTTTTTTTGGTATTTCTTGGGCCGTTCCCGTGGCATATGGAGGTTCCCAGGCTAGGGGTCCAATCGGAGCTGTAGCCACTGGCCTACACCAGAGCCACAGCAACGTGGGATCCAAGCCGCGTCTACAACCCACACCACAGCTCATGGCAACACCGGATCATTAACCCACTGAGCAAGGGCAGGGATCGAACCTGCAATCTCATGGTTCCTAGTCGGATTCGTTAACCACTGTGCCACGACGGGAACTCCTCAAGGTCTTTTTAAGGGGTTAAAATTAGGCTAGACTTAGACTTCTGTACAGCATTAGCCACATCTAGATAGCAGAAGAAAAATACCTATAGAGTACTTACAGAATATAGAAACCAAAAAAATTCTTGGAGTTCCCGTTGTGGCACAGTGGTTAATGAATCCGACTAGGAACTATGAGGTTGTGGGTTCAATCCTTGGCCTTGCTTAGTGGGTTAAGGATCCAGCGTTGCCATGAGCTGTGGTGTAGGTCACAGACTCAGCTCGGATCCCATGTTGCTATGGCTCTGGCGTAGGCTGGTGGCTACAGCTCCAATTAGACCCCTAGCCTGGGAACCTCCACCTGTCGCAGGAGCAGCCCTCGAAAAGACAAAAAAATAAAATCTTTACTAGCCAAACAACTGCTTGAGTATAAGGATATCTAGAAAACAATTTAGAATATGTGAAAACTTAAAATATTGGTTCTATAAGCCCTTGATGAAAGTAAGAGAATAAATTTCATTCAGCCAAGTGATATAATACAACTACCACCAATAAGTGATCAAAGAACTGGCAAACAAGAATGAACCTATGTGAACCTATTTGACGAAAGGAGTAAGATACACAACTTAAATTTTTTGGGAAACTTTCCTTTTTCTATGCCTTGAACCTATTGTTGGTTTATTTGGTCTTTTAGAGTTTGGTACAAGTCAATCAAACTTTCAGAGTTTGGCAGAATTCCATGAAACTGTCTGGGCCAAGTGCTTTTCTTGGAGCTAGTGCTTGGAAATTTTTTTTCTATGGAAATTGGTCTGTTTAAAATTTTTATCTCCTTGGAGTGCCTATTGTGGCTCAGCAGAAATGAATCTGACTAGGAACCATTAGGTTGTGGGTTCGATCCCTGGCCTCATTCAGTGGGTTAAGGATCTGGTGTTGCCGTGAACAGTGGTGTAGGTTGTGGACACGGCTCGGATACTACGTTGCTGTGGCTGCAGCGTAGGCTGGAAGCTGTAGCTCCGATTCAACCCCTAGCCTGGGAACCTCCATATGCTGCAAGTACAGCCCTAAAAAGCAAAAACAAACAAACAAACAAAAAACCTATCTCCTTAATTCAAAGATAGTTAGAGATTTGGAATTTTTCATTACAGATAATTTACAATCCATCTTCAGCAAAATCCCCTCTCTCCACCACCTCTTCTGTGAACGCACCCTTTACCTTGCTGCCCTAGTAAATCCAGTTCTCACATGAGAACACGGTTTCCCTGAGAGCTGTCTCTTTGAGCCATGCCCTCTCTCATAAACCTCTTACCAGCTCTGCCACCTCCAGAACTCTTCTGTAGACTGCACACTCAGGACACCTCCATCTTTCTCCACATCTTTTGATCTTTTTAATCATCTTTCTTAACATCTCATCTGAGTGCTCAGAAGTCAGCACGACTTTAATTTTTTTTTTTTCCACCATGCTGGTGGCATTTGGAAGTTTCTGGGTCAGGGATCAAACCCTTGCCACAGTAGTGACCCAAGCTGCTGCAATGATGCCAGCTCCTTATTAACCTGCTACACCACAGGAGATCTCCATGTACAACTTTAAAATGCCCAAAACCAAAGTCTGACCTTCCTCCCTCAAACCTACTCCTTCTCCTGTTCCCTATCTCAAGTTACTGCCACTCCACTCTCCTAGATGCACGGCCAACCAGTGCTGGCATAATCTGACTTTTCTCATTCTCTCCAACTCCACATGTAACTCCTCAGAGGTCCTCTCGATTATCTTCAACATTCTATCCAGAATCTAACTGAGTCTTTCCACCTCCAATAATCCTCTCTCCTGGATTCCCACCACACCCTTCTGAACAGTGTTTCCAGTTTTGCCTCTCCACAGGCCACTCTCCCCAGCAACCAAGCTGATCCAACTACTTTAGATCACGGTGCTGCTCTGCTCCAAACTCTGCTAAAGCCTCCCTCCCCTTGCAGCCCAGCACAGTCCAAGTCATCTTCATAAGGCCCTGCATGATCTGGGGACCCCCTGTTACCTCCTAAAATAACCTTTGGCCACTCTCCTATCATCAGCCTCTTTATGTGGTAAAGATACTTCTGTCTCAAGGCCTTTGAATTTACTATTTCCGATGCCTAGAACATTCTTATCCCAGACAATCATATGGTTTATTTCACATCTTTATTTATTTATTTATAATTTTTTTTAGGGCCGCACCCTTGGCATATGGAAGTTCCCAGGCTAGGGCTCCAATCTGAGCTGTCACTGCCAGCTGAGGCCACAGCCACAGCAATGCGGGATCCGAGCCATGTCTTCGACCTATACCACAGGTCACGGCAATGACAGATCCTTAACGTGCTGTGCGAGGCCACTGACAGAACCCGTGTCCTCAAGGATGCTAGTTGGGTTCGTTAACTGCTGAGTCACAACGGGAACTCTGACATCTTTCAATTTTCTGCTCAAATATATTCTTATCAATGAAGCCTTCCCTGACCACCTTATATGAAACAAACCCTCTGTACTAACCGTGTCAGTCCAAAGCCCATTTGCCCTACCTAATTTTTCCCCAAAGCACTTTTTACCACCCAAGAAAAACTATGTATTTTTATTATGTGTCTCCAGTCATTTTCTAAAAATAGAAACACTGGGACTTGCCACTGTGGCTCAGCAGGTTACAAACCCAACTAGTATCCGTGAGTATGTGGGTTCAATCCCTGGCTTTGCTCAGTGGGTTAAGGATCTGGCTTGCCATAAGCTGTGGTGTAAGTTGCAGATGTGGCTTGGATCCTGAATTGTTGTGCTGTAAGCTGGCAGCTGCAGCTCTGATCTGACCCCCAGCCTCGGTATTTCCATATGCTGCAGGTGTGGCCCTAAAAAGCAAAAAAAAAAAAAAAAAACGAATAAAAATAAACCCAATGGCAAAAGAGAACTTTGCACATGGATCTGTATATAATTTTCCAGAACTAAGAACACACACCAAAGGAAAAAAAAAAAAAAGAAACTCTGAAGGGCGGGAATTTCTTTTGTATTTGCTCACTGCTTTACCCTCAGTATCTAGAACACTAAATAGCTCATTAAAAAAAAAAAGCACTCAATATATACGTATTGAGTTAAGTAAAGGAATGAAGGAAGGAAAGGAAAAGGGGAAAGAGAGAAGGGAGGGCAGCAGGATGGCTTGGTCTTCAGACCTCCAAATATACCTGAGTGCGGAATCAGTGGCATGGGCTGCTGTTGTAGTAATGACCGGAGACTGGGCTCTGGTGGCGGACACAGTTGCTACCACAGCAGGAGGGATGGTGTTAGAGGTGGTCACAGGTGGACGAGACTACCCAGAGAAGAGAATATTGCATTGAAAACAAAAAGCAAAATAAAACAGTATGCCAAAAACAGCACAAGCATGATTTGAAACCTGGGCCTATAAACAAGCATGTTCATGTTCAAATGAAAGTAAACTCAGGCCATTCTGATTAAGCTGTTCTCTTTTCAGATAGGCTGTTAGAAAGCTGAGAATCAGAATTATCTAAAAAAAATTCAATTCTGGTTGATAATACAGAAGTCCCTCCTCTCAAATGCAATGAGATTCAAAATTCTGTCCTATTTTATGGCACAAATTGGGATCTGACCCTTCAGATCTAGCTGGTTCTGGAGTAGACAGTTTCCATGACCACACAAGCAGGAGCCTTTCACAGAGGGCCTCCTCAGGGCTGGATGGAGTTGCCGGCTCTCAAGCTGCTAAGGGCAAACATCTGGCAACAGCACTCTTTGCTGGGAGAGACGCAGGGTGCTTTGATGCCTTCTGGGTGTCTTCCCATGGAGATACTTTCCTTACCCCTACATTTGCGTGTAAAACCTTCACCTGACTGAGGAGTTCTGCACTGGGCTTCACCTGCTTGTCCACTGTCATTTCTTCCAGTCACCTGAGCTCTTCCAAATAGTCCCTCTTTCCTGATCCTGACGCAAGGGTAACTGAGCAAGCTCCACCCACTCTTGGGCTGTTTCTCTCAGCCAGGCCCCGTACCCAGTGCACTGCTGCTACGGTTCATCTTACACTAGTAAAGCTGCACAGTGTGAGCTCTGGTCAGCTCCTTACCTTGGCTCCCTTCTTCCTCCAATCTTTCCCATTTATCACTAAAGTCCGGGGCCCCAGCCAGGCTCCAAATGTGTTTTATTAGCCACCAAGGTCTTTTATTTTATTTTTTGGAAGCTCTGGGCTAGAACTTATCATCTTTCTTCCTTAGCATCTTAAAGCCAGCTGTTTCAAACAGACTACTAGTCTGGCCTCCAAAGGGCTTTTCTTTCTTCTTCTTTTCTTTTTTTTTTTTTTTTTTTTTTTGCCAAAGGCCACAGATTTCCCTGAAAAGGAGTTGAAAGGCATGGACCTCAGCAAGCCTACATATGTGTATAAAAATGTGCATAATATGTTCAGGGTTTCACACACCCCTATCCAAATTAGAATCCCTTACTAGGACTCTAATCCTATCTAACTAGCCTTTACTCTCCATTGTGTACAAGCATCACTACCTTCCTTGCCTTGCTCAGCGTTGCTCCCCTTCACTTCTCTGACTCCCTGCTGCCAGCTACCCCCCTACAGAAAGCGCTCCCTTACCGCCTCTCTCCTACATCCCTACAGCGGAGCACATGACACTGTATATAATTCAACTTTCCCTAGATCTTGGCGACTAGATCCACAGGCACTTAGGGTCAAAGGGCTTTCACAGGACCCAACAGAGTGAGTAACTCAGAGGAGGCACTTCACACTTGCTGGCTGACCACCTGCACCCTGACGTGCCTGGATTGGTTGGTGAATGATGTGCTGTACTGCTGGCTGAGCGGTGGCGGCATTTGGCAACTGGGAAGTTGGCCTCAGGACCGTGGTTACTTTAGAACTGGACATCACAGCAGCAGCGGCTGCACCTGGAAAAACAGTAGTTTTTCATTAGTATGCCTAATGGGCTCATGATTTAAATAGCTCTGATTACATTCCCTATAAACTCTTTATGTTCCTATTCAGCGTCAACACTTTATGTATACTTCCCATTTCATCACAGAGAAAATAAAGAAAATGTGCACTCAAGGGTTGAGATTTCATAAGATCAATGATCTGTGCTGCTTCTTCAAGGATGTCCTTAAATGAAACTGGCTTCTTTGTTTTTCCTCAACTGCAAGTACATGACAGTGAAGCACAGCACGGCGACATTACCTGGATTCAAGCCAAGGCTCCAGCAGTTTAACCATCAGACAGAGTTCATTTGAACCACCACTGCCTTTGCAGCATCAGTGCAAATGTCAGCACTGAGAAAAGGGCATGTGATGGGTTAGTTTTGAGCTGACACAGACCCTCTTGCAGTCTATGAACTGCACTCTGAGAACCACGAAGTTAGGTTGTAACATAACATTCGTTAGACAGATTTTGCCAACAATAACTTTACACTCTCCAGTAGAAGGTAATGATTTCTGATCAAGTAACTGAAAAAACTCATTAAATTTAATACCTTAACAACCTCTTGGAGTTCCGTCGTGGCTCAGTGGTTAACGAATCTGACTAGGAACCATGAGGTTGAGGGTTTGATCCCTGGCCTTGCTCAGTGGGTTAAGTAAGGATCCAGCGTTGCCATGAGCTGTGGTATAGGTTGCAGACATGGTTCGGATCCAGTGTTGCTGTGGCTCTGGCGTAGGCCGGCAGCTACAGCTCTGATTAGACCCCTAGCCTGGGAATCTCCATATGCCTCGGGTACGGCCCTAGAAAAGACCAAAAAAAAAAAAAGTACCTTAACAACTTCTTAGAATTTAGTTGTAAGAATAAATTCATCTTATTGCTATGAGTAAACAGATTTGAGTAACCACCCTCACTAGACTTCAAAAATATGCAGCATTAATATTTGTGACACCTATTAAAACTGATGACCATGTTTAGACTACCATAGCTTTGAGGAGTTCCTTACTATCAAGGACAATTTTTCAACCATTCTAAAAATCTGAACTCTTTAAGTTTATAGACATATGTACATACTTGTAACACAACTAAAATTAGCACCTGTTAGATCATGCTAAAAATGTGCATTACTCTAAGTGTATTTCTGTTGTCCCGCATCTTTAATAAGCTGATTCTGGATACGCTTTGTGTTACAGTTATCTTCTACCCAACATATACCTACTGTTGCACTTCAAGAGTTTGAACAGAATGAGCAGGCTTTACCTCGAGGCAAATGAGAAGCTCCAATGTGAAGAGGGGGCCCAGGAGCGTTGCTGCGGATGATAGACATCTGTACGTTGGTAGTCATGATGTGATGCAGGTTACTGGGATGTCCCTGCAAGAAACAGGAGGTGATGTTATTTCCAAGTGCCTGGTCTTAGCCACTGGTGCTTAGCCATTGCTTCTAGAGTTGTTTTTTTTTTTTTTAGGTTCTCTTCATAATTTCTCAGATATATCTGACTCCTTTCTAGGGGTTTCCTGTGAACAAGTCTTTAGAATTTAAGTACTGTGAATTCTGCCGAATCTTCTACTGGATGCACCCTAGGAGTTTTTGTTGTTGTTGTTTTTGTTTGTTTGTTTTTTGTCTTTTTGCTATTTCTTTGGGCTGCTCCCACAGCATATGGAGGTTCCCAGGCTAGGGGTCTAATTGGAGCTGTAGCCGCCGGCCTACACCAGAGCCACAGCAACTCAGGATCTGAGCCGCGTCTGCAACCTACACCACAGCTCACGGCAACGCCGGATCGTTAACCCACTGAGCAAGGGCAGGGACCGAACCCGCAACCTCATGGTTCCTAGTCGGATTCGTTAACCACTGCGCTACGACGGGAACTCCAGCCATTGCTTCTAGAAAGTCAGCTGCCTCCAAATGTGGGTCAGGTTGTTCCTTTTAGATAGTGAGCACCCAAGGGAAAGGACACTCAGTTTTCTTTTACCCAGCATACTGCATAATGACCTGTCAGCAGGCATGTGGTAGGTGACTGGGAAGACTCATCAACCGCCTTGAGTCTGGCTTGTTGCTGGATCCCTGTCACTGGTAACACATGTGACAGACCACATTCAGACACTCATCTTCAACGTTAGTCTTTTGCCCTTGTTTTCTGTCTTGGCCAAAAGCTTATCTTTTCTTATTCTCACTGTTTCCTTTACACTCCACTGTGCTTACCCACTCTTTACGCTATTCCGGATTTCTAAGTAAATCCAGTCAGCACCCAACAGGCTCGCCCTTGAGTGTCCCTTCCTCAAACTTGCCCACCCCTGATGGACACTGGAGCCCTTGTCCCCTTCTCAGCTGGACATTCCAGCCCTTCTGGGAGTATCCAGCAATGTGACAAAATGAACAAAATCACACTGCAGCTTTTTGCAATACCATTTTTTTTTCTTGAAAACTTGAAGGGAAAGAGTTTTGAGATTCAGTTTCCATTGGTAAGTAATCTAAAATATTTCAATAAATCAAATACATATTGAGGAAGACTGCAATTTCAAAAAAAATTAAGTTAAAACATGAGACTTCAAAGTAAATGTTCACGACTGGCACGCTGCTGAGGGGACCTGCCAGTTGCCCAAGAGATACACATTGCTCTTCTCAGAGAATAACCTAGAGAAGCACTACTGCTGTGGGGCTGTTTTCTACCCACTAGAGTTTTGTACCTATATCTAAGCACAACCGGACCCTGAGCTCAAGGTCATAGGCTGTCTTATCCAGGTTTGTATCCCATGCTGCAGGTGGTGCCTCACACACAGCAGATGCTCGGTACACACAGGCTAAAGGACAAGACCACTGTGCCTACTGGTCTTATCCCCTATGCCATCCCTTCTGTGTCAACTCTACTCATGTCCCCTTGCAGATACCAATGACCATTTAACTTTTTATTTATTTATTCCAGTGCCTAATGTACTGCTGGCATTCAATAAATAATGATCAACAGTTTGGCATCTCAGTTTGAAAATCAGCAAATTAAGAGGAAAAAAACCTGTTGTCCACTGATTGTTGCCACAGGAATGGCTGAAGCTTGAGGGATGCTACTCTCCATGGTAACGGTAACCTGCCCTGGAACCTTGGGGGGAAGTGACAAGGTAGAAGGTGGAGCAGGAGCAATGGGACGGCTAGGCATGGTGGGCTTCGGGGGCGGCTGCAAACAGAAAACCACACGAAACATATCAATAGCTTTTTACTAGTGATGCATTTCATTCTATATATGTTCACAAATCAAACCTGGAAAAGGCCAGGAAAGATGCCAGGAGTCTTACGTATTTTCTCTCTTAGCATCACAGCCTTTCCACTGAAGTACTAGCATTTCCATTTTACAGATGAGGAAATAGACAAAGCAAGACTAAGTCACTTGTTCAAAGCCACACAGACAGTAAAAACTAGAACTGGGAATAAAGCCCAGATCTGTATGGCTTACAGCCCACATTCTTTCATCTATACAATGCTGCCTCCCAAGTTTGGGTGGAAGTAAACAAAAACTCCCAGGAACTGAAACATATCCACAAGGTAACACACAAGGAGGTATTCTCAGATGCCCCCAAATTAGCAAGCTTTCAAAACAAAACCTCAGAGAAGGATGCTATGCCAAGAGCTATACTGGCATGACCATAACTTGAATAAAATTGGTGTCAAAATGGATGGATACTAGAAGAGATCCTGTGATGCCAACTGCCCAGCGGCACGAGACTAGGCACTGCGGAACAGCAGCCTCTGAGTTACAGAGAAGGGCTGAACTGATGGGTGGAAAAGGAAAACTATCATCCTAGGATACAGCCTAAGACTTTGTGAACATGGTCAGAAAGACTAGCCAGTCTTTAGCTAGGGATCAATGTGTAATTTTAAACCTCTCCATTACCTTCATAAGTCCCTCCGAAAATGAGAGTGGCACTGCTGGCGTCAGATGGGCTGGTGGGGCTGTCACTGTGACAGGTGTGCCCGATGCAACAGCATGGTGTGTAGACAACATCTGCACCTGTGGATAAGGCCTTACCACAACAGGCTCTTGCTTCTCTTCACGGGACTGTAGGGAGCTGCTGGAACCCATGTGCTCCCTGGCAGTGACTTCAGCATCGCGACTAGATTCATCGTTGACTAGTGAAGACATTAAGGGTGAAACAGCATGTCATGTCCTTCCAATATTAACATAACAGCACACACAAGAGTGGCACTTGCAGTGAAGTTTCAGGACTGTTAAACTGTTTGATTGTGAGACTTTCTTGATAAGGAGAATCCAGGCATAAAATTCCCCTGAAGGACATCAAACCCAAAAGTCATACCTATGAAACATGGGACTTGTTTTAGATATTATGGCTTTCCTATGAAAAAGGACCTGACAACTATCTAAAATGAGCTCAAATGGTTGTGACTGTAAGATATAAGATAATCCCATTTAAAATATTTATTTAGAAAGTTATAAAAACCTAATATTAAAAAGATAATTTAACCATAGTTTAATGTTTAAGAATGTATATTTCAAAACAAATTTCTGAGTGTAAATCTCTACAGAGTGGGAGTTCCCACTGTGTCTCAGTGGGTTAAGAACATGACTAGTATCCATGAGGATGGTAAATTCAATCCGTGACTTCGCTCAGTTAAGGATATGGCATTGTTACACATGTGGCTTGGATCTGGCATTGCTGTGGCTGTGGTGTAGGCCTCAGCTGCAGCTCTGATTCAGCCCCTAGCCTGGGACCTTCCATATGCCACAGGTACAGCTGTAAAAAGAAAAAAAAAAAAAAAAAAACTCTACAGAGCAAACAAATAAATCTCTATTGTTATTATAATGCATGTAACCCTTTGAGACTCAACAATTCCACTTACTTAAATGTATCCTATAGATACAGAGCATATGTGTAAAATGACCCTAATATAAGATTATTTGTTTCAGCATTTCTAGACTAGGAAAGGAACTGAAAAACCTGTGTGTCTGTCAACAAGGGACTGGCTATATAAATTATGGTATACTCACAATAGGCTACCATGCAACCATACAGAAATAAAACAAGAAAAGTTTTTTAGATACTCTAATGGAAAAATGTGTAATATACATTATGAAAAAAAATATGAAAATAGCAAGGTACAGAATAGTGAAAAAGTTGATAACACACACAAAATAAATGCATGTGTATGTGTATATGGCTAACATATTTCCAGACCATCCTGGTTGCCTGAAGGGAAAAAAAGTGGGTGACTAGGGTACAGGGATGGGAGAGATACTTTTCACTGTATCCTCTTTTTCTTTTAGAATTTTGGGTCATGGGAACATGTAACATATTTAATAATTAAGTTTAAAAAATCAAGGAACTAATGTAATGAAAGAGTTTGTGACAATATTAATTTGCATTATAATTTTCCCAAAACAATATTAATGCTATTTTTGTGAAAATACAGATTATACTTATGTAAAGAATTTTAATTATTTGGAAAACTATCAAGAAAGTAAAACTGCTTCCAAAGTCTACCCTTCAGGGTGGGGGGAATGCAAGGGGGGTTTGGGATGGAAATGCTATAAAACTGGGTTGTGATGACCACTGTACAACTATAAATGCAATAAAATTCACTGAGTAATAAAAAAAATTTTTTTAAATCAAAACCAAAAAAAAAAAGACCAAAGACTAGCCTTCAGATACTTCTCACTTCTCTAATTTGGGGAGAGTTTTTATTTAACTTTTTTATTGAAATATAACCTTCAAAGAGACAAGAGCACAAGTATTAACTGTATAGTTCAATGAACTTTCACAAACAGAATACACCTGAGTTACCAGCACTCAGCTCAAGAAGCAGAAGGCTACTGGGTTCCAGAAACTCTTTGTTCAGCCTGATTCCAGTCACTATCCCTTCCCAATGATACTCACTATGCTAGCTTCAAACATTATAGATCACTGCTATCTTGGAACTTTATATAAATGCACTCTTAACAAATGTACCTGGTTGCATCTTGCCTCTTTCACTTACAGGTATATGATTCGTCCATGTTACTGCACGTAGCTATAGATCTTCCACTCAGTAGCGTATGCCATTGCTTGAATAAATCACAAGTTATTCATTTTCTTGCCAGTAGGCAGTTAGTTTTCAGCTTTTTACTCATGAAGATTAGAGCCAGTAATATTCATGTACGTGTCTTTTGGTGAACATATGCAGCATTTCTATTGGATATATACTTAAAAGTGGAATTGCTGAGTAACACAGAATATATTACTGCACCGTTTAAAAACCACTAAATGGAATTCTATTGCATGGATGTACTATAGCTTTTCAGCTATCATATCATTGATAGGGAGTTCCCATCGTGGCGCAGCGGAAACAAATCTGACTAGGAACCATGAGGTTGCAGGTTCAATCCCTGGCCTTGCCAAGTGGGTTAAAGATCCGGTGTTGCCAAGGGCTGTAGTGTAGGTCGCAGACTTGGCTCGGATCTGGTGTTGCTGTGGCTCTGGCATAGGCCGGCAGTAACAGCTCCAATTAGACCCCTAGCCTGGGAACCTCCATATGCAGAGGGCGGGGCCCTCAAAGGACAAAAGACAAAAAAAATAAAATAAAATATCCTATCATTGATAAACAGACTTATAGGTTATTTCCAAATTTTCGCTATTATCAACTCTGGAGTAAATACCCATATGTACTTGCAGTTCTTATTCAGTCATCTCCTCAGGAAAAAAGTTTCTTGTAGGAAAAAACACTAGGAGAAAACACTGCTGTATGTTTTATATTTTGCTATATATTGACATTTCTCCTAGGGCACTCAGAATGTTTCTTAATTTTGATTTTTAAAACCGCTTTATTTTAAAAAACCTACTTTATTGAGATTTACAATAGTTAAAAAGTTCAGTAACTTTTTTACAAACATTCTCACCAACAATTAGGAGCAGAATGACTGGGTCAAACGGTGAACTTTATATGAAACTGCCCAAGTACTTTCAAAGTAGTTATATCATCTTATGTTCCCACTAGTAGTGTTTTAGCGTTCCAACTGCTCCTGATACACAGACATTAGTGGGTGTGTATTGGGTATCTCACTGTGGTTTTCATTGATATTTCCATAACAGCTAGTCTTTTTATGTGACCACAGGCTATTCATATATATCTTCCTTTGTGAAGTATATGTTCCTACCTCTTGTCTATTTTTATTTTTCCTTTTTCGTCTGCACCTGTGGCAAATGGAAGCTTCCTGAGCCAGGGATCAAATTCAAGCCACAGCTGGGACCTACGCCACAGGGATCAAACCCATGCTGCTGCAGAGACAATGCAAGATCCTTAACCCCCTGTGCTACAGCGGGAACTTCCTTGTCCATTTTCTAATCAATCGGCTTTACTGATTGAGGTACAACTTAAAAGTAACATCTATTAGTTTTTTGTATAAAATTAAATCTTCACAAATGTACTCAGTACTGTAAGCACAACATAAATCATGACATAGACTATTTCCCTTACTCTAACAAGTGGATTCATACCCCTTTGAGTCCATCCCAGCCCTACGCCTTAGAAACCGCTGATCTGCCTTCTATCACTATCAATTTGTCTTTTTTGGAATTTCGTATGAATAGAACCACACAATATGTGGTCCTCTGTGTCTGGCTTCATTCTCAGTATAACGCTTGTGACGTTCATCCATGTTACTGTATATTATGGTAATCTGCTCTTTGTATAGTTGAGTAGTATTCCATTGTATGGCTAGACTAAACTTAGCTTATCCAGTCTTCAGGTGATAAAATCTGGGTTCTTTCCAGTGTTTGGCTGTTATGAATAATGCATCTGTGAATAATGAAGTAGGAGCCTTTGTATGTATGACACATACATTTCATTTATCTTGAGTAAATACCTAGGAATGAGACTGCTGAGTTGTACAGCAAGTTTATGTTTAATTTTTTAAGATACTGTGCAAAACTTTTCTAAAATGGCAAGATTATTTTGCATTCCCACCAATGTATGGGTTCTACTTGCTCCACAAACACATCAAAACTAGGTATTGTTAGTCTTTTAATTTTAGTCATTCTAGTGAATGTGACAAAGTTTCTCACTGTGGTTTTAATTTGCAATGCCCTGAGGAAAAATGCAGTTGAATATCTTTTATCTGTGCATATCTGTCCTTTATATAGCATCTTTGATGAAGTGTCTAGTCAAACATTTTGTCCCTTAAAAAAAAAAAGTTAGGCTATCTTTTTGCTATTGAGTTACAGGTTTTTTAATGTATTTGGGATATAAGTCCTTTGCAGATATATTTATCACAAATGCCTCCTCTCATTCTGTGGCTTGCTTTTTTATTTGTTAATGGTATCTTTTGAAGAGCAATCTTTTTTTTTCTTTTTCTTTTTTTGCTTTTTTGGGCCACATTTGCAGCACATGGAAGTTCCCAGGCTAGGGGTTGAGTTGGAGCTGCAGGCCTATGCCACAGCAATGCCAGATCTGAGCCATGTCTGTGACCAACACCACAGCTCATGGCAATGTTGGATCCTTAACCCACTGAACGAGGCCAGGGATCAAACCCACATCCTTATGGATCCTAGTTGGGTTCGTTACTGCTGAGCCACGACGGGAACTCCCTCCACATACATTTTAGATTCAGACACTCAATTTTTAGGAAAGTACCTGATGTGATTTTGATTAGAATGTATTTGAATCTACACATCTCTTTGGGTAAAGGAAAATACTGAGTTTTATAATCCATGAACATAACAGATCTCTCCATTTATCTAGGTCTTTAATTTCTCATAGTTTTCTAACCACAGATCTTACATACATTTTGTTAATTTATTCATAAGTATTTTCTCGGGGTGTTTTTTTGATGCTACTGCAAATGACATTTTAAAATTTTCACTGCTCATGGTGTTCCTGTTGTGGCTCAGCGGTTTAACTTGACTAGTATCCATGAGGACATGGGTACAATCCCTTGCCTCGCTCAGTGGGTTAAGGATCTGGCATTTCCACAAGCTGTAGTGTAGGTAGAAGATATGGCTCACATCTGGTGTGGCCGAGGCTGTGGGTGTGGCCAGCAGCTACGGCTCCAATTTGACCCCTAGCCTGGGAATTTCCATATGCTTTGGGTTTGATGCTAAAAAAAGGGGGGAAAAAAGGCAAAAAAAAACCAAAAATTTTTTTCGGAGTTCCCGTTGTGGCTCAGTGATTAGCAAATCCGACTAGGAACCATGAGGTTTCGGGTTCAATCCCTGGCCTTGCTTAGTGGGTTAAGGATCTAGCATTGCTGTGAGCTGTGGTGCAGGTCTCAGATGTGGCTTGGAACTAGTGTTGTTATGTCTGTGGTGTGGATCTAGTGCTGTTGAGCTGTGGTGTAGGCTGACGGCTACAGCTTGGATTAGACCCCTAGCCTGAGAATATCCATATGCTGCAAATTCGGCCCTAGAAAAAGACAAAAAAAAAAGTAAAAAAAAAATTTCTCTGTTCATTACTAGTATTTAGAAATATAACTGATTTCTGTATCTTTACTAATTTTGCTTAATAGTTCTAACTGCTTTTTAAAAACATTCTTTAGTATTTTCTGTACACATGATCATGTTTGTGAATAAAGACAGTTTTACTTCCATCTTTCCATTATCTATTGATTTTTAACCTTCCCCAAATGTCCAGATTTTCTTTTCTTTTTTTTTCCTTTTGTCTTTTTAGGGCCTCACCGACAGCATATGGAGGTTCCCAGACTAGGGGTCTAATCAGAGCTACAGCTGCTGGCCTACACCACAGCCACAGCAACGCCAGATCCAAGCTGTGTATTCGACCTACACCACAGCTCACAGCAATGCCGGATCCTTAACCCACTGAGCAAGGCCAAGGATCGAACCCACAACCTCATGGTTCCTAGTTGGACTTGTTTCCGCTGCGCTACAATGGGAACTATCAGATTTTCTTATAATTAAAATTTTAAAGAAAGCGGACAGTTTTATAACTTTTCCCCAAACTTATCTGTCCAGAAAGACTTGATTTTTGATGCTTTCATTAAGATATAATGCATGATCATTGCCCGTTAGGCTCTTTTTTGAAATAATTTGTTTCTAAGCATTTTGAATTCTTTATTTTCAGTTTATTTTTATCAGAAAAGAATCTTGAAGCAGTAGCTAAGAGAACTGGTTGTAATCTATACTTTTGAACTGTAAGGATGTACTGAAATCCTGATATGCTTAGCATCCCAAATTACTTCTTCCAACGAGAGCAAGAGGAAATGATGAGACCTCTACTACTTAAGGAAAACTTTTTTTCTTTTTTGGCTGCACTGGCAGGAGTCAGAAGTTCCTTGGCCAGGGATCAAACCTGAGGGGCTGCTGTAACCAGAGCCATGACAGTGACAACACTGGGTCCTTAACCTGCTGAGCCACAAGGAAACTCAGAGGAAAACTTTTATTTCTTAAGAGCAACTGAAGGAGAAAAATACTTACATATCTCAGAAGTAAAATTAGAGACAATTTTGGTCTAAGTCAATGATTTCCTTCTCAGCAAAATTTGAGGACAATTACTGCTAACAATTACTGGTAACTCTTTTAAATGAGCTGTTTAATCCCTTGCAAAGAGATGTTCAAAAATTCTCTTTAGTGATGCTCCTTTAAATTATTCCACTGTGATTTTATACCAAAGACAAAATATTGTCTAAAATATTTACTAAGGAGTAAAGAACTTTCAGTGACTCTGTGAGAATGTGTTGACTTCTACACTGTGGCAAGTATAGCCACACATAGGAGCATGGACAGATGCGTCCTGACCATTCTAGGAGGAGATCCCACCCTGAATTGTTGTGGCTAATGAAGTCCGCAAAGACTTCTCAAGAAGGTGACATCTGAGATGAAACCTCAAAGAAGAACAAAGAATTAGTCAGATAAGTAAGTGTGGAAAGGAAGAAGACTGCGGGGGAGAAAAAAAAAACAAAATAAAACACCCCCAAACCAGAATATTTGATGTCCCCAGATCAAGAAAATTAGGAACTTTTTATCATTCATTCAGAAAATATGAGTAGCTACTGTTAAGCAGGAGGAATAAAGGAGCTTACACATACTTTCAGTCTAAACAGAACTAAAATAAATTTGTAACAAAAATGAAACTGGCAGGAAGGAGAAAAAGTAATAGAAAATGAGGCTGAAACATTAAACAAAGGGCCACAGTTCACAGGTAAGAGACAAAGACAGAACATTTTTTTTTTTTTTTTGGTCTTTTTGCCTTTTCTAGGGCTGCTTCTGCGGCATATGGAGTTCCCAGGCTAGGGGTCTAATCGGAGCCATAGCCACAGGCCTATGCCAGAGCCACAGCAACTGGGGATCCGAGCCGCGTCTGCAACCTATACCACAGCTCACAGCAACGCCAGATCGTTAACCCACTGAGCAAGGCCAGGGATCGAACCCGCAATCTCATGGTTCCTAGTCGGATTAGTTAACCACTGCACCATGATGGGAACTCCAAAGACAGACCAATTAAATAGGATGCCCGAGTTTCTGGTTTGAGCAATGAGTAGATGGTAGTACCATTTACCAAGATAAGGAACAAAGAAATTAGGCAGTAAAAAAAGGAATAGAAAAAGGAGTATTTTTATTTCATTTTGTAATGTCATCTTTTTGATACATATAACAGATTATTTGAAGGAGTAGCTAGATTTCAGCACTGTTGACTGGACTGGATACTTTGTTGTAGGGGGCTGCTCTGCGCAGTGTAGGATGTTGAGCAGCACCCCTGGCCTATAAATATCAGACGCCAATAGCACCCCCTACTTGTGACAACCAAAAATATATTCAGACACTGCCAAATCCCTAGGGGGGCAAAATTATCACCAGCTGAGGACCACTGATCCACAGAATTCAAAGAGTGTACAACTAAAAGCCAAGATAAATATACATGTATAAATATCTTAAAGATAAAGATTTTTTTTTTCCTAGATAGTAAGCACCTAAAAGGCAAGACCTATGCATTATATACTTCTGTGCTCCCTCATGGCATTACTATTATACCCCTGAGCCTTAATTAAATTAAATATGAACACATTAAAATATTTTAAAAATAGTTCTTGTAGATGTGGTTTACTATACGTTTTATGTACACTCTGGTACATGTGAATCAAGCAGTTAAAAAAAGGGGAAAAAAGTCTCATTTATGTTAGAATTGTAATATATTCTTTCTTCAAATTCAATAACCTAGTATTCACTCAGATCCCACAAGGAATTTGCTAATTTTTAAAGTAGAAAACTGTCAATATCTTTAAAGCAGGAAGCAATATAGAATATCACACGTCTCACCTGTGGCAGCTGGGTTTATCAATCCTGCAGAACCACTGTTGGCTATCTGTGAAGGAGCCTGGCTTAGCCCGGTGGAAGGGGTTCCTAACCGAGGAAACTGTTGAGAACTCATTTCCACCTGCAGTGCATAGTCATATGGTTATTACTGGATTCTGAGATTGTAACCAATAATGAAAATTAAATCATCTTTAGTGCCTATATCTTCCCTTAGAGGAGCAAATGCAGCATCATTCATCTAAAACAGCACTTGTGTTCAACATTCAGTGCATAAATGGTCTAACTTCTTTAAGTTTCTGATGTACATAGGTTCAGTTAATGGCAAAATCGTAAAATCGTTTACATGGTTCTGAGAGATATTGTGACACCTCCCCCAAAAATACTTGTGGACTGCCACACTAAAAAGTCCACATTGCATCCTGTACAACAGTCACACGACAGGTATTAACGCAACATTTATGTAAACATGTAAAGTTTCCTGACAAGTGGCATGTGCCTTTGAAAGACTTAAGCTTCATACCAAGGTGAATTGAATTGTCATCAGTGTGTCACAGGAGAAATTGAAGGCAGAGCCCTGTCCTAAGACGGGATCAGAAACCTTACATCAAGACCTGACGCAAAAGGGATTTTCAATGCTATCCTGCACAGGCTCCATTTACAGATTTCTCTCCGACCCCCCCATCTCCCGCCCCTTTCACAGACCCCAGCTCAGCCAAAAGGAACTGAGACCTTCACCACCTTCTCTAAAATCTACCCCCACTTTTCGCTCAGGAGCCAAGCTCTGCCGATATCCCTGATTAGCCCGCAATCCTACCCCCCACCGTGAAGCCCACCGCCGAGATCAGAGAACACAGGTCTCCTGATACTTCGGGTCTCTGAATCCTCTGGAGAGGGGGGCAGGCGTTCTGAGGAGCCCCAGGACCAGTGTGCCTCTTTACCTGCAGCCGCCGCCCGCCCCTCCTAATTCAACCTCGCCGGGCCGGGGGTGCTGCGGAGGACCCAATGCGGTGGCAGCGCTGGGCTCCGAGATCGCGAGGACCGCTCGTGCCGCAGCGCCCCTCGGGCCCGTCGCTGTCCAGTCCCGCCGACCCCACTCACCCCGGCCCCCCGGCCGCCGCTCTGCTCCAGTCCTCTTCCCCGAACCTGCTCCTACCTCCCCCGCCCGCCCATTGGCCCCACGCCGGGTGCGTCACTCCAGGGCCTGCACCAATCCACCGCGGCCTGCGCGCTGTGATCCCGCCCCACCCTCCCGCCGACTGCCAGCCAATCAGGCGCGAGCCTCGCCAGGGCAGCCCAAACCCCCCGAGGAAGAGCCAATGGCAGAGGAAGACAAGAGCTGCCGGCGAGAGGGGCGGGGAGCTGGGAGGCCCCGCCTCGGTCGGGGTCTGAAAGCGGCGGGCGCAGGGCCCGGATGTGGAGAGTCACTTTAAACTGCTCCAGGAGCCAAACTCCCTGGGCCGCCCGCCCGCCCGCGCTCCCCCGGCCTCTCAGCTTCCCCGCCAAGGCCCACGCCCGCCACGCCCCCAAGCCCAACTCAGCCCAGCCTTCCCGACGGCTTTCCATTCCTTGTCGCAGGACACCCGGCCCCTGCAGCCGGCCCAACTGCCGTGCTCAGTTCACGAAAGAGTACAGGTCCGCGCCGCAGAAAACGAGGCACCGCTGCCCTTCTCTGGGGACGCGCAGCGGGACGGACGCTGCAGCCCGGCTCGGCCGCCCCGCCCCCTCGTCTCCTCCCCTCCCCTTTCCCTCCCCTCCTGGGCGCACGTCCCGCCATTACCTGAGTGCTGCGCCGAGTGGCCGCCTTGCCGCCTCGAGCTGGTTCCCGTGCGCTCTCCGCCTGCGGAGCCGACGTCCTCGGGCTCCAGGACCCGCCGCCGCCGCCGAGGCGCTAGCACTCGGTCCCCCACCCCTCTGCCCAGCGCCGCTGCTTCCGCCGCCGTAACGAGCCTCTCACCCACTGGCTGGGGTAGGCCCCGCCCTCATCCGGGAAAGCCAATCACCGTTCAATATGAGTGGAGAGCGGACGGGCCTGCCCCTCGGGGCTGCAGAGGCCTCTGGGAAAGGTAGTTCTGGTGCTGAGAAGGCGGGCCTGGGCGGGGCGTCCTGGCGACCCGGCCGAAGCAACACACCCCTTAGCTATTTAGCGACGGTTCTGCCGTTTTTCTTGGCCTAGTGAAAAGCTGCTACCCTTTTGCCTCATGTGATGGCACCAGGTTTCATTTTTCCGAGGGAGTTGCGGCGCGGGAATAGGGTAATGGAGGCCGACTGCAGCGTACCGAAGGGGCCGCAGGCAGGGCTGAGGGTTTTCCGGACTGTACTGGATTCTCCGCGCTGCGTGTGGGACTTGATGTCCCCATTGAGGCCATGACCCGCGAAGCTTGAGCGTCATGGGAGGCTCGGGTGCACGGAAACGAAGGGACTCAGTCGGGTTTGCACTGGCCTCGCTGCGTGGGGAACTTGGCCGGGAGCCGAGCACACTCGGGTTAAAGCGGGCTCGGAGAGGTGCCTTTGGCGCAGGACTCAGGCGCGGTGCACCTGCTCAGACTTTCCGGATTACGGAGAAGCGGAGGGAGGTGGTGGTGATTTGTTTTGTTTGGGGTAGAGTGTTGGAGTTATACGGCTGTGGAAGTCTTAGCCAAAGCTGCGAAAGCAGAATGAGTCTGATAATAGAGATTATGTCCCTCCGCCAATCTTCCTAGACGGTAAATTAGTCTGGAGTTTTGCGATAGGAAATAAATGGGGCTCAAATCCCTTCTTCCTTTCGTGCACAGCTACATTCTTAGTACAAAAAGGGCAGCTCAAGGCTATGCCCCCTCTCCTTTCTCAAGACATCTTCCTTTCTAACACTCTTCCCTTCTCACATTTCTTCTATAAGTAACTGACGTGATATACTTTAGCCATCTCTCTCCTAGACTCTGCCTGCTCCTGCCTCTTCTTACACTGCTCCCTCCACTAACCTACTCACCTTCACTCAGTGGTCCTTGCTTAGTTTAAGAGCAGGAATTCCTCCTTAAAATGGTCTTCCCTTGGCCTCCAGAACCACACTCTCTCCTGATTCTTCTTCTGCCCCTATTCAGCTGTTTTATACTTCTCTTTTCTCCAAGGCTCCGACCCTCTCTTAATGCTACACTATCTTCCTAAGTAGCTTAATACACTCTCACAATTTACAGCATCATTCTTCTGCATTTTTTTCTGTCTTTTATCTTTTTAGGGCCGCACCTGTGGCACATAGAGGTTCCCAGGCTTGGGGTCTAATCAGAGCTATAGCTGCCGGACTATGCCACAGCCACAGCAACGTCAGATCTGAGCCACGTCTGCGACCTACACCACAGCTCGTGGAAACGCCAGATCCTTAACCCACTGATGGAGGCCAAGGATCCAACCCACAACCTCATGGTTCCTAGTTGGATTCGTTCCCACTGCGCCACGGCAGGAACTCCTACAGCATCATTCTTGAAAATGACTCAGTTTTATCTGCATAGTGACCTCTGTCTTGAGTTGTACACCTACAGTTCCAAACATATGTCTTACAAGCCCCTGAGATTTAACATGTTGAACACTTGTATTGATTAGCCTCACCTCCTGATTTCTGGGTTGGATTAATGGTGTCACCATTCTCTCTGCCTTTGGTTTTACTCTTTTTGGTTTCTGTGCTTCCATCTCCCAGAGTCACCATATGTACTCTGTACTTCCTTTCCAGCCACTTCCATAGCCTTGGCTCAACCTTTCATTAATTCCTGTCTGGATTATAGTAGTCCTTACCCCACTCAAGTCATTCCTACCCCAACCTACCCTGCACAGAATTCTCTTTCTTTCCTCCCTCTCTCCCTTCCCTCTTTCCTTCCTTTTTGCTTTTTAGGGCTGCACCTGCATCATATGGACGTATCCAGGCTAGGGGTCAAATCGGACCTGCAGCTGCTGGCCTGCGCCACAGCCACAGCAACACGGGATCTGGGCCACATCTGTGACCTATGCAGGATCCTTTAACCTACTGAATAAGGCCAAGGATCGAACTCTCATCCTCAGGGATACTAGTCAGGTTTGTTACCCACTGAGCCACAATGGGAACTCCCACAGAGTTCTTTTCCTAAAGCATTTATCTGAATCTGTTCTTCCCGGCCATAATGTTCCCATAACTTCAGAATATATTTCAAACCTCTAAGCCCAGTTCAAAGGCCTTAATAATTTTGTCCCTCCTACCTCTCCAAACACTGGGTACTCTAGCGACAATAGTTTCCACCAATTCTCCACACACAGCTTGGCTTCCAGTGTTTTGCTCAAGCCAGAATGCCAGAGGCTTTACCCCTCAGCAATCATGTGGCAAAATGCTGCCAATAATACAATGTTGTACTGGGGGAAAATGATTTATCTTCTCCAGGAAGCCTGCCTTGAATCCCTCGCCTTGCCCCACCTACAGAATATGTCCATGGAGCATTTTCAGTATCCCTGTTATAGCACTACTCATATCCCCTGTATTCTTCCTGGATTAGGTTGAGGGAAAATTACTCTTTATATCTCCTGTCAACAGGAAGGATTCAACAAATATTTGCAGAGTATAATCACAAACACATCCATAGTACAGGAATGAAACCTGAATTCTCCTTAGTTACCAGGGACAGTCTCTGCTTTATCCACTTCTGTCTCTAGTCCCTCACATGGTGGATACTTGAAGGAAAATACATGTTTCAGGGAGTCCCCACTGTGGCTCAGTGGTAATGAACCCGATCAGTATCCATGAGGATGTGGGTTTGATCCCTGGCCTCACTCAGTTGGTTAAGTATTCAGCATTGCCGTAAGCTGTGGTGTAGGTCACAGATGTGGCTTGGGCCCTGCATTGCTGTGGCTGTGGTGTAGGCTGGCAGCTGTAGCTCTGATTTGACCCCTAGCCTGGGAGCCTCCATGTGCCTTGGGCACAGCCCTAAAAAGAAAATTAAAAAAAAGACCTTTATCTGGTTTATTACCCAGACCAAACTCAGGGTCTGTCTCCTCCAGGTACCATGTTCTATACCATTGTCCCTCCCCCAAATGTACCTGTGTTCCATATGGTTAACAGACTCTAGAATGACCCCTCATGGTCCCCCTCCTGGGGTTTGTTGAATGTAGCAGGACCTGTGACTTTCTTCTAATCAATAGACTATTGGATTCCCATTGTGGGAATTCCTCACTGGATTAAGAACCCAACATAGTGTCCATGAGGATGCCGGTTCAATCCCTGGCCTCACTCAGTAGGGTAAGGATTTGTGGTGAAGGTTGCACATGCAGCTTGGATCTGGCATTGCTGTGGCTGTGGCATAGGCCAGCAGCTGCAGCTTCAATTCAACCTCTAGCTTAGGAGTTTCCCTATGCCACAGGTGCAACCATAGAAGAAAAAAAATTAATATGGCAAAGGTGATGAGATGTCACTTCCCTGACCATGTTACATTCTAGACGACTGTCAGACTGCAAGACTCAGTCTAGAGACTCTGGTATATGGCCTGAGGAAGCAGCCATGTGGCTTGCATGGCAAGGAAGTGTGGATGGTCTGTAGGACCTGCAAGCAACCTCTAGGAGTTGAGGGTGGCCTCTAGCCAGACCCCTGCAAGAGGTCCTACACATCAAGGAAGTGAGTTCTGCCAACAACCTGAGTGAGCTTGGAAACTGAGCCTTCCTTAGTCGAGCTTCTAGATGAGAACCTAGTCCACTTGATACCTTAATTGCAGCCTGTGAGACCCTGAGCAGAGGACTGAGCTAAGACATACCTGGATTCCTGTTCCACCGACACCGTGAGATAATCAGTGTGTGTTGTTCTAAGCTGCTAAGTTTGTGGTGGTTTTTTATACAGCAAGAGCTAACCAATACATCCAGAGCAGGATGGCATCTGATCCTAGGGCAGCTATTCTATAGGCTGTCCGGAAGGAAAACCTAGAAGGAATGCAATTTACCAAACTTCTCAAGTCTCTCCAGAATTAGAAAATGATATAAAGTTAGAAGGAAGAGAAGCCTGAAGAGCCTGAGCCCCATGAAAACCTTAAGAAAACCCTTAAGTTCCCAGGCTAGGTGTTGAATCAGAGCTGCACCTGCTGGCCTACGCCATAGCCACAACAATGCCAGATCCAAGCTGTGTCTGTGATCTACACTGCACTCACGGCAATGCTGGATCCATGTTCTTTATCTGCTGAACAAGGTCAGGGATTGAACCCTCCTCCTCGTGGATACTCATCAGGTTCATTACCACTGAGCTGCAATGGGAACTCCAGTCATCTTCTTTAGTAGAAAAAGTCTAGCCATGCACACTTTTTTTTTGATAAATTCTCGTTAGCTTGAGTGAGTTTTAGAGCAGCAGTCAAAAGCTGTCAAGTTAAAGTTTAAAATCATATTCAACAGTACAGAGTTGATTTGGTAGCTGCTCAATCTAGAAGGATCCAGATAAGTATCTTCCCCTCTGCAAAATCTCACCTCATGGTCCTAGTTGGCAGCTCCAGCTCTGGCCATCCATGCTGTTTCCACCCCAAATGGTCTAATGCTTAGTGGACTGCAGTTCAGTCCTGACACTCACCACCCAGGCTTAGCCCAGGCCCACAGGTGGAGGACAGGGTCCACCACAGTGCTGCCCTCACTTCAGGTGTCAGCCTTGAGTCTCAGGGTGTCCCCACAGCACCCACACTTCTGGCTGCCTGGCTACAAATTTGAGAGTTCCCATGCAGTTGTTCAATAGGCCAGTAGAATGACTCACAGAACTCAGTAAAACATTACAATTACAATTACGGTTTTATTATAGAGGATATGCGTGGGGTGAGTTCTGAGAGGGAACACAGAGCTTCCATGCCCTCTCCTCACACAACTAGGCACATCAGCCTTCCAACACATCACCATGTTCACCAAGCAGGAAGCTCCTCTGAACTTCATTGTCCAGAGTCTTTATCGGGGTTTCACTCTTTAGGCATGGTGAATTAAATTATTGGCCATGTGACTGAATTCAATCTTTAGCTCTTCTTTCAACTCTGGAAGTTGGGCAACTGAAGGTCCCTACCCCCATTCTAAAGGTATCTAGAGACTCACCAGGTGTCACCTCATTAGCATAACAAAGATACTCCTATCACCAGGGAAATCCCAAGGGTTTTTGAAGCTTGATGCCAGCACAAAGGCCACACAAGTTGCTTATTAAACCATACTATCACATCTGCTTTCTAGCCAGGAGTAAGAAGCAAAAATGCCTCTGAAACCAGGCAGGACCCTGTGGAGCTCCTGGGTTCAAATTCTGTGTCCACTGTTTCTTTTTTGTAGGAAATAGGGATCATTCAGCCTCTATGATTTTCCTTGAGTTGCAAAGGGCAGATTCAAACGGGTGCTAATCAGGGAAGGGAGGAGATGAAGAAATAAAGGAGGAGAAATCAAGAAACAATAGTGCTGCCTTGTGGCAGGTTTCTCCTCAAACAATATACAAGCAATATCTTTGAGCTCTTCTGCAGAACTAGGGCCTCACTCAGGTTGAAGATGGCAACTACAGGCTAAGCACAAGATTTTTAGAGCACTGCCCTGTTACCTCACCATCAACTAGTCAGAAAAAAGTCACATACCCTGTAGCCCTCACCCCAAATATTTCCTTCCTTCTCTGGGACCAGCAGTGACCATCATGTTAGGCCTCCTGTTTGGTCCCTGGCTGTCTCAGCTGCTCACAGAGTTTATCTCTAACCAGCTCCAACAGTTTCAGACTAAATTGTTGTTACTACAAGGATGGAAGGTGATTCCGGACATGAAATACCTCTACTTAGATCAGGTAGAGAGAGACTTCTCCTCTACTAGGCAGGATGGTGCCCACTCCCAGCAGGAGGTAGTTGCAGAAGAAAAGAGACTTCTGCCTCAATTACCAAGAAGTATCCTGAGTATGAATTTTCTCAGGGGGATCTGTTAGGGACCCATTGACCAAAACTGCCTGCCCTGGTAAGACTTGGTAACAACCACTTGCATGAGTTATCTCACAACAAGAGGTCCTGATAAAGAGCATGGAACTGATGACAGGAAGAATTTGGGAGGGGCCAAGAGGTGGGCCAGCCCATAATATGTCCCATTAATCTCCCAGAAATCCTTGCACTAGAAATCTTTTTTTTTTTTTTTTTCCAAACTGGCCATGCTTGCAGCCTGTGGAGTTCCCAGGCCAGGGATCGAACCTGCGCCCATAGCAGTGACCTGAGCCACTGCAGTGACAACACTGGATCCCCACCCACTGCACCACAGCAGGAACTCCTGGAAACCATCTTGACTGAGAGACGCCTGCATCACCTGAAAGGGCCTTGAGTCAAACTAAATACAGGCACAGGTAATGTCATTGGCCAGAGACAAGCTGGAAGGCTAACCCCACAACCATATACCCTGAGACTATAAGCCACATGGCAGAGCAGTTCTCCTGGGTTCCCTCACCCTGCTGCTCTCTGCCCTAGCGCCCCTTCCCAATAAAGTCCTTTGCCTTGTCAGCATGTGTGTCTCTTCAGAAAATTCATTTCTGAGTGATAAATGAGGGCCCAGGCTCCAGCCCTAGAAGGGATTCCCCCCTCCTGATAACAACTCCATACCTTCCCTTCAAAGATACTTACTGTGAGTTTTCTTGTGTTAAAGATCTGGCATTGTCACTGCTGTGGCATGGGTTTGATCCCTGGCCTGGGAACTTCTACTTGCTATGGGTGCAGCTAAAAAAAAATAATAATAATAATTAAAGATACTTCCTGGAAGTTGCACAGGACTATTCCACACATATCTCAATGGCCAGAACACAGACTATGTGCTGCAAGGGAGGCTGAGGAATGTGATTTTTACCTGGGCAACAATATGTCTAACCAACAAATTTATGATACTATTTTTAAGAAAGAATGAAAGATAGGCTATTTGGTAGGCAACATGTGCTATTTGCATAGAACTTATCCAAGGGATAGAGATAAACACAAATGTAGAAAGGAAGTTCTTTCACTTTGTGGGAAGTTGAGATGTCAAGGAACCACTAAATGTGGCTGTGAGCAATTTCCATGGTAAAAATTGCCGGTGTTTTGGACCCCAGGCTCAAGAGTGGCTGCCAGATCAGAGTTGAGTGTGCTAGGTTACTATCTGTGGTATCAGCAGGCACAGGAGAGATTACCCGAGCAGCCAGAGGAGAACACAATGGCACATGCCCCACTGAGCAGACAGGAAGAGTGGGCCCTACAGATGGAGTAAGGGGCACTCCACAGAGGCTAGGAGTGCAAAGGCCCACAAAACAGATTCATCACCACCCTCAGGGAGCATTACATACATTCAATAAAACTCCCTGAGAGCATAAGTCAAAGAACTAATAATTTTTTTTCTTCCTATCTTTCTTTCTTTTCTTTTCTTTTTTCTTTTAGGGCTGCATTTGCAGCATATGGAAGTTCCCAGGCTAGAGGTCGAATCGGAGCTGCAGCTACTGTTCTATAACACAGCCACAGCAACATCAGATCCAAGCTGCATCTATGGCCTACATCACAGCTCATGGCAACGCCAGATCCTTAACCCACTGAGCAAGTCCAGGGATTGAACCTGCATCCTCATACATATTAGTTGGGTCCATAACCTGCTGAGCCACAATGGGAACTCCAGAATGAATCATTTGTGACCATCACTATGACAGTCCCTTTACTCCCAGGCTTATGTGGGCATGGAAATCTCAGTTAAGAACCACTGCTCAAATGTTTTTTGTAGAAGAACCATGACTGAATGTTGCTGTGAGCAACTAGGATTTTGGCTGATCCATAGGCCTTCTTGTTATAAACTTGTCATTTTCATAACCTGGAGTGTAATTTTGACCATTGCATGGCCCTGTCCTCTGATCACAGGGATGAATGTGGATTCACTGTAGGAGTGACTCCTTTGTCATGAACTGGCAACTTCGTGGAGCCATGCAGACTGAAATACATGGAGCGCAGTTACCAACGGCAGCCCCTCCAGGTGCTGATGCACAGAAAATCAGTGCTGCCTGGACGCCTTCACCCCAACTTGCCACCTCTCGTTTTGGTTATTCCTTTAATTCTTTCTTTGATTCTGTGTGCTCTCCAGTATGTGTCTAGTTTTCTCTTGCTATTATAACAAAATACCACAAGCCGAAAGACCCCACATTTGTTGTCTTACTGTCCTACCAATGAGAATCTCACCAGGTACAATTCAGGCTGCTTTCTCTTCTGCAGCATCTAGACGAGAGTCCATGTCTTCAATCATTTGGAATATTGGCAGGATTCAGTTCCTTATGGTTGTAGGACTGAGATCCTTTTCCCCTCTGCTATCAGCTGAGGGCCGTTCCCAGCTTCTAGAGACTACCCACATCCCTTGGGTCTTGGTCCCTTTTTCCATCTCTGAAGCCAGCAAAATGCGGGTTAAGTCCATCTCAGGCTTTGAATTTCCTCTTCTTTTATCTCATTTCTATTATCAAGTCAGGAAAGATTCTCTGCTTTTAAGGACTCGTGATTAAACTGGGCCCACCTGGATAATCCAGGATAATTGCCCCATTTCAAAGTTTATACCCTTCATTGCATCTGTGCATTCCCCCCCCGCCTTTTGCTTTTTAGGGCCACACCCAAGGCATATGGAAGTTCCCAGGCTAGAGGTCAAATTTGAGCTGTAGCTGCCTGCCTACATCACAGCCACAGCAACATAAGATCCAAGCTGTATCTGCAAACTATGCCACAGCTCAGAACAATGCAGATCCTTAACCCACTGAGCAAGGCCAGGGATCAAACCCTCAACCTCAACCTCATGGTTACTAGTCGGATTCATTTCCGCTGAGCCACTACAGGAACTCCTGTCCTTTTTGGTAAAATTTTTAAAAAATTAAAAAAATTTTTAAGTGTCACATGTGCAGCATATAGAAATTCCCAAGTTAGGGAACTATAGCTGCTGGCCTACGCCACAATAATGCCAGATCTAAGCCATGTCTATGACCTACACCGAAGCTCGCAGCAACGCTGGATCCTTAACCCACTGAACGGGACCAGGAATCAAACCTGCATCCTCATGGATTCTAGTCAGGTTCATTTCCATTGAGCCACAATGGGAACTCCTGCAAATTCCCTTTGCCATGTAAAGTTTCAGGGATTAGCATGTGGGCATCTTTGGTAGGCCATTATTCTACCTACCACACTACTGATTAATCGCTGGGGTCAGGGGATTTGATTTCTATCCCAGCTCTTCTCCAGTCAGCTGTCTGACCCTGGGCCAGATAACTCCTATCTTTGAGCTAGCAGGCCACACCAGAGTTCATGTCCTGGTAAGCCACATTGGCAGAACCTGTCATATAAGTTGACTCAGGGTGGGTGGAACAGGTCAGTTCCCTGAAGGCATGAGGGTAGAGTGAGTCTAAGGGAAAAAGCTTAGATTAGCAGGCTAAATGTTATGGTGACAGTTTCTCCCAAATTGATCAGTAGATTCAACACAATCCCTCTCATAATCCCAGCAAGCTTTTTTTTTCCCCCTGCTTTTTAGGGTTGCACTTGCAGCATATGGAGGTTTTCAGACCCAGGCTAGGGTTGGAATCTGAGCTGCAGCTTCTGGCCTATGCCACAGCCACAGCAATGCAGGACCCAAGCTGCATGTGTGAACTACACCACAGCTCACGGCAACACCAGATCCTTGACCCACTGAGCTAGGCCATGGATCGAACCTGCAACCTCATGGTTCCTAGTGGATTCGTTTCCACTGCACCACAATGGGAACTCCCCAGCAAGCTCATTTTTTTTTTTTTTTTTTTTTTTTGCAGAAATTGATAGGCTGTTTCTAAAATATGTTTGGAAATATTCATTTTAGAATTAGGAGATGCAAATGACCTAAAAGAGCCCAAACAATCTTGAAAAAGAATAAAGGCTGAGGGCCTACTCTACCTGGTATCAAGTTTTTCAAGACCTACTATAAAGATACCATAATCAGGACCATATGGTATGGTAAGGATAGATATGTTGTTCAATGGAGCAGAATAGAAAGTTTAGAAGTACCCCCCCATATACAATTAATGGCATTTCAAAATGGTGCAAGTGTAATTCAGTGGGGATATAATAATTTTTTCAATAACTATTGCTGGGGTTCCTGCCATGGCACAGTGTGTAAAAAATCTGACTATAGTGGCTCAGGTCACTGTGGAGGGGCTGGTTTGATACCCAGCCCAGTACAGTGGGTTAAAAGATCTGGAGAGGCTACAGCTGCAGAGTAGGTCACAGCTGCAGCTCGGATTCAGTCCCTGGCCTGGGAATGTCCATATGCAGTCATAAAAACAACAAAAAACAAGCAAACAAACACCCCCCCAAATCCCTATTTCTGGGACAATTGGATATTCATATGGTGAGAAAAATGAACTTTGATTCCTGCTTCAAAGTATAGATAAAAATTAACTCATGTTGAATGTATAGATAAGCCCTTTAAATACATTAAAAGGAAAAAAAAAAAGCAGACACATAGATCAATGGAACGGGATATAAAGATCAGAAATAAACTTACACAACATGACAAATTAATACATGACAAAGGAAGAAAGAATATACAATGGAGAAAAAAACAGTCTCTTCAATAAGTGGTACTGGGAAAATGAGACAGCTACATGTAAAAGAATGATGCTTGAACATTCCGTAACACCATATATAAAAATAAACTCAAAATGGATTGAAAACCTAAAGGTAAGCCCGTGTACTTTAAAACTCCTAGAAGAAAACATAGGCAGGACACTGTTTGACATAAATTGCAGCAATATTTCTTTGAATCTGTCTCCTAGAGTAATGGAAATAAAAGAAAATATAAACAAATGGGACCTAATTAAACTTAAAAACTTTTGCACAGTAAAGGAAACCATAAACAAAACGAGAAGACAACTTATGGACTGGGAGAAAATATTTGCAAGCGATGCAACTGACAAGGGATTCATTTCCAAAATATACAATCTGTTCATATAGCTGACTATCAAAAAATAAATAAATAAATAAACAACCCAGTCCAAAAAATGGGCAGAAGACTTCCCTTTTTTCCCCCCTCTCAGAATACCTTAATAGACATTTCTCCAAAGAAGACATACAGATGGACAATAGAGACATGAAAACATGCTCAATATCACTAGTTATTAGAGAAATGCAGATCGAAACTAGAATGAGGTGTTGCCTTACACCAGTCAGAATGGCCATCATTAAAAAGTCTACAAATAGGGAGTTCCCATCATGGCACAGTGGAAACGAATCTGACTCAGCTCAGATCCCATGTTGCTGTGGCTGTGGCGGAGGCCAGCAGCTGTAGCTCTGATTTGACCCCTAGCCTGGGAACTTCCATGTGCCACACCCATGGACCTAAAAAGCAAAAAAAAAAAAAGTCTAAAAATAATATAATGGTGAAGAATGTGTGGAGAAAAACAAACCCTCCTACATTGTTAGTGGGAAGGTAAATCTGTACAACCAGTATGGAAAACAGTATGAAATTTCCTTAAAAAACTAAAAATGAAGTTACCATATGCTCTAGCAATCTCACTACTGGCATTGATCCAGAGAAAACTCTAATCCAAAAAGATAAATGCACCTCTATGTTCACTGCAGCACTATTCACAATAGCTGAGACATGGAAGCAACCTAAATGTCCATCAACAGATGAATAAAGATGTGGTACATATACAAAACGGAATATTACTCAGCCATAAAAAGAATGAAATAATGCCATTTGCAACAACATGGATGGACCCAGAGATTATCATAAATAAGTGAAGGAAGGAGTTCTGTTGTGCCGCAGCGGAAACGAATCAGACTAGGAGCCATGAGGTTGCGGAATTGATCCCTGGCCTCGCTCAGTGGGTTAAGGATCTGGCGTTGTTGTGGCTCTGGCGTAAGCCAGCAGCAACAACCCTGATTAGACCCCTAGCCTGGGAACCTCCATATGCTACGGGTGTGGCCCTAAAAATAAATAAATAAAATAAAATAAAATAAAATAAAATAAAATAAAATAAAATAAATGTCTGACAGAGAAAAACAAATGTCATAATGATATCACCTATATGCAGAATCTAAATACCAATGATACAAATGAATGTATTTACAGATTAGAAACAGACTTACAGACATAGAAAACAAATTTATGGCTACCAAAGTGGAAAGGTGTATGTAGGGGAGGGATAAATTATAAGTTTGAGATTCGCATATACATACTACTATATATAAAATAGACAGAGTTTCTCTTTTGGAGTTGTTTCTTTTTTTTACTCCTATTTCTTCCTCAGTTCTGTTATTTTACTTGTATTCCATGCAAGCTTGTTTATTTTTTGTTGATTTTCAAAAGTCATTGACATCTTCCACAGCCACCTTCTCATGGTGGCTGTATCATGGGACCAATCTCTTAATTATTATACAAATATTAATAAAAACACCTTTTAAATGTCTTATTTAGGAAGTATGTGGCAATGGAAGAGACTATATAAGGAAATAATCTCCCATCATTCATGAATATAGGACATTATTATTTTTTTTTACTTTGACCATACTGGTGGCACATGGAAGCTCCTGGGCCAGGGATCAAACCTGCACAGTACCCAACCAAGCCCCTGAAGTGACAACTCCATATCCCCAACCCACTTCACCACAAGAGAACTCCTAGGACATTTGATTTTTTATAAATCAAGTAAGAAATTAAAATTATATTTTAGTGACAGTAGAGTATTTCATCAAATCCGTGCCACTGACAAACATTTAAAAGAATACTTACAAGAGTCCCTGGTGGGAGTTCCCATGTGGCGTAGCGGAAATGAATCCCACTAGGAACCATGAGGTTTTGGGTTCGATCTCTGGCCTCGCTCAGTGGGTTAAGGATCTGGCATTGCAGTGAGCTATGGGTGTAGGTCACAGACATGGCTCAGATCTGATGTTGCTGTGGCTGTGGCTGTGGCTGGCAGCTGTAGCTCCGATTCAACCCCTAGCCTGGGAAACTCCATATGCTGCAGGTGTAACTCTAAAAAGCAAAAAAAAAAAAAAAATTCCATGGTGGCCTAGCAGTTAAGGATCCGACATTGTCACTGCTATGTTGCAGGTTCACTCTCTGGCCTTGGAACTTCCACACACCATGGCATGGCCAAAAGAGAAGACTATGTATAGAATTTTCAGTCCAACTTGATGAGAGCAGTAATAAGTCTAAGATGTGTAATTCTTTCAAGTTTATGTCTGTAGCTGTGGCAAGACTATCATAGGTCATATATCATATTAGTTCATATATTTATCATGTAATATTTAATTAGTGCCTGGTGTGATCCAGCCATTATCCAAAGGGGATATAGCAGTGAAAAAATATACCTTTTCTTATGGCATTTATAACTTAGTGTTGTCTAGAATGAACCTCTAATATTAACAGTAATTTAGAGAATTGGAAAAGTATAAAGTTGAACAATATAAATCGAATTTAAAATGTAGTAAAGGAATGAGAAGTTAGAGTGTAGTGAATATTATCAGAGAACAGAGCATATCATTAACATCTCTGCTGCTAATATCAATTCTGGTTGGAATCACTGTTTTATGTATCACGAAGCTCTGGTATCCAAAGAAATTTTGCCAGATCTCATTGATGCACTGACAAATGCCATGGAAGTTGTTAATTTTTGTTCAAGGAAGATCGCTGAGTAGCCAAATTTGAGCTATGTTCTGATCAGAAGCTGGGGCAAATCAGACCCACTCATTGTAAATTATTCAAGTCTTTGTTAAAAACACGGAGTTCCCCTTGTGGCTCAGCAGGTTGAAAATCTGACCAGTATCCATGAGAATGGAGATTCGATTCCTGGCCTCAATCAGTGGCTTAAGGATCCAGCATTGCTGCAAGCTGTGTTGTATGTCATGGATGTGGCTTAGATCTGTCGTTGCTGTGGCTGTGGTGTAGGCCTGCAGCTCGGATTAGAACCCTAGCCTGGGAACTTTCAAATATGGCAGATGTGACCCTAAAAAGAAAAAGAAAATTACTAAACATGGGCTATGCTTAGAATGAGAAGCACATTTTCTAGTTGAAAATCAATCTCACTCACCAAATATTTGAAGATCATATTTGGGCAATGCAATTGGCATATTTAGTTAATTTATGGCATTCTTTTTAATTACATTTGAAACCACAGAGAAGCATGATTTCAACACATTCGGGATATGTTATTATCTTTTTTGTCTTTTGTCTTTTTAGGACCGCACCTGTGGCAAATGGAGGTCCCCAGGCTAGGGGTCTAATCAGAGCTACAGCGGCCTGCCTACACCACAGCCACAGCAACGCCAGATCGAAGCTGTGTCTGTGACCTACATCACAGCTCACGGCAATGCCAGATCCTTAACATGCTGAGCGAGGTCAGGGATCAAACCTGCAACCTCATGGTTACTAGTCGGATTCTTAACCCCCTGAGCCACAACGGGAAATCCTAGGAACACTAGTTTTTTTTCCTTATGCATTTAAGAACATTTTTTTGGAGTTCTCTTGTGGCACAGTAGGTTAAGAATCCAGCATTGTCACTGCTGCAGCTTGGGTAGCTATTGTGATGGAGGTGCAATCCCTGGTCCAGGAAGATCCATATGCCATGGGTGCAAAAAACAAAACAAAACACTTTTCTGAGAAGAGTCCATAGTCTTCAGAAGACTGTCAAAGGGAGTCTGTGGGACATAACTGTTGACGAAAATCTCTATATAGAAATGCAACTGATTGATTTCTATACAATCAATTGCATTTCTATATGCTAACAGTGAAAGATTAGAAAGAGGAATTAGGGAAACTATCCCATTTACCATCCTATCAAAAAGAATAAAATACCTAGGAATAAACCTACCTAAAGAGACAAAAGACCTGTACTCTGAGAACTATAAGACATTGATGAAAGAAATCAAAGACGATACAAACAGATGGAAAAATATACCATGTTTTTGAATTGGAAGGATCAGAACTGTCAAAATGACTATACTACCCAAGGCAATCTACAGATTGAATGCAATCCCTATCAAATCATCAAGGACATTCTTCACAGAACCAGAAGAAAACATCTTAAACTTTGTATGGAAACAGGAGTTCCCGTCATGGCTCAGTGGTTAACGAATCAGACTAGGAATCATGAGGTTGCAGGTTTGATCCCTGACCTTGCTCAGTGGGTTAAGGATCCGGCATTGCCGTGAACTGTGGTGTAGGTTGCAAACTCGGCTCAGATCCCATGTTGCTGTGGCTCTGGTGTAGGCTGGCAGCTGTAGCTCTGATTAGACCCGTAGCCTGGGAACCTCCATATGCCGCAGGTGCAGCCCTAGAAAAGACAAAAAAGACCAAAAAAATAAATAAGTAAATAAATAAAATTTGTATGGAAACACAAAAGACCCCAAATAGCCAAAGCAATATTGAAAAAGAAAAATGGAACTGAAGTGATAAGATTCCCTGACTTTAGACTATACTACAAAGCTACAGTCATCAAAACAGTATGGCACTGGAGTTCCCTTTGTGGCTCAGCAGTTAATGAACCCAACTAGGATCCATGAGGATTGGGGTTCAATCCCTGACCTCACTCGGTGGGTTGAGGATCTGGCATTGCATGAGCTGTGGTGTAGGCCACAGATGCGCTTGGATCCTATGTTGCTGTGGCTGTGGTGTAGGTCACCAGCTGTAGCTCTGATTGGACCCCTAGCCTGGGAACTTCCATATGCTGCAGGTGCGGCCCTAAAAAGTCAAAAACAAACAACAAACAAACAACAAACCAGAAAACGGTATGGTACTGGTGCAAGAGCAGAAATATAGACCAATGGAAGAGCATAAAAAGCCCAGAAATAAACCCAAGCACCTATGGGCAACAAATCTGTGACAAAGGAGGCAAGAACATACAGTGGAAGAAAGATAGTCTCTTCAATAATTGATGCTGGAAAAATTGGATACTTACATATAAAAGAATGAAATCAGATCACTTTCTAATACCATACAAAAAAATAAACTCACAAAGAATTAAAGACCCAAATGGAAGGCCATACGGTATAAAACTCTTAGAGGAAAACATAGGCAGAAGACCCTTTGACATACTTCACAGCAATATCTTGTTTGATCCACCTCCTAGAATAAAGACAACAAAAAACAAAAAACAAACAAACAAACAAAAAAACAAATGGGACCTAATTAAACTCAAAAGCTTTTTCACAGCAAAGGAAAACCATTAAAAAAATGAATCCACAGAATGAGAGAAAATCTTTACAAATGATGGAGCAGCTAAGGGCCTAATCTCCAAGATATACAAACAACTCATACAACTCAACAACAGCAACAAAACCAAAAAAGAAAAGCAACTGAAAAATGGACATAAGACCTAAATACAGATTTCTTCAAAGCAGATATACAGTTGGTGAGTAAGCACATGAAAAAATGCTCACTGTCACTAGTTATTACAGAAATTCAAATCAAAACTACAATGAGGTACCACTTTACACGTGTCAGAATGGCCATCATTAACAAGTCAACAAATAACAAATGCTGGAGAAGGTGTGGAGAAAAGGGAACCCTCCTGAACTATTGGTGAGAATGTAAATTTGTACAACCACTATGGAAAAATGTATGGAGGTACTTCAGAAAACCAAATATAGAACTACCATTATGACCCAGCAATCCCACTCCTGGGCATATATCTGGACAAAACTTTCATTCGAAAAGACACATGCACCCCTATGCTCACAGCAGCACTACTCACAATAGCCAAAAAATGGAAAAAAACTAAATGTCCATCAACAGGTGAATGGATTAAGAAGATGTGGTATATATACACAGTGGAATCCTACTCAGCCATAAAAAAGGAACAAAATCATGCCATTTGCTGCAACATGGATGGAACTAGAGACTCTCATATTAAGTGAAGTAAATCAGAAAGAGAAAGACAGGAGTTCCCATTGTGGTGCAGTGGAAAAGAATCCGACTAGGAACTGTGAGGTTGTGGGTACAATCCCTGGCCTTGCTCAGTGGGATAAGGATCAGGCAGTGCCATGAGCTGTGGTGTAGGTCACAGACATGGCTCGGATCCTGAGTTTCTGTGGCTGTGGTATAGGCCAGCAGCTGTAGCTCCGACTTGATCCCTAGTCTGGGAACCTCCATATGCCAAGGGTGTGGCCCTAAAAAGCAAAAAAAAAAAAAAAAAAAAAGCAAGAGAAAGACAAATGTCATATGATATCTATATTGTATATACATATATATATATACATATTTTTTTTTCCTCGTGGACACTAGTTGGATTCATCTTTGCTGCATCACAACCAGAACTCTGATATCACTTATATTTGGGATCTAAAATAAGGCATAAATGATCCTATCTACAAAACCGAAATAGATCATGGATAGGGAGAGCAGACTTATGGTTGCCAGTAGGGAGGAAGTATGATGGATGGGAGATTGGGGTTGGTAGATGCAAACTATTACTTTTTTTTTTTTTTTTTTTTTTTGTCTTTTAGGGCCACACCCATGGTACATGGAGGTTTCCAGGCTAGGGGTCGAATTGGAGCTACAGCTGGCAGCCTGCACCACAGACACAGCAACTTGGGATCTGAGCCACATTTGCAACCTACACCACAGCTCATGGCAATGCCGGATCCTTAACCCACTGAGCAAGGCCAGGGATCGAACCTGTGTCCTCATGGATACTAGTCGGTTTCGTTAACCCCTGAGCTATAACAGGAACTCCATAAATTATTACTTTTGAATGGATGAGCAATGAGGTCCTACTGTTCAGCACAGGGAACTATTTCCAATCTCTTGGGGTAGAACATGATGGAAAATGGTATGAGAAAAAGAACATGTATACATATGTATGACTGGGTCACTATGCTGTACAGCAAAAATTGACACAACAGTGTAAATCTACACCTGAATTAAAAAAAAAAGAAAACCCCTACAGCTATGTTTTTATAGATTCAGATCCTGCCTCTGCTACATTTCATCTGAGTCCTTTCTTATGTTTCTTTTAGCTTCCATCCTTTTGGATATGACCAGAACTCTCCTTCTGACCAGTTTCTTTTGTTTTTTCAAATCAATCCTTCCTTCCTTCCTTCCTTCCCCCCTCCGCCCATCCCTCCCTTTCTTTCTTTTTTTCTTCCTTTCTTCCTTCCTTTCTGTTCTTTCTTTGCTTTTTAGGGCCATACCCATGGCATATGGAAGTTCAATGGCTAGGGGTAGAACTGGAGCCATAGCTGCTGGCTTACACCACAGCCACAGCAACTCGAGATCTGATCCATATCTGTGACCTACACCACGGCTCACTGCAACACTGGATCCTTAATCCACTGAGCGAGACCAGGGATCGAACATGCATCTTATGGATACTAGTTGGATTCATTACTGCTGAGAAACATTAGGAACTCCTGATCAGTTTCCTTTAATAGAGGACTTTTTCTGGGGCCACACCGCAGCACATGGAGGTTCCCAGGCTAGGGGTCTAATTGGAGCTGTAGCCACCGGCCTACGCCAGAGCCACAGCAACTCGGGATCCGAGCTGCATCTGCTACCTACACCACAGCTCATGGCAACACCGGATCCTCAACCCACTGAGCAAGGGCAGGGATCAAACCTGCAACCTCATGGTTCCTAGTCAGATTCGTTAGCTACTGAGCCACAATGGGAACTCCAGACTTTTTTCTTTGTTTCTTTCTTCTTCTTCTTCTTCTTCTTTTTTTTTTTGTCTTTTTGCCATTTCTTGGGCCGCTCCTGCGGCATATGGAGGTTCCCAGGCTAGGGGTTGAATCGGAGCTACAGCTGCTGGCCTAAGCCAGAGCCACAGCAACATGGGATCGGAGCCGCGTCTGCAACCTACACCACAGCTCACAGCAACTCCAGATCCTTAACCCACTGAGCAAGGCCAGGGATTGAACCCGCAACCTCATGGTTCCTAGTCGGATTCATTAACCACTGAGCCACGACGGGAACTCCTCTTCTTCTTTTTTTTGCCGCACCAGTGGTATGTGGAAGTTCCTGAGCTAGGGATTGAATCTCCACCATAGCAGTGACCCAAACCCCTGCAGTGACAACCCTGAATCCTTAACCTGCTGTGCCTCAAGAGAATTCCTTAACTGAGGTCTTCTTTGACTTGACATTTCCCAAAGGCTGCTTGTATTTATACCTCAGCTCTTGCCATGCAGCCTATGGGCAATGGACCTGCCTTGATAGTGTTAGCACAAGTTCCTGTGCCTGAAGCAAAGTTAGGCCAAAAAAAAAAAAAAAAAAAAAAAAAAAAAGGAATTTTGAGAGAGAAAGGATTATTGCAGGGGGCCATGCAACGGGATTGGTGGTTTGTATCCCCCCAAAAGCCTGAATTGCCTGAATCAAAATTGTAAAGCATTTCAAAGTCAAGTAAGGAAGAGGGGTCACGGGGTAAGTGATCAACACAATCAGCATCTGACTGCCTGATGGTGAAGTAACAGGGTGGATGTCACAGGGGTTAATGTTATCAGTCCCTGGGCATAACTAGGAATAAACCTGACCAAGGAGGTGAAAGACTTATATGCTGAGATCTATCAAACAATAATCAAGGAATTAAAGAGGATTCAAAGAAATGGAAATATAGCCCAGGCTTCTGGATTGGAAGAATTAATAATATTGGAGTTACTATTGTGGCTCAGCAATTAACTAATCTGATTAGCATCCGTGAGGACACAGGTTCGATCAGTGGGTTAAGGATCTTGTGTTGCCATGAGCTGTGGTGTAGGTCACAGATGCTGCTCGGATCCCACATTGCTATGGCTGTGGTGTAGGCCAGCAGCTACGGATCTGATTCGACCCCTAGTCTGGGAACTTCCATATGCCATGGCTGCAGCCCTAAAAGACAAAACAAAACAAAACAAAAAAGTTAAACTGGCCATACTACCCAAAGCAATCTATAGATTTAATGTAATCTCTGGAGTTCCCGTCGTGGCGAAGTGGTTAACGAATCCGACTAGGAACCATGAGGTTGCAGGTTCGGTCCCTGCCCTTGCTCAGTGGGTTAACGATCCGGCGTTGCCATAAGCTGTGGTGTAGGTTGCAGACGCGGCTTGGATCCCACGTTGCTGTGGCTCTGGCGTAGGCCGGTGGCTACAGCTCCAATTAGACCCCTAGCCTGGAACCTCCATATGCCGTGGGAAATGGCAAAAAAACAAAAAAACCAAAACAAAACAAAAGTAATCCCTGTCAAATTATCCATGACATTTTTCATAGAAGTAGAACAAATAATCCAAAAATTTATATGGAACAGTAAAAGACCCAGAATTGCTAAAGTGATCCTGCGGGTGGGGTGGGGTGGGGGAAGGCAGAAGACATAATTCTTCTAAATTTCAGACAATGTTATGAAACTATAGTAATCAAGACAGTGTGGTACTGTTACAAAAACAGACATACTGAAGTTCCCATTGTGGCTCAGAGGTAATGAAACCAACTAATATCCATGTGGATGGGAGTTCAATCCCTGGCTCAGCTCAGTGGGTTAAGGATCTGGAGGTAAGGTAAACTGCAGTGTAGGTTGAAGACAGGGCTCAGATCTGGAGTTGCTGTGGCTGTAGTGTAGGCCGGCAGCTGCAGCTGGGGTTCAACCCCTAGTTTGGAAACTTACATATGCCATGGGTGTGGCCCTAAGGAAAAAAAAAAAAAAGAAAAGAAAAGAAAAAAGAAAAAAAATTCCCCTCAAAACAGAAACAGACATATGGACCAATGGAACAGAAAAGAGTGCCCAGAGATAAACTCAGATCTTTATGGTCAATTAATCGTCAACAAACGAGGCAAGAATATAAAATGGGAAAAAGAGTCTCTTCAACTCATGATGCTGGCAAAACAGGACAGCTGCATGTAAATCAATGAAACTAGAACACACCTTCACATCATGCGCAAAAATAAACTCAAAATGACTTAAAGACTTAAACATAAGATAAGACGACCATCAAACTCATAGAAGAGAACAGAGGCAAAACATTCTCTGACGTAAACCGTGTAAATGTTTTCTTATGTCAATATCCCAAGGTAATAGAAATAAAAAGAAAAACAAACAAATGGGTTCTAATTAAACTTACAGGCTTTTGCACAGCAAAGGAAACCATAAAAAAAAAAAAAAGAAAAAACAACCTTCAGAATAGGAGAAAATACTTGCAAACAATGCAACCGACAAGAACTTAATTTCAAAAATATACAAACAACTCACACAGTTCAATAACAAAAAAACAACAATCCAATTGAAAAATGGACAGAAGACCCAAATAGACATTTCTCCAAATAAGACATATGGATGGCCAGCATGTATATGAAAAAATGCTTAACATCACTAATTATTAGAGAAATGCAAATGAAAACTACAGTGCGGTACCACCTCACACCAGTAAGAATGGCCATGATTAGTCTACAAATAACAAATGCTGGAGAGGGTGTGGAGAAAAGAGAAGCCTCCTATACAATGATCAAGACAGTATGGTACTGGTACTGGTACATTGTGGTACAGTTGGTGGGAATGTAAATTGGAACAACCACTATGGAAAACAGTATAGAGGGTACCTCAGAAAACTAAATATAGAACTATTATAGGATCTAGCAATCCCACTCCTGATCATATACCCAGACAAAACTATAATTCAAAATATACACGCACCCCTCTGTGCATAGCAGCACTATTCACAAGAGCCAAGACATGGAAACAACCTAAGTGCCCATGGACAGATGAATGGATAAAGAAAATGTGGTTAATATGTACAATGAAACACTATTCAGCCATAGAACGCAATAATGCCATTTGCAGCAACGTGGATGCAACTAGAGATTCTCATACTAAATGAAGTAAGTCAGAAAGAGAAGGACAAATATATATGATATCAATTCTATGAGGAATCTAAACTATGGCACAAATGAACCTATCTACAGAAAAGAAGCAGACTCACAGACACAGAGAACAGACTTGTGGTTGCCAAGGGGGAGGGGGAGGGAGGGGGATGGACAGGGAGTTTGGGGTTAGTAGATGCAAACTATTACATTTAGAATGGGTACTATTCGGGTTCATTAACCACTGAGCCACAACGGGAACTCTAATACATTTAGAATGAATAAACAACGAGGTCCTGCTGTATAGCACAGGTAACTACATCCAGTCTCTTGGGCTAGACCATGATGGAAGATAATGTAGGAAAGGAATGTATATATATGTATGAATGGGTTATTTTGCTGTACAGCAGAAATTGGCATGGCATTGTGAATTGACTACACTTTAATAAAATGTTTTTTAAAAAGAAAGAAAATTGCAAGGAGGAGGAGGAGGAGGAGAAAAAGAAGAAGGGGAGGAGGAGGTGGAGGAAGAAGAAAGAGAAGAGGAGGAAGAAGAAAGTGAATTGGCCACCCAGGGCCACAAGGCTACCCAAGAGCTTATGGCCATTAGCAAAACAGCTAATAACAACAGCCGCACAGAAGAACCCTTCAGTTCCAGGCCCCAGGGACCTGTTCCTGCCTTCTGAAGGTGTTTGACTTTTGTGACTTCCCTCACCACTTCATTTCCTATTTAGACTTCCAGCTCATGACCTGCACTGGTATCCCCAAACAAGGCCATCCAGTCCCAAGATGTCACATTTCCATCACCCACCATCAATGGCCACAGGGAGCATGTCCACCTCTCCCAATGCGGTGTCTGCCAGTTTTCAGTAATTGGGATCTTCCTTCCAGTGGATTCTCCGTGCACACCAAACTCCCATTGTAGCTGACCCACCTGGCCGACGCTGGAGGAATTCCACGCTCCTACAAAGAACAGAATGATACCTTCCCCGGGTGGGCAAGGACCATGTTAAATCTCCTCCACCCCATCCTCTTCAAGGGAGAGCTCACCTACCATGTGCAGCTGGCCCTTCTTAGCCTTTGTGTCAGTAGCACACTCTGGCCTCTAGAGGGAGCCCTGTGAATGAAGAAGAGCAGCCCTGGGGCTTCAGGGGGTTGGGGGCAGGGGCGGGGGCGGGGTCTAGAATCTCGAATCACCAGCCGTCCTGGGGAGTGGTGCTCATGTCTGGGTCATATATCCCAAGTTCACTGATATCATTTGGGCAGGAATGCTCTAATTGGTTTACTCAATCTGATCTGCTTCCCACCACACTTTGCCTGTAGCGGACATTTATCTATGTGGGGGTCCAGATCCAAATAGATCTTTTTTTTTTTTTTTTGGTATATGTTTATTTTTTAAATTATAGTTGGTTTACAATGTTGTGTTAATTTCTTTTGTACTGATCCCGATAGATTCTTCGCCGCTCAGGCCACCATCAGTAACCAAGCACTCCTTTAATGGAGATTCTAGATTTTAGCAAACAGGTGCAGTTGGTGTATCTAGAAAGGAACCAATCTGGGACAAATGTATGCATCTCATCCAGGCATCTATCTAGGAATAAACAGTGCTCTGCCTCGTGTTTAGCTTTTTTTTTTTCCCCCCACTTTCAGCTGATTGTTGGAAGCACTTTACCACTGTTATTTTTCTTTTTCTCACTTTTTAATTTAGATATATTTTGAACACATAGAAAAGTTGCAAGTTGCATAATGAATGGTTAGGTTCCATGCAACTAGATTCAACAATTTACAACATTTTGCACAGTTTTTTTTGGCCAGGTCCTCAGCATGCGGAAGTTCCCGGGCCAGGGATTGAACTTGTACCACACTAGTAACCAGAGCTGCAGCCACCAGAGAACTCCCAGTGATTTTTTTTTTTTTTTTTTAACGGCAGCACCCGTGGTATATGGAAGTTCCCAGGCTAGGGGTCAAATTGGAGCTATAGCTGCCGGCCTATGCCACAACCAATGTAACACCAGATCTGAGCCTAGTCTGTGACCTACACCACAGCTCACAACAACGCCAAATCCTTAACCCACTGAGCAAGGCCAGGGATGGAACCTGCATCCTCATCAATACTAGTCGGGTTCTTAATCTGCTGAGCCATAACAGGAACTCTCCTCCCAACAATTTTTAACATCTGTTTTTTGTATGTTCTCATCTGTCTTCTCATATTGATGTGTATGTGATTGTATTTGTCTTCACCCACTTTTCCCCCCTAGACCATCAGAAAGTAAGGTCAGGCATCAAGATGTTTCTCCTAGGGAGTTCCCGTCGTGGCTCAATGGTTAACAAACCGGATAAGTATCCATGAGGATGCAGGTTCGATCCCTGGCCTCACTCAGTGAATTAGGGATCCAGTGTTGCCATGAGCTGTGGTGTAGGTCACAGCTGTGGCTTGGATTCTGCATTGCTGTGGTTGTGGCATAGGCTGGCAGCTATAGCTCCAATTCAACCCCTAACCTGGGAATTTCCATACACTACGGGTGCTGCCCTCAAAAGACAAACGACAAAAGACAAAAAAAAAAAAAAAATGCTTCACCTAAAATAATTCAGTGTTGGGAGTTCCCTGGTGGTTTAGTCGCTAGGACTTGTCACTCTCATCACTGCAGCCTTGGTTCAATCCCTGGTGTGGGACTGAGATTCCCACATCAAACCACTGCATGCCGAGGCCAAAAATAAATAAATAAGTTCTGTATGCATTTCCTAAGAATAAAAACTTTCTCCTACAAAATTTTAATACCATAAAAATTGTTTGGATGAGCTCTTCATCCCCAAGGGACTAGGGCCATTTGTTAGTCAACTGGGAGACTGGTCTTCTCTGCACTCTGTCAGCAGCTGCAAGCTTCAGGCATAAGGCTTTTCCCACTGGGCCTGCCTTTTCTATTTCATCTGGGCCTAGTCCTAATTCTTTTTGTGTATGCATGTTCTTTTAGGACCTTACTTGTGGCATATGGAAGTTCCCAGGCTAGGGGTTGAATCCCGGCTGCAGCTGCCGGCCACAGCAATGCAGGATCCGAGCTGCATCTGCGACCTACAACACAGCTCACAGCAATGCCAGATCCTTAAGCCTCTGAGTAAGGCCAGGGATTGAACCCCCAACCTCATGGTTCCTAGTCGGATTCATTTCTGCTGTGCCACGAGGGGAACTCCTTAAACTTGTCTTTGAATAGAAAATACTTGTACATGTTATAAAAGGGTGTGCAGTACAAAGTCTCCTTCCTACTTCTGTCTCTCTGCCCCTCAAATCCCCTCAAGGAATCTTACTAGCTTCTCTCTTGCCATTCCTAAGATTGCTGATATGTTTACAAGTAAATATGTGTGTATCAATTGTTCACTTTCATTTATTTTCTTTTTATTTTTTTATTTTATTTTTTTTATGGCTGCACCTGTGGCATATGGAATTTTCCAGGTCAGGGATTGAATCCGAGCCACCACAGCTGCACCAGATCCTTTAACCCACTGCACCCGGCCGGGTATCAACCCGTGCCTCCACAGCAACCCACTTGCCACTGTACTTGGATTCTTAACCCACTTGCCACAATGGGAACTCCTCTTTCATTTCAGATGTAATAGCATATCACACACACTGTTCTGTATCTATTCCAATCAATGCTTAAAAAATATATAACTCAGAGTTCCTGTTGTGGATCAGCGGAAACAAATCTGACTAGCATCCATGAGGACACAGGTTCAATCCCTGGCCTTGCTCAGTGGGTTAAGGATCTGGTGTTGCTGTGAGCTATGGTGTAGGTCACAGACATGGCTTGGATTCCATGTTGCTGTGGCTGTGGTCTAGGCTGGCAGCTGCAGCTCCGATTAGACCCCTAGCCTGGGAAACTCCATATGCTGCTGTAGCAGCCCTAAAAAGATTAAAAAAATATATATATATATATACACACACACACACATATATATAAAAGATAAGCAAACTCTTATATTTAAAACTGGTTCCAAAACTCTTATTTAAAACTGGTGCCTAAATTCAAACTCATCTGTTGTAATCAAGCTATAACAGCCAAATTTATATATCAAGGGCTAGAGGTTTCCACTGCTTTAGGAGATGGTTTGGTAACCACAGAAAGTAGCGTTGCCTTAGGGAGCCTCCCTTCTTACAAAGGGATTTTCCTGGAGACTCCTGCCAAGCACTATCAATTCTGCCTAATATGAAAGACCATCCTATCTAGTACCAAACATATTCCTAACCAGTTTAGTATTGACACCATCTTTCCCAGCACAATGTGTGTCATATCAACACGTACCCCTTCCAATGTGTAAGTTAACATATTAGAATTAGTAGGCAGCCCCAATGCTCCAGAACCTGCTGAAATGATTCAAACACACAATCCTACATGTGCTTAATCTGCTGACCCTGCCTAGCCCGTTCATTCTCTTGGGAAGTGTAATAAAAAACTCTTTCCCACATTTTCTCCTTGCTCTGCCTCCTGACTCATCCTGGTGGCCCTGCATCATGTACCATGCCCCTTCCTCTTGGGAACTGTGAGAAACCATGTTTTCTTTTTTTCAAATTTAATTTAATTTATTATTATTATTTTTTTGTCCCAACCCATGGAGCAAGGCCAAGGTTTGAAACTGCATCCTCATGGATACTAATCACATTCATTTCTGCAGCACCACAAAGTGAACTCCAAAATCATCTTTTCAATAGCAATTGTTTCTTGACCCGTTGGCCTCATCATACTTGAGTAATGTTTGAAACTGCATTTGAAAACAATTACACATAGAATGGATAAGCAATGAAGTCCTGCTGTCTAGCACAGGGAACTATATCCAGTCTCTTGGGATAGACCATGATGGAAGATAATATAAGAAAAGCGATGTATATATATATATATATATATATATATATACACACATATATATATATATAAGGGTATGACTGGGTCACTTTGCTGTGCAGCATAAATTGGTACAATGTAAATCAACTATGCTTTAATAAAAAAATTAAAAATCCAAAATATAATTTCAGGATTGTTTAATGTAATTAAGAAAAAACTAGTTCAATATTTATCCTTCACAGTGACAAGAAATTTAGCAACAACTGAGAAACAAACCAATTTATTAAGATTATAAGCATTTAAATGAGACTGTAAGTTAGAGTGATTGCATTTGCCCATAAAAAAAGGAAACAATTATGCAGTTTATAGGTCAGGGAATGTGTAGTAATATCACAAATGAATGCCAAACCTAGAAGTTTCTTATCTGTGTAGATGGATCACAGGAAAATTGCAATGGACTTTTCAATACCAGATTAAATTCCTTCCAAGACTAAATGGCAAAACAAGATTCAACATCAATGAATATATAAAATTTTTTATAAAATAAATAACTCCAAGTTAATAAATATAATACATGCTGATTTATCAGGTACACTGATCATTTAAAGAGAAAAATGCAGAATTAATCATTTGATTTCTTGACTCATAAAAGGGAAATTTAACTCTTCCCCCAGCAGTCTTCAGATTTTCCTTCTGCTAAGAGCAGTAGAGACCCTGGCACCTAGCTCCATCTAGAAATGTGTGCCATTTACAGGTTCAACATAATCTCTCTAAAGATCCCAGCTGCCTTTTTTTGGTGCAGAAATTGACAAACTAAAATTTATGTGGAAATACAAGGGACTCAGAATAGCCCAAGCAATCTTAAAAGAAAAAAAAAAAAGCATTTCCTGATTTCAAAACTTGCTACAAAGCTAAATTAATCAAACAGTGTGGTACTAGCATAAGAATATATATATATATATATATATATATATACATGTCAATGAAACAGAATTGAGAATCTAAAAATAAGCCCTCATATTTATGATCAATAGATTTTTCAAAAAGGGTGCCAAAATAATTCAATGGGGCAAAGAAGATTCTTTTCCACAAATGGTGCTGAGACACATGCTAAAGAATAAAGTGGGACCCTTTGCTTATATCGTACACAACCATTAACTCCAAATGGATTATAAACCTAAAAATAGAGCTCTAAACTTAAATTGTAAAACTCTCAGAAGAAGGAGCTCGAGAAACATATGAGTAGGCCTTCATGACATTGTGTTAGGCAAAATCTTCTTAGGTGTCCACCAAAAAATTGAAAAGACAAATCCACAGAATAGGAGAACATATTTTCAAATCATGTAGCTGATAAACAACTTATATCTAGACTATACAAAGAATCATAACTCAATAACAAAAAGACAACTGAAGGAGTTCCCTAGTGGCTCAGCAGGTTAAGGACCTGGCATTATCACTGGTGTGCCTTGGGTCATTGCTGTGGTAAGGGTTTGAGCTCTGGCCCTGGAATTTCTGCATGTCATGGGCACGGCGGAAAAAAAAAAAGGACAACCCAATTTAAAAATAGGCAAAGGATATTAATGGATATATCCCCAAAGGTATGCAAATGGCCAATAAACATTTGAGAAGATGCTCAATTTCATTAGTCATTAGGAAAGTACAAATCAAAAGCACTATGAGGTACTAATCCACATCCACTAGGATGGCTGTGGTAAAAGGGACTGTGAGAACAGGTAGTGTAATTGGAACCCTCATGCACTGCTAGTGGGAATGTACAGTGGTGCAGCTGCTTTGTAAAAGGTCTGTCAGTTCCTAAAACATAGCTTTAACATACGAAGAGAAATTCCACTCTTAGGATTTCCCATTGTGGCGCAGTGGAAACGAATCTGACTAGGAACCATGGGGGTGCAGGTTCCATCCCTGGCCTTGCTCAGTGGGTTGGGGATCTGGCGCTGCCGTGAGCTGTGGTGTAGGCTGCAGACGAGGTTCAGATCTGGCATTGCTGTGGCTGTGGCGTAGCCAGCAGCTGTAGCTCCAATTCGACCCCTAGCCTAGGAACTTCCATATGCCCCAGGTGTGGCCCTAAAAAGCCAAAAAAAAAAAAAAGAAAAAGAAAAAAAAAAAAAAGAAAAGGAAAACAAATAACAACAACAGAAACCAAAGGGAAACTAAGTTACTACCTGACGCCAGTCTGCTATCATGATCTGGGTGTTATTGGATCTATGAATCCATAAAGTTGGTCACGCATCCCAATAATTCCTCAAGTTCAATAGTGCATATAAGATTGTGCATGAACTGTCCTGAAGACACAAGTGAGCTGTGTGAGCAAATGGCTTAGAGCCCACAGTAGCTCCTCCTGCTGCACTGACACTGCTCTCTCAACCCACATCATAGCTTTGTGGGCGTTTCCTAAGACCAGCCCACTGAGAAAGACTAGTTTTCCCCCCAGGCTTGGTTTATAAATGTCTCTGCATGTTATGCTATTACTGACCTTAGGTGTATTTGTTTATATTAACCTTATAATAATTTAGATTTTAGAGTAAAATATATCAAAAGTGTACTGCAATTGATCTAGAAAAGGAATAAACATCATCTAGAGAGAGACACAATAACTTGGAGGACTCAGGGTCTCAAGATCATCTCTGATGGTGTGAGGACCAGGAGCAGGATGTTAGGAAGAATGGGGACGATGGAGTTTTAGTTGTTCTTGGCATTTTAAATCAGAGTAAGAGATTATGTACATGCCCTGAGTTTTTGTTTTGAAAAAAATATATAGACTCAGAAATTTGTGAAAATAGATGAAAAAAAAGAAAAAGAAATAGAAATTTGTGAAAGTAGCATAAAGAGTTCACACATGCTTCTCACCCAGGTTCTCCTCATATTAACAACTTAGAGGGTCATATAAACGTATAGTTATCAGAATTGGGAAATGGGAGTTTCCTGGTGGTGCAGCACGTTAAAGATCTGGCTTTGTCACTCCAGTGGTGCAGGTTGGATCTAGGGAACTTCCCTACACTGCCGGCATGGCAAAAAAAAAAAAAAAAAAAGAATCAAGAAATGAACAATGGTATAATACTATTAATGAAACCTTAGAGTTTCTTAAAATTTCCCCAGTTTTTCTCTAATATCCTTTCACTGTTCCAGAAACCAAACCAGAATCCCACATTGCATTTAGCTTTTGTACATCCTTGTCTACCACTGTTTCTTTCTTCTGCTCAAACTCATTTCCTTGCCTCTTATAACTCTGACACTTTTGATGAGTATTGGTCAGGTATTTTGTAGAATATCTCTTTGAATTTGTCTGACATTTTCTTTTTTTTTCTTTTTTTGTCTTTTTTGCCATTTCTTGGGCTGTTCCCACGACATATGGAGGTTCCCAGGGTAGGTGTCTAATCAGAGCTGTAGATGCCAGCCTACGCCAGATCCACAGCAACGTGGGATCTGAGCCGAGTCTGTGACTTACACCAGAGCTCATGGCAACGCCGGATCCTTAACCCACTGAGCAAGGGCAGGGATGGAACCCGCAACCTCATGGTTCCTAGTCGGATTCGTTAACCACTGTACCATGACGGGAACTCCCTGTCTGACATTTTTTCATATGATTAGATTGAAGTTATGCATGGGATATTGTGTATATCTTGCATCATGTCAGGTGGTGATCCTTGATCACTTGGTTAAGGTGTTTTTTGCTGGGTTTCTCTAACCTAAAATTACTAATTTCCCCTCTTTGTAACTGCTAAATACCTTAGGTTTACTTTGAGACTATGCTAATATCCTGTTTTGTCCACTGATTTTAGCATCCCTTAGTACAACTTGCTTCCAGCAGTTACTGCTATGGTATTTGCCTGATGACTAGTTCACATTTCCCTTATCCCTTCTTTATCAAATAAATTGATATTATTTCATAAGGAAGGGCTGTCCCTTCTTTCCAATTAATTAATTAATTAATATCAGATGGAACTTTGGATATTTATTTTATTCTCTGAGTTATTCTCCACTACTATTACTATCTAGTTTATTTCCCTAATTGCTTGAGTTTTGACCATTGAGAACTTCTGGTGGTCTCTGTGTCCTTTCAATATTCCCCCATATTTATTCAAGCACTCCCTTATTTTCTGTCATCCAACACATTCCAGACTCATATTTTCCTTTACACAAGATTCTGAAGGCAGTAAAGAATCCAAGGTGGCAATTTCCTAGACAGTCACTTTCTGAGCTTTCCAATAATTATTGTACTAGTTATCTATTACTACAAAACAAACTGCCACAAACTCACAGCTTAAAATAAATCACATGAATTATTTCACAGTTTCTTTGAGCTAGGAGTCTGCTCATGGCTAAGCTGGGTCCTCTGCTTCAGTTTCTCACAAGGCTGAAATCAAGGTGCGGGTCATCTGAAGACCTGAGTGGGGAGAAGTCCATTTGCAAGCTCATGTGATTGCTGGCAGCATTCAGCAGTCCTTGTGGTCTGTTGGAGTGAAGGTTCCCCGCTGGATGATGGTGGGCCACCCTCAATTCTGTGCTCGGTGAACCTTGCCAACATGGCTGCTTGTTTCAATACAAATAGAAATGGCAGTAGAGGAGTTCCCATTGCGGCTCAGCAGAAATGAACCTGACTAGTATCCATGAGGACATAGGTTCCATCCCTGGCCCCACTCAGTGGGTTAAAGATCCAGCATTGCCGTGAGCTCTGGTGTAGGTCACTGACATGGCTTGGATCTGGCATTGCAGTGGCTGTGGCAGAGGCTGGAAGCTGCAGCTCCAATTCAACCCCTAGCCTGGGAACTTCTATATACCACAGTGTGGCCCTAAAAAAGACAAAAGAAAGGAAAAGAAAAGGCAGTAGAAAGAGTCCATTAGGAAGATGTCACCTTCCCTTAAAACCTCCTTGGGATGTTCTTAGAGTACAATGTGTCTTTGTTGCATTCTGCTGGTTCAAAGTAAGTTGCTAGATCACCCATATCTATGGGAAAGTGATTACACAAGAATGTGCACAGCAGGAGATGGGAATCTCTGGGGCCATCTGAGATTCTTTCCAGCACAGTTGTGTAAATCTCTTATTTTTTTCTTGGACTATCTAGAGTGGCTTCTGTTCTCCTGATGAAATCGTGACCCACCCAGCATTCCTCTCAGGACCCCATCTATATCTCTTCTGTGACCTGGGTGACTATTCCCTGGCCTAACTGAAACCATGGGGACCATAAAACTTTATGGCTTCCAGCACTATACACCAAAATAATTTCCCCCAATAGACCAGGCTGTTGGGACATGCACTCCATGCTGATATTATTCAACTCTAGGTGGTATTAGAAGATTGGACTCAGGCTTTCCTTGAAGCCACGTTCAACACCAGACACCATGGGCAGATCAGAGGGACCCTTCTCCAATATCTTCCTCTGTAAAGATTTGTGCGAGATCAGCTCATTGGTCAAAATTGCTTAAATGTTTGAAAATGGTGAAGATGGTGAATTTTATGTTATGGGTATTTTACCACAATAAAAAAAAAATGGAAAAAAGCATAGTGACTGCAAAAGAAGGGACAAAGTTCTTCTTTTTAAAAATTTTATTGAAGTGTGGTTGATTTACAATGTTGTGTTTATTTCTGCTACTCAGGAAATTGATTCAAATGTATTTAAATATATATATTTTTTCTTTTATGATTTATACAGGATATTGACTATAGCTCCTTGTGTTATACAGTAGGTAGGACATTGTTGTTTATCTATTCTCTGTATAATAGTTTGTATCTGCTAATCCCAAATTCCTAGTCCATCCCCTCCCACCTTCCTTCCCCTTGGCAATCACAAGTCTGTTCTCTATGTCTGTGAGTCTGTTTCGCTTTCATAGATAAGTTCGTTTGTGTCATATTTTAGATCCCACATAGAAGTGGGATCAGATGATATTTGTCTTTCTCTGCCTGACTTACTTCATTAAGTGTAATGATTTCTAGGTCCATTCATGTTGCTGCAAATGGCGTTGTTTCATTCTTTTTTATGTCTGATTAATATTCCATTACCTGTAAGTACCATGTCTTCTTTGAAATTTTTTACTTTTCCTTCTTTTATGGTGGTACCCCCAGCATATGGAAGTTCCCGGGCCAGGGATAGAATCTAAGCTGCAGCTGCAACCTATGCTACAGCTGTGGCAATGCTAGATTCTTTAACCCCACTGTGTGGGGCCAGGGATCAAACTTGCACCTCCACAGCAACCCCTCGAGGTCAGATTCTTAACTCACTCTGCCACAGCAGGAACTCCCTGTACCATATCTTCTTTATCCATTCCTCTGTTGATGGACATTGAGGTTGCATTTCTCTGATAATTAGTGATGATGAGCATCTTTCCATGTGCTTTGACCATCTGTATGTCTTCTGTGAAGAAATGCCTGTATAGGTTTTCTTCCCATTTTTAATTTGGTTGTTCACTTTTTGTTGTTGAGTTTTATGAACTGTTTGTATATTTTGGAAATTAAGCCCTTGTCAGTCACATCTTTTGCAGATTTTTCTCCTATTCCATGAATTATCTTTTCATTTTGTTTATGTTTTCTTTTGCTGTGTGCAAAAGCTTTCCAGTTTGACTAGGTCCCATTTATCGTGGGAGTCTGAACTAAGGAAATCTTGGTATGATTTATGTCAGAGAATGTTTTGGCTATGTTATTTTTTAGGAGTTTTGTGATGGCATATCTTATATTTAAGTCTTTAAGCCATTTTGAGTTTATTTTTGTGAAGGGTATGAAGGAGTGTTCCAATTTCATTGATTTACACATAGCTGTCCAACTTTCCCAGCACCACTTATGAAGAGACTGCTTCTTTCCCCTTGTTTATTCTTGCTTTCTTTGTTGAAGATTAACTGACCATAGCTGTGTGGATTTATTTTTGGGCTCTCTATTCTGTTCCATGCGTCCATATGTCTGTTTTTGTGCCAATGCCATGCTGTTTTGATTAGTGTAGTTTTATAGTATTTTCTGAAGTCTGGGAGGGTTATGCCTCCAGCTTTGGTCAAAATTTTTTCCTCAGTATTACTTTGGCAATTTTGGGTCTTTTATCACTCTGCTATAAATTTTTGGATTATTTATTCTAGTTCTGTGAAAAATGTCATGGGTAATTTGATGAGGATCATATTATACCTATAGATTGCTTTGGGTAGTTAGCCAACAATGTTGATTCTTCTGATTCAAGAGCATAGTATATCTTTCCATTTCTTTAAACCACCTTCTTAAATTAGATTTTTTTTTGCTATTAAGTTGTATGTGTTCTTTATATAGTTTAGATATTAACCCCTTATCATATATATGGTTTGCAAATATTTTCTCCCATTCCATATATTGATTTTTCATTTTTTAAAAATTATTTACATATTTTGGGGGAATAGTTGATTTAAAATACTAAGTAAGTCTTGGGTATACAACTTAATGATTCACAATTTTTTTTTTGGTCTTTTTTTTGTCTTTTCTAGGGCTGCACCTGTGGCATATGGAGGTTCCCAGGCTAGGGGTCTAATTGGAGCTGTAGCTGCCGGCCTACATTAGAGACACAGCAACTTGGGATCTGAGCCACGTCTTTGACCTATACCACAGCCCCTGGCAACGCTGGACCCTTAACCCACTGAGCAAGGCCAGGGATTGAACCCGCAACTCGTTAACCACTGAGCCACAATGGAAACTCCTGATTCACAATTTTTAAGGAATGTATTCCATTGAGGGAGTTCCCATCGTGACTCAGACAAAATGAATCCAACTAGTATCCATGAGGGTGCGAGTTCAATCCCTGCCTTGATCAATGTGTTGAGGATCTGGCATTGCCATGAGCTGTAGTGTAGGTCACAGACTCAGCTTGGATCCTGAGTTGCCATGGCTATGGTGTAGGTGGGCAGCTGTAGCTCCACTTTGACTCCTAGCCTGGGAACTTCCACATACTGTGGGTGCGGCCCAAAAAGCAAAAAAATCAAAAAAAGAAATGTACTCTATTGAAAGTTATAAAATTTTGCCTCTATTTTGTGTGCTATACAATATATTCTTGTAGCTTATTTATTTTAAATATAGAAATTTGTACCTCTTCACCCTCTACCCTTATCTTGGCCCTCCCCACTGGGTACCACTAGTTTGTTCTTTATAGCAGTGAGTCTATTTCTGTTTGGTTATATTCATTAGGTTTCTATTTTTTAGATTCCACACATAAGTGAAAATAGACACTTTCTTTTCCTGATTTATTTTACTAAACATAATACCCTCTAGGTCCATCTACATTGTTTCAAATGGCAAAACTGCATGTTTTTATGGCTGAGTAATATTCCATTTTATATATGCTACATCTTCTTTATCAGCTCATCTACTGATAGCTATAAATGCCTGTGTTAAGAAACAAGAAATATCTCATTAAACATCCTAACTTTACACCTCAGGGAACTAGAACAAGAAAAACAAACAAAACTTGGATTTCCCATCATGGCTCAGTGGTTAATGAATCGGACTAGGAATCATAAGGTTGTGGGTTCAATCCTTGGCCTCGCTCAGTGGGTTGAGGATCCAGCATTGCTGTGATCTGTGGTGTAGGTCGCAGATGCAGTTTAGATCCTGCATTGCTGTGCTTGTGGCGTAGGCTGCAGCTCCGATTAGACCCCTAGCCTGGAAACCTTCATATGCTGTTGGTTCGGTCCTAGAAAAAACCAAAAAAACCCAACCAGCCAAACAAACAAAAACAAAACTCAAAGCTAGTACAAGGAAGAAAATAAGAAAGATCAGGGTGGAAGTGAATGTAATAGAGACTAAATAGATAATAGAAAAGATCAATGAGGAGTTTCGTCTTGGCACAGTGGTAATGAATCCAACTAGAAAACATGAGGTTGCAGGTTCGATCCCTGGCCTCGCTCTGTGGGTTAAGGATGTGGTGTTGCCATGAGCTGTGGTGCAAGCCAGCAGCTGCAGCCCTGATTTGACCCCTAGCCTGGGAACTTCCATATGCCACAGGTGTGGTCCTAAATAAATAAATAAATAAATAAATAAATAAATAAATAACTCATGAGTCAAAGAGGAAATAGGGAATTTAGAAAACACTTCGAATTTAATGAAAATTTAAAAATACAAAATATCAAAATTTGTGGAGCACAGCTAAGTAGTTAGAGGGAAATTTAGAGCATTGAGAAGAAAGTTCTTGATGGGGAGCTCCCATCATGGCTCAGTGGTTAATGAATCTGACTAGGAACCATGAGGTTGCAGGTCCGATCCCTGTCCTTGCTCAGTGGGTTAAGGATCCAGAGTTGCCGTGAGCTGTGGTGTAGGTTGCAGACGTGGCTTGGATCCCGCATTGCTGTGGCTCTGGTGCAGGCCAGCAGCTACAGCTCTGATTAGACCCCTAGTCTGGGAACCTCCATATGCATCGGGAGTGGCCCTAGAAAAGGCAAAAAGACAATAAATAAATAAATAAATAAATAAAAGAAAGAAAGTTCTTGAATCAATGATCTAGGCTTCCTTCTTAAGAAACTAGAAAGAGAAAAGCAAATTAAACATAAATCATGCAGAAATGTGGAAATAAAAGAGAAAATTTCACTGAAAATGAAAATGGAGAATAAATGAGGAGTTTCCATTGTGGCTCAGCAATAATGAACTTGACCAGCATCCATGAGGATGCGGGTTCGATCCCTGGCCTCACTCAGTGGGTTAAGGATCCAGTGTTGCTGTAAGCTGGAGTGTAGGTCATAGATGGAGCTCGGATCTGGTTGGTATTGCTGTGGCTATGGTGTAGGCAGGCAGCTATGGCTCCCTTTCAACTCCTAGCCTGGGAATTTCCATATACTGCGGGTTTGGCCCTTAGAAAAAGAAAAGAAAAGAAAAGAAAAGAAAGAATGAAAGAAAGAGAAAGAAAATAAATTTAAAAAGCCAAAGAAAGCAAAAGGTGGTTCTTCGAGAAGAGTAATTAAAGTGAATAAATCTCTAATTAAGCTAATTAAGAAAAAGGTAGATTACACAAATTACCAATAATGGAAATGAGAAAGGTAATATCTTTAACGAATCTACAAATATTAAATGGTGAAAGAAGGGATGTAATGAATTTTATTTTGATAACTTGGGACATATTATGGCTTATGGGTCAAATGAACCCATGAGCCTAGAATCATTTTTACATTTTTCAAAGCTTTCAGAAGAAAAAAGAAGGAGGAGGAGGAGAAAAGGCTATGTGACAAAGAATATACCTGACCTACAAAGCCTATGAATACTTATAATCTGGACTCTTATAGAAAAAGTTTTATGATACTTTAGATGAAATAGACAAATTCTTTGAAAGACAAAACTTATCAACTTTCACACAGGAAATGAATAACATGAATAGTCCTACATGTATTAGAGGCATGGCTGGGCCTAAGTGAAGCAAATTAAGCAAAGTGAAAGTGCCAGGTTAAAAGAGGTACTTATTTTCATGATCTCCCTGATTACAGAAAATGAATGCTTTCTTTTTTTGGTCTCCTTTTGGGGGGTGGGCTGCACCCAAGGCATATGGAAGTTCCCAGGTTACGGGTTGAATCGGAGCTACAGCTGCCAGCCTATGCCACAGCCACAGCAACACAGGATCCGAGCTGCATCTGCGACTTACACCACAGCTCACGGCAATGCCAGATCCTTAACCCACTGAGCAAGGCCAGGAATCGAACCCACATCCTTGTGGATACTAGTCAGGTTCATTAACCCCTGAGCCATGATGGAAACCCCCAGAAAATAAATGCTTCTTAAATTTTGTGTCACTCTGGAAAAGTGTGTCAATTCTTTTTATAAACATACATAATATTACCTAGCAAATATTACTCCTATGTATTTATCAAAAGGAAATGAAAACAAATGCTCACACTAAATGTATTTATGAATGTTTGCAGCAGCTCTATTAATATAATCACCAAGCAACCCAGATGTTCAATGACAGGAAAATGGTTAAACAAATTGTGGTATGTTCGTTCAGTGGAGTCCTATTCAGTAATAAAAAGGAATGAACTAGTGAGTTCCTGTAATGGCTCAGTGGATTATGAAACTGACTAATATCCATGAGGATTTGGGTTCCATCCCTGACGCTGCTCAGTGGGTTAAGGATCCAACATTGCCCTGAGCTGTGGTATAGGTCACAGACATGGCTTGGATCCTATGTCGCCGTGGCTGTTGCTTAGGCTGGCAGCTGCATCTCCCATTTGATCCTTAACCTGGGAACTTCTATATGCCACAGGTGTGGCCCTAAAAATAAATAGAAAGAAAGAGAGAGAGAAAGAGAAAAAGCTGAGCTTAGAATCTAGCCTTTAGACCAGGGTATCACAATGACATAAATAAAATTAAAAAAGAAAAAGGAATGAACTACTGTTTCATGCAACATATATGAATCTTACATAGATTATGCTCAGCAAAAAAAGCCAGATTTGAGGAGATCCCGTCGTGGCGCACGGAAATGAATCTGACTAGGAACCATGAGGTTGCGGGTTCGATCCCTGCCCTTGATCAGTTGGTTAAGGATCTGGCATTGCTGTGAGCTGTGGTGTAGGTCACAGACGTAGCTGGGATCTCATATTGCTGTGACTGTGGTGTAGCCCAGGAAACGCAGCTCCAATTCAACCCCTAACCTGGGAACTTCCATATGCTGCAGGTATGGCCCTAAAAAGCAAAAGCAAAAACAAAAACAAACAAAAGGCAAAGTGTGAAAGAATATCTGAACTATGTTACCTCTTTTTTTTTTTTTTTTCTTTTTAGGCAACCCCCACAGTGGAAGTGATCAAATCCCAGGCAGAGCTGAAACCTATGTCTTAGCTGCAGTAATGCCAGGCCCTCAACCCTCTTCACTGGGCCTGAAATTGAACCGGCACCTCCACAGGGAAAAGCTGTATCATTGACCCACTGTACTGCAGTGGGAACTCCCTCTTTTTGGCCACACCTGAGGCATGCAGAAGTTCTGGGCCAGGGATCTCACTTGTGCCACAGCAGTGACAACAATGGATCCTTAACCACTAGGCCACCAGGGAACTTCTAAAATATGTTTGGATAACAAAGCAACTAAAATACAACAGAAAATAAGCAAGATTACAGATTACAGAAGACTTGAAAAACACTATCAATCAAATTGACTTAGTTGATGTTTGGAGCATTTCATCCAACATGTTCAGAATTACACATTCCTTTCAAGTACGTGCAGAACATTCACCATGTGGTCCATGTCCATGAAGTATGTTGTAATCAATTTTAATAATTTGAAATTATAGAAAATGTGTTTGACCATAACAGAATTTAATTATAAATCAATAGCAGAAAAATATGTGGAAAATCCACAGATATTTGCAAATTAAATTAGTCAAAAATTTGGGTGAAGTAGTAATGTCAAATATATGATCCCCAAATGTATGTGATAATGATCAGGTAAGTCTTCAAAGTTTAGAAGACACTGCTTGCATGGAAATATTTATATGTTAAAAATCTTCCAAAGCGAAAAAAAAATCTACGAGGAAAAAAAAGAACAATAGGAAATAGATGGAGATTTTGTTTTAGGTTTTCTTCTATTTTTCTTTTTAGAGCTACACCCGTGGCATATGGAATTTCCCAGGAAAGGGGTCAAATCTGAGCTGCACCTGCTGCTGCCACAGCCACAGCCACAGCTATGCCAGATCTGAGCCATGTCTGAGACCTATGCCACAGCTTGCAGCAATGCCAGATCCTTAACCCACTAAGCAAGGTGAGGGATCAAACTTGCAATCTCCTTGATTTTAGTCGGGTTCTTAACCTGCTGAGCCACAATGGGAACTCCAAAATAGATGGAAATTTTGTTTTTTTAGACCAGCATTTATAATGATTTTTATTTTTTCTACTACAGCTGGCTTACAGTGTTCTGTCAACTTTCTACTGTACAGCAAAGAGACCCAGTCACACATACATATATTCATTCTTTTTCTCACATTATCCTCCCTCATGCTCTAGATGGAAATTTTAAAATGAAGATATATTTGAGAGGTAGACATATAGATTAATTTTTCTACATCTGAGTTTCCCACATTTTTTTTTATCCAATGGGTTACACTTTTTTTTTTTTTTTAATAACAAAAGCATTACCATACAAAAGAGAGAAGTAATCAGAGAACTTCTTAGCAGCTTTCAGGAAGACCTCTTTGATTTGCCTTGCTGGTGTGGTACCCTTCCTCAGCACACCACCACGGCACAGTATGGCCTTTGTCTTCGCCTTTCACGTGTTTTATAGTTATCTGTGTCTACGCCTCTCTGCCCACAGACTGGGCTCCTTGAAGACCAAGGATTTCTGGCACAGAGTACTCATTAACTGAATGAATGAAAGAAAGAACATTATGGGAAGTTCCCGTTGTGGCTTAGTGGTATCGAGTCCGACCAATATCCACGAGGATGTGGATTCAATCCTTGGCCCTGCTCAGTGGGTTAAGGATCCAGAGTTGCTGTGAGCTGTGGTGTAGGCCAGCAGCTGTAACTCCGATTTGACCCCTAGACTGGCCCTAAAAAGCAAAAAAAAAAAAAAAAAAAAAAAAAAGAAAGAAAGAACATTAGCTAACTATATCCTCCCTTTTACATTAAGGAAATGTGTGGGGAATTTTGTGACACATGAACTTTGGAATGGGAGTCAGAGATACAGCTGCCCTATGTTAGGGGTAATCAGAGGCTAGAGATTATGTGACAGCCAAAATTCACCTACTTCACAACTGGTCAGTGAAGAGTTTGATCTCAAAACAAAAGGGTTTGGATGCTTAAGCCATGGACACTAGAACATAATAGTAAGTACCTCCGCAGCTTACACAATATGGTCTGCAGTTTAAAGGAAGACTCTCTGGATATTGGGTAAAGAATTGGCTTTCCTATTCAGGACAATGGAGATCCTAAATGTTCCCTGGGCAGCTCTACAGATGAAGTCAGCCCAGGATGGCATAGAAGTACAACCAGGTCCACACTCAGAAAGGTTAGTGAGCGGAGTTCCCTTAGTGGTATAGCAGAAATGCATCTGACTAGGGACCATGAGGTTTTGGGTTTGATCCCTAGCCTCGCTCAGTGGGTTAAGGATCTGGCATTGCTGTGAGCTGTGGTGTAGTTTGTAGATGCGGCTTGGATCCTGCATTGCTGTGGCTGTGGCATAGGCCAGCAACTGTAGCTCTGATTCAACCCCTAGCCTGGGAACCTCCATATGCTGCAGGTATAGCCTATAAAGGAAAAAAAAAAAAAAAGGGTTGGTGAGGGTTCTACTGTGGAAGAATGGGTAATGGAAGAGCTGCCCTGAAGTGGAAAAGGAGTCAAGTGGTAGGAGGTCCTTCTGTGCCCTCCAGCCAAAGCACTGCTACATTATTCTAGTTGTATGATCCAGGATTCGACTATCACTGAAGATCCAGAAACTGCACATCATCAAAGCTGCTCAGAGCTCCATGAGAATTACCTGGGGAGAAACTGCAGCTGAATGTCAACCTTACATACAGCTTTGCTGCCTGTCACCTTCAGGTTTTCCTTTTTCACATCTAACAAATTACAAGCTAGGAAAAAGAATCTGAAAGAGAATGGATGTGTGTACATGTATAACTGAATCACTGTGTGGTACAGCAGAAATTATCACAACTTTGTAAATCAATTATACTTCAATGAAAGTTAAATGAATGAATGAATGAATGAATGAATGAATTACAAGCTAGGATACTTTTGGTATTCTTCTGAGTTTATACCTAAATGCCAGTTCTGTGTGCTATTGTGTGTACCCAGAATTATGTATAAATGTTAAAACACCATCTGGAAAAGCAAATGGCTCTTTGAAGTCTACAGAGAAAGCAGATGGAAGCTTATAACGCTCTTGTTCTCAAAAGCCCTGTGTCTAAAACATGCTCAAGTAGTATAAAGAAATGTCATTCAGCAATCCTAAGCCTTGTTATCCACAAAATGGACATATTGTGAGCTTGCACCTATGTGCTCGAGTGGTTGGCAGAAAAACAATCTCTGAATTTTCTATGTTCTAATCCATGCAATCTATAAAGGTTAGTGGTAAAAGTAACTTCACTGATGTAACTAAGTGTATGGAAGTTGAGATGGGGAGATTATTTAAGTGGGCACAGTCTAATCACATGAGTCCTTCCAAGTGGAGAACCTTTCTGAGTTGCAGTGGGAGAGATGCAAGAAGGGAAGAGAAGTGTTTAGTGTCCAATTACCTGCAGATGGCTATGTGCTTGGACGAAAGAGAGGACTCTAGGGGCTAAAGGTAGCATAAGATGGCAGCCAGGAAGGAAATGGGGACCTCGGTCCAATAACTGCAGGGAACTGAGTTCTGTGAAAGCCTAAAGAGTAAGAAAGTGGGTCCTTCCTAGAGCCTCCAGAGGGGAATGCAGGCCAGCCAGACTCATGTCAGATTTTATGCCTGAACTATAAAATAACACACTTGTGTTGTTCTAAGCCACGAAGGCTCATGTTGGATGCTTGACCTATAGAACTGTAAGATAATACACTTGCGCTGTTCCAAGCCACTAAGTGTGTGGTAGTTTGTTACAGCAAAACTAGAAAACTAAGCCAGGCAAGAAACCATATGCTGCATCTATTTAAAAGGTTAAAGCTGGGAGTTCCCGTCGTGGCGCAGTGGTTAACGAATCCGACTAGGAATCATGAGGTTTCAGGTTCAATCCCTGGCCTTGCTCAGTGGGTTAAGGATCTGGCGTTGCCGTGAGCTGTGGTGTAGGTTGCAGACGCGGCTCGGATCCCGTGTTGCTGTGGCTCTGGCGTAGGCCGGTGGCTATAGCTCCGATTGGACCCCTAGCCTGGGAACCTCCATATGCCGAGGGAGCGGCCCAAGAAATGGCAAAAAGACAAAAAAAAAAAAAAAAAAAAAAAAAAAAAAAAAAGGTTAAAGCTTCTAAGTCAGTGTTTTCCAGTCTGTGGACCAACTATGCAAAAACCTATGACAAGTATTAACAACCACTGTGGGAGTTCCCAGAGTCCCCAATATGGTGTGGCAGAAATGAATTTGTCTGGTATCCATGAAGATGTGGGTTCAATTCCTGGTCTCGCTCAGTGGTTTAAGGATCCTGGTCTCGCTCAGTGGTTTAATGAATTTGTCTGGTATCCATGAAGATGTGGGTTCAATTCCTGGTCTCGCTCATTGCTGTGGCTGCTGTGTAGGCTGGCAGCTGCCACTCCGATTTGACCCCAGCCCTGGAACTTCCTCATGCTGAGGGTGCGGCCCTAAAAACAAACAAGCAAACAAATCAAAACAAACAAACAAAAACCAACCACTGTGGAAAACAGTATGGACGGTCCTCAAAAACCAAAATAATAGAAATACTGTATGATCCAGTATTTCTACTCCTGCTCCTGGGCAATATATACAGAGAAAATCATAATTAGAACAGACGCAGGCACCCCTATGTTCATAGCAGCACTATTTACAATAGCCAAGACATGGAAACAACCTAAATGTCTGTCAGCAGAAGAATGGATAAAGAAGATGTGGACATATATACAACGGAATATTACTCAAGTCAAAAAAAAAAAAAAAGAATGAAATAATGCCATTTGCAACAACATGGATAGATCTAGAGGTTATCATACTAAGTGAAGTAAGTCAGACAGAGAAAGAGAGGTATCATATGATATCGTTTATATGATATATCATATCTAAAGCATGATACAAGTAAACTTATTTACAAACCAGAAACAGACTCACAGCCTTCAAAATCAAACTTATGATTACCAAAGGGGACAGGTGGTGGAGTGGATGGGGGTTTAGGATTGGCATATGCACATCATTGTGTATGGATGGATGGTCAACAGGGACCTGATATATAGCACAGGGAACTCTACTCAATATTCTGTAATAACCTATATGGGAAAAATTTCTAAAAGAAAATGGACATGTATATAACTGAATCACTATGTTGTACAGCAGGAATTATCACAACGTTGTAAATCAACTGTAATTCAATAAAATTTAAAGAAAAACCCAGATAATATCACACTTTATTTCCTAGATTCTTATTCCAAAACTGTACCCATTGTGACAAATATCGATGCCAGCTGTGATAAGTTTGTGAGTGAGATGGTGTTGCTGTCTCAAGTTTTTGTTTACAGGTATCATTTGACTCACTGATAAATGGCAATCAGTTTGACCATCACCAAGATGTAGGAGGTGGACTTGCAGCACTTAATTTTTTGGGGGATGGCTATACCTGTGGCATACGGAATTTCCTGGGCCAGGGATAGAATCCGAGTCCCAGCTGTGACCTAAACCATAGCTGTGGCATTGCCAGATCCTTAATCATCTGTGCTGGGAGAGGGGTTGAATCTACACCTCAGCAGCAACCCGAGCTGCTGCAGAGACAATTCTAGGTCCTTAACTCGCTTCACCACAGTGGGAACTCCCTGTAGCATTTGATTTTTTAAAATGAATTTGATTTTTATTGAAGTATAATTGATTTACAATATTGTGTTAGTTCCTGGTGTATAGTGATTCAGTTATATATATGTGTGTGTATGTATTATTCTATATATTCTTTTTCAAATTCTTTTCCATTATAGGTTATTAGAAGATATTTAATATAGTTCCCTATGCTATACAGTAGGACCTTGTGGGTTTTTTTTTTTTTTTTTAGGGCCTTGTTGTTTATCTATTACATATGTGTAGTTTGTATCTGCTAATCCCAAACTCCTAATTTATTCCTCCCCCCTCCCCCTTTGCTAATCATAAATTTGTTTTCTATGTTTGTGAGTCTGTTTCTGTTTTGTAAATAAGCTAATTTGTATCTGTTTTCAGATTCCAAATATAAGTGATATCATATGATATTTGTCTTTGTCTGACTTCACTAATTCACTTAGTATGATAATCTCTAGGCCCATCCATGGTGCTACAAATAAAAATAGCATTATTTCATTCTTTTTTATATCTGGCTAATATTCCATTTTACATATATACCACTTCCTTTTTTTGGCTCCACCCATGGCATATTGAAGTTCCTGGGCCAGGGGTTGAAACTGTGACACACATGTGACCAGAGCCACAGTAATGACAACACCGGATACTTAACCCACAAGGGAACTCTATCTATCTTCTTTATCCATTTATCTGTTCTTGGACAAATAGGTTGCTTCCATGTCTTGACTACTGTAAATAGTGCTGCTATGAATATTGAAATGCATGCATCTTTTCAAATTAGATTCTTTTCCCCAGATATATGTCCAGGAGTGGGATTTTTGGATCATAGGGTAACTCTATTTTTACTTTTTAAAGGAATCTCCATATTATTCTCCATATTGGCTGCACCAATAGTGTAGGAGGGTTCCCTTTTCTCCACACCTTCTCTAGCATTTGATTCTTATAGACTTTTTATTTTTTATTTTATTGTTTGTCTTTTTAGGGCCACACCCATGGCATATGGAGGTTCCCAGGCTAGGGGTTGAATTGGAGCTACAGCTGCTGGCCTATGCCAGAGCCACGGCAATGCCAGATCTGAGCCACATCTGTGACCTACACCACAGCTCATGGCAACGCCGGGTCCTTACCCCACTTATCGAGGCCAGGGATCAAACCTGCAACCTCATGGTTCTGCTGCGCCAAGATGGGAACTCCCTGGAAATCCTAGAATTTTAAAGTAACTTTGTTTAATATGTTAGAGGCTTTGACAGAAAAAGTGGACAACATAGGAAACGATTTCTTTGTGTCTTCAGATGGCAGAAAGCCAATGGAGCTATCTCAGATCTCTTTTTGTGTGAAGTTCTTCAATTTTTATATGTTATGACAAACATTTTCACAGCACTTGTAGAGCCTTTTGCAATTTGCCAAGTGCTTGACATATCTTTAAATTTTTATCATAGTCCAGGAGTTCCCTGGCCACCTAGTGCTTAAAGATCTGGCATTGTCCCTGCTGTGGTGTGGGTCTGATCCTTGCCCTTGGAACTTCTGCAGAAAGGTTTATATTTTTTTATTTTTATTTTTTTTAAATAAGAGCACTAATCCCATTCATGAGGGCTCCACCCTCATTATCTGGCATATGGAGCATTAACTGTGATGTAAACTATGGACTTTAGTTAATAATAATTTATAAGTGTTATTTCCACAATGTTGCGTTTTGAGAGTCTCTCTAATACATTTTATTTTATTTTATTTTATTTATTTATTTATTTTTGTCTTTTTGCCATTTCTTGGGCCACTCCCGCGGCATATGGAGGTTCCCAGGATAGGGGTCTAATCGGAGCTGTAGCTGCCAGCCTATGCCAGAGCCACAGCAATGCAGGATCTGAGCCGCGTCTGCGACCTACACCACAGCTCACGGCAACGCCGGGTCGTTAACCCACTGAGCAAGGGCAGGGACCGAACCTGCAACATCGTGGTTCCTAGTCGGATTTGTTAACCACTGCACCACGACAGGAACTCCGACAATTATATTCTTTTCTTTTTTTTTTTTTTTTGTCTTTTGAGGGCTGCACCTGTGGCATATGGAGGTTCCCAGGCTAGGGGTCTAATTGGAGCTGTTGTCGCCTGCCTACACCACAGCCACAGCAACGCCAGATCCCTAACCCACTGAGTGAGGCCAGGGATGGAACCTGCAACCTCATGGTTCCTAGTTTCCACTGTGTCACTCCTTTTTTTTTTTTTTTTTCTTTAAGGGACACACCATGGCATATGTAAATTCCCAGGCTAGGGGTGGAATAGGAGCTACAGCTGTCGGCCTATGCCACAGCCACCGCAACACCAGATCTGAGCTGTGTTTGCAGCCTATACAACAGCGCAAGGCAACCCCAGTTCCTTAACCAACTGAACAGGGCCAGGGATTGAACCTGCATCCTCATGGATGCTAGTCGGGTTCATCACCGCTGAGCCACAACAGGAACTCAGAGTTATTTTATTTGAGGATTATTCTAAATATTCCACTATACCGATGTTACTGTAATGTACCCCACTAATGCAAGATGTTACTAACACTGGAAACTCTATTAGGTGTCCCGTGTTTGGATGGGATGGATATATGGAACTGTATGTAATATCTGCTCAATTATTCTGTCAAATTAAAACTACTCTAAAGATAGAGTCTATCAATTATTTTTATCCATTATTTTTAAAAGCTTGAGTCTCATTTTTATTTATCTTATAATGAGAAAAAAGACTTTGGGTTTTTTTGGGCCGTGGCCACAGCATATGGAAGGGATCGAATCCAAGCCACAGCAGTGATAATGCCAGATTCTTAACTGCTAGGCTGCTGGGGAACTCCTGATTTTTCCTTTTAAAAAAGAGTATTATTTTAAGACTTTAGATCAGTTTTAGATGTATAGAAAAATGAGCTGAGAGTACAGATAATTCTTGTATACCTACCTCTGAGGCCACATATGAGCCACTTCCTCTACTACTTTTTCTTTTTTTTTTTTAGGGCTGCACCTGTGGTACATGGAAGTTCCCAGGCTAGGGGCTGAATCGCAGTTACAGCTGCCAGTCCACACTGCAGCCACAGCGACACCGGATCTGAGGTGCATCTGTGACCTACACTAAAGCTCATGGCAATGCTGGATCCCTGATCCACTGAGTAAGACCAGGGATTGAACCCATGTCCTCGTGGATTCTAGTGGTGTTCTTTACCACTGAGCCAGGATGGGAACTCTCACAATTTCCCCCACTATTAATAGTGGTAACTACATTTGCTACAACTGATAGACCTAAATTGACATACCCTTACCACTCAAAGTCCATAGTTTACCTTAGGGTTTACTTCTGATGTTGTACATTCCGTGGGTTTGACAATGTCTACATATACCCATCATGAGAATATCATCCAGAATGCTTTCACTGCCTTAAAAATCATCCTCCCTCCCGCAACTCTTTAGAAATCTTTGTGGTGTTGGAAGAGTTCTTGAGTTTTAGTGGTGGTTACCCAAATCTATACAACTGTTAAAATGACAAAATTATACAAACACATTGTACAAATCTCAGATTTCTGGTTTTGATACTGTACTGTAGTTCTTTGAGATGTAACTGCTAGGAGCACTTGGTGAATGGTGCATGGGACTTCACTGTACTATCTCTGCAACTTCTTGTGAATCTGTAATTATCTCAAAAAGTTAAAACAATTTTAAAAAATCTGTTTTTTGGTGAAATAAAATTGCACTGAACTTTCTGAGAAAAATTTAGCGAAACAGAAACTCAACTTTCTTAGAAGTTCTGTACTATCACTTATTAACTAAGCAAAGGTTGGTGGTGTTTATACATCAATAGCAGAAGACCAAGTTAAAACAGAGAGTGAAAAGCTCTGTAAAGTGGTGAATTAGAAAACAATTCTTGGGAGTCCCCATCGTGGCTCAGTGGTTGATGAACCCAACTAGCATCCATGAGGAAAAGGGTTCCACCCCTGGCCTTGGTCAGTGGGTTACGGATCTGGCATTATTATGAGCTGTGGTGTAGGTCACAAACGTGGCTCAGATCCCAAGTTGCTGTGGTCTGGTGAAGGCTGGAGGCCACAGCTCCTAGCCTGGGAACTTCCATATGCCGCTGGTGCAGCCCTAAAAGACAAAAAAAAAAAAAAAAAAAAAAAAAAAAAAAGAAGGAAAACAATTCTCTTTTTTTGTGGAAAGCATCACATGAAAAGGGGCAAAAAACACACAATGGACAGCCACTAACACAAAATCTCCCTCAAGAAATAAACTTAAAATGGTCATTTCCAGTTCTTAAAATTATCTGCACTCCTTTTATTCCAGCAAGGAACTGAAAACCCAACAGTCAGCTAGAGGTTCTTAAGCACAGTACAAATTGAGGGGGGTGTTTTAGTCCTTGTTCTGTCTGGCATTCTCAAGGGAAGGACTGTACGCCACAATCGAGTCAGTTAAAATTGTACACTTTCTTAAATTACTTTTTAATGTACTTTTGGTTTCTAGTTCACTTTATTAGTTAAAAAATACCCTCCAAAGATGTATTCATATCTGGTGGCTAAAATGATCTGCCCAATGTCACATATGCTAAAACAATTTTACACAGATTTATATTTTCAAAAAAAAAAAAAAAAAGAATGCAAAGGACAAAGTAATCATTGCAGATTAAGTTGCCACTGACCGTATAAAATAAGCTAAATCGTTTCATAAAATTTAAAAAAATCTTCCTTTCCCTTGCTCCCTGGAACGAAAGCTATCGAAATCTAAGGTTTAAAATAAAGTCGAAGATGCTCAAAAACATTGTCACTTTGTCCTTTACTGTGCAACAGCTTTTTTAATAAAGGGTTTAAGGAAGTAGACTTTGAAGCTCCTCCGAGTCCCAATCTGCAAAAAGTATGAAACTCCTTTCCGGTCGCACCACGTGGTGAAGCTTTTGGGTCTTAGCTGCCTGCCTAAACAACGCCCCAGGACTTGCAGACCCGAGCCTCCGTGGCTATACTAAACAGCTGGAAGCTACAAAAGAGGCGTGGCCTTCTCGGATGTAAGATGGCGGCCGCGCGACGCTCTGGGCGGTCCCCGCCGTGACTCAGTAGCCGGAAGTCCTCCGACTCCAGCCAGTAGGAAGCGGAAGTAAAGGGCGGTCGGCTGCTGGTCTTTAGCTTTGCGAGGCCGGCTTGTGAGCCGAGCCGCGGGAAAGGCGCGTGTCGGCCGCTCACTGGCGCAGCTGCTGCCCCCTCCGCAGCTGCCCCGCCCCACCCCGCTCCACCCTGCTCCGGCCTTGTCCCAGGTGCCGTCGCAGACGGAGCGCGGCCCCGGCATGGGCTGGAAAGGGGCTGCGGGCGGCGCGTGTGCCGCCGCTGCGCGGCCGGTGACAGGTACCCCTTGGGTGGCGTGGGACGGTCTCGCGGTCAGGAGAGGGTCTGGGGCACCTTGCGCTTCCGTTTCTTCCCTGACTCAGTTTCCCCTCCCGTGTCCCAACCTTCCCCCCTCAATGCGAGTGACCCGAGTTATCCCTCAGTGTCTTCTGGGCAAGGTATCGTTTGTGCGAGGGTAGCCGCAGGCTCTCTCTACCTCTTTGAGCCTTCATAGAAGAGCTTGGAGACCCATGTGCTCAAGTGCAGACGCAGGTGGGGGAAGTGCCCTGACATGCATTTAGATTAAGCCTGACCCTAAGTAGGTTGAGAACCAGCAGTTTGCAGGACCCCGATAGGAGAACGAACGGAACTTTTTATAGATTTCTCTTTTCCCTAAAATGAATTCAGGTGCTGAATATAGGTTGCCGTTTTCATTTAATACGAGGATCCGTTGGCTGGAAATTGGATGATCCGGTTTCACTTTTAGTGTGGGACCTGCCAGAGGAGTAAGATCTGCGTACATCGCCAATAAGTTATGGGTGTGAACTGTTCATGTTCTTTGGCCAGAAACTCTAGATTGTTTTGCATTTCTTGCCAGATTTGAGAACTAGCATATTTTGTTCATTGGAGGTCGTGGGGTCTTATGCCTTCCTGTGCTATACTATTTTGGAAAAATTCATCATGCGCTTGGCTATCCAATTGTAGTGTGATGTTTGAAGACATTTTAAATAGCTATATGACAACACTACAAAATTTGGGATAATTATAGCCTTTCCATTTGACTTGCTTTTGATGAACTTAGCTGAAACTCATTTTTATTAAAGGAAATAAACATTGCTTTGTACAGTACCATGGCGTCTTCACAATGCATGTTTAACTTGAGGGAAATAAACTGGAGAAAATTCTATTAGACTTTTTCTCCAGTTACTGGTGGTCGTTTTCATATCAGATATACAATATCTCTTTTTAATTGGAAATTAGGTGTTTGTGGTTCAGGGCAAATGAGTTTTGCTAAAAGGTATAAATGTATATTAAGTTTAATTATTTCAGAAGTAAGTTTATTTCTCAAGAGTGAGTACTTCCTAATATTTTCCCTCGCTCTTGTCATACATGTTGAAACTAAGATGGCTGTTTTTTTACTTGGAGGGTGCAAGTGGTTTTTTTAAAATTTTATTTTAAAGCATTTGATAGCTATTTTCTTCAACTTAAAAATGGAGAAAAAAGATTGGTACTGATTAGAATCTTATGCCTCTTCTGTTTTCCAAAAGTGAAAAACATTTGCCATAATATAACTTTGATAAGTATTTCTGATATCTTACTGTAGATAAATGAACATGGGATAGTATCTTTAATTTAACCTAAAGAAACTGGGCCACACACTCAATCTTGCAGATGATACATTTGGGCCCAGAACTTATTGAAGACTTTTTAATTTGTCCATCATGGCATAAGCATTATGCCTATGATTATGCAGTGCCACATTGCAGATTCTGACAGCTGTCATTTCCTAGACTATTCCTTTTTATAAGCAACCTTTAGTCAGGTTGATAAGGGGTCTTTTAAAAGGAAGGTATCCTCAAACAAAAGGCCCCTTGGTGAGGTTCTTAACTTCTGCTCCTCTGGACAGCCTTTTCTTCTGGTGTTATCTGTGGTGTCAAGGATATGGGGTCTGGATGGGAAAATTCTTCTTTAATGTATAGCTTTCTTCCCTTTCCCATCTCTAATGGTGCTATGCTGTGTCCGAAGAACTTTCTGTCTCTTTAAGACAGAGCGAGGGGATCTCTGGGTGAGTCATGGTGCTTATTGTTTTCATTTTCACTCTTTTTAAGTCCTAGGTTTTCGGTAGCATCTTTGCTTGTGGTGCCACCTTCCATTGGCTTTCACTCATCCCTTAATGAACAGTCTGTGTTGATTTTATTTTCAGTGCCTCCTGTGTTCCAGGCATTTTGCTAGGCATGTGACTGTGGCAGACAGAACTCTCTGCTCTGGAGGAGATCACATTTGGTCCCCAAAGCCAGCCCAAGTGTGGATCTGTCAGTGGTTGCTAGATTTGGTTTAGTCCCAACTTCAGACCCACACTGTTAGTGTTAAGATTGAAACTCTGGCTCTCTCACCCACCTGAGTCTGAAGGACTCTGCCTGTAGAAAATCCTTGGACTTGCCTTGGGTCTCATAATACAGCCCTTTGCTATGTCTGGGTCTCCACAGGATGAATTCTCACTCCTTCTTAAAGCCGGAGAACCAGGGCAGATAGCATGCCATTGGAGAACTTTGGAAAACATGCAAATGTGGGTTCCAAGCATGGCTGTATATTATTTGGTCAAGTAACTTAGCCTCTCTGAGCTTCCATGTTGTTATTTTTAAAGTGGAGATGCTCCTGTGTCACCATTATGCAGCCTATTTATGGACCATCTGCTGTTTGCCAGGCACTGTGCTGTTCGATGTGGTGAACAGAGTGAACAAGGCTGCACCCTCAGGAGCTGCAGTCTCCTGGGCCATCATTTGGAAGGGCGGGGAGCTGGTGTTTGCAGAGCACTGGCAGTGGTGCTGCCAGGAGTGTAATTGCTCTGTAAATGCGGGCATTTCCACGGGGCCTTCTGACACTCTCAGTCCCCTCCCCACGCTCTGCATGCAGTGTACCCTGTAGTAGCATCCCATTTTTCATCCGGGATCAGTCAGCACTGTTGGGGGATTATAGATCTAGGTCCCATCAGGAAAAAATTGTAAACATAGCTGTAGCATAATACTACTTGAACACAGTTCATGTGTGCAGTCTCTAGTTTAGAAACTTAGTTTGGGGATAGGATTTTTTTTTTCCCCCTAGCCACAGAGGATATATTTCCAAAGCCTATTTTTAAGGCCTCGTGATAACAATCAGTTATTATTTTATAATTTAGAAGATAGTTTTTAGTTTCTCTTCCTTGAGATGACATATTTTACTGGAACAGTTAATTCTAGTGTAGTGCTTGGCACTTGACAGAGTGACTTTTCATGTTGCCTTCTCATCCTCATAGTGCCCCTGGTAGATACTGGTACTCATTTTTTAGAGAGTGGGAGAGTAGGGGCAGAGGAATTACTAGGTAACATGCTTTTGGTTAAACTGCTAGTAAGTAGCAAACTCAGGAATTGATCACAGGTCCCTGACTATAATGGTTTTTTTTTTTTTTTTTTCTTATCATGACAGACTGGTTTCTGAGGTTCCAGTTCCTGGACCTACAGGGGAGGGTGTATGAGAGTTTTTGAGTTATCTGAAATTATATCTAAAAGCTTGGGTCTTTGCTTGCTCCTCTGCAGGAAATGTTGGTTAATTTTGCTACATGGTGAAAGGGGCCTACATCATCTGTAACCCCCTCCCCCCAGTGACTGCGCACACCTCCCCCCTCCCCTAAGCCAGGAATCATTGCTTGCAAGTTTCATGGTCAGAGGTCTGATTTGGTTAGTCCTAGTTTTAATCAGTGTTGATTTTTTTTTTTTTTTTTTTTTTTTTTTTTTTAGTGCTTATAAATGGGAGGCTTATTAACTTTTTTTGTTTCTAAAGAATCTGAACTTAAAACTCCAAAGCAACTTTTCTCTTTGGCATAATTTCTCTTTTGACCATTGTTCTTTAGAGATTTTGTGGGTCATGTGGAGGAAGATGTTGGCACAAACAATAATGCTGTTTGTAAAAAGAAGGTATTAATTGGTTGCCCCAATATGGAGTGTCTCCCAATGTATTTCATAACTAGTATGGAGGAGTTGGGGTGAGCTCTACCAGACATTAACATTCAGAATCACATGTTTGCTTTAGTGTTTCCCAGGTATTCATGTCCCCCTTGGATTCTCATTCAAGTGGGTGGAACTCAGGTGGGCCTTTTTATAGCTGAAGGGAAGGCTGTTAGACTTCTGGGATGAAAAATCAGATCAAATAATTCTGCAGCTGGAGACCTTTTCTAAAATGATGTGGACACTGAGGATCTCAGCGTGCTTAGCGAGGCTGCTACAGGAAATTTAGGAGGCCTGCATTCTGTGGCCTGGCTGATTGACTAGTGACCCCAGTTTTCTTATTCTGTAGGTGGGGATTGATTGAGTTCTTAGATTTCCTCATTCCAGAACCTGTATTTGAGTTCACACTTGAGACCCATCCTGTTAACCTCCTAAAGCTGCCATAACAAAATACCACAAACTGGGTGGCTTAGATAATTTTGTCTTACAAAGTTTTGGTGGCTAGACGTTCTCAGTGAACAGGACCATGTTCCTTCTGAAATCTGTGGAGAAGGATCTTTCTTTGCCTTTTCCAGCTTCTGGTAGCCCCAGGCATTGGTGGCTTGCATTGTCTTTACTTGGCACTCTCCTTGTGTCTCTTCATGTTGTCTCCCTCTGCTTGCTTGTCTCTTTGCCTGAATTTCCCTCTTTTTTTTTTTTTTTAACACCAGTCATTGGATCAGGACCTATCCTGAGGACCTCATTTTAACTTGATTACATCGGAAAAAACCCTATTTCCATTACAAGTTCACATTCCAGGTGGCTGGGGGTAGGATTTCACCAGATCTTTTTGGGGAATACAGTTCAACCTGTAACACATTTGTGTTTTCATCTGTCTCAGCTTTATTTACTCTCCTGCTTCATAGAGTATGATTGTTTGCAGTGGTACTGGGCCACCAGCTGACTTTTCTATCTCTGTGTAGCCTAGGAGATGAAGTGGAGCCTTTGTAGGAAAGAGTGTAATGAACTCCACACCTTCAGTTGTGTGTCAGTCATCAGCAAACATTTGTAGTAGGTGCTGTTGTTTTGGAAGGACTTCTTTCTGTGATGGTCATGTTTTTTTTGGTGTCTCTAAGTATTTAGATTCAGGTTTAAACATTGCCTTGTAGCAAAACCTTTTCTTTTTTTTCTTTTTTAGGGGTTTGCCATAAAATGGGCCTTCTGATCATACTCATTGGACTATGGCTGTTATCCTCAGTAAAAGCAGATTCAAAAGCCATTACAACCTCTCTTACAACAAAGTGGTTTTCCACTCCCTTGTTGTTAGAAGCCAGGTAAGAAGAGTTTTTTTTGTTTGTTTTTTTTTTTTTCCCTTTCACATGTTTGAGTGAAAACATAGTCTCTGTTGGTGGATATTCAGGAGCTTTTTAGTGAGTGAGATTCTCATGCTCTGCCTGTAGTGAGAGCCTCTTTGAGCATGCACCATGCTGTGTGCTGTCCCCAGGCTGTTAGAACACGGAATCCGTGTCAGCAGGCTAGGGCTATAGCGATGATAGGCCCTTAGGGACTTCTTTAGACAAATATATTGAATTGGTTAAATTATTATGTCATCTTCCAGGAAGAGTATAAATGTGGTAATAAGGGAAGAGAGAGTTGTACTTAAAGGACATTTTTCTATTTATTGGAAGAAGGTGTTAAGAGGTGTTTTAATGAAAGGAAGAGAAGAGAGCTTGGCAAGGAGCGGGCGGGGGGAATGTGCCTCTAAAATCTTGGGAGGAGATCCCAAGATCAGAGAGTGCAGGGGGAAGCTGAGAAGTGATCACATTTTATCTGATTCTAGCATCATCAAAATCAGGATGAACCGAATTACATGTTATCTTACAATTAAAATTGGGTAGCATTTTTCGCTCTTGGTGTTTCACAAAACAATGATCTATCTTAAAATTGACAATGTCTTAAAATTGAGAAAATGAAATATAGTCAGTGATTTCTTGGGAGAATTTATAATCCAAGTGTACTTTTCAGTTAGTATTTGTAATATAAAGATAACCAGATACTCTTCTTTTAGTCAGTTTTTTGTTTATAGAGGGAAACTTTTTATTGTATCTCAGATAACATAGCTACAACCTGTAGAGAATCTTTGTAAAGTATACATTTAGATAAGTGACTGCTAAGCATTTGGTAAATCTCAGAATGGGATAGTCCTGGAAATTTGAACTCTTGTGTTATTTCAGTTAACTTTTGCTATCCACCTTTGTGATCTTCAACTTAGAACTTTTATTTCCTAACATCTTCCCCTCACTCCCTAGAAAAACATGAACAAAGAGTTTGTTACATTGATTGGATACTGCTAATTGTGTCTCCTAAGGAGAAGTCTCATTTGATATCGATGAGAGGCCAGTGGGAACGTGGGATGTGTAGGGGCTGGTCTTGACTTGCTGAGGAGCTTCCTAGACTTTCTGCTGAGCAGACCTTCTCCCATCACTTCTCGGTGCCTTTCTTTTCTCAGCCATAAATGGCAAAACCAAAAACCAAAACCCTAAACAAAACCGTGCAAAACTCCAAAAAAGCCAGCAAACCTCCATCCCCCCCAAAAAAGCCCAATTGCATGTATTTCATAGTGATGTCACAATACCTAATTTGCTAAGTGGGGTGAACCCCTCAATATTTATCAATATTTATAAAATATGTATCAGTATTTATCAGCCCATTACTAGATCTCCGGTGGTTGTAAGTGAAGTGACCAAAGGTCAGATGAGGTCTTGGACTGCCTGAGCCAGGACTCTTATAACTGAACATTTCTTATCTTCCTTTCTGCTAATCTTATTTTGGATGATTTATCTGGTGTCAGTGTTAAGTCATCGAGATTTACTCTTCCTTTCTAAATAATTCTGAAACTACATGTAACAGATGTTTTATGATACTCTGCTCAATGTTCTTAACTGAATCACATCCCATTACTCTCACTTACGAGAACAAATTTCCTGGTTTTTGTATATTGTTTTAGAAGATTCTTATGATGTATACTTAATAGACTTTTGGGAAGGTATGCTAGAATTGTCAGCCTTAATCAATTTTTTCTTCAGTTTCTTTGATCTATGTGAAATCAGCATTGTAGACTGTTTCCTTTACCCCACTTAACCATAACAAACATTGCCCCCTTTTCATGATATTCTGGCCATTTGCCATTTTTAGTTCACTATTTTTAGTCCTCTTCTGTGACTATTTGTAGACAGTTTGTCCAGGTAATGGGACATGTAGGCAACTCAAAAACATGCTGTGCTTATTTTTAACCACTCCGTATTCACCTCCAGAGCTAGCTGAGGCCACCAGCCTTCCCTCTCAGGCCCATGACAGATGTTGCTGCTGGACTGCAGCACTGTCTGTGGTTGGGGAGGAGAAGGGACAGGGTCCTTTTCCATACATTGAGGCTTGTGGCTAACACAGACCTTTTGCCTTCCTTGCTTCTGGCCCTTAGGGACTAAAAATATTCCTGTGTGTATTTTTAGATTGGACCTGATGCTAATGGAGGGCTTGTAGCTTTCTGGTTGTACATGCAGTGATATATATTTAATTGAAGTAGAGCTCTGAATACGTTTGAGCAGCTATTGTTACCAACAGAAATATTGTATAAATAGTGCTATTATTAAAAATGAAACAAATAATCATTTATTAGTATAATGGCCCAAGTATAAATTTGGGCCATTTACTAATTCTCTGCCCTTAAGCAAGTTAAAAACCTTTCTGAATTGCAGTTTTTTGTTTGTTTGTTTGTTTTAGGGCTGCCACTGCAGCATATGGAGGTTCCCAGGCTAGGGGTCAAATCAGAGCTGTAGCTGCTGGCCTATACCACAGCCACAGCGTTGCAGGATCTGAGCCGAGTCTGTGACCTACACCACAGCTCACGACAATGCCAAATCACCAACCCACTGAGTGAGGCCAGAGATTGAACCCAAAACCTCATGGTTACACTGTGCCACAACGTGAACTCCTGCAGTTTCTTTATTCTAAAAATGATTATAGCTCAGGATGGCAGTGAGGGCATGGGTCAGTGTCCCCAGCATGGTGCCTATCACCAAGTAGACCCTCGTTCAATGTACGTTTTCCTTCCCCCTTCTCATTCTGTGTAGAGGGAAGACCAATTCTCATTTTCCACAAAACTTTGGAAAACTAAGAAGTTTACAACCAGATTTACACTATCTGGTGGACATATTCAGGTTATTTCAAATTTTTTTTTCTTTTGCCAGAGATGAAGAACTCCTTATTATAACTTTCCAAAATGTTTATAAGTGGAGAGAATGGTATATATATAATGTGCTCTCTACCTGTCACCCAGTTGTAGCAGTTGTCACCTCACATCCAATAACCATCATCACCACCACCATGGTATGTTCTCCCCCTGAAGTATTTTAAAGCAAATCCCAGACATTGTATAATTTCATCTGTAAAGCTAAAACTTTTTACTCAGTAGACTAGGTATTAGAAGGTGAAAAAAAAAAAGATTTAGAACAAAAATTATAAAACAAACAAAAAACTACAATTTCAAACAAAAAGCAAACAAACTTAAGCATAATTTAGACAAATGGCAGCATTTCTTTTATTATTATTGTTATTATTTTTTGGCTCTACCCACAGCATTTGGAAATTCCCAGGGCCAGAGATCAACCTGAGCTGCTACAGTGACAACACCAGATCCTTAACCTGCTGAACCACCAGGGGAACTCCAGCATTTCTTTTAATAATATCTTGTAATGTTCCTATCTTCCATGGATTAGTTTAGTGGATCTGGTAATTAATTTTCCTGTTTGACACTTAGCGGCCATAAGACTTATTTATGCAGAGGGATGAAAAAAGAATGTATGGGAGTGCCTGTTGTTGTGCAATGGGATCAGAGGCCTCTCTGGAGTGCTGGGATGAAGGTTTGATCATCCCTGGCCCAGCACAAGTGGGTTAAGGACTGGTGTTGCCTCAGCGATTAAGGTTGCAATTGCGGTTTAGATCTCATCTCTTTCCCAGGAACTCCATATGCTGCGGGGTGGCCAAAAACAAACAAACAAACAAACAAACAACAAGAGCAATCAAACAAACAAACTCCCCCCCCCCCAAAAAAAAAAGAAAGAAAAAGAATGTATAAGAAGTTTTCTCGGGGAATTCCCTGGTAGCTCAGCAGGTTAAGGATCCAGCATTGTCACTGTTGTGGCGAGAGTTCCATCCCTGGCCTGGGAACTTATGTATATTAATGTTGGGCGCAGCCTCCCCCTCAAACCACGCCCCCCAAAAAAGTTTTCCTATAATTTTATGAAAAACATTTATTTATGTGCTTATGGCCTTTGTAAGAGAGTCTTAGTTTAAGTGAATCCTTGTTCTCATCACTACAACTGATGAGTATTTTCTCTCACCCCTTAGCTTACTTTGTGAATGCAGTTTTAATTCATCCATTTAGCATTTGTTTGCATATCATAATCTGTCTCAGTGCCTGTTTTTTTAGACCATACGCTATTATAAGGTTGGTGTGATGTCTGTGTCAGTTACTAGAAAGTCTTAAAAAATGCCACAGTCTTTCCAAGAAGTGCTAAATAATTTAATGCATTATGATAATGGATATTTTCAGAAACCTATTTTTAGAGAAGCTGTGCATTACCAGGAAATGTTTCTTATTTTTCCCATATTTCTGTGTCTAGCTGTGGAATAGAGTGAGAGTTGTTCAGCCCAGTGTTGACAAGTAATGGGAAAGTCTTCCTTTGGCTAGGTAAGCTGAGATCCAGATCTGTAGTTTGCTTTAAGACAGGGAAAGACCACTGCTGCACTGGTTTGACTTGGAGGAGCAGATAACTGATTTACATGAATCATTCAATTAGTGCATACATTTTCTTTTAGGGCTTTAGGCTCTAGAATGAAGGGAAATTTAGAATAGCCTTGATTTGAGGTCAGTAGTGTAAAGTCAAGGAAAAAATTAAGATGGCATTAAGTTCTAAGACCTGATTTTTACTGAATCAGTGCTAACTTTCAGCTAAAATTTGGTTATCTTGAAAATTTGAATTTATAGATATAAACAGCTTATAGCATGCTGCCTTTAGTCTCCTAGAAATTTTTCTAGTATTCATGTTTTCCTTAGGCAAATCACAGTTTTTGTTCTTTGTAAGGTCTTTCAGGAAATGAGAGAGCAGAATGAGTACTAGAATGATCAGTTCCTAATTCTGCTTCCACTACTGATAGCATTTTCACAATGGAGACTTCATAACCTTTCTTTATATTGGGACTTTACCTGTTGTTACATTTTTAATATTCTAGGCTTCTTGAAGAATACCTAGTAATCTATTGAGTGAATAAACTGCTAAGCTAATTATTTATTAGTAGCTAATAAACTAGTAAGACTTGCTTATTAAAAATATATGTTGTACATGTTTGTGTATAATATATATTAAAAATGAAAAGCCAAACCTTGAACATTTGGAAACTTAAAAACCTATTTTTACTCTCCTTAGTAATATAGCTTATGTTAGATGATTTTATTAAGTTGTTTTATTTCTGATATTTCCCTCTTTTCTCCCAGTGAGTTTTTAGCAGAAGACAGTCAAGAGAAATTTTGGAATTTTGTAGAAGCCAGTCAAAATATTGGATCATCAGATCATCACGGTAAAATTGAAGCAAATATTTCTTTGACTTTGGTGTCCGGGAAAATTAGAAAAATTGGTCTCTTTCGAGTATGTGTGGCATGGCAGTTAATGGAAAACAATTTTATCTTTAATGACTGGAGTTGTGATGGTAACCAGCAGAGCCAACACAAACTAATAATTGTTTTTGAAGAAGTTTATAACTATGGCTTAAGAACTACCTTTGATTTTTTTTTTTTCCTACCCTTGTTTGTGTTCTTTTGTGTTCTTTTATTGAAAGTGGTATGTGAAAATTTTGTGGAAGCCAAATTCATTTAAAATCATTTAGTATTAACTTAATAACCATTAGATTTGATTCACTCTTTATTTTGTTATGAACTGATTGCACAAGTGATCTATTATCTGTTAAGTTTGTTATCATTAAGTTACTTCCATCCAAAACGTTTTCCATTATGCATGCCAGCCACTCATAACTTGAATGTCAAGGTGTCAAATTAATGACAATTTAAACCGTATCATGTTTTTACAGTTTTTGATGTGCCTTCACAAACATTATCTAATTCAATATAAGCTATGTAGAGTATGAACATTAATAGTCAAAGATACTGATACCTGAGTAGTTGAAACCCTGAATATTACACTGACAGGCATATGTCCTTGTTGAAGAGAAAATGTGTAAAAGTTATGTTAATATTTGACTGAATTGATTGACTTTTTGGTTTTTAAAAATTAGTACATATTTAAAAAGTTAGGAGTTCCTGTCGTGGCGCAGTGGTTAATGAATCCGACTAAGAACCATGAGGCTGCGGGTTCGATCCCTGGCCTTGCTCAGTGGGTTAAGGATCCGGCGTTGCTGTGAGCTGAGGTGTAGGTCGGTGGCTACACCTCCTATTAGACCCCTAGCCTGGGAACCTCCATATGCCGAGGGATCGGCCCAAGAAATGGCAAAAAGACCAAAAAAAAAAAAAGTCAAATCTGAATCTTTTTTTTTTTTTTTTTTTTGGAATTTAAGCACATAAAAGGTTTTGAGCAAGCATCTGTAAGCTTTAGTTACATTATTTATTTATTTAAAAAAATTAAAAAAAATTTTTTTGTCTTTTTGTCTTTTAGGGCCACACCAAAAGCATATGGAGGTTCCCAGGTTAGGAGTTAAATCGGAGCTGTAGCCACGGCCTATGCCAGAGCCATAGCAACGTGGGATCTGAGCCACATCTGCAACCTACACCACAGCTCACTGCAATACCAGATCCTTAACCCACTGAGCGAGGCCAGGGATCGAACCTGCATCCTCATGGATGCTAGTCGGGTTTGTTAACCACTGAGCCACGACGGGAACTTCTAGTTACATTATTTAGAGTCAACTAGAATTGTTTGAATTAGCAAAAAAATCAGTTTATGATTTCATAAAACAAATTTATCAAAGTAGGTTTTATAATCAAACTTGAACTCTGACATTTAAAATGAAATTACTTCAATATAAATGCTGATGTGTTCCTCGGTAAAATTAGGGGAGTGTGAATTCTTGAAAAATATCATTTGAAATATTATTCACAGTCCCACCACCCAAAGGTGGTGACCATTAACATTCTGAAAGCATTTTAAGATATTTCTTTCTGATCTCTTTTTCTACTTAGAAGGTGCTAATGCCATATCAAACCCTTTATTTTGCTTTTTCTTGGGGGGGTGGGGGGAGTTCTGTACTTGTGGCATGTAGAATTTCCTGGACCAGGGATCAGACTCACACCACGGTAGTGACCTGAGTCACAGCAGTACCAATGCTGTATCCTTAACCACTAGGCTTATATTTGGCTTTTTTAAATGTTAAATATTTTTCTTAAAAATTTTTTGTAATAGATAATAGTGATTTAAAAGTCAAAGCTGTATAAATATTGTACACAGAAAAATCTTGTTCCCTCTTTCTTTTTCTCTCCTGCTTTTTATAACCATTTAAAATAATTTGTTCTTCAGTGTTTTTTTCCTTTTTTACAACAAATACTTTCTTTTTTTGTCTTTTCTAGGGCCGCTCCCGCGGCATATGGAGATTCCCAGGCTAGGGGTCTAATTGGAGCTGTAGCCACTGGCCTATGCCACAGCCACAGCAACTCGGGATCCGAGCCGCGTCTGCGACCACCACAGCTTACGGCAACACAGGATCCTTAACCCACTGAGCAAGGCCAGGGATCGAACCCGTAATCTCATGGTTCCTAGTCAGATTCGTTAACCGCTGTGCCACCACGATGGGAATTCCTACAGCAATTACTTAAGTATGCATTCTTATTATTCTTTCTAAGAGTAAGAAAAAAATAGCATTCAGTATACTTGTTTTGTACCTTGTGCTTTTCATTTAATATACCCTGGGGATTTTTTCATACCAGTATGTGTGTGTTTTTTCCCCTCAGATAATTTCCAATTTTAAAATTTCTTTTATTTTTTTGCTTTTTAGGGTCACACCCGTGGCATATGAAAGTTCTCATGCTAGGGGGCGAATTGGAGCTATAGACACTGGACTGTGCCACAGCCAAAGCAACACAGGATCCCAGCCATGTCACAGCAACGCTGGATTCCCTACCTACTAAGAAAGGCCAGGGGTTGAACTCACATCCTCATGGATACTAGTAAGATTTGCTTCCGCTGAGCCACGGTGGGAACTGCCTCCAATTGTTTGTTTTAATGCCTTTCCCCAAACTCCAGTTTTCTCAATTTCCTTTAATACCTTGTGCTTACTTCCTCACACACTGCTTGGCCTTATTGGGTTGTTTGAATAGAAAACATGTGCCAGGCACTGGGGATACAAAGACAAGTTGTAATTTCTGCCTGTGGGGGCTCCGAGACTATTAGGGGAGAGGTAGTTAAGTGAATAAGTAAATGATGTGATAAGTGAAAGAGGGAAGTGAGAAAGTATTATGGGAGCAAAGGAGAGAAGAAGTTGGTCCCATGAAGCATAGGGTAGGGATTGGGAGGTGCCTCTCTGGAATAGGTGATGTCACAATTGAATTCTTCCTTAGGAGTTCCTGTCGTGGCGCAGTGGTTAACGACCCCGACTAGGAACCATGAGGTTGCGGGTTTGATCCCTGGCCTTGCTCAGTGGGTTGAGGATCCGGTGTTGCCATGAGCTGTGGTGTAGGTTGCAGATGCGGCTTGGATCCCGAGTGGCTGAGGCTCTGGCGTAGGCCTGTGGCTACAGCTTCAATTAGACCCCTAACCTGGGAACCTCCATATGCTGCGGGAGCGGCCCTAGAAAAGGCAAAAAGACAAAAAAAAAAAAAAAAAAAAAAAAAAAGAATTCTTCCTTAGTCATCCAGGTAAGTAGGAAAATTGTAGTCCAGGGAGAGGGAATAGGGTGAACAAAGGAAAGGAGAAGGGGAAGTCCAGTTTCATGATGTCCTCCAAGGAGCTCTGAGCACTTGACAGCAGTGCAAGACAGTGTAGTGGTGACTTTCTGTGACCAGGTACTTTTGTAACACGTGACTTTATACTTTATGAACTATCTTACTTGGATACCTCTAGTCGTGTATAACTATTTTGTTAATGTTCTTCCTTGACAGGTACTGATTATGCCTATTATCATGCAATATTGGAAGCTGCATTTCAGTTTTTGTCACCACTACAGCAGAATTTGTTGAAATTTTGTCTGTCTCTTCGCTCCTACTCAGCTACCATCCAAGCTTTCCAGCAGGTGTGTTCAGTGCTTGCATGTGACAGTATTTTTTAGGGGTTGTATAACATGATTTCATATATTGCAGTTGTCCTGGCATTGTGTTATAGAACTATGCCTTCTCAACCTGAAATTTTTTAGGATTTGCAGTTTATTTATAAATAATAACCAAAGGTGATGATATTAAATCTTCAAATAATATATTATAAAAAAATTGCACTTGTTTTCATTTAAGGAATAAAAAATGAATAGCCACACAAACAGCTGACTACCAGACTTCATTTTTATAACACAGCTGAGGAAAGAGGAGATGCACCTTTGTCAAACCCTGAGTCTGATCACAGCCTCTAGATCTAAAAGCAGTTCACAGAAAATATGGCAGATAGGAAATGTGAAGCCATATCACAGGGGTAAGGGATGCAGTCAGAATAAGCTAGAATGTGGGAAACTTTGTAGTAAATTGATCTGATTTTTTGTCAACAAATAAGTTAATAGGAAAAGAGGGGAGGAGGAACTTCAAGAGAAAGTTAGAAAATGTGTCAATTTAATGCAATGTGTGGGTCTAACTGGATTTTAAAGTGAATAAACTTATAAAAAAATAGGGAACAAGGGAATTAAAGCTGTGTGTACACTGTTTGGTATATAAGAAATGTTAATTTTAAAACTATTTTTTAAAATTCTGAAATAAAACAGGTATAGAAAATGGCTCAAGAAATATATAGTATAATGAATTATTATGAACACTTCTGTAATTTTCACCCAGGTTCAGAATTTTTTTTTTTTTTTTTTTTTTGTCTTTTTGCCTTTTCTAGGGCCACTCCCACGGTGTATGGAGGTTCCCAGGCTAGGGGTCTAATCGGAGCCGCCAGCCTATGCCAGAGCCACAGCAATGCGGGATCTGAGCCACGTCTGCGACCTACACCACAACGCCAGATCCCCAACCCACTGAGCAAGGCCAGGGATCAAACCCAAAACCTCATGTTTCCTAGTCAGGTTCATTAACCGCTGAGCCACAATGGGAACTCCAAGGTTCAGAAATTTAACTTAGCTGGGTACCTCAGAAGCCCTTCTTGCGCTCTGTCCCCATCACAGCTGACTTTTGTCCTCAAAAAGAACCACTTTATTATATTGAATCATTTGCTTTTATTGTTATTTTTAAAATCATTTCATTGTCCAAGAGTGCATGTCCATACAATAAAGATTAGTTTTTCCCAGTTTAAAAAGTTTTGTTATATTTTTTTGGGGGGGGTGAGGGAGTGTCTTTTAATTTATAGGTTTTCCCTCCATCCCTTTCTTTTCTGATGAATAACTTAACACTGTTTGTCCTGTAAATTTTTTCACAGTTTACATTTTGTTGGTCTCACCATCATGATGGCATTTCAACTTATTCCACTGTCCCCTGTTCCTGCAAATTGGTGGCTGTTTCCAGAGGCTTGGTTAGAATTGTGTTTCAGCCCTTTGGCAAATCTGTTGGTAGTGTGCTTTTCATCCATTAGGAGGCACCTCGTTACATCTTCTTCTTCATTTTTGATTTAGCAGCCATTGCTGCTATATACTTAATCCATTTGTTCTTGGGGCTTGTAAAGTGGTGACTCGCTCTGTCATTTTTCCGTTTTTCTTTTTCTTTTTTGGCTGCCTTGTGACATATGGAGTAGGTCCGGGGCCAGGGATCTGAGCCGCAGTTGCAGCCTATGCCACAGCTGCAGCTACTCTTGATCCTTTAACCCACTGTGCTGGGCTGGGGATCGAACTCGTGTCCTGGTGTTGCAGAGATGCTGCTAATCCCATTGTGGCACAGCGGGAACTCCCCCTCTTGCACTTTTATTTGGGCCTGCTCTTTCGTTGTCTTATATCTCTGTCCTACTTGGGTTGTATTCTACCCTCAAATGTTCACCTTAGTGTGGGGCCCTTTCCTAGAAGGGAGTCCTAGCTTGTGAGTTAAGAGCCTTCAGAGTGGCCCAACTGCCCTAACTTTTACATGGGCCTCTCCTAACCACTTGATACTAGATGGAGCAATACCCATTGATCTACCATACTTTCCAGTGAAAACCTCTTGGCTATTGTGGGATTTTCTTGTTCTCAGGATCATCAGAATCTCCGCTGTTTCCCTCTACTTCCATGGATTCTGATTGCTGTGGGTCTTGTTTATGTTTTGTGTGATGGGGATTTCCTTCCACCTAGTTTTGTCATAAATGTGGGCCATTAATTTTGGTTTTGTTTTTGCTTTGTTTTTATGAGGGAACTTGGGGAGACTGAAAAACTGTGCCATCAGTGGCCGTCTATACAAAATTGCTTTTTAAAAGTGTGATAATTGTATGATATTAAACTTATATTTTATTGAGTTATACTGAAACATTATAAGTGAGATAAAATGTTAATTGGAATTAGTGTTGAAATGATCCAGTGGGGTGTGGTAGACAGGTGGAAGAAATAAGATTGACTCTGAATCAATAATTATTGAAGCTGTGTCATGGGTACTTGGGGGTTTATTGTACTATTCTTTCTTCTTACAAACTCAAGCATGTACATTTTGTAATATTTTACCAAATAAATGAGTATAATGATAAGTTTTAATATTATTTTTTTCATAGCAAGCCTTCCATTTTCTCCCCCCTTTTCTTGGTTATTTGTGTGCCATCTATAGAAAAGGACATTTAATGTGAAGGTATTATGTAAATGACATCAGCAGCATCACCAGTGTTTGTCCTTATGTCTTTTTCCTTTCCCATCTCTTTACACTCATGCTTCTAGTGTGCCTAGTGTGCCTCATTAACAACACGGGTGGACTTGTTTCACTGTGCATTTGACTCTGAACATACCCTGTGTCTCATTCAGCTTTTGCTTTGAATATCTGGTAGTGCTCCTTGGATCATTTTACCTTTCTGTCTATACTCCTTTTTTTTAGGCTCCCTTGTTTCTTTGGATTCAGTGTCATACTTTCTCATTCAGGGTAGGGATTCACATTAATCTGCATATTATACTTAATTAGGACTTCACTGTCATACTTTGGCACTTAACAATTGATACTTGTAGGCTTAGCTTTCTGGAAGGTACATACTGTATTCCCTGGATATCTTCTGATATCTTCTGAGATATAATTTTAAAGTTCTGTTGTGGGGATAATAATAATATCTACCTCATGGGAGGAACTAGATGAAATATTACAAAGAAAGCAGTGAAATATAGAACTTTTACTTCCTGTCACATAATGGGTGTTCAGTAGATGTTAATGTTTCCTTTTATTTTCATGTTTATTTATTTATTTATTTATTTTTGTCTTTTTTAGGGCTGCACCTGTGGCATATGGAGGTTCCCAGGCTAGGGGTCGAATTGGAGGTGTAGCTGCCAGCCTATGCCACAGTCACAGCAACTCGGGATCCAAGCTGTGTCTGCAGACTACACCACAGCTCTCGGCCACGCCAGATCCTTAACCCACTGAGCGAGGCCAGGGATTGAACCCACATCCTCATGGATGCTAGTCAGGTTCGTTAACCACTGAGCCATGACGGAAACGCCAATGTTTCCTTTTATTGATGTTTTATTATTATTTTATTACCTGTTTAGAATATCCATGTATTTATCTTACCTTTGGTTAGAAATGATTTTAAAAAATGTCTTGTCTTGAATGGCAGATAGCAGCTGATGAACCTCCACCTGAAGGGTGTAATTCCTTTTTTTCGGTGCATGGCAAGAGGAGTTGTGATTTTGATACCCTTGAGACTCTTCTGCTAACAGCCTCTGAAAGGTAGATTGTGTGTTTATTTAAATGTCATGCATTCACTGTGCTTTCTTCTATACCAAGTCCACCTTCTGATTTTTGTAATGGGTTTGGTAATCCCTAGGTATGTATAGTGGTTTAGAATATGGATTCTAGAGCCAGATTGTCTAGATTTAAATTCCAGCTCCATCACTTAACATAGTTTTGTGAATTTAGGCAAATTATATAACCTTTCTTTCTTCACCTTGTTTTGAAATAGAGATAGTAAGAGTAATTAATTAATAAGAGTGTTTAACCATAATTGGTTATTTAGTAATGACTGTATCAGAGAGATTACATAGGCTTTGTTATCAGCTTAGTAAAGAATATTATGTGTGTTAAAGCCAGTGCCTGAAGTGATGATATTAGTGGTAATGATCTCTCAGGATAGTATTAGTTTCAGGCAAGGGAGACTATTTAAGATAATTGCACGCTTAATTTGAATATTAATTTGTTAATTGATGGGCTGGGTCATTTGCTTAAAGGTAAGTTTCCTGTGGTGGACAAATGTAAGAGGTACTTCTTGCTGTCTGGCCAGGGCAGTAACCCCTGTGGGCTTCCTCTCATGCTCTTACAAATGGAAGAACAGTGGTCTCTCTCTGGTGTTAACTCTGCTCTACCTGGAGTGCCAGAGGTGTTTCAGGTGGGGGAATTCTTTTTTAGCGAGATTATCTGTTAGCACTTGTCGTCTGCCCACCAAATGGTATGAATGCTTCCTCCTCAGGTGATAACCAGAAAATGCAGTGAGCACTTGGGCATCTTGGGGGTGGGGTGTGTACATTGGATAATGGCTGCCTGGCAAAGTGGTGCTCCCTTGGGGAAAACAAAATTGATAAACTTTAAAATTCTTGGTTAAATTTGTTATAACAATAACCTTTATAAATTTAAAACAGAGTGATAACCCTCCTTCGGAGAGGTGGTTTAACTATTTTTAATGGTTTGGCATGTATCCTTTTATACTTTTTTCTGTGGTTATAAATTTATACTGGTAGGTAGATATGTTTATTTTTATAAGAGGCATCTTCCACTTAGTACATGTAAGTGTACCTCCTTAAGAGGGATGGTAGGTCATAACGTCTATGCATTAAGACCTATTAATATCTTGATGCCATTCTCTGAGGAATTTTTCTGAGGGGGATGTTTTAAAATTTATGAAGAAAACTGAAATGTTAGATCCATTAGTAGGATGATTATAGTCGTAAAAATTCTGGAGAAGGAGATGCTGTAAATGGGAAATTATATGCTTAAAGTTATCCTTTGCTTTTTTGCATTATTTGCACTTAGGTTTTCAGACAAAAAGATAATTCTGTTTATATGGTAGAATAATTTACTAAAGTTTTAGTACTGTGAGGTCTGGATGTATGTCCTTTTTCTGGTTCCCCCTTGTCCCTGACCCACAGGAATTGGTAACAATTATTGGTCAAAATCTACATTTTATAGTTAATCATTTTTTTTTTTTTTTCCGCTTTTTTTGGGGGGGAGGGGCCACACTCACAGCACATGGAGGTTCCCAGGCTAGGGGTCTAATCAGAGCTATAGCTGCTGGCCTAGGCCACAGCAACGCCAGATCTGAGCTGTGTCTATGACCTAAGCCACAGCTCATGGACCTAACCCACAGCTCATGGCAACGCTAGATCCTTAACCCACTGAGCAAGGCCAGGGATCAAACCCACAACCTCATGATTCCTAGTCAGATTCGTTTCCTCTGGGCCACGATGGGAACTCCAGTTAGTATTTCTATAATGTACATTTATTATTATTATTTTTCTTTTGGGCTACATTCACGGCATGGGGAAGTTCCCAGGCCAGGGATTAAACACATGCCACAGTAGTGACAATGCCAGATCCTTAATCCACTGTGCTACCAGGGAATCCCACATTTATTATTTTTAATTAGGAACAAATAAGACTCATAGTATTCTTACTAACTGAAAGATTGTGTTGCTTTTTATATTACGATGCTTATAATTTTTGCTTAAATTATCATTGCTATAGCTACATTTTATACTGTTTTTAGTGTTTAAAAATTTACTTAACAATTTTAAGCCTTTGATATTTATTTTCAGACCCAAACCTTTATTGTTTAAAGGAGATCACAGATATCCCTCGTCTAATCCTGAAAGCTCAGTGGTTATTTTCTACTCTGAGATTGGCTCTGAGGAATTTTATAATTTCCACCGACAACTTACATCAAAAAGCAATGCAGGCAAAATCAACTACATATTCAGGCATTATATACCTGTAAGTAATTGACTTTTTAAAAACTGTTTTAAGTATCAATATCAGCATAACCTTAGCACTTAAGCTAATAATTTCCCCCTTTATAAAATGATTTGAAGTACTTTTTTTGAGAAGTGTAGTTCTTTCATCAAATCTTTTTTTTGGGGGGTGGGGGCTGCACTTGTGGCATATGGGGGTTCCCAGGCTAGGGGTTGAATTAGAGCTGCAGCTGCCAGTCTACTCCATAGCCACAGCAGCTCCAGATCTGAGCCGCATCTGCAACCTACACCACAGCTCATGGCAACGCTGGATCCTTAACCCACTGAGCAAGGCCAGGGATCAAACCCGCAACCTCATGGTTCCTAGTCACATTCATTTCTGCTGTGCAATGACGGGAACTCCTACATTCTATTTCAAAATGAACCATGTAAATTATACTTAATTTGGTCCAGATTTAGTATGGTCATCATACTGTGGAACTGATCCTTTTTTTTCCTTTGTATTTTTTAGGGCCACACCCATAGCATATGGACGTTCCCAGGATAGGGGTCAAATCAGAGGTGTAGCTGCTGACCTACATCACAGCTCATGGTAATGCCAGATCCTTAAACCACTGAGAGAGGCCAGGGATCGAACCTGTGTCCTCATGGATGCTGGTCAGATTTGTTTCCACTGAGCCACAAAGAGAATTCCCTGGAACTGATTCTTGAATTTGGTATCTTTCTAAACTTTTATTTTTCTTTTTGGAATCTTTTCATTTGATGGAAGAGGGAAGATTTTAAAATAGGTAAAATCAGGCAGAATTGATTTAAAATTAATCTTTTAAAACCTTGTGATGCATTTAGCACTTAAAATATTTATATGTTTATTTATTTATTTTTTGCTTTATAGGGCTGCATCAGTGGCATATGGAGGTTCCCAGGCCAGGGGTCTAATTGGAGGTACAGCTGTTGGCCTACACCACAGCCCCAGCAACATCAGATCCGAGCTATGTCTGCGACCTACACCACAGCTCATGGCAGTGCCGGATCCTTAACACACTGAGCAAGACCAGGGATCAAACCCACAACCTCATGGTTCCTAGTCAGATTTGATTCTGCTGCGCCACCACGGGAACTCCAAGCACTTAAAATATTTGTAGGTAAGATTGTTAGCCTTTAAAGTTTCTATGTCATATTAAGCTCAGTAAATATCGGATATTAAATCCACGCAAAATTAAAATAAAAATTTTAAATGAAAATTTATATGAGCAGAAACAAATTTATCAATATCCTGTTTTTGACATCCCTGCCCAGTGTTCTGTTGGCTGGTATTAAAGGGCCATCCTCATTCAGGATGACAGTAAACCTATGACATTTGGTAAGACCAAACCGTGCCTGAAGACATTTAAATTGAATTAGAAAATGTGCACATACACGTTTACACACATGTTCTCAATAAAGTATTTCTGGATTTGAAACCTCACTAGTGTTCAACACTGTGTAGATTCTGGAACTTCTTTTTTTGCATTTTCCACTTCCCATGGTTTGGGTACATTTGCCCTTTTAGTTGTCCCTTCATCTGGTTTTGCTTTTTCTTTGGAATTCCTGTTCTCGCACTTATGGCAGGATGCACAGTCTGATTTCCAGGAAAGTTTAAGCACACTTTGAGTACACAACCCTGAGTGATGGCTCAGTGACATTAACGTGGTGGTGTCACGTAATGGTGATGCATTTGGGGCTAGGCGGTAACAATGGCATGGGGAGCTCTCTGGTGATGTGGAATACTTGCTCTGCTTGCAGAATCCCAGGAAGGAGCCTGTTTACCTCTCTGGCTATGGTGTGGAGTTGGCCATTAAGAGCACTGAGTACAAGGCCAAGGATGATACTCAGGTGAAAGGTGAATTTGTAAATTAAGACCAGAGTGTTTTCTTTAAATATGAGTTAAAGGAGAATTTCTTTCCTTAATGAGAAAGAATAGATTTAGGAGTATGAAGAACTGTGTTTGAATCCTGCTTCTGTTACGTCTGAGTTGGGTGACAAATTCTTTAGGTCCTAATTTTTTCCTCTGTAGAGACAGATAATGATATATGCCTCTTAAAGTATTTGTGAGGAGAAAATAATGTATAGATAAAGAATTTAACAGATCTTTTTGCACAAAAAAGTTCAGTAAGTAGTAGCTATTGTTACTGATGGTAAGTAGTTCATGAATAGTGATTAATTTGTGACCCGGTGTGAAATCTTAAACAATTTTATGTTTATAATAAACAATTTTATGTTTTTTTAATTATTTTCTGTGCTTGGAGCAGTGACTGTGGATACTTCCTATTGTAAAGTTCTAGGGTTTTGAATTGATTATTTCAACAGGTTTTATGCATAATCTTTGTATGTCTTTTGAGCTTGTTTTAAAGGTAAAAATGATTGGTTTTAGTACATGGAAGGTAGCTTAGTATATCATCATTCTGTTCTCAATAATTATATTTAGGATTAAGTTACCTAGTTGCAGATTCTTCAGAATTTTGGTATTGAAAAATCTGTCATTCACAATTTTAAGGTATTTTGAAATATTTAAATATAAAAATTTCTAAAGTTTAAGGAATAATACATTTTTACTCTATCCAGGAACACAGGATATATCAAAAACACATTTATTCTGTTTGTTAATGACTACAAAAGTGTTAGCTGAGGTATTCAACATTTTAAATGTTATTGTTATAATTTCAGTGTTTCTAAGTTTTTTTTACATTTTTCAGATTTTATGAAGTAAGTATTTTTATTTCTAATCTGAGTGATTAGACATGTTTTTGCTGTGCCTTTGTAGGAACTGAAGTTAACACCACAGTGATTGGTGAAAATGATCCTATTGATGAAGTTCAGGGATTTCTCTTTGGAAAATTAAGGTATGTATATTCTTTTAGGAAACAGTCTCATTCTCTTTAAACCTCCAGGCTTCTTATATTATAAACGTCATCTTTCTCATTGTTGTCAGAGTTAGAGATTTCCCAGTAGTACTTTATATATGTAATCTGATATGAAGAGATGACCACTTCGTTTGTAGTACACCTTATGATTGCTATTAATTCTGAGGCATTATTCTTACCTGATACTTTGACTGACTGCTTATGGCTTAAATTGATTTCCTTTTCTGGGCCTTGGAGTTGATGGCATAAAGTTACATGACTTTTTTGGTTTACATAATAGGAGAAATTTAATTGTCTTATGCAATCTTTTCCTGAGAAAATTAAATGTATTTTAAGTCAGAGAGGTCATAGCTATTTTTTGGTTTGTTTTTGTTTCTTTTTAAAATAACATTTATTTTGGAGTTCCCTTCGTGGTGTGCAGTGGAAACGAATCTGACTAGTATCCATGAGGATGCAGGTTCGATCCCTGGCCTCACTTAGTGGGTTAAGGATCTGGCGTTGCTTTGGCTGTGGTGTAGACCAGCAGCTGTAGCTCCAATTTGACCCTTAGCCTGGGAACCTCCTATGCCGTGAGTGCAGCCCTGAAAAGCAACCCCCCCCCCAAACCAAAAACCATTTATTTTATTGAGGTATAGTTGATTTATAGTGTTGTATTTATAGCTATTTACTTATGCTAAATAGTTTGAAAATTGCAAAAGAAGTATAGTTGGAGGTGTGGTAGATTTTATGCATGTCCAATTGAAATACATTTTATAAAAAAAAAGAAATACATTTTATTAGAATTTGCTTTTCAAGAAAAGGAATAGAAAATGGTTTGAAGAAAATTCCATAACTTTTATGAAAGTATCACTGAATTTTATAGCTGGAAAGTGTTCTTAGCTGTTATTTTAAACGTTGCAGTTATTTCTGATATAACTTGATAAATGGTCAGAGCCCTAAAATTGGCTTTATAGGGAAATCTTATTTAGGGCATCTATGGTATGCTTTTTTTTGTTTGTTTGTTTTTTAAATCGAAATTGTATGTGTAGGTGCAGTTTCATATACTTTAGCTTTATCATTTGGCTGAGTGAAATGACTTAACTAGACTGATGGGTTAGCAGAGATGACTTCATTCATGTTGAATTTCTGTGCACACGTTGAGTTCATCCTGTGCAAATAAATATGCATGTCTTTGTGTTGAACACCAGTGATGACCTCATTAATATGCAACCAGGTTTCATTTTTATTGGACCCGGGTTTCTAGAATCCCTTTTCATATTCATGTCTTATATGTTTGCTTTTTGAATAGCATCTCATGTATTTATAGCACAAAGGTATTATGTAGAATATTGAAGATATTTTCCTTTTTGGACATTCAGAATCGTTATTTAGCTATCTAAAGTAATTGGCCCATTTTAAGATATTTTTATCATGAAGAATTTGTAGTAAGTAGAATGGGTTGGTTGGAAAGGGAAGATATGAGTAGATATTTACTTTATGCATGTTGCATTTAAGATTTTTTTTTTTTTTTTGCTTTTTATGGCTGCACCCATGGTATATGGAAGTTCTCAGGTTAGGGGTGGAATTGGAGCTACAGCTGCCGGCCACAGCCACAGCAATGTGGAATCTGAGCCTTGTCTGTGACTTACACTGCAGCTCGCAGCAAAGCCAGATCCTTAACCCACTGAGCAAGGCCAGAGATCGAATCCGCATCCTCATGGATACTAGTCAGATTCATTTCCACTGCACCACAATGGGAACTCCGCATTTAAGAAATTTTGAGTTTCTAGTCTATAAAAAGAGAATCACTTTTTTCTGTCTGTCTGTCTGATCTAAATAATGTATCTTTGCCTCTGAAAAACTCTAAGTAGAGTGCACTATATTTCAAAATCTAAACAAAACCCATTAATCTTGGTTAGCTTGAATTATATCCATGTAACTAAAGGATTTATGAGCATGTAGCTGAAAGAAATTCATTTTGGGACTGGCAGCAAGGTATTTCCAATTTTATTTTGAGAAATTAAAAAGATTCAGGAAAGGATGGAGAAAAATATACCCATGCACTCAGCGCCTCCCCCTTCCCCCCGAATTGATTGGTGCTGTCATACTTGCTTTTCTGTACCAGAGAACTATTTATCAAGTTTTCTTTTTCCCAATATAATGCCTTTTTTTACTTAAAGAATGAAAAAAAGAAACAAGGTAAGTAAAACACAGCAGATAGAGTTGAATTCCCCTCTGTTCCCTACTCCTAGTCCCACTTCTCTCCCTCCTTCAACATAGAGAATCACTATTGTAGTAATTCATCTTTTAATCTGTAAGTTTTATGGTTTTTAAATTAACTTATACTTTTCTATATTAACTCATTTTTTTAAGAACAGTAACTATACTTTAATTTTTTTTCTTATATTGTAGGAATTTTCTTATTACTAAGAGGGGAAAGTCATGACAACTTCTAAATGTGCTTTGAGGAAGAAAAGCGTGTTTTTCATGTGAAAAGGATTGACTTTATGTTTCTTCCAGAGACCTGCACCCAGACCTGAAGGGTCAGTTGAAAGAACTTAGAAAGCATCTTGTTGAGAGCACCAATGAAATGGCACCTTTAAAAGTCTGGCAGTTGCAAGGTAATAAAAACACAAAGGAGAAGTTCCTTGATGGCCTAGTGGTTAAGGACCTGGTATTGTCACTGCTGTGGTGCAGGTTTAATCCTTGATCCAGGAATTTCCACATGCTATGGGTGCAGCAAAAGCAAAAATCCCATAGAGGAATCATTCTAAATTTTATGGTATTAAACCACAATTTGAATTTAATTATATTTATTCACAGCTTTTAAGGATAACATAATTATGATTTATCAGAAAAGAAAGGAAGTCCTTTTATGGACAAATAACACTATACAGAGTAATATACTTTTTTTTTTTTTTTTTTTTTTTTTTGTCTTTTTGCCTTTTCTAGGGCCACCTCCATTGGCATATGGAGGTTCCCAGGCTAGGGGTCTAATCAGAGCTGTAGCCGCCAGCCTATGCCAGAGCCACAGCAGTATGGGATCCGAGCCACATCTGCGGCCTACATCACAGCTCACAGCAATGCCAGATCCTTAACCCACTGAGCTAGGCCAGGGATTGAACCCGAAACCTCATGGTTCCTAGTCGGATTCGTTAACCACTGCACCACGACGGGAACTCCAGAGTAATATACTTTTATAGATGAGTGCCAGATTTTTCTCTATGTGACCAGATGCTACAAATTGTAATACTAAAAGCAAATTTGTCTCAATCTTTATGTCTTTATGTATATGCATTTTTTAACAGTTTGATGGCAGGATGTGTATGTGTATTTCTGTTCCAAAGAACTATATATCAAGGGTTTTCCCTCAACATAATTTACTAAATAAAGTCTTTTGTGTACTTTGTGATATTTTGTAAATTCAGAAGGAGGAAAAGGATGTGGGATGGATTTACCCTGTGCTAAATGTATTAGTTTATGCGGGCAGATCAAGGAATGGCTTCAGTAAACACTCTAGGGGCCTAAGAAGTGACTAAAACCCGAACTTAAACCATGGACACTCTCTGAAATGGAGGCATGGTAGGGAATCCTTTTTTGTTTTCCTTTTTATGGCCACACCTGAGGTATGTTGAAGTTCCCAGGCTAGGGGTTAAATTGGAGCTGCACCTGCCAGCCTACGCCACAGCTATGGGAACACCAGATCTGAGCCCTATCTGTGACCTATGACATAGCTTGTAGCCACACCAGATCCTTAACCCACTGATTGAGGCCACGGATTAAATCCTCATCCTCACAGATGTTGCGTTGGGTTCTTAACCCATTGAGCCACAATGGGAACTGTTACCATTCTTAATTACCAAGAAAAGAGTAGGAAATTATATTTTTTCCTGTTTCTCATTGCTTTACATTAATACACTTTATATTTAACATTGTTGCAGATCTAAGTTTCCAGACTGCTGCCCGGATCTTGGCTGCTCCTATTGAGTTAGCTCTGGTGATTATGAAGGATCTTAGTCAGAATTTTCCTACCAAGGCCAGGTAACATGGAATAATAATGCTTTGAGACATTCTTCTTTTAACATGATACCTAATTATCTTTATTTGTAAAATGAAGCCATTAAAATATGAAAGTGCTTAGAAAATTAAAGTTCTACTGCCAGCACTGTATTGCTAGTGGCACCGTTTTTCTGAGGAGGCGACAAGCCCTATTTTGTGTGGTTGAATACACCAGTCTGGGTTGTATTCCTGGCACTGCCTCTTGCTAGTTTTGTGGACTTTGCAAATAAACGACCTCTCTTTAAAACAAAAATAGAAATACCTACCTTTTAGGATTGGATGAATTAACAATATTTAATGTATGTAGACATAATTAATCTGGATCTGGTACAGACTCTGGTGTTCTTCTTCCTGAGGTTTCGTATATGTCATCTTGCTCATTCCTGATGAAGAAAGTGAATTATAGAGGCTGATTTGTTCATAGTGACTGGTTAAGATTTTGAATGCAGGTTTTCTGCTCTTGCTTTCAATTCTATGATGATTCTTCACATCCTATACATAATTTTTTTTTTTTTTTTTTTTTTTTTTTTAAATCTTTAGGGCCTTACCTGTGGCATGTGGAAGTTCCCAGGCTAGGGGTTGAATTGGAGCTGTAGCTGCAGGTGTACACCACAGCCACAGCAATGTGGGGTCCAAGCCACACCTGTGACCTACACCACAGCTCATGGCAATGCCAGATCCTTAACCCACTGAGGGAGGCCAGGGATCGAACCTGCGTCCTCAGGAATGCTATGCTAGTCAGATTTGTTTCCACTGAGCCATGATGGGAACTGCCACATACATACTTGTTTTAAAACTCGTTTTAAAAGCCACATTTTTAGAAACTTAAATGATTGTCAGTCTTTTTCTTGAGTTGCTGCATGAGCTGTTTTGACGTCTCATATGAGGTGTTTTGTAAATAAATTTATTTGATTAGTCTAGGAAAATACTTCTCAGATAGGACTTGTCAACATTCTCATAGAGTCAAGCATGCTGTTGAAGATAATTGTGTAAGATTTCTGCCTCCACCACAAGTGGTAAATGGGATGAGCAGTCTACTGTCTTAATTTGTTTAACATTTTCCTGTGAGCTGTAGAGATCATATAAAGAAATAGTGTTACATATGTTTGACTAAACATTAAAATGTAACTTACTACCATTGCTTTTCCTTGGTTTTTTACCTTGTGATAATGAAATTATACAAATCTAAGAAGAGAAATGTATTCATCATTGTAAAGATTTAAGGCTTTCTCCATTTAGTTTTTTGTAATTTATTGAACAATGTGTTGTTTCATACTTAAATATAGGGTAATTGAAGATGTTTATATCAAATACTAAACCAAGCACTGATAATGTTTTTATTTCCTTAGAGCAATTACAAAAACAGCTGTGAGTTCAGAACTTAGAACCGAAGTGGAAGAGAATCAGAAGGTATAAACCAGTGGAAGACAGTAGCCTTTCTGTTCTGTATTATAGTTTTAAAGATATGGGAATCAGAGTTAAAGTAGTGACATTCAATAATTCTTTTTTCAAAGATGATGGTATTTTGATTCATTTCTGTAATCTTTTTTATACTTCCTTTTTTTAAAAATTTTTTTTACAGAATGAAATACATATATTTAAACACAATTACATTCACACAGTATACTTCCGGTTTTTAATCAAAGTTGAATATGAGTATAATTCAGAGCATCATGGTGCTACCAGTTTCTTTAGAAAAACAGCATCCTCTGAACATATCTCACTCCCTCTGTGTCCCCCTTCCCAGAAGCACCTGCTTTCAACTCCTGGTTGATTCTTTTTTTTTTTGGCTGTGCTTGCAGCATGTGGAAGTTCCTCAGCCAGTGATAGAACCTGTGCAGCAGAAGCAACCTGAGTCACAGCAGTGACAATGCTGGAATCTTAATCTGCTGAGCCACCAGGGAACTCTTCAGTTGATGTTTTTTTTTTTTTTTTTTTTTTTTTTTTGTCTTTTGTCTTTTTTGCGGTACATGGAGGTTCCCAGGTTAGGGGCTGAATCAGAGCTTACAGCTGCCGGCCACAGCCACAGCCACATAGGATCTGAGCCGCATCTTCAGCCTATATGATAGCTCATGGCAATGCCAGATCCTTAACCCACTGAGCGAGGCCAGGGATTGAACCCACAACCTCATGGTTCCTAGTTGGATTCATTTCCGCTGTGCCACAAGAACTCCATTTAGTTGATTCTTTTGATATTTATCTCCAGAGTTTTAGCAAGCTTAAATTGGTACTTTCTCAGTTTTAGATCTTGTATATTGGCCTTCTCTTACAAGGATGAAGTTTGAATTTATTCCACTGCTTCTCCCCATCTTCCTATCATCTAGTATTCCACTTTCTCCATCTCTCTACCATCCGTATATTCTTGTCATAATTTTATGTCATAATTTATTCTGCCACTATGGAGTGGTTCTTTATGTCTGGTGCCTATCAGTCATCCTGTGACTTTCCTTTAACCTTTTTTGTTGGATCTCCTATTTCTTGAATTCCAAGTTTTTGCTTACTCCCTTATTTTGGTGCAGCAAATCATGCTTCCTGAGAAAAGTTGCATGCAAGATAAATTTCAGACTCTGAGAAATCAGCTTTCCATTTCTGTTTTTTATTTGCCTGTATATAGAATTCTAGGTTGGAAGTCTTTAACCCGCTGGATCCTTAACCTGTTGAGCCACCAGGGAGCGCCTCATTTCCTTTAGTTTTGGGAAATTTTCTAGAATTATTTGTGTTTTTTCCATTTGGTTTCTCTCTCTTTATCTATCTATCTATCTATCTATCTATTTATTTATTTTTGTCTTTTTAGGGCTGTGCCTGTGGCATATGGAGGTTCCCAGGCTAGAGGTCGCATCAGAGTTGCAGCTGCCGGCCTATGCCAGAACCTACACCACAACTCATGGCATTGCCGGATCCTTAACCCACTGAGTGAGGCCACGGATTGAACCTGAAACCTTGTGTTCCTAGTTGGATTCGTTTCCACTGCGCCACGATGGGAACTCCTGGTTTCTCTTTTCTGCTTTTTTCTAGAACTCCTATTTATTTAGTCTTAAGATGTTATGCCTTCTAGGCTAGTTTGGCCTAATTCAAAACTTTTATTTCAAAACTGTTTTCCAGTTCTTTTGTCTTTTATTTTCAAACTTTCTGGGAAGAATTTTCAGAAATTTTTGTTGAGATTTTTTTTTTCTTTAGTTATCGAATTTTTGATTTACAATGATTATTGTAATTCCTGGATTCTTCTTTTTATGGTGTTCTCTTATCTTTCTGAAGATGTGAGTGGTTTACATCTGTGTTTTCTCTGCCTAGTCTATTTCCTTTTAAGTTGCCTCTCTTTTTGTTTTGGTCTCTTATCTTTTTTTTTCTTCTCTTGGGTGTGCCAAAGGCATCAGAAGTTCCTGGACCAGAGATTGAACCCCGGGCCCCAACAGTGACAATGCCAGGTCCTTAACTGCTTAGGCCACCAGGGAACTCCAGATTTGTGCGATATAGTCACAGTGGCCTTAGAGGGAGTTCTTTGACTTAGTTTCGTTTGGCTTTGCTTGCAGCATTTGGAAGTTCCCAGGCCAAGGATCGAATCTGTGCTACAGCAGTGACCTGAGCCATAGCAGTGACAATGCCAGATCTTTAACCACTAGGCTACCAGGGAACTCTTTGTCTCTTGTCTCTAATGTTAAAGGCTTTCCTTAGATGTCTGGTGATCTCTAGCTGACTGGTCATATTGTAGAGTGAGGCAATAAAAAGCTGATTGAGGAGTTTTCCATTATGGCTCAGTGTTAATGAACCTGACTAGTATCTATGAAGAACCAGATTCGATCCCTGGCCTCACTCTGTGAGCTGGGGATCAGGCGTTGCTCTGGCTGTGGTGTAGGCCAGCAGCTGTAGCTCAGATTTAACTCCTAGCTTGGGGACTTCTATATGCGGCCCTAGAAAAGCAAAAAAAAGCTGATTGGAAGCCCTAAGGGTGTGGCTTTGTGACTATATGCTAGGTAGTGTGACCATTTCCTAGGGAACTCCAGGGACAGAGTCTTTAAACCTTTCCTTTTTGAGTTGTTTAGTTTCCAGAAAAGGATCTTCTAATCTTCTGCCTAGAGAGTGAGATCTGGCTGCCAGAGATGTCCTAGCTCAGTAGGGCAGAGCATTTGGTAACTTCCGCTGAATCCCCTCTTTTCAGAAGGGAACTGAGGCACTTTGCTCTATAGCAGAAATTAATACAAAATTATAAATCAACTATACTATGTTTCATTTCATATAGTTCCCAGATTTTCTGTTTTACTTTTTTCAGGGAATGAGCCTCCTTTTTTTTTTTTTTTTTTTTTTTGGATTAGAGGGAATTGTGACAGCAGTTACCTGCCTGTATAAAATCAGCAGGGGAGTGTGGGGGCTCTTATCTTAAAAAGGCTTTCTATCAGAATTCATTTTTGCCTAATAATTACCCGCTCATGTACCTGCTCTTTTTGCTGCCAATTCTGAGCCTTTCAGGATTGTTCCACTGGGTAACTTGGGTTTCTTATGGGCTTTCCCACAAGAACACATTCACGTTCGGCTGTCCCAGCATTGCTGAGACATTTGCTATTCACACCTCCCCTTTCCAGCTTTCAGAATTAGTTGTCCTTTTTCTTTCCTGTTCTCTCTTTCCTTGTGGATTTATAATTTGAAGAGAGTTCCTTCCCTTCTTAAAAGACTCACATTTCAAGAGAGTTTCAGGAGGGAAAAAAGAAGAAATGCTTGTGTTCAATCTGTTCTTTACCCCAGATTTTCTTAATCTTTCTGTGTATTAGTTAATTCAATAGATTTGAGGAATAAGTAAATCAAACAGATCTCAAATATTTACTAAACTGAAGTTATTTCAGTCACTGATAGTTTTTATTTACTTAATTTTCAATATTCACAATAAATGAATATTATTTTATTCAAATATTATCAAATATTCTCTTAATTTTAGGCCCCTTCCCCCATTAAATTATTATTATTATTATTATTATTATTTTGTCTTTTTCTAGGGACGCACCCACGGCACATGGAGGTTCACAGGCTAGGGGTCTAATTGGAACTGTAGCCGCAGGCCTACGCCAGAGCCACAGCAAAGCCAGATCCGAGCCGCGTCTGCGACCTACACCACAGCTCATGGCAATGCTGGATCCTTAACCCACTCAGCGAGGCCAGGGAGCGAACCTGCAACCTTGTGGTTCTTAGTCTGACTCGTTAACCACTGAGCCATGGCAGGAACTCCATAAATTATGTAAGCTTTATGTTGGTACTTCCTGAATTCAAGTATAAACAGATTGAATAATCAGCAAGGTCCTACCATTAGGACAGGGAATTGTATTCAGTACCCTATGATAAGATGTAATGGAAAAGAATATGAAAAAGAACGTGTATAATGTATGTATAACTGAGGCACTTTGCTCTATAGCAGAAATTAATACAAAATTATAAATCAACTATACTTCAGTACAGGCTTTAAAAAATTATAAAGCACATACAAAAATGTGCACAAATGCTACCTCTTTAGTGTAATGCATTTTCTCACAGCAAACCCACCTGTCTTGCCAGCATCCAGATGTAGAATAAGGTAGGAGCTGTGTTCAGGCAGGAGTCAGTCTATCTTATAGTCATAGGATGCTGGGTGCAGTCTGGGACCAAGTGGATATGGAGCTTGTTTCCCCCATGTAAGAAATTCTGGGAGTTCCTGTCGTGGCTCAGTGGTTAACGAACCTGACTAGTAACCATGAGGTTTCGGGTTTGATCCTTGGCTTTGCTCAGTGTGTTAAGGATCTCGTGTTGCCATGAGCTATGGTGTAGGTCGCAGATGTGGCTCGGATCCCGCATTGCTGTGGCTCTGGCATAAGCCGGCGGCTACAGCTCTGATTGGACCCCCAGCCTGGGAACCTCCATATGCTGCCGGTGTGGCCCTAAAAAGACAAAAAGATGAAAAACCAAACAAATTCTTACTCTCATCGACACAACTTTCTATTATCCCCTTATGTCACTTGTCATTTAATCCCGGCTGGGCAAAGAAGCAAGGGCCATGGCTTCTGCATTGTTTTGTTTTGTGTTTTTCCCATGCAGCACTAGACCTTATCGTTCATTTCTCTTGATCCACTGACTGTGAGGGAGTGAAGGGAACTCTGTGGTCCCTGCCCATCTCTCCCAGCCCTGGCAGAGTTAGGGGAGTAAAGTTCTCTCCTTTGTATCGGATTCGTTTCTTCTCTTCTCTGCTGTGTGGTATTGGATATGTGACCAGTAGTCCCAGTTTCCTTAGAAAGAAAGAGGAATTGAATGGAAAGATTGTAAGTCAGCAGAAGCTACAGTGTGGCATCAAGCGGTGTTTTCAGAGGCTCAGGCTGGTCTGTGGGCTGCAGGGGCTGCACATTTACGTGTGCTCCACCACTTCAGGGAGCAACAGTTGGAGGGCCTCACAGAGGCTAGGTTGCATGGAGGTGCTGTCCTGAGCTCAGCTATCCAAAGATTCTTGGCGCGCCTTGGTTCGAAGATGTTTAAAGGAAGTATGGGGCTTTGAAACCCTTTTTTCTGTCTACCTACCTACCTACCTACCTATCTATCTATCTAATTATCTTCTATCTATTTATCTAATTATCTTTTAGGGTTGCACTCATGGTATATGGGAGTGCCCAGTCAGGGGTTACATTGGAGCTATAGCTGCTGGCCTCCACCACTGCCACAGCAATGCCAGATCCAAGCCATGTCTGCAACCCACACCATAGCTCATGGCAATGCTGTATCCTTAACCCACTGAGGGAGGCCAGGGATCAAACCTTCTTCCTCATGGATATTAGTTGGGGTCATTACCACTGAGCCATGACGGGAACTCCTGAAACCCTTTTAGATTAGACGCCTGGACTTCATGAAGAAGGCCCAGCTCTTAGTAACTGCTGGCACAACCTTGGCTGGCGTCACACACAGGGAAAGAACAGAAAATTGGCTCTTGGCCCTTGGCTTATTTAACACCCTCCCGCGCCCCAACATTATAGCAGAGTTTTCAGTTATTGTTGGAAGGAGAGAAAGGGAGGGTGCATGCCACATAGACCCATAGTTTCCTTGCAGTGGAGCAAATGATGAGAATGGTCTGTGGGAGAGCATGAAAGGAAATCTTAACCCAGCCTAGGGTTTCCTATAGTAAATAAGAGGATGTCAACATCTGTACATATAATAAAGTTAGAAACATAGAAGTTTTTGTTAAACATTCTCTTCCTGTTCCTTAATAAGTTTTTAATGTTTCAGTATTTCAAGGGAGCTTTAGGATTACAGCCTGGAGATTCAGCACTGTTCATCAATGGACTCCATATTGATTTAGAGACGCAGGATATATTCAGGTACGGATAATATTTTCCACTCTCTGAAAAGTATTTAGTGTGTGGCTCCTTGTGACACGTCCAGACGGTTGTTGCTCCTTGATGTGACATGTTGCAAAGCCTGATGATTTATCGGGCCCAGTGAGTGCATTTATGTAGGCTTCTGTTCTGGCTGAGATGGGGAGGATGATAACCTGATCATTTTTTATCATAGTGTACATCTGAGACCTTGTATGTTTAAGGCTCAAGTGTCTTTTGAAGACGCCCTTTTAGAGCTGCAGTTTTCCTGTTAACCATAGAAATGAGAAAGAGCAGGTTCTGTTGCTTCCAGGAACAGTGTGAAGCAGGTTTATTCACAGTGTTGCCTCTGGTATCTTAGAAGGTGTTCTGTCTTGCACACATTATTTGAATACCCATATTTGTTTTGTTAAAATGTAATTCAGGACTAAACTGCTTTAAATTGTCCTCCTTAATTTTTGGAGGGTGGGTGTAGTAGACATTTAGGTATAATTCAGATCTTATTCTTGAAATTAGAATCGGCACAGGTGACACTATGGCTTCATAATAGTAAAAACGAAAGCTATTGTTAATGCTTCAGAAAAAGCAGTTTTCACAGAGCTATTTTTCATGTAATTATTTTAATTGAGCTTTTATGTCTGCATATTGCTTTAAAGCTATATGCTTTTAGAGCTAGTAAAGCTTTAAAGCTATGTGCTTTTAGAGCTAGTAAAAAAAAATAGTAAAGGACACATTAGAAGATTGCCCATGTTTTTTTTTTTATTAAAAAGATATCATCTTAATGTTCCATAGTATTAAAACCGTGTATTTGCTTATTTTGAACGGTTTTAAAATAACACAGAGATAAGGGAATGAAAAGTATTTCCTTTTCTTATTTCTCTTCCTCACCCAGCCAACCTCTCAGATGGGTGTGGATTCCTGGAGACCTTTTTCTGTGATCACATGTGTGTGTGTCTGTGTAAATTAATACTGATATTGAAACATATTAAACCTATATCATTTAGTATATATATATGTTAAATTA